>NC_142868.1:124397500-125647500 GCF_051225735.1 Oryctolagus cuniculus
ATTTATAAAATTCTTAGGCTTATATCTAACATGTCATAAACACAATATGTGTTTGTTTTAAGAATTTCAATGAAGTATAATAATATAAGAGAAAATTAGCAATTGGATTTAGCCACAAATAATGATATGTGGATGCATTTTGAAATACAACAGAAGAAAAAATATAATTCAAAATACAGTTCCTCATTCACTATTTCTTTTTATGTAAAGGAAAAGAAACTGTAGGAAAACATCACTATTCACATTTTAAAGATGTAAAAACTGAGGATGAGCAGCGGATATAACTACAAGCTATACACAAGCTGATTTAACCCACACTGAGACCAAAGGAGTTAACACAAACTGAGACTAAAGAACATCACTTTCATTCAGTCCAGCATTTGCAAAATATTGATTATCTGTCAAGACCTTAATAAGCTTTGGGATTACAGAGAAGGCAATATAAATTTAAAATGTATTTGAGATATATCATTTAGGAAAAGAATTCCAAGCTTAAAAACAATAGTAGTGAAAAATAACAAATACATGTTCCTATATAGCAAAAGAAATATGTTCAGCAGTAAGAAAATGTAGGAAAACTGTTTTTTAAAAGTGATGTTGTACTTTTATTTTTAATTTGTGGAAGAATGTCATATTGTGTTTTTAAAATGGCTTTGCCATTTTATATCCCCCGAAGTATTCCAATTTCTCCACTTTCTTGCCAGTATTTAACTCTTTAGTTTGTTTTTGACAATATCTACACTTACAGGCATAAGGTGATATCTCACTGTGATTTTACCCAAAATTAATGATATGGAACATCTTTTCATATTTTTCATGGCCATTTATGAGGTTTAACATACTTATTCCATCTTTGGAGAAATGCTTAAGTGATTATTCTCATCTTTAATTGTGGGTTTTTTTTTTTTTTTTGGTATTGAGTTAAAGGGAGTTCTTACGCCTGAGATTTTACAATTTTTTTTTTTTTATTTTGTAGGTTGTCTTTTCATTTTGCTGCTATTTCTTTTGCTGCAGAGACGCTCTTTAACTTGATGTAATCACTCTTTATTTTTGCTTTTGTTCCCTGTAGTTTAATGTCACACCCAAGAAAATCATTACCAAGATCAGTCTATAGCAGTTTTATGTATTTCTATATTTGTTCTGGGAATTTTATGGTTTCAGGTCTTCCATTTAAATCCTTAATCTATTTTAAGGCATGTGTGTGTTATAAGGATCCAATTTTATTCTCCGGAATGTGAATATTCAGTTTTCCCAGCACCAATTGTTGAAGGTACCATCCTTTCTCTATTGCATAGTTTTGGACTCTTTCTTTGGTAGGTGTTTGGTGCCAATAGTTAAGTCCCTGTTTAGGATATCTTTATCCTCTATCTGAGATACTAGATTTAGGTCCCAGCTTCACTTCTTATTCCAGTTTCTTGCTAATGTACATCCTGGGAGGCAACAGATGACGACTCAAATATTTGGGCCCCTGGTACCCATAAGGGAGATTCAGACTGAGTTCCAAGTTCCTGACTTCAGCCTGGCCTAACCCTGGCTGTTGTTGGCATTTGGAGAGTGAACCAGCAGTTAAAAGATCTCTCTCCATATTTTTCACTGTCTTTTTCTTTGTATCTCTGCCTTTCAAATAAAAATGAATATGTACCTTTTTTTTAAATATCAACTAACCATATATATGTTGGTACTTTAAAGGGTTCTCTATTTTACCCCATTAGTCTATGTGCCTGCATTTATGTCTGTGCCATAGGGCATAAAGTACTAGTATTAATATAATGCTACAACATTTTGAAATTAGCAAGTGTGATATTTTCAGATTTTTGTCTTGTTTCTAGAGTAATTTGATATATTTTTTGTTCTATCCAAATTTTAGGATTTATTTTTTTACATTTCTATGAGAAACGTCATTGTGGTTTTGAGAGTGATCGCACTGAATTTTTAAACCACTTTGGCAGTATAGGCTTTTTTTTTTTTTTTCTAGAAAAGCCAGCATTAAAGCGCTTCAGTACAGTAATAAAACGTGAAAATCATATGTGGTGCTGGAGGGCAAGGAGGGCAGCAACACTTTCCCTCACCAAATGACTACACAGGACAGCACAGGAGTGCGAAGGGGCTGATGGGGAGAGCCAGGGAGCTGAAATCAACAGAGAGAGGTAAGCATCACAAACCAGGAGAAGCTGAAGCTGAAATGACCAGCATCACTTTCCCAAGAAAGCATTCGAGGGTGCATTGTGATGACTGAGTTTTCACTGGGTGATAATCTACACACAGCACCTTCAATTCGAACTTTCAATTAAAGTTTCATGAAATTTAGGAAGTGTTGGAGCTTGGATAGGTAGGAGATTATAAACTTCTAAAAATCCATTAGAAAAACCATAGAAAGGGGGAAAAAAGTGCCAGTTCACAGGGAAGGTGTCAGTGATCCCTGCTGGTCCGGGGACAGTACCTATAGTGTCAGCATTGCAGGGAAAGTGAGCTGGTTTCAGAAGCTCAGGGCTTCAAGGGAAGCTGGGCTGCTGCTGGTAGAGGCAAAGGATCTCCCCTTTTCCACAGCAGGACTGCTAACATAACTCAAAAAAGTCTCTCACATTGGAGAATAATTCAGTTCACAACAGCCTCTCAAACCAGCCAAGCTTTGCAGTGCAGCAGCAAGAATGTTTAAAAATATTACCTAAGAATTTCATCAAAAATAAAGTAAAATAAAATAAAGATTTCTTACAAATCCCATCCTCTCTACACCAACTCCTACTATAAACTTAACCCATCACAGTTAATTCCTGAGAAGATACCTGTTCGGAAACTTAAATCCAAGCTTGACACCAAATTTCATCCCCAAACTAAAACAAAACAAGTCACTTGCACAGCTGATTGACCGAGCACATTCAGTTGAGCAGATGTTTGTGTAGAGAGTGCAGTGGATCCTCAGGCAAAGCTCTCTTTGGATTCTTGTGCATGACTCTGCAGCATCAGACCACTTCATGGCAGATCCAAGAACAGGGAGCAAACGGAAGGAGGCCGTCCCAGTCAATCCTGCGTTAGAAGCTCCACAGCAAAGTGGAGAGTGGCATGTGGCGGGATGATGCCTGGGTACCAGGGGCACCATAGGCATAGTATGGGGAGATGGGCAGGTTGGCTGTCTGACCTCCAATCATCTGAACAACCGCACCTTCTTAGCCTCAAATCATCTCGTGTTTACCCAGTATACATTTAAAGGGCTTGTTTCTGTCCCAAGAGGAATCAGATTTATTTCCATTTCAAGCACGCTGGTGCAGTGCACCAAGCAGGGCTGGTAGCACATCACCCTTCTCTGACAGAAGTGATCTCCGTCTGAGCTTTCAAGACTGTGTTGGACGCTGGGAGAGTGTGGAAAAGGCAGCGCGAACCCAGAGCAGACCTGGCTGAGGCTCAGGGACTCTGCTCTTCCAGTGTGAATAATGTGACAACATGGATCATTCTGATCCACTAACATGGGATGTCTTTCCATTCATCTGTATTTGCTTTAAGTTATTTCATCTATGTTCCACAATGTTCCATATACAATTATTTCACTATCTGGTAAACTTTATTCCTTATTTATTTATTTGCAATATCATATATTCAAAAGAAGTTAAATCATGAAAAGATACCAGCACACTATAAACACTGCGTCGTTATTCATATTATCCAAGATAGAGAAACAGCCCAAAAGATAAACAGTAAATGAATGAGCAAAGAAAATGTAGTATAACAGATTTTTCAGCATTAAAACTCATGGAAATTTCTCTGTTTGTGACAATGCGATCAATCTAGAGACAGTTACAGAGGATGAATTTTGCATGATTCTATTATATAAAGCATTTAAAATATTCAAGCTCGGGGCCGGCGTGGTGGCACAGCGGGTTAAAGCCCTGGCCTGAAGCACTGGTATCCCATATGGGCACTGGTTCTAGTCCTGGGTTCCAGTTAGATACTCAATTGCTTCACTTCCGATCCAGCTTTCCGCTATGGCCCGGAAAGCAGTAGAAGATGGCCCAAGTCCTTGGGCCCCTCCACCCATGTGGGAGAACCAGAAAAAGCTCCTGACTCCTGGCTTAGGATCCTTGTGGCCATCTGGGGAGTGAACCAGAAGATGGAAGACCTCTCTTTCTGTCTCTACCTCTCTCTGTAACTCTGTCTTTCAAATAAATAAAATAAATCTTTAAAAAAAGATAGTCAAGCTCATAGAAGCAAATAATGACAGCCTCTAAAGCCTTGGAGTTGGAGAATTCTAGTTCATTGGATAAAAAGTTTGTTATAAAGGTTGAATGAGTTCTAGAAATTTTTCATAAATCATGGTTCCCATTGTTAACAATGTAACATTGGGCATTTTAAATTAAGTTGGTGGGAGAAATTTCTTTGAAATGGTCTTACCTTTAAAAAGAAGGAGGAGGAGGTGGAGAAGGAGAAGGGAAGGAAAGAAAACCTGGGACCGGTGCTGTGGTGAAGTAGGCTAAGCCTCCACTTGTGGCGCAGGCATCCCATAAGGGCACCAGTTCCTGTCGTAGCTGCTTATGATCTGAGAAAGCAGTTAGATGATGGCCCAAATGCTTAGGCCCTTGCATCTGCATGGAGACCTTGAAGAAGCTCCTGGCTCCTGGCTTTGGATCAACTCAGCTCTGGCCATTGCAGCCATTTAGGAAGTAAGCCAGCAGATGGAAGAGCTTCTCTGTCTCTCCTTCTCCCTCTCTGTGTAACTTTACCTCTCAAATAAATAAATAAAATTTTAAAAAAAGAAAAAAAAAGAATGCAAAAATGGATATTCTGGTGATAGTATTGCAGATATATATGTACATATATATATATATATATATATATATCTCAAAACTCATTCAAAAGTATACATCAAGTAAGTGTAACTTCAGTTATGTCAGTTCTATCTCCCTAAAGAGACTGCTGGCTGTGAAGAAAGGTTGGGTGAGAAAGAAACATTTTTCCATTGTTGATATTGATGTTCTTTTTGAGTTTTTTTCCATTTATTAATTTTAGTAACAGCTTTGTTAAGATATAATTCATATATCACAGAGCTCAGCTTATAAATTATATAATTTGGTGCTATTTTGTATATCTGTAGGGTTGTATACGTATAATTACTGTGTAACTTTATATATTTTTAAAATCTCCCTAAGGGGGGTAAATCAGAAAACCAGTACCCATTAGGTATTATTTCTGACCCTCCTTTAATTCATAGGAAACACTGAACTATTTTCTGTTTCTATGAATTTGCCTTTTCTGTTCATTCTTTATGAATATGCATGTATAGCATTTTGGATGTTCATCTATTAATAGCTAATGGATATGAAATGTAATGCTGATGACAAATGTATCTTAAATCTATATAAGATCATATTTTTTGCAAATGCTCTCTAGAATATGCTATCCTGTAAATTGCTTACAACTTTTACACTTCGGAAATATCACTATTTAAATATGTACCTATAGAATGATAGATAGTTAATTTTCTAAAAACATTTGATGGCAAAGACTAGATGTAAACAGCATTGATCAGGGCTCATTCTCTCCAATTTCTTCCTGCAGGTCAAGGGGAATGAATCTACTTTAATCTATTGTAGACAAGTTGATTCTTCTACACATTCTTACTCGATTTTGTCCTACAACAGCCTCATTTATTCAATGTCCTCCTATTAGTGGGAAAGAAAATATACTATTTCATTCTAATAAGAAAATTATCAGTAATGATGTTTTAGCTCCTTTAAGAGTATTTTCAATTAGGAATTTGGTTTCCCTTGAGTGATAATCTCTAATATAAAAATATAGGCTCTTATGGCAGCATGTTGAGAATAAGATTAGGCAGAGATTCATTCTCAGTGCTAACAAAATAACAAGCAACCTACTGCCCAGCTTGTTTGGCCTGCAACATCACACTTACTTATGAATAATGCAATGCAAAAACTAATATGCAGTCCACAAGTTTCTCAGTGTTTCCACATGAATTATCCCATTTAATCTTGTGTCACAGCATATCACATATCCCAGCCAGATAAAATGACTGTCAAGGACCATGAAGGAAACCAGGTACAGTTAATGATTGTGTTCTAGACCAGTCTGAACATATGTAAAGTATGTTTCATTAGAGCTCAAGTTTTACTTACCATGATTAATGTGACACATATCAATTATTCTTGCATTCAAAAATGTGAAGAATCCATACAGTTCAAGTTGTGCAGATCTGTGGAGGTATATGACTGTCTAAAGACCTTGAATACCATATTTATCCTCTGTCATGAATTCTGCAATTACAAAATGTCTATAGGTGACTTTGATGTGTACACCTCACCTATGAAAAACCCTTGGATTTAAGATGCTTTTGAATAAAACTACCTTTCAACTCATTAAGAATATCATTCACAAATAAACAAAATAAAATTCTGTCCTCAACTTCATCTGATTTCTATTTTTCATGCAGACTGGAATAGTGGTCTGATTGAGATTTTTTTCCAGAGCCTTCCAATTGACAAAGCTAGAACCACTTAACAAATTACCCATTTAAGCAAATTAGTACTTCTATTCCTTTCTAAATTCATTATTACTTTGCTAGTGCATTTTCTTTGGACATTATGTGAAATAAATCAACATCACCTAAAACAACAAAACGAAGTGTATGGACATGCAGTTGAGGTTATTTTTAAGTGTACCCTGGCTTGAGATTCTATTATACTATGTTTTTATTTATTTATTTATTTGAAAGCCGCTGTTACAGAGAGACAGAGACAGAGAGAGATAGATCCTGCATCCTTGAGTTCATTACCAGATGGGTGGCAGGGGTCCGCATACTTGGGTCATCTTTCACTGTATTCCTCAGGGCATTAACAGGGAACTGGACAGGAAGTAGAGCAGCTGAGACTCGAATTGGTACCCATGTGGGATGCTGGCATAGCAGATGGCTGCTTTATCAGCTACACCACAATGCCAACCCCATGTTATGCTACCTAGATCTTGTCATTCTTGCACAGAGAATGGATTATTGTCAATGTGTCCCAGAGCCCATAATTCATTTTCTGCAAGTTTGAACTTGATCATATTTTTAGTATTAATAAATTTGCTTATTTTTGACACTAGATGGAAACCATTTTATGTACTCTGCATTATTAGAAAGAAAAAATGCAGTAGTCATTCTACCACCAACTGCTAACTGAAAAATAGGAATCACTCATTGGCTATTCTTCAAGTATAAATCAGTAAATTAATTGATAAAGGATATTTTGATCATTTAACTTGCAGTTCATAACTAAGATTATCAATCTGTATCACTATTTATTATTTTGGTATTTCATTTAGGATCAACTTACGTGAGATATTTCATGTATTCTTTTAATCCCAACATTATGAGTCATTCAGGAACCAGTATCTTTTATATGGCAGCTTTCTGTTTTCACAGGTTTTTCCACTTAATACTGTATGTTCAGGCTTAAGGGAAGAAAAGAAAGTTTGACCAAGATGGTGTAATATGATCTTCCAGTGTTTGTCCCCCTGGACACTTAAAACAATTTGAACAAATGTCCACAGTCTTTTTATCTCCAAAAATGCCTTCAAAACTAGGGAATACATTACAATGCTTAATTGTACTACAGAAATAAGAAAAAAATGAGTTGAAGGAGGTAAAAAGGACAATTTTACATAATTTAGGTCACCCGTCCCCCAAACCCAAACAGTATGAAGAGTGATACGTTTTCTATTGGGGAAGAAGAAGGAAGTGAGCATGCAAATTTACCTTAGACCCCTTCAGGACACTGCTATGGACTAAGCCTTTTTAGACTGTCTCCAGTGTCAGGTTGGCTCACAGAGCTCCAGGCTCCAGGCCTGCTCCATCACATGCAAACCACAGTAGTCTCAGGCTCCAGACTAGCTCAGTATCCTGCCCATTACAGTGTCAGATCAGGCCCCACAGATTCCAGGCATCCAGCCTGCCCTGAAGACTCAGGCCCACCTGAAGACAGGTTGGTCCTGTAGCCCTAGTCATCAACTTAGCAATGCAGAGACAATAGAGTGAGAAGACAACCTACAGGGCAGGAGAAATATATTTGCTAACCATACATCTGATAGAGTTAATATACAAATATATGGAATCTTCATAATTCAATAGTAAGAAAGCAAATACTCTGATTAAAAATTGAGCAAAGGACCAGAATAGACATCTCTCAAAAAAGAAGTGTACATAGCCAGTAGTTATATGAAATAATGCTTGACATGACCAGTCATTGGAGAAATAGAAATTGAAATTGGGGTGAGGCAGTACTTCACATGCATTATATTGGGTATTATAAAAAATATGAAAGTAAGTAAGGCTGTGTAGAATGGGAAACCCTAATATGCTATTCGTGGGGCTATAAATTTAGAAATTCTTTATGGAAAACAGTATTGCATCTCATTAAAACGCTAAAATGAGAGATACCATATGATCCATCAATCTCATTAATCAGTATTTAGCTCCCCCAAAAGTGAAGTCAGTATGTTAAAGTGATATTTTTACTGTTATTCTCTTTGCAGAATTATTCATAAATGCCAATATGGAATCAATGTGTCCATCAATTAATGAATTCATCAATGGTAAAGCAATTGTGTATATACAAAATGGAATAGTATTCAGCTTTACAATACAAAGCTATTGTGTTATTTGTGACAGCAGAGAAATGCCAGATTCTTTCAGATGATTTCCAATTAGACTCATTGTTGACTTCTCATCAGAAACCCTGTAGGCTAGGAGAGAATGGAGAGATATATTCCAAGTCCTGAAAGGAAAAATAAACATGTCAATCCAGAATACTGTACTCTGCAAAGTACACTCATTTATGAGTGAAGGTGAAATAAAGACCTTCCATAACAAACAGAAATTGAAAGAAGTTGTCACCACACATCCAGTCTTGCAAAGGATGCTTAAGGGTGTGCTATAGAAATGTGGTCATCACTATAAAAGGTGAAGGCAGAAAATCCCCCAGTAAAAGTATAAAGGAAATCAAACTTAAATATTAGGAATATTTATGGAAAATGGCAAGGCCATTTATAAAAAAAATCACCTTGAATGTAAATGGCCTCAACTCTCAAGTTAAAAAATACAGACTGGCTAAATATATTAAAAAACAAGCCCCATCTATTTGCTGCCTAAAAGAAACACATCTCACCAACAAAGATACATGCATACTTAAAATGAAAGGATGGAAAAAGATATTCCATGCTATGGAAACCAAAAAAGAGCTGGTATATCCATCTTAATATCAGACAAAATAGACTTTAACACAAAAAAGAGACAAAGAAGGGCACTATTCATTGATTAAGGGATCAATTCAACAGGAAGAGGTATCTATAAGAAACATGTATGCACCTAATTGCAGGGCACCTGGCTATTTAAAAGAAATGGTAATGGGTCTAAAGGGAGACACAGACTCAATACAATAGTAATGGGAGGCTTCAATACTCCACTTTCAGGAATGGGTGGAGAGATGAACCAGACAGAAAATCAGCAAGGAAAGAGCAGAGTTAATCAACACTATGGACCAAATAGACCTAACGGATATCTACAGTTTTTCATCCCACAGTTGCAGAATACATATTCTTCTCACCAGTGCATGAAATTTTCTATAGGATAGACCACATGCTAGGCCATAAAGCAAGTCTCAGGAAATTCAAAAAAATTCAAAATTGTACCATACATCTTCTCTGACCACAACAGAATGTAACTGGAAATCAACAACTCAAGATTCTCTAGACCATATGCAAGCACATGGATTCTGAACAACATGCTCCTGAATGAACAGTGGCTCATAGAAGAAATCAAGAGAGATATCAAAAAATTTCTGGGAATAAATTAAGTTGACAATATAACATATCAAAAATTTATGGGATACAACCAAATAAGTGTTAAGAGGAAAGTTTATAGCAATTCCTGCCTATATCAAGAAATTGGAAAGACGTCAAATAAATGAGTATAAATGCATTCGAGAACCCAGAAAAAAAAACAACAAACCCCAAAATTAGAAGGGGCAAAAGAAATGATTAAAATTAGAGAATAAATAAACAAAATTGAAACAAAAACATAAAGATCAGCAAAACAAAAAATAACACATTGGGAACCTAAAAAGAGATGGATAGATTCCTGGACACATACAATATATCTAAATCAGCACACTAATGTCTTCCCAATTAGGACTCTTCCATCACTATTAATGAGTAGTAAATTTAATCATTTTCAGCCATTTTATTGTTTTTCCTCTTTGCATAGTTTCAGTTTTTGGTAACTATATTGTAATGATCATTGATCTTTTCAGTGTTGATTTTAATAATTACATCATAATATAGTTATGAAAAAACAAGCAGATAACACCATGAATCATTTATTTAAAAATAGGTCATTCAACAATATAGTGAAATGAATAAAAAATTGTCCCATGAAAATGAAAAATTATAACTGACTTGTGGTTGTCAACTTGTACAAAATGCAAGTTTGAAGAATAAATGGCATATTTTCAGGTCCAACAGCTTTTGATGTCATTTCTGGCTTTTATAACATAGAGTTCTACAGACTTTGCCCAGTTCCTTGGGCTCTGCACCCCATGGGAGACCAGGAGAAGCACCTGGCTCCTGCCATTCGATCAGCGCGGTGTGCCGGCTGCAGTGCGCTGGCTACGGCGGCCATTGGAGGGTGAACCAACGGCAAAAGGAAGACCTTTCTCTGTCTCTCTCTCTCACTGTGCACTCTGCTTGTCAAAAAAAAATTTAAAAAAAAAAGATGATATGAAGATGACATTATAAAATGTGGCTAAAAGCAAACAAACAGAAAAAGCAAAAACTTTATGTGAACATAAGCTTGGCCCCATGAAATTATTTATAAGCATGTGGGAAAGCTAATATAGAAGTTTCATGATCAGTATTTGTTATAAGAATGAGTGTGCACAAGATTAATTTGATAGGAACCCTCTGCAGCTTACAAGGCATCTGAGATCTTAGGTAACTTCATGTGGTAGTAGCTAGTGGATGTTTTTGATCAGGTATGTGGTACATTCTTTTATACTCATTGTCATTTCTTTCTGAGAAAGAGTTTCTGCAAACACAGACTTTTTCTATTCTCAATCATAGAGAGCATTCAATAATGTTTAAAATGTAGCTGAGGACAGTTCTTTACTCTCTGAAACTAATTCTGCACCATAATTTGAGTCACTTAGCTAATATCTTTTCCAAAACTTAATGATTAAAGATATATAAAACAAAATGATATCTTATCCAAACTAATCTAGGATACAGCTGGCTTTAAGGTAACAGTTAACTTACTAAATTTTAAGTGCATTCCATAAGATGGAAGCATATAAATCAGTCACTAAAAGATAAGCTTGTGTATGAGGCTTAATGCTATAACGAGTACTCAAACAGTATATTTCACTTTGTGTTTCTATGGGGGTGCAAACGATTGAAATCTTTACTTAATGTACACTAAACTGATCTTCTGTAAAAAAAAAAAGAAAAAAAAATTATCAATTCCCAACTTGACTCTCACTGGGATTAAACGTGACAATAGGTCTGATCTGATTTCATCATCATTTAAAAAAAATCATCTATTATTTTTCACTTAATGTTTCTGTGTGGGAGCAAACTGTTGAAATACTTACTTAAGGTATGCTAGGCTGATCTTCTGTATATTAAGATAATCGAAAATGAATCTTGACGTGAATGGAGGGGGAGAGGGAGTGGGAAGGGGGGGGTTGTGGGTGGGAGGGACGGTATGGGGGGGGAAGCCATTGTAACACATGAGTCGTACTTTGGAAATTTATATTCATTAAATAAAAGATAAAAAAAAAAAAGATAAGCTTGTGTAAGTAAGTATGACAAATTGAAATCTAGACATCAACACTACTAAGAAAAAAAGCTTATTCAGGAGAGGATCTGCATCATCAACCAAATGGCACAAAGACTGAATACTAGCAGAGAAAGAGGGAGAAAGCTCAAGCTGCTGCCATTTCTGTTGCCAGCCCTCCTATCCTCATGCCCCAGCCAAGGGCAGCATCTTGCTGGGAAATATGCTCTCTCTATGAAGTTCGGTACTGAAGAGACTGAGGGGAAATCTTCAAAAAAGAGGTGATAAGACTTGTACACAGCACAGAAATTCTGAAGGCCAGTAGAGAAAGAAGAACAAACCATGCCATTCACTGCCTTTGCACTACTCCTACCCCAGCCACACACACCATCTTGCTGGAAAAGAGGTAGGCAGAAACCACTATGACTCTTGCCACAGACTCAGACCAATTAGATTTAAAATTTAGTGCATTGTCTCTATCTGTGTATCTCCTCTTGTGTTTGTATCTTAAATGGCATAAACAAATTATAAGACCCAATCACATTTGCAAGAAACTTACAAGACATCTTTCTCCACCCTTTTATTCATAGTATTTCCAGGAAGATGCAAAGTGGTGTTCACTGCAGTTTATATCAGATGATTGTTATATGCTAATAATCAGATGGTTATTAGATTGCTTCAACAGTATTCTAACTAGCTTGAACTAGTTAGTGGCATTAGTTTTGCCTCCATCCCCATAGTGATGTCAGCTAATCATTTCAAAATTCACATCTGACCACATTTTCCTAAATAAGACTGTTTTTCGGGAGTTAGCAAACTATGATCCATGAGCAAAATCCAGCCCATTACTTGTTTGTATAAACTCTAGAAACTAAAAATGTTTTTTCCATTTATGTTTACTTTTTGCATTTTTAAATAATTAGATTAAGTGATCATATAATTACCTCCTTAAAAGCCTTTATATTCTCCATTGGCCTAAAATTTTTTACTTTCTAATATTTTATAGAGCAAGGTTGGCAGATCTCTGTGCTAGGGGCTTGTAGACAACCCAGTACTTACAATATTATCTTTATGAGCCTCATCTCTCTCACAACCAAAAGTAATTCCAGAAATTATTGAAATTTCACAAAGTAAAATGTTCATTCTCACCTCTGAGTCTTTCCTTAGTGCTCTTTCAACCTGCACACATTCCTTCCTGATTCTTTTTGGCTTCATTCTTCCTTCAAATTCTGTTTATCTTTTCCAGAAAAAATCACTAAGCATCATTGATCCAGATGAGATTTCTGTACTGCGACAATCTTTCAATTGTAAATCTGTGTAATACTGGTTCCACAATGTGATACATGACGGTATGCATTTTTCAAAAAAGCTGTCATAATTTATTCCATCCCCTAAGCACTTGGCTCTGTGACTTGCTACACTCCTATAAGGAGGGGTGTCAATGTCTCTACCTCTAGCAAGGCTTGTGACTAATTTAACCAAAGAACATGAGAGAATTGGCACTTTACTAGCTATAAAAATATCTCTTCAGAGCATTGCTAACACTTAGTTTCCAGTCTCTATCTAAGGATTATGATTGCCTTGGGTCTATAATCTGGTCATGTAGAGCCACAGAAAATGAGACATCATGTGTGGGGAGCAACTCGGACTAGACTAAGTTACTGGAATTAAGACTTATTCTATGCATCTGCTCTCCCACAATATGGCGCTGGGAGAGGAGAAAACAGCTTCTACGCAGCTGCCTCCAGTTCAACCAATAAACTGTAGGACCTGCTCTTGATTGGAGGAGAGCAGTGTACTCGGCGTGTGGGTAGCAGAGTTGGGATTGGTGGAAGAGGACTATAAAGGAGGAGAGAGACGGCATGCACCAGGAACATCTAAGGGGAACACCTGAGGAACATCTGAGCAGCCCCTGAGAGAGCCGGCCGGCGGTGTGCCGCTCCCCCGCGGAAGTGGGGAAAGTGGCAGGGGGAACCGCCCTTCCACGGAGGTGGAGGGTCGGTAGCCAACCCGGGGAGAACCAGCAGTAAACCCGGGGAGGGCCGAGCAGACAAAAGAACAGCGCAGGGTCCTGTGTCGTTCCTCCGTGAAGAGGGGGAGCGACAATCATGGAAAGAGTGACAGACACCAGAGAGCATCAGGGCTGCCCATATGAGTGGAGAAAACATGATGCAGCTGGCCCCCCTGTCATAAAGCCACAGCTAACAACACATGAACTGTAGACAAATTGCCCAGCTGAACTCTTCCTAAATTTCTGTTCTCTATAATATGTGCAAAAAAATTTGCTTTAAATCAATAGCTGTTGTGGTTATTTGTCATAATACAGTATATATCCAGGATGAAATAATTGACTTAGCACTAATTTGTTTTCCTTATTTCAAATTAAGATTTAGACAATAAATATGCTCTTTCTTACAGAGCTTTTTTTGCAAAGCCTGAAATGTCATTAATTTCTGTGAAATTGATATTGCATGAGTCCTTAAATTTTCAGAGTTGAAAATATGATTGAATATGTAAATGGACTGACTTTCAGGAAAGTGTGTAGCTAGCATATGTGTGTTCCATGGAGAGTAGAAAGAAAAACTGAAGAGAAAATGAAGTAGAAAGAATACAGGAGACTTTAGAAACTGAATTTCTGTAGGGGGACAAAATAAGGGAAGCATTGAGGAGGTCGTGTTCTAAAGGTGCATTGAAGTTTCCAAGGACAGCTCTTGGTTTGATTATGCACTGGACTCATTCAGCATATTGCCTTACTTGTGGTTATGTCTTAATCACAACTGGCAGGTGGAGGCTGAGCAAAATTACCAAAGGAAAAAGTCATAGGAGGTGAAATGCAGGAGAAAATCGACACAAGTTTTCACAAGCTCTCTCCTGCTGGCTGCACATAGGCTGTACTTACTTTCCTCAACAATGACTTGTAACCTTAGTGAAATATTGCCAAGCGGGGAAGCTTATTAAAGACCCAGCACCCAGGACGTTTGCTGGAGTCTGGTTATCTAGGCAGTTTCAGCTTGACACACACAAAATTTCCAGACTCCCAGGAGGAAAGCACATATTCGGCGTAAATCATATTGTTTGTATGAATAGTATGGACATAGTGATCCATTCTTCCCAGTTTTGGGGAAATGGTGGAAACCCTACGGAAATCCATTTCAAGGTGCTGGCTAAGGGCCAACATTACATGTAGGCTTTTCAAAGAAGAGCAGTGAGGTCTTTAATGTATATATATATATATAGTAACATGAAAAAGAAAGGTTTGGGGCCTGCGTTCTGGCACAGCAGATAGAACCATGGCCTGTAGTGCTGGCATCCCATATGAATTCTGATTCCAGTCAGGACTGTTCCTCTTCTGATCCAGCTCTCTGCTGTTGCCTGGGAATGCAGTGGAGGAAAGCCCAAATGCTTGGGCCTCTGTACCCTCATGGGAGACCAGAAGAAGCTCCTGGATCCTGGCTTCAGATTGGCCCAGCTCTGGCCACTAGGGCCATTTGGGGAGTGAACCAGGAAATGGAAGACCTCTCTCTTTCTCTCTCTGCCTCAGCCTCTCTGTCACTCTGCCTTGCAAATAAATAAATAAATCTTTTTTTTTAAAGAAAAGGTTGTTATCCTTAGAGTCTACCAGTGACTCTTAAACACTGTCATTAAGAATCCATTTGTGACTCTAGAGGAAAGAATTTAATGAGTGTTATATTAAACTATTTAATAGACTCAATTTAAGTTAAAACAACCCTTTTCTGAAACTTCAAAATGTTTTAATTTTTTTATTTTATATTAATTTTTGAGGCATATACTTTTATATATATTATATATTTTATATACATATATACACACACACACACATATGTATATAGGAAGAGAAAGGAGAGAGTTGTCATCCACTGGTTTGGTTCTTTCTCCAAATGCCTGAAGCTAGTATCTGGAAATTCAATATAGGCAGGGACTGGACTATTGAGCCATTACCCACCATCTCCGAAGTTCCATATGTAGGAAGCTGAAATTGGGAGCCTATGCCAGGGCCTGTGTGGTTTTCTTTGTGCTCATCAAAGAGAAGTTGTTGCTGTTAGTGAGGATGCTGGGGAATGTCTCTATCCAATTATGCACAGTGAGTCAAAAGCCTGATTAAGTGTAGGATTTACTAGCCCAGGAACAAGAAAAAGGATCTTACCTTTTCAGCACAGAGAAAAATATGTCATAAAGTATATAACAGTCCAAAGCACACTTAACCAATTGCAAATAAAGTCTTACTGGGATGCATTTATTTGAGAGGCAAATTGGATGTGCAAATGGAGAATAAATTAATTGTGACAATCAAGTAGGTTGTCTGGATAAAGGCACCCTTGCTCGTCATTCCAAATAATTCTAAAAACTGAGGAAGGAAGAAACAGTCATACTGAAAAATAGCCTGAGTAAATGGGAAATGTGTTACCATGAATATAAATCATTAATGAATATCATCAATAAAAAACCTAAAAACTGGAGTTATAGAGTGAATACAGTGAGTTTTGTTTATTTGAAGAAATAAAATAAAAAGTGAAAGTATAATAAATATACAAAGTCTAACCAATTATCTCATAGATATTCAAATGAACTAAATAAGAAGTTTCTGAATTGAAAAAGACAATTAATATGAAAAATAGACATTGAATTTAAAGTAATGACTTGTATATTTGAAGGAATGAATGATCTGTAGATTTTTGTGAAGAAAACAGAGAAAAAAGCAGATACATAGAAAAGTGTGAAGACACAGGGAAGGTTGAAGCAAGAGGGTCCAACATGCAATTTGAGTCGTTACAGTGGCAATAGAATAACATAGGTAGAGACAATATTTGAAGAAATAATGGCTGAGAAATTTAAGGGTAAATGAAATAATCAAATTTCCATCTTGGTAAGCTTAATGTACCCCTAAGCAAAGTGACTACCCCCACCACCACACATGACTTCATGTAACTATAAGAAAACAAAGACATGAAGACAGTTATAAAACTAGACTCAGATAAAAGATAACTAGCATAAAAATAATTAAAATTAATAGAAGACTATAATTATACCCTCAATAAAATACAGCTATTAAAATTATATAATCTATCACATTATTTTTTATTTCTCTGATGTGTTTAGGCAGATAATAAATTTGACTGTAAATATCATGGCTTTAAGAAAATTAAACATTATTCAGGAAGGGAACCCT
The DNA here is from genome assembly GCF_051225735.1 of Oryctolagus cuniculus. Lineage (NCBI taxonomy): Eukaryota > Metazoa > Chordata > Mammalia > Lagomorpha > Leporidae > Oryctolagus > Oryctolagus cuniculus. The sequence goes on from NC_142868.1 coordinate 124,414,501, forward strand.
GAACTTTAAAAAAGTCCATTGCTGTACCACTCCACAGAAATCATGAGATGAACTTCTGCCCAATGTTTGGTTCACATGCCAAAACTGATAATGCTGTGCCCACAAACAGGATACAAAAAGATTTTAATGTGGCATTTGGGGAAGAGCAGGAAGACTTAACAAAGCTGGTGCAGAAAAGGGAAACTTTTGGCTTAAGGTACTTACAATTACTTGATTTGGGTTTGGGGTTAGGTTTAGTGAGAGTTTCTGTCTCAGAATACAGAGTCTTACCTTCCTTGTGCATCCTGGAGTACCTGGCCTCTCTTTTCAATTTTTTCCAGACTTGGGAAGAATTGGAAAAGGCAGAGATAGGTCTTAAAATGTGTCCAAAGATAAATATCAAAAGTAGGAGCTAAGACAGGCATTTGATCTAGAAGTTAAGGCACTGCTTGAGAAGCTGGTGTCTCTTATCAGAGTGCCTGGATTTGGTATCAGACTCTGCCTACTAACTCCAGCTTCTAGCTTATGCAAACCCTGGGAGGCAGCAGTGCTGACTCAAGTTGTTGGGTACCTGTCACTCACATAGGAGGCTTTGATTGGGTCCCTGGCTTGCAGTTCATTTCCTCATTCCAGATTGTTGCAAGAATTTGGGGAGTAAACCAGCAGATCTCTCTCTCTCTCTCTCTCTCTCTCTCTCTCTCTCTCTCCCCCCATTCCCTCTCTCTCTCTCTCTCTCTTCCTCTCAAATAAAAGGTCTAACATTTTATTGCAAATGCTACAAAAGTGAAAATATTAAGAATTTCTGATTGGAGTCCAGGTCAGGAACTGTGATTTAGCTATTTTATTTATTTTTTAACCTACTAGACTATATGAGAAAAGATACACTAGACATATAAATCAATGTGTTAATTAATTACTGTGAGAACTAAGTTGAAAGGATGAGACAGCTTCCAGAGCTCCTCTTTGGTATTTTAAAGCATTTAAAGAGAGTAATTTAAGGACAATTAGGGGACTGTGTTAATTTTTTTAAAAAATTAGTATTCTTTAGATATTTATTTGAGAGGTATACACACACACACACACGAGAGAGAGAGAAAGAGAGAGAGAGAGAGCAAGAGCGAGAGCGAGTGCGAGAGAGAAAGAGAGAGAGAGAGAGATCTTCCGTTTGCTGGTACACTCCAGCTAGTACTCAGGAGCCAAGAAGTCTATCCATTTCCCATTTGGGTGGAAGGGAACAACTACTTGGGCAATCACCTGCTGCTTGCCCTGGTGTGCATTAGTAGGAAGCTGGAATTAAGAGTGGAACTTGGATTCAGACATATGCACTGGGATATGGAATACAGTCATTCCAACTGCAGTGCCTTTTATTATTATTATCGCTATCATCAGAACTGAAAAATGAATATATTTTGGTAAAAAATGAAATCTATGCAGTTTTTTCAAAATATGTATTCCATTATTAATTTTCATTAATATAAAGAGAATAGATTTCAAGTATTTAATAGATAAAATTATAAGAATATAATGATACTTCCCTCCCACTCTCCTATTTCCCTTCTCTTTCTTTGTTCCCTATTTTAAGGAATTTATTAAAACATTAGCTTATGAGGGTCCCAGAAAATGCATAATAATTGTGACAACACAATTCTTGTCAATGTTTATGTTAATGTGATGTTAATACAAAGAGAACAGACAGAAAACAGATTCAATGTAGTTCATAGATACAATTCTGGGGATATGATAATACTCTCCAACCACTACACCAAATGCCTGCTCCTATGTTTTTGTAATACTAACTAGAAAATAGAAAGTTTTGGAATACTTAGTATTTAATTCACTATCAGAAATAGACTTATACAATGAAATGAACCCCTTTGTTGTTTTTTGTCCCCCCTATTTCTTATTTATTATTAATTCAACTGTATTTTAAATTCCCTAAGATCATGACAACTTCTATTATTTTGGACACCATATAATGTCCCATAACTAGTGAAGTACATCATTAACTTACAGGCAATATGTCTCTTCTGTGATCAACTTTTCAGTACAATATTGAAAAAGGGGTACAACAAAAGGGTATAAAATAGGAGGTGAGGAGCAAGTACTTGTTGCAGAGGTTAAGACTTTGAGATTACCACATATCACATTGGAGATCCTGAGTCTTGGCTCTGCTATTGATTCCAAGAGCTCTCTAGTACAAAACCTGGGAAGAAGGAGGTTCTGCTCCAGTCCTGGGTCCCTGCCACCCATGTGTTCTATGAGAAAATGTGATTTGTGTAGGGTTTGAACAATCTCACTGATACGAATTTTTTTTATTTTTAATTTGTATTTATCTCATAAATACATTATGTTTATAGTAATTCTTCCCACCATGCCCACTCTCTCACCAATTCTCCCCTCTTCCTGCTCTTTCTCTTGTTTTATGCAAGAAATAGAAATAAAAAGAAAGACAGACAAAGGAAAAAAAAGAACAAATGGAGTAAAAAGAAAAACGAAGAAGTATTCCTCAACTTTCTATATAAGTGCTGACCTATGTTATTGATTCTGGAAGGTGATTTCACTTTATTTTTTTCTCACTTTCTCTTTTCCCTTCCTTTCTCCCTCTTCTTTCCTTTTAGAAACATAATTGTCTTTAAAGAAGAAACCTAGGATGTTACTTCCTTTGTGAGCTCTTGGATGTAACTATAATATCCTCTTTTTAATATACTAAAATGAAGTGATTCTTGAGAACAAGTTTTACTATTAAGTTTCATGGGACAAATTTTTGGGAACAGAGATCCTGCATGGGAAATTAGCGCAAAGTGACTCTTCTTGTTTATTTAACAAACAACACTCTTATGTATGACATCAGTAATCACCTAAGGATCTTGAAGTGATATGTCTTGTCTATAGAAGCCTTTTGGATCCACTAGCTTGAGAGAGCCATAAGCAAAGTGGATGTTCTCACCTCCCTTCAGAGGAAAGTATATTCTTTGGTGGCCCCTTATTTCTTCTAAGGTCTTGCCCACGTGTTCTTTGTGTAGGAAGTCTTTTGCCAGAGTGTCATGGTTTTTCTTGCTTGATATGCTCCTTCTGGTCTTTCCAGGCTGACTAGCATGCCTGAAGGGCTGATTCTGAGGTAGGAGTGCTACCTAACATAATTGTCTAACCAGATTGTCTGTTTTGTTGATGTTGAGTTTCTTGATATCTTTATATATTCTGGTTATTAATCCATTATCAGATGTATGATTTGAAAATATTTTTTCCCATTCTGTCGGTTGTCTCTTCACCTTGCTGATTGTCTTTGGCAGTGCAGAATCTTCTCAATTTGATATAATCCCATTTGTCTATTTTGGCTTTGGTTGCTTGTGTCTCTGGGGTCTTTTCCAGTAATTCTTTTTTTTTTCTTTACATCAATGTCTTATAGGAGTTTCTGAATGTTCTCTAATAATTTGATGGTGTTGGGTCATAGATTTGAGTCTTTAGTCCATTTTGAGTTGATTTTGGTGAAAGGTGTCAGGTAAAGTTCTTGCTCCATGATTCTGCAGGTTGTGATACAGTTTTCTCAGCACCATTTCTTGAAGAGACTGACCTTGTTCCAGGGTTGATTTAAGCTCTATTTTCAAAGATAAGTTGGTTGTAGATATTTGGATTGAGTTTGGTTATTTCTATTCTGTTCCATTATTCTATCCATCTGTTTTTGTACCAGTACCATGCTGTTTTGATTAAAACTGCCCTGTAGTGGGTCTTGAAATTCGGTATTGTTATGCCTCTAGCTTTGTTTTTTGTTGTCTAAGATTGCTTTAGCTATTCAAGGTGTCCTGTGCTTCCATATGATTTTCAACATCATTTTTTCTATATCTGAGAAGAATGTCTTTGGTATTTTGATGGGTATCACATTGAATTTGTAAAGTGCTTTCAGAAGAATGGACATTTTGATGATATTGATTCTTCCAATCCAAGACATGGAAGATTTTTTTGACTTTTTTGTAACTTCTATTTCTTTGTTTAATGTTTTGTAATTCTCATCATAGAGCTTTTTGACATCTTTGGTTATTTTATTCCAAGCTATTTGATTTTTTTGGTGGCTATTGTGAATGTGATTGATCTTAGAAGCTCTTTCTCAGGTGTGTTATAGTCTGTGTGTTGATTTTTATATCCTGCTACATGTCCAAACTATTCTATGAGTTCAAATAGCCTCTTAGTGAAGTCTTTCGGATCCCCTATGTATAGAATCATGTCATCTGTAAACAGAGATAGTTTGACTTCTTCTGTCCCAATTTGTATCCCTTTGATTTATTTTTCTTGGCTAATGGCTCTGGCTAAAACTTCCAGGACTATATTGAAAAGCAGTGGTGAGAGTGGACAACCTTGCCTGGTTCCCGATCTCAGTGGGATTGCTTCCAAAACTTTTCTTCATTCAATAGGACACTGGCTCTGATTTTGTATATATTGCTTTGATTGTGTTGAAAACTGTTTCTTCTATTTCCAATTTGCTTATGGTTTTCATCATGAAGTAGTGTTGTATTTTGTCAAATGCCTTCTCTGAGTCTATTGAGATATGGTTTTTATTCTTCAATTTGTTAGTGTGATGTGTGACATTGATTGACTTGCGAATATTGAATCATCCCTGCATACAGAAATAAATCTCATTTGCTCCAGTGAATGATCTTTCTGATGTGCTGTTGCATTTGATTGGTTAGTATTTTGCTAGATTTTTGTGTCTTTGTTCATCAGAGAGATTGATCTGTAGTTCTCTTTCTTTTTTGTATCTTTCAGGTTTAGAAATTAAAGTGATGCTGGCTTCAAAAAAGGAATTTGGGAGGATTACCTCCTTTTCAATAGTTTTGAATAACTTAAAAGTATTGGAATTCTTCTTCAAATGTTTGGTAAAATTCAATTGTGAAGCTATCCAGCCTGGGTTTTTCTTTGTTGGTAGGGTCTTTATTAGTGATTTGATTTCTGTCATGGTTATGGGTATGTTTAGATTTTCTATGACTTTCTAGTTCAATTTATGTAGGTTGTGTATGTCTAGGAATCTATCTATTTCTCCTAGGTTTCCCATTTTGTTGGCATACAGCTCTTTGTAGTAATTTCTGATGATTCTTTTTATTTCTGTGGTGTTTATTGTTACATTTCCTGTTTCATCCCTGATTTTATTAGTTTTGGTCTTCTCTTGCCTTTTTTGTTAGTTGGGCCAATAATGTACAAATTTTGTTCATTTTTTCATAAACCCCACCCTTCATTTCATTGATCTTTAGTATTTTTAAAATTTTATTTCTTCTCTTTTCTTAAGATTTATTTATTTATTTGAAAGTCAGAGTTACACACAGAGAGAAGGACTACTGTACCCTGCAAAACTCTCATTTATAAATGAAGGTGAAATAATGATTTTTTATAACAAACAGAAATTGAAAGAATTTATAACTACACACCCAGCCCTACAAAAAATGGTCAAGTATATGCTACACACAGAAACAGAAACAGGAACATCACTATGAAAGAAAATGAGAATTAAACTTCAGTGATTAGGGTGCAAATACAGAGATGATCAGGATATGCCCAAGCAATGAGACAGTAAATGAAAGTGGTGAAACAGAACAGGACTTCAATATGTGCCTAGAGAAGAAGGCTGTTGGATTCAACAGTAAAGTTTAGAAAATATGCCACATATCCCAGTAGAATGCTTTATTATTTACATTTCTTCTGTTCACAAAATCATCTTCTGATCTGAAACTTTGCCCTAATTGAATCAAAGCATTTTCAATGTAAAGCACTTAATTGGTTCTCTAGTATAGATATTCATTTTCAGAATTTTAAATGGTTTTCCTAGATTTTATCTTATTGCAATATATTTTTGAAAATCTGTAAACCTCTTAATTGTTTTTAGAATAAAATTGATGTTCCCTTTTTTGTTGTTAAGAATGATTATCATCTGGTCCCTCAGTATATGCCAATCTGTTTTTGATCAAAATCTCTTCGTCTCTACTCCAGTCATATCAGTTTCTTGATTCTCTTGATTTTCCATTTGTGGGCTTATCTCCACAATGATTGCTTCTCCTTTAAGTTTTCTTATAGTTTTATGTAGTCTTTAACCTATTCTACCCCTATGGCCCCTCATTTGTGCCAAGAAGGTGCTCTGACATAGTTTAAATTCTAGAAAAAATATTAAGCATTCTGAGACAGAATATGAGTGTGAAATGGAAAATAATCTTAAGCACTGTTGTTTCTACAGAGTTTGTAGAAACAGAATTTGTGGAGACAACAATGTTTAAGATTATTTTCCTCATTATATCATCCTATTTGTACTCTAGGAACTTTGAGACTAGCATGAAAAAATGGTCTAGTGGCAACCTCAGTTTCACTGAGAAGTGTATCCTTTATTGGAAAAGCCAAACGAGTCCATGAAGAATGGCCAGGCTACTTAAGTGTCAGTCTGTATGGTTCTAAGGGGAATTTTCATTTTACACTTGATCCATTATAATTTCTTAAGACAGTGCCTTTTGTTACAAATACAAAACTGTCATCTTCATTACTCTCTCTCTCATATAAGAACACAGTTTTCATGAGAGCTTTTCCATGCCCTCATATTATTTTCAGCAACGTACTGTTAGTACATAGTATGATGCCTTTCATATATTAGAAATGCAATAATTATGGAACATGTGGGATAAATAAAGAGATGATAAAACCAACAGCCTACAAGTTGTTGACAAAGTCCATATCATCACCAGGGTTCACAGAACAAAGTTGAAGGCTCTCTTTAGATGTCCGAAAAATAATTTAAGATCTATAAGGAGGAAAGTTACAACAAAACTTCCATATGAATATGACTTCTCTGGCTACAAAATAAATAAAAATGTTATGGAGATAGAATTGGATGATACTAGACTAGTAATATCACTGCAGTCTCCTCAATGGAAAAAGAGGAAATGCACACATTGAAAAAAAAAAACCTGCCTGTTATCCTTGGGAATACATTTGAAGACTCTGAGTGGATGTCTGAAACCAGGGAGAGTACTGAACTCTATACACAAACACTGAAATACTGCAACAGTAAATCTAACAGTCCAAAAGGCTAGGTGACCAATAAGCAGATAACATATATAATTGGATACTTTGCACAAAGGAGAGATTCATATCCCCAGCAAGACAGAGTGGGGAGACGGGAAGTTTCATTATGCCACTCAGAAGAGCACACAATTTAAAACTTACAAGTTGTTCATTTTTGGAATTTTCATGTTAAATTTTTGGACTGCAGTTATCTGCATCTAACTTACAGTGCAGGTAATAAAACCACAGATAAAGAGGATAACTGTAATATTTTGAGATGTGCTTTTGATGTGGGTTGGATATAAGGAGAAAAAAGTTCCAAAGAGAGTTCATGTCCAACTTGGGCAACTGGATTAATGTTGGGTCATTCACTAAAGCTACAGAGAGAGTAGGAGAAAAGCACAGGGGGAAATAGCACATCCAGTTTTTAAATCTTTGTTTTTGAAGTATCCTGAAGTCTAACTACAATACTGTGTCAGATTGTCTACACAACTTTCAGGTCAGCAAGAGTGTCTTGCAGGAAAAAATAATTTAGATCACATTAGCACTGAGTAATCTGTATCACTAGCATAGATAAAATACACTAGACAGAAAGAAGAAGGGTGAAGAGAAAAGTTAATACCAGAAGTAAGTGTTTGAACTTCTGTTATTCAATCACTTGGTAGACAAAATGAAGCATTCAAGACAAAGACAAAGCCTCCAGAAGAGCAGAAAGAGGACTACCATATCTTAGAAGACAAATGAAAGACTGTTTAAGTAGGTAATAGGGAGTATTTGAGGTACTTTTCAGAAGCACAGCTAATAAAAGACCAACTTCTATCCCATGGTTTCAGTGAGACGTAATTGACTCTAACCTTTGAAAGCGTACTCATGTTCATCACAATTGAAGCCAAAGGATAATTGTGGTAGATAGAGCAGAGTCAAAGACAGGAAGTGAAAAAAAAAATAAAGCATTAGTATAGTAAAAAAAAATTTTTCTTGGCAAGGTTGTTCTGAAAGGAAGAGAGAGAATAATATCATTGAAATGTTACCCTCTAAAAACTGGAAATCAGAGCAAGTAATATGTGTTTATTGGATGGTTTGCTTATATTGGTTTTAAGATTGAAAAATCTGGATGATTAAGTATTTCTAGTAAGAATCTTTCTGTGAAAGTTTAGTAGGCTGTGATTACTAAAAGCATTTGTTGAAAAATATTCCCTCAACACAACGTAGTCATTAAAAATATGATTGGCGGAGCTAGTTCTGTGTTATAGCAGATAAATTTGCTGCCTGCAGTCCTGGCATCCCATAAAGGAGCTGGTTCAAGTCCCAGCTGCTCCACTTCTGATCCAACTCTCTGCTACGGCCTGAGAAAGAAGTGGAAGATGGCCCTGTACCCACATGGGAGACTGGAAGAGGCTCCTGGCTCCTGGCTTCAGATCAGCACAGCTCCAGCCATTAAGGGCATTTGGGGAATGAGCCAGGGGATAGAAGATTTTCTCTCTCTCTCTCTCTCTCTCTCTTTTCCTCTCTGCCTTTCAAATAAATAAATAAATCTTTTAAAAATATATGTTTGGATTATCTGGCAGACTGAGAATGAAAGGACACCCATACTTCTTTCTGCACAGTGCTAAAAACATTGAAGGGAAAGCACTAAAAGAATGGAGAGCAAATACAACCACCGTTTTCTTCATTCCTCATTGCTTTGTACAGATGCTGGCCTGGAACATGCTTGCTATGCAAAGTTTTGTTTGTATGAATGGAAAAATAAAGGAATACAAAGTGAAATCAATAAGGCAGAGCATCAAGAATAACTTGCCAGTTATTTTGTTGATTCTGCAATGGCAGAGAGTGTGAAATCTGTAGGACTAATGTTCCAATATCATATTTGCCTGAAAAATCCCTAGAGAGGACAATATAGACAAAAAAATCCTACATTTCCTCTTCCATCTTCAATCAATTTACTTAATAGTTTTTGATTTGATATATCTTGTGGTTTCCATTATCTTAATGGGTAATTTTTTTTTAGCAAAGAACAGGCTATCTTCATTTAAAGTTTTGATATTATGATCATCATACTTTTTTTTAGAGATGTATTTGAAAGTCAGAGTTACACAGAGAGAGAAAGAGAGGCAGAGAGAGAGAGAGAGAGAGAGAGAGAGAGAGAGGTCCTGCATCCACTGGTTCGGTTCACTCCCGAATTAGCCACAATGGCTGGAGCTGTGCTGATCTGAAGCTAGGAGCCAGGATCTTCCTCCAGGTCTCTCACACGGGTGCAGGATCCCAAAGACATGGGACATCTTCCATTGCTTTTCCAGGCCATAGCAGAGAGCTCGATTAGAATTGGAGCAGCCGGGACTCAAACCAATGCCCTATGGGGTTCTGTCACTGCAAGTGGCTTTTTAAAAATTTTTTTTATTTATATAAGTAAAATAAATTTCATGTATTCATACAGACATTTGTTAGAACATAATGACACTTCCCACCCCATCCTCCCTCCCTCCCTCAATCCCATCCTTCCTCCTAACTCCTTTCTTATTTTTCTTTTAGTTTTTGTGATAATATACTTTTATTCTTTGAGAACAAGGTTTTTTAAAATTTATTTATTTGACTGGTAGAGTTATAGACAGTGAGAGAGAGAGAGAGAGAGACAGAGAGACAGAGATAAAGGTCCTTCCTCCATTGGTTCATTCCCCAAATGGCCGCCACGGACGGATGGCACTGTGCCAATCCGAAGCCAGGAGCCAGGTACTTCCTCCTGGTCTCCCATGTGGGAGCAGGGCCTAAGCACTTGGGCTATCCTCCCCTGCCCTCCCCGGGCCACAGCAGAGAGCTGGACTGGAAGAAGAGCAACTGGGACTAGAACCTGGTGCCCATTGAAAACAAGTTTTATCATTAATTGAAGAATCACCTAAGGAAACAGGCAATGGAGTTGGGCATGTAAGTTCATGTAAATCTTATGGGACATATCTTGCACTTAATATACTAAAACAAAGTAAATCTTTGAGAACATGTATTATTATTAACTCTCATAATATCACTCTTTGAGGACAGAAGTCATGCATGGGAAGTTACTGCACAATGACTCCTGTTGTTAATTTAACAATTAACATTCCTATGTATGACATCAGTGATCACCCAAAGCTCTTGACATGAGCTGCCTATGCTATGAAAGTCTGTTGAGTCCACAAATTCCTTCAATATTTAGACAAGGCCATAAACAAAGTGGAAGCTCTCTCCTCAATTCAAAGAGAAGTACATCCTTCTTAGATGACCACATATTTCCACTGGGATCTCACCGAGAAGGGTACTTCATGTAGGACACGTTTTGCCACAGTGTCTTGGCTTTCCATGATTGAAATGCTCTTCTGGGCTCTTCAGCCAGACCAGAATGCCTTATGGGCTGATTCTGAGGTCAGAATGCTAATTTAAGTGATTGTCTTTCTATGATTCTGCTGTATGGACTGCTTCCCATATCAAAGCATTCATGTCTTTGAATTCTTCAATTAGCCTATTCATTTAACCACTTAAATAGTATCTCTAATCTTTCTACTGAGATGATGACTTAATTTTTTACATTTTTTCCTTAATTAACAAATATTTCTATTTGCAATACCAAATGTAATTTGAATATACTTAAGATTTTCTGTGATTTTAGATGTTGTTTAAATTTCCAATAGCCTCAGGCTGTTGATTTTTTGCTGAATTATATCATTTCCATATGCCTACAGTATTTTCACAAAACTCTTGAGATTTATTAGCATAATTTAAAATTAAATTTCTGAAACCATTTACATTTCTTTTAGGACAAGAAATATATGTTCTTGTTTTGCACTTTAATTGTTTAATCACTGGATGATTTATTTGATGATTTATATGCTACCATATTCCAATGTTTGTTTTATTTATTTTGGAGTTTTAATAAAAATCTCCTGACTGATCAACCAATTTAGGTTCTTTCTTAGAAGTGGTCCCTGTGTTTTGTTACATTCTTGAAATGTATATACAGTTATTTGAATCACAGGTCCACCATTATTTACTGAATTTTACTTGGGAAAATCACATAAAATCACTGAATATCAGATTCTTCTTTTGCAAAAGTAGGTTGTCATGGTTTTTTCATAGATTACATTGCACATAAGGTTATCCAGCAGCATCCAGAACATACAAGTGTTTACAAGTTAGAAATGAATATTAATCTTCCCCTGACTTCTCTAGGACACAAATTTGACCAATCAGTTGTCCAATTGGAAATGTAATGTTTTACCAAATAAACGAAAAAGTTTAATACTGTTTTCAAACTTCCTTACCCCATCATCCCTTTATCAGCATTCCAATTGAAACCAAAATTAATGAAATGTTCACCCCTTGGAATGCTGGAAATGATAATCAAACGAGATTGATAATTATTTTCTGAGTTCAGTCCTTCCATCTTAAATGGGTGAGATAAGAGACCTGTCTCTATGATCAGGCAAGATACACACGAGTGGAGAAGAAAAATGTTGGGGCAAGAGTTGAGGTCTCACTTTTCAACTGAGATTCACAAAGAGAATATACCTAGAAGAGGAATGGTGGGTGCCTGTAAGAGTTCTAATGGAACTCAGAAGGTAGTCATTGATTTCCAATGCATTTAACCTCATGCCAAGAAATTACATGTTCAGGGGTGCTTGTTGCATGAAAGGTTGATTGATTTTCCATAAGGTCATGTCTTATAATTCTCTCTGTGAATACTATTGAATTCTATCTCGTCTTTCCCAACCTGCTTTAAAATCAAGCTAGCTTATCTTTAAATTTCTCGTGGTCCTTAACCTACCAGGATGGACACTAGCTGCATGATATTGATCTCTTTCTGATATAGATCAAGAAATATACACTCTCTCCAAAGTCTTTCATTGTGGTTCAGTACTGAAAGAAGTTTCAGTTTTTCTATCTGCTTAACTATGGATCTACCTACCCATGTATGAATAATCAATTATTTATATAGTAAAACCGTTTGTATTGCCACATTTTTAGGCCAAGTCTTTATATATATATATTCAAGTCAAGAGTTCATTTATGCATGCACATGATACATAGACAAACTCACCTTTTAAAAATTCAAATAGCCTTTTTCTACCCATTGTCACAGAGAATGCTGGTGGTAGCATAAAAAGGAGTTCTAGAGTTCTAAAGAGTTCTCCAGAGAAACAGAATACCACCACACATACATGATTGTGTACACATAAAGAGAGATTTAATATGAAGAATCGGCTGTCATGACCATGGAAGCCAAGAAGTCTTAAAATCTGCCAACTGAAAGCTGGTGCTATAATTCAGTCCAGATCTGAAGGTTTGAGAATCAGGTATACAAATTTCAGTTCAAAGGAAAGAGAAAATGATATGGGGTGTCGCTGCTCAGTCAAGGAGGTAGGAAAATAATCAAAGATTCAGAGTCTCACTTTAGCCATGGGAGTCAACAGATCTGACAATTCTGGGGACATCCGGAGAGGACTTCCCTTTTCTAACTTCTGGTCCTGTTTCTATGCTTGCTCCAAGCACAGACTAAATAGCTATATGAAAAACAAAACTGCTATTGTATGCATTTAACTGTGAAAACAATTTAGAAATTTCAATCAGGAATGAAATTTGAACTAGGCAGAGCATCAAGATCTATGAGAGCAGCTGTCAATAGGGGATGGCATACAGTTGTCTTCAAAAATTCTTTGAATGAATGAAAAACAGTTACAAACAGCTTTGAAAAGAATTAAGAAAGGCCAGCATCAGGGCTCACTAGGCTAATCCTCCGCCTGCGGAGCGGGCACTCCGGATTCTAGTCCTGGTTGGGGAGCTGGTTCTGTCCTGGTTGCTCTTCTTCCACTCCAGCTCTCTGCTATTGTCGCTCCCCCTCTTCGTGGAGGAACGACACTAAACCCTGCGCTGTTCTTTCGTCTGCTCGGCCCTCCCCGGGTTTGCTGCTGGTTCTTCCCGGGTTGGCTACTATCCCTTCCACCTCCGTGGAAGGGCGGTTCCCCCTGGCCGCTTTCCCCACTTCCGCAGGGGAGCGGCACACCGCCGGCCGGTTCTCTCGGGGGCTGCACGGGTTCCCTTAGATGTTCCCCATAGATGTTCCTGGTGCATGCCGTCTCTCTCCTCCTTTATAGTCCTCCTCCGCCAATCCCAACTCGGCTGCCCACACGCCGAGTACGCTGCTCTCCTCCAATCAGGAGCAAGTCCTACAGTTTATCAGTTGAACTGGAGGCAGCTGTGCGGAAGCTGTTTACTTCTCTCCCAACGCCACATTGTGGGAGAGCAGATGCATAGAATAAGTCTTAATTCCAGTAACTCAGTCTAGTCCGGCTTGCTCCCCACATGCTATGGCCTGGGAAAGCAGTGGAGGATGGCCCAAGTGCTTGGACCCTGCACCCACATGGAAGACCAGGAGGAAGTACCTGGCTCCTGGCTTTGGATCAGCGTAACGCCGGCCTCAGCAGCCATTTAGGGGGCGAACCAACGGAAGGAAGACCTTTCTCTCTGTCTCTCTCTCACTGTCTAACTCTGCCTGTCCAAAAAAAAAAAAAAAAAAAAAAAAAGAATTAAGAGAAATATGTAAAAATGTAAAACAAAGAAGGGATTTAGGAACAAAAGCAATTTGTCTTGCTACATTTCTCTCTAAGGGAGATCATACCACTGTGAGCAAGGAACATTTAAAGCCCTAAGAAACCAGTTTGAGTGAGATCTTTGTGACATAAGCCAAGCTTTCTTTATAATACTAAATTCTCCACCCAGACAAGAGTACTGCCATTTTCTGATCATCCAATGTATAAAAAAAAAAAAAATGCGACTTACAGGTGTCAGCAACAGGGTGCTTTTACCTCCCATTTGCTACATAATGTTTAAAAAATATATATTTATTTAAAGACAGAAAAAAGGGGGAGGGAAGGAGGAAGGGAGGGAGGGAGGGAGAGGAAGAGGAAGGGAGAGAAAGAGGTAATCTCATATCCAGTGATTTACATCACAAATGCTTACAACAGCCAGTGCTGGGCCAGGTTGAAACCAAGAGCCAGGAGCCAGGAACTCTATCCAGGTCTCCCACATAGGTGGCAGGAATCCAAATACTTGGAGCAACAATTACTGCTTCCCAGCTACATGAGCAAGAAGCTGTATTGCAGGCAGGGTAGCCAGGATACAAACCAAGCCCTCTTATGTGGAATGTGGGTGTCCCCATTGGTGGCTTAACTTGGTTCATCACAATGCCCTACCATCACTACATTTTTGATATACCTCTAACCCTTGCTATGAAAGCACTGGTAAACTGCTTTTCAGGGGGCATTTTCTTTAAGAAGGGATGTCTTCCCACAATCTCCTAACTTGTCACAGGTAAATATTGAGACTGATTATTTGGTGACATCACAAGTGAATAGACTCCTTATGTTTGCTGACTAAAGGATGAGAGGACTCCACTTGATGTTTTACCAAAATCAGCATATTCCCATTTAATACTTTCTCTGTAGCTCCAGCCACAATTCAAACATTACTTAATACTGATCTAGGCCAGCACTGTGGCTCACTAGGCTAATCCTCTGCCTGTGGTGCTGGCACCCCAGGTTCTAGTCTTGTTTGGGGTGCCGGATTCTGCCCCGGTTGCTCCTTTTCCAGTCCAGCTCTCTGATGTGGCCCATTAAGGCAGTGGAGGATGGCCCAGGTCCTTGGGCCCTGCACCCACATGGGAGACCAAGAGGAAGCACCTGGCTCCTGGCTTCGGATCGGTGCAGCGCACCGGCCTCAGCAGCCATTTGGGGGGTGAACCAACGGAAAGGAAGACCTTTCTCTCTGTGTCTCTCTCTAACTCTGCCTGTCAAAAAAAATACTGATCTAGTTTTAATTTTTCATTTTCACGGATACATTTGTCAACAATGTGGGTAATACAAAGTCAAAATATTCTTCATTTTCTCTTGGGTCGTAACTCAGGAAACTCAGCGTCACTGTTCTCACACTGGTGTTGAATCTTATCAGAATCTGACAGCTTAAAATAGACTTCTTTACCGAAGATGCCAACCATGATGAGATCGGAAGTGTTGCTGGCTAGAAGAAGCCATTAGAATCAACACTGGAGGAGCTGTACTCTGACACTCTTAATCTTTCAAAACTTAACTGAGTCGGGGGTTGTTGTGGTGCTGCTGGGGATGCCTGCATCCCATATCAGAATACCCAAGACTGAGTCCCATCTCCACTTCTGATCCAGCTTCTTACCAATGCTTATTGTGGAAGGCAGCAGATAACGGCCTGGTCCTTGGAGTCCTGCCATCCATGAGGGAGACCTGGATGTACTTTTTGGATCCTGATTTCAGTTTATCCCCACCTTTGACTGCTGTGGGCATTTGGGAATAAATTAGTGGATGAAGATCTTACTGTGTTTATGTGTGTGTCTGTGTGTGTGTGTGTATTCATGGCATTCTGCCTTTGAGATAAACAAATTTTTAAAAAGTAAAATTTAATATTAAAAAGTTTATTGAGTGTTTAAAATACAGTTACCTTTGCTTGCTGTATTTGAGAAAATGTTTCTACATTGTGCCTAGTTTTCCCATGTGTATGCTTATGTATATGTCCATCAATTTGCAAATGGGAAAAATATCTTAGATTATATTTCTTTTGGAATGAAAAGAAGTCCACATAAATGAAAGTGAAAAGAGGACTCCAGCAATTAAATGATGAAATATAATACAAATTATTGGAATTTCAGATTCAGTTATAGCCTAGCACAATCTCATGTTCTTTTCTCATTTATAAAGATACTTTTATTTCCTTTGGTGAATCTAGAGATCAGTGACATTTATCAGTCATAGTTGAAGCAAGGCTCATAGTTGCCAAATGTTGGTGCAGAGGTTATAGTTTGATGGTGACTTATCGGTTCTTCCCCTAGTTTAAACTAAATTACCTTGATAGTGGGACACATTGGACTTATCCCTTACAACATGCACTCCAGATGCTTCTTAGATCATGATCAAGTACTGTTTGCATATTTATTCAAAATATTTTTCAAATTCACATTGTTTTTTAATTCTTTACAGCATTATAACACCACTGATTGTAACATTTGACTCTACTTGTCTCACTATCAATTCTTCCTTCTCTCTCTAGCTCCAAACTTTCTGGAGGAGAAAGCCAGTATTTAATTACATTGATAGAAAAATGAATATATGTCTGAGCTTAGTTGGAGTTATCAAAATAATTGCTTTTTTGCATTTAATGTATTTGCTGAATGCTGTAATTTTTAAAGATGTTATTTTGTTACAGATTTTATTTTATCAGTGTTAGAGAGAGAGAGAGAGAGTTTGTTTACTCCCCAAATGGCTTACTCCCCAAATGGCTAGAACAGCTGGGGCTGAGGCAGGCTTAAGTCAGGAGCTTGGTCTCCCTCCTGTGTTCAGGGGCCATTCTCTGCTATTTTCCCAGACCATTAGCAGGGAGTTGGATTGAAATTAGAGCAGCTGGGACTCAAACCAGCGTCCATATGGGATGCTGGCATTGCAGGCAGAGGACTAACCTACTACACTGCAATGCTGGCTCCTGAATTCTATATTTTTACTTTAACAATGGGGTCTATGAAATTTGATTATTCTTATGAAATTGTAATGTTGTCTACTTCTCTGAACATGATTGCAGTTATATATAACATTCAGGATATAAGGAAGCATAAAAAATTATCCTTGCTCATTAATAATCTAATTGAGATGGAAAACAAGAAAATCTATAAAATACAAAGAAGCATATACTAATTATGAAAATCAAAGCAGTTACACTAATGAAAAATGGTAGACAAAAATGTATCTAATGAGAGGAGAGATAGTAGTAGGTGAGGAAACCTACCTATGTATCTACCTATAATTTATCTACTATCTGTCTTTCTTCTAAGGCTGAGCCTACGAGTGACTACTCTTGAGCCAAGCAGAAACACCATGGGGTATTTCTTAAAATTTGGAGGGGATTATTAATTTATACAAGACAACAAGTAGACGAGTAAACGAGTTTTAAAGAGGATTCCCATGTTAATTTTTTGATTCCTGGCTCTTTCTAAAATGGGATAGCAACCAGTTAAATGAAGCGACTTTTCTCTGGTACATAGAAAATTGCTTTTCCAGATGCAGTGATGAGTTGGTACAACATTCACTATAAACATAATCCATTTAATTTTATCCACATAGTTTTATTTTCTTCTAGCCTATAATAGTTTTTCTCTTAAATATTTTTGATATGAAGTTATTAGGCAATCCATAAATAAACCATACCAAAAAAAAAAGGAGACCATCCTTGTGGAAACCCAAGTAAAATGTATTTTAGCAAAATTATTTCCATTTTACTGTGTATTCAGGAATCACACACACTGATTTGCAGATTTGCATTTTAATGTACTTTGTCTTGCTTTTCCAGAGGATCACAACTTATTTTCATTGCCTCTTTTCCTTATTCTGTTTGTGCTAAGCTCAGTTGGCTATTATCCAACCATTTTAGCAGAATGCATTATTTTCCAAAATTAAAATACCCTCATTGTTGGTGAGAAGTGATTAATTACTGATTGCATAATTGCTTCATCATGGAGCACACAGAAGAAATGAAATAAAATGCTGGAGTTTGCTTTTGTGTTCATTTTTATCTTATAGGAATTACAACTGGATTTTTCTTAGCTATAATTTATATTAATTAAATCCTAACCTAAAATTATATTTTTAAAATGCCAACATAGTTTAATACAAAGCAACAGTATATATATCTAACTTAAGAATTTTAAATGGTATTACAAAGTGAAGTACTTAATAAGCAGTACTTGGAACTATAAAAAAATATGTAATAAACCCGCCACACTGTGAATTGATTATTTTTAATTACAATTTGAATAAATAAAATTAATCTTGGAGTTTTAAGTGGACATTTCCTTTTATAGGATCATGACTCCTATCAGCATGAAACAGTCTAATTTTTTATGTAATTCTGTATGAAATAGTGCACTGGTTTCCAAATAAGTTGCTCCCAAACAATTTTGTATTCTAATTTATTTTATATCTTAAAACAGAACAAAGGCAAAGGCAACAAAATAAACATATTACCAGTGGTACAAATAAAGGATGCATTAGGTATTTATTACACATATGCTTTTTAGAATGCAAGAAAATGAGATATATAATGAGATTTCACAGTTTAAATATTTTTCAACTGTGACCACCTGGTCATAAGGAAATTCTTCAACAAAAACCATATGCATAATTCTCTAATAACAGATTAAGATATTTTACTTTTCCTGGAAAGTGTAAAACTGTGGTTAGTGCTACTAATATAATTGTTCTAGAATTTTCCATAATATTTCTTTGACAATGTGTACTAATTTAATAAATCTCAGTGTTAACATTTAGTTTTATAAAGAAATTATTTAATCTAGATAATTCCAACTACTTAACTTTGAATTTCTGAAGATTTCAATTTAAGGATAAATATTTGGACAAAACTAATTGGTAAATAGAATGCATTGTGGCATTATATATTACTGAGATTAAACTTTCTGCTAATATTCCACACTTGAAATATTATAATTTATCATCTCTGACATTCAATTGGCATTAGCTAAATTTAGCATGATTTTATGTCTTATGAGATGAAAGCATCATTTGTAGGGTGAGAATTAGGAGTCAAGTTCTGTTTTTCTGCTGAATATTCAGTTTTCCCAACACAATTTATTGAAAAGAATAGTTTCTCCAGTTGATGTGCTTGATACATTTGTCAAGTATCCATTGGCTAAAGGTGTAAATATTCATTCTGGGGCTCT
The DNA here is from genome assembly GCF_051225735.1 of Oryctolagus cuniculus. Taxonomy (NCBI): domain Eukaryota; kingdom Metazoa; phylum Chordata; class Mammalia; order Lagomorpha; family Leporidae; genus Oryctolagus; species Oryctolagus cuniculus. Next base: position 124,433,285 of record NC_142868.1, read on the forward strand.
CTATTCTGTTTTATTTGTCTGTGTGAACATTTTTATGTCAGTACCATGCTGTTTGAGTTACAATATCTGTGTAATGTGTTTTGAAACAAAATATTTTTCTTTTTTACAGTTTTATTTTTCTAATTTTAGCTCTCACATGTAAAGGAGAAGATGCAGAATTTGTCTTGCCATGTTGGGCTTATTTCATTCAACATGATATTGTCCAGTTGCATCTATTTTCCTGCAAATGGTGGAATTTCATTTTTTATATCTGGATAATATTCTGTTGTATGTGTATATTGGGGTGTGTGTGTGTGTGTGTGTGTGTGCACATTATCTCTATCCATTCATCTGATGATGGACACCTTGGTTGATTCCATATTTTGGCTAGTGTGAACACTGCTGCTGTGAACATAGTGGTGTGGGTATCTCTTTGAAACAACATGTTCATGTATTTTGAATATGTACCCAGAAGTGATATTGCTGTATCATATGGCAAGACTATTTCTAGTTTTAAAAGAATTTGCCACACTATTTTCCACAATGACTGCATTAATTCATATTCCCGCCAACAATGTATATGTGTTCCCATTTCTCTACAGCCTCTCCAACATTTGTTATTCTCTATCTTTTGGATAATAGCCATTCTGAGAGTGCCGATGTGATATCACATTGCAATTTTGATTTGCATTTCCCTGATGTCTAGTAATGTTGAGCATTTTTCCATAAATGTGTTGTTCTTAACTGGATTGTTTGTTTTATTGTTGAATTTTTTAAATTAGTGATATATTCTGGATATTGATCCTTTGTTGCATAGGTCATTCACAAATATTTATTCCCATTATGTTAGGTATCTCTTCACTCTAATGAACATTTCTTTTGCTGTGAAGAAGTTTCTGAGTTTGATATATTCCCATGTGTTTAGTTTTGCTTTTGTTACCTGTACTTTGGGGCTCTTGTACAAGAAGTCATCCCCTGTACAAATATCTTGGATTGTTTCCTTTATATTTTCTTCCAGGAATTTCATAGTATCATGTCTTAAATAGAGATTTTTGATCCATCTTGTGTTGATTTTTGTATATGGTTAGAGGTATGGATCTACTCTCATTCCTCTACATTTATACACTGCTTTCCCAACACCATTTATTGAAGAATTATCCTATTTCAATGTATTATCCAAGTACTTCTGTTAAAACTCAGTCTTCTGTATGTATGTGAATTAATTGTAGGCTCTTTATTCTGTTCTATTGTATATTCCATTGTATGTCAGTTTTTATGCTAATATTATGTTGTTCTAATTATTATTGCTTTGTAGTATGTTTTGAAATCAGGTATTATGATTGAAATTGTGGATTTCTACTTTTATTTTCCCTTGTTATCTGAGGTGATACATGGTATAACTTCAATCTTTTTACATTAGACTTGATTTGTGGTCTAATATATAGTCTACTCTAGAAAATATTCCATGTGCTGATGAGAATAATGTGTATTCTGTAGCTGCTGGGTGAAATGTCCTCAAAATGTGAGTAAGGTCCATTTGCTCGATACTATGTATCAACTCTGATGTATCCTTATTGATTTTCTGTCTGGATGATCTGTCTATTAATAGGAGTGTATCGTTGAACTCGCCCACTATTTTTGAGTCCATCTCTCCTTTCAGATCTAATAGTATTTGCTGTATATTTCCTGGTAGGTTTATGTTGGTTGCATATATATTTATGATTATTGTTTTTTTTTAAATTCATTCTTTTTTTATTTAGTAAATATAAATTTCCAAAGTAAAGTTCGTGGATTACAATGGCTTCCCGCCCCCCATAATTTCCCTCCCACTTGCACCCCTCCCATTTCCCTCTCCCTCTCCCATTGCATTCACATCAAGATTTATTTTCTATTATCTTTATATACAGAAGATCGATTTAGTATATATTAAGTAAAGATTTCATCAGTTTGCACCCACACAGAAACACAAAGTGTAAAATACTGTTTCAGTACTAGTTATAGCATTACTTCACATTGGACAACACATTAGGGACAGATCCCACATGGGAAGTAAGTACACAGTGACTCCTGTTGTTGACTTAACAAATTGACACTCTTGTTTATGGCGTCAGTAATCTCCCTGGCTCTAGTCATGAGTTGCTAAGGCTATGGAAGCCTTTTGCGTTCGCCTAATTTTATCTTATTCCGACAGGGTCATAGTCAAAGTGGAAGTTCTCTCCTCCCTTCAGAGAAAGGTACCTCCTTCTTTGATGGCCCGTTCTTTCCACTGGGATCTCACTTGCAGAGATCTTTCATTTAGGTTTTCTTCTTCTTTTTTTTTTTTCTCCTGAGTGTCTTGGCTTTCCATGCCTAAAGTACTCTCATGGGCTCTTTAGCCAGATCCGAATGCTTTAAGGGCTGATTCTGAGGCCAGAGTGCTGTTTAGGACATCTGCCATTCTATGGGTCTGCTGTGTATCCCACTTCCCATGATGGATTGTTCTCTCCTTTTTTAATTCTATCAGTTAGTATTAGACACTAGTCTTGTTTATGTGATCCCTTTGACTCTTAGACCTATTAGTGTGGTCAACTGTGAACAGAAATTGATCACTGGGACTAGTGAGATGGCATTGGTACATACCACCTTGATGGGTTTGTATTGGAATCCCCTGGCACATTTCTAACTCTACCATTTGGGGCAAGTCTGATTGAGCATGTCCCAAATTGTACATCTCCTCCCTCTCTTATTCCCACTCTTATATTTAACAGGCATCACTTTTCAGTTAAAATTTAAACACCTAAGAATAATTGTGTGTTAATCACAGAGTTCAACCAATAGTACTAGAACAAAACACAAAAAAATACTAAAATGGATAAAGTATTACATTGTACATCAACAGTCAGGACAAGAGCTGATCAAGTCACTGTTTCTCAGTGTCAATTTCACTTCAACAGGTTTCCCCTTTGGTGCTCAGTTAGTTGTCGCCAATCAGGGAGAGCATATGATATTTGTCCCTTTGGGACTGGCTTCATTCACTCAGGATAATGTTTTCCAGATTCCTCCATCTTGTTGCAAATGACTGGATTTCATTGTTTTTGACTGCTGTATAGTATTCTATGGAGTACATGTCCCATAATTTCTTTATCCAGTCTACTGTTGATGGGCATTTGGGTTGGTTCCAGGTCTTAGCTATTGTGAATGGAGCTGCAATAAACATTAATGTGCAGACAGCTTTTTTGTTTGCCAATTTAATTTCCTTTGGGTAAATTCCAAGGAGTGGGATGGCTAGGTTGTATGGTAGGGTTATATTCAGGTTTCTGAGGAATCTCCAGACTGACTTCCATAGTGGCTTAACCAGTTTGCATTCCCACCAACAGTGGGTTAGTGTCCCTTTTCCCTCACATCCTCTCCAGCATCTATTGTTGTTAGATTTCTGAATGTGAGCCATTCTAACCGGGGTGAGGTGAAACCTCATTTTGGTTTTGATTTGCATTTCCATGATTGCTAGTGATCTTGAACATTTTTGATTATTGTATCTTCTTGTTGAATCAAACCTTTTATCAAAATATAATATCCTTTTTATCTTTACAGTTTTTGATTTAAAGTCTTTTATCTGACATGAGGACAGTTATTCCTGATCATTTTTGGTTCCCATTTCCTGGAATATCTTTTTCTAGTCCTTCACTTTCAGACTATGCATATATTTGTGATGTGAGTTCCTTGTAGGCAGTATAGAGTAAGGTCTTGGATTTTTTAATTTATTGAGGAAAACTAAGTCTTTTGGCTGTTTAAATTAATCCATTTATAATTAGGTTAGTATTGATAGACAAGAACTAATTTTTGTCATTTTATTGACTTGATATTGATTCCACTTGCTCTGTTAGTGAACTTCGTGATGTCATGTGTCTTCATGTTGACTTCTAATGCAGGATGCCTTTCAGAATGTCTTGTAAGGCTGCTCTGGTGATGCTGGATTCTCTGTTTTTGCTTATCTGGAAAACACCTGTTTTTCCTTCACTTCTAAAGGATAGCTTCACTGGATATAATATTCTTGGTTGGAAATTTTGTCTAAAGAGAGAAGTTTTCCATCTCCTGGTTCACTCCCTAAATGGCTGCAATGATCAGAACTGGCCAGGAGCCATGAGCTTCTTCCATGTCTTTCATGTGGGTGCAGGGTCCCAGGGGGTTGGGCCATCTTCTACTGCTTTCCTAGGCCATAGCAGAGAACTGGATCAGAAGCGTAGCATCTGAGACTCTAACTGGCACTCATTTGGGATGTTAGTGCTGCAGGCAAAACTTCACCTGCTATGCCACAGTGTCAGCCCTGGAAATTGTTTTTAAGATATTGAATATATCATTCACTCTCTTCTGGCCCATAGGGTTTCTTCTGAGAAGTCTAATGATAGTCTGAGTGGTTGTATTTATATGTAACTTGATACTTTTCCTTTACTGTCTTTAGGATTCTCTCCTTGTCCTCAACTTTTGATAATCTGAGTATAATATGCCTTGGAGAAGATCTTTTCTTTGGATGAGTTAGCTTGTGGTCCTTCAAGCTTTCTGTGTCTGGATGCCCATGTCTCTTTCAAGACGTACGACCTTTTCAATTATTATTTCATTTAGCAGATTGTCAACACCTTTTACCTTTCCTTCTACAGGAATACCTATACTATAAATATTTGGTCATTTAACATTATCCCAGATTTCATGTAGATTGTTTAATTCATTTTAATTCTTTTCTCTTTATGTCTGATTATACTATTTCAAAAGTTTTGTCCTCAACTTGGTCTATTCTGCTGCTAATATAATATAATATAATATAGTATAATAATATGATACAATCTCTTTTTTTTTTTTTTGTCTCACTGATTGAGATTTCATCCCCAAATTTCTCTTTGATTCTTCTTAATGACTGCTTTCTCCTTAGTAATATTTTCATTCATAGAGTTTCCTTATCATCATTATTTTGATATTTATTTCTGGTATTCATACATTTCTTTCAGATCAAGATCAATTTGTGGAGAATTATTGCTTTCTTTTGGGGGTATAAAACTACTTTACTTCTTCATTTTTCATATGCCCCTATGTTGACATCTGCTCATTTGGTATAATAGTTCCTTCTATTTATGCAGTTTTTTTTTTGTTTTTGTTTTTTTTTCAGAGTTCATGGTTTAATTGGATTGCATTGTACCATTTACCTTGTTTCTTTGGCTTTGGTTCTAGGTGAGTCTAGATGTGCCGCCCCTGAGTGATTTCTTCTGTTTTAATCAGTGTCAGCTGTGACTACAAGTGACACAATGGTATACTGTGGATTTCCTTGCATGTGTGTCTTCAGCCAAAAGGGTGTTCAGTATCAATCACGTTGGGGAATGTGATAGCCATGACCTTTTTATAGATGTTGAGGGAGACATAGGAGGCTGTCCCCTTGCTCCACTGGTAAATGTGAGTGATGCTGTGGCACCAAATGCTGTGATTGTAGGACTGTGACATCAGGTCTTTCTAGGAGAGAAAAGTTTGTGCTGTGGCTTATAACACTAACAGCTCTACTCCTAGGACTGGAGGATGTAAATTGAATCCTGCTCCAGTCCCATTTTGCTGTGGCTGGTAGGAGTCCAGGTAGGTGAAATATGTGTAGGTTTTCCTTATTTTCACTGAGTAGATTCCAGTGGATTAAGGAAATGAGAAATGATTGTTACAGTCCTGGTGTTGCAACATACAGTGGGATCATTACCTAGATATTCCAGGATGGGAAGGGAAGAATTTTTGAATAGTCTGTTACCAGTGCTAGCCTCCAGAAGCTAAGGGAACCACCTCCCCACCAGCTCACATAGAGTGAGCTAGTGTACTTCTGAAGTTCTGTAGTTACAGGACACAGGGGAAATGTCCATTGTCCCCAAATTTGCCTAGACTCTTGACTTATTCTGATAGCAGAGGTGTAGAAATCAGTTGCTTGACTTTTCATAGTTGAATCCACTGTTCTGTGGCTTTGGGGACCAGAGGGGCAGTGTGGCTTCCCTTCTTAGAGTCCAGCAGTTACTCAGACCCCAGTGAGCTCCCCACATTGAAGACACAGATAGTTGATGATTGTGGAATTCTCTGTACACAAAAGCTGTAGGTGACGGTGTGGGCAGCAACTTCTTCCTTCCTTGATTTGGTAAGATGGCAACTCACAGTCAGCAGCTGACTGCCCTGTGAGACTGGCACCAACGTTGTCTCTGTCCTATTTCATCACTGTCCATGGAGTCTTTGTTCATTTTGCTACATATGCACTAAAAATTTCTGTCACTCAGAATCTTGGAAATGTAGCCATTTCTTTGTATTTTTTTTTTTTTTAAACAATAGCCCTGCTGCAGTTGGTGTGACGTCATCCTTCTCAGCCATCTTGTATCCTCAGCTCTATTCTTAGCACCTTTGTCAAAGACCATTTGGAAGTAAATATGTGAGTTTACCTCTAGGGACTCTGTTCTGTCCTATTAGTCTATGTTTTTATGCCAAATATGATGCTATTTTAATAGCTTTGTGATTTGTATTAAAATCAGATAATATAATTTCTCATGCTTTATTCGTTCTGTTCATGACAGTTTTGGCTACACATATTAGTAGTATTTTTTCTAGTATGTGAATATTGTCATTCACATTTTGATAGGAGTTGCAGTGAATATGTAAATCTTATTATAAGGTATATGCATTTAAATGATAATGTGTCTCAATCCATGAACAATGGAAGCCTATTCATTTCTTTGTGTCCTCTTCAAATACTTTCACCAGTGATTTATAGTTTTTATTGTATAATCTTACATTTTTTGATTAAGTTTATTCCTAGGTGTGTGTTTTGTTTTATTTTGGGACTATAGAAATAAGATTGCTCATCCTTAGCTGGCAGTGGAAATACCATAATCACAGAGGTGGTTTTCCCAGGATAAGGCTGATCCATTGCACTCTGGATGTGCTAATTCCTTTGATTTCCCCAAATGTTGGAAACTCCACTACATAATTTGTGGTACTGGGGACTGGTTTGTGCTTCCTTCCCCTAAAAGAAAAATTTTTAGAAAATGAAGTAAAGCTGCTTTCTTGATTTCTCTTTCCAATAGTTTACTATTAGAGTATAATAATACTTCTGATGCTTTTGTGTTTTCTTTATATCCTGCAAACTTGTTGAATGTTCTTATTGGTTCTCATATCTTTTTGTAGTAGTCTTTGGCATTTTCTGAATAAAATATCATATAATTTGTAAGCAGAGACATTTGACTTCCTCCATTCCAATTTGGATGCAATTTATTTTTTTCTCTTTAACATTTGTCCGGGAAAACACTTATAGTAGTATGTGGAATAAAAGAGAAAGTGGGCATTCTTGTCATATTCTAGATTTTAAAGAGAAAGCCTTCAGCTTTTCTTAAGTCAGTATGATGTAGGCTGCAAGTTTGTTATACATATATAGCCTTTGTTGTAATATGTTTCTTCTATATTTATTTTTGTGGGATCTTCTAACTTTGAGGGATGTTAAATTTTATCAAATACCTTTTCTTTATCTATTGATTTTATTATATAGTTTTTTTAAATATTTATTTTATTTATTTTATTTATTTGAAAGACAGAATTACAGAAAGAGGTAGAGACAGAGAGAAGTCTTCCATCCGTTGGTTCACTCCCCAAATGGCTGCAATGGCTGGAGCTGTGGAGATCTGAAACAAGGAGCCAGGAGCTTCTTTTAGGTCTCCCACATGGAGTCCAAGGACTTGGGCCATCTTCTACTGTTTGCCCAGGCAGTAGTACAAAAACAAATAGATTATTTAATCTCTTTGTCAGTTCTACAAGCTGACATTAAAGTAATGTAATCCCTCCATAAGCCAGTAGCAACACAGCTATGAGATTTCCATAAAGGCAGGTAAGTAGCACACACTGAGAGATAGAGAGAATGAGAGTGAGAGTGAGAGTGTGTGTGAAAGAGAGAGAGAGAGAGAGAGAGAGAGAGAGAGAGAGAGAGAGAGAGAGAGAAACCAATCTTGAGCTCTTGGTTCCTTGATTTTTTTTTCTTTTCAACTTTTATTTAATAAATACAAATTTCCAAAGTACAACTTTTGAATTATAGCAGCTTTTCCCCCAATAACTTCCCTCCCACCGCAACCATCCCATCTCCCACTCCCTTTGCCATCCCATGCTTCATCACAATTCATTTTCAATTATATTTGTAAACAGAGATCAATTTAGTATATATTAAGTAAAGATTTCAACATTCTGCACTCATAAAGACACACAAAGTGTAGAGTGCTGTTTGAGTAGTAGTTTTACCATTAATTTGCATAGTACAACACATTAAGGGCGGAGGTCCTACATGGGGAGCAGCTGTACAGTGACTCCCGTTGTTGATTTAACAATTGACACTCTTATTTATGTTGTCAGTAATCAACCGAGGCTCTTGTCAAGAGCTGCCAAGGCTATGGAAGCCTCTTGAGTTCATTAACTCCAATCATATTTAGACAAGGCCATATTCAGCTATCCCACCCCTTGGAATTTTCCCAAAGGAAATTAAATTGGCAAATAAAAGAGCTGTGTGCACCTCAATGTTTATTGCAGCTGAATTCACAATAGCTAAGACATGGAATCAATCTAAATGCCCATCAACAGAAGAGGATAAAGAAATTAGGGGATATATATACTCTATAGAATACTATACAGCAGTAAAAAAAATGAAATCCAGTCATTTGCAACAAAATGGAGGAATCTGGAACACATCATGCTGAGTGAAATAAGCCAGTTCCAAAGGGACAAATATCATATGTTCTCCCTGATTGGTGACAGCTAATTGAGCACCTAAAAGGAAACCTGTTAAAGTGAAATAGACACTATGAAAAACCATGATTTGATCAGCCCTTGTCCTGACTGTTGAGGAAAAACTTACTATTTTATTCCTTTTAGTGTTTTTTGTTCTATTTACACCATTTGTTGAACTCTTTAATTAACACACAATTATTCTTAATCATTTAAATTTAACTGAAAAGTGACCCTTGTTAAATATAATAGTAGGAATAAGAGAGGGAGGAGATGTACAGTTCAGCACATGCTCACTTGGAATTATATATATATATTATATAATAGAATTGTATTATAATAAATATATTATATATAAAATAATATAAAATATTAACAAATATTGTTAAAATTATCATACCCAGTGTGTTCAAATATACTTCATTTCATTTGTCAAAGCTGCCCATTAACAGTGGCTGTCAAGAAAATGTCTGAAAGTATCTCTTTGAGTTGACTGGATGGTGGAAAGAACAATGATGAATTTAGTTATTCATGACCTGAGTATCACAGAGATAGGTCGCAGTGTGTGCTGCTTACTTGCCTTTATAGAAATTTCATAGCAATGTTGCTACTGGCTCATGGAGGAATTGCATTACTTTAATGTCAGCTTGTAGAACTGACAAAGAAATTAAATAATCTTCTTGTTATTATACTATAAAAACTCATATACATATCAAACTAGTTGAGTTTATTTTCTGCTGATGTTCAGTTAATAAAAGTTTGTATTTTGGTAATTCAGAAAAATCAAACAGTAATTTTTTTTCTTTTTATTGCTTGCCAATTATCAATTTAAAATAAATACTTGAGTAATACAAAAGCACTGGGAAGTCATTGGTGTTCAAAAAATAGTTTCTCAAAATGGCACTAAATCTTGAAAAGTCTACTGTGGAGGTGTAGCACATAATGACAAGAAGATAGACTGAACTATGTGCCATTCAGACATAAGGCATGCAAGGATTTCTCATTTTTCATCACCATGCATTGACAGAACTAGATGTACTCCAAAGTACTTGACTTGGGACTTTTAATAATTCATTTTGCCTCAATGGGAAATAATTCATAGCAAATTTGGGTTCATACTACTTGGACTCTGGGATTACTTTCCATGATAATATTCTATAACTATTTTATGCCAAAAAGTACATTTAGTGGAACAATACAACTGATAATAATATGTGTTTTATTTTATCAATCAATAACTAGTTCAATAGACATTACCAACTAATAATGATAAAATAATAATGTATACTACTGCTACATAGGAGAAACTACATGTAAACAACTTATTCAAAGATACAGAATTGTTGCTAAAATAATAATTATAAAATTATTCTCTGTCTCCAGATTTCTGCTGGTGATATTTTTCTGATAAATAAGACTAAAAAGTGTAGAGTTGTAGTATAATATACTCAAGTGGTAGGAAAAAAGTTTCAGTATGGCTGGGACCATCCCAGAGTTGTTTTTCCTTGGATTATACACACATAGATAAAATCCTTCAACTGATAAGTATTCATTAAATTATTTTGGGCAAATAATTATCAGACTGCTGTGCTGTCTATATCTTTCCCACAACTTACTCTATGTCATTTTTTCAGAATTGAACTTATCCAGCAATCAAAATTGGGGAAGTCTGAGCTATTCTGATTAATATCAAAGTAATACTGAATTCCATCAACTACAAAATAAAATTCACACTGCCTGATCATGGCATCAATCAAGTAGGCAGATGGAATTGTGATATTCCACCTACAGGCTCTGTTTAGTATTTTGTAAACTATTTAGAAAACAAACTGTGTAACAGGAAAGTTGTGAAAGGAATTTAACATCGAAGTTCAACATTTAGCTTTTAGCAGCATCCATTTGAGTGCCAGTTGAATTCCTGGCTGCACCACTTCCAATTCAGGTCCCTAATAATAAGCCTGTGAAGGCAGCGGCAGATGGTCCAAATTCTTTGGACCCTGCCACCGTCAGCCGTTACAGTCATCAGGAGAATGAATCAGCAGATGGAAGATAGCTCTCTCTCCATTCTCTCTCTCTCTCTCTCTCTCTCTCTGTAATTTTGCCTTTCAAATAAATAAACATTTTAAAAAATAAAGAAAAATTTGAAGTCATGAAGCATCTTTAATATGTGAATATTATGGATTAAATGGTATATATTACTTCTGTACAAATTTTTAAATAATTTTTGATAATATTTATTTATTTGTTTATTTGAAAGACATGGAGATGGAAAGAGACAGAGGGAGAGTTCTTCTATCCTCTTGTTCACTCCTCAAATGCCTACCACAACCATGGCTGGAATGGACCAGAGCCAGAAGCCAGGAACTCAATCAGAGTCTCCCATGTGAATGTCATGAACCCAAGTACTTGAGCCATCCTGCTATGCCTCTCAGTGTTAATAAAACCCGTGCTGCCTTATCTGAGGTGCCATCTTGAATCTTGGCTGCCATTTTAGGCTCTGGCCAAGTCACCATCTTGTACAATAAGTTTCAGCCTCTCCAAAATCCAGCTTGGCTTACTAGAAGTCAGGTAACCAAATGGCCCAACTATAAGCACCAACTCCACCCCAACTATAACAAGATTTGCTGCTCCCACTCCCCTACCCCTGCAACGCTATAACAAGACCTGCTTTCCTGTACATTCTCTCTCTCAACCCCTCTTTCCACCCCATTGGTCCCCCTACCCCTGACAATAAACTTGTCCTTTAACTTCGGTGTTTGGTGTGTTTTGTGGTGGCCTTTCACCCAGAGTACACATTAGTAGGATGCTGAATTTGGAACTAGAACCAGAGATCAAACACAATCAATCTGTTGTGGGATGGAGGCATCCCCAAAAGGGGTCTTAATCACCCTTTTGCCAAATGTCCACCCTGAGAATATATTTATAATAATGAAAAGTGCCTAAGCTATTAATCATCAATTAATCAATAAAAACATATTTTAGTACTGACAAGGCTGAAGTCCTTTGAAGCAAAAGACCTACAGTATAGAGTATCAGCTTCACTAACTTCATTCTGTAACTTGGGTATCCATTCTCATTTATTTTTCAAACACTTACACACATGAAATATTTTACTTTATAAAATGTGTACATAATTTTATATATGCAGTATATGTTTATTTGTGTGTGTTTTCCACAGAGAAGTGATGCACAACTATGTCTCATATTTGCTTGAAAAATAAAGGACGATTCTAATTCTTTCAGGAGGGAGATCATCCAATAATAATATATTTGATAGCACCACAATTATCCAATTTTTCTGTCTTCTTTTGACAAGGAAAATTGATATATTTACCTTTAATGCACTGGAACAATCTGATTTTACATTTTATCTAGATAAATTTGTTGTTGAAAAGTATCAGCAGTTTCCCATGGGCATTAGGCAATTTTAGCTGTATGAGGAAACTTCAAAAAGTGTGTTGAAATGGGCTAAAAAAGTATTTTGAAGCACAAACATTTTTAAATCCATAAATTGTTTTCATAACATGCATTTTCATACATTTTTTGAAGACCACTTGTGTGCATGCATTTCAAACATTTTTGCACCAAAATAAACTATCTTTTAATTTCATTTTCTGCTGACTTTTTTTATTTTCCTGTGTCTACTTTTGCATACAATTGATACAATGAAGCCTATGATGTTATTTGAGGGAATTACACTAGGCTAATTACACTAGGCTTTGAGCATTGCTAAAACAGAAAAACAGAAATCTATCCAAACAGATCACTAGATATATAAGTCAAAAGTTACAACAAGTCATCCGGAATTCCAGAGAACATCATGGGAAGTATTATGACAAAAAATAAACATCAAGATAGAATAGGCATCTAATTCAGGACAACGTCATGGTATTAATGGCAGAGAGACTGAAAGCAGACTTCTTTTTATGTGCTTTGAGTTCTAAGTCACTCTTTCTTTTAAGTGACTTTGACCAACTCTTTGGAACTGTGGATTAACTAAACACTCAGACATAATCCCAGGTGACTACTTTTCAAAAGCCATGAGATTCATTATCTAACACAAAAGCATATGGGTAAGTTTTTAAAAAATTAAACTCAATACAAAGAAATAATTATTTTTTAAATTAATATAAATTATAAAATAAAAGAAAATCTAGGTGGAGTGCTTTGCCCATAAGAAAAAGGTAATCAACATTTGGCTTAGCAGTGAAGGTTTTTTTTTTTTTTTTTTTTTTTTTTTTTTTTAAGATATTTTAGTTGAAAATTACTGAGAGAGAACTTCCATCTGCTGGTTCATCTGAGTCTCCCACATGGGTGGCAGGACGTGGGTGGCAGGACATGGGTGGCAGGAGCCCAAACACTTGGACCAGCCTCTGCTGCTTTTCCCAAGCCATCAGCAGAGAGCTGGATGGAACTGGAGCATCCTGGCATGAATCAGCACCGTCACTGCAGGCAGCAGCTTTACTTGCTGTGCCACAATGCCAGCCTCCAGCAGCAGTTTAACTATGCTAGTTAATGTAGGAGGTGAAATGGAGGACTAAAGTCTTAGGTTGAATTAACATTGATTGACTCCAGAATATGTCCTTAAATTGAACAGGAATAACTTGACCTTTGAAGCCATCCAAGTTATAAAGCTTCCTTTAAAATATAATTTTCTCTTGGGGAAGTTTGATTGATTTCTAAGAAGGTTGTCAGCAAATGTTATAATTTTCCAATAATTTGGATAGGTCTCATCTAAGCATGGAGACTGCTGTTTAGACAATAGTAGAGGAAAAATTATTAACAATACCAGGTAGGGAAAGGAATAATTTCCAATTTATATGCAAAACAACTAATATGTATAACACATTCCTTCTGGCTCAATTAGTTAAAAAATAAGAGAGTGGATGAAAGAGACTTATGTAGCAACACTTTAATATAGGCATAATGTTGGTATTTCCAAATAAAGCCAACTAATTGGTCACATTAGTCGCTTGACAGCCTAGGAAGTCACACTTGAGCTGTGCATGTTTCTGACTGCAAAGCATCCAAACCAAAACTTATGGAAAATTATGAGTGTGAAACATTGAAATATATTCCTAATACTTGCTTGAAGATGTACAAGATGCAGGGCTAAATCAGACACTGTTTTCACAATAAAAGAGAATGCTAATTTATAGTTGTACTTTGAGTTATATTTCTAGGAAAAGAATAAATTGCATGATCTTAATTTTTAATTGGTTTCAGTCAAGTTTTGTATGCCCGATGTCTTGTTTAAGTATATTCTGTCTCCCTCCTTCCCCCTCCTTTCTCTCTTGTTCTTTCTTTCTGTCTCTCTGTTTCTATCTTTCCTTTTCCCTCACACACATACAACAACTAAACATGAAGTTTATAGTAAAATAAACTACTAACATAATAGAGAAATTGAAAAAATGATGGAAATCTATAATTTTACAATTCACACAGTTGAAAAATATTACTATAGCAATATAACATTATATTCATGTGCAAAAATCTTGCAGTTTGAATTACTGCAGAAAGAGGGCAGTCTTACATTTTAATGCAAAAGCAAAGTGTTCATTTAGCAATGCTCTCATCAGCTGTACAAAAGAAAGTAGGTGAGCTACAGTTGGGCAAATAGCTCTTGGCTAAATAAGAGAATGTTTCTCTCATGTTAGCCCTATTCTATAATTTTCTATTTAAGTACAGATGCCTTTTAGATTTAATACTCAGGTGAAATTAATAATGTGGCTTATTCTGCCTACTCTTCTACCCCCAAATGACCTTATTTACTATTTCACAAGGAAATAGAAAATATCAGTTATTTTTCCTTAACCGACTTAAAGCTGTGAATATATCCATTGTATCTTCATTCTGTCTTCTACTCTCAGAGCTGGATTTGTTACTTCTCTTAAATGATTGTTCCTGCCATTTTATTTTTCAGTCTTTTCCCTCTCCTCATGAACTTTCTCTAGAATATTCACACATCTTTTCATTGAAGATGGAATATCTAAAAGCTTCTGTATTTTTAATTTTCCCTTTTTTCATACCCTTATTTTAAACTTACACACATATGAAATCTACAGAAATTTTAAATTAAAAAACAAGTAGCTGGAATTATAGCACAGTGGATTAAAGTTACACTTGTGATTTTGGCATCTTATATTGGAGCACTGGTTTGAGCCCTGGTTGTTCAATTTTCAATCTAGCTTCCTGCTAATGCATCTAGGGAAGCAGCAGAAGATAGCCCAAATACAAGGGTCCCTGTCACCCATGTGGTATTCTGGACTCCTGGCTTCACAGTGACACAGCTCTGGCTATTGTAGTACTTTGGAGAATGAATCCTTAGATGGAGGATTCTCTCTCGCGCTCTCTCTCTCTCTCTCTTGTTCTCCCTCTCCATCTTCCTACCTTTCAAATGAATAGTTAATATTTAGAAAAATAAGAATAACAAACAGAAGGATCCCATACCCCTATAATTTGTCTTATTTTTTTCATTATCATGTCAAACACATAACTTTTGGAGAAATGCTAATATGCCAAAATTGTGCTGTTTATTTGAAGTCTTCTAACTCCCCAATACATAAGGAGTCCACTAAGTCTGCATGTGTCGCAACTTACCATGATCTCATTACAAGTAAACACAATGGGGTTTTTGGTCTGTTCATCATTCTTTCTGAAACCCTTCTTTGCTAACTTCACTATTTCACTTAATCTCTCCTTCATACTTCTTTCCACAGTGGCTGTGTTAATTTACATTTCCATCAACAATGTATAAGTGTTCCTATTTCTCCAAATCCTCTCCTGCATTTGTTCCATCTGTCTCTTGGATTATAGTGTTCTGCCAGGGGTGAGGTGATATCTCATTGTGGTTTTGAATAGCATTTCCCTGATGGTTAGTGATGTTGAGCCATTTTCACATATTCATTGGCCATTAGTGTTTGTTCTTTTAGAATTGTCCATGGAGATCCTTGGCAATTTCTCAACTGGATTGATTATGTTTGTTGTTGGTGTTGAATTTTTTAAGTTGCCAATATATTTTGATACTAATCCTTTGTCAGATAGGTAGCTTGCAAAACAAGGTATAAAGAAGATATATACATCTAATATCATTTCCAAGTGAAACCTTGTATATCCACCCTGTTGAAAACTCCTGAACATTCTCTTTCTTCTCAAAACTGGTCAACAGATTGAAGCAGTAATAAAGACCCTCCCAACAAAGAAAATCCAAGGACCAAATGGCTTAAGTGTTGAATTCTACCAAACTTTTAAAGTATTAACTCCAATTCTTCTTAAAGTATGCAAAATATATGAAAGAAGGGAATCCTCTCAAACTCCTTCTGTGAGGCCAGCATCACCTTAATTCCAAAACCAGAAAAATATATAACAAAGAAAGAGAACTACACTTTTTCTGGGTTGAAAACATGTGAGGCCATCAAGCAAGTCTCAGCAAATTAAAAAATAAATAAATAAAATCATACCATGCATCTTCTTGGACAACAATGGAATGAAACTGGAAATCAGCAACTAAGGAATGCAAACACATGGAGACAAAGCAACATGCTCCTGAATTAACAGTGGGTCATAGAAGAAATAAAAAGAGAAATAAAAAACTTTCTGGAAACATGATGACAACAATACAACTTATCACAATTTATGGGATACAGCAAAGGCAGTGTTAAACGTTTATAGCAGGGGCCGACACTGTGGCACAATGGGTTAAAGTCCTGGTATCCCATACTGTCCCAACTGCTCCTCTTCTGATCCAGATCTCTGCTATGGCCTTGGAAAGCAGTAGAAGATGGCACAAGTCTGTGGGCCCCTGCACCTGCATGGGAAACCCAGAAGAGGCTCCTGGCTGCTGGCTTTGGATCAGCGCAGTTCAGGCCATTGCAGCTATCTGGGGAGTGAACCAATGAATGGAAGACCTCTTTCTCTGCCTCTACCTCTCTCTACAACTCTATCTTAAATAAATAAAATAAATATTTTTTAAAAAGTTTAGCTGGCGCCGCGGCTCACAAGGCTAATCCTCCGCCTAGCGGCGCTGGCACACCAGGTTCTAGTCCCGGTCAGGGCGCCGGATTCTGTCCTGGTTGCCCCTCTTCCAGGCCAGCTCTCTGCTGTCGCCAGAGAGTGCAGTGGAGGATGGCCCAGGTGCTTGGGCCCTGCACCCCATGGGAGACCAGGAAAAGCACCTGGCTCCTGGCTCCTGCCATCAGATCAGTGTGGTGCGCTGGCCACAGCGCGCCGGCCGCGGCGGCCATTGGAGGGTGAACCAAGGGCAAAAGGAAAACCTTTCTCTCTGTCTCTCTCTCTCACTGTCCACTCTGCCTGTCAAAAAAAAAAAAAAAAAAGTTTATAGCAACTGGTGTCTATATCAAGAAATTGGAAAGACACCAAATAAATTAACTCGCCATGCAAATCAAGGATCTAGAAAAACAACAGCAAACCAAACACAATACTAGAAGGAGAAAAGAAATAATTAAAATTACAGAAGAAATCAACACAATTGAAACCAAAAACACAATACAAAAGATCAGCAAAATGAAGAGCTGAGTGAATTTTTTATTTAAATAAACAATATTGACACATCATTGCCCCAACTAACCAAAAAAAGGAGAAGACCAAAACCAATAAAATGAGAGATGAAAAGCGAACTGTAGCAACAGATACCGCATAAATAAAAATAATCATCTGAGATTACTATAAAGAGCGTATGCCAACTGACTGGGATATCTAGAAGAAATGGATAGATTCCTGGACATATACAATCTACCTGTGAGCCATGAAGACATAGAAAACCTAAACAAATCTATTACCAGGATTGAAACTGAATCAATAATAAACACCCTCCCAATGAAGAAAAGCCCAGGACCAGATGGCTTCACTGCTGAATTCTACCAGACATTTAAAGAAGAACTAGCCTTTCTGCACTCCCTGGCAATGGATCTATACAGTGTTGTTCTTGATTCCTGGCATAAGTTAAGAGGAAGCTGTCACAATGTCCAGAGCTCTTGATGTCCTGTAAATGAAGGAGAATGATGTCAAGTTCCTTGCAGCAGGAACCCATCTAGGTGGCACCAACCTTGACTTTCAGATGGAACAGTACATCTACAAAAGGAAAAGTGATGGCATGTACATCATCAATCTGAAGAGGACCTGGGAGAAGCTTCTGTTTGTGGCCCATGCTATTGTGGCCATTGAAAAGCCTGCTGATGTCAGTGTGATATCCTCCAGGAACACTGGCCAGGGGGCTGTGCTGAAGTTTGCTGCTGAAACTGGAGCTACTCCTATTGCTGGTTGCTTCACACCCAAAACTCTCACTAACCAGATCCAAGCAGCCTTCCAGGAACCACGGCTTCTGGTGGTTACTGATCCTCGGGCTGACCAGCAGTCTCTCACAGAGGCATCTTATGTGAACCTGTCTATCATTGTTCTTCGTAACACAGACTCTCCTCTGCACTATGTGGACATTTCTATCCCATGCAACAAAAAGGGAGCCCACTCAGTGGGTCTGATGTGGTAGATGGTGACCCAGGAGGTTCTGCACATGTCTGGTATCATCTCATGTGAACACCCATGGGAGGTCATGCCTGATCTCTACTTCTACAGGTATCCTGAAGAGATTGAAAAATAAGAGCAGGCAATTGCTGAAAAAGCTGTGATCAAGGAAGACTTTAAGGGTGAATGGACAGCTCCAGCGCCTGAGTACACTGCTATTCAGCATGAGGTTGCTGACTGGTCCAAAGGCATGCAGGTGCCCTCTGTGCCTACTCAGCAGTTCCCCACTGAAGACTGGAGTGCTCAGCCTGCCACTGAAGACTGGTCTGCAGCACCCACAGCTCAGGCCACCAAGTGGGTAGGAACAACCACTGAGTAGTCTTAAGCTGTTTGTCACAGTTTCTGAAGCAAACATGGAAATGAGGTTGATGGAAAATAAACACCAATTTCTACAGAAAAAAAAGAAGAACTCCTCTTCTCAATTTATTCAAAACAATTGAAAGGGAGGGAATCCTCTCAAATTCTATGATGCTAGCATCACCTTAATTCCTAAACCTGAAAAAGATGCAACAGAGAAAGAGAATTGAAGACCAAGTTCCCTGATAAACATAGATGCACAAATCCTCAAAAAAATTCTGGCCTATCAAATCCAACAACACATCAGAAAGATCATTCACCTGGACCAAGTGGAATTAATCCCTGGTATGCAAAGATGGTTCAACATGCGAAAATCAGTCAATGTGATACATCACATTAACAAACTTAAGAATAAAAACTATATGATTATCTCAATAGATGCAGAGAATGCATTTGATGAAATACAACACCATTTCATGATGAAAACTCCAAGCAAACTCGGTATATAAGGAACATTCCTCAACACAATCAAGGCAATTTATGACAAACAGCCAGCATTCTACTGAATGGGGAAAAGTTGGAAGTATTCCTTCTGAGATCCAGAATCAGACAAGGATGCCCACTCTCAAATTGCTGTTCAATATAGTACTGAAAGTTTTAGAGTGATTAGAAAAGAAAAGAAATCTAAGGGATTCAAATTGGGAATGAGGAAGTCAAGCTATTCCTATTTGCAGATAATATGATTCTATATATAGCAGATCCAAAAGACTCACCAAGAGATTATTGGAACCCATAGAAGAGTTTGGTAAAGTAGCAGGATATCAAATTAATATATAAAATCAACAGCCTTTGTATACACAGACAAAGCCATGGTGAAGAAGAAGTTCGAAGATCGATCCCATTCACAATAGTTACAAAAAAAATACCTTGGAATAAATTTAACCAAGGATGTCAAAAATCTCTATGATGAGAATTACAAAACATTTAAGAAAGAAATAGAAGAAAATGCAAAAAATGGGGAAATCTTCCATGTTCATGGATTGGAAGAATCAACATCATCAAAGGCAATTTACATATTTAATGTGATACCAATCAAAATACCAAAGACATTCTTATCAAATATAGAAAAAAATGATGCTGAAATTCAAATGGAAGCACAGGAGACCTTGAATAACTAAAGAAATCTTATACAACCAAAACAATGTGGGAGGCATCACAATAACAGATTTTAAGATATACTACAAGGCAGTTAAAATCAAAACAGCTTGGTACTGGCACAAAAACAGATGGATAGACCAATGGAACAGAATAGAAATACCAGAAATCAATCCAAACATCTACAACCAACTTATATTTGATCAAGGACTTAAAACTAATTCCTGGAGCAAGGACAGCCTCTTCCAAAAATGGTGCTAGGAAAACTGGATTTCCACATGCAGGAGTATGAACCAGGAACCCTACGTTACACCTTACATAAAAATCCAAATGTATTTTTTATACAGGCATAGTTAGACAGTGAGAGAGAGAGACAGAGAGAAAAGTCTTCCTTCCATTAGTTCACCCCCCAAGTGCGCTATGGCCGGCGCACCATGCCGATCCAAAGCCAGGAGCCAAGTGCTTCCTCCTGGTCTCCCATGAGGGTGCAGGGGCCCAAGCACTTGGGCCATCCTCCACTGCCTCCCTGGGCCACAGCAGAGAGCTAGACTAGAAGAGAAGCAGCTGGGACTAGAACCCAGTGCCATATGGGATGCCGGCACCGCAGGTGGATGATTAACCAAGTGAGCCACGGCACTGGCCCCCCATTCAAATGTATTAAAGACCTAAATCTATGACCTGATAACCATCAAATTATTAGAGAACATTGGGGAAACCCGGAATGACATTGACACAGGCAACAATTTCTTAGAAAAATCCTCAGAGGCACAGGCAATCAAAGCTAAAATCAACAAATGGGATTACATCAAATTGAGAAGCTTCTGTACTGCAAAAGAAACACTCAGGAAAGTGAAGAGGCAACCAACAGAATGGGAGAAATTATTTGGAAGCAATGCAACTGATAAAGAATTAATTAGCAGAATATATTTAGAGATCAAGAAACGCCACAACAACAAAACAAATAACCCATTTAAGAAATGGGCCAAGAACTTAAATAGACATTTTCAAAAGAAGAATCCAAATGGCCAACAAACAAATGAAAAAATGCTCAGGATCATTAACCATCAGGGAAATGCACACAAAAAGCACAATGATGTTTCACCTCACCCGGTTAGCATGACTTTTATTCAGCAATAAACAAACAACAAATGCTTGTGAGCATGTGGGGGGAAACTACCCTAATCTGCTGTTGTTGGGAATGTAAACTTGTAAAACCACTATGGAATTCAGTTTGAAGATACCTCAGAAATCTGAATATAGACCTACCATATAGCCCAGCCATTCCACTCCTGGGAATTTACCCAAGAGAAATGAAATCAGCAAATAAAAAATTATTTGCACCTCCATGTTTATTGCAGATCAATTCACAGTATCCTAGACATGGGATCAATCTAAATGCCCATTAACTGTAGATTGGATAATGAAATTATGGGATATGTACTCAATGGAATACTACATTGTGATAAAAAAAAATGAAATCGGTTATTTGCAACAAAATTGATGAATCTAGAAAACATCATTCTTAATGAAATAAGCCAGTCCCAAAGGGACAAATATCGTGTTTTCCCTGATCTGTGATAACTAACAGAGTACCTAAAAGGAACTCTGTAGAAGTGAATTTGACATTTGAGAAGTGATGACTTGAACAGCCCTTGTCTTCACTGACAAGGAACAGTTTTTTGTTGTTTTCTTTCTTAATGGAGAATGGGACTGGGAATGGGAGAGGGAGGAGAAGGTAGGGTGGGAGGGCGATATGATGTGAAGAATCACTATATTCCTAAGTTGTACTTATGAAATTTGTACTCATTAAATAATTGGTTTCTTTGGGGAAAAAAAACATAGATTCAAAAATCCTCAACAAAATATTAGCTAATAGAATCCAATAACATATCAGAAAGATCATTCACCCAGATGGAATGGCATTTATTTCTGGTTCGCATGGATGATTCAACATATGTGAATATGCAAATCAATAAATGTGATACATCACATTAATAAATTGAAGAGGGCTGGCATTGTGAAACAATGGGTAAAGCTGCCACCTGTAATGCCAGCCTCCCATATGGGCAGTGGCTCATGTCCAAGATGCTCCATTTATGATCCAACTCCCTGCTAATGGCCTAGGAAAAGCAATGAAATATGTTAACCATGTAGATACCTGGAAGAAGCTTCTGGTTCCTGGCTTCAGTCTGGCCTACCCCTGGCTGTTGTGGCCATCTGGGAAGTGAAACAATATATGGAAGATTCTCTGTCTCTCCCTCTCTTTCTCCATAGTTCTAACTTTAAAATAAATAAATAAATCTTTTAAAAAATGAAGAATTAAAAATTATGATTATCTCAATAGATGCAGAGAAAGCATTTGTTAAAATACCTTAAGCAAATTGAGTACAGAATGAACATTCCTTACAAAACCAAGGCAATAAATGACAAACCCATAGTCAGCTTCTATGGAATGGGGAAGATTCTGAAGCATTTCCACTAACATCCAGAAGCAGACAAGGATGACCAGTTTCACCATTGCTATTCAATATAATTATGGGAGTTGCAGTCAGACCATTAGGGAAGAAAAGGAAATTCAATGAATGCAAATTGGAAAGGAGGAAGTAAAAGTATCCCTGTTTGCAAATGTCATGATCCTATATATAGGGGGAACCAAAGCACTCCACTAAGAGATAACTGAAACTCATAACAGAGCTTGGTAAATTTGCAGGGAAAAATATACGCCAATACACTGTTGGTGGGAATGTAAACTTGAGAAGTCATTGTGGAAGATAGTATGGAGATTCCTCAGACATCTGAAAATAGATACACCATATGACCCAGCCATCCCACTCATGAGAATTTACTCAAATGAAGTGAAAGCAGCATATGAAAAAGTTATTTGTACTACCATGTTTATTGGAGTTCAATTTACAATAGCTATGACATGGAACCAATCCAGATGTCCATCAACTGATGAAAGGATAAAGAAGATGTATTATACACTGTGGAATACTACTCAGCCATCAAAAAGAATGAAATCTTGCCTTTTGAAACAAAATGGGTAGAACTGGAAATGATTATGCTTAATAAAATAAGACAATCCAAAAAGAGAAATATCACATGTTTCCTCTGATACGTTATATTTAGTGCAGAATACCAAAAAAAAAGTGTAGGAATGAAATGGACACCTTGTAATCTGAGTGGTGTTTTTAGCTCTTACTTATACTCCCATGGAACTATGGTCTTTATTTTACTTGTTGAATATTATAGTTAGTGGTGCATTAAGCCTGTGAATATAGAGTGGATTGAAATTATGTTTTTGTAAAAAATAAAAAGCATATAAAAGAAAGGAGACAAGAAGAAGGAAGAAATGAAGGAAAGAAGGAGGAGGATGAGAGGAAGGAGAAAGTGAGGGAGGGAAATACAATTATCTTCTTAGGGTTGTATCTATGAAATACATGGAATTTGTTCTCTTTATATTAATAAAAACTAACAATAATACTAACGATAACAAAAACACAAATCCCCTTTCCTATAGGACTTGTGCTATGGTTATGTCTTCTCAGTTTATACTAACTTATTTCATAACATCAACTGACAGGGTTCTTCTCGGTTCTATTGTTTTCTATCCTTCAGTGACTGTAAAATGATAATTCTTCTTCATATTTCTATGATTTATAGTACCTCTTTTAACCCAACTAAAACAAACAGGAGAAATTCTCTTTCAAGCCACTTTATATGGAAAAATCAATAAACTGTTGCAGGATTCTTTTTCTTTTTCTTTCTAATTAATTAGAGAATAATTTACTTGTGTTCTTTTTTTCATAGGCACTTATTTATTTGATACTCTATTTAAATTTTGCCCTCTCTCTCTTTCTCTCTATCTATCTCTCTTTCTCTCTCTGTCTGGAAATTGGAGAAAATTTATCTCAATTACATTCGTAAGAAGAGTTTGGAAAGAAAATAAGAATGAAAGGGACCAGTATTTTGACACAGAGAATTAAGCTGCCACTTGCAATACCAACATCCCATATTGGAGTAATGGTTTGAGTCCTGGCTGCTTCACTTTCAATACAGTTTCCTGATAATGCATTTGGAAGGCAGAGTAGGATGGTTGAACTCTGTAATTAATACACAATTATTCTTAGGTGTTGAAATTTAACTGAAAAGTGAAACTGCTAAATATAAGAGTGGAAATAAGAGAGGGAGGAGATGTACAATTTGGGACAAATGGTATTAGTGAAGTTTTCTCCTCAACAATAACATTATACGATGGAATGCATAATTATAATGAGATTTGAGTTAAAAGAATAGCTAATGTAACTTTGGAAATACATCTGGACTATGATGAAAGTCTAGTATAATTTAATTCTACATTTTACATTCAGTTTTATATATTCTGATATTTGGCATAAATAAAGTGTCAGCTGTACTGCTCTCATGTTAACTTTTTACCATGTTTCCCAAAATCAAGACAAGAGGAAGGGACAATCTGATATCTCAAAACTGTACCCTGTGGGAGATGAGGCATTACTAATGTCTAATTTAAATCATATTTCCACTCATAAAAAAGTTTTTAAAATAGTAGTAACTAAAATAATAGTTAACTCTTGAAGTAGAACTAATAAATGCCTGCTAAATGTTGATATTTCCTGGTGTAATGTAGAGAGCTCATCAGGATATATGAGTATTATCTTGAAACATGATGTGAAATGAGTGATGGATACTGTTAGGGTTAATAGCACTTAATAGCCATTCTGATGTGTTCAGATAGTTACTTTAAGGGGAATTAGTGCACAGGTGAAAAACATACATTGCTGCTGTTGTTTGTGTGGTTTCGTGAACGTCTGTGTTCCTTGTACTGGATGTTCTGTTTACCACTTGTCTTTACAAAATCAACATAATCCTATTCAAGGAACATATGAAATTAGTTCCAAAAATTAATTTAATATTATTAAATAGAAAGCAGGGTAGTCTGTCCATAGTTTAGGAAACAGAGGCTTGCCTAAGAGATGTTGCTAGGCAATGTAAAGGGTGAAATTGTGGAAGAGTTAAAAATGGTGATTAAAAGCAATGATTTAGACTATGGCTTAAAACAGAGGAGTTTGGGAACACAGGCACCTGGTGTAAGAACAAGAGAAACCACCGTCAGAACTGATAGACATGGCAGGGCAAACAATATCTCTGTGCATGAGTGTGGTGTGGTTTTAATAAACAACACATGCATTTTTCCTGCAACTGTAAGAGTCTTAAAAGCACATTCTAGTTTGGTCTTTATCAAATTATGACTTCATCTCTTAATTACCACCATATATTGGACTGTATTCCTGGAAATATTGATATGCTGCATATGTGTCATCACATTTACCATCATGATCTCAAGGTCAGAGACAATGCCCAGGTCAGAAATTCTCTGTAGGCATTAAAGGACATTAGTTGACTTAACTGGAATCATTTGAATATCTAAAACCAATAGACTTACCTATTTTAGAGGAAACCCATGCATATATATATATATATATATATATATAGTGGGAGGATATATAATTTGCAGAATTGAACAGTTTCAGTTACTTAATGATAACATGTGCTTGACTTCAATGCAAATACTTGAAACCACTGTTATATAAAACTTTGAATTAGTAGGACTTACATACTTATTTTTATATATATATTTTCAACACCCAACTGCACTTTGAGAAATTTACTGTCATTGCCCTATCTTCAGGAAAAATATTAGGTCAGCTAGTCAATGACTGCTTGCTTTCTGGGCCATCAGTAATTCCATAGCAATTTTCTGAATGTTTGGAATAGCAGAGGATGGACAGTGGATTCATTGCTGGGAAATATAATCTCTGTAATGGCCTTTGTCACATTTTGCAGCATATAAAACATTTCTGGGAGACAAATGTGACTCACTTAGTTTGCAGCTAGCTCTTTAGGGTCCATCCGTCTTCACAGATGTGTCAGTAAAGACACTAAAGGCATGGTAGAGTGTGTTCTTCAGGGAAGTTTCATTTACTCCTTAATGCAACAGCCATTTATAAAATACTGCTGGAGAAACAGTCATTTAAAGGAAACTCATCAGTGGCAATATCATTTTATTTGCAAAGGCAATACAAATGAAGTAAGCCAAAGACGGTTTTCACTTCCTCAGGATGTCCTGTGCTGATTCTCCCCTTCCAGCACAGGGTAATAGTCATGACGGCCTGAGAGGAAACCTGTGGTAATTCTTGTTGGTCCTGATGCAATGATGCACTCTTCCTAGAGGGCTTTCTTCCACCGGATTAACACACTTTGTCTTTCAGCAGGCTAGACAGACTTACAGGAACATGGACACGATGAGAACACAGCCTGATGGAGAAATACAAATCGCTTCTTGTGTGGATGTTTCTATGTGTGTTTTGAGAGCAGTCTCCTGGATCAGAGTCAAAAAAATAATATTCTCAATAAAAAAAAATCTATGACATAATAGATGTCTATTTTAAACAGACAAAGCTTGTTCTTTTACATGAAATAGGTAGAAGGATTAGCTCTGCCTGTTCAAATTAAATTTCTTTATTTTAACAGCTTTATTGGTATGCTGATATAGAAAAACTGTGTATATCTATAGATACATATATAGAGATTTATCAATATATTGTGCACAACTTGATAGTTTCATATAAGTATATATTGTGTAATGATCTCCATAATCAAGGTCATGGAAAAAAATCCATCACAACATGTAATTGTCACTAAGTGTGTGTATGTGCATGTGTATGTGGTGAGATGATTAAATATAAGATCTATCCCCCTAGTCAATTTTAAGTATGCACTGTAGTATTGTTAACTACTGTCTCCATGGTATACAATGGATCTCCAGAATTTTTTCAACCTGCATAACTGAAGCTTACAATCCTTCATCTACATCAGCCCCATAGGCCCTTGCTCTCAGTCCCTTGGAAACCACCATTCTAGTATTTTTTTCTATTACTTTGAAAAAAGTGATAACATGACATATTTTTCCAATTGTATCAAGTTTATTTCACTTAACAAAGTCTCCTCCAGCTTCATATATGTTCTTGAATATGGAGAGATGTCTTTTTTTAAGGCTGGATATTATTCCACATTTATATAGCATGTTTTCTTTTTCCGTTTTTTTTTGTTTTGCAGGATAATATAAATTTATTTAATCATGCATTTATTTAATAATAATGTCTAGGACACCTGCTGCCAGAGTTTATTTTCATCTTGTATCATAGTCACCATCACATTAAGTCCTATAATACATAAAGAACAATTTATTTTTCCTGCTTTCTTTCTTAATTCTTTAATCTAAACTAGGTCCAAATCATAAATGTTGTATGCAAAAACTCATGCTTAAAAACATTTTTCCCCCACTTTACTTGTATAAGTCTCCTTATCTCCAGCTACTTTTTCCCCCCTCTTCTAGTTGTGAAATGTAATCAGTTTCATTGGTTCTGGTATCAGTTTGTTCTTCCATGTAGTTTCCTTTGCTAACCTCTACCAGTTTTAGGGATTATACTGATCCTGCCAAGGGGTCACAGTTGATTGGGAGCAGAGGAAGAGTGTCTTTGCCTTTGACCCCACTCATCCCCCAGTTCCAGTCTTAAATTTCTAGCTGTATGATGGAGACCTTGACTTGTTGTTAATACATTAAAATCAAACTGTCTAGGAGACTAAATTTCTAATTTACAGGAATGATAATACTATCACTCTCTGATCACCATTCAAAAATCACTAGATTCTGTGTCTCTAGATCCTATTGTCGAATCCTATTTATCTTACATCCTCAATGCCTATAACATCTAATACCTCTTTTTTTTCCATTTCATTTCTTTTTTTTTATTTTTAACTTTTATTTAATGAATATAAATTCCAAAGTACAGCTTATGGATTACAATAGCTTCCCCCCAATAACGTCCCTCCCACCCGCAACCCTCCCCTTTCCCACTCCCTCTCCCCTTCCATTCACATCAAGATTCATTTTCGATTCTCTTTATATACAGAAGATCAGTTTAGCATACATTAAGTAAAGATTTCATCAGTTTTCTCCCACACAGAAATATAAAGTGAAAAATACTGTTTGAGTACTAGTTATAGCATTAAATCTCAATGTACAGCACACTAAGCACAGAGATCCTACATGAGGAGTAAGTGCACAGTGACTCCTGTTGCTGACTTAACAAATTGACACTCTTGTTTATGGCCTCAGTAATCACCCTAGGCTCTTGTCATGAGCTGCCAAGGCTATGGAAGCCGTTTTATAAACAATGGCTATTTATATCATTTGCTCACTGTGAATAATGCAATGGTCATGGGGTGCAAATACCCCTTTATGATTCTGATTTCCATGCCTTTGGGTAGACACACAGAAGTGAGATTGCCAAACATAACGTAGTTTTAGTTTAAATTCTTTGTAGTGCCTCAATACAGTTTTCCTTAATGGTTTTATGAATTTGCATTCCCCCCAACAGTGTCTCTGGGTTACTTTCCTTCATCTTCTTTTTGGCAACAAAACCCTGCTCTCAGAAGTTCCCCTACACCTACTTTATTTTCCTTATGTCTTCCTCTAGATAGTATTATTTGTTTAAGCAAGAAGCCCTGCGTTTTTACTTTGAAAGCTACATGGCACTGCAAATTATGTGACTTCTAGGTAGAATGGTGGCAAAATACATCAAAGGAGAGAAAATATAGGAGAAATATGTTCTATTTGTATAGCAACTGCATTCCAGAACTAAAATGTCCCTATTTTTTTAGCCTTGTTTTTAGGGGAATGAGAGGGATTACAATCAGGTTCTGAAAAAGAAAGAGGAAAGGAAAGGAAGGAAGGAGCTGTCATATGTATAGATAAGACATTTTAGAATTATGTTTGATTTTACTTCTCCCAGCCTTCTAAAACTATGTGAACATGTTGACTGTTTATAAAGTACACAGTCTATAATACTTTGTTATACCTATGCAAATAGGCTAAGATGGGGCTGATAGTAAAGAGAGGATTCTGGGGTCTGCACTGTGGTGCAACAGGTTAAAGCGCTAGCCTGCAGCTCCAGCATCCCATGTGGGCACTGGTTTGAGTCTTGGCTGTTCGACTTCTGATACAGCTCCCTGCTAATGCACCTAGGAGGGCAGCAGAGGATGGTCCAAGTCCTTGGGTGCCTACACCTACATGAGAGACCTGGAAGAAGCTCCTGGCTCCTGTGTTTGGATCAGCTCAGCTCTGGCCACTGTGGCCATTAGGGGAGTGAATCAGTGGATGGAAGACCTCTCTCTTTCTATCTCCACCTCTCTCTGTAACTCTTCCTTTCAAATAAATAAAATCAATCATTTTTAGAGTGGCTTCTTATTAAACAATATGGCACTAATAGTAAAATTACATAAAATTAAAATTAAGTGAATGCACTTGGAGAATCTTCACACTTATCTGATCCATACTCCATTACAATTGTTTAAAGCTAAAATAGGTAGAAATGACAGGGGGAATACACCTTTAAACTTCTTAGAGTAATACTAAGCAGTTATATAAGATGTGAGTGGATGTGACAAGAGAAGGCCACTGGTCCATGCAGAAACTTACAAGTATAATTCTGAGGATCTGCTCAGGGAACAGAACATATTCTGCCTTGAGCTCATGCTCATCTGAGTACCCTCTGAAAAGAAAAAAAAAAAAGAAAATGAAAGTTGAAGTCTTAAAGGTCTTAAGCTGTATTTTGGTACAAAAAATGAATTCCATGAAAAGTTCTTCAGAAAGTATATTTTACATAAACTTTTTTCTATAAACTTTTTGAAGGTTACTGATATATGCATACACACTCAACTTTTGCAAAACACACACATACCTGTATTCACACAGAGATGTCAATACAGAGATAGAAAAATAGAAATAAGAAAAAGGTATTGATGTGTTATATAAATGGTTTCTAGGAATGTCTGCTATTTGTAAAATATACAGTGTTTGCTAGCTTGAACTTGATTCCTCACAATAGCAAATGCCATTCATGTGCTGAGCCTGGACACCAGTGATGTAGCCATATGGAACTTACTGCAGAGAGGACACTTATCTTATGGATAGCAAATAAAGAAAACCACTGGGCTGAAGATTTTACAGTTTCCATGGCTATCTACCTCTTTTGGAATCAAGTTTCTATATTTGAATTTTCAATATTTTTCACTTTCTTTTATTTAGAAACAAGTGGGAATTAGTAAGTAAATGCTTAAATTTTTGTGAAGTTAAATTTATATACTAACTTGACTACGTGGTACCCAGAAACACAAGTCAAATATTGTTCTGAGTGTTTTTGTGAGGGTGGCTTTGGGTGAGGTTAACATCTAACTGATAGAATTAGTAAAGCCTGTTTCCTTCTGTGATGTGTGTGAGTCCCAACCAATCAGCTGACGAGAAGAAGAGAGCAAAAATCTGACCCTGGCAGCCTTTGGATTGCAACCTAGGCTCTTCCTTCTACTGCATTAGCTTCTAACCTTTGAACTAGAATCATATGTGTGTGTGTATTTATGTGTGTATATGTGTGTTTACACACACACACTATGTATGTATTTAATTTTATTTATGTTTTAAAAATATTTATTTTAACTTGTTTGAAAGGCAGCAGCTGGGGCTATGCCAGACCAAAGCCAGGATCTAGGAACTCAGTATAGGTCCCCCATGTGTGTGGCAGAGGCCCAGGGACTTGAGCTATCACTTGCTTGGTGTGCATCACTGAGGGGCTGGTTTTGGAAGCACAGCTCGGGAATCAAACTACTCTATACAGGATACAGGTATGCTAATCATAGTACTAAATCCCTGCCCCTATTTTAAAAATAGAAATACATTTTCAAGAGAATGATTATTTACCTTATGTTTTATGTTTTCCTTACCTTTTCATAAGCCTTCACATCCATATGTTTCACAATATTTCTACATTAATTAATATATCACCAAGTTAAGTTGTTAATTTGTATAGCAAATATACATTAATGGGTTTTGAATTATACCATTACCAATGAATATTTAATTAATGAAAAACAGAATAATGTCTGAGTTTTATTTTAATTTATTCTTAAAAAGTTCAGATAATGTCTATAGACACAACAGTTATCACCAATGGATGAAAAGATCATTCCATTTAAATCTAAGTTGAAAAAGATGAAATAAATCTTTCATCTGCTGGTTTGCTTCCCAAATGGCCACAATAGCCAGGGCTGGGCAGATGAAAGCCAGGAACCAGGAGCTTATTCTGGGTCTCCTACAGGGGTGCAAGGGACCAAGCACTTGGGCCGTCTTCCACCACTTTCTTAGGCACATTGACAGAGAGCTGGATGGAAGTGGAGCAGTGAGGACTTGAACAGGTGCATCGCAGGCCGTGGCTTTTCCAGCCAACCCACAACACTGACCCTAATAACTAGTTTTAACATAGGAAATGGTGGATACTATTTTACTTGCAATTTTTCTTCAACTGAATCACGAGAAATTTTTGAGTATATTTATGCAACAGGAGTTAATCATGATAAAGCTTCATAAACGAGACAAATACCCTGCTTAGGTGTGTGCACCGTCTTTTGCCTCATTACATTGAGTCTTCAGATCCAACATCTTTGCAATCTTCTGCAATATTGGTCTACTTGCTACGGAACTCAGCATTCAAACCTTTAAGTAGTTACTGAATATAGAATAACAGTTTCAAAATCAATTCTTCTGCTTAGGTTTTCTATCATTGTGAACTGAATTTGTAATAGGCATAAACCTGGGGCCAGCATTGTGGTATAGCAGGTTGAGATGCAGCCTGCAATGCCAGCATCCCACATGTGCTCTGGGGGAGAGAGACAGATAGAGATAATTCCCATCCATTTGTTCATAGCCAAAACAGCTGCAATGAGTATGACTCTGCCAGGCCTGAACTGGAAACTAGGAACTCAATACAGGTTTCCCAGGTGGGTAGCAGAGCTCCAGTTACTTACCATCACCCTGTGACTGCTACTCTGCTGTGGTAGAACTTTGGAATCAGGAGCCTGTGGAAGCCAGCCACTTCCACATGGAACATGGGCATCTTAATGGCTAGGCAAAACACCCACCCTAGAGCTTTATCTTTCAATTTTATTCATTTGTTTTCTCTTTTAAAAAATTTCAAATGCAGAGAGATGCGGAGAGATAAAAAAGCAACAGAGAGGTGTCATGTAACCACTGATTCACTCCCCAAATGCATGCAACAGCCAGGACTATCCTGGTCAGAAGCCAGGAGCAAATCCATCCAGGTTTCTTGCATTCATAACAGGAAACCAAGTACTTAAGGCCTGTGCCTCCCAGGGGGTGCATTTGCAGGAAGCTGGATGGGAAACAGAAGAGTTGTACTCAAACATGACACTAACACTACAGTGCCTAAGAAGCCTTAATTTTAAAGTGCTGTATTCAAAACCTACTACAACAAAAACTGATTCCTTTGTTAAATTATTTTGTCTAGCTACTTTCACCTGGTTCCTTGATTATCATATCAACTTCCTATTTGTCATTTTATGACAAGAGAATGCATTTTTTACCTGAAACCTCTGAACTAGTAAATAAAACAGATTTTACTCATCTAAAAGATCTCATGGTAGCATCCTTCCTCTATGAACAATGGTTCTTTTACACAGCATGTTTTTTAACACGAGTCAATCCTATGCTGCACCGACATCTGTTAACTGTAACTCTGCTTTTCCCTGTCTTAACCTTCTCTCAGATAATAAGTGCCCTCATATTCTTACATCATCATCCCTCTCTGAATTCACCCCAATAATTGTCTCAGTCTCATCTTAAATTTCAGTTCCTGTTTTTAAAGTGTGCACATACTCCAATAAATAAATTCTAGTAATTATACTTACCAGACAGAACCAGCTTCCATTTTCATTCTTCCAGTCATTGTAGCTTGTGTATATTTCATTGTAAGGGAATTAACCAAAGTATGAGTAGCAATTGTATGAGGCATAAGAAGTGACCTTAATGCCAAAGTAACATAATATATCCCAGTTTTACCACACATCACCTTCACTAATTTTTCCTACTGACAATTTGTTTGTGGTGGGATTATTAAATAATTTTCAGGTCATTAAAATCCAGGTAACTTTAAAAGTACTTTTAAAAGTTCATGGAAAATCAAATTAAAAGATGCATTTATTTTAGAACAAAAATTGTTGAAACTCATACTTACAATATCATTAGTAGGTTCATGAACAATGTGTGTTATGAAAGAAAGCATGTATTTCAATATTTCCACACTGAAAATAAATATCTTATAATTCAATTTTACTACAAACTTTTTACCACCCCCTCATGTTAATGATATTACCTAAATTGTAATAATAACTGTGAGAAGCAAAAGAAATTACATAGAGAAAATGCTATATCTCAAAGCATTTTTAAATTAATGGGATTGTCAACTGCTTAATTGTTGGTTCCATATACTTAGAGTTTTACTTCACCACTCAGTGTGCACTTTATGTACCAGCATGGGTTCAGGCCTACTCTTCATTCCAGATGGATGGGATAGTTACTTACAGACACTAAACTTCCTGGATTAGAGCAGTACCTATCATTGCTGTCAGTATAAAGATAGGACCAAATTACATAATTCCACTTAACTGAAAGCCAAAAACAAGACAAAACAAAACAAAACAAAACCTCTCACATCCACATCCTGCATCCTGTTCCATCTCTATATAGCAAGAAGCCAAAAAAAAAGTCATTTGCATATTTCAAGTTTACAAGGAAGATGGATTGTGATGGTCAGATCCAGAATTTAGCAAGCAATTATGTCTTCAGAAAAACATATGAAGGTCACACAGTTCTATGGAGATTACGATATTACTACAGACCTTTAAAATGGGAAGAAAATAACTGCGAAGTTGATATTCACTTCAGGTTCCTTGGGTGGTGATTTTAAAGGAGGTTAATGTGGTGGAACATGTTTGGAAGAAACCAACTCTCTCAGTTGAATCTGAGCTGCAGCTGATGATTTTTAAATTGAATTGATCTTCCCTTTGCTATTCCACAGTATCTTTGTTACATGGTCCATAATCCAGGGGATTTATCATGAAGAATAAACATTTGGTAAGGTTTTCTCTTTTGGCTAGTGCTTAATTTTTTTTTTTTTTTTTGACAGGCAGAGTTAGACAGTGAGAGAGAGAGAGATAGAGAGAAAGGTCTTCCTTCCATTGGTTCACCCAAATGGCCGCAACGGCCTACAAGCTGTGCTGATCCGAAGCCAGGAGTCAGGTGCCTTCTCCTGGTCTCCCATGCGGGTGCAGGGCCCAAGCACTTGGGCCATCCTCCACTGCACTCCCTGGCCACAGCAGAGAGCTGGACTGGAAGAGGAGCAACCGGGACAGAATCCAGCGCCCTCAACCAGGACTAGAACCCGGGGTGCCGGCGCTGCAAGCAGAGGATTAGCCAAGTGAGCCACAACAATTTCAGTAAACAGGTTCATGTGAAGGGAAAAAGAGAAGCTTGGAGAAAGCAGACAGTGGACTACAGAATAAAATTGTGGGCAGAAATGGAGGCCACCTGCTCATTGCTCATCATTTGACAAAGACTCCAAGGTTAATCTATTCCAGAGAAATACACTTACTAACCTAAAGTAGTCCCAGAAATTTCAACAAAAGTTATTACATTAGATGAAAGTACCTGGTAAGATATAAATCTAATTCCTGGCAGGTTTATTACATTGGTGCTGACTAAATTAATATGTTATGTAAGTTGAATAAACTTGATATATTTGAAAAGTATATCAGGTTCTTTTTTTAAAGGAAAAGGAATCATTAGACTCTATAGAGTTGAATTTTAAGCAAGTAGATTTGCCTCACAGCATGGAGAAGGTATTTAAATTCTGCAAGTCCTGGAGTGGTCTGGCCATGTTGGGAGAGAAAGTGATTTTATCTAGGTAATTCGCAAGATCTTTGTCATAATAAGTATTCTGTCTAAAATGCATATAATAGTGTCTAAAGGAAATAAAATATAAATTGCATATTGTTATAAAAAGAGAGGCATATTTCTAGGCTGCATTTCTATCGAGGTGGGGGGATATAGTCACATGGTTCAGAAGAGACAAGCGGAGTCTAAGGATTCAAATGCTCTAGGAGAAGAGACAATACACACTATTAGGGTTTAGATGGACTTTGGCAATTAGATACTATTTTAACCGTCAGGGCAAATGAGATATGCTGCCTTTTGGGGACAGTCTAAGAAATAGGAACGAAAGTGTCTTTATATTGTTAAGATCAAAAACTTTTCTTTTCTGGATTCTCCTTCTTTTTTACCTTATTCAGTTTCTCATCAAATCCTGTGAATCTGCTTTCAAAATATACCCCACCTCTGACCACTTTTCACCACCTGGTGCTGATTCCACTTTGGCCCCATGGACCTTCCTCTCTGGCCTCAATCATGGCAAAGGCATTCACGGGGTCCAGTCTTTCCTGTCCTCTTGGCATTCTCTTCCCCATAGAAAAAGATCCAATTAAAGCAGGAGTTACATTATAAAACTCTACTCTTCAAAATCTTGTTTGTTTTCCCATTTAACTAAAAAACTGGGCATCTCTGCTCTGAAACTCCTTATATGATCTATGTCTCTCTCAATCCCTGCACCTGTGTCTCTGACTTCATGACCTTTATTTTCTTACTTGCTCAATCTGCACACTAAGCTTCTTGCTGCTTCTCAAAATCTCCAGCTACAGCTCACCTACTGGAATTTGAAATTGCTGTTTCCTCCATCCAATATACAGCTCCTGAGGCATCCCCCTGCTTTTTCACTTCCTTCAAATCTTCACAGTGAGTCCTTTTGTTTACCACATTCAAAAGTTTTATCTCTCTTTCTGCTGCTTCCAATTTTCCTTTAGTTAGTATGTAATTATTTTCTCTTTATAATATATGCCTAACATACCATATATAATTACTTATTTATCATGTTCTCTGTCTCCCTCTAACACTAAAAAATGAGCTCCAAGAAGGAAGAGATTGCTCTATTTTGTATTCTGCTGTACTCACAACACCTAAACAATTAGGGGCACACAGTAGGTAACAACACATACATTCTGAATGAATGAATGGATATTGCAGAGGAAACCCAAGTATGCATGTATCTACCCTGAAAACAGTAGATGGTAGATATTAATCATTGAACAATGGGATAAAAAGAATTTCTGTAAATCCAAAAGGTGAATTTCTATACAGCTGTGACTGGAGACAGTAGCTGAGGACAGAGCAAGAAAGCAGGCATCTCATGCCAAGGAATCTGGGGCCAAACATAGGATATAAACGATATGTACAGCAGACATTCAGTGGACATTTCATAATGTTCCTTAATAAGATGGAATAAAAACACAAATTAATCTTAGAGCAAAAGAATTTTGAAATCCACACATGATTTTTCTCATACTATGATCTATCTTGAAATTTTTGAGGACTCAGTTTTTTTTACAAGTCACAACCACAGATACACAACGAACCCTTTAAAAAAGTCTGTAACTCAGACTAGTTTGTATATCAATCACCTTTGCCTACCTGACTGCATGTTTTAATTGTGAACACAATTAATCAAGACTGAGAGTAGACACACATCTCAAACCAACATGCAGTTTAGGTAACCATCACAGTTAAAACACCCTCCAGTAGATGGAGTGTGAGAGAAAATACTCTGAATGCAAGAGAGTTTGAAAAAGAAAAGTCTGCAATTGATGAATCCTCACCAAGTCACATGTAATTGACAATATATATTCTATGCAGCTGTTTGTCTATATCTGGCCTAGATTTTCACTGTTCCGTAACACAAGGACTTTGTAAGAGAACCCCTTTCCCTTTCCTTTGCCTCATACCCAACATGAAGTAAAGTAGAAAGTGGCTAAAGCCTGGGATGCATGATAAAACACAAGTGTTATAGAAGCAGGCAAAAAAAATGGCCCCTGTATATTGAGCCTGCATTGTTTACTTCTTCACACCCTGCTGGAACAGCTCCAAGATCCCTGGTGCCAAATTCAAATACACATTCAACTGCTTTAAATACAGCTCAAACAAAACAAAATAAAAACACATAGGTTTTGCCATTTAAAGCCCTGATATATTGTACCACCCGCAAACTTACATCAAACATCTGCTAGCCTTAAATGAGACAAGTCCAGGGGGCTGTAAAAGAGCACAGGTCACTGCTGCCCTTCAGAGTTCTTTGGCCCAGAAACATCCCACCTGCTGCGAAGTGATCTCATCTGCACACAGGAGCCCCTTCGTGATTCCTGGGTCCTCTGAGTCCCCAGCTCTTCCTCTCTCGGTTGTCTGTGGAAGGTTGCTGTGAAGGACCTTCTCCCCACGGGTATCTTCTTAAAGTGCCACCCAAATAAACCTCATGTGCTCATATCATTTTCCTTTAACTGCTTTGAAATCCTAGATCTCACTATAGCAGCAGCATAGATTGTTTGCTAGCAGGCACTTGCAAGACATTCAAGACAAAGAAGCTCATTGGGTTCCTTTTATTCTATACTGTCCTGCACCATACACAAAATATAGATAATGGGCATGTATACTGTATTCCTCTGTTTTTCCTGTTTCCTCATTTTTCCAAGACAGTTCTCTGTTTAATGCTATCTACACAGAGAGATAGTAAGATTGTGCCACTTCAATTCATCATCCTTCCCCCCTCCCTTTTTCTTTTTAAGGGAGCAACATTCATTTAATATAACATAGCAGAGACTGACCGATTTTTCTTCTAGCTCATGTCCTCTATTTGGGGAGCAAATAGGATGTATATAATATATATATATATATATCCTATTTGCATATATATGTATATATTATATATATAATATGTGTATATATGTATATATATATATAATATACACTAAATCTCAAGAGGTTATGAAACTAATGAAACTATGGAAACAATAAAAGCACCAAAATTGCACGTTAACATTCAGCAATATTCTGTATTCAGCACAGTTTTCAAGGTTCCCTACATCTCCCAACTTCAGCTCTTCCCTCCTCAACCAAATTTGCCCTGTGGTTTCTCTGAGAATCTTGTTTTCCTGCTCGTCCCCATCTGTCTTTTCTTTGTCACCTGTATTACTGGCTTTGGATTTTTTTAAATTTTTTTTATTTTTGTTTTTGTCTTACAGGCAGTTAGACAGAGAGAAAGGTCTTCCTTCCGTTGGTTCACCCCCCAAATGGCCCTTATGGCCAGCATGCTGTGCAGATCCGAAGCCAGGAGCCAGGTGCTTCCTCCTTGTCTCCCATGCGGGGGCAGGGCCCAAGCACTTGGGCCATCCTCCACCACCTTCCCGGGCCACAGCAGAGAGCTGGACTGGAAGAGGAGCAACTAGGACAGAATCTGGTGCCCCGACCAGGACTAGAACCCCGGGGTGCCGGCGCCACAGGCGGAGGATTAGCCTAATGAGCCGCGGCTCCGGCCTTGGCTTTGGATATTATAAAGAATTTCTCTCTCTCTCCCATCTATATTTATACCTCAAGATTTCCTTTTTTAAAAGATTTATCTATTTTACTTGAATGTCAGAGTTATAGAAAGGCAGAGGCTGTGAGAGAGAGAGAGAGAGAGAGAGAGAGAGAGAGAGTAGGGGGAAAGAGAGAGAGAGAGAGAAAGTCTTCCATCTGCTGGCCCACTCCCCAGGTAGAGCTGGGCAGATCTGAAGCCAGGAACCAGGAGCTTCCTCCAGTTCTTCCACATGGGTTCAAGGGCCCAGGCACCTGGGTCATCCTCTACTGCTTTCCCAGGCCACAGCAGAGAGCTGGATCAGAAGTGGAGCAGCCAGAACTCAAAGGGGCACCCATATGGGATGCTGGCATCACAGGCAGGGGCTTTACCCGCCACACCACACCACAGCACCAGCCCCAAGCTTTTCTTTAATGAACTTCCTATTTCTCTAGTTCTACACTTTCATCTCTTTAGCCTTCTGTTTATTACTATGCATTGCTGATACTCATTCTCTTGGTCCTATTTTTTGGTCATATCCATAGCATCACCCAATTCTGCACAAGACAAAGTAGCAACAATGAGCTAGCTGTAGCTAGGTATGTATTTCCTAAGGAAAAAAAAAGGACATTCTGGATAACACCAATCACCTCTTGCAAAATCTGCTTCAGTCAGTAAACATGCAATATTTATTTAAAAACCAAGAGGTAACCTGATAAGCCACAAAAAAACATGCAGGGAGCATATATTTAATCTAACACTTAAGATGCCACCCTGTCACATTGGAGCGCCTGGATTTGATTCTTGGATCTGTCTCATGACTCTTCCATCCTGCCAGGGTAGACCCTGGGAGGTAGGGGTGTTGGCTCCATAAACTGCCCATGCATACGGGAGATGTGTGTTGTGTTCCCATCTCCTGGCTCCAGCCCAGATAGTACAGGCTTCTGAGGAGTGAACTAGTAGGTGTGAGCTCTCTGTATGTCTGAAAATGCTATTGTACATTCTTAACTACATCACATTTTGGAAAAGGAAAAACTACAGAGACAGTATAAATATTAGTGGTTGCCAATGGTCCAAGAAGTAGGCATAGAACGTGAATTTGTGATATGCAGAGGAGAGAAATTTTAGGGTAGTAAAACTATTGTACACAAAAACGAAATGGTGAATGCAGAGCTTCCTGCATTTATCAAAACCCGTAGAACTGTCAAACACTGAGGGACCATTTGGATGTACACTCTAGAGTACAGTTAAAAATTATGTACAAATAATGATTCGTTAATTTTTACAGATATCACACAAATGTGAGACGTTTGAGAGAAAATATGGAGCAGCTGGTGAGATTGGGTGATTATAGGGAACTCTATACACTAGCTACTCATCTATTCTGTGAAGCTTAAACTGTACAAAAATAAAGACTAGCATGTATTTTTAAAAGTAAGAGAAGAAAGAAAAAAATGCAGTTTATTGCCCTCAGGGATTAGAGACTGGGGAATAATTCCAGTAGCAATAGGTTTAAAGACTAACAATAAGCATAGTTTACTTGTTTACTGCAAATGTTATTGTAGCAATTGTAAATTGACTCTTATCATAAATGTGCCTGCACATTGTAACGTAAATCCCCAGGCTTTTATGTATGCCAAAGTGGCTTCTTAACATGTAAATGGGATCCCTTACTTGGCAGTATAAGTCCCATAAGATTCTATTGACATAATAAATCAGATGGTGCATTATTAGGAAATACTGGAATTGCAATGGCTTGTTGATTTTCATTTGAGAACTTCCTGAAGGAGATATGTAAAATTAACTAAACAAATTTAGCCACTGCCAGGGATGTATATAGTCTTTCACCTTGTTAATCACAAGGGGAACTGAGGCTATTAATTGTGAGATAAATGTTTTTTCCCCTAGTAAATGCAAGTCAGAAGTTCCATGAACGACAAATGTAGTTTGAGTGAATGAGTGAGTGGGGAGCTGGAAAGGAACTGCTATTGTCAGTTCAAAGGAGAATATTATATTATCCCAAGTTTTTTTTTATTTTTTTATTTTTTTTTTACAAAATGTATTTAAGAAGAGGAATAGAGGAGGTTGAAGGGACAGAGAGTTGAGGAGTGGGAGTTCCCACCCACTCCCCAAATTCTTATTACACTTGGGGTCCCAGCTGAGGCTGGACTGGGCTGAAAACCAGGAGATAGGAATACAACCCATGTTTTCCACATGGATTGCAGGAATCCACTTTCTTGAGCCATCACGGACACCTCCCAGGATATGCATTAACAGAAAGCAGATGGAGTTAGGAGCCAGGGTTAGAACTTGAATCCAGGCACTCTGATGTGGAAATTCAGTATCTTAACCATTAGGCTTAATGCCCTCTGCATATTTCCCTGTTCTTGATTCCATGAAAGAAATCACACGGGGCTTTGTTTTTCAAATAACTTTCTCACCTTTGGGAGAGTAATAATAAATAAATAACCTGCCAGTTAATAAGCAAACACATCTGCTCCAGGCTTCTTGTTTGTTATTTTTGTTTATATAAATTGACAAATTATTTATGCATGGAACCCTGCCTGTATAAAGAATAAATATGTCAAACATGATGTCATACAAAAATACTGTATTTGTGATTTTGCTACACAGTTAGAGATTGATATTGCACTTCAAGTTTCTAAAACAATACACTCATCTGGCACTGTGGGATAGAAAGTTAAGCCTCAGCCTGTAGTGCCAGCATCCCATATGGACACTGGTTCCAGTCCCTGCCTCTCTACTTCCGATCCAGCTCCCAGCAAATGTACATGGGAAAGCAGCAGAAGATGGCCCAAGTTTTTAGGCCCCTGCACCCATGTGGGAGATCCACAAGAAACTCCTGGCTCCTGGCTTTGGCCTGGCCCAGCCCCAGCCTTTGCAGCCATTTGGGGAGTGAACTTTTGGAATATTTTGGAAGATCTCTCTCTCTCTCCCCCCACCTCATTCTCTCTTTCTCTGTATTTATCCACGTTTCAAATACATAAATGAGTCTTAAATAAATAAATACACTCTACATAGAGGAAGGTACCAGAAGTATCAGAGCACTTAATGTATTACCTAGACAAAGGAATGAATATCCCAGGCATACGCTCACACAATTAATCAGTTACTTTCTTAAAGAAGAGAAAACACAAGTGAATCTAAGTCTCAACCCATTCCCAGTATAAGATTCATAAAATAAGCAGCAAGAATATAAATAATTGAAAAGACAAAAAGGCTATCCACATTCTGCTTTCCTTGTCACTATCCTTCACACCTTCTAAAACCATTTTGATTATTAACAGAATGGATATTTTGTAGAACTAAAATCTACTCTGTTTTCTACTACAAAACTAACAAATAGGTATAATTGCTTCATCATGACTCCTTTCTTGTTAATCTCCAGCTATTAATTTCTGGTCTCCACCTAGAAATTTACATTGCTTAAAAATGTTTTTCTGTACTTTCATTCAATTTTATCAGTTTTCTATTTCATTATGATAAAATGAGAAACCCATACAATGGCCTACAAGGCTTTGAATGGGGAAAACTTTACCTTCTTTCTCAATTTATTATTATTTTTCACTGTTCATGTAACTTATGTCTAGCATCTTCCCTTGAAATTTTTGTATTACTCCTTACCTCAAGTACTATGCACAGAAGGTACCTTCCAGTGGAATAATCTTCCCATCTAACTCTTTGTTGCTTACTTTCTCTTGACCATCTCTTCAGATATTACATCAAACCCTGGCTTTAATTTATTTCACTGTTATTTTCTTATACATTACATTTGTTTGATGATCTTTTTTTGTTCTCCAACTAGAATATAAGCTCGCTTAGAACAACACAATGGAGTATTTCATTCTTTTTTTTTTTTTGTCTATAAAATATCTAACATTTCCTAGCATAAAGTGGTGGTTAAATATAAATTTTCAATGAATAAAAAATGTTATTCAAGGTAAATTTCCTTAGATTTCATCAAAGTAAATAAGATTCTTCTTTTAGAGTTTTATATGGTATCAATGGGGCTAGTATGGATGTGCAGTAGAGTCCTGGCTGCTCTGCTTTTGCTAATTCACCTGGGAAAGCAGAGCGAGGTGGCCCAAGTGCTTGAGCCTTTGCCATCCTCACAGGAAACTAGATAGAGTTATAGGGTCCTGGCTTCAACCTGGCTCAGCCCTGGCCATTGCCGTCATTTGAAGCTTGAGTCAGCAGATGAAGATGCCTCTCTCTCTCTCTCACTATCTCCACCCCTCTTTCTATTCTTCCAAATAAATAATAAATAATAATAAATATTTATTCTTTTTATTCTTCCAAATAAATAATAATAAATCTTTAAAAATCAATGTATATTGCATCTTGATTTTCACTAACTTTAATACTCCTGATTATTAAAAACAAAAATGGATAGCAAAGATGTATTTAGGTAGATTGACCACTGCTCAAAGAGTTAAATGACCCGGGATGTGATCAAGAGGGCCTTATTGTTCCTGCAGCATAACTAGATTTTAGACATTTCTTCCTCAATACAGAACCTTTATCTCCATTTCCTTAGAGCATTTACTTTCAAAAATTCGTAATCTCAAATTCTTTCTCCACCACCTGAAGTGAAATCTCCCAGTTTCTGAAAATTCTTTCTAATTAAATATTTATTTATTTGAAAGGCAGAGTTACATATATAGAGAGAGACAGAAGAGAGAGAGAGAGAGAGAGAGAGAGAGAGAGAGAGATTCCATACACTGGTTCATTCCTCAAATGGACACAATGGCCATCACACACCAGGAACTTTATCCAGTTCTCCCACATGGTGGCAGGGTCAGCTTGGCATCCTCTGCTGTCTTCCATTAGCAGGTAACTGGATCAGAAGTGGAGCAGCTGGGACAAGAACCAGTGTCCATATGGGATGCAGGCAGCAGCCTAACCTGTTAAGCCACAATGTCTGGCAATTCTGAAAACCTAGGAAATATTCTTCTGAAGATATTTTGAATGCTATGCCTTCAAAATGTCATCAAGAAAGAGAGACCCTTCACCTCCTAGTTTCTGTTGGAATGATTCTATAGGCATTAATCAACAAATATAGGGGCCAGCACTGTGGTATATTGGGCTAAGCCACTGCCTGCAATGCTGGCATAACATATGTGTACTGGTTTGAGTCCCATCTGCTCCACTTCTAATCCATCTCCTTATTAATGTGCCTGGGAAAGCAGCAGAAGATGGCCCAAATACTTGGACCATACTGTGGGAGACCCAGATGAAGCTCCTGGCTCCTGGCTTTGGCCTGGGTCAGCCCTGGCTATTGTGGACATTTGGGGAGTGAACCAGCAGATGAGAAATCTCTCTATCTCTCCCTCTCTCTATAGCTGTGCTTTTTAAAATTTTTATTTATTTATTTATTTACCCATAAACCTTTAATTTAAGGTATGCAAACTTCATGTATTTCATAAAAAATTTAGGAACATAGTGATTCTTCCCACATTACCTGCCCTTCCAACCTGCAATCCCTCCGTTCCTCCTCCTCCCTCTCCTTTTCAACTAAATAACATAATTTTTTTACACAAATAAACAAATGGAGGCTGGCACTGTGGCATAGAGGGCAAAGCTACTGCCTGCAATGCCGGCACCTCATATGGGCTCTAGTTCAAGTCCCAGCTGCTCCACTTCAGATCCAGCTCTCTGCTATGGCCCAAGGACTTGGGCCCTGCACCCGCGTAGGAGACACAGAGGAAGCTCCTGGCTCCTGGCTTCAGATTGGCGCAGCTCCTGCCATTGCGACCAATTGGAGAGTGAACCAGCAGTTGGAAGACTTCTCTCTTTCTCTGCCTCTCCTTCTCTCTGTGTAATTCTGACTTCAAATAAAGAAATCTTAAAAACAATTAACAAATGTATATGATCTAAACATATTGA
The DNA here is from genome assembly GCF_051225735.1 of Oryctolagus cuniculus. Classification (NCBI taxonomy): domain Eukaryota; kingdom Metazoa; phylum Chordata; class Mammalia; order Lagomorpha; family Leporidae; genus Oryctolagus; species Oryctolagus cuniculus. Next base: position 124,477,330 of record NC_142868.1, read on the forward strand.
CAAATTTCTGCTTCAATGTCTACTAGTACTTTTCCACTAGGACACCAAAGCACTTAGAAACTCTTCTGCCTTTTGTATCAGTGAGTTGAGTCAATTCCTGTCTCCTATTGCAAGAGTCTTTAATAAAATCTTTCTTATCTGTTCATATTTATATTCCAGAAAATCATTTCGTGTTCTCAGATTCATTGTCTTCATCACTCAAAAAATACTTTCTACCTTTTATTAAATGCTAGCAACTAAAGGAAATATAGTGAACAAGGCAGATTAAGTTATGCTTACTGTGGAAATTACATTTAGGAAAGGATCCTGAATAATTCAACTAAACTACAAAATTAATATAAAATGTGCTAAGAAAGCTGACATCAATAAACAGAATATGGTCATGATGAATGTGTTTAGAAGATTCTGTTTTTGATAGGTATAACAAGAGATTTTATTCCAATGTGTCATCATTTGGGGTAAATTTGAAGAAGTGATGGGTACTCTATGGTTAGAAGGTTTTAGGAAAAGGATCTGAAGAGTCCCATGTGGGTGGAGGATAAATATGGCCCAAATTCTGTAACCCTAAACACAATGAGAGATGAGCTTTTTGTCCTTACCCTGCATCTTGGCCATTCTGTAAATACTTTGACCATCAAAACATGGCAGAAATGATTATGACCAGTGTATAAAGCAGATCTAGAAAACAACAAGATTTCACTTCCTTTCTCTTTAGGTACTTTCTCTTGAAGTCCTGAGCAGCCATGTTTGAAAACAAAATCAGACAACCTAGCAGGAGAGACAGGTGGTGGAGCTCTTGGATCAGATGGAGACAAAGAGGAGTCCGTGTGAATCTAGCCATCCAGCCCTCCATGTCAAGGCACTAAACATTTGAGCAGATATATACAGATCCTCTAATCTGAAATGAACACCAGATGAAAGTTACCAATTGGCTCTAATAAATATTGTATGAAACAAAATAATCATTGTATTGAATCCTTATCAAAATAATAGCAGAAAAATTCAAATATATAATATACTTTGGTGATGACTTATAACTCATAAAACTAGAATTCACTGGAATTATATTATTGTATTCAAAATCTGAGATTGAATATTGAGCATGATAGGAAAGTGGACTAAGAGATATTGGAAATTTAGGCCAAGAATAAATAATGTTTTTCTTGAGATGATGGTAGAAAATTTGGATTTTAACAGCAGAACAGTATTGATGAGATTTTAAAATGAGAGTGACGTAAAATGCTTTTACCTTTTAAAAGCATCCCTCAGATTGGGAAAATTGTCATATTTCAGAATGGCAAGTCTGATTTTAGAAAGGAAAGACCAGTAAATATACCTATGTAATAGTTCAAGAAGATATTTGATATATATTTGATTTGATTTGATATATGATTACATAAGTAGAGGTATACTAGAATGACATAAAATGCTTTTATGGTGTGATTATGTCAGTAGAGATATAGTAGACATATTTGAAATCTATTTTGGAATAGAATTGACAAGAGATTTATAAGATGAGCCCCTTTGTTTTTGCCATAGGGTTGCAACGTGGGTCATTTATTAGCCACCTCTCTTGCAGTAGGGCAAGAGAAGTAAACAGAATCCCAGGACATAGATTAATGTACGTGCTTTAATGGAGAAATTTATGAAGCCAGTATCTATGCAAGACGATAACATGCAATTACCAGTTAACACATTGATAGAAGTCCTGGAGCCAGAGCATAAGCACAAAATGGACCTGCTTTCCACTGAATGCATCTCACAACTCCTGTGCCTTTTCCTTGTTAGCAGAGGTTAGCCTTTTAAAAAAATGAACACATAAACTCTTTGGATGACACACAGCCCATATTGACTTCCAGCTTTTCACAGGTGTTTGGAAACACCAGCTGTCCAGCACATGTTTACCATGGGAGCTATTGAAAATGACAATCTTTCTGTTTAGGGAAGGCGCTGAAGTCAATCCCTGCTTGGAAAAGGAGAAACTTTCATTACCACGGAGGTCATTGTCCAAGATTTGCAGAGTCAATTCATAGGGTGATTTTCAGTAATTCTGTTGTCCATATCAAAGAAAAACATTCTGATAGAATAGATTGATATTTGGGGAATGAAAAGAGAAATCAAGGATAAATTTCAGGTTTCTGACTTGAGAACTGAGAAAATTACAGTCATATATACTAATATGAAAAATTGAGCGATGGCTTATTTTGAGTTTAAAAAGTGGAAGGGGTGTCGTTGTGGTATATCAGGTTAAGTGACTGCCTGAAACACTGACAGCCTGTATAGCAGTGACAGTTTGAGTCTCAGATGCTACACGTAGGATACAGCTCCCTACTCAAGTGCTTGCGGAAATAGTGGATGATGACCTAAGTGCGTGGGCTCCTGCCACTCACATGGGAGGCTTGCAAGCAGTTGCTGGCTGCTGGATTCAACTCTTGCATTTGTGACCGTTTGGAAAGTGAACCAGAGAATAGAAAATCTCTTTCTCTCTCTTTTTCTTTCTGTCACTCTGCCTTTCAAATAAAGAAATAAATATCCTTTTCAAAAACTGAAAACTTATTTTGCACATGACAAACAATATTGCAAACATTGAGAGTGGATGCTTGGGTATTTGAATCTGGAGCTCATAAGAGAGATGAGACAAGGAGACATGCATTTTGAAGTAATCAGCATATAGATGGAATTTAAGGGCATACGAACATATATACCTCCAGATTAAAATGAAGAAAACCTAGAAGAGTGGGATTCTGACTCTAACGGCACTCTATTCTTGCAAAAATTACAGAAATTCAGACAACACATGACCCTAGACACGAAATGGCCACTGAAGTAAGCAGGATCAGGAGGCAGCCTTTAGATATCCCTAAAGTTAAGTGAAGCATGCATCTCACAAAAGAGGAAGAAACACACGTGGTAAATGCTGGTGAAAGATCAAATAAGGAGACAATTGATGAGTGACCACTAGAATTCATGACCTGGGAATCTTTATTTAATTTGACACGAGCAACTTCAGTGTAAGGGACAAGTGTCTTTTTCAGGGTTGAACTTAGGAGAGAATGAAAATAGAGGTATTAGAGACAAAACACAGTACACAATTCTTTTAAAGTATTTGTTATAAAAGGAAGAAGAGCAATACTATTCCAGCTGGCATATTTGCTTGTTTGTATAAAAATGTAAATGCATTTACATGTTCACTCAGAAAACTTCAGATGCAGGAGTGTGTTTTAAGATGGTATTGCCTCTAAATCTAGAAAAATTTAGGTTATATTCATATTTTGTAGAGATTTCCAATATCTCTTAAAGGAATGCAATTTTAATAAGAAGCAAGTTATAATATCTATCTGTCTCTCATCTATAATTTATCACACATGAACAATAATAGAGATGAAAGCTTAATTTTAAAATATGTTGTATTAAAGGATGACAGAGCACCATGAGAGATAGTATAAACATGTATAACCTAGAATTCAGTGAATATTAATACTCCCATGTAGATATTTCCCAGGTCAAAAAATATAAGAAATAATGCTACCCAAAAGTCTTTGTTGTATCTCCTCCCATATACTAAACTCTTTGTCCTTGTCAGTTAAATATTATGTTGAATTATTTAACACAAAGAATAAGTTTGGGATACTTTTCAACTTTTCAACAAACATGGAGCATTTATATCAAATGCAAATGGTGATATATGAATAATGAAACTTACATACTTCTCTCCCAGTTTCACTATCATCTCATGAGCAACATTGCTTCATCTCCAACGTGCTTCTCAGAGTAAGGTCCCTGTACCAGCAGCATTTACATCTCACCCACAAACTAGTCAGCAATGGGAATCTTCGGACTCCAACCTAGACCTCCTCAATTATAAACTATGGGGATAAGAACCATTAATTTAAATTTTAACAAGCCCTTCAAATGATTCCAATGAACAATAGAGATTGAAAACCATTGATCTAGACTGGCACAGATGCCTTTCCTCTGCTAGATTAATTTTTAATTTATGCACATTTTATAAATCTTTATGCATGTTTTGATTTCAGCTATAAATATTTCAGCATGACACCCAATACAATTAATACCACTTGTAATTGTGAATATCAGAAAATTTCCAATCAGTGTTCAGATTATTTCACATATTTTATGTTTAGTTGCTTGAGCCAGAATGCAGATGAGATCATGGCATTAAAATCGGTTGCACATGGTTAGCACAGGTTATGGTCTCTGCCTTTCGTAATGGTCTCTCATCTCTCTTTCCTCTCTCATCTCTCTTTCCTCTCTCTACCTCTGTTGCTATTGTGATTTCCATAACTTGATTACCTCTTTCGTTATCAATACTAGACTCCTCTCTCTCTCTCTTTTTACACGCACACACACAGACACACATACATTCTTATTTTTTGCAATGGAATTATTATGTAAAGTCATCATTTTCAAAATCTGGGTTTTGTTTACTAGATAGCCAAGAGTGCGTGTGTGTGTATGTGTGTGTGCACGCACATGCTCCCACAAACATATAATGTGTTCTGACTTTACTATTATTAGATTAGCTTTTCTGATAACTGGAATAATTTGAAAACTTTAAAAAATTAGTTTATTTTCAAAAAATGAGGCAGAATGACAGAGAAATAGGGAGAAACACACTCACAGATCTCTGAGCCACAGATTAGCACCCCACATTGCACCAATGGCCAGTGCTGGGCTAGGAAATTTATCCAGGTCTCCCACAAGTGGGGCAGGGCCCAAGTAGGTAGGCCATCATCTGCTGCTTTCCTAGATGGGTTACCAAGGAGCTGGATTGAAAGTAAACAGCCTGGAATTGAACTGGCACTCTGATACGGGATGCAAGTGTAGCAAACAGCTTTAATTGTGATGACCCCTGGAAACTTTTTTCTTTGTGTCATGTTGATGTTGCAGTTTAATAGAAAAGGAATGATCAGGCCGGCGCCGTGGCTCACTAGGCTAATTCTCTGCCTAGCGGCGCTGGCACACCGGGTTCTAGTCCCGGTCGGGTGCTGGATTCTGTCCTGGTTGCCCCTCTTCCAGGCCAGCTCTCTGCTGTGGCCAGGGAGTGCAGTGGAGGATGGCCCAAGTACTTGGGCCCTGCACCCCATGCGAGACCAGGATAAATACCTGGCTCCTGGATTCAGATCAGCATGGTGCGCCGGCCACAACGGCCATTGGAGGGTGAACCAACTGCAAAAGGAAGACCTTTCTCTCTGTCTGTCTTTCTCACTGTCCACTCTGCCTGTCAAGAAATAAAAAAAAAAAAAAAAAATAGAAAGGGAATGATCAAAGATATAAGTTTTCAGAGGTGACAGCGGAAAGATTGTGGGATATAGGCAGGGCTGGATGAGAATACAGGCAAGCTGGGAAGTTGTGAAATGCACAGGAGTGCAGTAGTCTACATTTTGAGCAGATGATAGGAAAAATGGCAAAAGGAGATAATTGAGGATTATGATAAGAAGAAAATAATTTTGGCAACTGTAGATCAAAGAAAAAGGAGGTGATTCAGGCAAAGATAAATCCAGTGTTTAATCCTGGAAGTCTGAGATTGTGGTGCCATTCACAAAATATTATTTAGCTTAATGTTGGAAGAGGAGCATATTTTTAAAGTGCAGTGTTGCCTTTAATTTACGGAAGATGCATTTAGGAAACCAGTTTAGATGATCCACAGAAAACTGCAAATGCCCTAGATAGACCCTGCTGTGTTTCCCTCCTCTGTATTTTCATGGTAAGATTTTACTCTGTATAACTCGTCACTGTCATATCCTACTTAAGTAAAAATTAAAATAAATAAATAAATAAATAAATAAATAAAATATTCTTGTGCTTTCTGTTATCCCAGCAAGAATAATCTTTCTTTCAATGCTTCATTACCTTTAAATTATTGTTTTAACCACATGGCCCTTTTCATACATTTTTTGTCTCTTATATTTTGTTCATGAGATAAAAAAAAATCAAAGTTTCTGTCACATTTGGTTAATTTAGTAAACTTGGAGTGTTGCCTTTACTGGATACCTTGCCCTTGGACTCTGCTTCAGGGTGAATTCCCCATATTTTACCCATAGGGGTTTCTGCTCTCTGCCTTGTCTTCCCTCATACACATACTGGCATAGTCTATGACTTTTTTTTTTTCTGTTTGTTTTGTTTTGATTTGGTTTCTCAGAGAGTAAGTGGATGTCAGTGATCTCAGACACATTTCATTGCTTATCAGCTCCTTTTTCTGAATGATGTGAAATGAGATGCTTACATTGCAGGATTAATTTGGGTAATAACCAAGCTAACACATGCTAACACCCTACCGTATGAGTTGGCATAGAAGAGGATATATAAAAGAGGATTAAGTTAGCGCCATGGACTGTCTCTCGGTGAGCTGTGAGCTCGTGGCATAGAGTAAAGGTTGCAGGGGTAGATTCCTCACCCTTCTCCCACCTCTGCTCCAGGATTTCTACAACTCACTTATGCAAAAGCAGTATTTCACGGGGGATTACAGGCCATATTCTCTGGCCCTATCTCCTGCTCAAAGCTTGCTTCCTCTTGTTCCACATCAAAACTGTATTTTTAAGCCAAATAATAAAAAAACAGTAAAAATTATATTCATATCAAAGGAACAAAGGTACTCCTTAATATGCTAGTCATCTGAAGTGTGGCTAATTAAAATAGGGAATCTAAAATATGGTAATTGAAGAAAATAAATTTGAAAATAACTTTTAAAAATGAGTATCGCTGTAAATGCTTCATTCTGATTTGTAACTAACATACTGAAAATTCTAATAATCTCTTATTGAATTCCAGAAACAAGAACATAAAAATGGCAACGCAAATTAGTTTTCTTACCTATAATTCAGGAACCTTGTTCACAGAAAACAATTAGCCCCTGAACATTGTAGGCTACAGGAAAATATACGTATGATTTGGTTTTAACTGTTGGAAACAATAAAAGAACCTCTTCCTTTCCTGTCTCCATCCTTCTCTTCCATGTTCCTTTAATCCCTGACTACCATTCTGTGCTTCTTTATGAAACTGAAGAAAAAATTATTGAGGAGAAAAATTCAAGTGCCAAGATTTTAATGACATATTTCTCCTCTTTTTTTTTTTTTTTGGCTTTCAAACTTTTATTTAATGAATATAAATTTCCAAAGTACAGCTTATGGATTACAATGGCTTCCCCTCCATAACGTCCCTCCCACCCGCAACCCTCCCCTTTCCCACTCCCTCTCCCCTTCCATTCACATCAAGATTCATTTTCGATTCTCTTTATATACAGAAGATCAGTTTAGCATACATTAAGTAAAGATTTCAACAGTTTGCTCCCACACAGAAACATAAAGTGAAAAATACTGTTCGAGTATTAGTTATAGCATTAAATCTCAATGTATAGCACACTAAGGACAGAAACCTACATGAGGAGTAAGTACACAGTGACTCCTGTTGTTGACTTAACAAAGTGACACTCTTGTTTATGGCATCAGTAATCAACCTAGGCTTTTGTCATGAGCTGCCAAGGCTATGGAAGCCCCCTGAGTTCACTGACTCTGATAATTTTTAGACAAGGCCATGGTCAAAGTGGAAGTTCTTTCCTCCCTTCAGAGAAAGGTACCTCCTTCTTTGATGACCCATTCTTTCCACTGGGATCTCACTTGCAGAGATCTTTCATTTAGGTTTGTTTTTTTTTTTTTTTTTTTTTTTTTCCAGAGTGTCTTGGCTTTCCATCCCTGAAACACTCTCATGGGCTTTTCAGCCAGATCCGCATGCCTTAAGGGCTGATTCTGAGGCCAGAGTGCTGTTTAGGACATCAGCCATTCTATGGGTCTGCTGTGTATCTCGCTTCCCATGTTGGATCATTCTCTCCCTTTTTGATTCTATCAGCTAGTATTTGCAGACACTATTCTTGGTTATGTGATCCCTTTGGTTCTTAGTCCTATCATTATGATCAATTGTGAACAGAAATTGATCACTGGGACTAGTGAGATGGCATTAGTACATGCCACCTTGATGGGATTGAATTGGAATCCCCTGGTATGTTTCTAACACTACCGTTTTAGGTAAGTCAGCTTGAGCATGTCCCGAATTGCACATCTCTTCCCTCTCTTATTCCCACTCTTATATTTAACAGTGATCACTTTTCAGTTAAGTTTCAGCACTTAAGAAGAATTGTGTATTGATAAACATTATGCTGAGTGAAATAAGCCAATCCCAAAGGGACAAATACCACTTGTTCTTCTTGATAGGTGACAACTAACTGAGCACCAAAAAGGAAACCTGTTAAAGTGAAATGAACACTATGAGAAACAGTGACTTGATCAGCCCTCACCCTGACTGTTGATGAGCAACTTGATATGTTATCCCTCTTAGTATTTTTTTGTTTGTCCTACTTAATACTTTTGGTTGAATACTATTTCTCCTCTTTATAAAGCTGCTATTTGTCACAGTTCATAGCAAACCGACGATATTTAACATTTCAGTAAAATTAAACATAAAAGTACAGATATCGGGTGAAAATTGTTTTCATTTTATAAGTAGTACCCTTAAAGTCTGAAATAAGTCTCTCATTTTATTCATTGACATGGATGCTTTACAAATGTTCATCAGAAAAATATATGTATTAGTATCTATGGCATCAATCTGTATGAATGTAGCATTAAAAATTGAACACATACAAAACTAGTAAGTCCAATATTTGGATAAATATGCCTATACAGAAAGATAAAGAAGAAAGTTCCTTTTGTGTTTAAGCTGAAAATTACGCTGATATACTGCAAGTATTGTCTCAATAGGGGCACATCACTAATTCTTATGCAGTTTATGAAAGAAATTGATAGAAATTTTGACACAGTCATCTCATTTTTAATATTTCTTTATGGAATAAAAATTTCAGCAAAGCATAAATTTTAGTCATATTTTTTCACTTTCAAAATGGCAGTTACAAAACAACTTAAAATGGTGATGATTATTAATCTATCACAAGTTTTGCACATAGTAAACTTGCCTTTCTTCAGTTCATGGCTGAGGTGAGCGGTGTTTGTTTAACTTTCCCAAATGAAATTTCTTAAAATCTTTAGATAAGGTAATTGTTTTATAGGAGCAATTGAATTTGTAATACTGAAATATGTAAGTCTCTAGTATGACAATGGAGAAGATTTAGTGGTGGAGGAGGGTGCTTGGGTTATGCTGTTGGAAGTATTTTCAAATCACACAACACTGCTGACTTCCCACTGTATCTATAAAAATCCTTAAGAATACATCAGGCAGAAATTCAAAGCACTAAAACTGTCAGCAGCTAATTTATTTTGGTTGTGTTTCCATTTTCCTTGTCAACTGGACTTCATCTATGCAAGGTCTCTGCTTTCAGTAAAACTTTCTGTTCAAAGGTAATATTTATGAATATTGCAAGAATAGTGGCATTTTGGTGGTAACTATTCTCAGGGGCAGAAATGCAATCAGTAGTTTCCAAAAATGACAGGAATTAAGATGCACAGTTTCTTTCTTTCCTTTTTTTCTTTCTTTCTTTTTTTTTCTTTTTTTCTTTCTTTTTTTTTTTTTTTTTTGACAGGCAGATTCAGACACAGAGAGAGAGAGAGAGCGAGCGAGAGAGAGAAAGGTCTTCCTTTTCCATTGGTTCACCCCCTAAATGGCCCCTACGGCTGGCACGCTGCGCCAATCCAAAGTCAGGAGCCAGGTGCTTCCTCCTGGTCTCCCATGGGGTGCAGGGCCCAAGGACTTGGGCCATCCTCCACTGCCTTCCTGGGCTACAGCAGAGAGCTAGAATGGAAGAGGAGCAACCGGGACAGAATCCGGCACCCCAACTGGGACTAGAACCAGAGCTGCAGGCGGAGGATTAGCCAAGTGAGTCGCGGTGCCGGCCGATACACAGTTTCTTAAACTAGTGTCTTAAATTGTGTTACTGGAAGCAGAACACAAGAGAGTCATTTATGTACATGTGATGCTTGTGGAAAAAAAAATAGGATTACCAAGCTAGGAAATCCAAAAGAGTAAGAGAAGAGCAGGTTAGGAAGACGAACTAGCTACAAAAGCCTGTGGTCTGAGGCCAAGGCAAACTTCGATCTGATCATGACGGGAGCTGTGGGGAATAGATTTTGCCGCTAAATCTTTCCTATACAGAGGTCAGGGTGCTCATAAGCTACTTCAACTTTGTCCAGTCATTGAGGTACAGGAGCTGGGCTGCTTGCCTTCCAGATGTCACCACAGATGATGGCTTCAATCAGTTTGAATGCAATGTTTTATATATGACTGTGTGTGTGAGCAATTAGATAAAATAAGGATAATAGTTAGAGAATGGACATAACCAAACTGACAAAAAATTCCAAAAAATCCAAGACAGGCACAACAAAAAATTGTTGACCTTTAACAAAATATTAAAAAATAGAGAAAAGAAAAAACTAAAAACAAGAAGATAGCCCTCATTTTAAGCTTTTTTATAAGAGTTTATTTTGTTTTATTCCTGTCTGAGATCATCTCCATTTGGTTTTAACATATACTCTCATTTACATATTTGCTTTGTGAGTACATTTTCATGTTTTCTTGACAAATAAGCTCACTGTTTGCACCTACATGAGCATTGAGCAAAACTCAGCGGCACTAAATTGATATTGATCACTGCAAAATTACAAAGCATTTAGTAAGCAGATGTTTTGTTTCCATTTATCAAAGAAAGAGACAAACAGATTCCAATGAAGGTCACTCTTTTTTAGTCAATAGAAAAAAACCATTTACTTATTTCCAACTTTTTCTAGAAACACCAATTCATTGTAAATATTTCATTAAATTCTCTAAACAGAATTTAGCACAGCATCTAAATCACTGCTTGAGGCACCATATTCCATTGTAGAGTACCTGGATTTGAGTTCCAGGTCTGCTCCTAATTCCTGATTCCGGCTTTTTGATAATGTGCACTTGTTAGGCAGCAGGTAATGACCCAAATAGTTGGGTACTTGCCCCTCACATGGGAAAATTGGATTGAGTCCTGCAGTCTTGATTTTGGCTTGGCACAGCCTTGGCTGTTGCAGGTATTTGGGGAGTGTCAGAGACTGGAGATCTGTATTTCTGCCTCTTCAAGTTAAATGAAAAGAAAAAGTACATAACATCCCATATACTATTTTTTATGATTTATTTTATGTATTTGAAAGGCAGGTTTATATAGAGGTAGAAAGAGAAAGAGAGAGGTCTTCCATACTCTGGTTCACTTCAGAAATAGCTGCAATGGCTGGAGCTGGGTTGATCCAAAGCCAGGAGCCAGGAGCCTCTTCAGGGTCTCCAAGGTGGGTACAGGGGCCCAAGGACTTAGCCACCCTCCACTATGCTCGCAGGAGCGTTAGCAGGGAGCTTTTTTGGAAGGGGAGCAGCTGAGGCTCAAACTGGTGCCAATATGGCATGCTGGCCCCACAAGGCTTTAACCTGCTGCACCACAGCACTGGCCCCCTCCATTGATTATTCAATCTGGTAAATACAACAGGTGTCTAGTACCAGAAAAATTTTCTCTATCACTATTTTATGGCTATGTTGTAGATTTTCCTTCATCCTTCATACTGTAATATGACATGTTCTCTTAGCCTCATTTCTAAATTTAGGAGACTTTTTTTTCCTCTTTGCCAGATGTGTTGGGGAGAGGTGCAAGGGAAAAAGGAAATTCTCTCCTGTTCGTGTCCACAGATTAGGAATGGAATGGACACTTGCTTAGTCTAGAGGCCACAAACTTTGGCCAGCATTATCACTGGTATTGTTTCTGACACAGTGATTCAAAAGTCACTTCCTAAAAAGCACAGATAATGCAGTTTCTGACCACCAACCAGATGGACAGACATGTGGGTTCTCAATTATTGAAGTGGTCTCAATCAGTAGTTCTCAATAGGGAGCCAATTTTGCTTTACAGGACATTTGGCAAGGTCTGGAGACATTTTTAATTATCTGGGGAGGAAGTGCTGCTGGCGCTAGTGAGATGCTGGGGATGGTGGTGAACTTCCTGGAGTTCACGTACAGCACCTGTGAAAAACAATTACCTACCTGCCCAAAATGTTAACAGTGAAAATGTGCAGAAACCTTGGTCTAGACTAAATCTGCACAACCATCCATTAACATTGACATAAAATTGATTTCTGTCTAGGTAGAATTCTGTACTTTGGAGTTTGTTGCTAACTACAAAATATATATCTTTCTGGCTTTTTCATTCCCTGCACAGTAAAGTCAGTCCATCCAAAATCAACATGTGTGATACGAAATATATACATTAATGTTCAAAGTGCCTACATTCCTTGCCTCCATTTTTTCAAAATATTTTTTCTTTAATATTAGGCTCACAGGCTCCACCTTTTTGTATTAGCTGATCTCAATGGTGTAGTTTATCCTTCCCTCCTCCTTGCTGTCTGTATCTGAGTCTATATCTGTCTTTATACAAGTATGTTACTACTTTTGAGATTTATGGTTATTTTTTACTTCTTTTTGTTGGCTTTATGCTTCTATGACCCTATCTCATCTCTGAACTTCATTCAGTGTCTGGCTAATTCGCCCTGAACTTCTACCATGCAATGTGTAGGATTATTAGTTCAATAATTTCAATTATACTCTTGATTTACTGAACTGAAACTACTTATGCTGAATGCATGGTAGAATGCATCACTTTTAGGCTAACATAACTGCATTAATCTTGGAGTTAGATTTTATCATCTTTAAATTCATGCTCTAGTTAATTTTCTTTGCCATTCTAAACCCAAATATATTTCTAGAAATTGAATATACTAACAAACAACATATTTTTAGGCCCTATGACTAAAGGATATGGGGTTCTTTTTCTTTAGTTCTTTGAGAAATGAAGCAATTTTGTGTTCAGCAACGGCAGAGTGATCTGGAAATTGGTTCTCAAGGTGGTACTGTGAATCTGTAGTCATTTCTGAATGAGTGTCATTCTTAAATAGAGTTGTTTCTGGTGATTTATTTGCATAAATATCTGTCCCTCTGTACTCTGTGGAAAGAAGATGAGAAACAAGTGCTTTTGCCATGGGCTTTTTTAAAACTCTCCTTCCCACTGCTTTTTTCTTTGATTTCAAACCTCCTGAATAGTAATAATGGCAGGAAGCTCAAAGTTAGGCAGCTGACAGAAGCCCTGAGTAAACTAGTCAGAGCACCAACCAGGTGTTTGGTTTTTGTCACCATACATCCCATAATTTCATCCATGACTCAATACCAATGAAAAAATAACTAATAATAATAATAATAACAACTAACTAGAAATACACTTATTCCATTTATTTCCTCCGCGATCCTCAACAGGGTAAGTGGGAGGAACAAGTAATTAGCTGTAATAAGACGATCCCAGGCCATGGGCCCACACACAGAGTTCTTTGGAAGCAGATGAGGAAAATAATTACTGTTCCCCCAACCCCAAAAAAGACATAATTGCAGATTAGAGCAAAAAATAATTGTGAAGGGTATCTGTGAAATATCTTGGAATATTTTTTTAAAATATTGTCTGTTGTTTATACTTTTGAAAAATTGACTTAATGATAAACTTGTATGTACAAAGTTGCAAAATATAGCACAAAGGATTTTGCGTATCTTACACCCAATTCTGTTATTGTTGACATAGTATAGAGATAAAATATTTATCACTACTAATGAACCAAGATTGATACTCTAACTGAAGTCCGGTTATGGATTTATTAGCATTTGTTTTCCCCAAACTCATACAAATGTTTAAACTCTAGTGTATTAATACTAATGATTGATAGATTCAGAGTGGATGTTTTTTCTAATTGTGGTGGCTAGGAGGTGGTGCTGGTGGTAGTGTTTGGGTAACTGGGGGCACGCCCTCAGAACGTGGTTCTCTGGAGAGAGTTGGTGGTTATTTGAGTTCAAATTCTGCCTACCTGTTCCCTCTGCTTTCTGGCTCACCATGTGATTGATCCTCTGCACCTGTCATGACCAGCCTCCACCAGACATCACACTATGAGGCCACGTGATCCTGAACTGTAACCACCAAACTGTGAGTTGCAATACACCTTATCTTTCCCAGGCAACTCCTTTCATGAATTTCAGTTAAAGCAATGAAAGCAAATTAATATAAGCTTCTACTTGATTACCATATTTTCCCCATAATGTATTTTCTCTGCTTCAAGATTCTATCCATCAGATCACATTACATTAAAATATCATATTTATGGGAACTGAGAGACTTATTTAACTCAGTTCTACTTCTGATCCACCATGTCTGGCTTTCTTTTTTCTTTTTTTTTCTTTTTTCTTTCTTTTCTTTTTTTTTTTTTTTTTTTTTGACAGGCAGAGTTAGACAGACAGAGAGAGCGAAAGGTCTTCCTTCCGTTGGTTCACCCCCCAAATGGCTGCTACGGTCAGCGTGCTGCGCAGATCCGAAGTCAGGAGCCAGGTGCTTCCTCCTGGTCTCCCGTGCGGGTACACGGACCAAGCGCTTGGGCCATCCTCCACTGAGGATTTATGTTAATCAATCCAGGAGCTGAACTAGGTTTAAACTTTTTTGTATCTATAGGTACCAGAAATTTCAAATTATTCTACCATTCTGTTTGTCATCCCTCCTGTTGGTTGATGGCACCCCTAAATACCACTTTGAGTGAGTGTATCTTATGGTACTTTGGCTAAAATCCACAGCTGTTTTTCTGGAGCTCCACTGGTGCAGAAATAGGTTATTTGGGAAGGGTTGCCTTCTCTAATCTTCTGATTAAGGATCAGTCCAGTCATGTCCCTTGATCACTGGAATGCATTCTTAGCAATCACCCTTAGGTGATTTCATCATGGTGTGAATATTGTAAAATACGCTTATACAGACTAAATTAGTCATGTATGCACAGGGCAACATCTGAAATCTTTACTTGGTTCTATCATCCTTGCATTTTGTCGCACACATGTGGAATTCGGAGATTAGCCAATTTTTTTTTTTATAATTTATGGGTAGCATTTGTATCTTCCCCTTTCTGAATATCTTCTATCTGGGATTTCTGCTTAAGTTTCCAGTATCAGCAGGATCACCTCAAATAATTTTCTTTAAATTTTCATCCAGAAATGTCATTTCTTTTAGCTAAGTCTGATCCATTTTCACACTGGCAGTTGTCTATTCTCAGGTGAAAATTCCCCCAAATGGAAAAATTAACCTATGTTGTTCTCTTTGTAGTCTGCTACTCTCATGGTTATGCCTCTTATTCATAGCATTTTAGTATCTTATTATTCCTTTTTTGCATTGCTATTTCTCAGTTTATTTCTTTTCTATGTTGCAGATTTTATTTTATACATTAATAAAATTAAAATATTAATATTTTATTACAGAAAATTGAAACATTTTTGTCACTTGTGCGCAGGGCTATTAAGTTTTTCCATTTTTACTCTGTTTTCATCACATGTATGTAGTTTGCATTTTATGTGTGCGAAGGACATATTAAAATTCATCACCACTTTCTCTTATACCGCCTACTATTTATTTATTTAAATATTCATTGTAAGACTAACTTCCATTTTCAGAGGTAGAGAATATCTTTCTTAGCTGTCTTTTACTACGTTTTGAGCATACTTGTAGCTCTTGTCCTGATATAACTAACCTTGCATTTAGCATTGCAAAAATCAACGTGATTCATTTTTGTCATTAAGCATTACTTAGCATTATTTTGCAAATGATGTCTTAGTGCAATCATAATAACTCATGAAGATAACAGATATTTATTGTCTGTAATCTCTAAGTGCAAATTTAAACATTTTTGTTGTAAATCCCACAGAATTTCTTCTATGAATATAAGAGAGTAATTTATTTTTATGAAAAGTCAGGCTACGCACAGTGTTTTCTAAACTGCTTCCATCAACCAGGAATATATTGAAAGATTTTTATGTCTATAAATATTGATACAAATATATTTGTATATATGATGTATTTATATAAATATAAAACATAAATATTGATATTTTTCATACCAGACATTGTGGCATAGCAGTTAAGCTGCTGCTTAGAATGCCTGCAAACCTTACTGTAGTGCTGGGGTTCAGGGCCTACCTTTGCCTCTGATCCAGCTTCCTGGCAATGTATATTGTTGGTGTCAGTGGGCAATGGCTCAAGTGCATGGGTCCCTGCCACCCATGCGAGAGACCTGGATGGAGTTTCTGGCGCCTGACTTCTGGCCTGGTGTAGCCCTGGCTACTGTGGGCATTTTTGGGAGGGAGACAGCAGATGGAAATCTTGGTCTCTTTCTTTCTGTCACTCTGCTTTTCAAATTTAAAAAGAAACAAAAATGTGGCTGGCATTGGGGCATAGCAGATAAAGCTGCTGCCTGCAAGTGCAGCATTCCATATGGGTGGTGGTTCCTTTCTTATCTTGGCTTCTTTACCTATCCAGCTCCCTGTTACTAACCTGAGAAGAGCAGTAGAAGATGGTGTAAGTGTTTGGGTCCTTCATACCCGTGTGGTATACCTGGATTAAGTTCCTGGCTCCTAGCCTTTACCTGGCCCAGCCCCAAACCCGTGTGGTCATCTGGGGAGTGAACCAGCTGATAGAAGATTTCTCTCTCTTTTTCTCCCTTTCTCTCTACAACTGTGGCTTTCAAAATAAATAATAAGTCTTTTTTAAAAAGTATATTTGAGTGAGTATGCTTGTATGATTTGTACAAAGGATAATGTTAGCTATTTCAGATACATTTGTGGAGTGATATCCTTGATTTAAAGGATATAGCTATTTTTAAAATTAAATTTAACAGGTTATTTTGTGGCTTTATTATGTTAACAATAAAATGTTTTAAGTTAGTAATAATTTATTTTTTCTGTCAAAAATATAAGAACATACACACCTCAGTATTTTACATTTTATAGGAACAGAGAGGGTGAGAACTTCCATCCACTGGTTCACTCCCCAAATGACCACAACAGACAGAACTGTAGCTGATCCAAAGCCAGGACCCAGGAGCTTCTTCTGAGTTTCAAGGATCTAAGTACTTGGGCTATCTCCCACTGCTTTCCTTGGCACTTTAACAGAGAACTGGATCGGTAGTGGAGCAGCCAGGACTTGAACCAGCGACCATATGGGATGCAGACTCCAAGGGGGCAGCCTTACCTACTATACTACAAAACTGCCCCTCTCCAGAATTCTTATGGCAGTAGCACTGCTTATCGGCAATTTTAGCTTTTCTGATGGATTCCTTCTAGGTAAACCACCTAAGAATTAGAATAAAAGTGTTTATTCTCCCTGCTGATCTTGGGCCCCTAATAGTAAGAGTGTGAGTAGGTAGATAGACTTTTGTTTGCCTAATTCTCAGAAGATTACATTGCTTTAAGTAAGTATCAGCATGCATGAAGTGCCACTGAGGTATTTTATTTGCCACTGTACACTAGGAAATCTATTTGTCCCTATATCTGAAATAGATGCTGGTGCTAAAAATGTATAGAAAACTTCAATTCAAATTTCCAGATATTTTGCTTTTCTATAGGTCAATTTAATTTTTTAAACTTCAATTTGCTATTTGGAAAAAAGTTGATGAATTTTTTTGTACTGCTTTTCTATTTTGGTAATTGTAAATATTCTCCCAAATTTCTTATCAGTGCTTCTGGAATCCATTGTTAACTGAAGATGATATTTGTTTAGGTGTCAGTCAGTTTAATAGAACATTTAATATTGCAAGCAAACAAATGCTTCTTTTGTATCTAAAAGGCAACTGGAGACAACTTAGGTAATTTGTGCACTTGAAATATATTATTGCTGGCTTCTTGTGTATTTTGTAAAGCAATTTTCCATGAAATTGCTGTTACCTTTTAAATGTGAGATCATTTTGTACAACGCTCATTTAAGAGAATTATCCCTTCCATATAAATATCATTCAGGCTAACTATGTTCATAGCAACATATTAACATTTTTCAATGTTTTATGTCTTAGAGGGATAAAGTAATACTTTGCTACAGTGTAAGTAGGATCTGATTATCATCTGATTTAGGGTACCTTTCTGGCTGAAGTGTTTGTATAATGCTGTACTTTCGCTCCAGTGACCTAAGAAAATACAGGTCCTGTTCTACATACTGGAATTGATGGCCGATTGTTAAACCCGCTTGCTAATGGTCAAAAAAAATTATGAACCAAAGACATTTCAAATGTATTTTCCAATAAAAGTATTCATTAGTTGAAATAAAGAATATGAGATATTTTTTAAGATTCGTATTTTCCTAATAGAAATGTATGTATTCCTTTTTTTATGTGGTATTTGAAAACTTAACTTAGATTCCTAGTCACTATGTGCTTATTTTTTTTAAACTTTTATTTAATGAATATAAATTTCCAAAGTACAGCTTATGGATTACAATGGCTTCCCCCCCATAACGTCCCTCCCACCCGCAACCCTCCCCTTTCCCACTCCCTCTCCCCTTCCATTCACATCAAGATTCATTTTTGATTCTCTTTATATACAGAAGATCAGTTCAACATACATCAAGCAAAGATTTCAACAGTTTGCTCCCACACAGAAACATAAAGTGAAAAATACTGTTTGAGTACTAGTTATAGCATTAGATCTCAATGTACAGCACACTAAGGACAAAGATCCTACATGAGGAGTAAGTGCACAGTGACTCCTGTTGTTGACTTAACAAATTGACACTCTTGTTTAAAAATTATCAGAGTCAGTGAACTCAGGGGGCTTCCATAGCCTTGGCAGCTCATGACAACAGCCTAGGGTGACACTATGTGCTTATTTACATTATCCATCTCATGATTTTATTTTTAATTTTATATATTGGGGCCGGCGCCATGGCTCACTTGATTAATCCTCCACCTGCAGCCCAGCATTCCAAATGGGCGCTGGGTTCTAATCCTGATTGCTCCTCTTCCAGTCCAGCTCTCTGTTGTGGCCCAGGAAGGCAGTGGAAGATGGCCCAAGTGCTTGCACCCCTGTACCTGCGTGGGTGACCAGGAGGAAGCACCTGGCTCCTGGCTTCAGATTGGCTTAGCTCCGGCGGTAGCAGCCATTCTGGGGGGTGATCCAACGGAAGGAAGACCTTTCTCTCTGTATCTCTCTCTCATTGTGTATAACTCTACCTGTCAAAAAAATTTTATATATTTATTTTTATTTATTTGGAAGAATGACAGAAGATTCTTCCATATGATAGTTCATGCCTCATGTCTCCAAAGCCTAGAGCTAGGAATTCCATATGAGCATTTAAATCTATTTTGGGGGTTGCAAGGACCCAAGTCACTGGGCCATCATTTGTTGCCTCCAGGATGTGTGTTGGCAGGAAGTTGTGTCAGAAGCAGAGGTGGGCCTTAATCCCATGCACTGCTATATGGAATGTCAACATACCAGACAGCAATTTAAACTGCCTGATTCCTGGTTTTAGGTAGGTTAGTCCTCTGAGTGATCAATAGGCCTGACTTTTCCCCTTGATTTGGGAGTCTCTTCACCACATTTTGCCAGTTTCTACTCATTTATTAGGAGGTATGACAAAGCAGTCACGGTATTTAAGGTAGGGAATATCAGAAAAGCTGTTGACTTCACATCTGGAACATCTCAAACATCTCCTATGCTCTAGTTTTTCCAAAATTTTTCCAGTCTTCTTGAGATCCCTAAGTCTCCTGTCCAGTGACAGACCCATTTTAGGTTGCTGAGATATTCTTATATTTAAGATACAATTTTCAGTCTTCTCTGGGAAGACATAATGTTAAATCTTTACCTTCTCTCACTTTCTGAAAGTTTAATTATTAAAATACCTTTGCTCTAGTTAATTTTAAAGGTGAGCTGTTTCAAACAAGTTAGAAGTGCCAAGAAGTAGATTGAGCATTCTGGAATAAGATTGAAAATTTGAGTTGAAATTGTTTTCTATGATGTAATCATTCCAAAATAAAAATGTCTGAGATATTGGAGGGAAAGAGTATGAGGATGGTAAGAGAAAATCCAAAGAATAATGCAAGTTAGGATTCAGGAACAGCAAAATATAGAAAAGACTATATTTGCGCTGACATTGTGGCATAGTTGGTAAGCTGCCCGCGATGCTGGCATTCCATATAGACACTGCTTTATGTCCCAGCTGCTCTCCTTCCAATCCACCTCCTTGCTGGTAGCCTGGGAAAAGCAATGAAATATTGCACAAGTCCTTGGCCCCTGCACCCATGTGGGAGACCCGAAAGAAGCTCCTGGTTCCTGACTTTGGACTGGCCCAGCCCTGGCTATTTTGGTCATCTGGGGAGTGAATCAGAAGAGAGAAGACTACTTTCTCTCTTCCTCCTCTCTCTCTCTGTAACTCTTTCTAATAAATAAATAAATCTTTAGGAAAAATAAGTACCATATTTATGCACTATACAAGAATGGTGGAATTGCATATTATGGCATAGATTGACAGTTTGAAGTACAACTCCAATGTCAAATTATAGTAAGTCATACTGACTTTGAGTTTGGAGGACACAATATTTTAGGAGAAGGTTTATGATTTGGTCAGTTGCAACTCATTTTTACTCGTCATTATCACTGTTGTCACTATTACATTACCTCTCCGTTTAATACTTTAAAGGCTTGTTTGCCAGAGATGACAATCAGCACTTTACACTCAGCTTAATACATGTTCAAATATGAGGGAACTTCAAAAAGTTCTTGGGACTATTATTTATAGCCCCTGTCTATTTTCCAGGTGGATTATGGTCTTTTAAACTTTTAGTGGCTATAGGCTTTTTTAGTGGCATGTTAAGGCTTTGATTATAATGTAAATAAAAATATGTTAACTCAAAAAATTAAAAAGAAAGAGAGAAAAAAGAAATGGGCCTGGGACTGGGCGAGTCTGAAGCCAGGAGTCGATAGCTTCATCCAGGTTTCCCACATGGATGGCAGGAGCCCAAGTACTTGGACCATCTTCAGCCTCATTTCCCAGGCCATTAACAGGGAGCTGGATGGTAATAGAGCAGCTAAGATGTGAACCAGCACCTATATGAGATTCCAGCATTGCAGGCAGCAGCTTTACCTGCATGCCATAAAGCCAGCCCCAAATTTCAAAATATTGTTGCATCAAAATAGGCTTATCTTTTAATTATATTTTCTATACACTTTTTGAAGCAATTTCATACAAGTAAGATTTGACATAATGTTCTGAGTTTACACAATGCTGTGATTTAAACTTGCATGTCTAACTCCTTAACCCATGTTCTTCTAAAATAAGCCATCGATGTTATTCACTTACAATTGTCCTTTAAATACTTTATCTTTACTTATAAACCCTCACATTTAATTTCTTTTAGTGAATAATGAATTTCTGGGCTTGAAGAAAATTACATATTCTTCATAGGCAGTTCTTTTTTAAAGGGGTTTTTAGTCACTACTGGCATCTAATGGGAAGATGCTCCTACCAATTAACTGTTCATTTGGAAAAGGTGGATTCTTTGGACACATGTTCTGCTTTTGTGGTGATTTCAATTCCTTCTTCAATCTAGTGCAAACTTCCATGGGCTTCTGCCTGAAATTTGATCTAAAAACATCGTATATTGTTGTATTCTCTTTATTTATTGAGGTATAGAGCAAAGGCAGAGCAAGAGAGAGCGAGAGAGAGAGAGCAAAATCCACCTGATTGACACCCAAATGCCCATAATAGCTGGGTCTGGAACAGGGTAAAGCCAGGGGCTGGGAACTCAATCTCTATATCCCACGTGAGTGTACTTGAACCATATCTACTGCCTCCCAGAATGTGCATTAGTAGGAAGCTGGATTGATGAGCGAAGCTGGGACACCAATCCAGACACTCGTCAGTAGTGACTTTACTGCTATTCCCAGTGCCCACCCAAATCTGGGGGTTCCTAAGTTGTTCATTGCAATAAAAGAATAGTGGACCTAGGATATGTTGTTCTCTGTGAAACAGTGGCCACTCATTGAATTAACTGAATCAGAGTGAAAGGAAAAACCTTCTTGAGCATTGGGCTTGCAGGACATGAGTAATTATTAAATGAGTAAGCAAAACATTTAGGGATATCTTGTAATATTAAAAAAGTTGAAGTATTCTTATAGTGGGGCAAGCATTGTAGCACATCGGGCTAACCTCGCTGCTGTCTCAGACTCAGGCTGCCAAGAAGAGTGGCTTCTCTTTCTCTCCTTGTTATTTTCCATTAACTATATAGGAATTATAAGTGTGAGATTTTTTCCCCCAACTAGCAACCTCCTTTTTTCTTCTTAGTACATCAAAGAGAAAAAGAAAGAAGATTTAATATGAGCATTACTGCCTAACCTAAACATTTCTTATCTGTACACCCAAGTTCAAGAATGAGACACATGTGCATAATCTAAAATGTAACTTGAATAGCTTCCCTAAACTACTGATAGTATTTCAAGATTGTTGATATGGTATGTGAATTCAAAATCACACAGAGTTTTAAAAATATATGAGTTTCAAAAAATCAAGTTAAGTCATTAATACATGATTTAGGATATACAGACATACATCTCTTGATGACAGAAATATGTTCTGACAAATCCATTATTAGACTATTTTGTGTGTGAACATCAGGGTGTATACTTACAGATATTAAGAGCTACATAGTCACTGGGTGATATAATTGTTTTATGTTTATTTACTTGAAGACAGAAAGAGAGAAAAACTTAGAAAGAGACAAATCTAGACAGATCTCCCATCCATCTGTTTACTCCTCAAATGCCCAAAACAGTTAATGCTAGGCCCCACCAAAGTTAGGATCCAGAAACTCAATCGGTGTCCCTTGTGTGGTTGCCAGGGACCCAACTATTTGAACTATCAACTGCTATTTCCCATTGTGCTGATTTGCAGAAAACATAAATAGAGTGGAACCAGGACTTGAACTGAGGCACTCCAGTAGGGGCACTGAGGTGTCTTAACTGCTGTACCAGATCCAACCCAGGTGATACAATCTTATGTGACTATCCTGATGTTGGTAATCTGGTATGTTAGGCAGTGTGGGGCTGTATTTATAAGTTGAGGCTTGACAATAAAGCTTCATTATTTAATATTTGCCTCCACAGTTGGGATCACCAGATTTCCAACGTGAAAAGGTCCACCAAGCCACTATCTAGTCTTAGAGTTCTATGGAAATAATGATTCCTTCTCAAACTGCATCTAAATCACAGCCACCTGAAATACCACTTAGCCTGAACATTCCCCAAGCTATCCCACACCAAATTAACATGACATTTGCATTTTTATAACTTTTCAATTTTATACCCTCTGAAATGATTTAATAATAGAGAATATTGAGAATCCGTGTTTCAGTACATTCCTGTTGATTTCTCATCAACATTGTGTTTCTTATTAAACTATGATCACTAAAATTCAAACTCATATGTATATACTCTGCTGGGTCAAAACTGAAAGCCATAAACTTTTTTTTTTTTTTTTGCCATAGATCCCTGGTTAGATGGTGCAATTAGAGGGTAGTAGAGAAAGACTGGAAAGAGGAAGGAGAGAGAAGGAATCGGCTCTTTTCCGGCTTTCTTGTTAGTTCCACCCCGGCAATGCCTTTTCCAGTCCATTTGTTCTGCTGCCTCCAGCTGATTCCTGTTTGCAACATTTTGCACACTCACTGAGCCAGCCTAATTTTGTCCCCACCCCGATCTATCCATGCCTCAAGTTTCAGTCCTCATCCTCTGTGTTTTTTCATGCTTATGGTAGTTTCTTTCTGAGGGTACTACCCTTGAAATTCTTTTGTCAGTGTCTGTTTGCCCCCAGATCATTTTCTTGATATTCCATTAACAGTTCTTTGGTTTAAATTCCCTTGCTAACATAACTGGCATTGCTTGTTTTTCTCCTCAGTTGACACTATGGATACAAGGAAATCAGTTCACCTCCTACTTTAAGAAAATCCATTTGTTAGTAGGCAAATCTGTCTTCTGGATAATTCCCCACATTCTCCGTTTATGCAATACATGTCTAAGCAGAGATTAAATCATTTGTAATCTTGGTTTATTTCCCTTGTGATGTTTACTTTGTTTCAAAAAATTGGTTAATACAAATGGATAAAGCATAATATTGTAAGCTTTATATTAAATACATATCATTAATCTTTTCAAACAACATGCAAAGAAGGCACTAGTGGGGTTACAAGGGGGAAAACTGCTATAATCTAAAAGTTGTACTTTTGAAATTTATATTTATTAAATAAAAGTTTTCTAAAAAAAGACTCTTAAATGTGGACAGATTAATGTCACTAATTTTTTGTAACTCACAAGACTGAAAAATGGTAGTGATTTTTCCCCTGTATTAACTTTATATGAAAATTTTTCACGGCACTTAACTTGTATTTTTATTTTTAAATATTCAAAAGGAAAAATGAAATGGGTCAACTGGATTGTAAGTTTCTGCCAAGGAGAGAAAAGGAACAATAGTTCAAGAAAGAAGTAGAGGAAAATCATTTTGGTGACTTACTTCTAAAGGCTTTATCAGTGGTCAGCAATGTGCCAAGTGGGTTGGCCATTGCCTGCAACACCAGGGAAGCCCACATGACCACTGGTTTGAATCATGGCTTCTCCATTTTTTTTTTTTTTTTTTTTTGACAAGCAGAGTTAGAGAGAGAGAGAGAGAGAGAGAAAGGTCCTCCCTTTTCTGCTGGTTCACCCCCCAAGTGGCTGCTATGACCGACGCGTTGCACCAATCCCAAGTCAGGAGCCAGGTGCTTCCTCCTGGTCTCCGATGCGGGTGCAGGGCCCAAGGACCTGGGCCATCCTCCACTGCTTTCCCGGGCCACAGCAAAGAGGTGGATTGGAAGAGGAGCAACCGGGTCAGAACTGGCACCCCAACTGGGACCAGAACCCGGGGTGCCAGTGCCGCAGGCGGAGGATTAGCCTAGAGAGCAGCGGCACAGGCATGGCTTCTCCATTTGGATCCAGCTCCTTGCTAATGTGCCTGGGAGAGCAAAGGAAGATGATTCAAGTGCCTGGGCCCCTACCACCAACATGTGAGACCCAGATGGAGGTCAAAGATCCTGGTTTCAGCTAGGCCTACCTACGGCCATTATGACCACCTGGAGAGTGAACCAGCAAAAATAAAATTCTTTCTCTCTCATTGTCTGTAACTGCCTTTCAAATAAAAATTCAGGAATAAGGTGTTGTCAGTTTCTTAAATGTTTAAGCATTGCACAAAAATTTCATAGTACATTATGTGTAATTATATATATTTACATGCATATGTTGTCTTCCTATTAATTCTATCAGTTATGTTTCGTAAGGTTTATATCATTTTACTATTATAATTGATTTATTTATATCAATGATCATTAATAAATAATAATGAATCATTTTATTAGGAATATTTTCAAAGTTTCATTGACCTCAGGATAAATTGGGTCTGATGGTCTTACAATCAATGCTGACAGTAGAAAATAATGTAAACTGTTGCCTCTTTCTTTCTGAAAATCAATTTGTTATATAGCAGCAGCAAATATTGACTTGCTTTCAAATTATAAATCCTATTATATTCTGTAAAAACATTTATTTTTCCCTGAAGTTTATTGTGATAAATAATTTTGTATTTAAAAGTAAGGAAAGAGAAACAAAACAAAGAGCTGATTTGTTTCAAAACAGTGTCAGCAGTGAGCAAAAGTGTTGCTTTCACCAGAAATAAAATACAATTTAAAAGGAATATAAAAAGCTCACAAATACTCTCAGATTCCTAAGAAAACTATAAAGGTTTCTGATAGATAATCTTAAGAAATAAGGAACACTAATTTTGGATTGTATTTAATCTAAGCCATCACTTTTCTATATTTTTAAGGATTTATGGTGAGAAAAGTATAATAAATTTAATAATTTTATTATTTCTATTGAGCTTGAAAAGTAGCTTTATTTATACTGACAAATATTGGAAAAATCTGGTATTGATCTACTAACCCGGATTTTCTTACTGATGAAGCGATTGTCACTAGCTTTTACCCTGGGAAAAACTGTTCAGTTATTTTCCTGGAAAACACATCAGAGATGGTCCAGAGGCAATTTTGCTCCTTGGACTCTTTCTTGTTTCAGAGGTGGATGGAGTTCTCCAGGTGGGAATTAATACACAAATAACCCTTTTCATCCAAATGTATTTGAGGTTCCCCTAGTCCATGAAATGCAAGAAATCTTTATGTCTCCCAAGATTTAAAAATAACAACAAGAACAAAAAACTTTGTTAAGATTAATTGCTTACATTTTATTATTCTTTAATTTGAAGGGTATTAGGGATTTTCTAGGACAGATCTGACTAGGATTTTTCTGCTGGATGAATGCGCTGTCTTGGGTTCACTATCTAAAAGGAAGCCTATACTTTTTTGATCCATCTTTATATTTTTCTAAAACAGCTGAGAATAAAATCAATTTCTTTTTCTTTATATATTTTCTCTTCAGATACATGTAGTCATTTGCTGTGTGCTCCATTTAAGTTCATTTTTTTAGACCATCAATCATACTTCTCTTTTTTTTTTTTTTTTAAAGATTTATTTATTTGACAGGTAGAGTTACAGGCAGTGAGAGGGAGAAACAGAGAGAAAGGTTTTCCTTCCGTTGGTTCACTCCCCAAATGACCGCTATGGCCGGAGCTACGGCGATCCGAAGCCAGTAGCCAGGTGCTTCCTCCTGGTCTCCCATGCGGGTGCAGGGCCCAAGCACTTGGGCCATCCTCCACTGCCTTCCAGGGCCACAGCAGAGAGCTGGACTGGAAGAGGAGCAACCAGGACTAGAACCCGGTGCCCATATGGGATGCTGGCACCGCAGGCCGAGGATTAGCCAAGTGAGCCATGGCGCCGGCCCCAAACTTACTTATCAAAGTGTGATTTTGTTACCTTTATACTATCTTTGTCAAACTCATAAAATATTATTTTTGGCAAGAAACCAAGAACATTATCTTGCACAAAATTTAAAACATACTAAAATGTATCTAAACATCACATCAATATTTCTGTAATCAAAAACAGTGTTACAAGTTTATTTTTTTCATTGTTTTGAGACTGCAGTTACATTGATCCTTTTAAATGGAATAACATATTAAATTAAATTTTCCCTTTATTTGCCTGCCTATATGCTTGTTTAAAATGAGGAAGCTTTTCAGTTAGGTATGAAATTCAGAATTTATGAGGTACCAACAGTTTTTCTATGACTGTAGATGCTGGACAGTGTAAAATACTTCTGGATGGAATGTGGATATCTAGAGGTATATAGAGGGTAAAGAACATAGGATAATCTCCATTCATATCTATAGAAGTTTTTCTGAAATTATATATTCATATGAAATTGTGTAACTTTTTTAATACTACTATCTAACTTCTATTACAAATTACCAAGTTATGGCCAAGAAAATTGGTTCTACCTCACTACTATCTAATATAAATTACAGTTATGAATTTATGAAAAAAACAATGGATTATGTGCCTTTTATAACTTACTCATGTATTTCATCTGATAGAGCAGTAACAATGCATCAATAGTTAAATTTAACAAAAGAGAAATGTGATGGGGATCAGGTGAAACTATTAGAAAAAGATACCAGGCTACTGGCAGGTGCCATGGCTCACTAGGCTAATCCTCAGCCTGCGGTGCCGGCACCCCATGTTCTAGTCCTGGTTGGGGTGCTGGGTACTACTCCAGGTTGCTCCTCTTCAAGTCCAGCTCTCTACTGTGGCCCAGGAGGGCAGCAGAGGATGGCCCAATTGCTTGGGGGCCCCTGCACCTGCATGGGAGACCAGGAGGAAGTGCCCGGCTCCTGGCTTCGGATCGGCGCAGCACCAGCCGTAGCAGCCATTTAGGGGAATGAACGAATGGAAAGAAGACCTTTCTCTCTATCTCTCTCTCACTGTCTATTACTTTCTCTCTCTGTCTCTCTCTCTCACTGCCTAACTTTGCGTCTACTAAGAGGTGAAGTCAGGATTGCACACCAACTCTTCTTGATTCTGAAGTCTATACACATTTCCATATTTGAAAAAATAAATCGTTTTCTTTCAATAAATGTCCTAGGTGATATGTACATTATTTTATTTGCACCATAGGTGTTAATACCTTACACATACCTCCATTTAACTGAAAATAAACCTAAGTCTGAACTCAAGTCAACTTACGTATGTTGGTCCATCAAAGTTATAGCACATCCAGAGAAACACACTGCCAAAACAAAGCAAAGTACAATAAACTAATGTGCTTATTTGGGGAAGTATTCTTTTAAAAGATTTTTAAGGCTCTGAAATGAGTTGTTAATGCTGCCTATGTCACATTACTTGGACCCCTTTACTCCGGTTCCTCTGTCCAGCTTCAGATTCTATTTAGTTCAATAACTAAGTGTGCACTGGGGGTGTGACCTGTGCAGTACACTCTAGACCCACAAAGCCACTTGGCTCTCCTCATTTAGGAGCTTGCTTAATCATCTGCCCCTATCTCCATACTCTTTTAATAAGAGATCACTTTATAGTCATGGAGTTTTTGAGTCATCACTGTATTTTTATTCTCACCCAAGTTTTTAATATGGTCTTATATTTTTCTTATTTAAGAAAGTATCCTTGTATTAGCTTTCTTCTCACAGTGATTCATCAATTCAATTAAGGCAAAACATTTATCGAATGGGTTCATCTATTCATTTTGGATATCCTGTTTTCCACATAGTAGGTAGACAATAAAATTAGTTTAATAGAAGGATTAACACATATGCATATTTATGCATACAAAGAACACAACACTGTAAAAAAATCTGTAAAATATTTAAAAATAGTACTTGAAGTTTTAGTAGAATTGATCAATACTCAAGGTTTACACATAAATACTGAGAAACACAAGTCATTCCTTACTTTTCTAAATGTTTGTCCCATAAAATAGAGTTGAAGAAGGAGAATATTGTTAAGTGTGAGGAAATGACTTTGATTTTATTTCATTGTTTCAGAGTAACGTTATGATTAGTCATTATATGGGTTCTAGAAAATGCTGATTTTAACTGCAAGCTACACAATGGCCTATCTCTTCTGATAGCATTCTGTGATCAAAAATCCCCAAAAATATGCTGGTGCTTGATTTGACTAAGATGAGATTTATGGTCACCACCAATAATATTTTCTTAACCTAAGTCCACATGGTATCTCCTCTACAAATTGGAATCATATATTAAGATTCAATTGATCTACTGGAACATTAATGTGCTTATCAGAAGTAAACCAGAGAAGAGAATCATAGTGCACTAGAAACTTCCAGAATTTTGTATATCATTTTAGATTTTATATACAGACAATATAGGATAAATGTTCTTACTGAAACATTTTACCTACATATAATATTTTCTGGTCAATTTTATGACAATCCATGAGCCATTTCCAGGACCAAGTCAAGGATTATTCTTAGCCACAAGATCAATCAAGTTTCTTGGCTTAAGAATGAAAACTAAATTCAGAGAATTTAGGAGAAAAAAAGAAAATGAAAGAGATAAAACTTAGGATGGGAATGGGAGCAAAAGGAAAAAACAGCCAAAATTACCTGAAATTTCAAATAGAGAAAAGAGGGAAGAGTAAAAGACTGTTGCTAAATTCCTATACAAAAAAACAGACTGTTCAAATCTAGGAATAAACGAAGCAGAAAACATCCAAGTACATACACACACACAGGATGTTGCATCATCAAATCACCAAAATTTAACAATAAGGAAAAAAATTTTGGAAACAGAAAAAGTCAAAAAAAGTCAAGGGATAAAGATAAGACTATCAGACATCTTAGCATATGGAATAGAACTTTTAAAACACTGCAATTAAAAATTAAAGCAAAGGAAACAAGAAAATAAATAAACAAAACCTTGTCAATCAAGAATGCTATAACCAACAAAATGTCCAATCTAAAATGACTATTATTATTTACTTTTTTTTTTCAGAAATAGAAAAGGTGATGATATCAGATTGTTTGGCTTAAGTCTTGCCTCCGCTTCTGATCTACCTTTCTGTTAATGTACCTAGGAACCAGCAGGTGGTAGCTCATGTACTTGGGTTCTTACCACCAATATTCAAGAACTGGATGGAATTCCTGGCTTTTGGCTTTAGCCTAGTCCAACCTCAGTTGTTGAGGGCATTTGATGAATGTACCAGCAGGTGGAAGATCTCTCTCTCTCTGTCCCTCTCTCTCTCTGCATTTCAAATAAACAAATAATTTTTTTAAATTATGTGAAAATGGAAATCATAGTCTGAATTTTAATTAAAAAGATCTTAATGATAGAAGGTGATTATGGGCCTAAATGTGCTTTTAAGTAATATTGAATAAAATATTACAACATTAAAAATAATATTTTATTATTAAGAATAACCAGGCATTCAAATTACTTTAACATCAAAAACTGAATCATATTTCACTAAGTATAATGGTTTCCAGTTTCATCCATTTTGTTGCAAAAGACAGGATTTTATTATTTTTACAGCTAGAAAGTGTTCCATAGTGTATATATACCATAATTTCTTCATCCAGTTGATGAACATCTGTGTTGATTCCATATCTCAGCCATTGTGAACTGAGCTGCAATAAACATGGGAATGCAAATAGCTCATTCATATGCTGATTTTATTTCCTTTGGGTAAATTCTCATAAGTGGAATGGCTCATATAGTAGATCTATTTTCAGATTTCCGAGGTATTTCCATACTGTCTTCCACAATGGCTGTACTAGTTTACATTTCTACAAACAGTGGACTAGAGCACCTTTTTCCCACATCCTTGCTAGCATTTATTGTTTTTGGTATGAGCAAAATTGACATTTTGAGATTCGCTATTTTTTATGGTCTTTGTCACTACTGTTGGGGAACAGTGTTGTTTTCTGCTTACTATTTGTTGAATTCTTTACTTAGTGTAGGGTTGTTCTTAGGAGTATAAAATATACAAAGTAGATCATTGTAAAGATTAAAATAAAGAATAAGAAAGGAAGGAGGAGGGAGGGTGACAATGTGGGCAGGAGTGTAGGGTGGGAAGTATCACTATGCACCTACACTCACACATATATATATATGACATACATGACATTCGTTCACCTTAAGAACTAACTAAATAATATTTTTTTAATAAATGAGAAAAAAATCAATGCAAGTTCTCAAATTATAATATTAAAAATGGCATAGCTAATTGAGCTTAAGTTTGTGATGCTTATATTTATTAAATAAAAGAAAAAAAAAAAGCTTGTGATGCTGACATTCCAATTCAGAGTGCTAGTTCAAGTCCTGGATACTCCACTTCTGATGCAGTTTCCTGCTATTATATCCTGGGGGGGGGGGGGGGGCAGTAGATGATGGCTTGATTGTTTGGTCCTCTGGCACGGATGTTGGCTTCCTGGCTTTGACCTGGCTCAGCCCTGGCTATTGAATATTGACTCACTGAACCAGTGGATAGATCTCTCTCTCTCTTTGTCTCTCTCTCTCTCTCTCTCGCTCATCTTGCCTTTCAAGTAGATGAAACAAACACACATTTAAACATTCTATAACAAAACATGTGAGAGTATATTAGTGATCTAATTTCTTAAAAAATGAAATGAAATTTACAAGATGTAAAATAATAAATGATATATACTTTAAAACATAGCTAAAATTAATATATATTATCTCACATTTGCTACCTTAGGTATCAGAAATCTGAGAGCATCTGACCTGAGTTGTTCTGGGTCCCACTCAAGCTGCTAGTCAGTTATGGTCCCCTCACGACTATACTTAGAGTAAAGAATCTACTGCCTAGCACGCTCATATAGTTTTCGGCAAGTTTCAGTTTCTTACACTTTGTAAGACTTGAATTTTTGCCATTCAGGCTTCTCAAAAAGCTACTCAAGGGGCTGGCACTATGGCTCAATGGGTTAAAGCACTGTCTGCAGTGCCAGCAATCCATTTGGGCATAGGTTCAAGTCCTGGCTGCTCTATTTATGACCCTGCTCCCTATAATGTGCCTAGGAAAGCAGCAGAGGATGGCTCAAGCCCTTGGGCCCCTGCACCCATGTAGGAAACCCAGAAGAAGCTCCTGGCTCTTGACTTCAGATCGACTCAGCTCTGGCCATTGTGGCCATTTGGGGAATGAACCAGAAGATGGAAGACTTTTTTCTCTTTCTGTCTATACTTCTCTTGGTAACTCTTTCAGATAAATAAAATACATCTTTTAAAAAACTATCTAAGATTTGTTGGCATATCCTTCTCCAGACTGAGTGAAAACAGATAAACAGTGTGTAGAGGAGTTTCCAGTGCTTTGTATGGCCTTGTTAGAGAACACACACACACACACTTTCACTGATTTCTCTCATTCATTAGATGAATATAACTGAGGGGACTCTATGCTGAAAGAGTAGAAAATTAATCCCTACCACTTGTAGGGAAGAATAAATATGTAGTAAATGTGGCAATTTTTATTTTAAATTTATTTTATATTTTTACTTTTTAATTCTTATTTATTTGAAGATCAGAGACTGTGAGACAAAGATAGACAGATGGAAATCTTCTTTATGCTCATTCACTCCTCAGATGTCCGCAAGAGAAAAGGCTGGTTAAGACTGAAGCCAGAAGACCAGAGCTTCCTTGGGTGACAAGGAACTAAGTGCTTGAACCATGACCTCTCAGATTGTCATCATCAGGAAGCTGGAATCGAGGAATGGAGCTGAGATTCAAACCAGATGTGGAAATTCCATGTGATGGCTTAACTATGCCAAAAAATCGCCCTGTGGACATTTTTTATAGATTTTATATATTTATATGAGAGACAGAGTTATAGACAGTGAGACGAAGAGACAGAAAGAAAGGTCTTCCATCAGCTGGTTCATTAACCAAATGGTTGCAATGGCTGGAGCTGAGCCAATGAAAAGCCAGGAGCCAGGAATTTCTTCCAGGTCTGCCACGTGGGTGCAGGGGCCCAAGGACTTAAGCCATTTTCTGCTCTTTTCCCAGGCCATAGCAAAGAGCTGGAATGGAAGAGGAGCAACTGGAAGATGAACTGGCGCCCATATGGGATGCTGGAGTCACAAGTGGAGGCTTAGTCCACTAGCCATGGTGCCGGCCCTGCTCTGGGCATATTTTTAAAGCCAACAAAATACCTCTACACATGGACTAGAATGACAAAAACTATAAAAACTAGCAATGTCAAGTAATGGCAAATATATGATGACATGCAGATTTTTATATACTCTTGATGGCAACAAAAATGGCATATCCAGTTTGGAATATGGTTTAATAATTTCTTAAGATATTAGCTATATCTCAATTATATGTTTCAGTATTTCTACAGCTAGGCATTTATGTGAGACAAATAAAAGTTCATGAACACACAAAAAATTTCATGTGCATGTTTATCACAGCTTTATTTATAATAGTGAAGAATCAATATAACTAAATGCTAATCAAATGCTAATAGGCTGATGAATGAATAAATAAGTCCTACTAGATGCACAAGACAGAATACTATTTAGCAATATAATTAATGCATTAATAATACATGCTACAACATAGAGATTCTCAAATACATTATAGTAAGTTAAAAAATTCAGATGCAAAATCCTATGTACTGTTTGATGCCATTTATATGAAATTGCATAAACAAAATTGTAGTGATCAAATGCAGATCTATAGTTTCCAGGAGCCAGCATGTGTTAATGCCGAGAAAACGTGGCATGACTTGTTGGGGATGAGGGGCATGTTCTATAGTACTCTGTGATGTTGAGATCGCATGACTGCATATAGTTCTGAATATTACTCAGATGATGCACTTAAGATACATTAGCTTTTTATGCAATTATGCTCTAGTTCAGATAAACAAACCAAACCCAAAGGAAAGAGGAGTTAATAAAATAATATGAAAAAAATAATATGAAAAAAGTTATGCATTGTTTAACAGTAGGCTTATGGAATATATCAGTATGTTTTCATAGAAAAAAACTTGGTATGATTTTATTCTGTTTGCACCTAGACAGTTTCATGTTGTCATAAAAGATTTCCTGAACACATTTTATACTCCTGCTTTCATTCTCAAACTATCTCTGTCTAAATTTAATTGCTCCTGCTTTGGAACAAAGTTGGATCTCACAAAAGGCTTGGCAAAAAGGCAATGTCTTAGTTTGATCACTTACACAAATTTTTGTTGTTTTGCTGCTCCTTCAGAGAATCTCAGAGTAACAGATTTCTTTCCTGGCATTCAAACTATAAAAGCAGCTGTCTTTTTCAATTCAGTGAGGTAAAAAATATCTGAACAATATTCATTCATTTACTTCTGTTTCTTCTATTGTACATATATTTTATCATAACATAATAAGAATCAATAGTTATAAAGCTGGAACACATGTGGTCTCTCTATTTGCTACTCTGTTGCTACCTTATTGCTAATACATCCTTACCCCAGCACGTGAGTAGGGAATGACAAGGTAGTAAATTATTCTCCTTTGGGCTTAGAACCCAGACACAGAATTTGTTTACAATACTTGCTCTCATGCCCCTGAGCTGAGAAGTTAGTTGTGTGGAAGTACTCAGTTAAAGGCAAAGTGATA
This sequence comes from Oryctolagus cuniculus, assembly GCF_051225735.1. Taxonomy (NCBI): domain Eukaryota; kingdom Metazoa; phylum Chordata; class Mammalia; order Lagomorpha; family Leporidae; genus Oryctolagus; species Oryctolagus cuniculus. The sequence goes on from NC_142868.1 coordinate 124,511,746, forward strand.
TAATTTAACATGTTAATCAAATTATAACGTGTCCCTGAAACTACTTGGTATTCGTTTAAACCTTTTTATTTATTTATTTATTATTATTATTTTTTTTTTGGACAGGCAGAGTGGACAGTGAGAGAGAGAGACAGAGAGAAAGGTCTTCCTTTTTCTGTTGGTTTACCCCCAATGGCCGCTGCGGCCGACGCACTGTGCTGATCCGAAGCCAGGAACCAGGTGTTTCTCCTGGTCTCCCTTGCGGGTGCAGGGCCCAAGCACTTGGGCCATCCTCCACTGCACTCTGGGGCCACAGCAGAGAACTGGAATGGAAGAGGAGCAACCGGGACAGAATCCGGCGCCCCAACCGGGACTAGAACCCAGGGTGCCGGCACCGTAGGCAGAGGATTAGCCTAGTGAGCCTTTTATCCCAGGTTATTTAAAAGTATTGGGAGGGCCAGCGCCATGGTTCACTTGGTTAATCCTCTGCCTGTGGTGCTGGCATCCCATATGGGGGCCAGATTCTAGTTTCGGCTGCTCCTCTTCCAGTCCAGTGGAGGGTGGCCCAAGTGCTTGGGCCCCTGCATCCGCATGGGAGACCAGGAGGAAACACCTGGCTCCTGGCTTTGGATTGGCGCAGCAGCTGCCATTGTGGCCATTTGGGGAGTAAACCAATGGATGGAAGATCTTTCTCCTTGTCTCTCTCTCACTGTCTATAACTCTACCTGTCAAATAAATAAAAAAATTTTAAAAAATAAAATAAAAGCATTGGGAAAATATGAGATACAAAATAAAAATGTAACTCCATCAACCAAAGAAAATAACAGATATTTTATTATTTTCATATATAAAGCAATTAGTTTTGTAAATTAAGTTTATAATAATTTCTATATATTATACTTTCCAATCACCTAGAAATGTATGATACAATTATATATTTTCCAGCATTTTAATGTCCAAGGCTGTTAGTTTTTATGTGTATATAGTCATTTCAGCATTTTATCCTATTAAAAATTTTAATACATTCACTTTACTCAACTCATAAATTTGAATAACTATGTACTTATACTTTTTTCATTTTTTTTAGAAAACCTCTTTATACGTGAAATTAATAACAGGAAAGTAGATACATATTTCAAAAGCCCTTAATATTGGTATATCAGTCTCTAAAAAAAGCAAGCAGTACTTTTGATTACTAAGTAATAGGCTGTTATATATTTAAAAGTACTCAGAGTGAGGTGAGAGACCCAGAAGTAGCTCCTTGCTCTGGGCTTTGGATTGGCTCAGCTCCCAGCTTTGTGGCCCTTTGGGGAGTAAACCAGTGGATGGAAGACCTCTCTCTCTCTCTCTCTCTCTCTCTCTCTCTCGATCTGTGCCTCTGCATTTCAAATAAATAAATAACTCTTTTTAAAAAAGAGAAATGTTCAATTTTTTCAGAATCTATAATAAGCATGGAGATACATTACAAGTAAAATAGGTTCACTATTCTCAAAGAGCTCATAGTCAAATGTAGCAAACTTGTGGGTGAAAAATGACCTGTGATGAGTCTTGCCAGTACAAAGAAAAACTATAACATAAAGGACCTGTTGCAGATATTTGACATTATAAGAGTTCTTTAAAAATGTGTATTGTGAGATAACTGCATTGATGTGCAAACTTATTTGCATTAAATTCTTAGTAACTTGTTATAACATGGCTAAAGAGAATCTAGTTTGAGTCACTACAGGATAAGTCATCAATTTGAAATGAGCCCCTAACAAAACAACAGGAATTCTGCTGTAATTGAAATAAAAGCAAGCATCAAATTTATGGTGAAATTTGAATGGAAGAACAAAATAATTGACCCATTACAGAAAAGCATATCACAACAATTCCCCCAAAGAAATCAATAGTTTACAAATGAATAACTCATTTTAAGAAGCGATGAGGCCAGCACCAAGGCTCACTAGGCTAATCCTCCGCCTGCTGCGCCGGCACAGCGGGTTCTAGACTCAGTTGGGGCGCCGGTTCTGTCCCGGTTGCTCCTCTTCCAGGCCAGCTCTCTGTTGTGGCCAGTGCTTGGGCCTTGCACCCACATGGGAGACCAGGAGGAAGCACCTGGCTCCTGGCTTCGAATTGGCACAACATGCTGACTGTAGCGGCCATTTAGGGGGTGAACCAATGGAAGGAAGACTGTTCTCTCTGTCTCTCTCTCTCACTGTGTAACTCTGCTTGTCAAAAAACAAACAAACAAACAAAAAAAAACGAAGCGATGAAATAATATTTAAAATGAAGCTCACTGCAGCAGACCATCCATATCAATTTGTCAGAGATAAATTAATCTTGTTCATTTCCTAATTGAAGAGGAATCAAAATTGATGGCAGAAAGGACAGCCAACACTGTACACATCAGAACTGGTTCAGCTTAACACCTATGCTGAGTGAAAAATTTAAGTGAAACAAACTTTCTCCTTGATGGGTGCCCAAACTGTTGTACCAGATCAGACAAGAGCAGGGATTTTATTGGAAATTGTAAATAAGCGGGATAAAAATCCTGAAGTATGTCTTCCAAATATTGTAACAGGAAATGAAGTATGACTCCAGTAGTATGAGCCTGATGATAAATGCAATCAAAGCAATGGCTATCAAGATGTGGGAGTTTCCACTGGGCAGAGCAGGTGGTGCAGTCAATGTGAAAGCAGATCAGCCAAGAGCAAAAGTCATAGCAACAGTTTTGGAATGCTCAAGCAATTTTGCTTGTTGATTTCTGGAGGGTAAAATTTATAACATATGCTTATTATAAGAGCACTTGGAGTTAGTGAAAACTTTTGGAAAAAAAAAAAAATACTTGTGAAAGCCTCACTTCAGTTGCATTCTCTTAGTTCCAGAAGAATGCCAAGTAGTACCTGATGGTCATTTGGGTAAAAACCATGAACACAAAACAAGAACCAAGAGGATTTCCTTGAAGAGATATGTCTCTTCTCATATATGGTAATTGGTTTTCATTGATTATATTTTCTATTGATCCAACTTAAATGCCTGCCTAGTGGGAAATAAATGAAGATTTTGTTAAATGAATCTTGTGGTCTCTCTGAAAATTGTTATGCCTGGAAAATGTGAGTGAAGGTTGTCTTCCTCTAAATATTACTAAGTCACTAGTATAAATTGAGCAATACTTCTGGAAGCGTCACATTATATACCTTTTTAGTGATAAATAAATGTTCTGGAACAAGAACTTTTCAGCAAAACCAAATTATTGCATTAAAGATGAATGAGTAAGTCTAGATTTGCTAGTTATTTTACTTGTCATTGATTCATTGAAGCTAAATCTAATACCAAGTCATGGAGACAGAAAGATGCAATGACATAAAAATATACATCGGGGGTGGAGCTGTGGTGTAGCAGGTAAAGCCACCGCCTGCAGTGCCAGCATCCCACATGGGTGCTGGTTTGAGTCCTGGCTGCTCCACTTCTGATCCAGTTCTCTGCTGTGTCCTGGGAATGCAGTAGAAGATGGCCCAAGTCCTTGGGCCCCTGCACCCACGTGGGAGACCCAGTAGAAGCTCCTGGCTCCTGGCTTCGGCTCAGCGCAGCTCCAGCCATTGCAGCCAAGTGGGGGGAGTGAACCAGCCAATGAAAGACCCCTGTGTCTCTCTCTCTGCCTCTCCTTCTCTCTGTGTAACTTCGATTTTCAAAAAAAAAAAAAAAAAGAATAAATCTTTAAAAAACACACATATGCAAATATTATAATGTGTGTTTATGTGCATGTGTGAGTTTGTATATGATATCTATCAACACCTTCAAAGAAATTTCATTTTATTTTTAAGGTTTCCATAAGGATTAACTAATTGGTACCTCAAATGACTGTTGCATTCCTAACCAGAAAAGGTGTTTCAAGAATATAATATAGTGCATTACCACAAGCATTTCTTGTGTTACCTTTTTACAATCACACCTATCTTCCTCCTTCTCCCTGTCCAACACTGGAAACCACTAATGTCTTCATTATTTCTAAAAGCATGTCATTTCAATTTAAATGTAATCAAACAGTAGGCAGCCTCTAGAGAATAGCATTTTCTACTCAGCATATTTCTTTGTTGATTCATCTAAGTGGCTGCATATATCAATATTTAATTATTTTATTGGTAAGTTGCACTGTATGGTTGTATGAATATGTTATACTTTATTTTATTATTCACCTATTGAACAACATCTGAGTTGCTTCCATTTGGAGGATACAAGGAAGAAAGAAGCTATGAAGGTTTATTTGCAGGCTTTTGTGTGAACACATATTTTTGTTTCTTGGCATAAGAATTGTAAAGCAAAAATACTTCATTTTATAGTAAGGACATATTTAGTTTTATAGGAAATTTCTCAGCTTTTCTCAGTGTCTCTACCATAAATATTCCCAGAAACTGTACATGACAAATTCAGTTTCAACATATCCTTAACTACATTAAATGTTGTCACTAGTTTTATTCTTATAGATGTATATTGATATCTTCTCATTGTGATTTAAATGCATTTTCCTTATAGCTAATAATATTGAAAATATTTTAATGTGATGATTTGCTATCTGACTGTTCTCATTTTCCTAGGTACAAGGTTACTTTATTTTGAAATATTTGTAAATTCACAAAACAAAAATTGCTTAGTAATATTAAAAGGATTTCCCAAATATACTACCCACTGCTTCCTCTATTGTTAGCATCTCATATTACTATACTTGTCACAAATAATGAACCACACCCAACTTGCACTATTCATCAAAATTCCTTTCAATACTCCCACATATCCCAGGTGTTAGTAATCAATATTTTGTCATTTTGTGTTCAGATTGAGTTTTTTTTTTTTTAATGTTCCCACATATGAGAGACAAACGTGGTATTTGGCTGTATGACTTATTTTGCTCAGCCTGATGAGGTCATTAATAATTTTGCAAATGTCAGAGTTTCATTGATTTTTATGGCTGAATTCTATTTCATTGTATAGGTATACCATATTTTCTGTATCCCTTCATCTGAAGATGGGCACATTTTTTGTTCCATATTTTGGTTATTGTGTATATTGCTACAATAAACATGGTGGAGCACGTATCTCTTTGATCTTTTGGTTTCATTTTGGATATATTCCCAGTAGTGGAAAGGCTGGATCAGATGGCAGCTCTATTTCTAGTTTTTAATATTCAGGACCTGCATTTTGGCATAGTAGGTTAAGCCTCCACCTTTAGTGCCAACATCCCAAATGTGCGCTGGTTTTTAATCCTGGCTGCTCCACTTCCAATCCAGCTCCTTGCTAATTGTCTGTAAGCAGTGGAAGATGGCCTAAGTGCTTGGGCCCATGTACCCACGTGGGAGACCAGGAAAAACCTCCTGGCTCCTGGCTTCTGATCAGTAAAGCTCTGCCACTGTGGCCACTTGGGGAGTGAACCAATGGATGGAAAATTTTTCTCTCTGTCTCTCCCTCTATGTCTATAACTCTACTTCTCAAATAAATAATGAACATTTTTCATGTATGTAGGCAAAGAGTTACATGCATCTGTTTTTATGTGCAATGTACACACTCATGCAGAGATAAGAAGTTGTACAAAATATGAAAATAACATTAAGATAAACAGTGTAAAGCAGGAGAATATTGAAGAGTATCCACTATAATAGAAATCAGAGATGGAAAACTTCATACTATAGTGGGGGATATGGAGATCATCAGTAAACTTTTTGATAGTGGTTTTTATTAATTTTTTTTTTGACAGGCAGAGTGGACAGTGAGAGAGAGAGACAGAGAGAAAGGTCTTCCTTTTGCAGTTGGTTCACCCTCAATGGCCGCCACGGCTGGCACGCTGCAGCTGGCGCACCACACTGATCCGATGGCAGGAGCCGGGTACTTCTCCTGGTCTCCCATGGGGTGCAGGGCCCAAGCACTTGGGCCATCCTCCACTGCACTCCCGGGCCACAGCAGAGAGGTGGCCTGGGAGAGGGGCAACCGGGACAGAATCCGATGCCCCGACCAGGACTAGAACCCGGTGTGCCGGCGCCACAAGGCGGAGGATTAGCCTAGTGAGCCGTGGCGCCGGCCTATTAAATATTACACATTGTATACAGATTTTAAACAATTGGGAAATTTGAATGATGAAGAAACAACAGAATGCATTGATTTTGCTGCTGCAGATAAGGGATTCTGATAGAACTTTGAAAAGAAATTAGAGGACTCCTGGCCAAGAGAGTGCTATAGATCATGCATTAAAGTTTCCCCTTCTCTTCAAAAATAGAAATGTTAACAGGACATAAAAATAAAATTACATGATGTGAAATGATAAAATCACTAACCAGAAAAATGTTTCCATGGACCAGATTGTAGAAAATGTTGTAGCAAGCCCCAGATGAAGCTGTCTGCCTGCTGAGATCAAAGACTGAGTACAGAAAGGAGAGGATCTGTAGAGAGTTATTGGATGATAGGATTCAAAGGCAGCTGGACATTCATCCTAAAACTACACTTTGGGATTCCTTTCCTGTTAACAGGAAGTGAGAAAAGTTAAGCCGAGTGCCTATGTTTTACATACAATTCCTTACCTTGTTTGCCTGGATGAAACATAGTATGAAAGAATACATGGACCAAGTTCGAACCAAGCCAACCCCAATTTCAGCAGGTGCCCTGGAAAACAATTGAAGGCTATTCCAGGTTTAGAATATGAGATGTGTGAGCATCTAAATATGCTTTTGTGAATCTCTTTGAGGATGAAACTGAGAAAAAGTTTTAAAGTAAATGACATAAAAGTTCACTCACATTGATTGTCAACATTTGAAAAACGGAGAGCAAAAGTCTACTCTCAGCAGCACTGCAAATCTGAGAGCCGGCATTATGTCACAGTGGGTAGAGTCTCCGCCCGTGACACCAGTATCCCATATGGGCACCAGTTCAAGTCCCTGCTGCTCCATTGCCTATTCAGATACCTGCTAATGGCCTGGGAAATGGAAGTGGAAGATGGGCCAAGTGCTTGGATCCATTCCACCCACATGGGAGACCCAGAAGAAGCTCCATCTTCCAGGCTTCAGCCTTGCCCAGCCCTGGCCATTGCAGTCATCTGGGGTGTGAACCAGCATACTGAAGATATCTCTGTCTCTCCCTCTTTTACTGTAACTCTGAGTTTCAAATAAAGAAGCAAATCTTAAAAAAAAAAAAAAAGAAATCCAGTTTGTTCATTTATATGAGTTTTGGCAATAATCTTTCCATATATATATATATATATATATATATGCTTGATAATACAGTATATGTTAAACACTGCAAGCAACAAAATGTATGAACATAAATGGATAATTCAAATATAAATTTTCTATTTCTGGGGCCGGTGCTGTAGCACAGCAGGTTAAAGTCCTGGCCTAAAGCACCAGCATCCCATATGGTTCTAGTCCCGGCTGGTCCTTTTCCATTCCAGCTCTTTGCTATGGCTTGGGAAAGCAGTAGAAGATGGCCTAAGTGCTTGGGCCCCTGTACTCACGTGGGAGACCAGGATGAAACTCCTGGCTCCTGGCTTCGAATCGGCGCAGCTGCAGCCATTGCTGCCATTAGGGGAGTGAACCAGCGGATGGAAGACTTCCAAATAAATAATATAAATCTTTTAAATAAATAAATATTCTATTTCTTAATGTCTCATATATACTAAAATTTTAATTTCATTAAAAGTGTGAGATAATTTGATATATTTATAACATGTATTAAATAAAGATTCATATGCAACTTCATTTTATAAAGTCAAAATCTGTATGGAGGTAGGGAGTTGATTTGTTTGAGAGAGAAAATGCTTAAGAAATGTATTTTATACAAACTGTCTCCATAATGCTGTGATTACAATGTTCATTATTTTTTCATTAAGTTAGTATTTCTACATGGCAAGACATTGTCTGCATTTGTTTAACTCAGATAAATACTTGTAAGCAATTCGGTTAAAATAATGTATATGAAAGCAGTGTGTAAGTACAAGAATATTCAGTACATGAGTTTATGCTTCCTACCTCTCAAACCACGCTGCACTGCCTTTTTTTTCTGTAACTGAATCCAGGCTCCCTTTTCTAAGAAGGATTTACTGAAGAGGTGTATGTTAATTCTATTTTATCTTGTCTCTATTGCAGCTATTCCATCCTGACAACTCAGTCATTTCTCTAATACTGTATCTAAGCTTGTACAGTCCTTATCTTCAGTAGTGTAAAGTAATCCATTTTAGCATGAAAGTGTTCTCTTTTCCATTCAATTATTGTTTATAACCATTGTTCATATTCTCACTAAACTAGGGTCTTTGATTTATACTTGTTAAACTTTATTAGGTGTAGTATCAAACCTTTTTACTGTAATGTAATTTTAAAATATGTTATCTCAAAACTAAAAAAGAAAGAAAGGGAGAAGGAAAGAGCATGGGAGGGAGGGAGGCAGAAAAGAAGTATAATTATGTTCCTAGAATTGCATCTACAAATCACATTGAATCTGTTAAGTACTAATTAAAAAAAATTAAAATAAAAAAATACATAAAAAGAATATGTTAGGCCAGCGCCGCAGCTCACTAGGCTAATCCTCTGCCTGAGGCACCGGCACTTCGGGTTCTAGACTCAGTTGGGGCACCGGTTCTGTCCCGGTTGCTCCTCTTCCAGGCCAGCTCTCTGCTGTGTCCCGGGAAGGCCGTGGAGGATGGCCCAAGTGCTTGGGCCCTGCACCCGCATGGGAGACCAGGAGGAAGCACCTGGCTCCTGGCTTCGGATCGGCACAGCACACCAGCCATAGTGGCCATTTGGGATATGAACCAATGGAAGGAAGACCTTCCTCTCTCTCTCTCTCTCTTTATACTTTAATACTTTATACTTTAATACTAAAGGAAAATTATGGCTAAAACACATTTTTATTTAATAATTACAACACTGAATATAGTCAAAATTAACTCTTCTATTATCTTTACTACTGCTCAAAACAAGATGATATATCTTTAAATACTATTAAGTTGCTAATAATATAGGATGTTGTAGACATTCAGATGCTAAATCTTCTTTCTGACCTGTTTTATGCCATGGATTTTGTTTATCTGTTTCTGTAACTGGAATTTTGGAAGTTACATGGAATATCATAAAACTTTCCATTAAAAATAATTCCCATTAAAACTATTTCCAGCAACTGAATGGTCACACTGATTTACATTGACTTCAGACACCCCCTTAGTTGAACCTAATAAATTCTAAATGCATGACCATTAGACAAGAAGAGGTTACATGGTGCTCAAGATGTTATTAGATCCACCCAGTTGTGGGAGGCTGAGCATAGCCATAATTTATTTTATCTTGAAAATGGTTCATTTGAAGTTAGCCTTAGGCAAGTATAGAAGAAATGAATTACAAGGTGAATAAGTCTGGATTTCTGTTCACATACTTGAGCTGATCTAACATCTCCCTCTCATATATTCATGCATATAACTTTAATTCATGCCTATAGCTTCACACATACTTCTCTCATGAGGGAAGAAAGGGTACAAGCCTGCTCACAGATAATCAGTGCAATGAGGTGACACTAGCAGGAGAAAAACTGTTACTGAATTACAACCTATCTCAAGGGTAGCACAACTCAGTTTTGAAATAAAACTCAGTGTTAGATTGGAGAGAAGTACTGAAGTATGTGTGTTCCCTAAATCTTAGAATGGCTGCATTATTTGGTTAGAGATCTAAAATGTACACGATCATAAGATTCAGAACAAGATTAAAAGAATAGCTACCCAGAAAAATCTATGGGACTTTGCTGACTTGCCTTTGTCACACACTAGTCATCAATAAATTTTATCAACTATAGATGTGTCTTCCAAAAATTGGATGTGTGAGAAGACTCATCCTGTAGTTATAAATCTGAATATTTTCTAGATGATCCCAGAATTTGTAGCACATGGTAACAGACAAAATTATTCAGGAAAGGAATGAAACACCTACATGAGTCACAAAATAGACTTATAATTCCAAAGATGTGCTAGCCGCTACCACTGCTGGATATTCTGCCAATTAGAGACAGACTCCAATGCCCTTACTCTTTAGAAACAAAAGCTATCCCAAAACTAAAATGGATTGTTCAATCACATCAAAGTCCTTCCTCTTTGGAAGAGATAGAAACTCAAGAATAGTTTTTTAAGGTTTATTTATTTATTTGAATGGCAAATGGCAGAGAGAGGGAGACACACACACATACTGACAAAAAGAGGCAGAAAGACACAGAGAGACAAAGACATGGAGATAGATCTTCCTTTTGCTGGCATACTCTCCAAATGGGCACAACAGACATATCAGGGTCAGACCAAAGCCAGGAACCATGAATTCTATCCAGTAAGAGCAATCCAGATCAGCAAAAATGATGGATAAAGGTGAGGGAAATGTAGGAGATAAGAGTGAGATGGGTACAGATACTGATGACATTATTTTAATTATCCAATATTTAATTCTTTTTTGGATATGTCATTTGATAATAATCTTGAAAGAGTAGAAATGCACTCTTCTATAATTTATGGAAACTTTCTTCTTTCCTTCTTGATCCAACTGTACAAGAATAGCACAAAAGGGGCTGGCAACATGACATAGTAGGTTTGGACTCTGCCCATGGTGCATGCACCCCATGGGGCGCTGGTTCATGTCCTGGATGCTTCCCTTCAGATCCAGATATCTGCTTATGGCCTGAGGAAGCAGTAGAAGATGGCCCAAGTGCTTGGGCCCTTGTATCCACTTGGGAGACCTGGAGGAAGCTCCTGACTCCTGGCTTTGGATCAGCCCAGCCTTTGCAGACATTTTGAGAGTGAACAAGAGAAAGACCTCTCTCTGGACTTCTTTCTGTCTGTAACTCTAGTTCTCAAATTAAAAAAAAGCAAATCTTTAAATATAAAAGAATTGGTGCAGGCTTTGTGGAGTAGCTGGTAAAGCTGCCGCCTGCAATGCCAGCATCCCATGTGGGGGCCAGTTCGAGTCCTGGCTGCTCCATTTCCAATCCAGCTCTCTGCTATGGCCTGGGAAAGCAGGTGAAGATTAGGGCTCCTGTGCCGATGTGGGAGACCTGGAGAATCTCTTGGCTCCTGGCTTCAGACCAGCCATCTCTGGCCATTTTGACAATTTGGGAAGTGAACCAGTGGATAGAAGACCTCTCTCTCTCTCTCTCTCTCTCTCTCTCTCTGCCTCTGCTTCTCTGTAACTCTTTCAAATAAATAAACAAATCTTTAAAAAAAAGAATAACACAAGAAATGGCCTTGGATAAATTAAGTTATATGCCACTCACAATGGCCTCAACTAATTTCTTAAATTTAGACTTAACAGGGTTCTGTGCTACAAAATAGCCCTAGGTATGGTTGAAGCCTGTGTTTCTCCAGCAATGGCTGCCACCATCACAGAGAATGTACCTCACATGCACAATGTTATTGATAAATCCAGATAGTTATACCAGTGCATTGGGAAGTTTAGATATAAAGAATCTCGGATTAATCAAAAGTTTAGATGAAGGACCAAAAAACATCTTGAGCAAAGAGGTTGTTAATGACTTGTGCACAGGCCCTTATCAATGGGGCATGGAGAGTAGAAATAGAAGCAATCCATGGAATTGTTTTCTCTATCTTGAATTTCCTTGAAACAAAGTACTTTTATTTAAGTTTCTGAGGGCATCCTGCCAGCCACTGTGCTTAGTGAGGACAAATGCTCCTTATTGTATTTTCTCTTTTACTTCCTTTACCTATAACTTTGCTTTCCCTGGATTTCAAATTTTGATCAAGTGATAACATGGGATCTTTTTGACTTTGATACTCCTATCTTGGACACTTGAGCAAAAACCATTGAAATGTTTACTTATTTCATATTTTCACACATTATATTTCCCATATATATGTGACTCAGTTTATCAATCAAAATGAGAATTCGTAGAATCTGAAAACTAATCCATGCTCTGGATATTTAATATGTGGCAAAATTTTGTATGAAATATTTGGGCTCATTAAGTACAAACTTGTGATTTGATGAATATTTTCTCTTAATGAATCCCTAGATCCCTTCTCTTGTTCTTTAACCTACCACTAAGTTGCCATAACTTGGCATCCAATTTTTTTTATTAGACACATCAGTATCATGCATTTCTAATTTTAATGCCATCTTTGTTGCCTGGACTAAGTTAAACTTTTCAATGGTGGTGATAATTTATTTGGATAAAGTTATGCCCAGATGCATTTATAGGTGGTAAAAAAGAGGACCAATATTTGGTAATTATGAGTCTTTATATTGTTTTTTTTCTCAGACAGTAAATTCACTGTACATCCTATTAACTGTATAGTGTTAGAGCCAACCACACATAATTACTCTGAGTATATGAAATATTGAGTGGATTTTTATATGCTGGAGTAGAACAATAGATCTCTTCTTTGGAAGGAAAAACTTAGAGATACCGATTTCCTGTACTTGACAGCCTGTGGATTTCCCTACTGACACAACATACTGTTCAAAAGTCATCCGATCTGAAGTTCAACCTGTGGAGAAATTAAGCCACTCACTTTGAAGTGATGAAGTATTTCTCATCAGCATCTAAGTCTCTTAAATTGCCTTTTCCTTCCTCCAACTAATCATACCCTGGAAGCATCCATGAGTGGGTTTCATTTCTTTCATAATGATTTACTCAAATTCTTATAAATTTATAAATTCTTATAAAAAGACTCTAATTCTTCTCTGGTTTAAACCTACCCTTTGTCTAATATCAGAATGAACTAGGAGAGTGAAAAAAAAATCTCTTACAACATAATATACCATGAAATGTATTTTACAGAAACAAATGGAAGACAATATTTTATCATGCAGAGCATAATCCCTATTGGAACATCAATATAAAACCCACTTTTGTATATTAGTATTTCTTTTTTAATGTTATAATTCTGAAATCTTGACTATCTCCTAATAAATGATCTTCTAGTCTTCAATTTATACAACATTTAGCAGTACCACAAGAATAAATAGGATCATTTTTCTATCAGACTTTCAAGACTAGTCTAGTGTTATTTTGAAGTAGAGGAAAAGAGAATAGTTTCATCTAAAAGCTATTGTCAGCCTTCCTTTCCTTTCTGTATTTAATTATAAACTTGTAAAGCTGGAAATGTTTGTATTTGATTTTAATCCTGTAAAACTATATTTGCAGAGTGACAATGTGAGGATGCTGAAAGGGACATGGTTACAGCAAAGGATTTGATATTGTGCCTTGTTACTCTCATTTCCCAACCTCTTCGCTAATTCCAAAACTTGGTTCACAGCCTTCCTGTCTATCCCAGTTCATCTCTTTATTTTAGAGACCTTACAATTCAAATGGTCATTTTCTTGCCCTTGCAAACAATATTGATTTCAGCTATATACAATCATCACTGGTTACCAAGACTTATAATCATGAATAGAGGTTGTACCTTAGAAATCTACAACTCAGACAAGATGGCGGAATAGGAAGGGAGCACACTGATAGTTCAGGGAGAGACAGTTTAATAAAAGTGGAGATACTGCAGGTTCAAGGAAGAGTAGGGGAGGAAACAGCAGAAGAAAATCTTCCGGAATGCGTGATTCACAGTGGACCTGTGTGGAGAGCGTGGGAGTCCACAGTTCGGGAAACCAGCGGCAGAATCAACACACCAGCACTGGAACGCGAGGTGAGCCGAACCTCAATAGCCCGAGACACTGGAGGCAAGCGGAGAGAGGAGACTAGAGGGAACGACCCCCAGGGGGGAAAAGTTCACCAGGCTAACTGGAAGAGAGAGAGAGAGAAAAAAAAAAAGGTGAATGGTACGGACATGGGTTTCTCTCTCTCCGCTCACCTCTCAAGGGCAAGCAAGACAAAGAGCAGGCACCATCTTGGACATACGTCATAAGCAGAGCGACCTCAGGTCTGCACCGGCCCTGAGCCTAGCAGAAAAACCTGACTCTGGGCGGGGCGAATTAACAGGAGATTGGGACCTAGTAAATTTGTGGTGCTACTGAACTGAGACTGTGAAAAAAGAGACGGTGGGGGAGAGAAATCACGGAATTCACGTGAGTACTCTCCAGAGACGCTACAATTCTGTAATTTTGGCAACCCAGTGGGAGACTGAAGGAGAATCTGGGCCCACTCTGAGGGCAGTACAGATTCTCTGTGTGGTCCTTGGGAAAGAGCTTCCAATCTCTGGCTCCTGTGGGTATATCATTTGACTGCTAACTACCTCCAACGTCGTTCAGCTGTGCGGAATTACTTCCCTTTTGAATCAAAAAAAGAAAGAAAGAGAGAGAGAGAGATCTACCACGCCTAACCTGGGAGTGTCACCTTTGGCACACCAAACAGAGCTCTCAGGCCACACCCATCTCAAGCCTCTAAGGCTCCATCAAAAACAGACAGTCCACTTAATCTAGAGTCATAGTATAACAAGAAAAAGCACCACAGTGAAGAAACCAAATATCTCCAATATGCCAAATAACAAACGCAAAAACCAAGGTAATAAAAACAAGGAAGTCACCATGACGCTCTTAAATGAAAAAGACACCCCAATTCAAGATTATGAAGATGATGACATAGAAGAAATGCAAGAAGCAGATCTCAAAAAATTGATAAGAACATTAAGAAGTTCTCAAAAACAAATTCTTGAACTACAGAAATCCTTAATGGACAAGATAGAACATCTCTCTCGTGAAAATGAAATTTTAAGGAAGAATCAAAATGAAACGAAACAACTAGTACAACAGGAAACTGGGATAGTGACGAGAAATCATAATGAAGTGAAGAATTCAATAGATCAAATGAAAAACACAATAGAGAGCCTTACAAACAGAATGGGTGAAGCAGAAGAGAGAATATCGGACTTAGAAGACAGAGAACAGGAAAGGATACAGTCAGACCAAAGAAAAGAAGAGGAAATTAGAAATCTAAAACATATTGTCGGGAATCTTCAGGATACTATTAAAAAACCCAACATTCGGGTTCTAGGAGTTCCTGAAGGCATGGAGAGGGAGAAAGGATTAGAAGGCCTTTTTAGTGAGATATTAGCAGAAAATTTCCCAGGTTTGGAGAAGGACAGAGAAATCCTAGTACAGGAAGCTCACAGAATCCCTAATAAACACGACCAAAAGAGATCCTCACCACGACACGTTGTAATTAAACTCTCCACAGTGAAACATAAAGAAAAGATCCTAAAATGTGCAAGAGAGAAACGTCAGATTACTCTCAGAGGATCTCCAATCAGACTCACAGCTGACTTCTCATCAGAAACTCTACAAGCTAGGAGGGAATGGTGAGATATAGCCCAGGTACTAAGAGAGAAAAACTGCCAGCCCAGAATATTATATCCTGCAAAGCTATCATTTGTGAATGAAGGTGAAATAAAGACTTTTCATAGCAAACAGAAATTGAAAGAATTTGTTGCCACTCGTCCAGCCCTGCAAAAGATGCTTAAAGATGTGCTACACACAGAAACACAGAAACACGGTCATCAATATGAAAGAAGGTAAAGGAAGGAAACCAAGGAAGGAAACCTCACAGCAAAAGATCACAGGGAATTCAAAGCATATATTAGAACTTATCTTTGGCAAATGGCAGGGCAAAGTTACCACTTATCATTAGTCACACTGAACATTAATGGCCTGAACTGTCCAGTTAAAAGACACCGATTGGCTGATTGGATTAAGGAACAAAACCCATCTATTTGCTGCTTACAAGAAACACATCTTTCCAACAAAGATCCATACAGACTGAAAGTGAAAGGCTGGAAAAAGATATACCATGCCAACAGAAATGAAAAAAGAGCGGGCGTAGCCATCTTAATATCGGACAACATAAACTTTACCACAAAAACTGTTAAGAGAGACAAAGAGGGACACTATATCATGATTAAGGGATCAATAAAACAAGAAGATATAACAATTATCAATGTATATGCACCTAACTACAGGGCACCGATTTATCTAAAAGATTTATTAAGTGACTTAAAGGGAGACTTAGACCCCAATACAATATACTTTTGAAATGTTTGTTTTTTACTTGAGTATATTTAAAACTTTAGTAAATACTAAAATAAAATCATATTGACCATTTAAAAAAAAAAAGTGCACGGACAGCGTCCCATATTACCAAGGACATGCTCCCGGGGCCCTATCCTAAGACCCTAGAAGAACGGGCCGCCGCCGCCAAGAAGTACAACATGTGCGTGGAAGATTACGAGCCCTACCCGGATGATGGCATGGGGTATGGGGACTACCCAAAGCTCCCTGACCACTCACAGCAGGAGAGGGATCCGTGGTATGACTGGGACCATTCAGACCTGAGGCTGAACTGGGGTGAGCCGCTGCACTGGAACCTAGACATGTATATCAGGAATCGTGTGGACACGTCCCCCACTCCCGTTTCTTGGGATGTCATGTGTAAGCACCTGTTTGGCTTTGTGGCCTTCATGATCTTCATGTTCTGGTTGGGAGATACTTACCCCACCTACCAGCCTGTGGGGCCGAAGCAATATCCTTATAATAATCTGTACCTGGAGCGAGGCGGCGATCCAAGCAAAGAGCCTGAGCCAGTGGTTCACTACGAGATCTGAGGAGGCTCCGTGGGCTTTTGTGCCCTTCATCTAGGACTCTTTGGTTCCCAGAGAGAGATTTAACCTTAATGGAATCCCGAAAAAAACTTAGTGCTGTGGAAAAAAATACTCCACTCTCAGAAATAGACAGATCAACAGGACAGAAGATGAACAAGGATACAGTAGATTTAAATGAAACTATAGCCCAAATGGATTTCAGAGATGTATACAGAACTTTTAATCCTACAGCTAAAGATTTTACATTCTTCTCAGCAGTACATGGAACCTTCTCTAGGATTGACCACATACTAGGCCATAAAGCAAGTCTCAGCAAATTCAAAACAATTAGAATCATACCATGCAGCTTCTCAGACCATAAAGGAATGAAGTTGGAAATTAGCAACTCAGGAATCCCTAGAGCATATGCAAACACATGGAGATTGAACAACATGCTACTGAATGAACAATGGGTCATAGAAGAAATCAAAAGAGAAATCAAAAATTTTCTGGAAGTAAATGAGGATAACAGCACAACACACCAAAACTTATGGGACACAGCAAAAGCAGTGTTAAGAGGAAAGTTTATATCAATAGGTGCCTACACCAAGAAATTTGAAAGGCACCAAATAGATGAGCTTTCAATTCACCTCAAGGATCTAGAAAAGCTACAGCAAACCAGACCCAAATCTAGTAGGAGAAGAGAAATAATTAAAATCAGAGAAGAAATCAACAGGATTGAATCCAAAAAAAAAATTACAAAAAATCAGCCAAACGAGGAGCTGTTTTTTTTGAAAAAATAAACAAAATTGACACCCCATTGGCCCAACTAACTAAAAAAAGAAGAGAAAAGACCCAAATCAATAAAATCAGAGATGAAAAAGGAAACATAACAACAGACACCACAGAAATAAAAAGAATCATCAGAAATTACTACAAGGACTTGTATGCCAGCAAACAGGGAAACCTATCAGAATTGGATAGATTCCTGGACACATGCAACCTACCTAAATTGAACCAGGAAGACATCGAAAACCTAAACAGACCCATAACTGAGACAGAAATTGAAACAGTAATAAAGGCCCTCCCAACAAAGAAAAGTCCAGGACCAGATGGATTCACTGCTGAATTCTACCAGACATTTAAAGAAGAACTAACTCCAATTCTTCTCAAACTATTCAGAACAATCGAAAAGGAGGGAATCCTCCCAAATTCTTTCTATGAAGCCAACATCACCTTAATTCCTAAGCCGGAATGAGATGCAGCATTGAAAGAGAATTACAGACCAATATCCCTGATGAACATAGATGCAAAAATCCTCAATAAATTTCTGGTCAATAGAATGCAACAACACATCAGAAAGATCATCCACCCAGACCAAGTGGGATTATCCCTGGCATGCAGGGATGGTTCAATGTGCGCAAATCAGTCAATGTGATACACCACATTAACAGACTGCAGAAGAAAAACCATATGATTATCTCAATAGATGCCGAGAAAGCATTTGATAAAATACAACACTCGTTCATGATGAAAACTCTAAGCAAACTGGGTTTGGAAGGAACATTCCTCAATACAATCAAAGAAATCTATGAAAAACCCACAGACAACATCCTATTGAATGGGAAAAAGCTGGAAGCATTTCCACTGAGATCTGGTACCAGACAGGGATGTCCACTGTCACCATTGTTATTCAATATAGTTCTGGAAGTTCTAGCCAGAGCTATTAGGCAAGAAAAAGAAATTAAAGGGATACAAATTGGGAAGGAAGAACTCAAACTATCCCTCTTTGCAGATGACATGATTCTTTATTTAGGGGACCCAAAGAACTCTACTAAGAGACTATTGGAACTCATAGAAGAGTTTGGCAAAGTAGCAGGGTATAAAATCAATGCACAAAAATCAACAGCCTTTGTATACACAGACAATGCCATGGCTGAGGAAGAACTTCTAAGATCAATCCCATTCACAATAGCTACAAAAACAATCAAATACATTGGAATAAACTTAACCAAGGACGTTAAAGATCTCTACGATGAGAATTACAAAACCTTAAAGAAAGAAATAGAAGAGGATACCAAGAAATGGAAAAATCTTCCATGCTCATGGATTGGAAGAATCAACATCATCAAAATGTCCATTCTCCCAAAAGCAATTTATAGATTCAATGCAATACCAATCAAGATACCAAAGACCTTCTTCTCAGATGTGGAAAAAATGATGCTGAAATTTATATGGAGGCACAAGAGACCTCAAATAGCTAAAGCAATCTTGTACAACAAAAACAAAGCCGGAGGCATCACAATACCAGATTTCAGGACATACTACAGGGCAGTTGTAATCAAAACAGCATGGTACTGGTACAGAAACAGATGGATAGACCCATGGGACAGAATAGAAACACCAGAAATCATTCCAAACATCTACAGCCATCTCAATTTGATCAAGGATCTAAAACCAATCCTGGAGCAAAGACAGTCTATTCAATAAATGGTGCTGGGAAAACTGGATTTCCACGTGCAGAAGCATGAAGCAAGACCCCTACCTTACACCTTACACAAAAATCCACTCAACATGGATTAAAGACCTAAATCTACAACCTGACACCAGCAAGCTATTAGAGAACATGGGAAGTGAGATACTCCACAGACTCATAGAATGGCAGATGTCCTAAACAGCACTCTGGCCTCAGAATCAGCCCTAAAGGCATTCAGATCTGGCTGAAAAGCCCATGAGAGTATTTCAGGCATGGAAAGCCAAGACACTCTGGAAAAAAAAAAAAAAAAAAAAAAAAACCACCTAAATGAAAGTTCTCTGTGAGTGAGATCCCAGTGCCCAGTGGAAAGAACAGGTCTTCAAAGAAGGAGGTACCTTTCTCTGAAGGGAGGAGAGAACCTCCACTTTGACTATGACCTTGTCTAAACAAGATAAGAGTCAGAGAACTCAAGGGTCTTCCATAGCCTTGGAAACTCATGACTGGTGCATAGGGAGATTACTGATGCCATAAACAGGAGTGTCAATT
Organism: Oryctolagus cuniculus; assembly: GCF_051225735.1. NCBI lineage: Eukaryota > Metazoa > Chordata > Mammalia > Lagomorpha > Leporidae > Oryctolagus > Oryctolagus cuniculus. Next base: position 124,531,275 of record NC_142868.1, read on the forward strand.
TGTAAAGTCAACAACAGGAGTCACTGTGCACTTACTCCTCATGTAGGATCTCTGTCCTTAATGTGCTGTACATTGAACTTAATGCTATAATGAGCACTCAAACAGTATATTTCACTTTGTGTTTCTATGGGGGTGCAAACTGTTGAAATCTTTACTTAATGTATACTAAACTGATCTTGTGTAAAAAAAAAAAAAAAAGAAGAAGAAGAAGAAATTATCAACTCCCAACTTGACTCTCACTGGGATTAAACATGACAATAGGTCTGATCTGATTTCATCATCATTTAAAAAATCATCTATTATTTTTCACTTTATGTTTCTGTGTGGTTGCAAACTGTTGAAATCTTTACTTAATGTATGCTAAACTGATCTTCTGTATATAAAGACAATCGAAAATGAATCCTCAGGTGAATGGAAGGGAGAGGGAGTGGGAAAGGTGAGGGTGTGGGTGGGAGGGACGTTATGGGGGGGAAGCCATTGTAATCCATAAGCCATACTTTGGAAATTTATATTCATTAAATAAAAGTTAAAAAAAAAAGAAATCTACAACTGATCTTTATCATAGATATTAGCACCTTCTTCCATTCTCTCATTTGTTGTATTCTTTTTGAAAATTCCAAAATTTTAGTTGTTTTTATACCTTCAGTCATTGGAGTCAATAGTTTTTGTTTTTGCTTATATTTTCTGTAGGTAGCCAGTTTATTTTTTTTTCCACACCTCTCTACAAAGTAGATAGCATGTTTAGGGACACATGTGATGAAGTATTCAACTTGTATAAAAATCAATAAAGATTCACATATGTATGGATGAATATACCAATGAGAACTTTGCTTCAGAAGTATTATCAATAGAACTTGGTTAAGATTCTCACAGTGAATTATTTTACTGAAATCATAATATGACACTGAAAGGTAAATGGGTATATAGTTCAAAATTATAATGTTCTTTGTTTTAATTTTTAGATATTTTAAATTTCATTTAAGTAATTTGCAGCTTTTCTTAGCCTTTATAAAGAATATCAAGTAGTAGTAAAAGATAAGTTCCACTCCCTCAATCAGTCCTCATGTGTAGTGCATAAAGGATGGATTTGTAATATTAACTGGAATATGTATTTATCCAATGACTTTATACCATTGTGACATTGTTATAGGTCATGTTGTTTATTTTCTTTTATTCTTCTCTATCCACTTTCTAAATGAGTTATTTTCTATACATTAAAAGTCATATATAATTTATAAAAATAATAGTTCACCTTTGATCTGCATCCCTGACCAAGTATCTTACTTCTCAGAAATGCTTTTGAAATTTATCCCATTCTAAATAACCTGCCGTTTCCCCTATTTGCAATTCTACCCGTAACACATGGTACTGATATCTTCATGATTACTAGATAAGAAGTTGATGGTTTTGACCACTTCCTATTTTGATGCCATTGAAAACATGAACTCTCAAGTTATAAGATAGTAAAAATAAAGTTTTGGTGCTGGTGTTGTGGCATAGTGGGTTAAGCCATTGCCTATGATGCCATCATCCTATAGGGTGCTGATTCATGTCCCAGCTGCTTCACTTCCAGTCCAGCTCATGGCTAATGGCATGAGAAAGCAGCAAAAATTGGTCCATGTACCTGGGAAAATGCCACCTACATGGAAGAACCAGAAGAAGCTCCTGGCTCCTGGCTCCTGCTTTGGCCTGGCCCATCCCTGGCCATTATAGACATTTGGAGAGTGAACCAATAGATAGAAGAGATTCTCTCTCTCTCTCTCTCTCTCTCTCTCTCTCTCTTTTTCTCTTTCTCTGTAACTCTGCCTTTCATATATGTAAGTAAGTCTTTAAAACAAATTTTCCTTAATAAAATTATGGTGACAGTAACACCTAAGATGACATCATGCCCTTATAGTCAACCCTGAACATATCAGATCTTTACTCATAATGAGTTTTGAGATTATTTCAGGATGTTTTCAGAATCTTTTCCAGATTATGGTAGTCAAATATTTTAGTTCTATCAATTTCATGAAAATACTTCTTCCTGATAAAAAATTGTCTTTGTGATCTTTACAATAAAATTGAAGGGCCGATGCTGTGGCACAGCGGGTTAACACCCTGGCCTGAAGTGCTAGCATCCCATATGGGTGCTGGTTCGAGACCTGGCTGATCCTCTTCCAATCCTGCTCTCTGCTATAGCCTGGGAAAGCAGTACAAGATGGCCCAAGTCCTTGGGCCCCTGCACCCACGTGGGAAACCCGGAAGAAGCTCCTGGCTCCTGGCTTCGGATTGGCACAGCTCTGGCCATTGCAGCCAATTGGGGAGTGAACCAGCAGATGGAAGACCTCTTTCTCCCCTCTCTCTGCCTCTTGTCTCTCTGTGTAACTCTTTCAAATAAATAATAAAAAACTTAAAAAAAGAAAGAAAATTCAAGCATTTCATCATCAAAACATATTTTTAATAGTTCCTTAAACAAGTAGTCAGTTGGCAAAATGAATGGGAAAGAGAATCTTTTCAGTTCAGCATAATAACTAACATCTGTATAATTTGTATTGCTTTCCTTCCATCTTATTGTACAAGTAGAACAATAACACAGCTAAAAGAAGCCATCCAATGTGATTTTGCATCTTTTGCGGGTTGGAAGACCAGATGAATTAGAAAAGATATATTTGTTCTCAGAGATGCCAATTATGGTAGCTTATTTGAAAGCTGACAATAAATCAAATAATACAAAAACCTATATAAGTATTTAGATTATAAATCAAATGTTTGAAAAATTAATCATATCCTTTTTATAGCAGAGAGTTATGGGATTTATGCTTCTTATCTCAGTTAATACTTTCAAGAACTCATGAGGTGGTTACAATAATTTTCAGTTTCAGGATAAGGACTCAAGGCTAAAAGAGGGTAGTTAAAGATCACATAGTTGCTAAATAGCAAATCATAGATTGGAAGCCTTACTGTATGAAGGATACCCTTCCGTACATAAGTTAGACCCTAATTTAGTCATTACAGCACAATAATCAAGGGTAAAGTCCTACTTAATATACTGATGGACTACATTTAAGAAGAGATGAGAGGATTCTATAGTTCATTACATGTTACAGAGTCTTCTAATTTTCTCTGAAATCTACTGAGAATGCTCCCAAAATATTAAACAGCTATTGAGGGAAATACTGGGTGATGTTATCAAGTATTGAAGCAACACCACCCATCATGACACTGTATGTTCTGTAGAACCTTCACTTAAATGTGAAGGCTGCTCAGGAGAGTTGGCATTAGTTGTAGATTGTCTTAGATGTCAGTGACATGACTACTTACAGTAAAAGCTTTCTGAGGCTGCTACCCAAATATACTACCCCACTAATACTCTGATATTTTTATAGACATACAAAATCATGTTTATTTTTAAACTTGGAAATATGAAAATACTTTATCCTCTATCAACTCTGAGTGTGATTATTAAAATACCAATAAGTGCCAATTGAGGCAAGCAAAAATTTTGACTCCTGTGTCTTATCTGGTTCAGAAAACAAATGAGATGAGTATCTTTAATACATTCTGATATAGGATGGAAGAGGTCTATTGCACTCTTACAAGCAGGATATGTACGTGACTGAGCAGAAGAACAACAGAATGATTGGGTTTTAAAGAAGGACCAAAGACCATGAGTAGAAGGTAGAGTGAGAGTATCTGCAACTAGAGATTTGCTCTCCAGAACTGAGACCCTGTAAACTAACATTAAGTGTTAAAGGAGGGAAGACACACCAGTATTTTGAGAAAACATAACGTAACCTAAGAGAGCAAAGGCCTTTTATAGTAGCAGAGAAGATAAGGTTCTAGCCACTGTTGCCTAATTCAATTCTTTTTTTTTTTTTTTTGAGTTTCAATCTCAAAGAATTTTTATGTGGAACATACACATACAGTAATGTCAGACCTTTTCCTTTTTTTTTTTTTTTCTGCTTCAGTGGGGTAGGATTCCATAACTCTGCTCCTCACTTTCTAAGGTATCCTCTGATTCTTCTCTGTGGAACTGTTTAGGCGCTGTAGGCCACAGTGTGAATGCATCTAGTTTAGAAAGATAAGTTTAACCTTGAATGTTGGGTTCACAACTTCCTGTGTGTAGCTGACATCTGAAGAATATCTCCCAGCATTCTTAAGTAATATTGCTTAAATACCTTTGTAGTCAAAATGGTTTGCATTAAAAAAAAAAGTACTTTGCAAAAGATTAAAATTCTATAGATTTTCCAGCTCCCATCATAGGGTTCTTTGATGGATTAAAATACAAAATCACATATTGGATTTGAGTAATGAATAGTCAGTCCATGAACATGATGACTGCCTTCTACACATGTTGAATCAAACCCTAGTTCTTTGAAAATTAAAAAAAAAATTCTTTTTATGCAACTCTTCATGGTTAAATAGAAAGGAGCCATATGTTTCCCTTGCCCTTACCTTTGCTTAATTCCATAGCGAGTCTCTGTGCTGAAGCTGTGTGCAGCTTCACCAAGCTGCTTCTTGATCACAGGTCAGGTGGCTGAAGTGGCAGTATCATGCATGAATGCTGTAAAGAAGTCACTCTCTCTCCAAGGGCAAGGATCAGTGAAAGAGACCCTTACCCAAAATACATTCCCCTATACTGAATCATATTTCCTGATAGCATGATGGCTGAGAACTATTCCTCCAGCTTATAACCTTTAAAATCATGATTTCTCTGTTCCTTTTGGGGACACCGGGGCATTTAATATTAGGGTATTCTCTTCTTGCCTTTCATGGGGAAAAAAGTTTTGCTGTTCTGATAAAGGAATGAATCATGATAAATTGATGGTAAATTTTTGAAGGATTTTGTTCTGAGGACTCTACTTCTTCTGATGTCTCCAGTAACAATTTCAAGAAAATAAAACACAGCTGTAACTATGAATTTCATATCAAAAAATGTTCTTTCTTCAACAGTGCTACATATTTGGCAAATAAAAATGAAGCTTTTCAATGTTAGGGCACAAAATAAAAGCCAAATTCATTAAAAGTTAATGATGTAGGATGCAGATAATGAGAAATAGAAATGGAATTCATGGAGACATATTATCTTTTTGATGCATGGCAAAATTTAATGCATAATCAACATTACTCAACAGTTCCAAAGGCTATTTTTATCTCAGTGCCTTTAAAACTCAAACCCATTAAAAATTCATGATCCCCAAGCCATGTGTTTTCTACAGTAAGAAACATTTTAAGTCATGTGGGTGAACTGCTTGCTAATAGAAACATGTGCTACTTTGCATTGTAATGAAGACAACACTGTTTCACATAACAACCTTCATTCTTTCAGTCTGTAAACATTAAGTGAGGACCAGAAACTTGGTGTGCATTTTAGCAAGCCAAACAAACAAACAAACAAAAACAAAAAAATTAAATGACATTAAATGATTTATATCTATACTGGGAAAAATAAAGAAAAGTAAAACACTGTATGCCGTGTTAGATTGGCAACTATTCAAACTGAGAAATTCAGCAATGGCTAACCTAGTTTTACAGAACAGGGAATAATGCCTTTAAAGGTGAAAGGGTTTATTCATTTTTTCATGGTTGATAAGCATCAGATTCCAATTCATTTCATAAATTGGCTTGTGCTCCTTCTACCATGTCACATTCTATATGCCATCTGGGAGTAGAGAGTAGAATTTGAAGTTTGATGTTATTCTTGGCAGTATTTATGTATATATTTAAAATCCTTTCTCTAGTTGTTTAAGCCCTAGAGAACATAATGTTACAATGGGAAAGATTGCTATCACACAACCTCTACATTTGTAAGATGCTAAAATGGTACATTTTTTTCAAAATACATCTATATATTATGATTTTAATTACTATGTGTTTTGTTAATATGTTTTTCAAATTTTGTAGTTTTATAACAAATGTAAACTATAGATTTTAATAAGAGATGGAATTAATGAACAAGCAAATTAATGTGTTGTATCACAGTAGAGCTTTTGTTTTTACATTGCTTAATTTTTAAAGTAAGGATTAAAAAATATACGTGGGTAGGCCGGTGCCACCGCTCACTAGGCTAATCCTCCTCCTGCGGCGCCGGCACCCTGGGTTCTAGTCCCGGTTGGGGCACCGGATTCTGTCCCGGTTGCTCCTCTTCCAGTCCAGCTCTCTGCTGTGGCCTGGGAGGGCAGTGGAGGATAGCCCAGGTCCTTGGGCCCTGCACCCGCATGGGAGACCAGGAGGAAGCACCTGACTCCTGGCTTCAGATCGGCGCAGCACGCCGGCCACACATAAGCCATAGTGGCTCTTGGAGGGTGAACCAACGGCAAAAGGAAGACCTTTCTCTCTGTCTCTCTCTCTCTCACACTGCCTAACTCTGCCTGTCTATATATATAAATGGGTAGTGTTAAATTACAAAGGTAGAATAATTTTCCTTTTGATGATGAATAATATAACAAAAGCATCATACAGTTCTGTAGGAGCCTAGGTGTTTCCTCTCCACTCAATTTTTCTTCTTACCCTTTCTTTTGCAATTTTAAATTAACAATAATTGCATATATTAATGGGCTACATTGTGGTATTTTAATACATGTATATAATATATACTGTTCAAATCTGGGTACTCAATAATTTTGTGTTTTTTGAATTTACTTTAATGTTGGAGGTTTAGAGTTCTTTTCTTCCACTTGTTCTTATAATATATACAAGGTTATTGTGAACTGTAGTCTCTCCACTGTGCAGTATAGTACAATGAACTCATTCCTTTCATGGAACTCTGATTTGGTACCCAATACCAAATTCTTGTTATACCCTGTATACATCCAAACTTCTAGTAAACACTGTTTTGTATCTAGGTAAAGTTTTGTTAGATTCCACATATGAGGGAGAAAAAACATTATTTGTCTCATTTCATTTAATGTAACTTTCATTAGTTCCACTAATTTTGCTGCAATGATAGGATTTCATTCTGATTTACAGTAGAGTAATATTCCATCACTATCTTTGTCCATTCATCTGATGATGGGCACCTTGGTTGATTCATTACCTTGCCTATCATGGGCACTGCGGCAATACACAGGGAAGAGCAGGTATCTATTTTTTACACAGTGTCATTTTGATATATACCCAATATGGGATTGCTAGATCATATTGTGACACTACTTCAAATTTGGGGAGGAATTTTTATGCTATTTTCCAAAGTGGATGTACTAATTAAATTCCGAACAACAGTATATAATTTCCAGTTCTCCACATCCTTGACAGAATTTGTTACTTTCTGTGTTTTTCTTAACAGGCATTCAAGCAGGGATGAAGTAATAAGCCATTGTACTTTTGATTTGCATTTCTCTGATGACTAGTATTATTAACTTTTTCATATTTTTATTAGTGATTGGATCCCTTCTTCAGGGAAACATTATTAAGGTTCTTTGCCCATTTCTTAATTGGATTAGTTCTTTTTCTGCTGAGTTTTTGAATTACTGATACAGTCTGGATATCAATCTTTTGTTAGATGAGAGCTTAATAACATTTTCTCTTATTCTTTAGGTGTTGCTTCTCTGTTGAAAGCTTTTTTTTTTTTTATTTGACAGGTAGAGTTATAGACAGTGAGAAAGAGAGACAGAGAGAAAGGTCTTCCTTCTGTTTGTTCACTCCCCAGATGGCTGCCATGGCCAGTGCTATGCTGATCTGAAGCCAGGAGCCAGGTGCTTCCTCCGGTCTCCCATGTGGGTGCAGGGCCCAAGCACTTGGGCCATCCTCCACCGCCTTTCCGGGCCACAGCAGAGAGCTGGACTGGAAGAGGAGCAACCAGGACTAGAACCTGGCCCCCATATGGGATGCCGGTGCCACAGGTGGAGGATCAATCAAGTGAGCCACGGCACCAGCCCAGCAAAGAAGCTTTTGAGTTTGATATAATCACATTCGTCAAGTTTTGGTTTTGTTGCCTGTTCTTTGATTGTCTTATCCAATCATTGCCTGTACTGTGCCTTGAATTTCTCCCCCTATATTTTCTTCCAACAGTTTCATAGTTCGAGATTTACATTTTGGGTTTAATCCATCTGAGTTTATTTTTGTGTCCGGTGAGAGGTAGGTAACAAATTTGTTTCTTCTACATATGTATATACAGCTTTTTTAGCCCATTTTAAAAAGCTTATTTATTTATTTGCAAGACAGGGTGACAGGGACAGCACACTTATATCCATTGTTTCACTCTCCAAATTTTCTCACCAACTGAGATAGACCAACCCATAACCAAGTGCCAGGAACTCCATCCATGTTGACTACATGAGTTTTAGGGTTCCAATTATTTAAACCATCATCTATTGCCTCCCTGGGTGTTCATTAGCAGGAAGTTACATCATAATCTGAGGCACAACTTAACCCCAGACACTCCAATATGGGCTGTGGCCCTTACTAGTGGTGTCCTAACCCAGTATGCCACAATGACCACAGCTAACCAGCACCATTTATTGTAAAACTATCCTTTCTCGAATATATATTCTTGGCTGGGACCATTGTAATTAATCTATTGCCTGTGAACATGTGGATTAATTTGTTGGTGCTCTATTCTGTTCCATTGCTATACATGTGTCCCCCCCCCCCATATTAGGCTGTGTTAATTACTGTACCTTTGTAGCATGCTTTGAAATCAATTATTGTGATGCCTTTAGCTTTAATTTTTTTTTTTTTTTGCTTAGGATCACTTGGGGTATTTTGCTTCTTGTGTGGTTCCATGTGAATTTTTGAATGTCTTTACTTCTGAATTCTACAAAGCACTCAAAATGGAACTAATTCCAATAATTCTCAAACTATTGTAAAACAATTTAAAGAATGGATATCTGCCAAGCTGTTTGTATGAGATCAGCATTACTCTGAGGCCAAAACAAAGACAATACAAAAAGAAAACTATAGACCAATATTCCTGATGAATATCAATGCCAAAATTATCAACAAAATATTAGCTAACTGGATCCAACATCACATAAAAAATATCACAAATTGCAATCAAGTGAGATTTATCCTAGGGGTGAAAGTATGGCTCAACTTTTGCAAATCAATAAATGTCATGAACCACATCCAGAATGAAAAACAAAAACGATATGGTCATCTCAATAGATGAACAGAAAGCATATTATGAAGTTCTACATTGCTTCATTATAAAAACTCTCAACAAATTAGGTATACCTCAAAATAATAAATGCCATTATGAGAAACCAACAGCCAATGACATACTGAATGAGGAAAAGTTGAAGGCATTTCCCTTCAGATCTGGAACAAGACAAGGATGGCCATTTTCATGATTGTTATTCAATATAGCATTGGGAGTATTAGTAAAAAGGAAGAGAAAGACAAAAAGGCATCAGAACTGAGGAGCAAGCAAAAATATCTGCATGTGCAGATTACATAATTTTTGTACATGGATTAGCATTTCAATGTCTCTTTTTTAAAGATTTATTTATTTATTTGAAAGGTAGAGTTATAGAGAGGTAAAGGCAAAGAGAGGTCTTCCATCTGCAATGGCCTGAGCTGTGCCAATCCAAAGCCAGGAGTCAGGAGCTTTCTCCTGGGTCTCTCATGTGGGTGTAGGGGCCCAAGCACTTGGGCCCTCTTCCACTGCTTTCCCAGGCCATAGTAGAGAGCTGGATTGGAGGTGGAACATCCTGGACTTAAACTGGTGCCCATATGGGATGCCAGCACTGCAGGTGGTGGCTTTACTTGCTATGCCACAGTTGCGGCCCCTCAATGTCTCTTAAAATTGAAATAAAATGTCAGCAATGCCTTATTATTCATTTAACCCCATTTAACCTTTCCCAACATCACTTCAGTATCTGCAGCACAAAGTTAAAACTGTGCTTCTTTCCACATAAACTTCTTCTTTTTGAAGAACTGTTTATATCTTTATTCTCCTTTTCCTTTGCACCTCGGCTCTAACCATCAAAGGATAGCTAATGCTCTGTTGTCTCCCATGCACAAATGCATTGTCTCATCCTTACTGTAGATTTTCATATGGCATTTCCCCGAAAGGAACGAGCATTTCATTCTATGAGTCCGGGGAATACATTTTTTTTTTTTTTTTTGGACAGGCAGAGTGGACAGTGAGAGAGAGAGAGAGAAAGGTCTTCCTTTTCAGTTGGTTCATCCCCCAGTGGCTTCTGTGGCTGGTGCACTGAGCTGATCCGAAGCCAGAAGCCAGGTGCTTCTCCTGGTCTCCCATGTGGGTACAGGGCCCAATCACTTGGGCCATCCTCCACTGCTTTCCCGGGCCATAGCAGAGAGCTGGAATGTAAGAGGAGCAACCGGGACAGAATCTGCGCCCCGACCAGGACTAGAACCCGGTGTGCCGGAGCCACAGGTGGAGAATTAGCCTAGTGAGCTGCAGCGCTGGCCCTGGGAATACATTTCTCAACACAAATTGTATTTTTAACTCATTTTAACTCATTTTTTCAGGTAACATTTCGCCTTTCCTATATGGTTCAAGCAGAAATGGCATTATTTTCACAACATTGTAATAATCAGTGATTATTTCAATAAATTATGTTATTTAACAAAACTTATGAGGAGTCATTAATTTGGACTCAGTCACTATATTAGGCTCCATTAGACAAGACCAAAATGGTGCCACTCATGAAAAAAAAAATGGTGTCATTCATGCAAAATGTTAAGTAATCACTGAAAAACTTTAAGGAAACAGATATTATCCCAAATAAGTTTTTCTTGAAAATCAAGAGATTGAAATCCATATAAATCAGCATAATGAGGAAATTCTCTGAGTTTTAGGATTTACAAAATCAAATGATTTAAAAGAACCTAATCCACAAAGACTGGTAATTTCATTGATCAATCCACAAAATTCATTAAGAGCTGGTCTTTAGTTTCACTGCTTCTCTCTATTGTTTTCCTTTTGTGTTGTATTTGATTTCCTCTTTTTTTCCCATTTTCTATTTTATTAATTCTGTTTGATCTTTGTTATTTCCTTTCACGTGGTTCACTTAATTTTATCATTTTTAAATTTTCAAGGGAAATTTAAAGAAGAAAGAATTTAAAACTACAACGTTGTAATGGCACTACTTGTGATGGACCCGGCTAAGTCAATACTATGTTGACAATCTATGCATTATTTAAGAAAAATTTTAAGTGGATACCCTAAAGAGTTACTTTTATTGTACAGAAGTTGAAAGATAATATAGGTTGTCAATAGGTATTATAAAGAAACATCATAATGATAGTTAAGGACATTGGAAAGAAAGGAGATGACTTGGATAGCTTAAGAAAAGAGCATTTAGATTGGATATTATAATAACAGCTTATTGTATTAAATTGTTTTCCATTGGGTTTTGTGTTAGAAATTCTGCAAATACACTGCATGTATGCTTGTAGTAAAACTGAGCACATTACTGAATATTTTACAGATATTAAAGTTTAATTTCTCATGCTGGCAAAATGGGTCAGAAATATGAAAATGTAAGTGCTAAACTATATCTGGTGATATCAGAGTGGAGCCTGAGGTACCTGCATGAACTCATTTGGACTTCTTTGTTATATGTTTGAAACTTTATGACACCATATTTTGGATAGGCAAATTATAAGTCAAGCCCACAGCACACTTTTAATACTATAAAGTAGAGCAGTAATCAAAAAAGGGACAGACATAGAGAGATGAAGAGGATGGGGATATGTGGAAAGGCATTTTGAAAGAAATGCAAATGGATTCCCTGGGACAATTCATACAAACATATATACTAATAATATTTTATGATAGCTCCATATAAAAATAAGTGAGACAAGTAAAAAATAAAGAAATAAAAAGAGTTCCTATCGGTGTCTGAATAAATTAGCAGATAAATAGAAGGAAAAAAGAAAACCTCTTCCTTTTGGAAGAATTTCAATCAGTACTTGTATGGGGAGTGGAAAACAGAAAGTCAGCATGGTAATAATTGCTAACAAGAAGATTCCCTGAACGATGTTAATCATTTCCTGGTATCATCTTTGTGTATTTTATATTTTGTGCTCATTTCATGTTTGTAATCTGTGGATTGCTAATTTTCATTTTTGAAAAGTTTTGGATCCCAATTTATTCAAAAATTCTCATTCTCCAGTTCTCTTTTGTCTTTGTTAAGAATATCGCTTGCATATTTCATATTTGGTGATTTGAATTTTTTTTCTTTCTTTTTTTTAAACTTTTATTTAATGAATATAAATTTCCAAAGTACAGCTTATGGATTACAATGGCTTCCCGCCCATAACGTTTCTCCCACCCGCAACCCTCCCCTTTCCCACTCCCTCTCCCCTTCCATTCACATCAAGATTCATTTTCGTTTCTCTTTATATACAGAAGATCAATTTAGCATACATTAAGTAAAGATTTCAACAGTTTGCTCCCACACAGAAACATAAAGTGAAAAATACTGTTTGAGTACTAGTTATAGCATTAAATCTCAATGTACAGCACACTAAGGCCAAAGATCCTACATGAGGAGTAAGTGCACAGTGACTACTGTTGATAACTTAACAAATTGACACTCTTGATTATGGCATCAGTAATCAACCTAGGCACTTGTCATGAGCTGCCAAGGCTATGGAAGCCCCCTGAGTTCACTGACTCTGATAATTTTTAGACAAGGCCATGGTCAAAGTGGAGGTTCTCTCCTCCCTTCAGAGAAAGGTACCTCCTTCTTTGATGACCTGTTCTTTCCACTGGGATCAAACTCGCAGAGATCTTTCATTTAGTTTTTTTTTTTGTTCTTTTTTTGCCAGAGTGTTTTGGCTTTCCATGCCTGAAATACTCTCATGGGCTTTTCAGCCGGATCCGCATGCCTTAAGGGCTGATTCTGAGGCCAGAGTGCTATTTAGGACATCTGCCATTCTATGGGTCTGCTGTGTATCTCGCTTCCCATGTTGGATCATTCTTTCCCTTTTCGATTCTATCAGCTAGTATTTGCAGACACTATTCTTGTTTCTGTGATCCCTTTGGTTCTTAGTCCTATCATTATGATAAATTGTGACAGAAATTGATCACTTGGACTAGTGAGATGGCATTGGTACATGCCACCTTGATGGGATTGAATTGGAATCCCCTGGTATGTTTCTAACTCTACCATTTGAGGTAAGTCAACTTGAGCATGTCCCGAAATGCACATCTCTTCCCTCTCTTATTCCCACTCTTATATTTAACAGTGCTCACTTTTCAGTTAAGTTTCAGAACTTAAGAAGAATTGTGTATTGATTACAGTATTCAACCAAAAGTATTAAGTAGAACAAACAAAAAAAAATAATAAAAGGGATAACATATCAAGTTGCTCATCAACAGTCAGGGTGATTTGAACTTTCACAAAGTTTTGTTGCATTTCTTCAGTTATTAAAATTATTTTTTTTCCTCTTTTTTAACTTTTTTTAAAGGAATATAAATTTCCAAAGTACGATTTATGGATAACAATGGCTTCCCCCCCATACCGTCCCTCCCACCCACAACCCTCCCCTTTCCCACTCCCTCTCCCCTTCCATTCACATCAAGATTCATTTTTGATTATCTTAATATACAGAAGATCAGCTTAGTATACATTAAGTAAGGATTTCAGCAGTTTGCTCCCACACAGAAACATAAAGTGAAAAATAATAGATGATTTTTTTTTAAATGATGATGAAATCAGATCAGACCTATTGTCATGTTTAATCCCAGTGAGAGTCAAGTTGGGAGTTGATAATTTCTTTTTCTTTCTTTCTTTTTTTTTTTTTTTTACAGAGGATCAGTTTAGTATACATTAAGTAAAGATTTCAACAGTTTGCACCCCCATAGAAACACAAAGTGAAATATATTGCTTGAGTACTCGTTATAGCATTAAATCTCAGTGCACAGCACATTAAGGTCAGTGATCCTACATGAGGAGTAAGTGCACAGTGACTCCTGTTGTTGACTTTACCAATTGACACTCCTGTTTATGGCATCAGTAATCTCCCTATGCTCCAGTCATGAGTTTCCAAGGCTATGGAAGCCCTCTGAGTTCTCCGATTCTTATCTTGTTTAGACAAGGTCATAGTCAAAGTGGAGGTTCTCTCCTCCCTTCAGAGAAAGGTACCTCCTTCTTTGAAGACCTGTTCTTTCCACTGGGCACTGGGATCTCACTCACAGAGATCTTTTGCCAGCGTGTCTTGGCTTTCCATGCCTGAAATACTCTCATGGGCTTTTCAGCCAGATTGGAATGCTTCTAGGGCTGATTCTGAGGCCAGAGTGCTATTTAGGACATCTGCCATTCTATGAGTCTGCTGAGTATTTCACTTCCCATGTTGGATCACTCTCCCCCTTATTTATTCTATCGGTTAGTGTTAGCAGGTACTAGACTTGTTTATGTGCTCCCTTTGACTCTTAGTCCTTTCATTATGATCAATTGTGAACTGAAATTGATCACTTGGAATAGTGAGATGGCATTGGTACATGCCACCTTGATGGGATTGAATTGGAATCCCCTGGTATGTTTCTAACTCTACCATTTGGGGCAAGTCAGCTTGAGCATGTCCTAAATTATACATCTCTTCCCTCTCTTATTCCCACTCTTATGTTTAACAGGGATCACATTTCAGTTAATTTTCAACACTTAAGAATAACTGTGTATTAATTACAGAATTAAACCAGTCATATTAAGTAGAACAGACAAAAAAACTACTAAGAGGGATAATGTATTAAGTTGTTCATTAACAGTCAGGGCTATGCTGATCAAGTCACCATTTCCCATAGTGTCCATTTCACTTCAGGAGGTTTCCTTTTTGGTGTTCAGTCAGTTGTCATAGATCAGGGAGAACATATGGTATTTGTCCCTTTGGGATTGGCTTATTAAACTCAGCATGATGTGTTCCAGATTCCTCCATTTTGTTGCAAATGACTGGATTTCGTTGTTTCTTACTGCGGTATAGTATTCTAAAGAGTACATATCCCATAATTTCTTTATCCAGTCTACCGTTGATGGGCATTGAGGTTGGTTCCAGGTCTTAGCTATTGTGAATTGAGCTGCAATAAACATTAGGCTGCAGACCTCTTTTTTGTTTGCCAATTTAAATTCCTTTGGGTAAATTCCAAGGAGTGGGATGGCTGGGTCGAACGGTAGGGTTATCTTCAGGTTTCTGAGGAATCTCCAGACTGACTTCCATAGTGGCTTGACCAGATTGCATTCCCACCAACAGTGGGTTAGTGTCCCTTTTTCCCCACATCCTCGCCAGCATCTGTTGTTGGTAGATTTCTGAATGTGAGCCATTCTAACCGGGGTGAGGTGAAACCTCATTGTGCTTTTGATTTGCATTTCCCTGATTGCTAGTGACCTTGAACATTTTTTCATGTGTCTGTTGGTCATTTGGATTTCCTCTTTTGAAAAATGTCTATTGAGGTCCTTGGCCCACCTCTTAATTGGGTTGTTTGTTTTGTTTTTGTGGAGTTTCTTGATCTCTTTGTAGATTCTGGTTATTAACCCTTTATCTGTTGCATAGTTTGCAAATATTTTTTCCCATTCTGTCAGTTGTCTCTTCACTCTCCTGACTGTTTCTTTTGCAGTACAGAAACTTCTCAATTTGATGCAATCCCAATAGTTGATTTTGGCTTTGACTGCCTGTGCCTCCCGGGTTTTTTCCAGAAATTCTTTGCCTGTGCCAATATCTTGAAGGGTTTCTCCAATGTTCTCTAATAACTTGATGGTGTCAGGTCGTAGATTTAGGTCTTTAATCCATGTTGAGTGGATTTTTGTGTAAGGTGTAAGGTAGGGGTCTTGCTTCATGATTGTGCACGTGGAAATCCAATTTTCCCAGCACCATTTATTGAATAGACTGTCCTTGCTCCAGGAATTAGTTTTAGATCCTTGATCAAATATAAGTTGGCTGTAGATGTTTGGGTTGAATTCTGGTATTTCAATTCTGTTCCATTGGTCTATCCATTTGTTTCTGTACCAGTACCATGCTGTTTTGATTACAACTTCCCTGTGGTATGTCCTGAAATCTGGTATTGTGATGCCTCCGGCTTTGTTTTTGTTGTACAAGATTGCTTTAGCTATTTGAGGTCTCTTGTGCCTCCATATGAATTTCAGCACCATTTTTTCCAGATCTGAGAAGAAGGTCTTCGGTATCTTGATTGGTATTGCATTGAATTTATAAATTGCTTTTGGGAGAATGGACATTTTGATGATATTGATTCTTCCAAACCATGAGCATGGAAGATTTTTCCATTTCTTGGTATCCTCTTCTATTTCTTTCTTTAAGGTTTTGTAATTCTCATCGTAGAGATCTTTAACGTCCTTGGTTAAGTTAATTCCAAGGTATTTGATTGTTTTTGTAGCTATTGTGAATGGGATTGATCTTAGAAGTTCTTCCTCAGCCATGGCATTGTCTGTGTATACAAAGGCTGTTGATTTTTGTGCATTGATTTTATACCCTGCTACTTTGCCAAACTCTTCTATGAGTTCCAATAATCTCTTAGTAGAGTTCTTTGGGTCCTCTAAATAAAGAATCATGCCATCTGCAAAGAGGGATAGTTTGAGTTCTTCCTTCCCAATTTGTATCCCTTTAATTTCTTTTTCTTGCCTAATAGCTCTGGCTAGAACCTCCAGAACTATATTGAATAGCAGTGGTGAGAGTGGAAATCCCTGTCTGGTACCAGATCTCAGTGGAAATGCTTCCAGCTTTTTCCCATTCAATAGGATGTTGGCTGTGGGTTTTTCATAGATTTCTTTGATTGTATTGAGGAATGTTCCTTCCAAACCCAGTTTGCTTAGAGTTTTCATCATGAACGAGTGTTGTATTTTATCAAATGCTTTCTCGGGATCTATTGAGATAATCATATGGTTTTTCTTCTGCAGTCTGTTAATGTGGTGTATCACATTGACTGATTTGCGCACATTGAACCATCCCTGCATGCCAGGGATAATCCCACTTGGTCTGGGTGGATGATCTTTCTGATGTGTTGTTGCATTCTATTGACCAGAAATTTATTGAGGATTTTTGCATCTATGTTCATCAGGGATATTGGTCTGTAATTCTCTTTCAATGCTGCATCTCATTCCGGCTTAGGAATTAAGGTGATGCTGGCTTCATAGAAAGAATTTTGGAGGATTCCCTCTTCTTCGATTGTTCTGAATAGTTTGAGAAGTATTGGAGTCAGTTCTTCTTTAAATGTCTGGTAGAATTCAGCAGTGAATCCATCTGGTCCTGGGCTTTTCTTTGTTGGGAGGGCCTTTATTACTGTTTCAATTTCTGTCTCAGTTATGGGTCTGTTTAGGTTTTCGATGTCTTCCTGGTTCAATTTAGGTAGGTTGCATGTGTCCAGGAATCTATCCAATTCTGATAGGTTTCCCTGTTTGCTGGCATACAAGTCCTTGTAGTAATTTCTGATGATTCTTTTTATTTCTGTGGTGTCTGTTGTTACATTTCCTTGTTCATCTCTGATTTTATTGATTTGGGTCTTTTCTCTTCTTTTTTTAGTTAGTTGGGCCAATGGGGTGTCAATTTTGTTTATTTTTTCAAAAAACCAGCTCCTCGTTTGGCTGATTTTTTGTAATGTTTTTTTGGATTCAATCCTGTTGATTTCTTCTCTGATTTTAATTATTTCTCTTCTCCTACTAGATTTGGGTCTGGTTTGCTGTAGGTTTTCTAGATCCTTGAGGTGAATTGAAAGCTCATTTATTTGGTGCCTTTCCAATTTCTTGATGTAGGCACCTATTGATATAAACTTTCCTCTTAACACTGCTTTTGCTGCGTCCCATAAGTTTTGGTGTGTTGTGCTGTTATCCTCATTTACTTCCAGAAAGTTTTTGATTTCTCTTTTGTTTTCTTCTATGACCCATTGTTCATTCAGGAGCATGTTTTTCAATCTCCATGTGTTTGCATATGCTCTAGGGATTCCTGAGTTGCTAATTTCCAACTTCATTCCTTTATGGTCTGAGAAGCTGCATGGTATGATTCTAATTCTTTTGAATTTGCTGAGACTTGCTTTATGGCCTAGTATGTGGTCAATCCTAGAGAAGGTTCCATGTACTGCTGAGAAGAATGTAAAATCTTTAGCTGTAGGATTGAAAGTTCTGTATATATCTGTTAGATCCATTTGGGCTATAGTGTCGTTTAAATCTACTGTATCCTTGTTCATCTTCTGTCCTATTGATCTGTCTATTTCTGAGAGTGGAGTATTGAAGTCCCCCAGTACTATTGTATTGGGGTCTAAGTCTCCCTTTAAGTCTGTTAACAAATCTTTTAGATAAACCGGTGCCCTGTAGTTAGGTGCATATACATTGATAATTGTTATATCTTCCTGTTGAATTGATCCCTTAATCATTATGTAGTGTCCCTCTTTGTCTCTCTTAACGGTTTTTGTGGTAAAGTTTATGTTGTCTGATATTAAGATTGCTACGCCCGCTCTTTTTTCATTTCTGTTGGCATGGTATATCTTTTTCAAGCCTTTCACTTTCAGTCTGTATGCATCTTTGTTGGAAAGATGTGTTTCTTGTAAGCAGCAAATAGATGGGTTTTGTTCCTTAAGCCAATCAGCCAATCGGTGTCTTTTAACTGGACAGTTCAGGCCATTAATGTTCAGTGTGACTAATGATAAGTGGTAACTTTGCCCTGCCATTTGCCAAAGATAAGTTCTAATATATGCTTTGAATTCCCTGTGATCTTTTGCTGTGAGGTTTCCTTCCTTGGTTTCCTTCCTTTACCTTCTTTCATATTGATGACCGTGTTTCTTTGTTTCTGTGTGTAACACATCTTTAAGCATCTTTTGGAGGGCTGGACGAGTGGCAACAAATTCTTTCAATTTCTGTTTGCTATGAAAAGTCTTTATTTCACCTTCATTCACAAATGATAGTTTTGCAGGATATAATATTCTGGTCTGGCAGTTTTTCTCTCTTAGTACCTGGGCTATATCTTGCCATTCCCTCCTAGCTTGTAGAGATTCTGATGAGAAGTCAGCTGTGAGTCTGATTGGAGATCCTCTGAGAGTAATCTGACGTTTCTCTCTTGCACATTTTAGGATCTTTTCTTTATGTTTCACTGTGGAGAGTTTAATTACAACGTGTCGTGGTGAGGATCTCTTTTGGTCGTGTTTATTAGGGGTTCTGTGAGCTTCCTGTACTAGGATTTCTCTGTCCTTCTCCAAACCTGGGAAATTTTCTGCTAATATCTCATTAAAAAGGCCTTCTAATCCTTTCTCCCTCTCCATGCCTTCAGGAACTCCTAGAACCCGAATGTTGGGTTTTTTAATAGTATCCTGAAGATTCCCGACAATATGTTTTAGATTTCTAATTTCCTCTTCTTTTCTTTGGTCTGACTGTATCCTTTCCTGTTCTCTGTCTTCTAAGTCCGATATTCTCTCTTCTGCTTCACCCATTCTGTTTGTAAGGCTCTCTATTGTGTTTTTCATTTGATCTATTGAATTCTTCACTTCAGTCACTATCCCAGTTTCCTGTTGTACTAGTTGTTTCGTTTCATTTTGATTCTTCCTTAAAATTTCATTTTCACGAGAGAGATGTTCTATCTTGTCCATTAAGGATTTCTGTAGTTCAAGAATTTGTTTTTGAGAACTTCTTAATGTTCTTATCAATTTTTTGAGATCTGCTTCTTGCATTTCTTCTATGTCATCATCTTCATAATCTTGAATTGGGGTGTCTTTTTCATTTAAGAGCGTCATGGTGACTTCCTTGTTTTTATTACCTTGGTTTTTGCGTTTGTTATTTGGCATATTGGAGATATTTGGTTTCTTCACTGTGGTGCTTTTTCTTGTTATACTATGACTCTAGATTAAGTGGACTGTTTTTGATGGAGCCTTAGGGCTTGAGATGGGTGTGACCTGAGAGCTCTGTTTGGTGTGCCAAAGGTGACACTCCCAGGTTAGGCGTGGTAAACCTCTCTCTCTTTCTCTCTTTCTTTTTTTTTTTTTTTTTTTGATTCAAAATGGAAGTTATTCTGCACAGTTGAACGAAGTTGAAGGTAGTTAGCAGGCAAATGATATACCCACAGGAGCCAGAGATTGGAAGCTCTTTCCCAAGGGCCACACAGGGAATCTGTTCTGCCCTCAGAGTGGGCTCAAATTCTCCTTCAGTCTCCCACTGGGTTGCCAAAGTTACGGAATTGTAGCGTCTCTGGAGAGTGCTCACGTGAATTCCGTGAGTTCTCTCCCCCACCGTCTCTTTTTTCACAGTCTCAGTTCAGTAGCACCACAAATTTGCTAGGTCCTAATCTCCTGTTAATTTGCCCCGCCCAGAGTCAGGTTTTTCTGCTAGGCTCAGGACCGGTGCAGACCTGAGGTCGCTCTGCTTATGACGTATGTCCAAGATGGCGCCTGCTCTTTGTCTTGCTCGCCCTTGAGAGGTGAGTGGAGAGAGAGAAACCCGTGTCCGTACCAGTCACCTTTTTTTTTTTTTCTCTCTCTCTCTCTTCCAGTTAGCCTGGTTAACTCCCCCCCCCCCCGGGGGGTCGTTCCCTCTAGTCTCCTCTCTCCGCTTGCCTGCCGGTGTCTCGGGCTATTGAGGTTCGGCTCACCTCGCATTCCAGCGCTGGTGTGTTAAGTCTGCCGCTGGTGTCCTGAACTGTGGGCTCCCACGCTCTCCACGCAGGTCCGCTCCCCTTCCAGCGCCGATGTGTGGACTCGGAGCCCTGGATGTCCCAAGCCTGCCTGCTGTTGTCTGTGTGGCACGCACTCCCCTTTGAGCACTGGCGCGCAGATCCTGGGGCTTCCACGGCTTGGTCCTGCGGCTTGGTCCCGCGGCTCAGCTCCCGCGCGGTGGGCGACCTTGTTCTCCCAGTAGGTCCTCCGATTCACAGCCACTTGGTCCAGAAGAGTTTCCTCTGCAATATTTTCCTGGTTCTTTTTTCTGAGGCTACCGTAACTCCCCTTTTATTAAACTAAATTTTCCGGGACTATCGGCGCGTGCCCTCACTATTCCGCCATCTTGGCTCTGCCCTACTTTTGTTTTTATATGCTTACTTTTGCTTTTGCACGTCTCAAATTCATGGATTTCTTCTCCTGCAACACACTATCTGCTGTTATGCTCCTACTTGTTTTCTCACTTGTTGCAGTTTTCATTTCTAGAAGTTTCTTTTTGGTCTTTTTTCTATCTTGTCTCTTCTCACCTTTTTAAGCTTATGGAATTCAAGTATAATTATGGGAATACCTTTGCAAGATAAATGTGATACTGTTTAAGTTCATAATATTTGTTGGCATTCTTATTAATTTGGTTGTGTTTCTAGTTTCTTGCATGTCTGATTATTTGTTGGATATTAAACATTGTGAAATTATCTAATTAGTTGTTAGATGATTTTATGTTCATATTAGTATTCTTGAGCTTTGTTCCAGGATATAGTTAAGATTCTAGGAAATAATTTGTCCTCTAAAAATTTGCTTTTGATATTTATTATCCAGGGTCAGAGGCTTAGTTAGTCTTGGGTTAATTAGTCTTTAATGCCAAGGCAAGATTCATCTAAGTACTATACTCCATGAATTATGTTCTTTGAATTATGTGCTTTTTCTAATTTGTCTACTGGAATTAAGCATTATTCCTGAACTACCAATACTTTTCCCTGTCTAGATTTCTCAGCTTCATATATGGCTCAGTATTCTGCCAGGCATTGCATAAATAGTGTCTGCTAATCTTGTTGGATTTCTTTCTTTGTGCCCTTCCTCCCCTATTTCTTCTGTCTGGCCACATCTAGCCACCTCAGTCTTCCCTGTTCCCCATTTCTGTATCCATCAGTGGAAGAACCTCGTGGTCTTCACCTGGGTTCAGCCTTTTGGTCCTGAGAATCCCCTCAAGTCACTGAGTGGTCTGATTATAGGAATAACCTCATTTGTGCTCCATCTCCTGGTGATCATGATACTTCCTTCCATGTGTTTCAGTGTCTTGACAACTATTGTTTCACCATTTTTCCTTCAGGTTTGTAGTTTTTGTTTGAGTTAGGAAGCTAAGTGTGATTACTTTTATTTCATATTAGGTGGAAGCAGAATTCCTGTCATTTTGATTTTGAATTTTAAACTGTGTTGAAAAACATTCCTACCACTATTAACCTATTCCAAAGAGTTTATTGTGGAAAGCATAATAAATTCTAGCAACTGGAGGAAAATTAGAATACTAACCATACTTTTCAAATGAACTCAAACATTGGTTTGGATCTTTAGTCAACATGTATACACAACAAGATCTAAAGAGCACATTGAATTTTCTCTCTCTGGTAAGCCAGAGATCTGACTGAATTCACTTCCATGGTAATCTTCTTATATGAAAATTTTACTCTTTTCATTTTAAAAATTCTTTTCTTCTGTCATTTATGAATATTAATGGTTGTTTAATGTAAACTAAAGCTCACATCCCAGAAAAGTTTATTTAAAGAATTTTTTGAGAGTAGAATAGAAAAAGGAGAAAGAAAGTTGAACTTCTGATGAAATCTAAGATGCAAAAGTATGCTAGCTAAAGTTTGCTGAAAGTCCTTTCTTCTCTTGATTTAGAGATGAATAGAATATTAATGACATACATTAATACATCTAATATATAATATGCTAGCATTATACATTCAAATAGGAAATATCAGAACTTTTCAGATTTCATGTAATTCAGATACAATTCTAAGAATATGATGCTCCCCCCTTCCTCCATTTTTCTTTCTTTTTTAAAATTTTATAATATATATATTTTTAAAGATTTATTTATTTATTCGAAAGTCAGAGTTACACAGAGAGAGGAGAGGCAAAGAGAGAGAGGTCTTCCATCTGCTGGTTCACTCCCCAGATGTCTGTAACAGTCAGAGCTGCGTCAATCCAAAGCCAGGAGCCAGGAGCTTCTTCCAAGTCTCCTATGTGGGTGTAGGGACCCAAGGACTTGGGCCATCCTCCATTCCCAGGCCACAGCAGAGAGCTGGATTAGAAGAGGAGCAGTTGGGACTAGAACCGGTGCCCATATGGGATACCAGCGCTTTAGGCCAGGGCGTTAACCCGCTACACCACAGCACTGGCCCCAATATATTTTTAACTTACTTTGTAATAACAGGCTTAATAATACAATAAGTAAAATTTAACAAGTTAAAAGTAGAAATACCACTGTTCAAAGCTGGCATTGTGATGCAGTGGGTTAAAGTCCTGGCCTACAGCACCAGCATCCCATACGGCCTCTGATTCAAATCCCAGATAGCCCACTTCTGACCTAGCTTCCTGCTACTGTGCCTGGGAAAGCAGCAGAGGATGACCCAAGTCCTTGGACCCCTGCACCCCTGTAGGAGACCCAAAAGAAGCTCCTAGCTTTGGACTGGCTTAGCTCCAGCTTTTGCGCCCATTTGGGAAGTGATCCAGCAGATGAAAGACCTCTCTCTCTTTACCTCTCTCTGCAACTCTTTCAAATACATAAAAAAGAAAGAAAGAAATATCACTGTTCACGAGAAATATAGGCAAAACCTATAAACAATAATCAAATTTTAAGATTTCAATTTCTCTCATGCACATTAAGTATTTTTCTGGACTCCATATGTTAGCTACCACAAATCAGAGAAAATATGTGAATTTTTTTGAGGGGGTTTCTGGCTATTTCACTCAGTAAATGGTTTCCAGCTGCAACCATTGTTTGCAAAAGACAGGATTTCATTCTTTTTTATGGTTGAGTAGTATTCAATCACAGAAGCAAAAATGCTAACAAATGTCCTAGCTATTTGCATCTAGCAACATCTTGGAAAGATCATCCACCTGGACTAAGTGGGATTAACTTAGGGATGCAGAGATATTTCAACATATGCAAATCAATAAATTCTCTATATCACATTAACAAAATGAAGAATAAAACCATACAATTATTTCAATAAATGCAGAAAAACAATTTAAAATACAACATATTTCATGAAAATATCTAAAATTATGTATAGAAGGAACATATCTTGACAAATATTTTTAAGGCAGTATGGTATGCAGTACTTTACGGAAGTTACTTTATTTATCTGAACACAATATGTGACTGTTGCTTTTTTCTTACTTTTCTGTCTTTCTAAATATCTTGAAAGCTAGTAGTATTTTTTTGTTCCTATAATCATGATGCCTTAAGCTCTGTTTCTTCTGACCCCTGTATTTGACAACTTACTTTATTCTCAAATCAAACAAATGCAAACTACTACTTACCCTTATCACAGAAGTCATCAATTATTAATATATGCGATTTACAGACTACATAATGAAATACCTTCCTTAAAGGCTCAATACTGGTCATACTCTTTTCATATCAAAACTATAGCATATTCTCTATGCTGGGATGAATGTTTTAACAATCAGATCAGTTCAACCAAAAAGAGGATGTTTTGTCAAACTTGAAACTCTCTGCATTGCTCTGAGACAAAAAGCTATCACACAAAAGGCAAGTGTGTGTGAAAAAAAATTGTTGAATTAGAATATGAGTAAATGTTCTTCCAACATGGAGAGTCTATGTTTCTATTCTATATCTATCCTGTCAAACATCAAATGCTTTTCACTCTATAAAGCTTCCTTAATCATAAACTTTGATAGGCTTTCAAAATTTCTTCCAGAATTTTTCTCAACATTTCACAATATTGCTTTGGGAAAATAATTTTCATATACTCTTGTCTGTTCTAAAAGTATGTGTGTCCAAACTTTCCTGACCAATTCAGAACAAGAATTAGTGATAAGCTGTATAAGGCATTTCAGATGTTGGTACTGCCCAACCATCAAGTCAAGCATCAAAATCCTAGCTAGTCTTCCCATCCCTTTCCTTTTACATATGAAGAAGCAGCAAAGCATTGCAAGAATTTTGAAGAAGTAGACCAGAATGTGTAATATGGCATGTGCAAGTTTACAGGAAACACATAATTAATAGACAATAGAATGTTTAAAAAGTTACACTTGAGTCAGAGAGATTTGTGGAAATTTATAACCATGGAAAACACCAAGGGGCAGATGCTGTGTTATATTATGTTAAGCCACTGCCCACAGTGCCAGCCCTTGGGCATCTGCACCCACTTGGGAGGCCCAGAAGAAGGTCCTGGTTTCTGGCTCCAGCTGGCCCAGAGGTGGCCATTGCAGCCATTTGGGGAGTGAACCAGTCTTCACCTTTCTCTGTCTCTCTGTCTCTCTCTCTCTATCCATAATTCTGCCTTTCAAATAAATAGCAAGAAAAAGATAAAGAGGATAGCTTCTTTCTTTTTTCTTTTTAAATTTATGTACTTATTTGAAAGGTATAATTGGGGGTATGGGGAGACAGAGAGATAGAGAGTATCTTCCATCTACTGGTTCATGCCGGAAATGGTTGCAATGGCCAAGGCTGGGCCCGGCTGGAGCCAGGAACCTAGAACTCCATCCAGCTTTCCCATGTGGGTGCAAGGGTCTAATCACTCAAACCATCTTCTGCTGCTTTCTCAGTCACTTACCTGGATGGGAAGAGGAGCAGCGAGGACCTAAAGGGTGCTCATAGGGAATACCAGAGGCACAGGCAGTGGTTTAACTGGCCACACCACAACATCAGCTCCTAAAGAGGATATTTTCAAGGATATATTTTTTCCCAAGATGAATCAATAGTTGATTAAAACTTACCATTTTTCTCAAAAGAGTTTTAAAAGGGAAACATGATCAACAGCTTTAGGATATCAAACACCTCATAAGGTCAAGAGAGACTACTAATTTAATAAAAGTGTTCTCAGAGTGAATGGAGATGTATCTACTCAAGGGAATTTACCCGCAGGATGAAATAGCAGAAACGGAGCAATCTGCAAGTGGAGAACTCAGAAGCTAGCTATGAATAGGTCAGAAGATTGAGTCACCAGACATGGAGCTGTTACCCTGGAGTAGACCCTTCACACATTTTGTGGGACTTAAAGGCTGATGCATTTACTTCACATTTGAGGGATATAACGTCTAGGAAGGACTTCACTTTGAAAAGTCATAATGGGATAGGGAACAAAATATAAAATCAGTATTTATCAAAAAAGACCTCAGAAGAACAACTTCTGCTCTGGATTGAGACTCCTAATAACTATACATCGTAAGTCGAGAAACAGATATAACTGAACTCACAATGACTTTAGCCCCTGGGTCTAAATGGCTACCACACAAGATGACTTACCCCAAATGGCAGAGTTAGAAACATATCAGGGGATTCCAATTCAATCCCATCAAGGTGGCATGTACCAATGCCATCTCACTAGTCCAAGTGATCAATTTCTGCTCACAACTGATCATAATGATAGGACTAAGAGCTAAAGGGAGCACATAAACAAGAATAGTGTCTGAAAATACTAACTGATAGAATAAAAAAGGGAGAGAACAATCCAACATGGGAAGTGAGATACACAGCAGACCCATAGAATGGCAGATGTCCTAAACAGCACTCTGGCCTCAGAATCAGCCCTTAAGGCACGCGGATCTGGCTGAACAGCCCATGAGAGTATTTCAGGCATGGAAAGCCAAGACACTCTGGGAAAAAAAAAAAAAAAAAAAAAAACCTAAATGAAAGATCTCCGTGAGTGAGATCCCAGTGGAAAGAACAGGTCATCAAAGAAAGAGGTACCTTTCTCTGAAGGGAGGAGAGAGCTTCCACTTTGACTATGACCTTGTCTAAATATGATCAGAGTCGGTGAACTCAAAAGGCTTCCATAGCCTTGGCAACTCATGACTAGAGCCTTGGGTAACTACTGATGCCATAAACAAGAGTGTCAATTTGTTAAGTCAACAACAGGAGTCACTGTGCACTTACTCCTCATGTAGGATCTCTGTCCTTAATGTGCTGTACACTGAGGCTTAATGCTATAACGAGTACTCAAACAGTATTTTTCACTATGTGGGTGCAAACTGTTGAAATCTTTACTTAATATATGCCAAACTGCTCTTCTGTATTTAAAGAGAATTGAAAATGAAAAAAAAAAAAAGATCTCTCTCTGTCTCTCCTTATGTGTTTTACTCTGCCTTTCAAATAAATAAAATGAATCTTTAAAAATGAATTCTCAAAATAAATTTAACTCAAAAAAATAATAAAAGGCAATTTCAAAGGATTTTTTCAAGTTAATGTGCACCAAAGATAAAAACTTCAAGAGTTACAATGAAATTCAAACATGTAACTATTATCAAACAAAATAGACACATAGAGAAACTGAACACTGTAATTTTTACACATATGATGAAATAATCATTACTATTATGCTCAAAAGAATACAAAATACTCCTAAAACTTAATAAGTAATGGACTGTGTTAGAAAGTATCAGTATTTTTGGCAGCCAAAAGGGGCCAATTGAACATATATGGTAAATTTAATCAGAGTAGATCCTAACTGAAAAGAGTTATGAATAGGAAATTGATTTTAAAATCTTTTCAGACTGAAAAGCAAAAATTGTAACAATTGCTAAGAAAGGAGAGCTACTTTAGAGCATATGGTGAAAAGATATATCATGCATTTTATTGGAATCCAAATGGAAAGTAAAGAGAAAGACACAAAGTCAGTATTTGAAGAATTATAGTGAAAACAACCTCCAGAACTGATAAAAATACAATTCAATTTTTTAACAAATTCTAATAAAACTTATAAATGATAAATCTAATAAATATTCAGACACATGACAATAAAACTATAAAATAAAGGGTGGAGAAAACATGTTGAAATAAAATATAGCCAGGAAAAAAAGATATACTATACATATACAATGCTACACATACTTAAAGGCATAGCATTTAGACTAGCACCTGTCTTACCAAGAGCAATACTGGAAGTGAACGCAGTAAGAACCCTAATCTTAAGGTGATGAAAAGGGACAAATGCCAGTCAGTAATTCTATACTTGGGAAACATCTAAGAATTCATGTGAAATAAAGGCATTTTCAGACACATGAGCAGGTAGACAAAGTCCAAAAGAAGGAATTTGTCACACTGATCCCTTGCTGAAAGGACATTTAATTTGCACACAAAAGAACTATAACATTAGAGGAAATGTCCAAAATTTTAATTCAAGTGAACATTTCCTCCAATTTTAAATGTACATTGACTATTTAAAGGACTAATCACAAGATTATCTTACAGGTATTAAATTTTTTTTTTGGCACTAGCATGGGCTGTGGCAGCAGCCCATACATTTGGAGGCTTCAAGTGGGACTAAACTGCTTTAAGATACATATAGTTATTAAGGACAGGGTAAAATAACAGTAAGATCAAAAAATGATAATTCTAACATAAATAAAAGTAATAAGAAAGTACTATTTTCATTAATTAGGATAGACTAAATGTCATCTGGATTGGAGGGTAAGAAAGGACCTCAGGTATGTACTTGATAAATGTTCATTTCTTCTTCATGTCACAGCACAATGCTAGCTGGTAGGAATAGCAATACATCTGTTGTACTCTACTACTCTTCTCAAGGTCTTTGAAGCCCTGTAGATCTAGTTAACACAGGGGTACAACACAAGCATAGAGTGTGAGGCCTAGATTTGTGACTATCATTTCAACTCATATTCCATTGACCAGAACTTGGTTACATGGCCTCATCTAATTGAAAGGGCCAGAAAAATGTAGCTATGTGTGCACCCAGGAATTTGCGAACAAGGTCACTAGTGAGACTGGCAGTCTCTGTCACAGATTTTCAGTGGAAAGAGCTCAGTGGAGAGCAATCCAGGTGTGTGTGGTTCCCCTGGTCTTTTTCTTTCTTATTACAAAACCACCGGTATTCAATAAGGGGGTTCAATTCCGATGTTATTTTCTAATCTTAGTTACCTCTCAAAGGCCCTGGCTTTGCACACTCTTGTCAGATTATGTTTCTTCCCTCTTAATTCCTTACCATAAGGACTAAACTCTAACCTGAGTTTTGGAATGGACAAAGAACATTCAAATCATAACACATTACCACCTTTATTAAGTTAGTCATAAACAATTAGTAGAGGGAATATGGATAGTACATGGTAAAAAATCTCTCAAGTTCTCAGCCATATATGGCAGGGGTCAAAAACTTTCCCTGTGTACGAAGTCATAGTAAATATTTTTAGTTCATTGTGGGAATCTAGTTAGCTAGGGGAAGGATCTGAGGTCTGACAGCCTTAGCCATACCGTGTTCTACAGCCTTCTGCTCACCCACATGGGCTGTTGATGGACATCTCCAGGAAGTCTGTGGTTTGAACAGCAGTGGCCAAGTAGCCTTGGAACAATTGCTGATGGCCCATATGACCCTCTGGCCCAGCCAGCATCACAATCCCCTTCTTGCAATATCCATACTCTCTTCCCTTCTTGTGTTCAACCCAAGCTTCTTATTCTGTGCACCACCCTTGCCTATGTCTCATTCATCACCAAGCCGCCCTCTCCTCACCATCTTCCCAGTAGAAATTGCAAGTTCTTCAATGTTGCAAATGTAGAACTAGTGCTAGCTGGAAAAATCTAATATGTCTTTAGCGTATGTCCCCCCAATAACTTCTAATTCATTATAATGTCGTTCCAATAAAACTACCATGGGGACACCCCCATTCCCATCATGAACTTGAAACTGTGACACTTCTGATATTTCCAAAAGAGAGCAAGGAAATGAGTGATGCTTAAACCTTGTCCCAAACTCCCCCTTCTTTTGAATATTAAATTGAACACCACCCCTTTGCCTCCAAATGGTATAAGGGAAGGCCTAACATAGATTGGGAGCTTTTTCTTTATTGGGGTCTTTGCTCTGTTGAGGACATTTTCAATGTTGCAGGTGTTTTCTTGGTGAGAAATTTTTCTTTTTTTGGGGGGGGGGCTTTTTTTTTTGACAGGCAGAGTTAGACAGTGTGAGAGAGAGAGAGACAGAGAGAAAGGTCTTCCTTCCGTTTATTCACCCCCCCAGATGGCCACTACAGCCGGCGCACGGCACCGATCTGAAGTCAGGAGCCAGGTGCTTCCTCCTGGTTTCCCATGCAGGTGCAGGGCCCAAGCACTTGGACCATCCTCCACTGCGTTCCTGGGCCACAGCAGAGAGCTGGACTGGAAGAGGAGCAACCGGGACAGAATCCAGCGCCCCAACTGGGACTAGAACCCAGGGTGCCGGCA
Organism: Oryctolagus cuniculus; assembly: GCF_051225735.1. NCBI lineage: Eukaryota > Metazoa > Chordata > Mammalia > Lagomorpha > Leporidae > Oryctolagus > Oryctolagus cuniculus. The sequence goes on from NC_142868.1 coordinate 124,561,232, forward strand.
TCACAGGCAGAGGATTAACCTAGTGAGTCACAGTGCCAGCCATCCTTTGGCTTTTTGTTCATGCACTCTCTCCTCTCTTGATGGCTTAATTAAGTTCTTGAGTCTTCATTTTTGTCTTGCTCTAAATAAATCCTGCTTTTTTGTACACCATTATGCTTCACCTTTGAATTCCTTCATGATTGGAAGGAAGAATCTAGTATAAGACTAACTGGGAGCTCCACAACCCACAGCAACTTGGAAGGCCATCGGATCTTATGTAACAACTACTCAACACTCAACTCTGCTATGTAACTGGTGAAAATGGGGCAGGCATTACAACTTGGAATGACTTCAACCCATATCAGAGTTCTTGTTCAAGCCTAGACTCTTCTGTTTCCAACTAGCTTCCTGTTGATGCACTTGGGTAGGCAATGAATGGTAGCTCAGCACTAGGATTACTGCTTCTTGGCTCCAGGTCCAACTTTGCATGTTGTGAAAACGTCAGAAATAAACCATATAATAGTTTGCAATCTCTTTTCTCTTTTTCTCTCCATTTCTCTTTATGTCCTTATCATGTACTCGCCTCTCTCTCTCTCTCTCTCTCTCTCAGATGGTGTAACTAGTTAGTTAAAATTTAGGCAAGCTGGAGTTCTTGTGCCTCTGTAATGTAATTCTATCTCCTAACTTGATTTGATATGCCTAGCTTCCTATGGTATGCCTGTTACATCTGGGGGCAGGGGGCATAAAAGTCCTCATCCTGTATGCTGTTTGTACATCCATTTGGGGTACCACTCCCTTCTTTATAGTAAAGAAGAAAGATAAGAGAGTGCTTTTTCTGCCCTGGATCTTGCTTAGAAGTACCAGTCTCCAGGTCTCCCACTCTTGGGTGGATTTTCCCAAAAACAGGTACCATTTTGGCTTTTTCTCTTATTTAGGAACAATTCTTTGGCTATTCATCTTGTGTATTTCTCAGTGCGGGGAAACCCACACTTGTGCATGAATGTTTGTTTATTCTTCATTTCTAAATAAATTCTGTTCCTATTTGAACATTGTACCAGTCTTCTCTTAATATATCTATCTCTAAAGGAGCCAATAATCCAGGTTAAAATATATTATGCTCATTGCCTACATCACATCCATCACTCTGCTTTTCAAATGGAAACAAATTTTTTTCCAAAAGGTGTGAAAATATCTCTAGACAATAGATAAACAAAAGATTAATTGGTGAAGAAAAACTCAGATGCAGTGGAAAATTCTGATTCTTGCCTCATGGTAAGAAGGTAATAGATGCCTTGAGAATATTAGCTAGAAACAATAGAATTATAAAAATAACTCCCATCAGAACAACAATAACAAAAATTAAAGACTAGGGAATTCTACTGTGCTACTTGATATTTTACAATAATACACATACATCATTTCAATCACAATAAAGTCAGTGTTCTTGCTTTGCTATTTGTAAGTTTCACAGAATAGGATTGGAAAGATAATGTCATGTGCAAATGAAAAATAGATTTGAAAATACATATAAAGACAGCATTTTTGCTTTAGGAGACAGTAACCAGATTTCTGTAGAATTATATGGGAATCAAGTTTTCAGTCTTAAATAATCTAAGCATTCAATTTGTATGTTTGTGACAAAGAACTTCTGCCTGATTGTGCAAAGCCAGAAAGGAATTGGTCAGGCTGAAGCAACAACCTTGTATAGTTTGAGTTTATTAAAACCAACCACACTGAAGATAGGTGAGGCCGTTTTGTCATTCCCTGAAGTTCTTAACACTTTACTTTAGAAACTTAGTTAATGCCCATGATCTTGCATTCATATTTTCCTCTTAACCTCTCCTTTGTCCTAACCATTTCTATTACAATTTTTATGTGACACTTAAGCTTAACCTTTATAATATGAGAGGAGATTTTTTAAGAGGTTTCAGGAAAATACCATAATGGGTTTTCTTTCTGTGCAACTAACATGTTAAATGCCTTTATCAGATTAAAGAAAACTATTATATTTATATGACATCAGGGAATAAAACAATTTCATTTCATTTCCTTTCATAATATCACACTGTGATCTTGGGATTGTGTGCATTTACATTTCATTAATTTGAAGAAAGAAAAGTCTATTATGTTTTTAACAACTGCTTTTAAAAAGCACATTTAATTCATACATTTCCTTCAACACTGACAGTTCATGCTCTTTATAGATTACAGTGATGCTATCAGCCATCAAATTGTTTATATCCCTATGAACAGTAGTACACTTAGCAAAAGCCACTGTAATGTCCCTTGCATCACAGAAAAACCACTCACAGTCCCTCAACACAAAGTGTAAGTGAGGATAATACAATAAAAAAAGGGTAATACCCTTTAATGCACAACAAAGATATCATAATAGGATAGAACTTGAACAGTAAGGTGTAGTCTACAAATGGATTTAGACAAAGGTGAACGGAAAATTGCACCTTCCCAGTGCCACATCACCTCAGCATATTGGTCTCTTCCCTCTAACGGTGAACATTCTTCCCCTCATTCTTTGTGTAGCCAACTCATATCCATCCTTTTAGAGTCAATGCATGTGTCATCCCTGAGGCAAGAATTCCCACACATACATTCAACTTCAAGCCATGGTGTTTGCACAGCTCTTTACAATTTTTCAATGGCAAAAATCGCTATTTAAACAAGTCTTTGGTCACTGTGAGTAAAATTATCTATTAAGTTATAAATAACAGCAGTGCTTTTTGGGACCATCTATAATTTCTGTTTCTGCTGAATATAGAATTGCCATTCAATAAACATTTGTCTTAAAGTTACTATGCAATGATGATTTACCATGTCTTTCAACAATACATTACAGAATGCTTCTTAGAATATTTAGATTGTTCAGCCATCTGTGGGAAAATTATCCATAGTAAACATGGATGCATCAAGATCTAATAAAAATGGAGAATGAGGAGGTGGACACAAAGGCACAAAGCTTTCCTTCTGTACAGAATAAACTCATTCACAAAATGTAGAAAAGCATTTGCTATTTAACTAATATCGAATGAGTAAAAGAGCAATATCAAAAGCATCACAATGACAACAGAAAAGGCAAGCCTGTATAGCTAATTCCATCCCATGGTGATTTTTCCCAAGGCATGTAAATGTTTTCAAATTTTAAAGTTACAATAGGTTTATAAATAATTCCAATTCTTTCTAATATTTTGGATCAAAAATTTGTCTAAACTATCTAAATTAACAGTAAAATTTGATCATTAGAATTTGTGAGTAGAAATTAAAGACTATAAACATTTGCTTTTCTCTGCATCTTCTTAGTCATTTAAAATCATTTAGAGCATTATTTGAGTTAAGAAAGTGAAAGTCATCTCTCTGTTTTTCACCTAACTAACCTTTTAGTTCCCAAATGGAAAATTTCAATCACAATTAGTATATGATGGGAAACTTTAACTTTTTGAGATATCCTTGCCCAATTCAGAATTAACCCCATGATTAAATTAATAACTATAAGTTTTTGGTTTTGGTGAATATTATGATGTGTTTTGGTGTTAAGTATATAGACAGAGCAGTTAGCTTTGGAGGAATTTTTTTAAAGATTTATTTATTTATTTGAATGTCATAGTTAGAGAGAGAGAGAGACAAAGAGAGAGAGGTCTTTCATCTGGTTCACTCCCCAGATGGCCTCAATGGCTAGGGATGGGCTAGGCTGAAGCCAGGAACCAGGAATTTCTTCTATAGCTTCCTGCAAGAACCCAAGTACTTGAGCCATCTTCCACTGTTTTCCCCAGGTCATTGGCGGGGAGCTGGATGGGAAGTGGAGCAGCTAGCACACAAACCAGCATAATTTGGGAGGAATCTAAATTTTTGAGTCTTTCAGCCTAAAATCAGACAGATAATAAAGCAATATAAAAGTTCACATTATATGAAAAATAAAATACAGGTAATGTTATACTAAATTAGTCACTTTAAAGAAAATCTCAGTTGTCTACCTGTGCATTCCAGAAGAATGATCTGTTATTGCTATTATACCTTCCATCTGTTTGCAATGATTTCTACATGTAATACAAATTAGTCATCCATCAGCAAATCCAATATTTCATTTTGAAATTTACAAGAATTGCTAGCCACAGTATGGACCCCTGTCTCAGACCTTATTCTGTGCTTAACTTATTTCAAGGGATCCATTGAATGACTGAAAGATGCAGATATTTTGTGGAACTAATGGTAAATTTTGTTTAGAAATACTGGCTAAGATCGAACGACTTTATATCCAAAGATTAATCCTGTATTCTCATCATTTGATTGCATTCCTTCAGAATTCTCACTAATAAAATTACTCTATTTTTCACTAAATTAATTATCAATTGTATTTGGAGCCACAAGTACAGAGCAGACTCAGACATAAAGACACCAATTTGCACACAGTATAATATTTAGTACTGACATGTGCCTACTTACAAAGCTAGGCAAAAATAACCTGACCATGAAAGATATAAACAGTTAAACAGTAAGAGCAATGGGTTCTAATTTTGCTGTTTAGGATGGCTACATGGAAGTCTTTGTATAGAAACTTTATCTTGAACACACAAATAGAGAAGTAGAAATAGGTCTAGAAAGATACATTTTTCTTAGATCATAGATCTTTATGGAATTAACTCAGAATTCTGAAAGTTTCTGTATCTTCAAAAATTATTTTGTTGAATACTATGCAATTAATTGGAGGAAACAAAAGCTTGACTTAAACGCCATCCACACCCAAAATGTCTTAAAATTTAACAGGAGATATATTATTCTACCGATATATCTATTCATCACTTTAATGGGGAACAAAGATAACTGGTGAATGTAATCTGATTTCAAATAAGATGGAAATTTGAAATGATGGTATTATTTTTCATTATATAACATGCTTTATTTTTATTTAACAAATATGTACATACATATAGTGTAAAATAGGCACACAGAAATATATGTATTTATGTAAATAAAATGGTAATTAAGCAAAACATTCTCAGATCATGGCATCCACACAAATTCATTGCCTATAAAAACAGACTTTGATACCCGAACTTCAAGAAATAAAGAAATAGTAGGAAAATCCTTGAGCCTATAAGGCATAAACAAAAACTTAGCACTTAATGTGCTACCAAGTACATCATTGGATATTATTTGATTTATTCATTTATTTGTTCTCTTCTTTTCAAATTGCACCTGGACATAAGGCATGGACAATTCTCATTTACTTTGTATCATTTTACTAGTATAACCTCACAAAATGAAGATGTAGTATCAGTACTCAAGATGATTGCACAACTGATGATTATTCAAGACTCTGTGATGCCACATCAATTTATGAAACTATTAATAGAGTTTCTACCTCAAAATAAGAGGAAACTTAGACATCAACTTTGACTTTGCACAAGACAAATTGATTTTTTTTCTTACACTGACATACTTTCAGTTTAAAACTGATTGATTTTTAAAACTTAATTGTCTAGTCTTCAGTTTCTTCTTTTGTATAAAATGGGGCAGGTTTAGAAAAGTTTCAAGATGCCTCCTGGATAATATACTTGTGAACCAAATTTTCTATGAGGCAATTTAATGGGATTAAGGAATATCTCAGAAAGGGAATGCAGTATGGAAAGTTCAGAGATGTGGGAGACTTAAAGTCCAAGAACTATAGGAAAATGTTTCCAGATCATGCTGGGAGGCTAGATATGACCACTTGGGTAACTTCTACATCTCTAGATAGAGTGTATTTTTACTTTGTTACAAATAGTATTGAATGAAGTAAGTGTATTAATATTATCTCTTGAGAGTTTTGAGATTTCATGAATGTTTTTGATGCACCTTGACCAAGAACAAAGAAGACAGTCTTATGAGAGACCTCTTGGTTTTTCCTGGTGCAGGGTAAATATTCAGGTGCCTTAGACTTGTGTCAGGTGAAGGAAAGAACGAATTTCCTGCTGTCCTTATGCTGTGAGGTCCAGTTCTTTTTAAACATTTATTTATTAATTAATTCACTCACTCATTGGACAAGCACAGTGACAAGGCACAGGGGTGGGGACAGGGCAGATTTACCAAATGCTGGTTCATAACCAAATGGCTGCAAAGGTCATGGCAGTTCCAGGTTGAACCTGAGAGCCTGGACCTCCATTTGGGGATCCCCCAAGGGCGGCAGGGGCCCAAATAATTGAGTAATATTCTGATGCCTTCTCAGGCACATTAGCAGGGAGCTGGTTTAGAAGTGGAATAGCTGAGACTCAGACCAGTGGTCATATGGGATGCAGATATCACTAGCAACAGCTTAACCTACTGTACCGTAATGACACCCCCAAGATGTCCAGTTCTCATTTATTTACTCCATTCACTCCATCTCAGTGTCTCCAGGTAAAATGTATATTTTCCCTTAGATGCACTGTCTCTGACCTTAACTGGGACCAAAATGTCATGCCATGTTTCCTCTTTCTTCTATTCAGCCTTCTATTCAGTTCTTCAATGGATTACTGTAAATGTGCATTTTCTTCAGTTTTCCCCACTCCATTACACCAAAGACAACACTGAAGGTACAATCACAGAGGCAGTTTGCGAATACATTAAGACCAGAGTAGAAGGCAAGGAAGAAGAGATTGTGATAATGGAATATTATAAAGCAGTTGGCCCTATTGGGGAGGCAGAGTTAACAGTTAGGGGAGGTAAGAAGAGTGAAGATATTTTTGTTAAGTGAGTTGATAAATTGGTTTAAATGAGCCATCAGAGACAGTAAGATGTGATAACAGCAGAGAGAGTGTAACCCAAAGATTCGATTTCAGATGTTTATAGAATACAAATTACTGTTAAGAATTGACTTTATGTTTCAGGAAAACAGAGAGAATGAAAGAAAACATTGCTGTAAATGCAGGCAGGTTGTTAATTCCAATCTTTTAAGAAATTGAGAGACATCCTGGTTACTGGCTTTGACTAGTTTTTGTAACATAGTGAGTAATATCATCTAGAGCAATTAATAGTAAAATGGGGAGATATAAATAGGCGAAGACACCAGAGATTTTACTAGAATAGAGGGATTTATATTAATTGATTTTGAAGAATTAACAAACTGAATAAAAATTAGAAGGATTTTCAGACTGTAGTTAGGACCACTGTGGATTTGTGACCATAATTTGTTTTGGTACCAACATTACAGATATGTGATTTCAGCAACAGCATTATCTATCCAGGAACAAGATTAGAGGTAATGCATAGTTGTGTTTTATAAAAATTATATTCTTCTATGAATTTGCAAATTAAAATGGCAGAAGGCAAATAGTTTATGCTATTTTAAACGATCATTTCAATTATAAGCATGGATTCTAAGATTAGAGAATGAAATGAAGGCAAGAGTTGAGAGATAACGGAAAAGATCAGTTAACTAAAAGTTTTCATGTAGTCAAATGACAGACATAGTATAAATATGCAAGAAAATTGGAAGAGTAAACATATGTTTCCATAAATTAGTAAGTGTGATTTTAAAGTAGACATTCTCTGGTTAATGACAAAGAATGTATTTGGAATTGGAGATAAAAGATGAAGGTGATCTCATTTATGATAGAAAAACTATGAAACTTAGAATCCCACAGGTCAATCAAGTTATTAATGGGATATTCAAGTCACCCAGGGTGGTGATGAGGAGGAGGTAGGAAGACTGACAGCCACATGTCAGCGGTTTTCTGAGTGGGGTGCCTGTCCACAGTGTGATGGAGGCATGAGAACCTGAATGGACATGTGAATAAACTTCAAAGAAGCAGCAGGAATTTGTGCCATATGGTGTGACTAGAGATGGTAGTAAAGTAGATGAGGAAAAATATCACTTTTCTAACCTAGAATAGCACTGGTCACAAGAGAATTATGAAGAAAAAAGTAGAAAAAGTTACATATTTTTCCAAGTGATTTGCTAGACATTAACTAATCTACCTCGAGATTAATTGATACTCTAGAGACAACTTGCTTGGCTTGTTTTTACTAATTCCTAGGATATGTAATCTCTCAATTAGAGTCTATTAATGTTTATAAAATAAAAGCAATATAAATGATTCTTATGATAGCCATATCAGTGAACTTTTCCCAAGATTAATTCTTTTAAAAATAGCATATAGTAACATAGGCTCTGGTGGCCATTAATCCATATTGTATGTAAGTTAAGAGTCTTATATGAGGAGTCTTTCATTCAGTAATATAAATGTATATATTTTCCAAACTCTCTGAACACCTCAATATATTGCAATGTCCTAAACAATTTTTAGCAGTTGTGTATTTAAAAACTTGCAAAAGCCAAAAGTTTTGAAATTTGGACAAAATCATATCTTCTAATTGATAAATCTGACTCAGATATAATTTCTACATCTCAAAATATGAAAATGTAATAGTTACAGGAAAATCCATCTAGTTGTTGCTGATATCATTAAATTGCCTTATTTTCTTTCTGAGACAAGGATAGGATTGTCATAATTCTAATTTTATTTTAGAATAAACATAGAAAGGAATACTTCAAATGAAAACATAAAAGAAGCATTAAGAAGGATACTAACAGTAAGTCACCCAGAAAATGTCCTCATATTGAAATTGAAAGGAATAGGAAGATATATTCCCATATGCCAGCAAATTGAAGTGGTGATTCTATAAACCACTACTGACTTTCCTTTCATCTCATTGCCATCTGTTTTCAATGATGAAACATCTATATGTAAGACCAGAAGAAAAATCTATCCATTCATTCAGTCATTGAACAAAATAAACACTCACATAAGAGAGGTGCTAAATTATTGTCCCATATTTACTGATTTATTTACAAGAGTAATTTGTGATATTGCATTATAGATATAGGCCAATTCTAAGGGACAAACAAAGATAGTAAGGAATACTGGGAAATAAAAGAGGATCAAGTTTGTTGTTTTCCCCCATTGGTTGTATCTAGAAAGTAGCAGATGGAAAAAATTCACACAAAATACTGTATTAATACCCATGAAAATAGGAAATGTTGGACTTTTTAGGTTATTTAATTTGATAATTTTGAGAAATAAATGATACAGTTTCCTTGTTTTCCATTATATAACAGCTACGATGTTTATCGACAGATATAATGAGGCTTGAAATTGACTTTTGTTGAAATTAATACTGAAGTCTCAGTGAAATTTTCAAAAATATTTTGATGGCAAGGGAGTTCCATACTGTAAAAACTGAAGAATTCAAGCACCTACTTGGTTGTGGTAATTAACCTTAACTGAGAATTACTAAAATGATGGTTAGGGTAAGTTTGCAGCACAGTTTTATGATTATATAAAAATGTGGCTGCTGCTATTACATCAGTTTAGGGTATTTCATTTGGGTTGTAGGAATAATGACCACTTCACACAGCATAACAATTTTATTTGAGGTTCTGTTGTTTGCTGAGCTGATATCTACGGTCTTTATTTGTCTCCAACATCTATTTTGCCCAGTTTAAAATCCACTCTTGACCAGAGCCAGCTACCCAACGTGCAGAACTTATCTTCTAAACAACTCAAACAACCCTGGAATCGGTTACATTACAATTTGGTAATACCCAACTTCAACTGCTTTGTGCGGAATCTGAAAGATCTGTTGTGAAAATCTGTTCATTCAGTAAATAGTCACTGAGTCCCTACTCTAAATAGGCACTGTTTGGGGTTGTTGATACATCAGTAGACTGTACTGGTTTACATCCTAATACAGAGGGAGAAAGACACAAATAAACACTATTTAAAAAGTCACATTGGCGAATAGTACCTCAGCTAAGAGTCCCCTTTCTTATATTAAAGTGTCCAGATTTAATTCCCAGTTCTGGCTCCTGAGTCCAGATCCCTGTGAATGCAGACCTTGAGAGGCAGTAAAGCTGAATCAAGTAACTGGGTTCCTGTTACCCATTTGGAAGCTCTGAGTTGCATTGTCAGCCAAGCCCAGTCCTGGATGTTGAAGTCATTTTAGGAGTGAACCATTTTAGGTAAGAAATCTTTCTCTCTCTGTCTCTCTATGCTCTGTTTCTTGCTTTCTATGACTTACTACCTCTCCCAGAAAAGTTAAGATCAGCAAAAATCTGCTTTCATTCCTTTGTTTTTTTTTTTTTTCAATTCTAATATCTAATCCTGATGTTTATTTTTTTTAACTTTTATTTAATGAATATAAATTTCCAAAGTACAGCTTATGAATTACAATGGCTTCCCCCCCATAATGTCCCTCCCACCCGCAACCCTCCCCTTTCCCACTCTCTCTCCCCTTCCATTCACATCATGATTCATTTTTGATTCTCTTTATATACAGAAGATCAGTTTAGCATACATTAAGTAAAGATTTCAACAGTTTGTATGTCACATCCTTGGTTTCAACTGATTTCAGATGAAAAATATGGGGGGGAAATCATCTGCAGTAAACAAATACAGATGCTTTTTTCTTGCTGTTGTCCCCAAAGTAATAGCAAATACAAACTACTTACATATTGCTTTCATTTTATTAGGTGCTATTAAGTAATCTAGAGATGATCTATAGCATACGGTAACATATGTGTAAGTTATACACAAATATTATGTCATTTCAAATAGGAAGCTAGACAGATTTGGATTTGGTTCATGGAACCAATATTCAGTAGATACCAGGGGCTCACTGCATAGCTAAACCTCTTGATGAATGAACTTTGACAAACTGGTCACTTGTAATCAAAGGTGCTCCCTGAAGTTTGAAAACAAGGACAATTAATGTGAATTTTAAGATTATTGATAGGCAAAACAGGGAGGGTCTTAGTTTACATCTTGTTTCAGATACCAAATCTGCGTAAGCTTCCATGGCTTGAAAATACAATGAATAAATTTATAGACACAAAGGTTGCACAGCAAAGAACTCATGACTGAGTTTTCTGAGTTGGGAGTGAAGAACTACAGATTCTGCCCATATTTTATGAGTTTGGTGTAGCAAATCAGCTCTTCTGGAGTAAAATAAGGTCATCATGAGATTTATCTAAAATGAAGAGACTCCTTAGACTCTCTTCTGTTTTCCTTAACCAATTGCACAACTACTATGATTCTGTGTGTCAAGTGTACAAGTGTATCAGGGAATGGCTCTAGCAATAGAGGGAGGTCCCAAAAGAGCAGATAGTGGAGAACAATTCCAAAAAGACTTTCCAAAGGGAAATACAACAAGTCCATATTCCCTAATATCCACCACTCTCTATCTGCAGTGGACATTGTAAGACACTACGGATTTTTTGTCTAACCTCATCACTCAATACCTCAGAATCATCACCCCTTCTTCACTGAGAATATAGAAGTTAGCAGTCTAGAACTTCATTTTCCCAGAAGGTAGCCACTAGCCACATGTGACTCTCTAACACTTAAAATGTGGCTTATCCAATCAAAATATATGTGTTTATAAAATACACTATATTTCAAATATTTATAAGAGAAAAATATAAAATATATCACTAAAATTTGGTAAAGTACTGAAATTTTAATATTTAGGAAAGTTGATTAAACAAAATATTCAAATAAATTTTAACACTTTCTTCGACTTTTCGATGAAGCTAATAAAAAATTTATAATTTAATTTTGGCTCTGTTCTATGACTAGCAATTCTCTGGGAAGCCCTGGCTCAGAAACTAGCAATCTGGAACTTCTTTGGTGGTTGATGATGCTCATACTATTTTCTGCCTTCAATCACAAAAACTAAGCTTTACATCTACTTGCATCTGTGATCATCTTCACCATAATATCATGATTGATGCCCATCTGACCTCCACCATCAGATCATGTGTTTCCTTCAGCTGAAAGATTTTGTTCAGTCCATTGAATATTCCCAGAGTTTAGCAAGCATGCAATGTATTTTAAAAACTCAATATACAATTGATAAAACATTAATTAATAATTCATATGAGTGGAAACAAAAAATCATTTTAGTAAAAAGGTTTTGAAAGAGGCACAATGAGTCTATTGAGACAAATGCTGCAGTATAATTGAGGTCACTTTTATTTATCTATCATTAAATTCAGTCTAAGTCATTTGTGCTCTGATGCAGATACAATTTATTTTAGGATTAAAATGGCATCCATTATAATTGATCCAGTTTTTTAAGTATTTTAGATAAACTGCTTATAGCAAAATAATGAATCTGGTTTTATTAAAATTTTGACACTCTCTTTTCAAAATAAGTAGCTTCTGCTCCAAATTTAAGGGATGATGACTAAAATAAAATGAAAAGTGAAATTGTAATTGGAATACTCAGATAATTGGCCAGGAGTTTTAATTCTTGGCTTCTGAAACTTTTTAAAAAAATCATGCTATAATTTATTTTATGAGCTAAGAAGACCTGAATCCAGAAGCACAACAGCTATGATCATACCCTGTTGTGCTACCTATTTTGCATTTTCCAGCAGAGCTGCATATCAAAGACAACATGAAATAAGTAATGCAATACAACACTGTAGAATGAATATTGAGCTGAGTATCAGGAGAGGAGAAAATTAGTTCAATTTATAAAAGTAGTGTCTTTGAGATTTAACTCTTGATGTCTAGAAATGGAGAAACAGGCCCAAATACCTTTTAACATAAATTCTCAAAAATCTTCAAAAGGACTAAGTGTCGGCTTTGCATTTTACTGATTTTAGACATGTAAAAGAATTTATTTAAAAATAAAGTCCTGGAGCAAAATTCAAAAAGAAATAGTGTAGAGCTAACTTCCAGTAGTATTATGGGGGAAAAATAATTCTAGAACCAGTTCCTCTTACATTATGTAATTATCATGCAATTATATGGAACTCATTCAATTCAGTCCATGGTAACTAGATTGAGTCCCATATCTTAAATATGTCATTAACAATGAACTTGCATGCTCTGAAATCTTAAGTCAACATAAAAAGTTAGAATATACCTTTATTTACAAATCATTCATTTTTTGACATATACATTGCCTAGTCATCTGGATATTAATGGTTATGGGTTCCCTCACATTGTCTTAAATCTCCACAAAACTTCGAGTAGAAGAAAAGGAGAGGGAAGGTTTTAGTGTTCTTATCTTACAGAATGATTACATGCTTCCACATTTTCAAGAATCATGGGGATTTAAGGCACAGCCAAGAGCCAAGAGGAAAATAAACTTCAAAGAAATCCAGTCTCTCTGACTCTAACCACTTTTCCAAAGAACAAATTTGGAAAAGAACGGCATTTCTTCATAGAAAACAACACTTTAGTCAGACATATTCAGTAGTATAAAAACTATTTTTCTTCAATTCTAGTGCTAAGAATATTCCTTTTTATTTATTCATAAAGCCAGATGTCATATATTTCACTTGTGTATCATCTGTCTACTGTTATTAAAATGTGAAGCTCATGAGGGAGAAGGTTTTTATTAACCTATATATTTTTGTTTATCTCTCTATCTCCAGGCCTGGGAATAATTTCTGGCAGAAACTAAGTTCTTGATATATATTTATTGAATAAATGAATAAAGAAATGAATGGATTCCACTTTATCTACATTTTACAATAAATAGTCATAATTGGTAACATCAAATCAGGAAGCTGACATGTGAGCTTTCTTTATAGGACTGAAAAACTTCATAACATTATTTTTATGAACTTATTTGTTATTCAGCAGATACTCATTTGCCATCTTTTATGTGCAAGTCAAAGAAGATAAGAATTATGGTGAATCATCCATCTCTTTAAATGTAATATGAAGAGATTAAACTGGTTTACATATAAAGTATCTTCCCCAAATAAAATTGTATCATAATCTCTTTCTTAGTTTTCACAAACATTGGTGCCAATAAATCTGAAAACTATGACAATGAATACATGAATAACCTAGTAGCTGATTCCACATTTTATCTCCTTGGTAACTACAGACAAAATCTTTGTTATGAAACTTCTACCTTCTCCTTGATGTGAGAATTAGACACAAGTGATAATATGTGATATCCATTCTGCTTTCCTGATTCATGGATGTATGACATGTGATTGCAACATGACTGATCTTAAGAAATTAAGAAAAACAACATGTAATGGGCAAAGCAAAAGGTGGTTCTGATTCTAATGTGACTTACCTTTATAAAGTGACACATATTTAGGATTAATCTGCTATATACATCTAATCTTAGCATATCTTATTGAACAAAGAATCTCACAAATTGCAAATTGTTTTCATGAAAAAAATTGTATAAAAACCTGACTTTGGTCATGCAGTTTTGAAAGTGAAAATTAGAAATGCATGTGTCAGTGATTGATCTCAACTCCAGTAGATCAAAAGATGTGTGTGTGTGTGCATGTATGTGTGTGTGTTTAGCACTGGGTTGAACTAGTAGAAAAGTACTAGAGGATATTTTGGGGACCTTGGTCCATATGATTTGTCCATTTGTTTTTGTGAATTTGTGCTTATGAAAGTCAGGCTCCTGCCGTCCCATAAGGATAGAGGAATTATGGGCACAATGTGGTTAAATGACTGTAAACTCCCTACGAAAGTCATTTCTGGGTTTTAAGCTAGCAAAAGGCTGATAAGACTCTTTTGAATCTATTTTTAAAAAGTAGGTAAAGAATTAATAATTACACATTTTTTAAAGTGAATACTCTCAGAGTATCAGGGAGCCACAATCAGGAAGACACCTGTCTAAAGCTTAGTTCAGCAGAGGGGAATTGGTAAGGCTATCAGGATCAAAGGAAGAAAATATAAATTGTGTGCATGTCAAATTTTGGAAAATTGAATTTTAAGAAGAGATTTCTTGCATTTATCTAAATTAGTTAATGATAAAATAGGGATTAAATTATGGAAGACATCCGGTCTGCCTATATTTAGGCATGCATACTAGAGGTGATTTGAGTATACAGGATGATTTGTGTAGCCCAATGCAAATACTGGACCATATTATGTAAGGGACAATAGCATCTTCAGAGTCTGATATTTAGGAAAATGAATGTCTTGGAATCAATCTTCTGTTGATACTGGGGGAAGACTCTGTGTGTGTGTATATATATATATTTATAATATACATGTCTACATATTATGTTATTTACACATTAAATATTTATAAACATAAATTTTGTTTTATAAATTATAAATATGTATGAGGTATAAGTATTATTTCTTATAAATATACATTTAAAGAACACATACATATTTATAAAATCTGATTTATTTTAATCTAAAATGCTCACAAAAATTTTAATGAGTATTATCCTCTATTTTGGGAAAATTTGCATATTCATTTTAATGTTGTATTGCTAAAATTCAAGAATACTAAATGGATCTCTGTAGTTGATCAGTTTTGGGAATTCACTTACTCTTATTTTGCTAGGAACTTAGGGGCATTGCTAGCACCTTTTTTGCTCCCCTTGAGTATGGACTTACATTTTAATAAATAGAATATGGTAAAAAGTGATGGATAGGGTGCCAGCACTGTGGTGTAGTGGGTAAAGCTGTCACCTGCAATGCTAGCATCCCATATGGGCTCTGGTTTGAGTTCTGGCTACTCCACTTGTGATCCAGCTCTCTACTAAGGCCTGGGAAAGCAGTGGATGATGGCCCACGTTCTCGGGCCCCTGCTCTTATGTGGGAGACTTGGAAGAAACTCCTGGCTCCTGGCTTTGGATCGGTGCAGCTCCAGCCATTGCAGCCATAAACCAGCAGATGAAAAACATCTCTCTCTCTCTCTTTCTCTCTGCGCCTCTCTGTAACTCAGCCTTTCAAATAAATAAATAAATAAATAAATAAATCTTTTTTTAAAGTGATGAATAGCACATCTATGAATAGATTACAAAGGCTTCTGACTTCCATCTTCCCTTCTTTTTCAGAATTCTCACTCTGGTGAAAGCAAGTTGCCATAATGTGAGCAGCTCTGAAGAAAGATTCACAAAGTCAGAAAAAAGATTCCTGCCAACATCCAGCGAGAGACTGAGGATTGCCGACAGTGAGATGGGTGAGACGGGAAGCAGGTTATTCCCCAGATGAGCTTTAAAATGACTACAGCTCGGCCCATCATCTTGATTTCAGGCTTTTGAGTAATGGCCAGTTAGAGGCCCTGACTCAAACTGTGGGATAATAAATGTTAGGACACCACAAAACACACCAAACACCAGAGATAAGGGAAACCTGATGAGCTGAGGGAAGAGGGCAAGAGAGTGAGAGAGAGAGGAATCTGGAGAGAGGGCACATGTGTGAGAAACAGTTCCTGTTAGACCTTTGCGAGGGGCAGGGAACTAGGAGCAGCAAATCCCATTGTTGGTGTGTGGAGCTGACATCTGTGGTTAGGCTCTCTGGTCACCTGGCTTCTAGCAGGGGGGTGGGGGCCAGAGCCTAGGACCCTAGGATGGTGCCAGGATGTAGACTGCACCACAGATAAGACCTGTGCCATTTTAGTAACAATAAATGTGCTTAAATCATTATAATTTTGTGTTATTTGTGATATAATTCATAACCAATGAAGGTTGATTTGTGGCTTTTGCTCTTGTGATCAGTAATGGCATGAAGATTCTTGTGCCTATCTCTTACATATGTATCATGAATGACATATATTACATATGTAAAATAAGAGATTAGTCAGGGAAATTCAGCAAGAAGGGAGATGCTTAGGTCATTATATATATATGAGAACACAACTTTAGTAGAAAGTATCATATATTTTCTAAAGAAGTTACAAAGACTTACACCCTAACCAAAACTGTATTACTTCCAGTGAATTTTCTTATTTCATATTGTTTTAAATGCCCATATATTTCTATATTTTGCTGGAACTGAATTGGCCAAATGCTTAATTTCTTTGAAGTAAAGAAAATGAATTCATTATTCTAAAGTTACAGAGTAAGGCAGTCTTGTGTTTTTAATAATTAATTGTATTATGTAGAAGATTACAAAGACTTTCTTTGGCCTTGAAGATAATGATGGTTGGACATGAGCTTATTGGAATAATGATTTACTCTGTCTCTACATGTGCTTGACTCATTCTACTTTTTTTCACTCAAATATACCAAAAAAATACATTAAGGGGATCCTGTCTTACCTTTCTTCCCTCCCTTTCTTCCTCCCTCCCTTCCTCTCTACCTCCCTCCCTCCTTCCCTTCTTCCTTCCTTCCCTCATTCCTCCCCTTCCTCTCTCCCTCCCCTTTTCAGTCTTGCCTATCTAGCTATTGAAAGGCAACAGAGAAGTCCTTGTATTTTCAGACAGAATCCTGCAGGCCCTGATAGAGTACAGGTTGCTCTAACAGATCTGCCCCCTCCTCTTTCTCCTTCCTCTCATTCTCGCCTGCTCCTTTGTCTTCTCTTGTCCTTTTTCTTTCTTCCCTGGAATAACAGTATAAATAAAATTAAAAACAAATGTTGAGATCGATTCATTCTGAGAGGAGGAGTGTGGTGGGGGCAAGAGGCGTGGAGTCACCACAAGACCGTGAGAGTCGAGTGAAAGCAGGCCAGAGGCGAGCAGCCTGCAGACTCATTTATTTCAATTGGTACAGCAGCTTAAATAGCCAAGGCAGCCAATCTGGTCAAGGGGCAGTCTATGCCCTAACCAATCACAGCCTGTTGCCAGACAGTTTCCGAAGCCATCCAATCACAGCCTGTTGCTAGGCAGGCTCCGTTGTCATGTGGTTTCTGAAGCCATCCAATCACAGCCTGTTGCCAGGCAGTTTCTGTTGCCAGCGGCCATCATGGCATGGCCTTCTCATTCTACCACAATGAAATATTTTATAAATCTATAATTATCATTTTAAATAATTTAGTAGTTATAAAGGTTAACATGATAATTATAATTTCATTATGCTACCCATACTACAAGAATTACACATGAAATAAAACAGTGCCACACAGGTAACATATTTCATAGGACCAGTTTAAGGATATATCATGAGTATTTTTCATAAACTTAGCATTTCTCTGTGACTATATAATGACTTTGGAGAATAACTATAAAAACTCAACTTGAAGTTTTTCATAAATGTGACTTAGAATAATATATGGCTCTTTTGTCTCTTTCCCCCTAATCCTGTGATAAGAACTGCGCTTGACTAGGTTGTACAAGTGGATAATCTAACTTCAGGCTTACACTGCAGAGAGGGAAGGGAGATGCTTTTACTGTCAGTTTAGACGAAATTGTTTAGAAAAGCCCAATGGTGTTGCCAGAAATGGGAACATATTCCCATTAATAAGTCATCTTATGTGCCAAGGACAAATTTGTTAGGCATAACTATTGTGAAGTTGTATCAGTGAGGTGATCAGAAAGCTAACTGCCAAACCAAACCAAGGGAGAAGAAATGTCATCAATTAGAGGTGAGAAATAATAAAATGATCCACTGTCAGCACATGTACATGGTACATTCAATATCATTCCACCTGTTAGTGATGAGACAATTTATTATGTTCATTAAGATGCACATGTCACAGCAGCACTATTTAACTATACGTATAGTCTGAAAAACCATACCTTTTTCTTGCTTATTTGGAATTTACAATAGTTAGCCTTGTAGCTAATTATTTTCTTGGTTGGGTGGAAATAGGAGTTTCTGGGAACAAAAACGTTAAGAATTTTGGAAGGAAGAACTAGTAAGCACGAACTCTGGAGATACTTAGGAAAAGTTGAAGAATTGAATGTAATCTGAGGGGCTTGCATTGTGGCATAGTGGGTTAAGCCATCACCTGTGATGCTGGCATCACATATGGGTATTGGTTAAAGTCTTGGCTACACCCACTTTTTTTTGATATCCAGTGTGATTTTTTCTCCCAAAGAAAGCTTTTATTTAAGGAATACAGACTTAATGCATTTCGTAAGTACAACTTTAGAAATATAGTGATTCCTGCCACACACACTCCTACTTCGTCTCCTCCTCCCTCTCCCATTCCCAGTCCCATTCTCCACTAAGATCCATTTTCAATTAACTTTGTATACAGAAGACCAACTCTATACTAAGTAAAGACTTTGACAATCTGCATGAGAAAAAGAAATATTCCTCAACAACTGAGACAGGGCTGTTCAAACTTATTACCTCTTGAAGTTAATTTCACTCTTTTTTTTAAGAAACAATTAACTTAAAGAAGCCACCAAGAATGATACATCTTTTGTGAGCACTTAGATATAGTTATAATACAACTCCTTGAGGACAAAGGTCCTGCATGGGAAGTTAGTGTACAGTGACTCCTGTTGTTAATTTGACAATTAGCACTCTTACATGTGATATCAGTGACCACTCAAGGCTCTTGACATGAGCTGCCCAGGCTCTGGAAGCATTTTGGATCCACAAACTCCATCAGTATTTAGTCAAGGCCATAAGCAAAGTGAAAATTCTCTCCTCCCTTCAGAGAAAAGTATCTCCTTCTTTGATGACCTTGTTGATAGTTGCCACTAATCTCTTACTGTTTGCATATAAGCACACTGATGCTATTGGAAGATGGTTAGCTTTCCAGAATTCCTGAAAAATAACAGGTAGAGGAATAACAATTAAATGCACTTTGTTTAGAAAAAAAACAACAACATGTTTTTCAGGATTTCACCTGAGAAATGATAGTTTAAGTGTCTGTAGTATGTAGACACAAGGCTCATATTCTATGTCTATATTTTCAATATTTGGTAGAGTTTTAACCATCTAGTTGTCTGTCAGTCAATGTCTAGATTCCTAGGCATGGATTTGGCTCATTTATACAAATTTAAAGAATAATTAATGGACATATCACATTTATTACCATATGTAGTATACATCTTAAGTGCATAGCTGTGTTTTACTTATGTCAAAACTTGAACAGGTTTCTAATTTGACATATTTCAACATAGATGATCAAGAAATTGAGATATGCTCTAGTTGGTGAAAACTTTCTAAATATTTATTGTTTAAAAACCTTCTCTTGATTGATAGAGTTGTCCAATCATGCTCTAATTACAGTGTAGAAAATTGAAATAATTATTGGCACATGAGGTTTCACTTTTTTAAATTTAAATTTGTGAATTCAATGTGTCAACATTTCAAAATTAAATATACAATGACTATGGAATTGAAGCTAAAATAAAACTACTTGAGAATTTCAAATTTGTAGTGAAATGACTATATATTCATGAGCAAATTATTTTTATTAAGTAGACAAAGGTTTTCTTTTAGTCACAATTTCTTCACATGAAATAGACCTTATTTTATTTGGTATAAAATGTTCCATCTATGTAAATATCTTTTAATTATATTTTATGTATTTGATATAAATAATTGTGTAAATTGAACATCACATTAACATAAATAATTATGTAAAATGAGCATCCTAGAAATAAACTAGTAACAACCCAGAGTGAAATATTTAATATATTCTATATTTCTTTGGTATCAATATTTCAAAAATGATAACTCTTGTTTATTCATGTAATCATATTACAGGGAAGAAGGTAGTAAAATAACTCATTGATGTTGATAAGAAAAAAAAATATATCCTTAATTCTTCCTCTTTCTCTTTTCCTTGTTAATAAATAACTCATATTAAACCTAATCATTTAGGTGTAATTAGATTAATTCTGATATGCACTAAAATTCCTTTTAGATTGTGTGTATTTAGTGAAAATGATGCTAATTTGATCAATGTGGCTCATATTATTTGATTTATGTTTTTGTTTTTCAAAAATAAATGTGATGTTTATTATTCCTTAGAATTGCACATCTTTATTCTTTTTTTCTTTTTAAAGATTTTTATTGGGCTGGCGCCGTGGCTCACTTGGTTAATCCTCCACCTACAGAGCCAGCCTCCCATATGGGTACCAGGTTCTAGTCCCAGCTGCCCCTCTTCTAGTCCAGCTCTCTGCTGTGGCCTGAGAGTGCAGTGGAGGATGGCCCAAGTGCGTGGGCCCCTGCACCCCATGGGAGACCAGAAGGAGGCACCTGACTCTTGGCTTAGGATCAGCATAGTTCCAGTCGCAGTGGCCAGTTGGGGGGTGAACCAATGGAAAAGGAAGATCTTTCTCTCTGTCTGTCTGTCTGTCTCTCTCTCTCTCTCTCTCTCACTGTCTAACTCTATCTGTCAAATAAAAAAAAAAAAGATTTTACTCTCAGAGTATCTCCAATTAGACTCACAGCAGACTTCTCATCAGAAACCCTACAAGCTAGAAGGGAATGGTGAGACATAGCCAAGGTACTAAGAGAGAAAAACTGCCAGCCCAGAATATTATATCCTGAAAATCTCTCATTTCTGAATGAAGGTGACATAAAGACTTTTCATAGCAAACAGAAATTGAAAGAATTTGTCGCCACTCATCCAGCCCTGCAAAAGATGCTTAAAGATGTGTTACACACAGAAAAACAGAAACACGGTCATCAGTATGAACGAAGGTAAAGGAAGGAAACCTCACAGCAAAAGATCACAGGGAATTCAAAGCATATATTAGAAAATATCTTTGGCAAATGGCAGGGCAAAGTTACCACTTATCAATAGTCACATTGAATGTTAATGGCCTGAACTGTCCAGTTAAAAGACACTGATTGGCTGATTGGCTTAAGGAACAAAACCCATCTATTTGCTGCTTACAAGAAACACATCTTTCCAACAAAGATGCATACAGACTGAAAGTGAAAGGCTGGAAAAAGATATACCATGCCAACAGAAATGAAAAAAGAGCAGGCCTAGCCATCTTAATATCGGACAACATAAACTTTACCACAAAAACTGTTAAGAGAGACAAAGAGGGGCACTATATAATGATTAAGGGATCAATTCAATAGGAAGATATAACGATTATTAATGTATATGCACCTAATTACAGGGCACCAGTTTAGTTAAAAGATTTGTTAAGGGACTTAAAGGGAGACTCAGACCCCAATAAAATAGTACTGGGGGACTTCAATACTCCACTCTCAGAAAGACAGATCAACAGGACAGAAGATCAACAAGGAAACAGCAGATTTAAATGACACTATAGTCCAAATGGATCTAACAGATATCTACAGAACTTTTCATCCTACACAGAAAGCATTTACATTCTTCTCAGCAGTACACGGAACCTTCTCTAGGATTGACCACATACTAGGCCATAAAGCAAGTCTCAGCAAATTCAAAAGAATTAGAATCATACCATGCAGCTTCTTAGACCATAATGGAATGAAGTTGGAAATTAGCAACTCAGGAATCCCTAGAGCATATGCAAACACATGGAGATTGAACAACATGCTCCTGAATGAACACTGGTTCATAGAAGAAATCAAAAGAGAAATCAAAAATTTTCTGGAAGTAAATGAGTATAACAGCACAACATACCAAAACTTATGAGATACAGCAAAAGCAGTGTTAAGAGGAAAGTGTATATCAATAGGTGCCTACATCAAGTAATTGGAAAGGCACCGAATAAATGAGCTTTCAATTCATCTCAAGGATCTAGAAAATCTGCAGCAAACCAGACCCAAATCTAGTAGGAGAGGAGAAATAATTAAAATCAGAGAAGAAATAAACAGGATTGAATCAAAAAAAATTACAAAAAATCAGCCAAATGAGGAGCTGCTTTTTTGAAAAAATAAACAAAATTGGCACCCCATTGGCCCAATTAACCAAAAAAAGAAGAGAAAAGACCAAATCAAAAAAATCAGAGATGAAAAAGGAAACGTAGTCAACAACAGGAGTCACTGTGCAGTTACTCCTCCTGTAGGATCTCTGTCCTTGGTGTGCTGTACATTGAGATTTAATGATATAACCAGTACTCTAACAGTATTTTTCACTTTATGTTTCTGTGTGGGAGCAAACCTTTGAAATCTTTACTTAATGTATGCTAAACTGATCTTCTGTATATAAAGAGAATTGAAAATGAATATTGATGTGAATGGAAGGGCAGAGGGAGTGGGAAACGGGAGGGTTGTGGGTGGGAGGGACGTTATGGGGGGGAAAGCCATTGTAATCCATAAGCTGTACTTTGGAAATTTATATTCATTAAATAAAAGTTAAAAATTAAAAAAAAGGAAAAGTAACAACAGACACCACAGAAATAAAAAGAATCATCAGAAATTACTACAAGGACTTGTATGCCAGCAAACAGGGAAATCTATCAGAAATGGATAGATTCCTGGACACATGCAACCTACCTAAATTGAACCAGTAAGACACAGAAAACCTAAACAGACCCATAACTGAGACAGAAATTGAAACAGTAATAAAGGTCCCCCAACAAAGAAAAGTCCAGGACCAGATGGATTCACTGCTGAATTCTACCAGACATTTAAAGAAGAACTAACTCCAATTCTTCTCAAACTATTCAGAACAATCGAAAAGGAGGGAATCCTCCAAAATTCTTTCTATGAAGCCAACATCACCTTAATTCCTAAGCCGGAATGAGATGCAGCATTGAAAGAGAATTACAGACCAATATCCCTGATGAACATAGATGCAAAAATCCTCAATAAATTTCTGGTCAATAGAACGCAACAACACATCAGAAAGATCATCCACCCAGACCAAGTGGGATTTATCCCTGGCATGCAGGGATGGTTCAATGTGCGCAAATCAGTCAATGGGATGCACAACATTAACAGACTGCAGAAGAAAAACCATATGATTATCTCAATAGATGCCGAGAAAGCATTTGATAAAATACAACACCCTTTCATGATGAAAACTCTAAGCAAACTGGGTATGGAAGGAACATTCCTCAATACAATCAAAGCAATCTATGAAAAACCCACAGACAACATCCTATTGAATGGGGAAAAGTTGGAAGCATTTCCACTGAAATCTGGTACCAGACAGGGATGCCCACTCTCACCACTGCTATTCAATATAGTTCTGGAAGATCTAGCCAGAGCTATTAGGCAAGAAAAAGAAATTAAAGGGATACAAATTGGGAAGGAAGAACTCAAACTATCCCTCTTTGCAGATGATATGATTCTTTATTTAGGGGACCCAAAGAACTCTACTAAGAGAACATTGGACCTCATAGCAGAGTTCGGCAAAGTAGCAGGATATAAAATCAATGCACAAAAATCAACAGCCTTTGTATACACAGGCAATACCACGGCTGAGGAAGAACTCCTAAGATCAATCCCATTCACAATAGCTACAAAAACAATCAAATATCTTAGAATAAACTTAATTAAGGATGTTAAAGATCTCTACGATGAAAATTACAAAACCTTAAAGAAAGAAATAGAAGAGGATACCAAGAAATGGAAAAATCTTCCATGCTCATGGATTGGAAGAATCAATATCATCAAAATGTCCATTCTCCCAAAAGCAATTTATACATTCAATGCAATACCAATGAAGATACCGAAGACATTATTCTCAGATCTGGAAAAAATGATGCTGAAATTCATTTGGAGACACAGGGGACCTCTAATAGCTAAAGCAATCTTGTACAACAAAAACAAAGCAGGAGGCATCACAACACCAGATTTCAGGACATACTACAGGGCAGTTGTTATCAAAATGGCATGGTACTGGTACAGAAACAGATGCATAGACCCATGGGAGAGAATAGAAACACCAGAAATCAATCCAAACATCTATAGCCAACTATTATTTGATCAAGGACCCAAAACCAATCCCTGGATTAAGGACAGCACAATAAGTGGTGCTGGGAAAATTGGATTTCCACGTGCAGAATCATGAAGCAAGACCCCTGCCTTTCACCTTACACAAAAATTCACTCAAC
The DNA here is from genome assembly GCF_051225735.1 of Oryctolagus cuniculus. Taxonomy (NCBI): domain Eukaryota; kingdom Metazoa; phylum Chordata; class Mammalia; order Lagomorpha; family Leporidae; genus Oryctolagus; species Oryctolagus cuniculus. The sequence continues at coordinate 124,585,823 of NC_142868.1, forward strand.
AAGGAATGAAGACTTAAATGTATGACCCAACAACATCAAATTATTAGAGAGCATTGGAGAAACCCTGCAAGATATAGATAGTGGCAAAGACTTCTTGGAAAAGACCCCAGGAGCACAGGCGGTCCAAGCAAAAATTATCATTTGGGATTGCATCAAATTGAGAAGTTTCTGTACTTCAAAAGAAACAGTCAAGAAAGTGAAGAGGCAAACGACAGAATGGAAAATTTGCAACCTATGCAACAGATAAAGGGTTAATAACCAGAATCTACAAAGAAATCAAGAAACTCCACAACATCAAAACAAACAACCCACTTAAGAGATGGGCCAAGGACCTCAATAGACATTTTTCAAAAGAGGAAATCCAAATGGCCAACAGGCACATGAAAAAATGTTCGTTCAAGATCACTAGCAATTAGGGAAATGCAAATGAAAACCACAATGAGGTTTCACCTCACCCCGGTTAGAATGGCTCACATTCAGAAATCTACCAACAATAGATGCTGGCGAGGATGTGGGGAAAAAGGGACACTAACCCACTGTTTGTGGGAATTCAAATTGATTAAACCACTTGGAATTCAGTCTGGAGATTCCTCAGAAACATGAGCACAACCCTACCATACAACCCAGCTATACCACTCCTTGGAATTTACCCAAAGGAAATTAAATTGGCAAACAAAAAAGCTGTCTGCACCTCAATGTTTATTGCAGCTCAATTCACAATAGCTAAGACCTGGAACCAACCCAAATGCCCATCAACAGTAGACTGGATAAAGAAATTATGGGACATGTACTCCATAGATTACTATACAGCAGTCAAAAAAATGAAATCAGGTCATTTGAAACATGATAGAACAATATGGAAAACATTATGCTGAGTGAAATAAAGCAGTCCCAAAAGGACAAATATCATATGTTCTCCCTGATCGGCGACAACTAACTGAGCACCAAAGGGGAAACCTGTTGAAGTGAAATGGACACTATGAGAAAGAGTGACTTGATCAGCTCTTGTCCTGACTGTTGATGTACGGTGTAATACTTTATCCATTTTAGTATTTTGTTTGTTTTGTTCTAGTACTATTGGTTGAACTCCGTAATTAACACACAATTATTCTTAGGTGTTAAAATTTTAACTGAAAAGTGATCCCTGTTAAATATAAGAGTGGGAATAAGAGAGGGAGGAGATGTACAATTTGGGAGATGCTCAATCGGACTTGCCCCAAATGGTGGAGTTAGAAACGTGCCAGGGGATTTCAATACAATCCCTTCAAGGTGGCATGTACCAATGCCATCTCACTAGTCCAAGTGATCAATTTCAGTTCACAATTGATCACACCGATAGGTCTAAGAGTCAAAGGGATCACACAAACAAGACTAGTGTCTACTAATACTAACTGATAGAATCAAAAAGGGAGAAAACGATCCATCATGGGAAGTGGGATACACAGCAGAATCATAGAATGGCAGATGTCCTAAATAGCACTCTGGCCTCAGAAGCAGCCCTTAAGGCATTCGGATATGGCTGAAGAGCCCATGAGAGTATTTTAGGCATGGAAAGCCAAGACACTCTGGAAAAAAAAAAAAGAAGAAGACCTAAATGAAAGATCTCTGCGAGTGAGATCCCAGTGGAAAGAACAGTGCCAGCAAAGAAGGAGGTACCTTTCTCTGAAGGGAGGAGAGAACTTCCACTTTGACTATGACCCTGTTGGAATGAGATCGAAGTCGGCAAACCCAAAAGGCTTCCATAGCCTTGGCAACTCATGCCTAGAGCCTAGGGAGATTACTGACGCCATAAACAAGAGTGTCAAATTGTTAAGTCAACAACAGGAGTCACTGTGTACTTACTTCTCATGTGGGATCTGTCCTTAATGTGTTGTCCAATGTAAAGTAATGCTATAACTAGTACTGAAACAGTATTTTTACACTTTGTGTTTCTGTGTGGGTGCAAACTGATGAAATCTTTACTTAATATATACTAAGTCAATCTTCTGTATATAAAGATAATTGAAAATGAATCTTGATGTGAATGGAATGGGAGAGGTAGCGGGAGATAGAAGGGGTGCGAGTTGGAGGGAAGTTATTGGGGGAGCATTGTAATCCATAAATTGTGCTTTGTAAATTTATATTTAGTAAATAAAAAAAGGAAAAAAAAAGAAAAGAAAAAAAATAGAGCTATCTCAGGACATATTCTGATACAAAGAGAAGAAGAACCTGATGGAAATATGCATATATACATATATAAATAAATTTCAAATAAATATTTGCTTAAACCACTAAAAAAGAGATTTTTATTTATTTATTTGAAAGTCAGAGTTACACAGAGAAGGAGAGGCAGTGAGAGGTCTTCCATCCACTGGTTCATTCCCCAGTTGGCTGCAACGGTCGGAGCTGCACCGATCCGAAGCGAGGAGCCAGGAGCCTTTTCTGGGTCTGCCACATGGGTGCAGGGGCCCAAAGACTTGGGCCGTTTTCTACTGCTTTCTCAGGCCATAGCAGAGAGTTTGATCCAAAGTGGAGCATCCGGGTCTTGAACTAGCACCCATAATGCACCTCTTTATTCTAACAGAACTCTTTTTCCTTGCTATTTGTTCTTTACTACTAGTATTAGCATTGGAGAAATCTCATCATAATGTTCATATCTAAACATTTTTAAAAATGTGGGTTCTCCTCATACAGTAAAAAAAAAAGTATAATTTTTTATTTCCTTGATATTTGCTCCTAATTATCCTCCAAAATCAAAATTGTTTAGGAAGGATAAAAGCAATAGAATTCTTTCTTTTTTTAAGACTTATTTGTTTGTTTAATTCAGAGTTAAAGAGAGAGAAACAGGGAGATCTTCCATCTACTGGTCCACTCTTCAGATGGCTGCATTGGCCAGGGCTGGGCCAGACCAGAGACTGGAGTTAGGAGCTTTTTCCACATCTCTCATGTGGATGGCAGGGATCCAAACACTGGGACCATCTTCTAGTGCTTTTCCAGGCCATTAGCAGGGAGCTGGATCAGAAGCGGAGCAGCCAGGACAGGAACTGACACCCATATGGGATGCCAGTGTTGCAGTAGGCAGCTTTCATACCATGGTACAACATATGCTCCTAGAATTTCCTTTTAAGTCTATATAATGCAAAGTCAAGACCAAAGTTACGGAATTTTTTTCTATTTTTATTTATTTAGCAATTTCCCACCTGGTTATTCTGTAAATTAAACTGACTTTAAGTCTTTTTGTGCAATAAATATAGGGGATATATATTAGCAAAAATGTGGATGTTTTAGGATTCACTTTGTTAGGGATATCTATGTATAAAAATTTTTATTTGAACATTTTGAGGTCCAGGGAATATGTGCTCTGCCAAGGTCATGAAGAAAGGAAAGGGAAAAAAAATAAAGCAAAGACCCATTGTAGATGCTGACAATCAATACAAATTGTGGTCTGCTTCAACCCAGAGGTTGCATTATTTTCCATCTGTGAAATTAGTCACCCAAAAAATTCTGTGCCTTTAAAATATTTAATCATCAGAATATACACTTATGTTACCAGCAAAATTGCCTGATACAAGGACACCAGGCCACTTCTGATTTGCTGGAAATCAGGAATATGCTGCTTCCTCTGTTGACTTCATTCCTCCATTTAATGTTTCAAAACACAAGTAACAAACCTGTATGTTTTATACACTGAATTGCTAACTTCAGGAAATTTTGATATTTGTTTTTGACTTCCTGTTGGTTGACAAAACATTGCAAAGTGGTCTTTCATTCAACCTATCATAACTGTATCATTTGTTCCCAACTGGCCATTTCATTTATTTTTTACTAAAATGCACTCCTTAGAAAATAATTATCTCAGGTGAAAAGAAAAAAAAAACTACATAATTTAGAATACAGAAAAAAATAACACTTCAATTATGATTTATATCCATGGTGCACAACACATTTTATAAAACTTTTACAGCTACTACTTCCTTTTAAGTGTTAAATAAAGGATAAAGAAAACTAAATCTACTACTTCCTAATACTAAATATACTTTTTAATATTACTAGAATTAATTAAAGCATGGTTTGTTTCTGACAATGTGAATTGTGATAACAAATGGGTTTCCTACTTTATATGGGAAGGAGAAGAATTAAAAATGAATGTTTATAGGATTAGCCATGTGGTATAGTAGGTTAAGCTTCCAAGCCTGCAGTGCTGGCATCCCATATAGGTGCTGGTTTGTGTCCTGGCCGCTTCTCTTCAGATCCATATTCTTCCTAATGGCCTGGGAAAGCAGTGGAAAATGGCCAAAGTGTTTGGGTCCCTATACCGCGTGGGAGACCCGGAAAAAGCTCCTGGCTCCTGCCTTCAGATGTGCCCAGGTTCAACCATTGAGGCCATTTGGGGAGTGAACCAGTGGATGGAAGACCTTTCTCTCTGTCTATAACTCTACCTCTCAAAGAAATAAATAAAAATTATTTTTAAAAGTGAATGTTTACAATGATCTTTAATTTTTAATTATGCAGCATGTGTGTTAAGAGCATATCTTCTTGTATTTTAATTTCTTAAATGTGTAGTGTTACAAAAACAGTTATGAAGCACTTGATGGAAATATAAAATGTAGCCACTTAAACAGAAAAATTGTTTAAGAACTCTCTAGCAATTAAGTGCATTGTTATAGTTGAGTTAATTTAAAATAATTGTATCATTAAAACCCATTAAAGCGTTTAGGAAATAAGGCCATCCCTATAATCCATTAGTAAGACCAGTGGAATGTAACTGAAAATAAAATACAATAAACAAGCAAAAGATATAGTTAATAATAGTGTTAAGCCCCCTTAAAAGCCCCTATTAAAGTATCCAAAGATTTTAAAGAGGTTTTCACTACTAAGCCAGAATATGGTTAAAACATTTTATCCATTATTGAAATTCCTTCTAAATTAAAAAAATAAACATATTAGTATATTCAGATTGTACAGGGAAAATACTTTTGGTAGATCAAGACCATATGGATTCAGATTTTCGCATTGTATTTACAGAATATCACAGAAACACCAGAAGCAGTTAAAATTAAAGCATATACATCTTGAAATCAGTTTGGTTTGGCGTTTGGCCCTGTGGTTAAGACGGTAGGTGGGATGCGCTGGGCTCTCAGAGTGCCTGGATGTCATACCCAGCTCCATGACTAGCTCCAGCTCCCCACCAATCCAGATCCAGGGAAGTGGAGATGGTCACTCAAGTTACTGGGCCTCAGAAACCCACGGGGGAGATGTGTCCTGAGTTCCCAGCTCCTGGCTTTGGCTGTGGCCCAGCCCAGGGAAATGAACTAGAGGATAAGGGCATTCTGTCTCTGTCTCTCCCCCGCCACTCTCTCTCTTTCTCTTTCTCTCCCTCTTTTCACCTCTTCTCCCTCCCTCCCTGTCCAATTATAGAGTATGTAAGATGCATGGCTGCCCCACTTAGATTTCTAAGTGAGCTACAGAGCGCCCAATGGACCAAGCAGAAAAGTGCCCCAATTAGGGAAATTCTGGTGCAATCATGGGCTCCAGACTACTAAAGAGAATCTCCACTAGTGGAACTGGAGGAGAAGGAGTTCCCCTGATTCCCCAGAAACCTAAAGCCACCAGTATGTGGTGCCAGCCTTGAAAAGCCACAGATAAATTATTTCAAAACATGAAAGTTACATCTGGGGCTGAATCAGCAAAGATATGGGGGTGTATCTGGCCAAGGCCTTAAGGGCCCACCCCCTGAGTACCCCCAATGTATCCAGAGGTGTAAAAAAATATCATTCCCAGGACTTAATTTGTTCTAATGTTGTTTTCCCTACGGAGTTTTAAACAAATGAGTATGTGGTTCAACTTTTCCTTTCTTCTTTTCTATTTCTCACTTTCTGGAATGAAAGCGTCTGTCCTATGCCTTCTACACCATTGATTTTGGAAGCACATTACTTGTTTGATTTTACAGGTCTACAGCTGGAGTAAATGTCTCATGATGAATCATGCCTCAAGTCTGACCATATATGCTTTAGATAAGACTATGGGCTCTGGAATTTGAATTGGAATGAGTTAGGATCTTTCAGGGTTGCCAGTGTTGAGGGAAAGCAGATTAAGACTTCGACAGAGCTACCATGATCCCATATGGGTTCCGGCTTCTGTGCTGGTTTTTGCTCCACTTCTGATCCAGCTCCCTGCTAAGATGTCTGGGAAAGCATGGGGGATGGTTCAAGTGCCATCTTCCAAGTGCAGCCATTTGAGGAGTCAAGTGGATGGATGATCTCTTTGTTCCTTGGTCTCTCCCTCTCTCTCTGTAACTCAGCATTTCAAATAAATAAATAATCTTTTTACATACAAACTCTTTGGGGGATATTAATATAGAATTTAGTGTGAGAAGGCTATGAATTTTAGGAGGTCAAGGAAGAAATTGCTGTGGGTGGAATGTGCACTGTTAAATGATGTGGGTGTTGTCAATGTAATACATTAAGAGTTGGGACTCTCAAGAGGTAATTAAGGTGATAAAGCCTCTTCCCTTACTAATCGCGATACATTAGCCATGTTTGCATTCTGGAGGCGACACAGTCACATCATAGCACTTACTAAAAGTGTATACCACTGACGCCTTTGTGTTAGTAAAAATAGCAGATACATTCTAAACCATTGTGTCTAATATATAATAATACTGTAGACATTTTGGCTAAATTCTTTATTCCTTCGGACTGTCCAATGCTTCATGAAATGTTCAGCAGTATTCCAGGCCTCAGCTCTCCAGAAGACAATAGCACTCCCCATCCAGTTGTGATAAATTAAATGTCTTTTGACATTTTGAAAGTCCTTTGGGAAGTTATATCTCCCTCAGTTGAGAACCACTAGTTTATTTAATATAAAAAGAGTGCATCACAACTTGAAGAATTTTCCTGAAACTGTTAAATCTGTTTAATTCAAAATGTGCCATGATCCAAAGTTATATATTTTGTTAATTTTTGGTAATGCTTGGTACCAAAAGTTTTCACGTGAAGTGAAAACTTAACAACAGAATACCTTGTATGCAAAAGGCAAATGGAAAAAACAGATAATACTACTGCACTGATTATGTACAGATTTCACTCTCAACCATTTTTTCTTATTTCTTTCTCTAAAAGATATTTGTAGAAAAGATTCAGGTTTAAAAGCAAAATCACAAGCATGAATAATTTAGGCAACTTTGGCTGGAAAGATGGCCAAGTGTGAAGGATTTATAGTTAGGAAAGTCAGAATAGTAACTCTAAAGTCTATCATCAGCAGAATTTTAATAAAACTTGGCAATGCATCTTCCCAAACACTGAAGGTCTTCAGTCTGTGAGTATTGTGAGCTGGAGATTCCATGCATAAAGATTCACATGGTGAAACATTGATGATTGATGAAGAAGGCTGGATTTAAACTAGAGTGATTTATGCCATACTATATTTTGCTATATTTAAACAACATGTAGAAACCAATGAAAATACACACACACAAACACACAAGCACACACACACATACACTAGAGAGAGAACTTCAAATAGTAAATGGAATATGGATTAAAGGTAAGTTTATTTTAGTGCAAAAATGTTTGAAATCCATTCATACAATAGGTTATAAAATAATGAAAATGTGTATTATGAGAATCTATGCATGGATTCAAATTTTTTGAGCCAAATAAACTGATATAATTCCATTTTCCCAAAAAATTCTTGAAACAACCTGGAATTTATATAAATAGCACAGATTATCTTGAGATTTTTGTGCTTTAATATTGACTACACTGTAAAATTTTTTGAATACACTTTTTTATATAATCAATCAATCAGCAACAATTCACTGAATGTTTAATAATTTAAAGTGGCTATTGTAACTATTGCTCTATTGGAAAAAATGAATATATGAGAAATAAGATTAACATCCAAGAAATCCAATGAAAGACTTCACTCAAAAAATGCTTATATAATGTGCAGGCAATGGTAGATGGGTCTAAAGATACTCGGTCTGGGCCTTCTATTTCGGTTGTCAGATAATGGTCACCCCAAACACTAAAGTCTTCTAAAATTAAGTCAATATACTGTCCTTATTGATGTCTTATAAGTAAATACTGTTTAAGAAAAATCAAGTAATCATAACACATGATCTATAATATTTTTTTTGACAGGCAGAGTGGACAGTGAGAGAGAGAGACAGAGAGAAAGGTCTTCCTTTGCCATTGGTTCACCCTCCAATGGCTGCCGCGGCCGGCACACTGCGCTGATCCGATGGCAGGAGCCAGGTACTTCTCCTGGTCTCCTCTGGGGTGCAGGGCCCAAGCACTTGGGCCATCCTCCACTGCACTCCCTGGCCACAGCAGAGAGCTGGCCTGGAAGAGGGGCAACTGGGAAAGAATCCGGTGCCCCGACCGGGACTAGAACCCGGTGTGCCGGCTCCGCAAGGCGGAGGATTAGCCTAGTGAGCCGCGGCACCGGCCATGATCTATAATCTTATATTTTATTTCAGTGGAATCATCCCCAGGTAATTTTATTTGTCATATTAACCATTCCCTTTATGTTATAATTGTATTCCCTATCATAATAAATGCAGGAAATTGGTTAATACATAAAATATATATGTATATTATGTATATTCTTATTAAATTTCCTATTTGTTGTATACACAATAAACTACTTAGTGTATGCAACCACTTAATGCTGATCTTTTTAATTAATCCAGATATACAAGTTTGCTCCCATGCAAATTTAACATATTTTGGATATTGTATATCCCTCTTTTGTTTTATTATTCAGACTTGAGATAATATGTGAATTAAATTGGATCATAATGTCTGTACCAGAAAGATTATTTGCAGATTTATATTCTTTATTATAAAGTTTAAAAAAACTTCTCTATAATAATCTTTACACTCACACATGTAATAAGTAGCTGAAATATGACAACAGAAATTTGAAAAATGACTAAGTATTTGAAAGAAGAAAATGATTAGTAAATAAGGTAATATCTGGTTTATGTGTGGGATCCCATGTCATGTTCCTTAATTTTCTACCAGATTTGTTTGTAGGCAACATAACAGGTGAAAACACACATCACCAAGCTAAACTAATACAAGCTGTAAACCTAGTACCAAAGTTCAGGATGGCGATGGGTCATCTATCTGTATCATGCACAAGGAAATAGTCCATTGCATTTTCTTTTTGTCGTCCATCTGGATTACAAACACAAAGCTTTAACACAGGACCGTAACCCCATTATCTAGTCCTGGACCAAATGACCCTTGACAACAGAAAATCACCTGCTTGATCGCTGCATATATCAATGAGATAAAGCAATATCTGGACACTGGTATGAAAAGACGTGCATCAGTCCGTCTATAACTGCAGATGCATTAAAATTTTAGTAGTGTAGTTTCTACCACGACCACAAGCCAGAAAGGAAGCATAATGAGAACTGTGGTTGATACTAATTATTCATTTATTTATGAGTCCAGGGTGAAGCATTGGAAAAGCTGTCTATATTTCAGACCATCAGAATTATATTAAAACAGCTTTAGAAATTTGAAATGGACATGAAGTCATTCAGTATCAGTTCATCATCCCTGTAGAACTAATGAATATTTGTTCATTGCTTATTGATCAGCCCGTTTTTCCAAAATTAACAATATCACCTTGTTTATTAGACAGAATTAATTCAGATAGATCATCTTACTGAAAGATAAGAAATTAAGAAAGGACTTCAAAAACATAAGGCTTATGAAAAATTAATATAGACATAATAATATCATGCCAACTATGAGAAGATAATTAAAAATAATTTAATACAGGAACTACCAGACATTTTTAAAGTTTTGGTATAAAATAGCATAAAATTTATAGCATTTATAGAAAAACCATACATTAAAAAAAAGATGAGAGGAAAAGTAAGTGGATAGAATATAAAGGAAATAAGCAAAAGAAGGAAGAACACCAAGGAAATCAAAACACAATAATCAAAATATTAAAATATTTTTTACTACAGAAAGTATAGAACTATTCTTTAGTAATTAAACCTTAACTTGGAGAGGAAACACTCCAGTCATTTTCTTTAGAAAATATTCTGAACTTTAGAGTTAAAAACGATGCAAACATGCTTGAATATAGTGCCCAAGAAGTAGCCAAACTAAAACCATCAACATCATCAATATTACTAATATTTTTCTAAAATTCTTGATTATATAGACAAGGAAGTTATTCATATCCAGTGGAAAATGATGTTGAAGAAACCTCACTTGAGGAGCTGACATTGGGGTGTAGTGGGTGAAGCCACCATGTGCAATGCCAGCATCGCATACAGGTGCCCATTTATAATCCACATGCTCCATTTTCTGATCCAGTTCCCTGCTAATGGCTTGAGAAAAGCAGCAGAAGATGGCCCAAGTGTTTGGGTCCCTGATACCCATGTGGGAGACCTGGAATAAGCTCCTGGTTCCTGGCTTTGTCCTGGCCCAGCCCTGGGCATTGTGGCCTGTGCAGTGTACCAACAGACAGACAGAAGTGTGTGCTTGCTCTCTCTCTCTCTCTCTCTCTCTCTCTCATTCTCTCTCTCTGTCTCTGCCCCTCTCTCTTTATCTCTTTGTGACTCCTACTTTGAAATAAATATGAATTTTTTTTTTCTAAAAAAAGGTACCTATCTTGGTGTATCTCTAAGAAGTTAAGAGATAATTATTACAAATACAAATATCTAGATATATAGGCATCATAGAAAGAAAGTTAAGTCGCTTGCAAAGAGAAGGAAAAATAATTCAGCTGGCAGACTTCTAATTATCACTTCATTTCAGAAAGTAAAAATTATTGGAGGTGGGTGCTATGTCACTTCTGACACTAGCATACCATATGTGAGAGCTTGTTTTGAGTCCTGGCTAGTTCACTTCTGAATCAGATTCCTGCTAATGCTGTTGTAGGGCTGTGGAAGATGGCCCAAGTACTTGCCTCCCAGCTACCAACATGAGAGACCCATATGAAGTTCCTGGATCCTGGTTTTGTCTGGCCAGATCTGACTATTATGGCCATCTGGGGACTGACCCAGTAGATGCAAGATGTCTTTCTCTTCCTCTCTGTCTTTTTCTGTCAGTCTGCTATTTAAATCAATCCATTTGTCAATCAATAAATAAACACTTTAAAAATATTGTTGCTTCACAACCATGGGGAAATATGGATTCTGTGCCAATAATCTTTCTTTCTTTCTTTCTTTCTTTCTGACAGGCAGAGTTAGTGAGAGAGAGAGACAGAGAGAAAGGTCTTCCTTCCTTGGTTCACCCCCCAAATGGCCACTATGGCCAGCACGCTGCACTGATCCAAAGCCAGGAGCCAGGTGCTTCCTCCTGGTCTCCCATGCGGGTGCGGGGCCCAAGCACCTGGGCCATCCTCCACTGCCTTCTTGGGCCACAGCAGAGAGCTGGACTGGAAGAGGAGCAACTGGGACAGAATCCGGTGCCCCAAATGGGACAAGAACCCCGGGGTGCTGGCACCACAGGCGGAGGATTAGCCAAGTGAGCCGCTGTGCTGGTCCCAATAATCTTTCAATTAGCTCAATTAGCGATCTTTTTTTTTTTTTCTTTCAAGTATGAAATGAACAGAAAAGAATTTTCCATGCAGGAATAATGTGCCCTTCATGAAATAAATACTCAGAGAAATGAGCTAATAAGCTGTGTAATAATAAAATAATATCAGAGAAATAATAAATAGTACTTCAGAACTTCTTATTATTAACATTGGACTAGAAGCGTAGAAATAAACTTAGTTCATGCACTACAGATTGTTAATATAAACCCAGTACTAGGAGTGGGTATTAGCTTAGCAGTTGAACTGTGGGTCAGGACTCCCATGCCACAGACATCAGTGTTTGTACTGGACTCTCAGGTTTGCCTCATGATTCCAGTTTCCTGCTAATGCAAATCCTGTGAGGCAGTGGTGATGGCACAGGTAGTGGATTCCTACCAAACATGTAGGAGAGAGAAGAGGATTAAGTTTCTGTTCCTGGCTTCAGCTCCAGTCTAGCCCCTGCCCCAGCTGTTGCAGGCATCTGGAAAGTGAACAAGCAGATGTAAGCTTTTTGTCTGTCTCTCTCTTGCTGTGTCTAAATCAATGAATAAATAAACAAATAAATAAAGTGTTAGAGAATAAAGTTAAAGAGAATAATCTTCATTATTCTCTCTGCCCCGAGTCTTCTGATATGCCCATCTTTATCTAGGACAAGGAATGTGAAGATATTAAAAGAAGTAGAACCATCAGCTACACGTGCAGCAGCATTTGCCTTTCTTGAAACTTCCTGAACACTTTGCCCTCTTCATTGGTATATAGCTTAATATGTTACCACGATCTTTATGAGTTAGGATTCTCTAGAGAAACAGAGCCAATAAGATATACATAATTAAACAGGGAGACACGGGTTCATTTTATTTTCAGGAATTGACTTGTGTGATTTTTGTGGACTGGCAAGTACAAAATTCACAGTGCATGCCAGCAAGCTGGAAATTCTAGCAGGAGCTAATGCTGAGTCTTTCATTTAATAACAATCCGGGAGAGGGAGTCACACGGGGCAAAATAGATGGTTAAAAAGGTGAGAAGATACATGCCGGAGATAGATCTGTGGGAAATGCAAGACAGAAAGCCCAGGAGACCAACAGACCAACAGAGACTGGGCAGGTCCACACTGAAAGAGCAAGTAAGAAAGGGAAGTGGCAGAGGCACAGCAGAGGTGTGGACTGAGGAAGGCTGGTGCCAGCCCCCAATGGGCCAGGTTAAATGGGAAATTGTGGGTCCATGGAGCTTCAAACAGCTGTGGGAGGGGGAGCTTGGCAAACTGCTTTTTTTTTTTTTTTTTGACAGGCAGAGTGGACAGTGAGAGAGAGAGACAGAGAGAAAGGTCTCCCTTTGCCGTTGGTTCACCCTCCAATGGCCGCTGCGGCTGGCGCGCTGCAGCCAGCACACCACGCTGATCCGATGGCAGGAGCCAGGTACTTCTCCTGGTCTCCCATGGGGTGCAGGGCCCAAGCACCTGGGCCATCCTCCACTGCACTCCCGGGCCACAGCAGAGAGCTGGCCTGGAAGAGAGGCAACCGGGACAGAATCCGGCGCCCCGACCGGGACTAGAACCTGGTGTGCCGGCGCCGCAAGGTGGAAGATTAGCCTAGTGAGCCGCGGTGCCGGCCGGCAAACTGCTTTTGAAGTTCCACTGGGAAAAAAAAGAGAAGGTATAGAAGAGTAAACAGAGAGGTTGGGAGCCCCCTGCCCATCTACATTTCCCTCCTCGCCACCCAGACCTGCAGCCGGCTGAGAGAAGCCATCTTGTTTGTTTACATTTTTGAATGCAAGCAGGAATATGCCAGCTCTGCCTCCTGTGCACACAACCATCAATTGCAGGGGCCATCTCACCACACCCCCACACAGGAACGAGGACCACATTTCAGAAGAGTTTCTTCCCCACCACTGAAGCTGTACAACAAGGAGAAGTTCTTAGATGTCTAAGTTTGGTTTTGTTTGTTTGTATATTAAGTTTGGCTGTGGGTCATTAAAGAATACCATAAAACTGCTTAATTACGACATGTTGAAAATATTCAGTCGCACACACACACAGATTTCTCTCTCTCTCTCTCTCTTTCTCTCTCTCTTAATAGCTCAATATTTCATCCTAATCCTCAATGATTCATTCTCAGATTTCATACTGCCTACTTTATCTTTCAACTTGTTGATGCTCCTGGAAGTGAAATTACATTGATTTCTGTGGCATGGCATTAAAGGAATAAAGAAACCTATGTAAGATTTATCCCACAACTTTCATAGGTAGGTTCAAAAAGGACAGGAGTAGTACCTTGAGAAGGAGCAGTTTTTGAGACTCTAACATCCCAGAGATAATAAGAGTAGAATCGTAAGAGAATTCACTGAAGTACATTTTCCTCATACTGTTTTTAAAGAACTTAAAGCTCTTCAGATAAGAATATTCCCATTTATTCATTCCCTCTTTATTTTTTTAAAATTACTTATTCATTTATTTATTTATCTGAAAGGCAGAGTCAGTGATGGGGGAGAGAGAGAGAAAGAGAATCTTCCCTCTGCTCTTTCACTACCCAAATAGCCACAACAGCTGGGTATATGCCAGGCTGAATACAAGGGAGAGGAAATCCATCCAGGTCTCCCACGTTGTGGGGGAGGGACTTAAGTACCTGAGCCACCTATTGCTTCCCAAGCACATTAGCAGGTAATTGGATTAAAAGTAGAGTATCCAGCCCTCTTAACTACCTGCACGATGATAACCAGCTCCATATATGTATTTCTATTCTCAAATTATTTCATCATCAAAATGACAGAACGATCTCAAGGTTTAACTTTCTTCAGTATCCAACTGAAATATTGCCATGCTTAAGAAGACAAATCAGCACGTAGGTTTTTGAGATTTTAGTCCTGGTCCATTTTCTCAGAGACTCTTTGTGTAGATTCAGCAAATATTCATTGAATAATTCAGCAATCATTTGGGGTGTGAACCAGCAGTTGGAAGATATCTGTCTCTCTTTGTCTCTGTGTCTCTCTCTGTCTTGCTCTCCCCCTCCCCCTTCCTCTTCCCCTCCTCTTTCTGCTTTTCAAATAAAATGAACAAATACATTTTAAAGTGTATATGTGAAATTATAGATCTTCTGAAGCTATTTTTCTCAAACAGATTCGATGTTCAAGGAACTTTATCTTGACTTTATGGTATGTACAAGTGTTAACACTCAATATGAGAAATCTTAGAAGCCACTAAAGTTCTATGGATTATATAGTTTATTAATGCTTCAGTACTTTGAAAGCATCATCAGTATCTACCCCTACTTGAGGCCCCAACAACCACTGGTCTTTTTCTTGGCTGTATAGGATTTCATTTTTCAGGGTGTAATATAAACAGAATCACACAATCTAACTTTTATAAATCATACTATCATAAATGGAATCATTCAGAATGTCTTATTTCACTTAATATTCATTTAAGATGGACAGCTATCTGCATTCATTTGATAACTCATTCATCTTTTATCTCTGAATGACACCTAACTGTATTGATGTCCCAGTTTATTTTCCCATTCATCTTTTAAAGAACATCTTCATTCGTTGCAGTATATGATAGTTAGAAATATAGCTGCCATAAACATTCATACGCAAGCTTCTTTATGGCTATAACCTTTCAGAATGGTTGAGTAATACTATGTACTTAATACATAGTATTAAAACTATGGTAAATTTTGTAAGAAATTCCTAAACTCTCTTCCAAAGTGTAACTACATTTCTTAATCCCATCAAAAATGAATAAAAGTTATTATTTTGTGCATGTCTTTAATAATGGTTTATTTATAAGTTGCTGATAGTTTGTGTTACATTTTAGGCATTCTAATTCTTACCACAATATTATACTTCTGTAAAAGTGAGCTAGGTATTATATTTTGAAAAATTTATTTATGATTTCAAATTAGTTTTACCACATGATCTTTCTGGAAGCTACAAAGCACTGTACAGTATTGTTAAAGAACTTGGGCTGAATATTTGTCTTCCTTTTCAATATGTAGTGGTAAATAAAGGATTGCATTAATTTGCTAGCTGATTTATCTATAACCTTATTACCCAGTCTGTCTTGAAAATTTCTTCCAAAGATTCTACCTACAATGTGTTTATGAGTGTGGAGTATATTTTTTAAAGATTTATTTATATATTTATTGAAAGGCAGAGAGAGAGAGAGAGAGAGGAGAGAGAGAGATTCATAGCTTCATTGAAGGGGCTAAAAATTGATTATGTTTAGATTGTACCACTACTTAGCATGTTAGCATATGACTGATGTCACGTGATGTAATAATAGGTTACCAAAGGAAAATTTCTGCTAAACTATGACATATTCTACTTTCCAGATTTTCCAGAATTATAATGGAATAAGTACTTCTGGAGTAATGTCAATCAGATGATTGGTTTAAAACCTTCATTTCAAGATTTGTTTTTTCACCATGTTCTTTCACTTCTTCCTTCTACCCTCTCCCTACGGTCCCTCTTGTTCCATTTAGTCTAGGGTCTATTTGAGTAATATATAAGTAATGTTTATATATATATATATATATATATACACACACACCTCTATTTGGAATGGAATTTTGGAATATTTCAAACATTCTTGGTATCTTTCATTATTTGAATGGTGGAATTTTTACAATATAGAAGGATCTGATTCAAATGGAGTTTCAAATGGGTTCCTATGTTTTCCTGCAGTTCCTCTAACTTTGTGGTTAGTATAGACTGACAATCTATTAACATCAGAAATTGTCCTATAAGGCTGAAATCAATGTTTACTTTATACTTGGAGAGGAAGCAGGTGGATTCATTTCACACTACATTGAAAGTTACTATTGTGGATTCATTTCTGAGATAACATACAGAGAAGCCTGCACAAAACTCTAAGAGCGTTTAGATGAGGCAAGAAGGCTTATTAGGTGATCAACAAGAAAGTGAACCAGAGAATGAGAAGCCTACATTGTAGCTTCAGTGATTAGTAAGTAAAAAAAATCCAGGATAAGATAGAAAAAATAATATAGATTATGTTTCTTCCTAACAGATTGTAGTTTTTTATCTTCTCTTCTTTCATTTTAAAATTACATATATGAGGATAAAAGAAAAGAGAAAAATGAATTAAGATCATCAAAAATCTCAAATTCAAAGCTTTTTAAAAAAGATTTATTTATTTGAAAGTCAGAGTTACACAGAGAGGGGAAAAGGCAGAGAGAGGTCTTCCATCCGATGGTTCACTCCCCAGTTGGCCCCAACGTCTGGAACTGTGCCGATCTGAAGCCAGCAGCCAGGAGATTCTTCCAGGTCTCCCCCACGGGTGCAGGGGCCCAAGGACTTGGGCCATCTTATACTGCTTTCCCAGGCCATAGCAGAGAGCTGGATTGGAAGAGGAGCAGCCAGGACTAGAACTGGCACCCATATGGGATGCCAGTGCTTCAGACCAGGGCATTAATCCACTGCACCACAGCGCCGGCCCCCAAAGCTTTTTGAACAATATCTTAGTAGTTCCTTTCTTTAAAGAACCTGGACACTTGACAATAGCTCATATACCTAGTTATTAAACAAATGCAGAATCAGTGAGTGGTCATTTGTACTTCATTAGATTATTCACTAATGCCTGCACTTTAAATTGAAAGTCATATAATTACTGTTGCCATTTAATGAAGTCAAATAATATGTAAGTCATTCAATTAATATGCTTTCTGTTAATATCACTAGGAGTTCAAACATAAAGTATTCTGTCTCATTTATCTGTAAGAACACATGTCTATTAAATGGACAGCTGTGGAGGTATGTAACTCAATGACCCTGTATGTGGTCAATGAATTATTCATCGCATTGGAGAAGATTAGTGTAAATGGATATTAAATGCTCTGGAAAAGGAGGTTTACAAAAATACTTCAGAGACAAAAAAGACTTCCTAATATGGCACTGGCACTGCCTGACCTACCAACTGTGTTATGAGATAAGTGTTACCTTTATTAACTCTACAGTTAGCCACAGCGTAATTTCAGAAATAAGTATTCTGGGGCTGGCGTCGTGGCGTTGTAGGTTAATTCTCCGCCTGTGGCACTGGCATCACATATGGGCGCCGGTTCTAGTCCTGGCTGCTCCTTTTCCAATCCAGCTTTCTGCTGTGGCCTGGGAAGGCAGTGGACGATGGCCCAAGTGCTTGGGCCCCTGCACCCATGTTGGAGACCTGGAAGAATCTGGAAGAATCTCCTGGCTCCTGGCTTCGGATTAACACAGCTCTGGTCGTTGCAGCCATTTGGGGGAGTGAAGCAACAGAAGGAAGACCTTTCTCTCTGTCTCTTCCTCTCACTGTCTGTAACCCTACCTCTCAAATAAATAAGTAAAATCTTAAAAAAGAAAGAAATATTCTTCTTATTTTTGAATATAGATTTCTTATTCTATCAAAACTGAGTCTCCTAGGGGCTTGGCATTGTGGCATAGCAGGTATAGCTGCTGCCTGAGATGCCAGCCTTCCACATGGGTGCCACTTCCTATCCTGGTTGCTCCATTTTCAATTCAAATCCTTCTTCATGACCTGGAAAAGGCAGCAGAAGATGGTCCAAGTGTTTGGGCTTCTGCCACCCACTTGGGGACACAGGTAAATCTCCTGGCTCCTGTCTTTAGGCTGACCCAGCACTGGCAGTTTAGGCCATCTGGGAAATGAACCAGCAGACAGGAAATCTCTCTCTCTCTCTCTCTCTCTCTCTCTCTTTCTCTCTCCACACACACACACACACACATGCATGCACACGCACACACACACTCTAATTCTGACTTTTGAATAAATAAATCTTTTGAAAAATAAACAGTTTTGGGGCCGGCACTGTGGCACTGTGGGTTAATGCCCTGGCCTGAATCACTGGCATCACATATGGGGGGGCGGCACTGGTTCGAGACCTGGCTGCTCCACTTCTGATCCAGCTCTCTGCTATGACCTGTGATAGCAGTAGAAGATGTTACAAGTCCACGGGCCTGTGCACCCTGTGGGAGACCTGGAAGAACCTCCTGGCTCCTGGCTTCGGATTGGTGCAGCTCCAGCCGTTGAGGCCAATTTGGGAATAAACCATCGGATGGGAGACCTCTCTCTCTCTGCCTCTCCTCTTTCTGTGTAACTATTTCAAATAAATAAATAAATCTTAAAAAAAAAAAAAAAAAGGAAAGAAAAATAGGCTGGCGCTGCGGCTCACCAGGCTAATCTTCCACCTGCGGTGCCCCAGCACCCTGAGTCCTAGTCCCTGTTGGGGTGCCGGTTCTGTCCTGGTTGCTCCTCTTCCAGTCCAGCTCTCTGCTGTGGCCCGGGAAGGCAGTGGAGGATGGCCCAAGTGCTTGGGTCCTGCATGTGCATGGAAGAAAAGGAGGAAGCACCTTGCTCCTGGCTTCAGATCGGCACAACACACCAGCTGTAGCGGCCATTTGGGAGCTGAACCAACTGAAGGAAGACCTTTCTCTCTGTCTCTCTCTCTCTCTCACTGTCTAACTCTGCCTGTCAAAAAAAAATTAAAAAATAAAATAAAATAAATAGTTTTTTATATTTATCACATATAGCACACATTTTAGATATAAAAGTTATCTCTTCAATCCTTTATTTTTGCTACTTGATAAAAACTATCATCCTTTATGGTAAATTCATATACATTAATATATTTTTATTTTATTTAAGGTACACAAATTTCATATACAGACTTAGGAATATAGTGACATTTGCCACTCTACTCACCCTCCTACCCACGCTCCCACACTTCTCCCTACTCCCTCTCCTATTAACACTCTTAATTTTTATAAAAATCTATTTTCAGTTTACTTTGTACTCATAATAATCCTACAATAAGTTAAGAGTTCAACAAATAGTATGAAGAAAAAAACACTGTTCCTCAACAGTAGAAACTAGAGCTGTAAATAATCATTGAATCCAAAATGTCCATTTCACTCCAGTACATTACATTTAGGTACTCTGTTACCATAGATAGTTTCCTCTTTTGTGTATTTGACTTATCTGTCTTAGGAAAAGGCAAGTGTATTTGTTAATGAGAGTGAACTCAGGAGGCTTCCAGGTGTGCCTGACCCTTTGAGTTAATATTTAGCTCTGAGACCTTCAAGGATTGATGAAGTGTAAAGGAATGTACTATATTACTCATATTTCACACAAATGCTTTAAGAGTGAATGAGCTCTTTGTGTTTCCTTCTCTCTTGCTTTACTGTCTCTCATTTTTTACTGATAGAGTAATCATAGAAGTCAGCAGAAAACTCCCCTAGATTGGATCCCTGAATGATTAGAATGTACAGAACAAGACTGCTGACTGGTGTTCAACTTGCAGTTTGTAAGAAATACATTCTGTAGTATCATGACACTGACATTTTGGGCTTATTCATTACTGCATTGTAATTTAGCATAGCCAGACTACTACATGCGGTTGTAGAATTTGACTCCACCAGCTCTCATTCTGCTTTACTCTTCTCCTTAGCAGTTCATACTTTCCATCCTGTGATGCCCTTTTCTTCTTATTACAAGTTGTTTAGTTTTTCCCATTAACCTCCCAATTGCGAGAAGAAAATTCAACCAAAGGGATGCATGGATTATAACGTTTTGTTGATAGGTAGATATACATCTAAAATATTCCAGATAATCTACTTAACTATTGACTATTAAATAAATATAATCTCTATTTTTTCTTTTAATTTTTCACTCCAAAGAGTGACACCATAAACAAGAGTGTCAATTTGTTAAGTCAACAACAGGAGTCACTGTGCACTTACTCCTCATGTAGGATCTCTGTCCTTAATGTGTTGTTCAATGTAAATTAATACCATAACTAATACTCAAACAGTATTTTACACTTTATATTTCTGTGTGGGTGCAAACTGTTGAAATCTCTACTTAATATATACTAAATTGATCTCCTGTATATAAAGATAATTGAAAATGAATCTTGATGTGAATGGAAGGGGAGAGGGAGCAGGAGATAGGAGGGTTGTGGGTGGGAGGGACGTTATGGGAGGTGGGACACCATTGTAATCCATAAGCTGTACTCTGGAAATTTATATTTATTAAATAAAAGTGAAAAAAAAAAACAAGTTAAAAGTGAATCTCAAAACCTATGCTGTGCAACACAGTGGTTATTAGGCAATGCACCTATTTAAAATTAAATAAACAATGTTTTTTAAATTTAAATAAAAAATTCATCAGACACACAAACCAAATTGGAAGTGCTCAGTAACCACATAGCTACTGTATCAATCAGTGCAGATACAGGCTACTTCTATCATTTTGGGAAATTCTATTATTCTGTGTTTTTGTTGACAATAATAACTAAGAAAAAATCATGCCAGAAGTTGAAGCAACTTCATCATCCAATAGCAGGGGATGGGATTATAATTTCTAAGAATAATATATCTTTATGACTTTATATAGAAAATGAATGCTTGCCATCACATCAGAGCAGTAACTTTGAGTGCAGAAGAGATATTTGTTTTTAAAAATCGAGCATGTAGGAAACTTCAAAGTTGCATAATACAGTACTTGAGGCTGTGGAGTCATTGGCCATACTGCTTGCTTATTAAATCAATGACCCTGGAAAATTATATCCTCATGCTTTAATTTCCTCATTTGTAAAACATGAATAACCGTGTTTGTATCATTGGTTCCTGTGACGATTAAATGAGTGAATACATGCAGAATTCTGAAAGCTGAGAAAAGTATCTGGATATCTGACACGGAGGCAAGTTACAGATAACACGGAAGCTGTATTAATGAATTTATGATGGCATTGAAAAGGCCCTTCATTGTCTCTGGCTTTATTCAAGCCATTTTCATACTACTTATGAAAAGAAGAAGCTGGTGTGAACCACATTCCCAAATGAAGCAAATGCTACTGTATTTATGTAAACAGCAGAGGGCTTGGTGGATTGAAGACATCAATTTGAAAAGTAAAGGAGATTTACTGTGCAGTATTCCTGTATTCTCAAGCTTGACAAAATTTCTTAGATTTCTTATATTTGAAATAGCAATTAATCCATCTTTTGAATCAGTTAAATTATTTATATAGATCTGTTAAAAGACGTTAAAATAATTTTTTCATTTGTGTATTAAATAATACGTGATATTTTAATTTCAAAAATTTTGCAATAAACAAGAGACCTTCAAGTGGTGTTCATATTCAGACAGAATAGGATCTTATATTGTAAGGGAAAGAGACCCTAAAATGTTGCTACTTTTTCTTCTATGAGACACTATACAATATTCAGCCAACATGTCTTTTTCCCTAGAGCTATGCTCATACAAAAAATTTATATGATAGTTAATTCTATGTAAGGCACAGATTTAAAAATAAACACAGACGTTGATGATTCATGCATAGAAAATTAAATTTCTTTGTAAGTATTCTATACTTTTATTAGTTGTATGAACAGGATAACAGAAAATAAGTAACTAATTGTAGTACAAAATCACAGCAGGGCTGCATAGAGGTTTAATATCCTACTGAGACAAGAAGTGGGTGGTTTGAAGACATTTCATCTTATTTATTATCTGCTTCTACCTAAAACAAGGACATAAAGACACGTAGTTTGTGATGAGGACTTCTGCTTCCCACATATTTGGTTTCCAAAACACAATCATGAATAACAAAAATGCCTACAATGTATGCTTATGTTCTATAATTCTTTCAAACATCTTTTGGTAATATGTCCATAGTATGCAGAAGTCCATAATTTAAAATTGTGCATTTGTAAGCCTGGGCTAATACTAAAATTTTCTATTTTCTGAGATTCCCAACAGAATGGGTTTTGAAATAGAATTACTGAATTTTATTACCCAGAAGCTACTGATGAATACTTATAGCTTCTTAAGAAAAAATATAAAATCCTTAAAACTTCAAATATCCTGAACTATATCTTTCCTGTCTATGGTTGTCCATTAAGCTCAAAATAAACGCTATTTACTTATCAAGAATATTATGTACACTTTACACACACACACACACACACACAGAGAGAGAGAGAGAGAGAAACTTTCTGTAAAAAGAAAGCTATTATTTTGAATTTATCAAATTATTTGTCTATATAATTCATTGTTATGCCCCATCTCTCTTACTGATATAGAAGTAACTGAAATAAAAACCTTTGCTACTAAATCATGTAGCTATATTTTATGGTTTAAGGTGGTTAAGTAATATCTCATATTGATTCTATAATGTTTACTGGAAAATCAAGGAAGAAAGTAAAAATAGAAATATTAATATTAGTAAATAATGCCAAAGATCTAGGGTCTGACATTGTGGTGCAGTGGGTTAGGCCACCGCCCTCAAAACTGGCATTCCATATCAGCTCCAGTTCAAGTACTAACTGCTTTACTTCTGATACAGGTCCCTGCTAATGTTCCTGAGAAAGCAACAGAAGATGGCCCAAGTTATTGGGACTCCACACCCACGTGGGAAATCTGCTGCCATTTGGGGAATGAACAAGCAGATAGAAGATCTCTCTGTCTCTGTGTCTCCCACCTCCTTGTAACTCTGACTTTC
Organism: Oryctolagus cuniculus; assembly: GCF_051225735.1. NCBI lineage: Eukaryota > Metazoa > Chordata > Mammalia > Lagomorpha > Leporidae > Oryctolagus > Oryctolagus cuniculus. The sequence continues at coordinate 124,608,862 of NC_142868.1, forward strand.
AAATAAACAAATGTATCTTTTTGAAAATGCAACAAATAAGACAGGCATATGGCATAGTGGTTAAGATTCTGCTTGCAACATCCACATCTCATATTGTAATTCCTGGTTTGAGGCTCAGCTCTTAAAACTTTCAATTCATTTTTTTGTAAATGCAAACCCTAGGAGGCAGCACATAATGGCTCAAGTGCTTGTGAACCACAGATGGAAGATCTCTGTGTCTGTCTCTCCATCTATCTCTCTGCCTTTCATATAAAATGAATGGAAAGAAATTAATTTTTTAAAAGACACAATACTATTTGTGTATACAAATGCCATTGATTTTTGTATGTTGATTTTTAATATGTCAACTTTGCCAAACTCTTTTGAGTTCTAATAATCTCTCAGTTGAGTCTTTTGGTTCTCCTGTATATAGGTACATGTCATCTGCAAACAGGGATAACTTGAATTCCACCTTCAACATTTTTATCCCTTTGATTTCTATTTCTAGCCTAATGGCTCTGGTTAAAACTTCCAGAACAAAGTTAAACAGCAATGGTTGACAGCTGGCATCCTTGTCTGGCTCTGAATCTGGCTGCCATAGTTTCTCTGTTCAGTGTGAAACTCTTTGTAGGTTTGTCATATATTACCTTGATTGTGCTGAGGTATGTTCCATCTATACCCAACTGCTTAAGGTTTTTATTATGAAACTATGTTTCATTTTATCAAATGACTTTTCTGCATCTATTCAGATAATAATATGGCTTTGTTCTTCAATTTGTTAGTATAATGTGTTGCATCTGTTGACTCATGTAGGTTGACCCATCCCTGCATGCTAGGAATTAATTCCTTTGGTCTGGGTGGATGATCTTTTTGATGTAGTATTATATTTGACAGACAAAAGTCAATAGCATTTGTATACAAAAACAAAGTCATGGCTGAGAAACAAATTGTACAATCAGTCTCTCAGTTGGTCAGGCTTTCCCCATGTCTCGTCTTTCCATATGAATTTTAGGAGAAAAATTGTTCTTAGTATTTTGATTGGGATCACATTAATTACTTTTTGATAGTGTGGACATTTTCATGATATTAATTCTTCCAATCTATGAACATAGAATATTTTTTCATTTTTTGTGTTTTCTATTATTTTCCTTAAAGTTTTGTAATTTTCTTTGTAGAGATCTTTTATGTCCTTGGTTAAATGTATCCCAAAGTACTTTAATTTTTAGTTGCTATTGTGAATGCTGAATCGTTAAGCAATCTTAAATAATATAATAAAGCTATAGGCATCACAATACCAATTTTTTTTTTGTTTGAAAGGCAAAGTTATAGAGAGAGAGGGAAAGACAGACGAACTGAGAAAGAGAGAGATCTTCCATCCACTGGTTCACTCCCCAGATGGCTGCAACAGCCTGGGATGGGCCAGGCCAAAGCCTGGAGACAGGAGCTTCTTCTAGGTCTCCCATGTGGGTACAGGGGCCCAAACACTTGGGCCACTTTCAGCTGCTTTCCCAGTTATAAGCAGGAAGCTGTATTGGAAGTAGAACAGCCGGACTTGAACAGGCACCCAACCAGCAGAGGCTTTACCCACTATACCACTGTGCTGGCCCCAATACAATACTATATTTAAAGACATATTACAAGGCATTTATAATCAAAACAGCCATGTTCTGGCACAAAAATAGACATGTGGATAAATGGAAGATATTAGAAATTAATCCATATATATATATATATATATATATAATTTTTTACAAACAAACTAAAATCAATCCCTGGAGAATGGACGGTCTCTCCAGCAAATTGGATCTCCACATGCAGAAGATGCAGAAGTATGAAACAAGATTCCTACTTTATAACCTATACAAAAATCAACTCACAATTGATCAAAGATCTAAACTTAAGACCTGAAACCATCAAATTAGTACAAACACTGTAAGATATTTGCACAGGCAAAAGAATTCTTGAATAAGACCCTAGAACCACAGGCAATAAACTCAAAAATAGACAAGTGAGAATACATCAAGTTAAGAAACTTCTGCCCAGCAAAGGAAGCACTCAACGAACTGCAAGAGGCAACTGACAGAATGGGAGAAAATGTTTGCAGAATATACATGTAACAAAGGACTGATAATATCAAGAATATATATGGAGCTCAAGAAACTGTTCAACAACAAAACAATATATAAATGACCAATATAGATATGAAAAGCAGCTCAGGATTAGTAGCCATCAGGCAAATTAAAACCAAAACCACAATGAGGGGGCCAGTACTGTAGAACTATAGGCTAAGCATTCCATATGGGCACCAGTTCATGTCCTCTTCTGATCCAGCTCTCTACTGATGGCCTGGGAAAGTAGTGGAAGATGGCTTAAGTGCTTGTGCCCCTGCACCCACATGGGAGACCCAGAAGAAGCTCCTGGTTCCTGGGCTCAGATTAGTCCAGGTCTGGCAGTTGTAGCCATTTGGGGAGTAAAACAGTGGATGGAAGCCCTCTCTCTCTCTGTCTCTTCCTTTCCCTATCTGAAGCTCTGCCTTTCAGATAAATAAATAAAAACTAAAACAAAAACAAAAACAAAAAACATCCACAATGATATTTTACCTCACCCCATGTCTATACCCAAAAATGTCTATTACCCAAAAATCCAAAAATAACAAATGTTGGCTTGGATGTGTAAAAACGGTACCTAATGCACCGTTGATGGGAATGTAAACTGATATAACCATTATGGAAGTCAGTGTGGTGATTCCTCAAAAATCTGGAAATTGAACTACCATATGACACAGCTTTCCCATCCTGGGAATTTTCCCAAAGGAAAAGAAATCAGCATATGAAAGAGTTAACTGTAGCCCCATGTTTGTAGCAGCTCAATTCACAATAACCATCCAGATGTCTATCAACTGATGACTGGATAAAGAAAATGTGAAATGGCTGAAACTGACATTCTCAGCTTTGATTATTTTTATAGCCCTCATCTATACTACTAAGGAACAGTGGTCTTTCTACTTTCTACATTTTGAATTCTTTACTTAATGGAGGATTAATCTTGTGATTATAAGGTAAATTGAAAGTATGTCATCCTGGGGGCTGGTGCTGTATCAGATAAAGCCACTGCCAACAGTGCAGGCATCCCATATGCCAGTTTGAGTCCTGGCTGCTCCACTTTTTTTTTTTTTTTTTTTGACAAGCAGAGTGGACAGTGAGAGAGAGAGACAGAGAGAAAGGTCTTCCCTTTCCGTTGGTTCACCCCCCCAATGGCCAATGCAGCCAGCACACTGCGGCCAGCGCACCATGCTGATCCAAAGCCAGGAGCCAGGTGCTTCTCCTGGTCCCATGGGGTGCAGGGCCCAAGGACCTGGGCCATCTTCCACTGCACTCCCGGGCCACAGCAGAGAGCTGGACATGAAGAGGAGCAACAGGGACAGAACCGGCGCCCCAACTGGGACTAGAACCAGGTGTGCCGGCGCCACAGGCGGAGGATTAGCCTATTGAGCCACGGTGATGGCCATGCTCCACTTCTGATCCAGTTCTCTGGTATGGCCTGGGAAAGCAGTAGAAGATGGCCCAACTCCGTGGGCCCCTGCAACTGCCTGGGAGACCTGGTAGAATCTCTTGGCTCCTGGCTTCGGATAGGTGCAGCTCTGGATGTTGTGGCCATCTGGGGAGTGAACTAGTAGATGGAAGACCTCTCTCTTTCTCTCTGAAAAATAATTTTAATTGTATAAACACTGCCTCACTACCCAGGATATACTATATATTAAATAATTTTAATGATAATGAAGGTGAAGATGGTGATATTATTCTAAATCATGATGCAAATTTTCAAAATTCAAGAAAAGCTCTTTACATACTTGTACATACTCAGATGATAAAGCATATTTGTTTTTGTGTTTGTTACTAAACCATTTTACTACTAATATAGTTTTATTATTTTGCCAGTATCTTCATATTATTTATGAATCACCAGTTAAAAAACGCAATCAAAAATACACAGTGCTGCTATAAAGAGAAGAATAAAATATGAAAGACAAATATTAATTCTGGAATGACACTTATTAATGGCAAAGTTGTGGTAAAGTGTACCAGAGTCTTTAGAGATAAAATACTAATTCACTTTTAATACTTGTAATAAGAAAGTACAAGCACATACCAAACTAACAAATCAAATAAAGCAAGACATTGGTATTAATTGAAACACAAATTTGAATAAGAAAACACAAACTCAGTGTTATACTCAAATGAATTACACTTGCATATTTACATAAATTGATTATTAAATCCATGAGACATTATTCCTATAAGAAATTTTGAGCAAGAGGATTTTTTTTTGGGGGGGGTAACACAGAGGAGGACAGTTACAAGAGTTAAGTGCTTTTTGAATTGATAAAGAATGAAATAAATTCATCATTTAGAAACATTGAAGTATACAGTGTAAATAATCAGAAATATGGAAACCTGCACATAAGGACTAATAGAGAGATTTGCGCTATCTCTACCTGTGTCCTCAACTTTTCTTTCACCTGTTATTACAACCCAGGTGTGAACATATTGAGATTGTCAATTGTCACTAGATTCTGAAGAAACAGGGAATTTCTATTTTTAATGTTTTTTCTGATGTTTACTCTTAATTTTTAAGCTATATTCAGTGAATATTCTAAAAAATAAAGAAAAACAAAGAAAGACAAATTTAAAAGAAAACAGAACTTGGATGTGGTAAACAGTGTGAAGGTTGTAGACAAGAAAACCAGGAATGAAAAGAATCCATGTTATATAATAAAAGTGTATTTCATAAAACAATAATTATTCACATGTGACTATGGAAAATATTGTTGATTAAAAGAATAAGGACATGAGTTACTTCAAACTGCAGAATAGGTGTTGACTATGGATCTCTTTAAGGACTCATGGAAAATGGGCAAAACAGAGAACTGTCTTATGTAGCAATGTTAGTTTAGAGATGGAAAGCACAGCAGAGACATAGCGGCTGATTGATCTATACAGGTGGATAATTGGCTCAACTTGAGGAGATGAAACAAGATGAGGCATGTCATGGGTATAAGTTAGATGGAAGATTGAATGGTAGGCTGTTGTATAAGAATTGGATATTATATAAGAGGGATGCTGTTGTATACGAATTAGAATATCTTTTAATATTTTTCTGGGCCATGTAATTTGGAGTGCTCTTCTGAAAATAAGAGAGACATGTAGCTCTGGGTGGGGCCAAGAGGGGAGAGAATCTGAAGATGTCATGAGAAAGGCACTGCCTGTTCCGCTCCCTCTTGTATCTCTAGGATGTTGCATCATTCCTTCTACATGAGTGTTCAAGGATCATTGTTGAGTGAATATAAAAAGGCAAGAGATCCCTGAGAAAAGGAGAAAAAAAATTATTGTGAAAGCTTTAGCAGAATGATGGCAACGTTGAGTTTTCAGTATTTCTTCATGGTTTTTTTTTTTTTTTTTAAAGATTTAGTTTTGTTTATTTGAAAGGCAGAGTGACAGAGAGGAAGTACCAGAAGAGAATGAGATCTCCTATCCTCTTGTTTACTCCTCAGATGGCTGTGATAGTAAGGGGAGGCCAGGCTGAATCTGGAAGCCGGGCATTCCATCCAGGTCTCCCATGTGGTAGGCAGGGACACAAGTACTTGGGCCATCATATGGTGTCATTCTAGGTGCATTAAGCAAAGGGCTGGATTGGAAAAAGAGACACTTGGACTCAGAGTGGAACCTCAATATAAGATGCTGGCATTGCTGGTGTCTGCTAAATCCAATGCACCTCAATATTGGCTCCTCTGTGGTATTCTCTCTCTCTCTCTCTCTCTCTCTCTCTCTCTCTCTCCTCTTTCTCTCTCTGAGTCTTTGAAATGTTCTGAAAAGTAAAGAAAAGGACCAGTTTCATGCATATGTAACATGTGGATGTTCCCAAGCCCTTGAATGCTTGAGAGTCAGCAGTTGGCTTAATGCTCTTCTTCTGCCGTGTTGAAATTCTGAAGATTTTCTGCACAGGGGATCTTGCATTTTCATTTTGCAGTGAGCCCCACTAGCTCTGTAGGCATTCATTAGTGAGGAATTGAGAACAGAAATCTTTCTTGCCATTAGAAGCTTATTTCCTTGTAGTGTCCAGTTTTTGAAAGGATATGATTTGTATCAAATTGTTTAATCAAGAATTTTTGTTTTGTTCTGTTTTGTGCATAATCTGACCAGTTTCTTGTCTTTTCTTCTGGCTGCAAGTATCTAATAAACAGTATTACAATCAAGTGAAGTTATTCATTATACTGATATAATATAATTAGGGATTAGTGTTCTTCCAGTAAAATTATAGATACTAGTCAGCCAAAAACTGAAGATTCTTCTTTTTTCCTTACATATTTCCCTCTGTGTATTTATGTTGTGTGTGTGTGTGTGTGTCTGTGGGTCTGTGTGTTTGGACTTTTAATTTTTAACTTATTTGTGTCATGAGCCCTTTTGATAAGAAGATTTAAGATATAAATCCCCTGATAGCTTACACATGCCTTGTGTATTCAGTTAGATACAGTATTAATTGGTCTGAAAAACATGAATTTATATTTAGAAGGTTTTTAATAAGACACGTCTATTATTCCTTCTGGTCAAGTATTATGTACTACTCTGCCTTATTACATTTATTTACTCATATACTAGACACAACTAATAAAATTGTGCCTGATACATAATGAAAGTGAGAGAAAGAATTCATGTCTAACATTTGTGTTTTAAGACCTGAATTACTGAAGGCCAGTTCAAAGCAAAAAATGGCATGCACTTTAAAATCTCTACCTCTCACACCTTCCTCTATCTATTTACCAACTTTTCACCACTTGTAAACACTCACATTGCAGAATGTAAATACATTTCCCTTCAAAAAATGTGAGATTTGGAACTGCTGATGTCTTGCAAAATATATTTCTATAAAGGGAATGGCTGTGGGGAGGGGGAGTTAAATCCTTTTTGAGGAACTGCAATTTGTCATACACAATGATTTATTCTGTAAGGGAAATAGAATACTATGAAGTACTGTAAGCCCCCTTGGCAAGAAAATTCATTTAGTCAAAAACTTTAATCTATCCTGGTGACAAAACTTTCTCTTTACTTTATTACTTAAAAAACTGAGCTTTATAACTTCCATATACATTTGCAAAAAAGTCTGTCATTTTCTTATACACTTATCATGATCCTTTGTCACAGGGAAAATTGATCATGATGCAGATATTAAGATGGTATATTTTTGTCCTGACTGTTGATGTACAATGTAATACTTTATCCATTTTAGTATTTTTTTGTTCTAGTACTATTGGTTGAACTCCGTAATTAACACACAATTATTCTTAGGTGTTTAAATTTTAATTGAAAAGTGATTCCCTGTTAAATATAAGAGTGGGAATAAGAGAGGGAGGAGATGTACAATTTGGGACATGCTCAATTGGACTTGCCCCAAATGGTGGTTAGAAACGTGCCAGGGGATTCCAATACAATCCCATCAAGGTGGCATGTACCAATGCCATCTCACTATTCCAAGTGATCAATTTCAGTTCACAATTGATCACACTGATAGGTCTAAGAGTCAAAGGGATCACACAAATAAGACTAGTGTCTGCTAATACTAACTGATAGAATCAAAAAGGGAGAGAACAATCCAACATGGGAAGCGGATACACAGCAGACTCATAGAATGGCAGATGTCCTAAATAGCACTCTGGCCTCAGAATCAGCCCTTAAGGCATTCGGATCTGGCTGAAGAGCCCATGAGAGTATTTCAGGCATGGAAAGCCAAGACACTCTGAAAAAAAAAAAAAAAAAAAAAGAAAAAAAAAAAAAACACAAAACCACCTAAATGAAAGATCACTGCGAGTGAGATCTCAGTGGAAAAAACGGGGCCATCAAAGAAGGAGGTATCTTTCTCTGAAGGGAGGAGAGAACTTCCACTTTGACTATGACCTTTTCTGAATATGATTGAAGTTGGTGAACCCAAAAGGCTTCCATAGCCTTGGCAACTCATGACTAGAGCCTAGGGAGATTACTGACGCCATAAACGAGAGTTTCAAATTGTTAAGTCAACAACAGGAGTCACTGTGTACTTCGCAAAAACCATAATGATTAACACCATACCTCAGTTTCTTTTGAACATTTGGGTAATAGTGGACACAATGCTATATTGTTGTAAGCATTAAATAAACTAATGTTTATAGTCATTTTAGAGGGGTGCCTGAAGCATAGTAAATATGATTTTAATTTTTTTCTGAATTATTGTACCTGTCATCTTTATCCCCATTGTTATCGAACAGGTTGGACCATTTTCACAGATTCCTGTTATAATAATTTAGCTTTCCATAACACTATAACCTTGTCAGTATCAGGAAAGGGGATTAGTGAAACATATGATTTTTCATTTAGTTCATGACCAGCATATGATTTGGGACTTAGACTATGTCCTGGTGACTTACCAATTTGGATCACAAATGCCGTGCATGTCATTTTAGTTGCTTCTGATAGTTAGTTGAACATCACTGTGAACTAATTTTCAATAAACCTATTATAGCACTTGTTTTTTGGAAGGCATATAATGTAGCATTCATGACATAATGGTAAATTCTGAAAACATAACACAATATTTGAAAGAGAGATGCAGGAGGACCCAGGTTGATCAAGATAATATGAAAATTCCTTGTTCTGTGGCCATCATTTTTGTTTTCCACAGGGCAACTTTCATTTGTATATATGATTTTTCAATTAACTCTGAGATTTAAACTATTTGAACAATTGCTTTTTATCTGTTTAAAGTTATAAATCATCATTTGATTTTTTTCATGCTCTATTACTCCTACATCATTTCTATATTGTGTGTCTTTGTAAAATTGTCAGTGTTTGCTTAGATTTTCTTTCTCATATTCATTAATTTATGTTATATTAATTTGAAAGTACTTTGTATGTGGTAGCATGATTTAGAGCTTTACATAAAATTCTTAAATCTATATATTTACTTCTATGTACTTGGGACATATCTTTTATAATTTTGATATAGATACCACTGAACTAAAGGGATCCATTCCGAAAAGTATATCATTAAGTGATTTTGTCACTGTGTGTATACCACCATAATGTATGCTTACTCAAATCTAGATGCTATTCTTATGTCTCATAAGTGATAATTAAGTCTAAGTGCTCACAAAAGATGTATCATTCTTGGGTTCTTCTTCATGTTCCTAATGCTGTATTTATGAGATGCATGCAAATAAATAAAAAAAAATCTAGATGGTACAGGTCAATCACTTGGCACAGCCTATTGATGCAATCAAGGTGTGTGATAAAAACAAGCTGGGTGGGGCCGGCGTCGTGGCTCACTAGGCTAATCCTCGCCTTGCAGCGCCGGCACACCGGGTTCTAGTCCCGGTCCGGGCACCGGATTCTGTCTCGGTTGCTCCTCTTCCTGTCCAGCTCTCTGCTGTGGCCCAGGAGTGCAGTGGAGGATGGCCCAAGTGCTTGGGCCCTGCGCCCCATGGGAGACCAGGATAAGTACCTGGCTCCTGCCATCGGATCAGTGTGGTGTGCTGCCACAGCGCGCCAGCCACGGCAGCCATTGGAGGGTGAACCAACGGCAAAGGAAGACCTTTCTCTCTGTCTCTCTCTCTCTCTCACTGTGTAACTCTGCCTGTCAAAAAAAAAAAAAAGAAAGAAAGGAAGGAAGGAAGAAAGAAAGAAGCTGGGTGAGGATGCCACCAGTGTAAGACAGAGACCATGCTGTTTTACAGTAAATGTTTTGTTTTACAAGTAGATGAAGTAACACTCTAAAATAACACTGGAAGTTCAATGTAGTAGCATTGGTGTTTTTATCATAAGTATTCTATGCTGCACAAAGTTGCAAGCGTTATTTTTTTATACAACTGATCAAATAAATAGTAGGCTTATTTACACCCATATCACCACAAACATGAGTGATGTGTTTTGCTACAACACCACTAGGTGATACTATTAAAAGTTGTAAGGGTTAATAAGCAGTTAGGAAGGTCCCCTGTGGCAATAAAGAGGCAGGTGTTTGTATGAAACATGCCATCTGCTGATTAGACTAAACACATTGCCTCCAAGAAGATGAAAAGATTGATAGTTGGAAAACACAGTGGGCATCATTCCCACAGATAATTATAAGAAACCAGGCTCTGGCACCAGATGAGAATACACCACAAAGTAGCATATTCCCAACCATCACATCTCTCAAGTGATTGGCAAGGTAACCATGATCACTACCCAAAAGGCATAGAAAGAAATCAAAGCAGACTTCTGATGTACTGAAGCTATGTATAAGAATTCATCAATTGATATGCATTCCCTATATAAGCTTCCAATATCCAGACATTGATGGACCCCTCCCTTGGGGACCCCTTGTGGCAAGCATGAGTCTCTTTTCTCAATAACATCTAATTTCACTTGCTTTGCTCATCACCACCCACTTCTTTTCTGCATCATAATTCTTCATCACCATGAGACAAAGAGCCAACTCCAATCTCCTGTAACAGCAAGAATTTTTTAGCTCCATTACAAACATTGTGTGATAGCTCTCCTATGTGTTTACTGTAAAATGTATCATAAAGTGCTTCTTTTTTATTTATTATTATTTTTTTATTTTTGACAGGCAGAGTGGACAGTGAGAGAGAGAGAGAGACTGAGAGAAAAGTCTTCCTTTGTGTTGGTTCACCCTCCAATGGCCGCCACAGCCAGCACACTGCGGCCAGCGCACCACGCTGATCCAAAGCCAGGAGCCAGGTGCTTCTCCTGGTCTCCCATGCAGGTGCAGGGCCCAAGAACCTGGGCCGTCCTCCACTGCACTCCCTGGCCACAGCAGAGAGCTGGCCTGGAAGAGGGGCAACCGGGACAGAATCCGGTGCCCCGACCCGGACTAAAACCCGGTGTGCCGGTGCTGCAAGGTGGAGGATTAGCCTAGTGAGCCACAGCGCTGGCTTATCATAAAGTGTTAAAAGATGTATATATTAATTTATTTGAGAAGCAGAGAGACAAAGAGAGAGGGAGAAAAAGAGATAGAGAAAATTCTTGCATCTCCTGGTTCATTCTCCAAATGGTCACAACAACCAGGTCTGGATCTTTCCGAAGCCAAGAACCAGAAATGTTATCTGGTCTCCCACATGGGTAGTAGGACCCCAAGTACTTGGGCCATCTGCACAGCCTTACCAGGACCAGTAGTAGGCAACTGGATTAGAAGTGCTGTACCAGATACTTAAACTGGCACTCTGATATTGGATACCATCATCACAATCCACAGCTTAACAACACCAACCTCTTAATCTATATTTCTAAACCAATCAACTTTAATGACATAACTCTGCATTTGGATACTGTACATGAAAGAGAAGTTACTGACTACCAACAAAGTCGTATTTTATTTATTCCCTTAATATTATTTTTAATTCATTTATTCTGAGATTATGGCTTTAATATGTTTTTGTTAAGTTGTATTTTATTAGATACCTTGTTTTATCTTAGTATTATTTTTGAGTATCTTTTATTTTTAACCATAAAAATCATTACTTAAATTAATCTCTGATGTTTAACTGTAGTAAATTTACTCTATAATTACTCCACAATTCATGGACTGTTGTTTCTTCCATTTTTGTTTGATCTAAACTTTGCATAGAGTAGGAGAAGTGACACATTTCACAGTTACTTGCATAGCTGTCAATGTTGATCTGTTAATTTTATAAGAAATAATGATTTTATAGGATGCACATTGCTAATTGAGTTCTTATAATAAACTCTTCATAGCTAAATACTTGCACAGAAATATCAAACTATTCTCTTTCCCTATTTAGTTAACCTTCTTTGTTATAAGTAAACAGCTATTTGTTTAGTTTGAAAAAATACCTTTCCTTTCCAACTGTTTCTTATTTTCTAGAAAGATAAAAATTACTAAAAATTAATTAAAATGTTAAAAGCTGCTGTTTTGAGAAAATTGTTGCATGCATATGTATAAATATTTTTGCAAGTGATAATACCATTCAGTATTTGGAAGTCAGCCCATTTTGTTATGTCTCATCCCTTTGTTATAGAACTGTGTCTAAGAAATGAAGTTTTGAAATTTCAATTATAAAAAGAAAATACAAGCCTTCACAGTATCTGGTGAACTCTTGATATGAGAAGCTGTGTAATACAGGAATAATTGAAGCAAAGCATTCCTCAAATTCAAATAATGAATCAAGCTGTCTGAAAAGTTCAAGATCCAAGCAGCTTTCTTGCAACTAGGAGAATAATACAGCTTCTACTCTGTCAGTTTCTACAGCAACTACTTTGGAAGCTACATTTTAATTCTTGTGTGTGGGCTAGGTAATATCCCTACTTGTTTCTGGAAATTGGTTTTTAAAGGTTAATGAAGACCTTTAATTTAGATAAATGCTGTTCCCCAAGTCTTCAGAATTTAATACAGCAAATGATTTTTTTTTAATGTTTATTCATTTGAAAGGCAGATGGAGAGAAGGGAGAAAAAGAGAGATAGAGAGAGAGAGAGATTTTTATATCTGCTGGGTCACTCCCCAAATGCCCACAATAGCACAACAGCCAGATCTGGACCAGATCGAAGCCAGGAACAGGATTTCCACCCGTCTTCCACATGGGTATCAGGAGCCCAAGTTCTTGGGCTATCTCCCTCTGCCTTCCCAGTTACCTTAGTATGAAGCTATATTACTCTAAGCAGAAGAGCCAGGACAGGAACTCACACTTTGATAGGGGAAGCTGGCCCTTCAAGTGAAGTTGACAGGCTAAAACCGATTAGGTTTGTGAGCTGGAAGACCATGTCTTCGCCATGCCCCTGTGTGACCTCATACCCTACCTGATACCCTCACTACACCCTCTTGTGACATCATGCTTTACCTGGCCATACCTGAGTGCCCACCTACCCAGAAGCCACTCCCTTGTGAGAAATATATAAAAGGCAAGGAGTGTCGCAAAAGGCTCTCTGCCTCTGCTTTGCTGCCAGTGATAAGCAGTGGATAGCAGCTCAAAGCACTTGCTGCACATGGCTTCTGGCCTGCTCTCTGCTTGGTATGGACGCTACCCTAGTTTCCAAATTTTCTTTCCTCTTTAAACTGAATTAAAGCCCTCACTTTCCTATTCACCTTTCACACTAAATAAAAGTCTAAAATGTAGCATTCTGCCTCATTTATTGATGCCGGTATTTAGAATTCTTCTGTAAATATTAGGCAAGAATCCTTTTGGGCTTATTAATATTGGGGATTTATTAATAAGCATATGGTGATATCATATGCACACCAAATTCTGGTAACATATGTGGCATCCCAGATGGCACTTCTGGAGAACTTTAAGGGGGCAATTTTGATATATATTTTAGGGGGTCACTTCGGATATCATATGGCGACCACGAAGCGACTTATAACATGTAAAAATTTTAAGATGGGATTGATTTTTAAGAAATTTTAAAACTAGGCAGCACGGTGGGAGCGGACTTCCTGTGGCTTCTGACCCTATCTCTCTGCCTGCTTCCTTTCCCTCCTCCATCTAGGTTGGTGCTTTCCCTGGGCGCCCAGCCATGGGAACACAAGACTCCAAAGAGCCCACCCTGGTGGGGATGCCTGCATGGACTTTGTGGGCAAAGGCTGTTTCACTCTCTTTGGCCCTGGTGTTGGCCTTGAGTCCCAGATTCGGGTCCACCAGAGGGCGACCCACAGGGAGCTGCATTTCCACCCATGTCTCAAGCTAGCCCTGCCCTGCACTAGTGCGTGGCAACCCACCTCAGCAGCCAGTGAACATGCTCAAAGCAAGCAGAGATGGGTGCAGGGAGAGGAGCCTAGTGCGGTAGTTGACCACGTGGTGTGAGGCCAGAGCCACCCTGCCCTGAGGGGGGAAGAGCAGCTTGCTCATTCAAAAGACAAGTGAGATATTTTTCTTTCTCTCTTTTCTTTTTGCTGGTAGCTTTCAAAAAGGAAGGCATGGATTGGGTTTTTTTCATGGTTTCTGGCTTCAAGGACTTTGGTGTTGTTCTAATGCAATGTACTAAGAGACGAAACATATTTACATGAAGGAAAAACTCCTAAGGATTCTAGATTGGTTGTAGTGTGTTTCAAAGACAATTTACATGCTCCTCTAAGGTTAAGTTATAACTAGTATCAGCAGCTAAAAAAAGTTCTAGAACATTTCTTCTTGTCCCTGGGCCTTATCATACAAGCTTTTGATTGCTAATTTCGAGTTGGAGAACTGGTCTGGTTGCTTAGAAACAAGTTAGAGTCAGGGAGAAGGAGCTTTAAAATGGAGGACACTCTACTTCCTGTTGTGGAGGGTGGGATTTCTGCCCCAAGTTGGTGGCCCCCATGGCCCACCACATGCTCCATGCCTGATTAATTGAACAATGTATATTAAATCATGTTTTTATTTTAATTTATTATTTTTGCCTTTGGAGCAGATCCCACTTATTTCAGTTTGTTATTTTCACCTCTGGAGTGGCATTATATCATATTTTTATTATTTTAATCTGTTATTTTCGTCTTCAGAGCTGATATCCCTTATTTGTTATTTTTGCCTCCAGAGCAGGATTCCAACAGTCTGAAATGGCATTTCTCAGACTGGGTGGTTTATATTTCCTCAGTATGATATATATGCATTAAGCACTTTAATAGGCATAGTAGCACTGAGATGTCAGATTACTGGTTAAGGTAGATGACCAGAGATATAACTGGGCCAAGGCTTAGCCCTGTTTACCTCCTGTCTCCCCAGGTTACAAGGCGATTTAACTATGGGTGGTTCTACATCTGCTCCTTTGGAGACTCCCTGAAAGATCTAGACTTAGTAATTGGGAGATCCTTCGACTAGATTGGATTAAGGAATTATAGCTAAATACAATGTATCCATTTAAAGTGCTTAAACATAACTAAGCTCATGAAGAGTGGTGTCTCTTTTTATTTTCTCAGGTCCTACAGAGAGACTGTAAGGTTATATAGCTCTGCATGCATTCCTACGGACTTTCTTCTAAGGGTACAGTTTAAAACTTGCTCTGGGATTGCAAATCCTCTTCGGCTAGATGGTAATGCTAACATCTTAAGTTTTAAAGCGATCCTATAGGTGGGATTAAGTGTTAAATTGATCAGGTCTATAGGATCAAGTGTTAACTGCTAATAGTAAATAAAATTAAAGAGGAGTAAATGCTCCATCATGGGAAGGAGTTGGTACAGCAGATTCATAGAGTGGCAATCACTTTAAGTAGCACTCAGCAATCTCAAAATCAGCCCTAAAGGCATTGTGGTCTGGCTAAAAAACCCACAATGGCATTTCAGGCATGGAAAGCCAGGACACTTGTGCAAAAAGTGTGCCTACGTGGAGAACCTCCCTGAGTGAGACCCCAGTGAAGAAGAGTGGCCATTAAAGAAGGATGTATTTTTCTCCGGGGGGAGGAAAGAACTTCCACTTTGCTTATGGCTTTGTATAAATACTGATGGAGTTTGTGGAACTCAAAAGGCTTCCATGGCATAGGCAGCTCATGTCAAGAACCTTGGGTGATAACTGACATCACATGTAAGAGTGTTAATTGTTAAATTAAAAACAGGAGTCACTGTGTACTAACTTCCCATGCAGGACCTATGTTCTCAAATGAACTACAGTATTAACATTAATGGTAAAACTTGATCCCAAAGATTTACTTTGTTCTATTGTATGATATTATGCATCATAAGTTCTAGTTATTTCTAAGTGTCAAGCTCCATTGCCTGTATTCTTAGGTATTTCTTTAAGGTTTAGTAAGTGCCTCAAATGTAAAATCTTGGGTACATGTCTCTGTAAAATTCCTATCTCGTATGTTTTAACATAGGGTCAGATATTTAAAGGCAGCCGAGGAAATTTCTGGGAATGGCAAAATTCAGTGGACTTTGGATTGCAATATTTGCATTCCAAGCATTTGTACATAGCTTTAAAGATGCCCTGATGCAGACTCCATTCTGAAAAGGTTAGCTGCAAATGTTGTTCCAGAGAACCAAGGAGCGTCTAACTAAAGCTCCAGTATTGAGAATTGCTGATGACAGGATTCTGTGGAATTTGGATTCCAAGATTTGGATTCTGAACTTTTGTATATAGCTTTAAAGAGGCCCTAATACAGACTCTGTACTGAAAAGGGCAGCTACAAAAATTGTTATGGATTCCAGGATTTGGATTTTCTAAGCCTTGTGTTTGCTTAAAAAGCCTCTGAAACAGCAGAGGACAGGGGAGCTGCAAAGGTGTTCCAAGGAATCAAGAAGATTTTAACAAAAACTCCAACATTAGAAATTCCTGAGCAAGCCATTCATAAGAAAATCCTCTTCAGATCAGTTTCAAGTTAAATGAAAGAGACCTAACCAGGTGCTATTGAGCACAACTACCTCCGTGAAATTAGGATGAAACTTCTACCTCTTAAGTCTTCACTGGTGAATATGAAAGACATGCCTGACTGTTCCACTGTTCCTATAAGCCAATCGGAAACCTTAAGTACTTCAAAGCAAAAAGGATAAGTAAAACTTTTGCCTTTGTCTCCTTAAGGCAAACATTCTGTACCTGCTTTTCTTTTTTAAAAAAAAATTTAAAAAAAATTTTTATTAGGCAGATTTAGACAGTGAGAGAGAGAGAGAAGGGTCTTCCTTCTGTTGGTTCACCCCCCAAATGGCCACTACGGCCAAAGCTACGCCGATCTGAAGCCAGGAGCCAGGTGCTTCCTCCTGGTCTCCCACGCGGGTGCAGGGCCAAGCACTTGGAGCATCCTTCACTGCCTTTCTGGGCCACAGTGAAAGCTGGACTGGAAGAGGAGCAACCAGGGCTAGAACCTGGTGCCCATATGGGATGCCGGTGCTGCAGGTGGCAGATTAACCAAATGAGCCCCGGTGCTGGCCCCTGTACCTGCCTTTCTTAATTATCTTTGGGAACTGTTATTGATGATAAAGCTATCTAATGGGTTATTCTATAATAATTCCTTATACTCAAGCTAAATGGGCTTATAATCTACATAAGGGTAGCCTATCACTACCCACTATCTGGGAATCTGTATGATATGGTGTTTTCATCTAAAGGTGCACCCCACTTACAATTGGTTTTGTTCCAGTTTTGCCTTTGTTAATTAACAACTTACATGTTTCAGAACTTAACTTCTGGGAGTAACTGACCATGCAGGGTACAGAGGCATTGGCAATGACCGAGACTGCCCCAGCTCACAAAGCAAATTTGTTAGATAGAATAAACAGAGGCTTCAGACCCAGGATAGGCAGGGCCTGCACTACACCCCTCATAAGCAGGAAGTAGTTACAGAAGAGATGATTCAATGTCCATCAGCTTCCCTTAGGATTAAGGGATGGAGTCTCTGAGGGGGGAATGAAGTAGGCAGGCATACGGGGTAAAACTGATTAGGTTTGTGAGCTGGAAGACCACGCCTTCACCATACCCCTGTGTTACCTCATACCCCTACCTGGCCACACCTGAGTGCCCACCGGCCAATCAGGTTAATTAACCACTACTCTTTGGAAGTGGGTTAAAAGCCTAGGACACGGTGTGTCCCGGCCCTTCCCTTCTGTTTGCTGGCCTCTTGCCAGGAGGAGGCTGGCTATAGCCCTGTGCCCCCAGGGCACGTGGCCTTCCGGCCACCCACCCTAGGCTTCCTGGCCTAGATGCTCCTCCACGTGGCTGGTTCCTGGTGCTCGGTATGAACCCAGATTTACCTCTCTCTCTTAATAAAGCTCTCACCCTTCTACGCATCTTTCGCACTAAATAAAAGCCTAAAATGCAGCATGCTGCCTTGTTTATTTATGCTGGTATTTAGAATTCTTCTCTATTAGGCAAGAATCCTCTTGGGCTTATTAATATTGGGGATTTATTAATAAGCTTATGGTGATATCATATGGCATCTCAAATTTCGATAGCATATATGGTACCCCAATGGGACTTTTGGGGAATTTTAAGGGGCCACATTTTCATTATCTATTTTAGGGGGTCATTTCCGATATCACAAGCATCAGTTTAACCTTCTGTGCCACAAAGCAGCTCTCAGTAAATGGCAATTCTTATTTACATGTTACCCCTTTTACTCTGAGACTTCTGTTGTAATTGTACCTTTTCTTTGAAAGTTTATATATGTCAACCATCCAATGGAATAAAATACTCCCACTCAAATTAACTGAGAATGGTAACCAAAGAAAATGAATACAATAACTACTTCAGGAGCTCAGTGTTGTATTAGCTGCATTGGCCTCAGAATGCTTCATGGATGTCTAGAGAGCTTTACTAAGATTTTGAAATACTATATATATTTTTTGAAATTTAAAAGCAAGATTTATTAGAGTCAAAGACCTCCAGCCAGAGTGATGTGGAGGGGAGCTTCCAAGAGAGGAAAAAACCTGAAGTGGTCCCTGTCAGTCAATTTTTTAAGCAGAATTTTGGAAAAAAAATTGACAATCAGACTGACATTCAGTTACAAGGTAGGGACAAAACCCTTTTTGCAATCCTTTATCCTATCTGGCTTGCTCTTGATAAAACAAAGAGCCATCAGAAAGTTGGGATACCTAATTTGTTTCTCCCAAAACTGGGAGCTCACTCCCTTGCTAATCTTATGATAAGATTGGAAGCCTGCAAGGAGTGGGCAAGCAGGGACTTCTGACCTTGCTAAGAATAACTTTTGGGGGAACGTTTTTCACCCACAATTTCCAGATTGCCTATTAAATCATATGACTCCCCACATCCCAAGCCCCCAGAAGAATGGACCCTAACTTCTGTTGGTGGGGGGCTGGGCAATGACCATTCTTGCTTTTTCTTGCTGGAAAGGGCCATCCTTGAAATAGTTTATTTTTAAAAATAGATTTTTTTTTCATTTATTCTCATCCACTTAAAAAGCAGAGTGACAGAAGAAAGAGGGAGAAGAGATCCAGAGAGATGTTCCATCTGCTTGTTCAAGTGGCCAAATGCCTGTAGGAGCCAAGCCTGGACCAGGATGAACCCAGGAGCCTGAAACTCCTTCCATATCTCAAGGGCCCAGAGCCTCCTAGGAAGCATCAAAAGGAAGCTGGATAAGAATCTCAGTGGCCAGACTCTAACTGGCAGCCTGATATGGGATGCTGGCAGCCCATGAGTCAGGTTAACAAGGTGTGCCAAGATGCCCACCCCAACAGGGTTAGGTTAAAATACCAAGTTGATAAGTTAAATAATCAAAACCAAACAACAACAAAAACAATAACAAAAAAAGGAGAAAAAACTAGAGGATTACAGAATCTGGAAAAGAGATCAATCATCTAGGCAGAAAGGGAGACATCATCCTAATACAGTAAAATATTTGTTCATTCAAATAAATACATTAATCATCACTGAGAGATAGTAGAGGACAATTCTGGCTCAGATATGATTGCAAGAGGATTACAGACAATGATATAAGCCAATGTGGGACCATGCAATCATTAAGAGAGAAAAAAATGCTATAGATATACATCATTATTATATAATGAATGCAGTCAACATGAGCTCATCAGAGTCACTGTACTTCCACCTGCTTATCTTTGTGTTATGAGAAAAATGACTGCAGAGAAATTATTATTACCTCGTTTCTTTTTCTGGCATGGAAGAAGAATTTCCAAGCAGACAAGCGGAGGGATTTAAAAAGCAAGATTTTTTTAGGGTCGAAGACCTCCAGCCAGAGCAGCATGGAGGAGGGCTTCCAAGAGAGGAAAAAACGGAAAGTGGTCCATGGCAGTGGAGTTTTTAAGCACAATTTTGATTGACATTCAGTAACAAGCTAGGGGAAAAAAACATCAAAAGACCTGATTTATAATCATCAATCCTATCTAGCTTGCTCATGATAAAACAGAAAACCATCCAGAGGAGTAGGATGGTTAACTTGATTCCATAATAAACTGTGAGCTCAGGAGTATGGAATCACCACTCCCCTGCTGTTCTCATGGTAAAGCTGGAAGCTTTCAAAGAGTTGGCAGGCAGGCACTTTTGACCTTGCTAAGAGACAACCCTTGGAGAAAAGTAAGCATTCTACACCCCTAATTTCCACTGGGACCACCCTAACCCATGTGACTCCTCATATTTGGGCGTGATTTCACCCAAGGGTGAACGTGAAGATCCTCTATTCTACAAAGAATTTAGCAGTGGTGTCTTCACTTTCTATCATGGCATTGTATACTTATAATATAATGAAGTGATCATTACTGTAGAAGAGATAAATTCTTCTGTGTTGTTCCATTTGTTTATGAAGTTGCATCCATCTAATGCTGTCATATTTGTTTCTATTACCTGTGCTTTTTTGTTATAAAGGAAATGTGTAAAATTGATAGAAAGGAAATGATAATTGAAATTTTGTATTGAACACTCTGAAAAATTGATGTTTCTACTGAGGAATCCCTAATGTCTGTATTTGGACAGGATTTTTAAAAATTTGTGGAAATTATTTCAACATGAGGAAATATATTAACATTTCTATTAACTGTCTATTTTTTCATATTTATATATACTACCCCTCTGTGTAGGAAAAAAAATGAGAGCACTGACAAAATGAGGTACTTTGAGATTGACATTTTAATGTCTAGAATTAGAATTCTTAAGCCAATATATCCTAATATAGTAGAGTGTACTTAATTTATAATGAGAATGAACAGATTTATCTTTCTAAAAAAGGGCAAAATTGGGACTAAAGAATATATTATAAAATCCTAAATTATGACATATGACTTCATTGGACTCTAACAGTAAAGGAATTTCATTTAATTTTGAATTAGATTTTACATCAGTTACACTAATTCCATCTTATCTCATCAAATATCATGTCAGGTAATATCCAACTGAGACTATGACATTCCTTTAGTGTATCATGCTTTATGAAATATTTAAACATCAATATTAGTAACACAGACTATGAATTATCATATGCAACCATTTTTATAATACTCAATTCAATTCAGTTCTAGAAAACAGAAACACCAAACAAAAACACAAATTTTGTTCTAGCTCAAATGAATTTAATATGCTGTTTTATATGATAAGGTTTCTACTATCTTATAAAATATAAAATTTGACTACTACATTAACTACTACACTTCAGAGAAAATATGATATTTATCTTTTTTGATAGGCTTATTATATAAAATACAAGAAAATGTATAGGTATGAAACAGACATCCTGTGATTTGATTGCTGTTTTTAGCTCTTGTTTATTCTACTGTGGAATTGTGATTTTTCTGCTTTTTACTTGTTGACTATTATGGTTAATGGTGCATTAAGTCAGATTATAGAGTTGACTGAAATTATGTTTTTGCAAAAATTAAATAAAAAAAGAAAGGAAGAAATGAGGAAAATTGAGGGAGAGAGAAAGGGAAGCAGTGAATTATGTTTAGAATAGTTCTTATAAGAGGATTTACCCAAATAAAATTAAATCAGCATATGAAAGTTATGTTTACTGCAGCTCAATTCACATTGAGCTCAGATATGGAATAAACCTAGATATCCATCAACTGATAACTGGATGAAGAAAATATAGTACATATACATTATGGACTACTACTCAGCCATAAAATGAATGAAATTTTGTCTTTTGCAACAAAATGGATGCAAATGGAAACCATTATACTTAGTGAAATAAGCCAGTCTGAAAAATACAAATACCATATGTTTTCCCTGATCTTTGATAACTGAGTAGCAAAAAATGCAATGTATAGAAGAGAAATTGACATTTTGAGATCAATGATTGTTTACAGCCCTTGTCTCTACTCTTGAGGAACAGATTATTCGGGGTTTTTTTTTTTTGTTGTTGTTGTTGTTTTCTTTTTACTATTTGTTGAAATCTTAGTGTAGGGTTAATTTCTTTTTTCTTTTTTTTCTTTTTTTTTCTTTTTTTTTTTTACAGGCAGAGTGGACAGTGAGAGAGAGAGACAGAGAGAAAGGTCTTCCTTTGCTGTTGGTTCACCCTCCAATGGCCGCCGCGGCCGGCGCACTGCGCTGATCCGATGGCAGGAGCCAGGTACTTCTCCTGGTCTCCCATGGGGTGCAGGGCCCAAGCACTTGGGCCATCCTCCACTGCACTCCCTGGCCACAGCAGAGAGCTGGCCTGGAAGAGGGGCAACCGGGACAGAATCCGGCGCCCCGACCGGGACTAGAACCTGGTGTGCCGGCGCCGCAAGGCGGAGGATTAGCCTAGTGAGCTGTGGCGCCGGCCAATGTAGGGTTAATTTCATGAATATAAAGTAAACTGAAAATATATGATTGTAAAAATTAAGATAGAGAAGTAGAGAGGAAGGAGGAGGACAGATGGTAGCATCGGTTGTAAGAAGGGTAAGGTCAAAAATATCATGGGGCTGGCACTGTGGTATAGCAAGTAAAGCTACCGCCTGTAGTGCCCACATCCCATATGGGCGCTGGTTGGACCTGGCTACCTCCATAATCACAAGACAACCAACTCTGTGTTATAAATAATCTAGTCTGTGGTATTCTTTATCATAGCGTAAAATAAACTAAGAAAGGCTGTCATAAAAATACTACAGACTTGGTGGCTTAAATAGCACAAACTTATTTTCCCACGGTTTTAGAATCTTGACACCCTAGGTCAGATGCAGCCAAATCAGCTCCTGGTGATGGCTCTTGGCACGGCTCACAGATGGTAGCCTTTGCACAGTGTCTCCATATGTGTTGTGTGTGGGTGTGTGTAAGGAAAGAAAACCTATCAGGTCAGGGCTCCCTTATTGTGACCTCACTTAGCCTCCATGACTGCCTTATAGACCCTATTTCCAAATAAAGTCACCTTAGGGGTGAAGGGGTCAATATATACATTTTGGGGAAGTGAGCAAGTATCTCCATATCATCCAAGTTACTGTCTACAGACACTGGGGAGAATCAATCTCCCCGTATTTGCCAGCTTCTAGGTGCCATCAGTGTTCTTAGCACCATAGCTCTTCTCAAAGTCAGCAAAGGTACATTGCATACTTTTCATCCTTCATCAATCTGTCTTCTCTTCTACCTCAATCTATTACTTTCATAAACACTTGTGAAAACATTTGATCCTCTCAGGTAACCCAGCATAATTTCCTCATCTCTTTATCAGCTAATAAGCAGTCTTAATTCTGTATGAAATTTTAATTTTTCTTTACCATGTAACCTAGTACATTCACAGGTTCAAAGAATTAGGATTAGGATGTCTTTGGGATACCGTTATTCTGTGTACCATGTTCACTATTTCAGAGAATGATAGGATAAGCAACACAGCTGAAGTATACTCCAATCTTACAAATTTAGACAGATTTTCTTTGAATAGCTTTCGAAGCTGTTACTTTATAAAAAGATTTACTTATTTGTTTGATAGGCAGGGTGACACAGAGAGAAAAGAGAATGCATGAAAAATATATGGAGAGAGAGAGAGCAAGAGCGAGACAGAGAACTCTTTAATCTTCTTGTTCATGCCCTAAATGCAGCAACAACATGCCAAGACCAACGACATAAGTGCTTGAGACATTCTCTGCTGTTTTCCTAGGTGAAGTTAGCAGGAAGCTGAATCAGAGGCAGAACAGCCAGGATCAAATCATCACTCTCCTGTGAGATGCTGCTGTTGTAAATGGTGGCTTAACCTGCTGCACCATAATGCTGGCCACAGCCACTGTTTCTGTGGGAGCAAAAATGATGATCACAGTCATTCAATTTCAGCACAGTTTAAGGAAAGGGCATTAGAATTTTAAAATTTTTATTGTAGCTTCTGATCTCCAAACTGAAATCGTTTCATTTTATTATTTTATGGATTATGTAATTGATTGTCTTAACCTTATTATTTAGCCATTATTAAATGCACTAGGGTATTGTCACATATTTGATCATCTTTCCAGGCTTTGGAAGTCAACTGACACTTCAAAGCACTGCTGAGAGGGAGTGGACTCTGGGAGATGGGGTCCAGTGGAAAGTGGTTATGCTGTTGGAGGCATGCTCTCAGAGTTTATTTCTCATGTGATCTCTTGAGTTCTGAAAAGAGGGTTCTTATAGAAGCCTGAGTTTGGACTCACTGAATCTCTCACTGTTTCCTGGCCGCCACGCTACCATTCTCTATGGGCCTCTCACCAGAGCTCAAGTCAACATCATTCCATTTGGACTCCAAAACTGCGAGGTAAAATAACCATTTATTCTTAAGTTAGATGACTCAGGTATTCCATTCTAGTGAAAAAATAAAAACCTGATGAATATACTTATTATCACATATTGTGATCAAATGGCCATTGTGCATTGAGAATTACATGCATCACATCTAATCACATCCAAAACTTGGAGGAAAGGGAGGTTTATATTATTTACTGCCATTTGGTTGCTTTCAGAGTAACAATTAAAAATATCTTATAGGAGAGTTTGCCAATAGCTCCACTAAAAACAAAAGTTTTATGCGGTTTTGCAAGCACTATCTCTGAAGGAATTTTTAAATACTCGTACATTGTCAAAATAGAATGATTCATTATATTTTGGCATTCCTTAAATATACCTTAATAACTTAGTATAACTTAAGTAGAATTTATATATATGAAAAATAATACACAGTAACAACATGTATTTCTTCACTAAAAAGTTAACTTTTTTAACAGGCATATACTTAAGTAAAATTTATGTATATTAAAAATAATACACAGTAACAACATGTATTTCTTCACTAAAAAGTTAATTTCTTTAACAGGCATATACTTAAGTAGAATTTATGTATATAAAAAATATAGAGTAACAACATGTATTTCTTCGCTAAAAAGTTAATTTCTTTAACAGGCAGAGTTAGACAGAGAGAGAGAGAGAGAGAGAAAGGTCTTCCTTTGCTGTTGGTTCACACACCAAATGGCCACTATGGCCGGCGCACAGCGGCCGGCGCGCTGCGACCAGCGCACTGCACTGATCCAAAGCCAGGAGCCAGGTGCCTCTCCCCATCTCTCATGCGGGTGTAGGGCCCAAGCACTTGGGCCATCCTCCACTGCCTTTCTGGGCCACAGCAGAGAGCTGGACTGGAAGAGGAGCAACCGGGACAGAATCCAGAGCCCCAACCAGGACTAGAACTCGGGGTGCCGGCGCCGCAGGCGGAGGATTAGCCAAGTGGACTGTAGTACCAGCCTGAAATGTTAATTTTTTAAGCACAGAGTATGGAGAGATTTTTTTTAACTTATTTTTAAGTGTTGTGAGGACAGGGTAGGAGTTAATGAATACTTGTATCCTCAAGAGAATGAAATACATGCCAATAAGAGGAAAAATAAGTTTCACAAGATGATGGTTGAGGAAGAAACAAATGAGGTAAATAAGGAAAGCTTAAAGAGAATGTGGGATTCAAGTTTCAGATTGTAACCTGACTCAGATAATATGGTGAAAATGAAGCAGAGCAAGTAGACTAAGTAGACAATGTTGGGGGTTAGGGTTTTTGTGAATGAAATAAATAAAGATAGCAAGAGCCTGGTTAACCAAAATATTGACTTAGAAAAATACTTAGAACTTCGTATCCATTTCTCCCTCTCTCTTTTTCTCTCTCTCCTCTGTCTCTGTCAGTTTCTACCTGTAAGAGACTTACAACATCCACACACAGAAGCTGTATCAGTGATTGGAGTACATTATTCATAATACCCAAAATGTAGAAATAACATCATTGGCCATTAAATAGTGAATGGATAATTTTTTATACTCATGCAGTGGTATACTATTAAGTGAAAAAATGAATATAGTAGAGGTATATATTAAAATATATATGATGAACCTTGGCTCACTAGGCTAATCCTCTGCCTGCGGTGCCGGCACTCTGGGTTCTAGTCCCGGTTGGGGCGCCGGTTCTGCCCCGGTTGCTCCTCTTCCAGTCCTGCTCTCTGCTGTGGTCCAGGATGGCCCAAGTACTTGGGCCCCTGCACCTGCATGGGAGACCAGGAGGAAGCACCTGGCTCCTGGCTTCAGATCGGCACAGCACACTGGCTGTAGTGGCCATTTGAGGGGTGAACCAACAGAAGGAAGACCTTTCTCTCTGTCTCTCTCTCTCTCTCACTGTCTAACTCTGCCTATCAAAAAAAAAAAAAAATATGATGGACCTAGCAAATAATATGTTGAGTGAAATAAATCAATCACAAAGGAGCACCTATTATATTGAAAAGTCATGAATAACCAACTATCAAGACACTGTAATTAGAGCAAGGGTTGTCTAAGGCTAGGGTAAGGTGTTTGGGGAATTATAGGTAAGGTGTATCATTTCTTTTTGAGACACTAAAAATTTTATAAAATTGATTGTCTGACTGTACTAAGCGTCAGTAAATTCGGGGGCTGGTGTTGTGACACAGTGGATTAAGCCACTGCCTGGGAAGCTGTCAGCCCAAATTAGAGTTCAGGTTCAGGTACCAGCTGCCCAGTTTCCAGTTCATCTCCCTGCTAATTTACATGGGAAGGCAGCTCCAGTGAATGCAGTTCCCATCTCCTTGCTCTGTTGTAACCCAGCCACAACAATCTCAGCCATTTCAGAAGTGAGCCAGCAGATGAAAGATCTCTTCCTCTCTGTCTCTTCCTCTCCCTCTGTCACTCTGTTTTGTAAATAAATAAAATATTTTTTTAGAAAAGGAATAACTAAATTTTATACTTTAGGATGGGCAAATATACGATGCGTGTATCCTGTGAGTCACAAACTGTTTTAAGTGCTTAAGAAATAGTCTTTTAATCCTCAATACTATAAGACATGCATGGTAACTGGCTCATTATATAAAAAGGAAACTGAGGCAAAGACAGGTTATGTGATTAGTTGATTGACCACATACTAGGAAGTGATAAAACCTGCGATTGAACACATATAATCAACTTGTAAAGCCCACACTTTATTTTTATACTCTACTGCACCTATGAAGGGGAAAATTAATCATCCATTTACACAGCAGCAGAAAACATATGGATATTTAATATCAAGTGAAAATATATTCATTTATTTTATCCAGAAGGCCAAGCAGCACTATCTACACTGTGCCTTGCTCTAGTCCCATTGCAAAGTTGAGCTCTAACTTTGAAAATAAAACATTGCTTTCCAATTATTGCATGCTACTCTTTTAATCAGAGTTTATTCCGTGCATCAATGACCTGAAACTACCAGAAACAGGAAATCATGCTTACAGTTGTCATCTCCTGAAGTGCTGGCTTTCAGCACTGGGTTCTTTGTGTTGACTCTGATTGCCTAGTTGCTAGCATGACAAGTTGTGTTCTCACTAAACTCTACTAAAATACTATTGATTTTGGCTGCATGACAAAAAAGTCACTATCTTGTTATCATCTTCCTTGCATTGGCCTTTGGCATTCAGTTTTACTTCAGTAATTTTCCTACCAAGGTGTAAATATAACCAAGAAGACCAATTATATATATTAAAAAGTGTGGAAAATACTAATACTGCATTTTTTGTTTTTCAATTCAATGAATAAAATGTTACAGGCAGATTTTCTCTTGGGTGCACTTTGTCAAGATGAGTTATTCAACTGCTTGATAAAGTGCTTGTCAGCCACAGAAGTTTTCATTTCTGGCCAAAGGGAGAAAATTCTATTGAAATACAAATGCAAATTTTCAGAAAGTCAGTGTCAGTTACAGCAAATTTATCCTTATCCTTACTTTATCCTTTAACCTCACTTTCTTTTTAAAATTTCTTACTTATTTTTGTTTATAAAAAGTGAAAAAACTTCATATATTTCATATATATATAGTATTTTTAATTTTTTTAAGATTTTATTTATTTACTTGAGAGGTAGAGTTACAGACAGTGAGAGGGAGAGACAGAGAGAAGGATCCTCCATCTGCTGGTTCACTCCCCAAATGGCCTCAATGGTCAGAGCTAAGCCAATCTGAAGCTAGGAGCCAGGAGCTTCCTCTGGGTCTCCCACATGGGTGCAGGGGCCCAGGTGCTTGGGCCATCTTCTACTGCTTTCCAAGGCCATAGCAGAGAGCTGGATCAGAAGAAGAGCGGCTGGGACTAGAGCCGTCGCCCATATGGGATGTCAGTGCCGCATGCAGAGGATTAAACTACTGTGCCACAGCGCCAGCCCCCATATACAAAGTTTTCAGAATACAGTGATACTTCCCACCCTACCCTCCCACTCCCTCCCTCATGCCCACTCACCTTCCTTATTTTTCTTTTATTGTTATAATGACATACTTTTAATTTTTTTTTTTTTTTTTACAGGCAGAGTGGACAGTGAGAGAGAGAGAGACAGAGAAGAAAGAGAGAAAGGTCTTCCTTTTCCGTTCTTTCACTCCTCAATGGCCGCTGCGGCCGGTGTGGTGCGCTGATCCGAAGCCAGGAGCCAGGTGCTTCTCCTGGTCTCCCATGGGGTGCAGGGCCCAAGGACCTGGGCCATCCTCCACTGCACTCCCTGGTCATAGCAGAGAGCTGGACATGAAGAGGAGCAACCGGGACAGTATCCAGTGCCCCGACCGGGACTAGAACCCGGTGTGCCAGTGCCGCAGGTGGAGGATTAGCTTATTGAGCCACGGCGCTGGCCTCAATTTTCTTTATAATCAGAAGTTTAACATTGCACTATATAAAGACATAACAGGTAGTATGTAGAAAACACATACTAAAACAACAGTTTTAAGTTCACTTCATGTTTTGCAATGGTTCAATACTTAATTTATTTTCAGTGATAAATAATATGCAATTGTCTGATTGTGCTACAATTTATTTGTCCAGTCACCTATGGAAGCGAGTTTTGATTGCTCTCAAGTTATAATTATACATAAAACAGCTATTAATATCAATGTACAAGTTTTGTGCAGACATGTTTTCAATTATTCAGGGCAAATTCCACAATCTTAAAAATTGCTTATTAATTCTAGGAGTGATTTTTTTTCAATGTTTTGGATGGTCATATTATCTATATAAAGACAGTTTAATTTCTTACTTCCCAATAATATAGCTCTTATTTCCTTTTCCTTTTTTTTTTAAATTTATTTATTTGACAGGTAGAGCTATAGACAGTGAGAGAGAGACAGAGAGAAACGTCTTCCTTCTGTTGGTTCACCTCTCAAATGGCCACAACTGTCGGCGCTGTGCCAATCCGAAGCCAGGAGCCGGGTGCTTCTTCCTGGTCTCCCATGTGGGTGCAGGGGCCCAAGCACTTGGGCCATCCTCCACTGCCTTCCCGGGCCACAGCAGAGAGCTGGATTGGAAGAGGAGCAACCGGGACTAGAACCTGGCATATGGGATGCTGTTGCTGCAGGCGGAGGATTAACCTAGTGAGCCACAGCACCGGCCTCATCTTATTGCCTTTTCTTGGCTCATTGCATCATCTAAAATCATGTTTTAATTTTATTTTCTTCCTCTTTGGCTTTTTTTAATGTTAATTTCAAGTCCTATAACTTTTTCATACAGATATCCATTTATTTCAAAATGAGATTTGCCATGGTTAAATATTCTCACTCAGTACCACAGGTTGTGGTTATATAGAAAAAATAAATTATACGTTGTGCTGGAGATAAACATATATTTATCCCTGAGGAACAATTTTGCAAGATGCTTTATAATGAGGACTGTGTTCCACTACTAGTTGCCCTACATTTTAGCTAAAGTGCATTAACAGAAGGCAAGGGAGACCAAGATGCCACTGAAATTATTCTGTCTATTACTGTAACAGCAAATACCTTTTATTCTTATGTTTTTCCTTTACCATCTTAATGCACGTGTGTAATAGGGTTCATTTTTCCCCACAGAAACACAAGACGAATTTTTTTAACCTTAAACTGCTATTTAATTTAATGAAATTGCTTTTCTTTGAACTGATTGTGGTCAAATTGAAGTAAGAATCATGTGATTCAAATTTTGTAGCCTCTGAGCACTACTGTATAATCTGTGTCTCTTCTGCGAAGCTCTGCTTATCTATGCCTAGATTTTTAAGATAGGTCATTTGGCAAAATAGAAGCAAAACTTTCCTCATTGGACAATGAACTAGCAAACCAAAGAAAGCAAGAGCAGGTATCCAGAGCTCAGAACGATGGAGAGTTCAAGAACTGGCAATTAATAGGATATGACAGTTTTGGATTTTCCACATTGTTTCATAGCAGTAAGAAGCGGTACCTAATAAAGTGATCTCGGAAAACCAGAACTTGACCTAGTGGACCAAATATTTTCTTTGTAAATCTTATCTTTACAGGAATTAATAATTGTTCCAGATAAACTCATGAAATGAAAATTCATTGCCTTCTGTGGAAAGGTCATTCTAAACAATTGATACTCATGGATACTATTCTAATGCCAATTATCTACTTCAAGGGGAAGAAAGTAGAACCAATGAGCTCATGTTTTGCTTTTAAAATTCTTTTATTTGACAAGACACCATTTTTTGTCATCAGGCCAAAAAGTAGTGAATCAAGAATAAAATGTGAATTGGCTAGCACAGGTTTTTGAACTTATTTTTAATATTGTTTTTAAGTTTACTATATTATCTAGTTCATAATATTGAAGTAAATATTTGAGACTGATGAGAAGAAATAGAAGATATATTTATATATATTATATTATGTTTTGAGATTTGGAAATCAAGATATTTTGTCAGAAAAATTCTGATAAAAAAATCTGGTTAGAGTAAGAAGATGAAATTGAAAAAGGAATGGATAATGAAAGGATTTTGGTCTATAAAATAGGCCCAAACCAGAATGAGATAGGAAAACTGGAATGAGCAAAATCATCTAGGGAGTAAGATATTAGATATATGAAAGATATGGGGATGCAAAATTATTTTACAAACTCTTGAACAATTATGTCTATCATAACTATAAAATAAAAGGAGACATTTTGATGACCTTTTACTCATGAAAATGCCCCTATTATTTTAATTAAGAACAATTAGAGAGTCTGATTAGAAATGCTAATCCCAGTGAACATGTGTTGTCATATGAAAGGTGTGGAACAACTTATAGCAAAGCAGAGGAGACAGAAGAGAAGCACTACTGTTGTCCCCAATATTTCATTCTCCAACTTGCAAAAGTCAGTTGGTAATTCTGTTACTGAATGCAGGTTTGGCTACCTGCCACTCAAAAGCCAATACTCTAGAGACAAAGAGGTCTACCATCTTCCCAAGGTGCCAATAAATCTGGTTTTCTTGCACCAACTCTTATCTCTCGAGTATTAATAGTGATATGAAGGGGAAGATTTTTGACTGAAGTATGAATTCTATTTAATAGAGTAATGATAGAGTTTTCAACAGTGATGATGGAACAATGAGAAAACTACATGCAGAAAAAATAAATCGACACAATCATAAGCATTTCAATAAAGATAAACTCATGTCTTAGAACTAGACATATATTACTGTAAAAGTTTCAGAATTAAACACAAAAGAACAGTCTCTAAAATTTTGGGTTTCACAGTGAGACTTTAAAATTCTACCAAATCAATAAAATAAAATATTAACTAAATTAGACTTTATAATAAAAAATCTTCTACTCTGATGAAGACATCACTAAGAGAATCAAAATTCAAGTCACTGACTGACTGGGAGAAAAAAACTCTTTGCAAAACACATATCTGATAAATACTGTATTGGATAAATACAGTAAGAACTCTTAAAAAAAAACCCATGGATAAGAAATAGAAAAACCTATTTCTTGGTATCCTCTTCTATTTCTTTCTTTAAGGTTTTGTAATTTTCATCGTAGAGATCTTTAACGTCCTTGGTTAAGTTGATTCCAAGGTATTTGATTGTATTTGTAGCTATTGTGAATGGGATTGATCTTAGAAGTTCTTCCTCAGCCATGGCATTGTCTGTGTATACAAAGGCTGTTGATTTTTGTGCATTGATTTTATACCCTGCTACTTTGCTAAACTCTTCTATGAGTTCCAATAGTCTCTTAGTAGAGTTCTTTGGGTCCCCTAAATAAAGAATCATGTCATTTGCAAAGAGGGATAGTTTGAGTTCTTCCTTCCCAATTTGTATCCCTTTAATTTCTTTTTCTTGCCTAATAGCTCTGGCTAGAACCTCCAGAACTATATTGAATAGCAGTGGTGAGAGTGGACATCCCTGTCTGGTACCAGATCTCAGTGGAAATGCTTCCAACTTCTCCGCATTCAATAGGATGTTGGCTGTGGGTTTTTCATAGATTGCTTTGATTGTATTGAGGAATGTTCCTTCCAAACCCAGTTTGCTTAGAGTTTTCATCATGAACGGGTGTTGCATTTTATCAAATGCTTTCTCGGCATCTATTGGGATAATCATATGGTTTTTCTTCTGCAGTCTGTTAATGTGGTGTATCACATTGATTGTCTTGCACACATTAAACCATCCCTGCATACCAGGGATAAATCCCACTTGGTCTGGGTGGATGATCTTTCTGATGTGTTGTTGCATTGTATTGGCGAGAATTTTATTGAGGATTTTTGCATCTATGTTCATCAGGGATATTGGTCTGTAATTCTCTTTCAGTGCTGCATCTTTCTCCAGCTTAGGGATTAAGGTGATGCTGGCTTCATAGAAAGAATTTGGGAGGATTCCCTCTTCTTCGATTGTTCTGAATAGTTTGAGAAGAATTGGAGTTAGTTCTTCTTTAAATGTCTGGTAGAATTCAGCAGTGAATCCATCTGGTCCTGGGCTTTTCTTTGTTGGGAGGGCCTTTATTACTGTTTCAATTTCTGTCTCAGTTATGGGTCTGTTTAGGTTTTCTATGTCTTACTGGTTCAATTTAGGTAGGTTGCATGTGTCCAGGAATCTATCCATTTCTGATAGGTTTCCCTGTTTGCTGGCATACAAGTCCTTGTGGTAATTTCTGATGATTCTTTTTATTTCTGTGGTGTCTGTTGTTACATTTCCTTTTTCATCTCTGATTTTATTGATTTGGGTCTTTTCTCTTCTTTTTTTAGTTAGTTGGGCCAATGGGGTGTCAATTTTGTTTATTTTTTCAAAAAACCAGCTCCTCTTTTGGCTGATTTTTTGTAATGTTTTTCTTGATTCAATCCTGTTGATTTCTTCTCTGATTTTAATTATTTCTCTTCTCCTACTAGATTTGGGTCTGGTTTGCTGTAGGTTTTCTAGATCCTTGAGGTGAATTGAAAGCTCATCTATTTGGTGCCTTTCCAATTTCTTGATGTAGGCACCTATTGATATAAACTTTCCTCTTAACACTGCTTTTGCTGCGTCCCATAAGTTTTGGTATGTTGTGCTGTTATTCTCATTTACTTCCAGAAAATTTTTGATTTCTCTTTTGATTTCTTCTATGACCCATTGTTCATTCAGGAGCATGTTGTTCAATCTCCATGTGTTTGCGTATGCTCTAGGGATTCCTGAGTTGCTAATTTCCAACTTCATTCCTTTATGGTCTGAGAAGCTGCATGGTATGATTCTAATTGTTTTGAATTTGCTGAGACTTGCTTTATGGCCTAGTATGTGGTCAATCCTAGAGAAGGTTCCATGTACTGCTGAGAAGAATGTAAAATCTTTAGCTGTAGGATTGAAAGTTCTGTCTATATCTGTTAGATCCATTTGGGCTATAGTGTCGTTTAAATCTACTGTCTCCTTGTTGATCTTCTGTCCTATTGATCTGTCTATTTCTGAGAGTGGAGTATTGAAGTCCCCCAGTACTATTGTATTGGAATCTAAATCTCCCTTTAAGTCCCTTAACATATCTTTTAAATAGACCGGTGCCCTGTAATTAGATGTATATACATTTATAATAGTTACATCTTCCTGTTGAATTGATCCCTTAATCATTATATAGTGTCCCTCTTTGTCTCTCTTAACAGTTTTTGTATTAAAGTTTATTTTGTCTGATATTAATATGGCTACACCTCCTTTTTTTGGTTTCTGTTGGCATGGAATATCTTTTTCCAACCTTTCACAGTTATTCTTAAGTGTTGAAAATTAACTGAAATGTGATCCCTGTTAAACATAAGAGTGGGAATAAGAGAGGGAAGAGATGTATAATTTAGGACATGCTCAAGCTGACTTGCCCCAAATGGTAGAGTTAGAAACATACCAGGGGATTCCAATTCAATCCTATCAAGGTGGCATGTACCAATGCCATCTCACTATTCCAAGTGATCAATTTCAGTTCACAATTGATCATAATGAAAGGACTCAGAGTCAAAGGGAGCACATAAACAAGTCTAGTACCTGCTAACACTAACCGATAGAATAAATAAAGGGGAGAGTGATCCAACATGGGAAGTGAGATACTCAGCAGACTCATAGAATGGCAGATGTCCTAAATAGCACTCTGGCCTCAGAATCAGCCCTAAAGGCATTCGGAGCTGGCTGAAAAGCCCATGAGAGTATTTCAGGCATGGAAAGCCAAGACACTCTGGCAAAAGATCTCTGTGAGTGAGATCCCAGTGGAAAGAACAGGTCTTCAAAGAAGGAGGTACCTTTCTCTGAAAGGAGGAGAGAACCTGCACTTTGACTATGACCTTGTCTAAACAAGATAAGAATCGGAGAACTCAGAGGGCTTCCATAGCCTTGGAAACTCATGACTGGAGCATAGGGAGATTACTGATGCCATAGACAGGAGTGTCAATTGGTAAAGTCAACAACAGGAGTCACTGTGCACTTACTCCTCATGTAGGATCTCTGTCCTTAATGTGCTGTGCATTGAGATTTAATGCTATAATGAGTACTCAAACAATATATTTCACTTTGTGTTTCTATGGGGGTGCAAACTGTTGAAATCTTTACTTATTGCATACTAAACTGATCTTCTGTAAAAAAAAAAAAAAAAAAAAAAAAAAGAAATTATCAACTCCCAACTTGACTCTCACTGGGATTAAACATGACAATAGGTCTGATCTGATTTCATCATCATTTAAAAAAAATCATCTATTACTTTTCACTTTATGTTTCTGTGTGGGAGCAAACTGTTGAAATCCTTACTTAATGTATACTAAGCTGATCTTCTGTATATTAAGATAATTGAAAATGAATCTTGATGTGAATGGAAGGGGAGAGGGAGTGGGAAAGGGGAGGGTTGTGGGTGGGAGGGACGGTATGGGGGGGAAGCCATTGTAATCCATAAGTCGTACTTTGGAAATTTATATTCATTAAATAAAAGGTAAAAAATAAAAATAAAAAAAAAGAAATAGAAAAACCTACTAATAAAAAGCACATAATTGGAAAGAGAACCTCACTGAAGAAGACTGTATCCTGCACAAAATCATGAAATTATGTACCTCATAATTTGTCACAACAGAATTATAAATTTATAAATTAAAACAGCAATAAGAAACTATTACACACTTATTGGAGTTACTAAAATCCCTGCATATTGATAATGCCTAGGGTGTAGAATAGCAAAAACTCATTTATTGCTTATGGGAATGCCAAATAATATAGCCATTTCAGTTTCTTACATGACAAAACATAGACTTCACATATGATTCAACAATTACAGTATAGTCATTTACCTAAGTGAGTGGACAGCCCATATATATGCAAATATGTGCAGACAAATGTTTGTGATAATTTTCTTTAAAGTAACCAAAATTTGATTGTAATCAAGATGTTCTTTCAAGCTATGAAATGACAGCTATCAACTATAAATACTTCTTAATCATTGAAACAAGGCAGATAAAAAAGCTACATACTCTAAAAGTCTTACTTATTATGTGCTGGAAAATGCAAATATCTAAAGACAAGAAAAGGATCAATACAGGATTATTGGGGAGGGATAAGTAGGTAAAATTGAAATGATTGTTTGCTTAGTAAAATTTATTCTATACAATTTTTAATGGTGGATACAAGATGTTATGCTTTTGTCAAAACCCACAGAACTGAACAGCGTAAAGTGACCCTAAAAGTACAAAAACTTTAAAAGGTTCATTTAGGTCCTAAATGATCCCAAGAAGGAATGCAAGTAGTGATCCAAGCCTCTATCTGCATTACAAATGTATGAAACAACCCCACTGAAAGGAGTGCAGGCAAGAAAAGCTGACTTAAGCATCTTTCAAAATTAACCGAAATTTTAAATCTAATAGCAAAAATAATTTAACATAAACACTATTCTAGCTGATAAATGTGTTTCTCATGGAGGTACCCCTTAACAATTCTGCCATTACTACTAGAATCAAACAACGAAGGGAATCTTTAGCAGGTAGTAGAATCCAGGCCTCTCATTATAGTATGGGGATTTACAGATAAGCAAGGTCAGAAAGAGTGATGCAAGTGGATCACTTCATAATCATTATTAATGAATTCATATTCATTATTTATGATAATGTAAATTTGAGTTTAGTTTGATAAAGATATAGACTTACATAAAAAAGTGTTTGCAGGCAAATTTCTATACACAGGTTAATATGAACACATACTTTTTGCTCTGTCAGCTGAGAAATGTTAAAGAAATGATACTGTATTGGCAACAATCAGGTCTAGCATCCATTTACAGGTTTCTAATATGATTCTTACATAAAAAGAACCATGCTTCCCTGGAGAAGTGGTTAATTCTAGGACTATTCAAGAAATACACAAAATGATCTGGAAATTATCTGAAGTATCAGATTAAAAGAAGTCACACACACATACACACACACACATCAGAGACATACAGGAGCCAAGTGAAATAACTCAATAATTGAATCTGCAACAATTAGAGTAACAAAACAAAGCATTATGGTTCTGTACTCTAAATATAAATATCCATGTATCCATACTGACACAAGTAAATGGTTAAAAAATTAATAAATGTGCCATATGGAGGAATTTCAAATCACATTCTGTAGATATTAGGTCCAGATTTGTACTTCTTTTCTTAATATGCCTGATGTAAAGAAAAAAAGAGGTGACTTTACATGAAAAAAGCCTACAAAGTTAATTGAGACATGTGTTCAAGGAAAAAATCAATAGCCATAAATCATGTTGATTTTATGTGCACTTGACATGAAGAGATGAAAGTGCCACTTCATTATCTAGCAAGTAACCCATAACCCTATTCTTCCCATGAGAAGAGCATCAGAAGGATTCTAATTGTAGGTCATCTTTCAATATGAATTTACCAGTACACTTTACGACCGCCAGGACCTTGAAAATCAAAGTCAGAGAGATTGCCGTAATCGAGATTATACCAATGAGATATGAAAATAGATGTACTATGCCATTTTATATAGGACCCTGGTATAGAAATATAATATTAGATAAAACCAAGCAAATCAAAGCACAATATGGACATTTGTATATGTGTGAAATTGACGTTTTGAGACTTGATTATTGTTTATAGCCCTTGTCTATACTCTTCAGGAACAGTGGTTTTTCTACTTACTACTTATTGAATTCTTTAATCATTGTAGGGTTAAGGTTGTGATTATAAATAAAATCAAAATATGCCACTGTAAAAATTAAAAGAAAAATAATAAAAAAGGAGGAGAGAGATTGGGTATGAAAGAGGAAAGGAGAGTATTGTGGGAACTATCATTATGGTCTTAAAACTGTATATATGAAATGCATGAAATTTGTTTCCTTTATATATTTTTTAAAAGTAAAAAAAAAAAAAACAGAATAAAGGAAATCTATGTTGTATTTTATAAGTTTGCTTTTCAAAACAGAATACCAAAATAAGAAAATATATCAAAAGCAAAGGTAGGGAGAAAATATTTACAATACATTATCTGAAAAAAATAACACATCTAGGTCGTGTGTTAAAAATACATTTCAAGGGTCAGTGCTGTGGAGCAGAGAGTTAAAGCCCTGGTCTGCAATGCTGGCATCCCATAAGGGTGCCAGCTCGAGTCCCAGCTGCTCCACTTCTGATCCAGCTCTCTGCTATGACCTGGGAAAGCAGTGAAAAATGGCACAAGTGCTTGGGCCCCTGTTCCCACGTAAGAGTCCCAGAAGAAGCTCCTGGCTCCTGGCTTTGGATCTGTGCATCTCTGGCTGAGGTAGCCATCTGGAGAGTGAACCAGTGGATGGAAGATCTTTCTGTCTCTCTTTCTCTCTCTCTCTGCCTCTGCCTCTCTGCAACTCTTTCAAATAAATAAATAAATAATTTTTTAAAAAAGACACTTCAAACCTATTAACAAAACAACATAACAAAAACGAGCATTGTATTTTAGTAGATATTTTCAAAAGGATGCATATAAGTTGCTAACAAGATTTTCAACATAAATAATCACCAGAGAAATGTAAATGAACAGAGTATAGAAAGTGTCATTCAGAAACTCAAAGAGAGCATGGACAGAAAAATTGGGGAGAGAAGTTAGATATAATCTCTTACCAATCGGATTCTCTGTCACAGAGTATAAGTGTGCTGGGGATTTTCAAAGGTCCTTGGAAAATGCACACTATGAAATAAGTGTGCATAATTTCAACATTTTATGCACCAAAATAAATTTATCTTTTGATTTCATTTGTTCATAAAGCTTTTGAAGCCCATTAGTACATTTCAGAGATTCAGATTCCTCATCTAACAAAGTTGAACAGGATTATGTTAGAAGTCATTTTCAATACAAATATTGAATGAGTTGATTTTAAGCAAGAAATATGTAAAAGTTAAATATTTCTCATTTTTTTCTTCTGACAGTTGAATTAATTTAGCGACTTTGGGTACTTTCTCACCAATAATACGAAGTTATAACAATAGAACAGTTTGTGAATAATTTGAATATTTTCACTTGCACTTTATTGTATGTTAAACAATGCTATTACCCTTAAAGATAATTTTATCCTTATGTGGTGGGAATAGCATCCTTAATTTCTTAGAACAGAATGCTCTAGTGGCTCTATTACTAATCTAAAGATCAGAAAATAGAAATGTTTACCATATATATTACTATAACTTCAAAAAAATTGCTCTAAAAGAAAAAAGCCAAAAGATTCAATTCATCCCTGAATAGGCCCTGGGGCAATGATTGATCTAACTATAAATTTTACGGTTGTGGTATAAACTTCTGAAATTGCTAGCTTGTAGTAAAACACTGACAGAACTTTTAAACTTCATTTCTCCATCGGTGTTCCTATGTGATTATGCTATTACAAGTTACAGTCAATATTTGAAAACTTTAGTGGTAGGAAGCACTTTCTAAGATTATTATTAATGACCAATACATACCCGCAAGACAGAATGTTTTAATCTCCACACAGCCATGTTTCCTCTCCCAGCTCAGAGCTCCAAATACTGAAATTGCTCCTGAATAGCCAAGAGGGAATGAAAAATTCTCTGCACAATCAAGTTATTACCTGACATCCAGCTCACCTACTCTAAGCACAAATAACTATGTACCCAACAAAACGATGCTCCAAAAATCTGTTTTTGAGAAGTTGAAATGGCTAAAGGTGAGAAACAGTTGTTTTGGCTTATTGTTGCTGTTGTTGCTTAGATTGCAAAACACTAAATCTGCATCATTTGCTTATCATTCATTATAAGGAGCTTTGTTGATTTCCAAAGAAGGCACGGCTTTGAATTGTCAAGTTGATGTTCTACTGTAAGGTGTGGTTCACAATAATGATAATTAAAACAGAAATCAGTTAAACCAGTAAGCATCAGAAATATGAAATATAGAGAGGTTTAGCGAGGCTCAGTGTAGTAACCATGGTAAAAAAGTTATACATATGCACTTGTTAGAGAGCTGAAAGAATCTGAGAAGTCTATTTTACTCTTGTAATTTATATCTCATAATCATATATAGTAATTACTATTAAAATTCCATTATATGGATGTACTACGCTGTCATGTAGACGAGGTCTAGGACGAAAGGGACTGAGATGACCACCTGCAAACAGTTAATAAAGCCATGAATCTAACAGACGTTGAAGAACTGAATCCTGCATGAGCCACGCCAGTGAACTTGGAAGCAGATGCAGTCTAGCTTGAGCTAGTAGATAAAACCACATAATAAGTCTAACATCTTGAGTGTGGTCTTGGGAGAGTTAAAAAAAAAGCAGAGGACCCTCTTAAACTGTGCCTACATTCCTGACCTTCAGGAAATGTTAGAAAATAACTGTGTGTTTTTTTACAACACAACATAGTACAGTAGTTGTTTTGCAATAATACTTTATTGAAATAACAGATGTGGACTCTGAAACTTTGAGAAGCTGCATTCCATGGTTTTCAAGATGTTGAGCAAACCACCTGTCCTTTTTCATTAGAAACATATTTTTTATAGTAACAGATACAACTGTGTGTATTTACTGTGAAGAACATGATAGATTGAAGGCACTGAAAAGCAAATACACCTGATCTCACTCATATGTAGAATCTATAAAAATTGATCTCTTAGAAATAGCGAAAAGAATGGTGGTAACCAGGTAGGTGGTACCAGGACAAATTGAGGAAATATTGGCCTAAAGACACAAAATGTCCATTAGAAGGGAACAATACATTCAAGGGATCTATTGTATAGCATGAGGAGTACAGGGAATAACACTTGTATTCACCCTAACAACTCCTGTCCAGGCTACTCCAGTTTTTACGAATTGAATTTTTTTTTTAAGATTTATTTGTTTTGAAAGGCAGAGTTGCAGAGAAAGAGGGAGAGAGAGAGGGAGAGAGATCTTCTATCTGCTAGTTCATTCCCTAGATGGTTGCAATGGGCAGTGCTGGGCCAGGCTAAAGCCAGGAGCTCCATCTAGGTCTCCTGCAGGGGCGGCGGGGGCTGAAACACTTGGGCTATCTTCTGCTGCTTTTCCAGGCACAGTAGCAGAGAGCTAAATAGGACGTGGACCAGTCCAAATGCAAACCTAGGCCCCATATGGGATTCAGGTGGTGGCTTAACTTGCTGATTGGAGCCCACACTGTTCAGCTTCTCATCCAGCTCCCTGTCAATGTGCCTGGCAAGATGGCAGATGATGACCCACGTACTTGGGATCTGGCCTCCCACGTGGAAGACCAAGTTGGAGTTCCTGGCTCTTGACTTTGGCCAGGCCCATCCCCAGGTTTCATGGCCATCTGGGGTGTGAATCAGCAGATGGAAAAATGTCTTCTCTCATTATCTCTCCTTCTCTATTATTCTGCTTTTCAGATAAATAAATCATTGAAAAAAGTATAAATTAAATATCCATTTGTTCATGCTGATATAGCTTATTGAAGAAATTATCTAGAATACATAAAACTCCCATGCAAAGAAACCTCAAATAATTTATATAGATACTCTACCCTCAATGGGGTGGAGCAAAACTCTTCATTTCTTAAGTGTGGGCTATGCATAGTGACTTTGTAGTCAAGAATACAGAATTGAAAAGGGAGAAGACACGTTATAGTGGACAAATCTGACAAGCTCTGTACAGAGTCGGGTTAATTAAAGGCTGAGAGAAGTGTTCCTCCCGGTAATATCTACTCACAAGAAAAATAACAAAAAAAGAAGTACAAGAGAAGTTAATCCTACTCAAATCTGAACAATACTCCTCAAAATTCTCAGGTTCATGAAACACACACACACAGGAAAGTGGAAGAAACTGTCACAGCTAAGTGCAGACTAAGGAGGCAGGACAAGTAAACATAAAGGATTTTCCTGGGGCCGGCGCCAGTTTGAGCCCCGGCTGCTCCACTTCTGATCCAGCTCTCTGCCATGGCCTGGGAAAGCAGTGGAAGATGGCCCCAGTCCATGGGTCCCTGTACCCATGTGGTAGACCCAGAAGAAGCTCTTGGCTCCTGGCTTAGGATCAGCTCAAGTCTGACTGTTGCAGTTATTTGGGGAGTGAACTAGCAGATTTAAGACCTCTCTCTCTCTCTCTCCCTGGCTCTACCTCTCTCTGTAAATCTACTTTCAAATAAATAAAAATAAATCTTAAAAAAAAAAGGATTTTCCTGAACAGGAGACCATTTCAGGAAATAGGCAATAAAAAGTTAAAGAAATCTGTATTTAATTCATAAGAAAAATTATTAATAATGGAATGTTTCACCAAAAAGATGTTTAAGTCATTATTATCTACAAACTTAAGAGATAGCTTCAAAAAAGATGAATTAACATATAATTTTTGCAACTGCAGTGTCAAAGAATAGTTGTCACTGTAGCAAGTAAGATCTGGAAATCAGTTAACCAGAATATTAATTACTAAAATGGTAATTTTTTTCTTTGACAGGCAGAGTGGACAGTGAGAGAGAGAGACAGAGAGAAAGGTCTTCCTTTGCCATTGGTTCACCCTCCAATGGCCGCTGCAGCTGGTGCACCACGCTGATCCGAAGCCAGGAGCCAGGTACTTCTCCTGGTCTCCCATGTGGGTGCAGGGCCCAAGCACTTGGGCCATCCTCCACTGCACTCCCGGGCCACAGCAGAGAGCTGGCCTGGAAGAGGGGCAACCGGGACAGAATCCGGCACCCCGACCGGGACTAGAACTTGGTGTGCCGGTGCCGCAGGCGGACGATTAGCCTATTGAGCCACAGCACCGGCCTAAAATGGTAAATAATTAAAATAATTTTTAATCCACTTGATTAGAAGAACACTTTTAGGACGAGAAGTATTTCTTTTTTTAATTAATGTTCATAGACAATGAATCCTGTTCAGGAGAGACAGGATTCCTGGAAAAAGAAAAGCACGAGCAGGCTGTTGGTGCAGTGATGAGACGTGTTCCATGTCAGAGTGCCTGAGCGCAAGCACTGGCTTCACTTGCAGTTCCCCTTTCCTGCTAATACACACCTGGGAGGTGGTGGTGATGGTTCAGATGCCTGGGTCCCTGCCAGCCACTTGTTCCTCTCAGACTGAGTGCAGATTGGAGCTCTCTGTCTCTGCCTCTCTTTTCTTTTGTCTATTTACCTTTTAAATAAACAAATAAAATGCACTAACAATAAAAAAAGTAAACAACTAAAAGGTGTATGGACCAACTCATGAGAGGAGACAGAGCATGGAGAAATGGCCATTGCACATTGTAATATAGAATGAGACTAAGTAGATATGAAACAGTGAGTCACTCAGGTGTGCTTGCAATGATGCTGGCCTGGAAAATCAGATTGCTGCAACCATTGTCGACAGGGAACAAAACACAGCCACCTAGATCATGAAAACAACTAAAGGCCGACGTGGCACAGGATTTTGAATCAGTGAAAATTTTGCACAGGATGTCCTCCATGGCTGTGGATATAGACTATTTGAATCCAAAAAAAAAAAAAAAAAAAAAAAAAAAAGTGACAACAGGTGGGACCACATACCAGGTGAGAGCAATTGGAAATAATTCAATAAAGGGATCAGAGTTTTATACCCAGAATTCTTTTAAATTGATTATTTTAATTCAGACTACTCTATTTAGAAGCTATTTAGAAGTATTTTAGTATTTGGGAATGCATTTTCTTGCTCTCATAATATTGAGTAGTTTGTCTAAGGAGATTTATTATTTTATTATAAATCTATAAAACAAAGAGGTTTATCAATACTTTAGTCAATGGCTTACAGGTGAGCACTGAGCCCTTTAAATGGAATGCTGCCAGGTAGAAGTATAATAGATTGAGACACTGTTTCTTGAAAGTCGCCACTGAGACCGTCACAATTCTCCTGAGAACTCAGGTAACTCTATCTGATGCAACTCTGGTGATTACAATGAACAAACTCACACAGCAAGCAAGATGAGGACAGAAATGTCTTTCTGCATGGAAAGTCTCTTCCTCATCTTTCTCATTGTGGATAACACTCCTAAGTGTTGAGTCCTACATGCAGTGTCAC
Organism: Oryctolagus cuniculus; assembly: GCF_051225735.1. Lineage (NCBI taxonomy): Eukaryota > Metazoa > Chordata > Mammalia > Lagomorpha > Leporidae > Oryctolagus > Oryctolagus cuniculus. The sequence goes on from NC_142868.1 coordinate 124,652,366, forward strand.
CCCGTGTGGCTGTTCTAGCTATTGTATCACAAGTAGAAAACAGAAAGTCTGACATACTTGGATCTTAGCTTCCTACTTTTGGACCCATTTTTATATGCTTACCTGTTTGCTTTCATAATCTTCCAGACAGTACTGTTTTCTATAAAATTTGAATAACTATCCCATAGGATTTCATGAGAAAATGAAGACCTCTATGTGTGTCATAACAATGGGCCTTCTATTTCTAATCAAGTAGAAAGATGTTAAGAGAAATGATTGTTTCCTCCCAGGTTAACTTCTCTTGAGTGCCTAGGAATATATCTAATACATCAAATACATTACTGACTAATGGATAGGTGTAGTCTAATATGGAGGAGCTCATGCCCAAGAGATTACCTTAAATTGCATAACACGTTATTATATAAAGCAGGTTTTTTGTTATTGTTGTTGTTATAGTACTTGATGGAGTTTATTGTTATGCTGTTTTGATTTCAGTGCATAAAGGTACATGCGTTTCTATTGTATTACAATTACTTGGCATCTGACAGACTATTCAATACTGCCAAGGATCTGCTGATGTCAAGTGAATTTAGTTCAGTGTTCTAAGGCATTTTCCAGAGAGGAGGTACCTTTCATTATAAAAATACTGTGTTCATATAGGTAACAGAGAGTTGTTCTATTAAAGGTCCAAAGTCTTTTTCCTTTGATAAGCATGTCCTCAGGAGATCTGATCCCAAATACAATGATTTTCAGCTTGCATTACCAACCAAGAGCCCTTCAGGAAAGTTGTGTTATACAGAATTGCAATGATGCATGAATGGCTGAGGATTAGAAAATAAATGGAATTTTTATTTCAAGGTAGAATTCTTTTTTAGAATTCAGAATTACTTTGAAGCTTTCCCTGGCCCTCTTAATTTTAACCTGAAGTCACAGAAACAAAATATCCTCAATTTGCATGCACTACACATGAATTATTTCAAGACTTGTAAATAGTATCTACTATTCTAAAGAAAACAATACTTTAAAAGTTCACAATGTTATATCCTAATATGAATTGACTATATACAAAGGTGTTATTGAATCAATGCTGACAACTGTGGGTCCACATACTCATAATTATTGAAGTCACAGCTTATTAAAATCCTTGTTTTTCTTTTCTTTTATCCTCAGAATCAGTTTTTCCTCACTTGCTGAGATGCCAAAACAGAAAGCTGACATTATAAATTGTTAATGGGAGTCTATTCACAATTGATCAGAATGTTAAACTACCAGAATTTTAATACAGCATTGGAATATATTATGAACAGCAATTATTTTACACTTTGGATGGATGGCAATTCTTCAGAAAATTGCAGTGTGATTTAATTTGTCTCCCTCTGTTAACTACAGAAAGTAAAGAAAAACAAGTAAATTTAAATCAATGGTCAAAAGCACTCCCACATTCACACACAAATATAACCTGTTTTAATTCATCTCTGTAGTCTGGGATTCTAGGTATACCTACTCAGTGCAGACTCTATTGTATGTAGTTGTAGACAGCTGGAATTTTGAAATAATGCATGATTAAAATGCTTAGTAGAAATTAGATATTTGTTTAACTCTAAAATTTTAACCCTTTGATATGTTTTCCATCCATTTTTCTGGTTAAAGTTTCAAAAAAGATGAAGAGTTATTGAAAAGAAGGAAATATTTCACCAGTAATTAGACAGAAAAATAATTTAAGTATTTATTGAAAAAAATTCCAATCATATCTATACAAATTTTTTGTTTTTCATTGATGAGGTTAAATAATGCTGCTTAATTATGACTATTTCTTGTATGTTGGTACTGATAATTTACAATAAAGCTGCCAGTTTTCATTTCAACAAAACCTGATCTTCATAGGAATTCTGTGTTTTAGGGACTGGTTTCTGTTTGTTCGAAACTTACCGCAGTGGTCAAATTCACCTTTCTAGTGATTTGTTTAAGCATGGAGACGCAAGAAAATTTGGACCATGGAGAAGTGAGGATTAGTGTTCAAGGGGTCTTTTTGAAAGGTTTCTGTATTGATCAGTAACACCCAAGTGATAGGGCAAGTTTCCACTATTCCACCTTACGTTATCATGTCTCTACATGATTCCTGATACTGTGACAGCCACCTGTTTCATGAATTGAAACAGCAGGAAATGGCAGAGCTGAAATTTGAAAATAAAGATTTGTTTAAAATACAAAGTGAAATATGTATTCAAACCATTAAATCATAACATCCCAAATCAATAAGATTCAAAAAATAACAAAAAATGTGAAAGGTCTTCTACAATGAAAATTATAAAACATTAATGAAGCAAATCACTAAGGGCACCAAAAAACTGAAAGATATACCTCCTCTACTAAGATGTCTACCTAGAACATTTCAAGTGGATTATGTAGTCATTTATTGGCAATCAAAACATTTCCAAAAGCTGTAGCTTAATTAATCCTTACCACATAATCCATAGCCTTGGTACTTGGTTCTTTCTTTATACCTAGTGGTACCAGCGAATGTTTGCACCTTCACTCTAGCTGGGGCTAAATGCTAATTTATCCTATTTCTGAGGCAACAAACCAGCCATTTTTCTAGGATATGGATGTTTCCATATTAAAACTGAGAACAATCCAAACCCAACTAATACCCATCCTGAGATGAGTACCCTTAGTCTGAGGAGAGAAGCAAGTAGCCAGATAAGGCAATTAAAGCTATACACAGGCTTTCCATAAAAAGTTCTCACAAAGAACCTTTACTTGTCCTTACAACTCACCTTTCACATACTTCATAGTCAAGTTCACATGGCCACTTCTGAGATCTTGGGCAACTGGGGAGAATCTGCATCACAAATAATTTAGAAGGAGGCTGGCAGGTAGAGCCTCAGCCTGCAGTACCCGCATCCCATATCGGCACCAGTTTGAGACCCGGCTGCTCCACTTCTGATCCAGTTCTCTGCTATGGCCTGGAAAAGCAGTGGAAGATGGCCCAAGTCCTTGGGCCTCTTCACCTGTGTGGGAGACTTGGAAGAAGCTCCTGGCTCCTGGCTTTGGATAGGTGCAGCTCCAGCCATTGGGCATCTGGGGGTGAATCAGCAGATGGAAGACACCTCCCTCTCTCTCTCTCTGTCTGCCTCTATTTCTCTCTCTGTTAACTGTAAATTTCAAGTAAAATAAATAAATCTTAAAAAAAAGAATAATTTATGACCTGAAGAAGTGGCTTTCTTTACTCTCAGATGTAGGTTGTCTATGACATACAATACTTTAGCCTTTGGAAGAGTTGAGAGATAACAAGAGAAAAATCCCAACCTTATCTTAATTAACCAACTATATTTTCCAGTTTGCTGCTCTACCAAATATATTATAATCATTTCAGGGGCACAGCCCATACTCTGTTTGCACTGCTGTTACATTTTGCTGTGTTTTGATGTATTTGTCAATAGAAACTTATGAAGATATTTTTTTCAGCCACAAGTATCTGCCCTAGAGCACAATTTCTCTGGCGTCTTCTCTCTGAATGTAAAGTACAGCTCATTGCAGAAAGAATGCCTCTACATGCATACAGCAATTTTTTTTCTCTCTCATTTTTTTCCTCCCACGTTGCACCTCCTTTCCTTTGCTATAAACAAGTTTTGCTGCTTCCATTCATCCATCACAAACCTTTTTACATGTTTTTCCCACAGCAACCTTGCTTATCAGACTCTTAGGACACTTTCTGATATGTGGTCTGTTTGTAACTGAAATGTATTTATATTGGTGACTGCAATTGCCAGTGCATGTCCATAAATAACTGTAATTTTAAGCATATTTCACAGAGTGATTGATGTTTTATTTAACCTGGACTAAACAGACATCTGTTTTGTTATTAGACAGCATTGGGCTGTAGTCAAGTCTCTTTGGATTGTGTTCTCCTCCCTCCTATTTTAACTGTCCCATCCCCCCAGGTGCAATACCATACAGGTATTTAATGCAAGTATAGGAAGTGCAGATTTTTCAAGAAAGGACAGGGGAAGAATTGTATCAGTTAAAATCTTTCCTCATATTTCTCAGATCACTCGTACAGCCTCTCTTTATTTTCACTTCATATAAAGAAAGTCCTACTATGGTGACAGTAGGTTGAAAAACCAAGAATAAAATTAAAAAAATAATAATATTGGGGGTCCAGGTAGAGAGAGAAGGTAAAGGGGCATTTACAGCGTTAGTGCCTGGCTGATTAATCTGTACCATCTCCTTTTCCAAAAGTTGCTTTCCACATATTACGACACCTTTAAAAATTCTTTCTTTTCTTCTTTCTAGCCCAAGCAATTCAGTATATTATCCTTTGTAGTATAACACCACCATTAAGTGTATCAGTGCAGATATAGAGAAAAAAATAATTTTCCCCATTCTTCTGTTCCCAAGCATAAGAATGCAACTTTTGTTGCTTTTGTTAAGTCTTCATGCTACTCATTGTAAGGATCAGGGGTGACAAAACAGTAAACTTGTGGAAATGATAAATGTCTAGGACTTTATACAACTTCTCTCAGACACAGCTCTTCATGGCTGTCTCCATCCTCCTCATGTCAATTTATTATTTTTTGGAGGGTGAGGGAGTAGGAGAACATTATCTACCGAATGCTTAATTCTTAAGCAACAATGATCTCTTTTCATTTTCAAACATATACTGTGATATGTCACACAGCAAAATTTAGTTACATTGTTTTTTTTCTGACTGGAGTATTCTTTTCTAGTCTCCCCAGCCTGGGTAAGACTATCGAATTTTTCAAGAGTTTCCTTAAGTTGTTGACTCTGGAATCCTCTCACTCAAAATTGAGCTAAATGTTCCCTGTGTGTGCCGCTAAGAGCTTGTATGTTTCTATTCTATTTGTACCCAGCATTTTATCCCCCATAAAAGTGGTTCTCTTTCATGGCAAGATCACTAAAATAGCTTTCCTTGTATCTCAAGATTGCATTAACTGTGACACTCAAGTGTCTGTCACAGTAGTGTAGAATATCTAGTCTCTCACCTCAATTTCATTTGCAAGTATCCCTTGTCAGAAATGCTTAATATTGGAAGTGTTGAATTTTTTTTTCAGAATTTGGAATAATTGGATATATAAAATGAGATAGTCTGTGGAAGGACCCATAAATAAACACAAAATTCATTATTGTTTTATATACTCCTTACACACATAACCAGGAGTAATTCTATGAAAGATGTTGGTACATCTCTATTGGCATGACTCACAACATCAATGAGGTCAGGTTGGAATTTCCCACATTAGGCAGCATGTTATTTCTCAAATTTTCAGAGTTTGGAGTATTTGGATTTCAGATTTGCAGAAGAGGGATTCTCAACTTTTATTCACTGAGTAATCCTGCTGATTAGCTCTTTCTCCACCTTTCTTTACCTGGTCCTTATAGGAAAAATATTCATCACTCCATCCAAGACAATGAAATTATTGCCAATCCCCTACACACACTTAATCTTATTGCTGCTTCCTTCTCCTTTATATACGTTGAGCCTACTACATCCAATTCCTACAGGGTTTTCCCCTCTTTATACCTAATGAATGCCTCAGAAAACTGACAGAACGTCAACATTCCATGAATTAAGAAAATTTCCCCTTATATGGTATTCTACATGTTCTATTCTTTTGTTTTTGTTCTTCACATTCTGTGCTTCTGTTTTGAGAATCTTCACTCTAATTGTCTTTCGATAAAATTTCTTTCCATATAATGTCCATGTACTTGTTATCATGCTACCTTTTGAAAGTATTACCAACAAACAGAAAGACACTTTAAGAACAAAGAATGTCAGTTATCAGGGCTGGTGTTCTTGAGTATCAGGTTACACTGCCACCTGCAGTGCCAGCATCCCCTATCAACACTGGTTCATGTCCTAGCTTCTCCTCTCCCATCCAGCTCCTTCCTAATGCTCCTAGGAAAGGAGCAGAAGATGGCTCAAATACTTTGGTCCTTGCACCCATATTGTAGACCTGGCTGAAACTCCTGGTTCCTGGCTTTCATTTGGTTCAGCCAGGGCTGTTGAGGTCATTTGGGAAGTGAACCAGCAGATGTTAATCTCTCCGTCTCTCTCTCTCTCCCTCCATCCCTCTCTCTCTAACTCTGCTTGTCAAATAAATAAAATAAATCTTTAAAAAAAAAAAGCTTGAAATGTCTTTAAAAAAAATGTTGTCAGGAGCCAGTGTTGGGCGTAGCCAGTGAGGTCAGCGCCTCTAAGACCATCTCATATGGGTGCCAGTTGGAGTCCTGGTTGCTCCACTTCCCATCCAGATCCTTGTTGATGCCCCTGGGAAAGCAGTGGAAGATGGCCCAAGTTATTTGGCCCCTGCATCCACATGGGAGACCTAGTTGAAGCTCGTGGCTCCTGGCTTCACCCTGGCCTAATCCTGGCTGTTGCAGCTCGCTCTTTCCCTTGCTCTCTTTCTTTCTCTCTCTTTCTCTCTCTCACACTCACTTTCTTTCTGTCTTTCTGTAATTATGACTTTCAAATAAATAAATTAAATTAAAAAAAAAAAGATTGTCAATCATTGAAAAGCAGAAAGTCCATATATTGGAATAGTGTCTTCCAGAAATGAAACATTCCTATTCCTTTTACAGGGGCAGAAAGTTGTGATACCACTTCCCAGTCCTCATAAGTTTCTCAGACAAAGCTCCTATGGTAAAAGATACATTAACAAGAGAAAATCTAACACATTTATTAATTGAAGATTTATCTGACATGGCAGTCTTTAGAATGAAGACATAAAAGACTAAGGAAAACTCCATGTTTTTGTTTAGATTTGATGAAAGGACAGCTGTGTAAAAAATGTTGTTGGATAAAAAGTATATGACCTAACATGATACGCTGAACGGCGATAGTACAGAGTGTTCTTGGTCTTGCTGCATGACATTCCTCTCCTGTGGTTGTAGGGCAGGGCTCCATCTGGAATAAGCGCCTTATGATCTATATCAGACAAGGTAAGTCAGAGAATTTCTTTATGGCTAGCTTTTATACAGAAAGGCAGGTGAAGGTTAAAGCCATATTTCTGGGCTTTATTGCTTTCTTTGGGGAAACAGTGTTTCATTTGCTGTGATCCACATTGGCAAAGAGAAAATCTGGTTTCGGTGACTCCTTTTGGGGAAGAATGAAAAGGGAGGCAGGAAGGCAGGAGAAGGTCAGATACCTTGTTTCTGAGGCTGCTTTGATGGTCTTCCCATATCCTTTAATTCAAAGCATCCACATGCCAAAATGTCATAATTAGAGATGTCATCTTTCTGATTGTCAACAGTTTTAATATAGCTTGTAAAGGATATGTACTTAATTCTCCTTTGGGGGAAAATCCTTCTCTTATTTCCTCATCTAGGCCAAATCACTCTATTTCAGACCCCCTAACAACTTTTTATTATTTGTAAAAGTTTTATCACTATGGAAACAAAGGTTTAGCTTTGGACCACTCTGATTAATAATTAGTCTACCATTACACTATATTTTCTTTTTGTAAAAACGATTTTATTTTTTACTTGAGAGTCAGAGTTACACAGAGAGAAGAGATGCAGAGACAGAGGTCGGTCTTCCATCTGATTCTTCACTCCTCAATTAGCCACAATGGCCAGAACTGTGCCAATCCAAAGCCGGGAGCCAGGAGCTTCTTCTGTGTTTCCCATGTGGGTGCAGGGCCCCAAGGACTTGGGCCATCTTCTACTGCTATCCCAGGCTATAGCATGGAGCTGGATTGGAACTGGAGCATCTGGGACAAGAACCGGCGCCCATATGGGATGCTGGTGCTTCAGGCCAGGGCATTAACCCACTGCACCACAGCACCGGCCTCATTGCACTATATTTTCTGAGAGAGCTGTTACTGAAATCGGACATGGCCCCAATTTCATTACAAATGGCTTCATAGTATCATGTTTGGTACAGACACTGGTTTAATGGAATTAAGTAACTATTGGTTATATGACAGTGAATAAATTAGTGCTTTGAACTTTTATGCCATTTTAAGACAAATCTCCAGCCTCTCTGTGCCTCCCTTAAGGGGGCCCCCAAATTAAGCATGCTGAAATAAAATAATTCAAGTTAAGGAGAAAAGTGATGCGTGGGTCTCTGTCTTTTCAATAATGTTTCTCTTTCACCTCAGCGATGAGCAAGCCACAGCAAACAGGGACTCTTCTATCAATCAGACCTCATGTTTATATGATTTCATTTCCTGCCTTTGCCCTTTTCTGCTATTCATCTAGGTTCTGTCCTAACATGGAATTCATTCCCGAGAGTCCAGCTCCAGGGGCTGAAGGCTCCCACCACCGTAATTCCCAGTCCTTACCATGCTCCTGATCTACAGAATGATGCATATTAGTCCAATCATACATATTTGAAATCTTTATCTTATAATTAGTCATGAACCACAATATATTTTTAGTGACTATAATTCTTCCTGTGTGCGCTGGCTTCCTTTTTCATATCATTTTCTGTTAGTAAACTGAACCATGTCATACATAAAATTCATTGATGTTCTTACTCCTTGTAGCTCAGAATGTCACTGTGTTTGAAGATAGGGTCTTTAAAGAAGTAACTAAGCCATAATTAGACCCTTGAGGTCTTCCTCCATCCCATCTGACTGCTATCTCTTAAGAGAGGATGTTCACATTTATAAAGAGACATCAGGTATACACAGGCATTAAAGAACGACCACATGATGAGTCAATGAGCCATCTGCAAGCCAAGATGAGAGGATCACTCAGCACCTTGAACTTGCACTTCCAGCCTCAAGTCTTCCTGGAAAATAGACATTCCTGTGGTTTAAGCCACTCAGTTGGTGGTGTATTGTTATGGTAGCCCTAGCAAACAATGCATTTGCATTCAATGCTACATAGAGAGAAACTTCAATATTGTCCCAAATTATTCAGTTCTTTCTTCATCTCACAATCTCACTGCACTCCCATCTCCATTACAAAACAATATTTGGGATCTGCCTATCCCTCTTGTTCTGTTCCACATCTACGCCAAGTCATGACTTGTCTCAACTGTTCCACAAAGAGCTTTTGAAACATCTATTTCTTGACTCCAGGACATCCTTCCTAATATCACCAAGAATCATCTTTGTACAATGGAATGTTTTAACTCAATAATTATCCTTTGCCTATTTTCTCATTTATTAGGGAAAGAAAAAGCCCTTTGCACATTGACTTCAATGTTCATTGAAGTCTCATTCATTATCCCTTTTATGTTCCTTAATGTATCTGATCATTCTAGACATAATCATTTGCATAAAGGTCCCTCAAGTGTCACACATTTCAATGTGACCATGTTTTTTTTTTTTTCATTTCTTCATTTCATGGTTTGATTCTCCCAGAAATGCAAATATGCATGTTACTTAGTTAACTATTCCTTAGCCAAGTCCTTTTGCTATATATGTTTCTATAGAAAGATTCCATAACTCTTTTATACAAGTTCAGCAAACCTAATCTGAGGATTCAAAATCCAAAATGCTCCAAAAGCCAAAATCTTTCACGTTATGCCACAAGTTGAAAATTCCACATAAGATCTCATTGACCAATCACAGTTGAAAAAGTGTACTCAAAGTACAGCATAAAAATATTACCTTCAGGCTATTTGTGTAAGCTGTATATGAAGCATAAATGAAGTTCATGTTTAGACTGTTCCTATCCTCAGGATATCTCATTAAGTACATTCATAAACTTCAAAATCCAAAAATTTCTGAAATCTAACATACTTCTGGTCACAAGCATAAGTGGTATTCAACCCGTGACTACCAAGGCCTTGGAATTGTGGCTATTCTCATATCCTTTTTTCCACCATTAATATGTGAGCTACCAAATAACAGGACACAGTTAAATTTTTGCTTATTTTCTGAGTTCTGCTATTGGGACTCAAAGAAAGGACCCAATCCATAGCTATTAGACAGAGTTAACCTAAACATCCTTTTCAGCAAAGAAAATGGTGACAAAAAAGATATTGGTCAAAGTGATTTGCTAAAATTCACATGATAGCGGGAATTCTGGCATCTTAAACTCTGCTCCCTCATTACTAAGGTCAGGTTGGGTTCAAGTAGTACATTAAACTGCATTAAACAGATGTGCCAAAGATTAGTGCTTTGTAGACCTAATTATATTTATTATCATCTCCTTCTCAATTAAAAAAAAAAAGAAAAGCTTCAATATGCTCTGATTGAAATCCCTGCTCATAGCATGCAGTGTGTAGAGCCTGTTATGTGGAAGTAAGGCAGCCTCATGGATAAAAGCTGTTTTTGTCCACTTCTACTGCAAGAATATTGTAATAAAAACTCATTCCTCAAGTATCAGGGCTTTCAATAGATTACATTAGTCTGCAGGTTTTGTTTTTGTTTTTGTTCTTTGGTTTGCTTTGTGGTTACTCAGCTCCAGGTGGTACACCCAGATCTGGTTTAATCCACTTATCTTTCATTAGGGTCTAGACTAAAACAATCATCATCTTCAAAATTCCAGTGGTTAAAACAAGTTACATGGTCAAACCAAAGTCAACATTTATTTAACACAGGTGCTCAGACAGTCACAATGCATTGTAAAGGTCAACATGGCTTATTCTGCACTACTTAGTTTTGCTGTGGTTGGCTCTGAAAGCTTCCGGTGAAAAATTCTTCTCTGTAACAATTTTGAGAATATCATCAAGTTTGAATTAAAAAAAAAAAGAAACACAAAGGCATGCATTATGCTTTTATGGTTCAATCTCAGACATAGAAAATATAAGGAGAAATCTGATAAAACTTAAGATTGCACTGATCAACACCTCACAGAAGTTGGTTTTATCAAATTGTATGGAACTAGCTCAAAATTCTAGGGTTTATATACTTGCCCTGAGTTTCTGCACACAGCCAGCTATGTCTGTCTATTACAGAATGAATAAATCACCATGCTAAAATTTTTTTGCTATGAGTGTGGGAATTAAAATTGAAAACCCAAATATATCATCTTTTATTAAATAAAGGAACTACCTTTTGGCTCTCAAACTATGCAAAAATACTGTTATTATGTTTGGGGGATTTTCACCCACATTGTTGGAAAAATAATGCAAGTTGGGTTTTAGTCGAGATACTAAACCAGGCAAGAGATGGAAGGCTTGGCCTGCACCTCACTCAAGACATTAAGCACACCTCTGCTATAAGCGCATGACTTTGGCTTTGAAGTATTAGAAAATGAATTTCAGTGATCAGATAAATTTCATGAGGCATATTTTAAATATGTCAGATACTGAGTGTTTTAGTTGTAAATTGACTATTTTATTCTGAATATGAACTATAAAACCACTTTACCACCAATTTTATTTATATAATTCATAGTTCTTCAGATGAACATTATCTAAAATACTGGAAACGTACTCAATTTTTAGAAATATGACTCATTTCAGTAAGTCAAATGGAGGAACGAGAAAAACCAAGATGATTTTTTAAAATTGTCATAAATATGCTAGTAAGCTTTTTATGAATATTGCTTTCATTCTGATCTCATCTAGAGTTAATCTGCATGAGTCCAAAACAGAGTAATATAATCCAAGAAGTCTTTTTTAAGAAAATGAATCAGTTATACAGAAAAATCAATAATGTGAACTTACAGCATTTTTCCCTCTATTTTCTTTTTAAAAGTGATTTATTAACTGAGAGCAACGAGGTAGACTATGAGGGATATGCAGTTTTACTTTTATATTTTTATTTATTTCAATCCACTTTAAAAGGCAGAGAGAGAGAGAGAGAGAGAGAGAATCTGTCTCCTCTATTGGTTTAAACCAATTTAAATGCCCACAAGAGCCAGCGGTGAATCAATCTGAACTCAAGAGCTGGGAACTCATTCTTGGTCTCCCATATGGAAGGCAAGCATCCAAGTACTTAAGCCATCATTGTCTGTGTCTCAGGGTACAAATTAGCAGGAATTTTGAAACAGAAGTGCAGCCAGGACCCTAACCTATGGACTCCAATATCAGATACAGACATTCCCAGTGGCATTCTAAGTTGTGTGCCCAATGCCTGCTGCAGTTATACACTTTTAAAAATAGGAATTTGTTTAAATAATTCCCTTGAGTAGAAAGCAAATAATTCTGGTATGTATTTGTTACTCATAAAATTGTTCTTTAAAGAAAAGCGCCAAGCCAATTAATTTGGTGGCACAGTCTCCATGTAGCATTGTCCAGATTAGGCCTATGGATGGGAAGTGATATGAAAGGAAATAAAGAGTGGTTAAAAATGAGAAACCTGGATTCATTCACCAATCAGGAATCCATGGTCAAAGATGAGTTAGGATTCTTAAATTCAACAATTTTTAAAAAAATAATTGTAAAAGAAACCAAGCATCTCAGACTAAAAATTGAGCAAGTAGAAATAATATTTTAGAGAGAGAAGGAGGAAGAAAGAAATTTTAGTTTTATTTTACAAAGACTTAAAAAGAAACAGGAAGTATGGAAAGATTCTAGTTGTGTCAGCAAAAAGAAAGAAAAGGGAAGGAAAAGATATCAACTCTTAGAAATGCAGAGTTGGAAGCTTAATATAAAACATACCAATGAAAGGCAAGAAGAACAAGGGAACAATGAAATACAGAATCAGCTGATGAAAAGAAATCCATCTTACAGTATTGGCTGGATCAAGGTAGACTAATTATTTTCTGAGGAAATACTATTTTTGCTGCTTGCACTTCTTCAACTCTATTAATAAAGTTTTGCATATCATGTTCAAATTAGAGATGATGAATAATAATTTTTATGCAACCCAAAGTGATTTTGTATTTTAATAACTTCACTAGATGTGTTTAAAATATAATTCAATATAATCCTGCATATTCTGAACATGTGGAAATTTACTCGTTAAGATTCTTAACACCAAGGATCCAAAATCAACACACAAAAATTAGTATCCTTTTAATATACCAAGAATGATCTTGCTGAGAAAAAACTTATCAGAGTAATCTCATTAATTTGCTATAAAAATAGTAGATACCTTGGGATAAATTTAATCTGTGACATGAAAGACTTCAACAAAGAGAATTGTAAAATGATAATGAAAGAAATTAAAAAATACCAAAAAGAAAGATCTCCCATATTCATAGGTTGAAAGAATATTATTAAAATCAATACTACCAACACAATTTGCAGACTCAATGCAATTCCCACCAAAATATCAATTATATTCTCCACAGAATTAGAAATAAAAAAGAAAGTTCTAAAATTCATATGAAAACACAGAAGACTCTGGGTAGCCAATGCAATATTGAAGAATAAGAACAAAGCTGAAGACATCACAATACTAGATGTCATGATACATTATAGGCCGGCACTGCGGCTCAGTATGCTAATCCTCCGCCTTGCGGCGCGGGCACAACGGGTTCTAGTCCCAGTCCGGGCGCCGGATTCTGTCCCGGTTGCCCCTCTTCCAGGCCAGCTCTCTGCTGTGGCCAGGGAGTGCAGTGGAGGATGGCCCAAGTGCTTGGGCCCTGCACCCGCATGGGAGACCAGGAGAAGCACCTGACTCCTGGCTTCGGATCAGCGCGGTGCTGATCCATTATTACAACCAAAACAGTCCTGTACTGGCATAAAAATAAGTACATAAGACCAATTGAACAGAATAGAACCCCAGAGATCAATTCACGTATCTCTAACTAACATATCTCTGACAAAAGTACTAAAAAGTCTTTCTGGAGAGAGGATAATCTCTTCAATAAGTGGTGCAGAGAAAACTGGATCTCAGCAGAAGTTTGAAACTATACCCCTACCATTACCCCTACACAAAGAAAACAACTTGAAATGGATCTAAATGTAAGTTCTAAATTTAAGACCCAGAATTACGCAACTAACTGAGGGAATCATAGTGACAATCTCAAGACATTGGCATAGCCAACAATTTTTTTTTTTTTTGGAAAGAGCCCCAAAGTACAGAAAATAAAAGCAAAAATAGGCAAATAGAATTAAATGAAACTTAGAAGCTTCTGTACGACAAAGGAAAAAAACAGGGTGAGGATATAACAGAACGGGAGAAAATATTTGCAAGCTGTATGTCTGATAAATGAATAAGATCCTAAATGTATAAGGAACTCAAAAATCCACAAGAGCAGAACAAACAATCCAGTTTAAAAACAGGTGAAGTCTCCAAATAGACATTTTTCAAAAGAATAAAGAGATGGCTTATAAACACATGTAAAAACTCTCAGTATCACTACCCACCAGGGAAATGTAAATAGACACTAAATCAAGGTATTATATCAAAGGACAAAACAAAATAACACATGCTGGGAAAGTTCTGGAGAAAAGGGAACCCTAATAGACTGCTGCTGGGAATGCAAATTGCTACAGCCATTATGAAGAATCATATGAAGATTCCTCAAAAATTAGAAATAGATCTGACACATGAACCACCTATCCCACTTTGGGAATATAGCCAAAGGAAATGCTATCAGTATATAAAAATGACATCTGCACTCTCATGTTTATGGTAGCACTGTTCATGAAAAGATACAGAGTTTAACCTGGATGTCTATCAATCCATGACATGATAAGGGAAATATATATACACATATAATTAGCCATAAAATTATGAATCCTTGGAATTTGCAACAAAATGAATGGAATTTGAAATCTTTATGCTAAATTACATAAGCCAGATAAATAACGCATAATTTTCTCTCATGTTTTGAAGTTAACATACATACATATATAATATTCATAACACAACAATATGAATCTAAAATAATGATTTCTACAGACTTGGAAGTGTGAGAAGATGTGGGGGAAATCTGATTATGGGTACCAAAATGTAATCAGGTAAAAGCGATGGGCTTTCGTATTCCACAGAACTGTAGGGTAACTAAAACCTATGATAAAGAATAAAGGGTATGGAAGAGCTAATAGCTTGATAGCATTGGTTTAAACTTGTGTATCTATACCTCATAAAATGTACAAGTATGAAAACTTAATATGGGGCCAGTGCCACGGCTCACTAGGCTAATCTTCCGCCTTGCGGCGCCGGCACACCAAGTTCTAGTCCCGGTCGGGGTGCTGGATTCTGTCCCGGTTGTCCCTCTTCCAGGCCAGCTCTCTGCTGTGGCCCGGGAGTGCAGTGGAGGATGGCCCAAATGCCTGGGCCCTGCACCTGCATGGGAGACCAGGAGAAGCACCTGGTTCCTGGCTTCAGATCAGCGCAGTGCGCTGGCCGCAGCGCGCCAGCTGCGGTGGCCATTGGAGGGTGAACCAATGGCAAATGAAGACCTTTCTCTCTCTCTCTCTCTCACTGTCCACTCTGCCTGTCAAAAAAAAAAAAAAAAAAAGAACAACTTAATATTGGGTTTTAAAAACAAAATTATAAATCAATTAAAAATAAAAGAATACTGGAATATGTGACAAAGTATGATCCTGGTCTCTCCTTTTTATATTGGAGGAGAAGAAGAGAGAGGAAGTGGTCTCCAAAGTCAAAAAAAAAAATAAATAAATAAAAAGGTTGGGAATTACTGTTAGATTCAATTATCCTCCCCAGATTGGTCATCTCATGCATAAAAACAGGACAATTCTGAAACTGTTGAATACAACGTCTCAAAGTTAGAATAAACATGAATGTAAAGGTAAAATAAAGAGTCTGCACATTGGTAAAGTTAGTGGAATGACAGAATACTTTACATACAAATCTTTCCTTTTAACTTCGTAATTTTGCCTCGCAGCTAATATCACCTTTACTTATTTGTTCACAGATTTGAATGCCCTCCCCACCCCCAAAGAGCATCAGTTGAAAGTTTCTGCACATTGGCATGCATCATTTTCAGTTTCATCAAACAGGTCATGTGCATAAATTGAAGATGAGTTAGACACATTTGTTGGTGCTTAGCATTCATCAGATTAACTTGTAATATGTGGGACACAATTTCTATCATTCTCCCTTTGTTTCCTGGGAATTTCATAGCTGGATAGCTGGAGCTGCTGATATACTCTGCTTATGGAGTAGTTCTTAAAATTTGAGGTCCTATAATTTTTGAAATCTGTAGAATTTATGGAAAGTCTATCCTCAAAAATTTTGAATATCAACAGAAATAAACGTCCAACCTATGGGTTTACATACACTCCAGCTTTGAATTTAGTCTTCATTGGAAGCATCTACAACTTCTCTTAAAAAAACTTAACTGGTTTTTTGGAGGGCAAAGATACAGAGACAGTGGGAGAGGTGGAGGGAGGAGAGAGTGGGGAGAGGGAGAGGGAGAGAGAGAGGGAGAGGGAGAGGGAGAGGGAGAGAGAATATCTTCAATCCACCTCTTACTCCCCAAATGTCCACAGCAGCCAGGGCTGGGCCAGGCTGAAACTAGGAACCAGGGAGCTGGACAGGAAGTAGAGTAACCAGGATGCGAATTGGTGCTCATATGGAACGGCAGCATCAAACAAGGAGGCTTAACCCAGGGTGCCATCCACAACTTTCTATCCAGGTTTCTCCTGTTGATCTTGATAGGTTTATATGAGATGCCTTTGAATCTCAGTATCCAGAATCTGCTTGCTGGCAACTTCCTTCCCTGGAACTAGATTGTTACCTCCATTTGTAGTCCATTGGAAATTACATGCAATAGATGGATAAGGCTACTGATCAGCTGTAATTTTGACACTGGAATAATGTATGGCTCTTAGGAAACAGCCTAGCCTAAGACTGATACACACACTGCCTTGAGCCTTCTGACCCTCATCTCAGTACTGTCTCATGTCTTTCAGCAACGATCCTCACACTATTGGCAGTAAAAGACATGCATACCCCTTACCCAGCTTCAGCTGGCGCTATGTTTGGAGGCTTTGAAGGTAACAGATCAAATCAGTATGGAAAAAGACGTTTAAATGCTTATTAATTTTTCATCTTGAAAGCTAGAGCAAGAGAGACAAAGAGAAATCTTTAATCTCCTGGTTCAGTGCCCAAACACCTACAACAGCTGAAGCTGGGCCATGCTGAAGTCAGGAGTCCAAAACCTGATTCTGGTCTCCTACATAGGCAGCAAAGACCCAAGCACCTGAGCCACTATCCCTGCCAGAACTCATTAGTAACAAGCTGGATTACAAGTAAAGTACCTATGACTTGAAAGGGCATTCTCATATGGGATGCAGGCATCCCAAACAGCAACTTAGCCTGCTGTGCCATGCCTTTCCCTCAAAAGGTTTTTATAGTTAATTAGAGAGAAAACAAACCTCTAAATTCTGTATCTGTGACCAGTGTATACCTTGATAGTATAAAGAGTAGTTTATACTATAATTTAAGTGTTATGTTATAAATATATAATTGCTAGCAAATAACAGAAACTTCTAAACATAAAACTAATTTTATAAAAATAATAAGGGTGTTATTCAATAAATCTTTTTTTTTTGTTTTCAAATAGATGGTGCTGTATATTTAGTTATGTCTCTCCAAAAGATAGGCAGAATCTTACACTCGGATATTTGTGCATGTGACCTTCTTTGGAAGTTGTGTTTTCACAGATATAAAGATACTGTAATCCAATATGACTGCTGTCCTTATAAGAAGAGTAGAGGCACAAAGACAGACGTATACACAGAAGAAAATGCATTGGGAAGACAGAGAGAAAAAGTAAAGGGACCTGTGAGTATGGAGGCAGAGACTGAAGTTTTGCAGACACACAGCAAACAAGCATTGCCAAAGATTGCTGGTAATCATCAGAGGCTACGGGAGAGCATGACACCTGGATTTCTCTAGACCTGTGGAAGAATACATGCTGCTGCTTTATGTCACTCAGGTTGTGACAGTTTCTTCTAGCAGCTCCAGGAAATGGATAGAGATGGCTTCCTTTGTTCAATGCTCAGAGGCAGTCTTTGCTATAGTATCTTCATCACTGATTTTTTTCCCTAGAAAAACATAGAACGTTCTACTCACAAATGTAATGTTTTGACAAAAACTGTATTTCTTAAAGATATATTTTGTTTGAACTATATTATTCTAATTTATTTGCTTATTCTGTTACTCCATTCTGAAATTCACAATGTTCATAAAGCTTCAACTTGTCTAAAAATATATCTGCGGCATTATTAGGCTTATCTTTCTTTTCATTTCGATTAGAGACAACCATTTTCCAAAGGCAGTCATTTTTTGTTGATTTTCATTAATTGGTTAGCTCCACAGGCTCTAGTCCACAAACCCAAAAGATTTAGAAAAAGAAACACTAGAAGCTGGAAATTTTCAGATCAATAAATTCTCATTTGGTGCTCTTAAAAGAAAAGTTCTTGGTAAATGCATTGGTAAATAAATTCCAAAATAGAGTTGTCCCTTGCTAATGGCTATAAATTACTTTGTAAAATAACAAACAACCAGAATAGTAAATTTAACTAACACATTTTAAGAAACAATCTGAAAACTAGGGGTGGGCATTTGGTGCAGCAACTAAAATGCTGCTTAGTTCAAGTCTTAGCTACCCCCATCTGATACAGCTTCCTGTTCATACAAACCTTTGGAGGCAGGAGATGATGGATCAAGGACTTGGGTCCCTGCCACCCGTGTCTGGGACATGGATTAGTTCTGTGTTTCTGGCTTTGGCCTGGCTAAACCCCAGGCTTTTGGAGGCATTTGGGGAGTGAACCAGCTAATGGAAATTCTCTCTCTCAATCTCTCACTGTCTCTCTCTCTGTCTCTCTCCTCTCTGTGTGTATGTGTGTCTTTCTTCTTTTCAAATAAAATGAAAATGAATAATTTAAAAAATAATAAAATTTATACTTTAAAAATTTCTGAAATCTCATGTATATCTAACAACTCATATTAAAAGAACAAAACAAATTATGGTATGGCACTGTGGCTCACTTGGTTAATTCTCTGGCTGCAGCACCGGCATCCCATATGGGCACTGGGTTCTAGTCCCGGTTGCTCCTCTTCCAGTCCAGCTCTGCTGTGGCTCCGGAGGGCAGTGGAGGATGGCCCAAGTGCTTGGGCCTCTGCAGCTGCAAGGGAGACCAGAAGGAGGCACCTGGCTCCTGGCTTCGGATAAGCGTAGCGCCAGCTGTGAAGGCCATTTTGGGGGTGAACCAACGGAAGGAAGACCTTTCTCTCTGTCTCTCTCACTGTCTAACTCAATCTGTAAAATAAATAAAAAATAAATAAATACAAAAAAAGAACAAAACAAAAACAATTTTACTGCAATTCTATCTATGCTACTGAGCATCTGCTTCTCCCTTTTCCTTATTAATAAGTATGAATTTGAATTTTTAAGATGATAATGACTTTGATCTTCTTCACTATAGTATTTGTGCATCACAAATCAATACAGCTGACTTGTAGTAGATTATTTGTTATTAAGATTATTGTAAATTTATTGCTTATTTTACAAAATGACCTTGCTAATTTCCTGTCAAAATGTGAAAGTTAATTTCTTTTCCTGTTAACTTTTGGCCACCTTTTTAACTCATTTGTGACCAAATGATGTCATGTGACCTCCCAGGATTTATGAGAATATTGAAACTTTTGCCTTGGACTTTTTTTTTTAATATTCCAAAACATTTTTTTCTGAATGTAATACTTCTTCAAAAGATCCTGCACCACACTTTAAGAATTCTAAGTCAAATAGAGAGGGCTTGTGGAGTTTTCCAACCACTTGTATCAACTGAACTCAGTTGCGGAACAGGGTGACCAGCTATATGTTCAGAATGGTTTCGGTCTGGCAATCATAATTCTGTGCCTTAAGAATATCTTCAGGTCTAGAAAAACAGGGACAATTGATCATAGTCTTTGAGGTCTGTTCCCATCCAGTCAGTAAGCCCATGTGTGAATAATCCCTGAAGTTAACCATAGCCCCAGTCTACACAGGTCAACAAATCCCTTCAGATCTTTTTAGTTGCTGCTTCCAACTTGTGAAGCAGAAAAAACTAAGTCATACCCCTCTAATGTTCTCACCTGATGTCTAACCCACAGAATTAGTGAGACTAGTAAGTTGGTTGTTGTTTTATGACACTGAGTTTGGAGTGCATTTGCATACAGCAATATATAAAAAAACTTTAAACTGTTCTCAAACATTTTATAAATAATAAGATTTATACATGTTTTTCTTCTCATGTATTTTCTTTTGTAGAATTTATGATTAATATACTAGAAGAAATAGAAGTAAAATTTAAGAAAGTAAAATACAGAGGAAAACAAACAAAAAGGCTATTAAAAGTGACAGAGATTAGTAACACATGGCCCGACACCAAGTGACATAATCTACGAGTAAGTGGAGTCCAGCAGGAAAGAGAAAAGAGTATAAATAAATATTTTTGAAAGTTGGTCCTTTTCTTGCAGTTTGATGAAAGAATAAGGATAGACACCAAAGAAGTACAATAAAGTCAAGTGTTTCTCTCACCATTCTCTTTGTGTGTGTGTACCTGTATATATAAAAGGCACCAAATAATGATAAAAGATTATTCAAAGACATGAATTCTAAGTGTTTATGTACCAAACAACAGAGTGTCTAAACACATGAGGCAGAAGCTATCAGAATTGCATGGAGAAATAGATAAATTCACGATTGAAATTAAAGAATCAACCCCCTTCTTTCAATAATGATGGATCTAAGATGCAGAAAATCAGTAGCAGAATAGATGAACTGAAATGCACCACCAATCCATCAATAAACTTGATCCAATAATAAAAAATAGAATGTTTCAACCAACAAAAAAATACACTTTTTGAAACTTTGGCTAATTAGTTTTTTGCATGTGTTTTTGATTACTGTGGAACATTTGCATCTTTTCAGGGGCTATATTGCAATGCTTGAACACATGTATACAGCATAAACTTATAAAAATAAGATAATTCACATAATTAACATTCCAATTTCCTTACCTTCTCCATGGCAGAGTGAGCTGACTACATCCTGGCCACAAAGCTCACCCAACAAACTTACTAGCACATAAATCATCCAAAATATGTCGTCTTTACCACAATAGAATTAAACACTCAAGAGAAAAGTAGCTGGAATAATCACCTCAAAATCGAACAGTAAGCAAACCACTTCAAAATTACACAAATCAAAAATTTAAAAGAATTCTGAAATAAATAAAAATTAATACAACTTGTTTCTAAAATACAGGAAAAGAAGTGCTTCAAAGAAATATTTTAATATTAATGCAAATATTATAGAGAGGGAAACTATAAAATAAAAACATGGAGAACCAACGCTTGATAGTACAAAAGGAACAATCATTTTAGCTTGGAGCTGTAACAAAGAGAGATATAACAAAATGATGAGCAGGAATCCATGAAATTGAAAACTTTAAATTAAAAGAATAAAAGAAAAGCAAAAACTAGTTTTATGAGAAGAGTAATAAAACTGATAAACCTCCAGCTAAGCTACCCAAGAAAAAAAAGAGAAAAAAATCTACCATTATAGGAAAACAAAAGTCATCCTATTGATTCTGTGAATAATGACATCCTAAAAGAACAGTACAAGCAATAAACACACAGATTTTATAAATTAGATACAATGGGTCAACCCATTGACAGATACAAGCTACCAAAACATACAAAGAGAAACAGATCATATTAATATGCCTATATATAGTACTAAATACTAACAGCCTCCCAGTGAAGAAATCACTAGGCCCAGATGATTTCAACAATGAATTCTATAACCCCGTTAAAGGCATAATTATACCAATTTTCTACAATCTCCTGCAGAAAATAGAAAAGAGGGAATACGTCAATTTCAGTCTGGGTATGTTTTACTTGGATAGTTTACTGATGGACATTACCTTAAATGTCTAACTCCAAAAGTAGGTGGAGAAGGGCTGTCTCTAAAAATCTAGACAGGTGCTACCAAAGTCATTGAAATTAAGAAGTGATGAAACCAAAGGCAGCTTCTGTGCCAGTTCTTACTTACATGGTAGATTTACATGGGAAACCGCAGAGCTAATCCAAACACACAACCTAAAATGTCTGGACACAAGCCTCATAGGGCTGCTTGAGGTTAATCAGACACTTTAGGGAAACCACAGCCAGGTGGTGCACATTGCTTTCATACTGAAGCAGCGATCTCTGCCTTCACCAGGTACTCCCTTGCTTGCTGGAAGTGACAAGATTCCAGAGCTACAGAACAATCGATTACACAATATATCTGTAATTAACTGCATAATTCTTCCCAAATGGATCTTGTAGTTCATTGTTAGCTAGTTTCCAGGCAACCAATGTATTTTTATTTCATTATAATTTAAATTTAAGTGTCATTTGAGAGAATATGGAACCAACAATTGATTTTTGTATATTGACTGGGTGTTTAGGAACCTTGCCAAATAATGTAATACATTATTTAGCTAGATTTCTTAGATTATCTGTGTAAAGAGTGACATCAATTAAATTGATATTTAAAAATCTTTTCAACCCATATATACACTGACTATGACCTAAATGCTGATAGTTGTAAGCATCTTGATTTTACATTTTATGTCAAGGGAAATCAATTCAGATTTTTAACACGGAACGTAATGCTTGCAGGTGCGTTTTTGGCCTAGAAGTTAAGAAGCTGTTTGGGACACTTACATCTCCCATTGTAGCATTTGGGTTCCAGGTTAACTGTGTTCCTGATTGCAGCCTCAGGCTAGTAAACACATCAGGAAGGAGCAGATGTGAGTCAAGGACTTGGGTCCCTGACACACAAGTGGGAGACTTGGATTGAGTTCCAGGCTCTTGACTCTTTCTAGGCATTTGGGGAGTGAACCAGTGGGTAGAACATTTTTCTCTCTCTCTTTCTAATAAACATAATAAAGATTTTGTAAAAATAATGTTTTACTTTTTTAATGTTTTGATTTTATTTATTGAACTCTTTCTTTAGTTAAGCATTAAGCTTTTGCTATAATATAAATTAAAATTGTTATTTCAAATATAAAAAATAAAAATAGAAAAATTATTCGCAAAAAAGAATTTTTGCTGTGCAAATTTAAAGATTTCTTGCATTAGATTAAAATAATATCTTCTTTGTTCAATAAAACATGCTTAATAAATATTGAATTATATGAATTTAGTTCAGATATGCAAATTAGCAAATATATTATTTCCCCCTTTTTTAGTCATATGGTAAGTTATAGTGATTTATTTTCTAATTTTAAATAGTATATATAGTATAAAAATAAAGTCTATGTATGACATAGTATTCACTTTATATAATGCTATAATGAAATTTCCTTGAAGTTGTGTTCAGTTTATGATATTAACTGCAATTTTCCTTCCTGTTAGTGTCACTTTCAGGATTTAATGCAAAGATTTTGTAGCCTTATACAATACATTGGGAAATATTTCTTATTATATAGTTTTCTAGATCTTGTGATAATGGGGAAACATCACCTTTATTGAAATTTATTATGTTTATATTGTATCCAATGACATTAAACTATATGTATGTTTGTGTCAGTTTATGTTTATGTGTTATTGTGTTTTTTAAGGGAGAAATTTTCTTAAAAGTTAATTTATTATTTTAAAAAACTTTGACTTATTCTGGATATTTTTACTTATTTCTGAGTATAAGAAAGTATCTATTTCATCTAAATTTTCAGGAAATTTGTTCAAAATGTTCCATAATGCTTCAGTACAGTCTTGCAATACTTATATTTGAAGAACTTGTTTTCAAGTGTCATGTTGTTTCATATTTCTGTATATCTTTTTGTTTCCTCATAAATATAGCCAGATATTTTTCAAACAGTGTGTTGGAGAAGTGACAGTTTCTTGATTTTGTCCACTGTAAGTTCATTTTTTACTTTATAAATTTCTGTATTTATTTTTATTTTCCCTCAGTGTAGATTCTATAGATAGTTTTTGTAAATACTTTTTGAGACATAAACATACTAACTTTTTTAGCATTTACAGTAATAATGAATTGTCATTTCCTGAATTATACAAATGTATTTTCGGTGTTGACATGATGCTGCTTGTATCTCAGTTATTTATTTTTAATTCAATTAAACAAAAATAGTTTCCTGTGCAATGAAAGTGTAACTATTAAAACCAATAAATTTTCAGTGATGCATTTAGTGCTTATGATTTATAATACAGATTCAAATTTTATATGTTCTTTGTCTTAAATCATGTAGTCTACAATCATTTTTTTAAGTCTCTTTTGTCTGCTTCAATCTCCAAAAGTTCTTCAGCCTTCTCTTTTGCATGGTAAGTTGAGGATTTTATTTCTAATAACATAGGTACCTCTCACTTTGAATTTTCCTTATGTTATGGTGTACATTTTTGCCAGTATAAGATTGTATATTCTCAAACATCCCATTAATGGCACTATAGATTTTACTTGTCTCCTTATTTGTCATGTTGACTTTTTAACTTCATCTAGATGGTTTCTCCCACATTTCTTCTTTCTAAAATTATTTTCCCTTTTCTTGCTTTATTTCCTTCTGGACTGGGCAATTATTTCATCTTGTCACTTTTTTTTTTTTTTTGACTATCTGTCTGGAAGCTATACCCTCTGTTTTACTTTCCTAGTATTTATCCTAAAGAACACACACTTAAATTTCAATGGTTCAAAATCAACTAATGGACTTACACTCTTTCAAGATAATGAAATTAGTATAGATACCATTGAGTTCTAAATGTGATTATGATAAGTTGCAAATTGTTTAATTCTCCCTAATTTTATAACATCAAAAATACTATTTTGCTATATTTTATATTTAAGATAATAAAGCTAATGTACATATTTATTATTTCTTTGCCCCATGTTTTCCCTTGCATTTCATGGCATCAGCCTAGAACTAACTTTTTTCTACATGAAGTATATACTTCAGAATTTTGTTTACTAGGAATCAGCTGTTGGAAGAGAGCATTCAGCTCAGGATAAAGAAGCATACTTCCAGGGCTGGTGCTGTGGCACAGCAGGTTAACGCCCTGCCCTGAAACACTGGCATCCCATATGTGTGCCAGTTCTAGTCCCGGCTGCTCCTTTTCCAATCCAGCTCTCTGCTTTGGCCTGGGAAAGCAGTACAAGACGGCCCAAGTCCTTGGACCTCTGTACCTGCATGGGAGACCTGGAGGAAGCTCCTGGCTCCTGGCTTTAGATTGGCACAGCTCAGGCCAATTGGGGAGTAAACCATTGGATGGAAGACCAGCCTCTCTCTCTCTCTGCCTCTCCTCTCTCTGTGTAACTCTGACTTTCAAATAAATAAATAAATCTTAAAAAAAAAGATGCATATGTTCCATAGCAGAGTACATGGTTGTGATTCCCAGCTTCAAATCCTGACTTCAGCTTCCTGCCAAGTCAGAACTTGGAAGCTGCAATGATGGCTCAAGTAAGTGGTTTCTGCTACCCATTCTGGAGACCTGACTTGTGTTTTGGCTCCTGGATTGGTCCTGTTGTTCTGGGCAGGTTAGGAGCTGGCTTGCTCTCTGTCTCTCTCTACCAAATAAATAAATAAAGAAATAATTAAAGTTGAAAAGAATCTGTTGCTGTTGAACCCTAAAAGTATTAGTGCAAGACAATTCTTCTTCTACTTAAGAACATAGTACTGCCCATAGACCATTGATATAATACATTACACAGAACCAATCTAAAGAATGAGTCACTGAATGGAAGGTTAGCTATTGTTTAATGAATGTTTAACTGTCATTCTACTATTCCATAGATGGGTGACGGGATACTTCATAAGACCAGTGGATCCTAAAGTTCTAAGCTTATAATTTCACCACCTCTTTTAATTATTATAAAAATATAATTTAATCTAAAGCAAATTGAAATGCCTGTAAATACATATTCATTGCTTTTTGGAGATAAGAATGTAAGGTGGTCTGGAGAAGTCAATTCATTTCCAGAATAGATACCACCACATTGAGAAGAACGTGATATCATTGACCTCTCTCTAAATGGATGGTTGCTAAGATATGCAAAGGAACAGTCTTGGACTTAAAAAGGATTTTGCTGATGCATGATTTGGCATTCAGTCATGCTCATGTGCTATATCTGTGCATTCCTACTTTGTTCATGATAGAAAGGATGGATAGGCATTATCATGAGACAGAGGAAAACACATTTTCATGTTCTTTGTAAACACCATAATCTACGCATCTCCTGACTTTCTTGTTGTCACTAGTTTAATGCTTTCATATCCAAGCTTATGACCAACTAGCCAAAATATGTCCATTAGCCTGGAGTCCATATTGGTATTAGAGATCATTGCTCCTTTCACACACACACACACACACGAATAACCAGTTGCACTACCTTCAGCTCTGCTAAGTGGAAAAATTTCCTTCACCACATGCTTTGAACAATGCAAGGGACTACTGCAGAATTGAAATTTTGTGAAAGAATAGGAAAATAAATCAATAATAGGTTCCAGTAATCTAAACAAAATTGAATAAGAAAGTCTTAGAGTCTTCATTTCAAAATGCTCTTAGAGAAATTTGAGTTCCTATTTGCCATGATCTCATTTAACTTTCACAAATATCTGGTGATATTATTCTGTCCACTGGTTCACTCTCCAAATATCTGCACAGGCTGGGGCTGGGCCAGACAGAAGCCAGGAGCCTGGGATTCCATCCTGATCTCCCACCTGGGTAATAGGAGTCCAAGCACTCGGGCCATCTTCTTCTACATTCCCAGGTGAATCAGTAGGGAGTTGGATCCAAAGTTCAGCAGTTGGGACCCAAAACAGTGCTCATATTGGAATCCAGAGTTGCAGGTGGTGGTTTAACACACTGCACCCAGATGCTGGCATCATGCTATTCTTTATTAATATCTATTGTATAGAGTCCTTATGATGAGTAAATAATTCATAAAATTATAGAGCTCAGCACACAATAACTTTATAAAGAAAACACCCCAAAAATGATAGGTACGGTTGTTGTAGTTACTATTTGTAGTAGAGGTAATAATGGCACTAGGAGGGGAAACATTATCATCCAGCTTAGAGTAAGTTTATGTGCGATATAGTAAACCAGGTGAGGCTCCTCCAGACCACTTAGGCGAGGATCCAGCAAGGTGAGGCACAGAAGCATCCTGCAGAGTATTCACTCTGAAAATCCCTTTACCTCATGAGTGGTCACTTGTCACTTCTGCTTTTTTAAATATATATTTTATTTATTTATGTGAAAGAGTTACAGAGAGAGAGGAAAGGCAGAGAAAGAGAGAGGAAGAGAGAGCTTCTAGTTTCTGGTTCACGCCCCCAGATGGCCACAATAGCCACGGCTGAGCCAGGCGGAAGGCAGGAGCCAGGTACTTCATCCAGGTCTCCCATGTGGATGGCAGGGGCCCGAACACTTTGGTCACCTTCTGCTGCTTTTCACAGACCATTAAGCTGGATTGGAAGTGAAGCAACCGGGACCTGAACTGGCACCCATATGAGATGCTGGCATTGTATGTGGCAGCTTTAGCTGCCATGCCAAAAAGCCCCACTTACCTTCACTTTTATATTTCCCTCCTAACTTAAAAAAAAAAAAAAAAAAACAAATACAGCATTTTTCTATAGACAGAGTTTTTATATTTTGTAGATATTGAATATAAAGGTGGGCTATTTTTTTTTTTCTAGAGCAGATTTTCCCGCTGTTAACACTGCTAATTTTCAGCCCATTGCAGGTGGTTGTCCTGTGTATCAGGTTGTAGAATGTTTATTAGCATGCCTGAAATCTACACAGGAGTTGCCAATCGCAGCCTTGACTGAGACTACCAAAAATGTCTCCAAATGTTGCCAAAAGTCCTCCAGAAGGAAAAATCGCCTCTACTAACTAATCTTGAGAAAAATATTCTCCCTGGTAACTCTGCTGCCTTACAAGGAATATTGTAATTTTATTACATATAAAACCATAGGCATGGAAATGTTATAAAATATAGTGTACCTTTAGAAAGGCAAAGTGCAAACTTCACTCTTATGTAAATGGTGTACCTAAGATTTTAAGTCCCCAAGCAGGAGTTGAGATTAAGTAAAAGGAATGAATTCATAATAACTTGCCTAAAATAATTATAATGATGGATTTTATTTTAACAGGAGAGTGAATATTATCATATCTGAAAAGTTTAATCAACTTTTCTATTTGATGTTAAAATTCAATGTTAAAATATTAATCATCTTGTGGTCCAGAGTTGTGGTGCAGCAGGGTAAGCTACTGCTTACTAAACCAGCTTCCTGTATCAGAGTGCCAGTTCAAGTCCCAGCAGCTGCACTTCTGACTAATGTGCCCGGAAGGCAGTGGGTGATGGCTCAAGTACTTGGGCTCCTGCTACCATGTGGGAAACTAGGATGGAGTTTCTGGTTCCTGGCTTTGGCCTGGCCTACACCTGCCTGTTGAAGCCATCTGGGTAGTGAATTAGTGGATAGAAGATCTCTTTCCTCTGTCTCTTTCGCTCTGCCTTCCACATAAATATATAAATAAATAATCTTTGAAAATTCATATTTTAAAAAGGAGATATAAAATATAAGAAAATAAATATCAGCATTTCCAGAAAAGACATCATCCAAACACAGAAAACTGGGGAATAGACATGTCGTTCTGGTGAATGGACACTGTGGTAAGGGTTGATTACCCATGAATACACATGTGCAAAGGAAAATGAACAAAAGCTTGAAAAGCTATTATTTAGGTTCAATCAATATTGTTTTTTTTTTTTTTTTTTTTTTATTTTTTTTTTTTTTTTATTTTTGATAGGCAGAGTGGACAGAGAGAGAGACAGAGAGAGAAAGGTCTTCCTTTGCCGTTGGTTCACCCTCCAATGGCCGCCGCTGCAGCCGGCGCACCGCGCTGATCCGATGGCAGGAGCCAGGATCCAGGTGCTTTTTCCTGGTCTCCCATGGGGTGCAGGGCCCAAGCACCTGGGCCATCCTCCACTGCACTCCCTGGCCATAGCAGAGGGCTGGCCTGGAAGAGGGGCAACCGGGACAGAATCCGGCGCCCCGACCGGGACTAGAACCCGGTGTGCCGGCGCCGCAAGGTGGAGGATTAGCCTATTGAGCCACGGCGCCGGCTTAGGTTCAATCAATATTGTAAAACCAGATTTTCAGAGACTATAACTGAAAAAATGCTTTGACATATTATCTTGAATGAAATTATTTATGAACAAAGGACTGATGGAGCAGAGCCATCCTTGCAGGAGAACTCACCCTTCATATGCATGATGGGGTAGCAGCATTTCTCCTTGACTTTAGATTTTCTTTCTTTTTATAAAATGTATTTAAAAGGCAGAGTGACAGAGAGAGACAGAGAGAGGCAGAGAGAGACAGAGATCCCCATCCATTTGCTGAGTCGTTCCCCAAATGATCACAACGGCTGAGGCTGATTCAAGCTGAAGCCAGGATTGCAGAGTTCCACCTCCATTTCCACATTGGTTGCAGGGGCCCAAGATTTGGGCCATCTTCTGTGGCCTTCCCACACACTTTAGAAAGGAGCTCAATCAGAAGCAGAGCAGCTAGGACTTGAGTGGGAACTTGGATCTGGGATTTTCATGCTGCAAACAGTGACTTAACCCCTGCACCCCAATGCCAGCCCCAATAGACTATTATTAATGAAACAACTATTTCAGCTAATGATAACTTACAGGAGCTAAATGAATGCGCTGATTTTTCATCAAGGTGAATTTCATGCAGGTAAATGATAAAGGATAAAAAAAAACACAAAAACATTATCTTCTAATGGTAAAAGAAAGTTTCCTAACAGGAGAATAATAATTTTTATACCAGATTTTTCTTCCACAATACCTTAAATGTCAAATTACTGCATTGAGAGTACAATATTTTTTGTTAAAAATCTCTTGAGTTACAAGAGCAATTAACATAATGTATAAAATTTATTATTTCTTCAATTCTCTAGTGTTATTATAATGTCTCTGTATCCAAATACAGATGGACACATGCAGCTAGGTATAGCCAGATCTGCAATAAACTTCAGGGTTAAAAAAATTAGTGCAAATTTTATGTAGAAACTTCTAGGCATCTTGGAATAACTTTCCTAGAGTGATTTTCTCCCTTCCTCCGGCTAGCTGAATACATGGTTCTGATCGTATTTGACTGTGACATAAGAGATCCAGTCTGGCTATCATGGAGCAACACCATGAAATAAAACTACTTTCTAGAGCAGAGCTCCCCATAACCCTGAAACACTAGCTCCTGGGTTCCTTGTGTGACTGAAACCACGTATCTTTTTGTTGGATATCCTTTTTAATATTTTGTTTCAGAATAGTTTTCAATTTACAAAGTTTAGATGGCAAAGTAGTAGTTAGTAGTAAAAAGAGTTCCCATATTAGCATCTCATAATAGAACCATTGTCAAAAGTAATGAACCACCCCCAGCTTTCTGTATTTTGTTGCATCACATTATGTAAGAAACACATAATTGTGAGCCAAATATAAGACAAAGGCAACAACAGGCAGAACTAGCTTTTGATTCAAAATATTTAACTTCACTTGTCACCTAAACTAAACTAAAACAATAAATTATTTTAGAAGAATAAATTTCAATAATATTGTGAGGGACCGGCACTGTGGTGTAGCAGGTAGAGCATCTGCCTGCATTACAAGTATCCCATATCGGAGCCAGTTAGAGTCCCGGCTGCTCCACTTCCATCCAGCTCTCTGCTATGGCCCGAGAAAGCAGAGGAAGATGGCCCAAGTCCTTGGGCCCCTCCACCCCTGTGGGAGACCTGGAGGAAGCTCCTGACTCCTGGCTTTGGATTGGCACAGTTCCCGCTGCCATCTGGGGAGTGAACCAACAGACAGAAGACCTCTCTCTTTCTCTCTCTCTCTGCCTCTACCTCTCTGAAACTGTGCCTTTAAAATAAATCTTTTAAAAATAATAATATTATGAAATATCTTAGCTTGGAAACCAAACACGTTGACTGCTTCTGAAATGTTAGTTTACAAACCAAAACAGGCTGAAAGAGGCTTCAAAAGTGATGATGCAGTATAATGAAAAAACAGTAACCCTAAACTACAGTACACTTTTTAAAAAACAATATTTACTTATTTAAATTACCAAATACTTAATATTTCTTTACTTGCTTATCAAATTCTCCCTCTACCCACCCCTCCTTAAATAAACACATAGAGTGCTTGCTAATGTAATGTTTACTTCAAAGTTAAAACCATAAAATATCCAATTGTTGGGCAAAATTTTCACTTTGAACTTTAGGGTCTAAACCATTTTTTTAAGAGATAAATTAAATGCAAAATGGTGATGCATTTTTCCAGGTATCAGGTCCATTTTTTACTGTTATATATTTATTTTTAAAACTAACTGAATAAATTTAAATTTAAAAATGTGTAAAACCCAGGGCAGGCATGTGACACAGCTGTTAAATTGTTGCTTGGGATGTCTGCATCCCATATTGAAATGGTTTGAGTGCTAGCTATTCTGCTTCTGATCCAGTTTTCTGCAAATTTGTACTCTGGGAGCAGCAGGTGACACTCAAGTACTTCAGTTACTTGGGTCTCAGTACTTTCCCATCCATGTGGGAAACAGGCTGAGTTTCAGGCTCCTGGCAACAACCTGGCCCAGCCCTGGTCTTTGCTGACACTTGGGGAACCAAAACATTGAACTGAAGAAACCCCTTCCTCCAATTTTCAATAAATGGAATTATAAATAAAAAAAACTGTAAAACCAAATGGATTAATGAGAATGAGGCAAAAGTAGATAGCTTTCTTAGCGATGGCTGTGCTGATATGAGATTCCCAGTCTACATATACATGTTGTATTGTTATATTTTGACATAGATACTTCATTTTCCACAAAATTGATCTACATAGTCCATCTACTTCTATTACAGAATCCATAGGAAACACAATCTTTTATTTTGAAATATTAAGATGAGAAAGTATCATGATTGTCTAAAATATTCAATAACATAAAAAGGAAATATCAAAAGAAAGATCAGAAGAAAAACAAAGTATAATGCAATGTACACATAAGAGCTCAAGAATGGTAAATTAACATACTGAAAGTTATAAAAGGATACAAGGATTTTGTAAATCAAATAAAGTATGTATGAAAAAGAGTAATGCTTTGTCATATGATAAATTAATGGCAGATTTGTGAGTGTTCACGTCAATCTACAATGACTGAGTTTTGAAGACTTACATGAATTTCATTAACTAGAGAATGGACCAAATGTTATATTTATACAATGAAGTTATGAAAAATAAAAAAGCATCATAAAGGAGGAAGGGAGGAGAAGATGGAAAAAAGAAAGAAAAAAGAAAACATTTCTACAAGGCTATGAAATAGCATGGATGAATCTCATCATTCTTATGGTCCAAATGTTTGTGCCTCCCCTAAAGTGACATGCTGAAGTCTTATTTTAAAAGATTTATTTACTTATTTGAAAGGCAAAGTGGCAGAGAATGAGAGAAAGAGAGAGGGAAAGAGAGGCAGATTTTCCATTTGCTGGTTCACTCCATAAATGACAACAACATCTAATCCTGATCTCCCAAAAGGGAGGCAGAGTGACAACTACTTGGACCATCATTTGCAGCCTTCCAAGACTCATTAGCAGGAGCCACATCTGAAATAGAGTGGGACTAGAACCAGCACTCCCATATGAGACATGAGCATCCCAAAAAGCAGTTTAACCTACTACCCAAAAAATGCCTACCTCTGTGGCTGGCAAACTGGCGTAGTAGGCTAAGCCTCCACTTGCAGTACTGGCATCACATATGGGTGCTGATTCATGTTCCTGCTGCTCTTCTTCCAATCCAGCTCTCTGCTATGGCTTGGAAAAGCAGTGGAAGATGTCCCAAGTGCTTGGGCTCCTGCATCCACATGGGAGACCAGAAAGAAGCTCCCCCGGTTCCTGGCTTTGGATTATCTCAACTGGGCTGGACTTTGCGACCATCTGGGGAATGAACCAGTTCTCCCTTTCTCTGACTGTAACTCTACCTCTCAGAAAAATAGGTAAATCTTTTAAAAAAAAAAGCCTACCCCAATAGTGAAATCTTGGCTCTCAGGGTGACTATATTAGGAGGCAGAGTCTTTGAGACATAAAGAAATCATAAGGGCAGAGCCCTCATGAAAGGATTAATGTCTTCACAGATGGTGAATTCACACTCTGACACGTGAGATTACAATGAGAGGACCATCCAATAAGGAGCGGGTCCTCACAAGACAGTCTCTGCCTGTGTCTTGATCATGGGCTTCCCAGCTCCCAGAACAGTGAGAAACAAATGCTGTTTATAAGCCACTCAGTTTACAGTAATTATGTAGCAGTCTAAAAGGACGAAGAAAGCCATTATATTATACAAATGAAGCAAGAAACACAGGAGTACAATTCCACATGTATGAAAGTTGAGAATAACAAAGTTATGCTAATTAATGAGAACAGAGCCTCAACAGGGCTTGCTTTGGGTTGGGAGGAAGTAAGGGTATGAACTATGAAGAGACAGGGGAGGGATCCCAGGAGCGTTAGAAATGTTTGCAACTTTGTTTGCAACTGTATCAAGCTGTTCTTTTATGACTGTAGGAAAACATTTAACAATATATTAGACTAATATGCTTAATACACATCACTGTTAATGCTATCCCACACATAAAAATGAAAATCCACATTTTAAAAAGATTGCTATAACTCGGACTCCAGAGACGCAGATAGTGAGCTAAGAATTCAAATAAAATTAGTTTACTTAGAGATTATTGTCAAGACTTAAAAAGGAAACAAGGAAATTGACAAAAAGAAACAAGGTGTCCAAGCAAGGATGGAGTATCAAGCAAACCGCAAGCCAAGACTGTCTTGGCTGGAAAGTTACATACAGAGTGGATAATCCCTCAGAATCACTGAAATTGGAAAAAAGGAAGCTGGAAATATTCCTGGGACTGCCAATTATTGATTAGGAAACAAATTCCCATAGATTTTTGGCTTAAAATATCTGCAGTGGATAGAGTTCTATCAAACTGACATCATTCTGCCAACAGCAACAACAACAAAAGTAGGTGCTTTTCTTGGAAGTAAAAAAAAATTATACAATATGAAAGGAAATGGTGAAAGGATTAAAGATGGTAATGGGGGACTCTGTGTTGTTTGCTGTGGAAATTGGTATATAGAGATATTGAGAGACAATATAAATCTTTTCAGCAATATAAATTTAATATCTTTATTTATTTAACTATTTTATTTACTGGTAAATATAACATAGGCTAGGGCCCAGTGTTGTGGCATTGCAAGTTAAGTCCATATGAGCACTAATTCAAGTCCTAACCAGTCTGGGAAAGCGGCAGAAGATAACCAAAGTCCTTGAATCCCTGTACCTACATGGGAGACCCAGATAGAGCTCTTGGTTCCTGACTTCAGCCTGGCCCAGTCTTGCCCATTGTGGCCATTTGGGGAGTGAACCAGTGAACCAGTGGATGAAAATTCTCTCTCTCTCTCTCTCTCTCTCGATCTCTAACTCTGCCTTTAAAATAAATAAAATAAATCTTAAAAAAATAGGCTCACAAACAGTAATAAAAGGAAACCAGGTAATGAATAAAAATAAAGCCACTTAACTTTTCAAATATTAACTCACGCTTTTTCATTGATAAAACTAGTCTCAGATAAATAATTCTTCTAGTGCCATATATGGCTTCCAGTGACAGCAGTCCCTCGCATGTCAGCCTCTTCAGTTACTCCATGAACAAAAAGGACCAATTGAGTAGTATTTGTTATGTTCACAAGCCAGAGAGAAAAATTGGAGCCAGAGAGAAAAATTGGAGGTCTGTTGAATTCTTCAGTGTTTATTCAATGACTGGTGTTAAGTCAGTAATCTAATCTGAGATGCTTCTCCAGGGCAAACTACCACTCTGAAACGATTTTACACCAACAGGTGCTAACAATTGGCATCAGCCACTATGCATTTTTTCAAAGGCTCTCCCTCTACATTAGGTCTCAGCTTCTTTGTAATTCACTCACTCCCTAATTAATTCATTGGTATAACATTTTTCAGTCATAGCACAGCCTGGTGAAAATGACTTGTGATTTCAAACTTAACTGAAGAGCATAGATTTTATCCAGATGTAATTGGCTTCCCAGTTCATTGACTTTGTTTTCAGCTCTAAGGATGCTCCAGATTGGCTTTTTTCAGTACACATTGCCACAAACTAGGCACACGGGTTTGCCTTTGACTTTAACAGAAAAAGATAATGTTTTGTCCATTTCTCTTGAAAGATCAACACTCTGTATTAACTTTTGTTCTCTCTGTAGTTGTCATTTGTAGGATGTCATACCACTTAAGTTTTTATTTCTATCCAGTGTTTGTGTCATTAGCTATGTGATTATTTTGCTTTGATTTCTGTTACTTCTGCATCTTGGATTTGGAATATGCCCAACATGCGTATTGTCGACTCTTGAGGTCTGTATTGTCCACTGTGATTTCCTTCTTCTTCATCTGAGATTCAGCTTTTTGTGAGGATGTTGTTCCTGGATGTGTGGATAAAGTTTGGCTTGGAGTTATTGCCTGTGTCAACAAAGAAGTCGACAACATCATCATCAATCATCAGAGGCAAGGTCATCAACATCATAAGGAAATCAGAACATCATAGCTCATCTTATCATCACTGGATTGCCATAGTTTCACTACAGTTTGTTAATACTTCATGATGTGTATACTAACAGCCTGCTTGGCAATGACTGTACACTGAGTCACTGTAATATGGGAAACTGGGCCAGTGGCAGACAATGAGAAATGTATGTGTCTGTCCAGTCATGTACTCATAAGTGACTTATCTTACAATGTTCCTGGCTTGTCCCTGGAAATTTACATTATCATTATGAGTCACTCAATAAAATGTATGTTATGATAAAAAGCTCCTTAGTTCATTGAACTTCAAACCCTGCCTGAGGCTACCTTGGCATGGTCAGATGATACGACTTTACAGTCCTTATATGGACCACAGGCAGGACATTCCCCAGTCCTGTTCTATATAGTCTCACCCCTTATATTATTAGAGTCATAAATTACATACCTGAATGTGTGTGTCTATTAACATAGACTTACTATAATTATGGTCTTGTGCATTTGTCTTTTCAGTGAAATAAAAAGAAGATGTAGAGCCGGCGCCGTGGCTCAATAGGCTAATCCTCCACCTTGCGGCGCCGGCACACCGGGTTCTAGTCCCGGTTGGGGCGCCGGATTCTGTCCCGGTTGCCCCTCTTCCAGGCCAGCTCTCTGCTATGGCCAGGGAGTGCAGTGGAGGATGGCCCAGGTGCTTGGGCCCTGCACCCCATGGGAGACCAGGAAAAGCACCTGGCTCCTGGCTCCTGCCAGGATCAGCGCGGTGCGCCGGCTGCAGCGGCGGCCATTGGAGGGTGAACCAGCGGCAAAAAGGAAGACCTTTCTCTCTGTCTCTCTCTCTCACTGTCCACTCTGCCTGTCAAAAAAAAAAAAAAAAAAAAAAAAAAAAAAAAAAAAAAAGAAGATGTAAAAATAAAAACACAATACCAATGGATTTACAATTACTTAAATAGCTAGCTATATTGGTGTCATTTAGTTCTTTTTATGGCTTTGAAGACAGTCTAGCCCTTATTTAAGCTTAAAAGACTCCACTTAACATTTATTGTAGGAAAAGTACACTAACAACAAAATCCTTCATTTTTTTAATATAGAAATATCTCAATTTTCCAATGTCTTCATTTTAGAAGGATAGTATTGTTGGGTATAAAATTCTAATTTTTATTTTCAGTACTTTCATGCTATCTCCTTGATTAGGTATGTTTATTTGCTGAAGAGAAATGTGTTGTGAATTTCATTGAGCATGCCTCCTACACACCAAGTTTCTAATCGCTTATTGCTTTCAAAGTTCTATCTTTGCCTTTCACATTTCACTATTTAATTATCGTATGCTGAGATGCAGATCTCATAGATTTAATTTATTCTACTTGGATAATTTGACCTTCTTTGGTGTGTATATTCATGTATCTTATCAAATTCAGAAAGTTTGGCAATTATTTCTTTAATATTATTTCTGTCACTTTCTCTTCTGCCCTCCTAGGACTCCCAACATGCACACATGAATATCTATTGTTGTATTCTATTAATTCCTTAGGCTTTGTTCCTTTTCAGTTATAATTCTGTTATTATTTCTGACCCAAAGACTGAATAATTTTAGATGACTTATCTTGCTATCCTTCTTCTACTTGCTCAAAAGTGATATTGAAGCATTGAAAGCATTTTTTTATGTACTATAAAATTTCTATTTAGTTCTTTTTTATAATTTTTTATCCATTGAACTCTATGTTGAGCTACTAATATCATGTCTTTTAGGTTTTGTGTATTTGTGCATAGAAGCATTCTTTAGCTTTTTAAACATAGGATAATTGTTTTTAAAATTTCAAACATTGTTGATCCAAAATATTTACTTCCTATGGATAGTTCTGTTAATTTCTTTTTTCCCACAAAGTGGGTTGAACATTATTATTTCTCTGTATGCCTTGCTTTTATGATCACTGTAATTTTGAATATCATACTGTGGCACCTCTGGAGATAGGATTTTTTTCCTGTCTCCAGAGTATGTTGTGCTGCCTTTATATATTTGTGCTTTTTGTTTCCTGGTGTTTTGATTTTTTGAAATAAATCTATAAAACTTTATTATTTTTCCTGTGTGATTACTAAAGTCTTTGCTTCCTTAGTTTTCTGGTCACTAGTGATTTTTTTTTCATTTTAATATTTTGATTTTATGAATGGAGATTACATTTTTTTAACTTTTATGTAATGGATATAAATTTTCAAAGTACAGCTTATGGATTACAATGGCTTCCCCCCCATAACGTCCCTCCAACCCGCAACCCTCCCCTTATCCACTCCCTCTCCCCTTCCATTCACATCAAGACTCATTTTCGATTCTCTTTATATACAGAAGATCAGTTTAGCATACATTAAGTAAAGATTTCAACAGTTTGCTCCCACACAGAAACATAAAGTGAAAAATACTGTCTGAGAACTAGTTACAGCATTAAATCTCAATGTACAGCACACTAAGGACAAAGATCCTACATGAGGAGTAAGAGCACAGTGAATCCTGTTGTTGACTTAACAAATTGACACTCTTGTTTATGGCATCAGTAATCACCCTAGGCTCTTGTCATGAGCTGTCAAGGCTATGGAAGCCCCCTGAGTTCTCTGACTCTGATCATATTTAGACAAGGCCATGGTCAAAGTGGAAGTTCTCTCCTCCCTTCAGAGAAAGGTACCTCCTTCTTTGATGACCCATTCTTTCCACTGGGATCTCACTTGCAGAGATCTTTCATTTAGTTTTTTTTTTTTTTTTTTTTTTTTTTTTTTTTTTTTTTTTTTTTTTTTCCCATAGTGTCTTGGCTTTCCATGCCTGAAATACTCTCATGGGCTTTTCAGCCAGATCCGCATGGCTTAAGGGCTGATTCTAAGGCCAGAGTGCTGTTTAGGACATCTGCCATTCTATGGGTCTGCTGTGTATCTCACTTCCCATGTTGGATCATTCTCTCCCTTTTTGATTCTATCAGCTAGTATTTGCACACACTATTCTTGCTTATGTGATCCCTTTGGTTCTTAGTCCTATCATTATGATCAATTGTGAACAGAAATTGATCACTGGGACTAGTGAGATGGCATTGGTACATGCCACCTTGATGGGATTGAATTGGAATCCCCTGGTATGTTTCTAACTCTACCGTTTGAGGTAAGTCAGCTTGAGCATGTCCTGAATTGCATATCTCTTCCCTCTCTTATTCCCACTCTTACATTTAACAGGGATCACTTTTCAGTTAAGATTCAGCACTTAAGAATAACTGTGTATTGATTATAGTATTCAACCAAAAGTATTAAGTAGAACAAACAAACAAAAAAAATACTAAGAAGGATAACATATCAAGTGCTCATCAACAGTCAGGGTGAGGGCTGATCAAGTCACTGTTTCTCATAGTGTTCATTTCACTTTAACAGGTTTCCTTTTTGGTGCCTAGTAAAAAAAAAAATAGGCTGGCGCTGCGGCTCACTAGGCTAATCCTCCACCTTGTGGCGCCAGCACACCGGGTTCTAGTCCCGCTTGGGACGCCGGATTCTGTCCCGGTTGCCCCTCTTCCAGGCCAGCTCTCTGCTGTGGCCCGGGAGTGCAGTGGAGGATGGCCCAAGTGCTTGGGCCCTATACCTCATGGGAGACCAGGAGAAGCACCTGGCTCCTGCTTTGGGATCAGCGCAGTGCGCCGGCCGTGGCAGCCATTGGAGGGTGAACCAACAGAAAAGGAATACCTTTCTCTCTGTCTCTCTCTCTCACTTTCCACTCTGCCTGTCAAAAAAAAAAAAAAAGCAACTGATGATCACTAGTGATTTGATAGAGATTTCGTTAAACACATTTACCCCTCCCACAAAAAAACCCAAAAACCAAAAAACAAAAAAACAAGGAACTCTCTCACCCTTTTCAGATGGGCTCTGTATTATGGCACCCCAATGAGGCAGTGCGCAACTCTTCCTTAGTTTTCTCTTTCATTTAGACTGGAGCCTGAAGGTCAGCCATGACTGAGGGCATAGTGTCTTTTTCAGTCTGTTCTAAGCCTGCACCTATCCTTGGTTATACATATGGCACTTATTCCTCTAAGCATTTCCTCTGGCAATTTATTCCATCCCAGGATTTTATGTCTGCTTATTACTTGTTACAAATGTTCTCCCTTGACCCTTGTAGTAGCAGCTAAACATTTGTATGCAAATGCTTTCAACTAATGATTTCTGAGAAGTCACCCAACCCTACGGAGGCTCTGAGAAAAGTGAAACCCTCGGAATATAATGTGATACCTCAACACATGTATACAGTGTGTTTTGGTCAAATCAGGAACATTAGTATTTCCATCTCATTATTGTTACTCTTTGGAGACTTCAAGTTCTTTTCTTTATTTCTTTTCTTTTCTTTTTCTTTTTTGACAGGCAGAGTTAGACAGAGAGAGAGAGAGAGAGAGAGAAAGGTCTTACTTCCATTGGTTCACCCCCCAAATGGTCGCTACTACTGGTGCACTCGCCGGTCTGAAGCCAAGAGCCAGGTGCTTCTCCTGGTCTCCCATGGGGTTCAGGGCCCAAGCACCCGGGCCATCCTCCACTGCACTCCCGGGCCACAGCAGAGAGCTGGCCTGGAAGAGGGGCAACCAGAACAGAATCCGGCGCCCCAACCGGGACTAGAACCCACAGTGCCAGCACCTCAGGCGGAGGATTAGCCTAGTGAGCCACAGTGCCGGCCTTCTTTATTTCTTCATAAAATATAAAATATTTTGAACTGTATTCACTCTTAGACAGGGGCTCACTTCTTCTCAGTATGCAGATATTTTCTATTCCCACCTCATTTTTATCTCTCAAGTTGTATATGCCTAAATTTTTTATAAATTATTCATCCTCAGATCTTAAATAGACTTTCATTTTGTTCTCCATCACATGGAGAAACTAAATGTCTAGTCATGTTTTAAATCACTGTGACCAAAAAAGGAATGCCACATTAGATTTGCGTGGCTATAAGAGACGTCCTCATTGGTAGAAATTTTCGCAAAGATGAAAAGATCCTTTAGTGGAATTTTGAATTTATTTTGTAAGCTTTATCACAACACACTATGCTTTAAGTTATTTTGGATAATGACCAAGTCATACCATATTTTTTAGTATCTGTTACAGCAAAAATTTATCTTTAAATTGGAAAAATATGTCTCCTATAACTCACCTTTTAAAAGTGGAAGACTTTCAAAGTCTCATCAATGAAAAAATTATTCAGCTTATCACTAGGTATCAAAATATATGCTGTCATGGATTAATTGGTCCTGCACAAATTATATAGTTTTGTGTTACTGTCGTTTAGAAGTACATTAACACTATTTTTAGGTTAGCAATATTAGTTCTTGGTCATCATGATATTCTATTAAATTATAATATTGATAAGGTATCTATATTAACATCTATCTGAATTTTTGTCAAGAATATATTTTTAGCTTACCCTTTGGCTCAATTAACTCTGCTTTTTTAATCTTTTAAAATATTAGTACACTTGAAATGCAATGTTTAATATTTGATACAATCCAGAAATATCTCAGTATGTGATTGTTTCTAATCACTGTTATATCAATAGATATGA
This sequence comes from Oryctolagus cuniculus, assembly GCF_051225735.1. Classification (NCBI taxonomy): domain Eukaryota; kingdom Metazoa; phylum Chordata; class Mammalia; order Lagomorpha; family Leporidae; genus Oryctolagus; species Oryctolagus cuniculus. Next base: position 124,693,308 of record NC_142868.1, read on the forward strand.
TTACTTTGATGATTGCAAAGTTATTGAGCATTTTGCTACTTATCTACACATGACATTTCATAAATGGGCATGCTTAATAAGTGCTAAACTCTTTGAAATAGAAACTCATTTCCTTGGAGTCTGACTTATAATACTCAGTAATTCAGTTACTTTATTGCTCTCTAATCATAATTCCTTTAATCCCTAGAAATAGTTACTTAAATTAAAACATTTTTGTCTCAATGTTCTAGTAATTTAAAATTTTGAATATTTGGAAATAACTAAAGAAACTACTGAATATTTTGTAATCAGAATATGGAGCTGCTGCCAAACTGGCTTTTTTTTTTTTTTTTTCAAAGTTCCAGAGAGAGAGAGAGAGAGAGAGAGATCTTTCACATTAAGGACAGAGATCCTACACGAGGTCTAATTGCAAAGTGACTCCTGTTGTTGACTTAACAAATTGACACTCTTGTTTATGGCCTCAGTAATCACCCTAGGCTCTTTTCATGAGTTGCCAAGGCTATGGAAGCCTTTTGAGTTCGCCGACTCTGATCTTACAATGTGAATTAATGCTATAGCTAGTACTCAAACAGTACTTTACACTTTGTGTTTCTGTGTAGGTGCAAACTGTTGAAATCTTTACTTAATATATACTAAATTGACCTTCTGTCTATAATATAATTGAAAATGCATCTGGATGTGAATGGAATCGGAGAGGGAGCGAGAGATGGGAGGGTTGCTGGTGGGAGAGAAGTTATGGGGGGAGGGGAGCCACTGCAATCCATAAACTGTACTTTGGAAATTTATATTTGTTAAATAAAAGTTAAAAAAAAGAGATCTTTCAATTGGTGCTTCACTTTCCAATTGGCCACAGCAGCTGGAGATAGGCCAGTCCAAAGCCAGGAGCCAGTAGCTTCTTTTGGGTCTCCCATAAGAGTAGAGGGCCAAAGTACTTGTACCATCCTCTGCTGCTTTCCCAGATATATTAGCAGGGAGCTGGATCAGAAGTGGAGCATATAGGACTCAAACCATTGCCTTTATGGGATGCCGGCATAACAGTTGATGCTTTGCCTTCTTTGCCACAACGCGAGCCTCAAATTAATTGTTTTAAAATTGAGCCTGACTACTTTGTTGAGAACAGTCCTCTTGGAGATCTCCCAGGCATTGCACAGGTATCTCCACCTCAACTTGTCCAGTTGCATCAATACCACTGCCACACATCACTTTTGGCTCAAAGAAACAAACAAAACTTTTATTGATCACTCATTTATAAATTAGAAAGTAATTCTTGTTGGAAGTACCATTGAGCTCTCTCCCAGACCAGAAAGGAAACATTTATAAGCCAGGAGCAGCAACCTATTTTAGGAAGAAAATTGATAAATGAAGCCAAATAACTATTTAGTAAATACTTAATTGAACTCATTTTTCATTTTTATTTTTTAAAGATTTATTTATTTATTTGAAAGGCAGAGTTACAGAGAGCCAGAGGCAGAGAAAGAGAGAGAGAGAGAAGTCTTCCACCTACTGGTTCACTCCCCAAATGGCTGCAATGGCTGGAGCTGAGCCCATCGGAAGCCAGGAACTAGGAGCTTATTCTGGGTCTTCCTTGTGGGTGCAGAGGCCTAAGGACTTGGATCGTCTTCTACTGCTTTTCAGGCAATAGCAGAGAGCTGGATCGGAAGTAGAGCAGCTGGGACTTGAATCAGCACCCGTATGGGATGCCGGCACTATGGGCAGCAGTTTTACTCCTATGCCACAGCGCTGGTCCCAGAACACATTTTTCTGTTAATTGCATAAATCTGAATGGTTTCATGTATTTAAACAGTAATGATGTGACTCCTTGATAAACAGGTGTACTTTGGGGCATATGTTGTGGTTTGGCTGCCACCTGAGATGCCCCATCTCGTATTAGAATACCAATTCAAACCTCCACATCTCCACTTTCAATGCAGTTTCCTTCTAAGGCATTCTGGAAGAAAGGAGATGATGGCCAATTGCTTGGGCCCTGGGTAGCAAACCCACATAAAAAATCCAGATGGAGGTCCATACTCTGGTCTTCGACCTGGCCCAGGCCTGGTTTTGCAGATAATAGGAAGTAGACCATTTTTTTTTCCATTAATCTGTCTTTCAAACAGATGAAAATAAATACAAATTTTTAAAAGTAAGCTCATGCAAAGGCAAATATTTCTTCATTTGTGATACAGATACACCTACATATATGTATATTTCACCAGGTGCTATGTTTATACTATGTAAACATATTTTTATATTTAAAGTATATTATCTTCTGTAACAAATAAACTTGAAAGCCTACTTATTCTGTAATTTAATTTTTATTTCCTAAATGCTAAGACATACAATGAAAATACATGCAATTTTATGTTTGTTTCTTCGTAACTGTATATTAGAATGTTCACTTTTTGTTCCTAGCAAGTTACTGATACACATTGTGATATGTGAACTCTTTGTTAAACACATTTGATCATTATTATCCACCTCACCAGGAACACACAGGGAAAAATGTGATGATTTATATGCAAAGCACAGCAATCTCGCCTAGAGCAGTCAAACAAACGCTGTTTATTAAGAGGATACTATGTGTCTGACTCTTTGCAGAAAACCAGCTCATGGAATGAGGCTATACCTGTGGCCATTTGCCTATTAAATCTTATGAACGTACCCTTTGGAGTTCCATTATATGCTTATAATATGCAAATGTAGTCTCAGAATTTATTAGAGTTCTGGTAACTTTCTTAAATATAGACACTTTGAGTAAATAAAATAAATGGAACTTTCCTCAAAACAACCAAAAAAAAAAAAAAAGCTGTTGCTGGTACAATGAATTTCTCACAACTGTTTTGTTTCTTTTAGTTTTCAGGCAAGGTCTTATGATGCAATGAAATCAGTTCCAGAGAGAAGACAGAGGACTTTGTGGTGAAATTTCTCTAGATGTCAATAGAACAAAGAATTAAATTGTTCCATATTCCAAGGACACTATATATATATATATATATATATATACACACACACACACACACACACACATATGGGCACCATATATATATATATGCACACCATATATATATATATGACACCATATATATATATATATATATATAGAGAGAGAGAGAGAGAGAGAGAGCTAATGATAAAGAAGAAAACTAAGGTAACAGAAGCTTTTCATGTTCCTTAGGCAGTAGTGCTTATTAGTTTTAAACTGTGGGGAAATGGGTGTGGGCAGCAAGGGGAAGTCAGCTTATGTTGGATTGACCTCACCAAGTCCAAATTATAATTTTAAATTTTTTTTTTATTTTTTAACTTATTTGACAGGTAGAGTTAAACAGTGAGAGAGAGAGAGACAGAGAGAAAGGTCTTCCTTCCATTGGTTCACCCCACAAATGGCCTCTATGGCCAGTGCACTGTGCCGGTGTGAAGCCAGGAGCCAGGTGCTTCTTCCTGGTCTCCCATGTGGGTGCAGGGCCCAAGCACTTGGGTCATCCTCCACTGCCCTCTCAGGCCACAGCAGAGAGCTGGACTGGAAGAGGAGCAGCCAGGATTAGAACCCGGCCCCCATAAGGGATACCGGTGCCACAGTGGGAGGATTAGGATTTTATTCTCCTGAGATGAAATACAGTTTTCTCAGCAAGGAAATATGTAAACTTAGGGAACTAAATACTGAACTGATTCTAGTCAATTCAACAGATGTAGAAAATGAAATAGTTAATATTAAACAAGAAGAAACGCTGTCGTTGTCATAGCTATAGCATAGGGAAGGACAACAGGTCAGTGACTTTAGCAGAGTTTATGATACTAATGAGTATTGTCTGAAGTGAAAATGATCAGTGCTAATTGACATTGTAGGATTTAGTAGAGGTCAAATCAGTGTAACAAAATTTTCAATAAATTCTGTTTTGAAACTTTTGCTTTGTAGAACCCACGAAGTGAATCTTATTTCCAGTCCAAACAATTGGCCAAACTATATTCATTAAATGAATAAATGAGACTGCCATTCCTTTGCATCTTCTAAAATCTTTTAATATTAGTCAAATAATGAATTTCTTCACCTTTAAACATGTCTTCTAATAAAACTCCTTATCTAGAATATTCAATCCAGGGGCTCCTTTTATCTTTCTGAATGCTGTCTGTAAATTTCATTCTCACTTTGAGCCACTATTCTTTTGCTTTTCCTGTCTTAATAGGAACACTGCTCAAATAATTTTATTAAATTTTGGTAAGATTTTATATTCAAAGAGGTCCTTATAATTTCTAAAAATCTTTGCATCACTTACTTGGCATTCTTGAATATATATGTTTGTGTTTGTGTTTATATATACGTGTATTGTTACATATGCATATATAACACATATTGTGTATATATACATTAGACAGTATATAGTATATACATATATTTTAAAATATCCAATGTGTATATATCCATGAATTATATTCTATACATGTATAATGCAGATGGTTGTTTACCTGTACATACATACATGTAAAGCATTGATTATTGAAACAAGTATCTTAAAGTTATTATTTAATTTTCTCTCTGCAAAACCCAAATGAATGAAATCATACTTTATTCATTTGACATTGAAGAGCACACAATTTCAGTGTTATATGGCTTTTTAATACAAATAATGGAATAGCTGATTATACTTAATTTTTTATATGTCAAGCATTTATTCTATTGCATACAACTTTATGCCCACAATCTCTGTAGGGCAAGTAAAATCAATATTTTAGCATCATTTTATATAGGAGCATATGGGAAAATATAAATTTTAACTGCCCTATAGTCCAAAAGAAAGTATGATGTCTGTAACTAGAACACAGTCCATCAAACTTTTAATTTCAGTTTAAATGTCTACTGTTTCTTTATAGAAAAATAGTATGCATAGAAACAGGTTTTCTGATCAAGTCATTGAGTATCAGTTCTGAACATCTGCCATGGGCCAGTTATGAAACAATCTGCAATAGAATGTGTGTCATGGGTCATTGTGATAACACTACTCAGGGTCCTAATGTTCAGATTTGATTTGAATTTGATCCCATCTTTATCAATTTAAACTGTAGACTCTTAACTCATACATAATCCTGAATGAATACAAGTAGAGGGGGAAAATCATCTTTTTAAACGTATTTTATAATGAAAAAATTCAACAAGCAAATCTTATTTATTATTTAAGGTATAGCTAAAAACAATGAATTATTTATGAGCATACCCTCTTAAGGCTCACAGAGTTTGTGAAGAATTCAAATAGGAACTGCTGTTAACATCCAGTGGGAATCTGAGAGAACACTATAACTTTGAAAATGGAAAGACATTTATTTCAACAGAAGACAGAAGTCAAACTTCTATTTTATAGGTCAGAGAAAATTTCAGTTGGCCAGAGCAAGGTGAAAACAGGGCTTTCATGAGTTTTATTCACGAGAGAACTAGGGTTAATCTGAATAGATTTTTTTTTTTTTTTTTGTAAAATCTTCTGTGAAAGTGTTTTAAATGGTTTTGGTCTAACTATATCACAATAGATTGATTAACAAGAATGACTGTGAACACTTGTGGGGTAAGGATCAGTTCCAAGGTGGACATTTGAATATCTCCTCTAGAGTAGGAGTCAGAACCACAAAACATGTCCATTTTGTGCCTTTAAAAGTGGTGACTACCTCTGGAGGCATATGAACTTTTCCAAAAAGTAGGATAAAAAGCATTGAGCCAGAGAACACTCCATCTTTCCCAGCAATAACATATGACTTTCCGGTTTTGCTTCATTTTATGAAGAGGAGACTTTGAGTATTATTAAAAAGGACAAAAATACAGTAAGATATTGTTTATGATTTCTAAAAATCTGAGCTGAGAAATTCTCTTACAAAAATGAGTATCTTTGATATATAATAACCCATGGATAGTTAATCTGCTAGCTGGAAAACTCAATCACACCTGAGAACAGAAATGAACTACTGAGGCGCATGAGGAAATTATTTTGAATAACTTAGACTAGCAGGCAGAATGTGAAAGAAGTTTTTATTTAAAACATCTAATACCCCAGCTTTGCCGTAGGAAAAATGAAAATGAAGGATCTGATGTGCAACTGCTGTTAATATATGGATATTTTTCAGAATAATAGACTTATTCAGAGGAAAATATAACAGCATTGTCTGTGAAGGTCTTTAATAAAGGAAAATCACATTTTGGCAAAGGTGGAGCTACTGTTTAGCAAAGAGAATACATTACAAGAAATCCTCCTTGCTGCTTACTTGCTTACTTCTGTTTTTTTTTTTTTTTTTTTTTTTTTTCAGGCAGAGTGGATAGTGAGAGAGAGAGAGAAAGGTCTTCCTTTGCCATTGGTTCACCCTCCAATGGCCGCCGCCAGCGCACCACGCTGATCCGAAGGCAGGAGCCAGGTGCTTCTCCTGGTCTCCCATGGGGTGCAGGGCCCAAGCACTTGGGCCATCCTCCACTGCACTCCCGGGCCACAGCAGAGAGCTGGCCTGGAAGAGGGGCAATTGGGACAGAATCCGGCGCCCCGACCGGGACTAGAACCCGGTGTGCCAGCGCCACTAGGTGGAGGATTGCTGCCTACTTATTGTATTTTTTGTTTTTGTCTTTAAAGAACAAGATTCTACATGATGGGATTTGTTTATAATATATGAGCATATGTAATTAATTGTTAGCACTCATTCTCCCTATGCTGAAATCTTTCTTACTGTGTTAGTTTGGCTATTAAGTAAGATTATAATCTGAAAATAATCTTATAAAAATTTTATATACTCTGTCTCTCATTTATGAGAAAAACAAGTGTTTTATAAGTTTGAACAGGTGATTTAAGCCTTTTTAAACCATGAGAAAGAAGACGTGGAAAACTGTTGACTTCACTTTTTGTTGTAGTTGATGTTTGATTATCTTTTCTTTCTTTTCCTCTCAGTTGCTACCAATTATAATCATTAAAGCTAGAGTGGAATACAATGAAAAGACGCAATAGAGTGAAGATAGTTTAGAGGAGATTATTCTGATCAAATAATGGCATATCTTCACTGAACAGAGGCCAACATCACCTATGTTCCCGAGTTGTTGGGAATGCTTTGCCTGAATACCAGCATAGTTAGTAGCATTAGATTCTCAGACCTATGTCCAAGCTTTCATTATGTTAAATCAATTTAAAAAGTGTATACAATAGTGTTTTAATCTATAGTGTACTACATAGCAACAGTCAATACTATTGATAACAAAGGGCCTTCAAAAATTATGGAAATGCATATTATATAAAGGATAGATTTCAAAGTATTTTTGCACCAAAAATAGACTTATATTTCAATTCCATATACCATAAAATTTTTGAAGCACTGCTATATTTTTTCACTGAAAAACCAAACTCGCTACCTAGAGTTACTTTTCTATCTAAGTAGAGTAGGCTAAAGTTCATATTACAGAATTTACAAGGGGCCAAAGGCCTCCTTCCCAGATACAATTTTGTCCATGACCATAGCTCCTATTTTATCACTTGTATTCAAAACTCTATCATTATGAAAAAGCTATAACCTAAATTACTGCAGAATTAATTCATTAATAATATGGATGGCTAATTAATTATCATTCATTTTAAGGTGAACAAATTTCATGCATTCATATATACAGATTTAGGAATATAGTGATACTTTCCAACCTACCCTCTCTCCGTCCAAACTCCTACATTTCTTCTCCCTCGTCTCTTATTCTCTCATTGTAAAAAATGATCTACTTTCAGTTTATTTTATACTCATAAGATTAACCCTACAATATGTAAAGAGTTCAACCAATAGTAAGAAGAAGAAAAAACACTATTTAATTATATAAATTATGAAACACAAAGAACAGAATTTTAGGGAATAATACACATAGGAAGGATTATACACCTCTGAGAATACTGGGTTCTATTACCTTATATACATAATGTAAGAAACGCTTACAGAATTCCTTCCCACTAGTCTATTGGTGTGAACTGAATTTTCATAGAGAGACTAATTTTACAACAACATTGCCATTTTTCTTTTGGTATACTTTATGAAGTTTTAATGCGTTTTATATAAGCCTAAAACTTGAAGTAAACTAGAACTGGAATGTAATTCCAGATTTACTATATTTACAAACTTCTTTAACTCTTTAATATGCAGTTTTCCCTCATTTAACATTGAAAAGAGAATGATACCTCACTTATCTAACTAATATTAGAAATAACTATAAAATATAATACCTAATAATTGCAACAGCATCTCTGGGCAAAATGAATGAATTTCCTCATCTTTATCAGAGAGGCACTATTCTTATTTCTACTTCACAAATTGGTAAACTGAGGGTAAATAACATTTTGCAAGTGATACAGCTAATAAATAACAAATCCTAGAAGTACAACAACCAGTCCCATCTGAGTCCAAGATTGACACATTTATTCTCTCTGTCATATCTCTCCCCATAAAGTTTTTAAAAGTAAGTACTCAATAAGAATACGACGGAGAGATATGGTCTGTACCATCCTTTCAATGAGAAGCATTCTTTGAATAAAGGCAGAAAATATGGTAAAGGATATTTTATCGTGTCATTACTGGTAATCTCTTGGAAATAATAAATGAGGTAATGGGCTTAATTCTGTGCAACTACAAGGGACTTTTTAGAAATTTTTAAATGTGGCAAAAAGTGCCCATGTCCTATTGCAGTTTATTACACATACACACACACACAGAACACTAGACATAATTCAGACAAATATATCTAGACATAATTCAGATAAATATCTCAAGCTTAAGAACATATTTCTAAAATCTAAAAAAAAATCAGACACCTTAATTAGATTTTGAAAATGAATGTGGCTTGAAGATAATAATATATAAAAATGTACTGAGATTCATTAATCAACAAGGAGATATAAGTAAAAACCACAATGGATCATCTCTTACTTATTATGCCAACCATTATCAGAGAAATGAAACATAACACATGTTGGCAAGGATGTAGAGCAATGGGAACCCTTTTGGATTTCGGCTGAGAATATACATTTGTTCAGTCATTATGGAAAGTGGAATGAAAATATATTAAAGAAATTAAAAACAGCATAATCTTTGATCCAATAAACTCACTTCTGATACATATCTGAAAGAAATAGTCATTATCTCAAAGAGATTATCTATTCTTCCATATTTATTTCTACATTATTCCCCATGTCCAAGATTTGGAAGCACTGTAAGCATTTATCAGTAGCTATTTGAATGAGGAAAATATGATATACACACACAAACACAGATACACATTTTCAGCTTAAAAAGGAAGGGAAATTCTGTTAATTATGACAACAGGATTAATGTGGAGAAAGTCATGATAAGCAAAATAAGACAGACACAGAAAGACAACATAGCATCATCCCACTTAGAAGTAGTGGAATCCAAAAGTGTCAAACTTAGAGAAGAAAATTTTGATTAACAGAGTCTGGGGTAGAGGTATATGTTGGTCAAAGTGATAAACACATAATTATATGAGATAATTAAGTTTTGGAGTTCTAATGTACAACAAAATGACTGCAATAACAATATTCTATAAAACATTCGAAATTTGCCTAGGAGATCTTAAGTGTCCTGACTACACATACAAAAAGGTCACTGTGTTAGGTGATTGATATGTTAATTACCTTGATTGTGGCTAATGTTTTATAATATACGCTTGTATGTTTATAGAATTACCAAAGTTGTAATCCTAAAATATGTTCATTTTTAATTGTTACCTATACCTCAATTTTATTTGATAAAAGGAATAGATTATAAAGATTGTATCTGATTTGCAGAATTTATACTTTATGACTTGTGGTGGGTTGAATGATATAAAGAAATTGTTTCTAAGATTTTTCTAAGAATAAAATAGAAGTAGACAATGATATTTTCCAGATTAGGAAATAATAGATTTTATTGTTTAATAAATCCAGAATGTGAAATTGAATTGTTTCTTTTTTTAAAAAAAATTTATTTGTTTATTTGAAAGGCAGAGTTGCAGAAGCAGAGGCAGAGAGAGAGAGAGAGAGAGGTCTTCCATCTGTTGTTCACTCACCCAGTGGTTGCAATGGTCATAGCTGTGCCAATCCAAAGCCAAGAGCCTGGAGTTTCTTCTGGGTCTCCCATATGGATGCAGGAGTCCAGGGAGTTGGGCCATCTTCCACTGCTTTCCCAGACCATAGCAGAGAGCTGGATCAGACGTGGAGTGGCTGGGACTTGAACTGGCACCCATATGGCATGCTGACACTGCAGGAGGTGTTACCCACTATACCACAACACCGGCCTCCAGAACTGTTTATTACTTTAATCTTTATAAGTGCTGAGTACATTAATTCTGATAGAAAGATAACTATATAAGCTATCCAAGCTCATGAAAGCATTCCTATACTTGATTGGAAGAAGATAATTACTATATATAAAAAGACAATGCTGGGACCATGTTGTGGCATAGTTGGTGAAGCCCCCACTTGCAATGTCAGCATCACATTTGGGTGATAGTTTATATCCTGACTGTTTCACTTCCTATCCAGTTCCCTGCTGATGGCTTCGGAAAAGTAGCAGAAGATGCCCCAAGTGTTTGGGACCCTGCCTTCCATGTGGGAGAACTAGATGAAGCTCTTAGTTCCTGATTTTGGCTTGGTCCAGTGTGACCCAGTGCGGCCATCTGCAGAGTGAACTAGTGGACAGAAAAATCTCTCTTTCCCTCTCTCTGTAATTCTAATTTTCAAAATAAATAAATCTTTTTTTTTTTCAAAAAATAATGCATTGTCTTCTTTGAAAAAATGTATATTCATCTTGAAAAACAATTCCTGTTTCTGTTACAAGAGTTCAGGTAAGATTTATTATTACAGGTAATGTAGGGATAGGCATTACCTTTTTTTTTTTTTCCCACATTTTTTTTGACAGGCAGAGTGGACAGTGAGAGAGAAAGAGACAGAGAGAAAGGTCTTCCTTTTCTGTTGATTCACACCCCAATGGCCGCTGCGGTTGGTGCGCTGCGGCCGGTGCACCGCGCTGATCCGAAGGCAGGAGCCAGGTGCTTATCCTGGTCTCCCATGGGGTGCAGGGTCCAAGTACTTGGGCCGTCCTCCACTGCACTCCCTGGCCACAGCAGAGAGCTGGCCTGGAAGAGGGGCAACCGGGACAGAATCCGGCGCCCACCGTGTCCCGGCGCCACAAGGCGGAGGATTAGCCTAGTGAGCCACGGTGCCGGCCGGCATTACCTTTTTAAAACCACCTTTGGCAAAACTGACCTGCCATGTACATTTATTACTCTGCCAATTTTTCATTACAATTTTTCATTGCTCTTACTGCTATTATTTTATCATCTTGGACTTCCCAGAAGAATTTTTAATGTCATAGCTTCAGAACACCATAGAAGTAAATGATGCTTATATTTTGTTTGCAACATCAGCACTTGAGAGAATCATATGCCTACAAATTGATCCTGATAAGTTATAAAAATCCACAACCTTACCCAGTCTTTTCGATGTGAAAGACTGAAGAGAGTTTGTAGGCAACTCAAGCTGTTTATCTCAGAGGGATAGGATGGAAGCAGAGTAGGAACAGAAAGGAGGTGTATCATACCTGAGGATCTGCTTCTGAATAACTTCCACAATCCATGTGTGACAAAGGCCATCTGTTCATCAAATATGCCATGGACACTTTGTGGATGGGATTTTAAAAAAACACTATTACTATTTTGGAAATGTACTTTAATTATATATACTGAAAAATTTGGACTATTTAACACATATTGTTTTATGATAATTTTGTATTGATTGTTCAAACCGATTATGTCTCAAAGTTTTATAGGTTCGTTTACTGATGAAAACATGCACGGTGGCTCACCTTGGCAGGAGAAGATAGATACTCCTACAGCACATTATCATCCCATTAAGGAGATCAGATATGACACTGCTCTGACTGTGTGGCACTAAATACAAGCTGAAAATATGAAACAATAATTGCTTAAATGGATTTGTTAATAAATGCATTTAAAATGAGTTTTGAAAATCATTTTCAAGAAAAGCATAGAGATGATTGTATGTTAAAGGTTTTGTTAATTTTGAGACCAAAAAACAGGAAACACTTTCCATAAATAAAAATCTTTGTTGTACACATTCTTTAAATTAGAATTTTATGAGGTGTCTTATGAAATTCATTTAAATAAAGTATAAATCTTCCCAACTGTTTTTATATGAATATTTAATAGATTTATTTTGTTAGCATGTCGCCAATGGAATATAACAGCACATAATAATGGATTTGGCACTTGCAACTGTACGACATCATGTTGAGTGAAACAATTCAGACACAGGAAAACAAATAATACATGTTTTCCCATATATGTGGGAGCTAAAATTAAAAACAAAAAAGTCAAAAACAACAACAACAAAAAAAGAGATGGCTCTGTGTGCATCAGTATTGATGCAGATATAGTTTTGACAAACTTTTTTATAATCTTGTCAAACCAATGTTTAAGAATGGTACATCACTATAGTTTTAATGATTGGTGTTTATTTAAAATGTACTGTATATGAGTCAAATTGTCATATTTTCATTTGACTTTGTTTATAGTCCTTGCATTCTTGCTGTTTACTTGTTAAACTCTCTATTTATTTGAGATGTTAACTATAATGTAAATTAAAAATGCATTATCTCAAAAGTTTTTTAAAAAACAAGAAAACACATTATAAACCGAAAATCATAGAATAGACAAAGGTAGTAAAATGAAAGACACTTGAATTCTAATCCTAGTTTCCCAGTTATTCATTCTGTAAGATGCTGGCTGGGTGGTATTTCCTCTGAAGATTCTGGGGAATAATTCATCCTTTCTTCCAACTTATGATAACTCCTTTTTTTGACTTGTAGCTCATAAACTTCAATCTGGCCTCTGTCTTCAAGTGCCGTTTTCCTCTTTTTCCCTGTTTCTCTCCCGTGTCTTTTTTAAGCATACTTCCCACTGAATTTAGGACTCATCTGGATAGTCTACGATGATCTCATTTCAATATCCATAACCTGGTTATTCTTCGAAGAACCCTTTCTTAAAGGAGACCTCATTCACAGGTTCAGAGAGATGAACCTATCTTTTGGGAGGATGTCACTAAACCCAAAACAATGAAGTTTGATTTATCAAAAATTTCCTTTTATCTTTAATAACATTATTATCTTACATTTTCTTTTTCTCATTTGCGAGCGAACTTAAATTGCTTTCTGAAGTATTTTTAATGATGACGGTTATAGTCCTGCTCAGATCATTGTAACCTCTCTTTTCTCTCAGCGTTGGTGTGAGTTGATAGTCTTCTCAATCTATGCTCTTTGCTCTTGTTTTGTTGGATGACTTTTTTCTAGGATTCAATAACAGTTTAGTTTTCAAAGCCTTTTTCTATGGTTTTGGTGTTTGGTTTATCTGGTGGTGCCGCTAGGAGCACCCATTGATTCTGACTTTGCTGCCAGATGCAAAGGGATGGTTTTTTTTAGGCAGGATCTTGAGTGCCCTTCAGTGGGAAAGGAAATCAAGAGAAGAGGACAAAGAGATTTCCATGGCTGGACACTTCCTGTGTTGATAGCCTCTTGCCCATGACTCTTTGCAGCATAAATGTCTTTGAGCAGAATGCACTGTTCCTCATCTGTATCTCTCTGTGGGACTGGGGAGCTCAGGCACAAAGAAACAGAGTGCTTTCTTGGGCCACTTAATGTTGGTAGAATGAGGGTGATTTGGAATGTTTAAGGGGGCAAGGAAGGGAGAGCTTGTTGGTGAAACTTAAGGAGTTGCATGCCTCCAGTTTAATGTCAGCCACCATGGTTTATGCATCCCTTCCTTGTTTCATCATGATGGTCCTTGAGAGCCACAGATGGGTAGATTAGACTTAGCCTGACCAGGTCACAGACTGTGATTATCTACAAAAGGTGAGATAAGGAAGAAGGCCTCATGTGCTTTGGATCATGAGGGAGTTGGAAGGCAGTAACCCAGCCCCAAATATCAAGATGTTCTGTAGGAGCTGCCTGTACAATATCACCTCCATTGTGATGATAGCCAAATAGGCTTAAATCAGCCTGGGGGCTACATGCAAGGAGCTACATGGTAGCTACTGGGGGTTACATTGTAATTACTTCCTGCCCCAGACATGGAATTCCCCTGCCTAGATCTAGAATTGCCCTGGACAGAACACTGTGAGACTACATTGGCCACCAAGATGTTAGCGATTGCAGAAGCAAACGACTTCTTCAGTCTGTTTGTAGAATCGTGTAGGGCCAGCTCTATCACTCCTTCAATTCAAGGAATTAAACTAAGGGAGAATGGCTAGGAGATGTCTCATGTCTTCTTTCAAGACACTGTATAGGGCTCGGTTTTCATGCTAGCGTTTTTATCTGTGCTCAGAAAAGGGAAACAAGGAAAATCAGGTTTTCATCAAATTGTCTGGACTTGGAATCACAGTTATACTTTAGAGCAATTAAAATTAGAAAAAAGGTTTTATTTTCTCTTCAACTATTCCATCTTTGTAGTGTCTCACTCCTCTTGATTCACATTTCCATCTGGCAGAACTTCCTTTGGTCTGAAGAACTTCCTTCAACATTTCTTGTAGAGACAGATTCCTGAAAATAAATTTTCAGTTTTAATCCAATAATTTCTATTTTGTCTTCACTTTTACCAGATATAGTCACTGGATACAGAATTATGGTTTGGCATAGCTTTTTTTTAAGATTTTATTTATTTATTTGCGAGGTAGAGTTATAGACGATGAGAGGGAGAGACAGAGAGAAGGTTTCCCTTCCTTTGGTTCACTCCCCAAATGGCTGCCACGGCCAGCGCTGCGCCGATCCGAAGCCAGAAGCCAGGTGCTTCCTCCTGGTCTCCCATGTGGGTTCAGGGTCCCAAGGACTTGGGTCATCTTCTACTGCTTTCCCAAGCCACAGCAGAGAGCTGGACTGAAAGAGGAACAGCCGGGACTAGAACCGGCGCCCGTATGGGATGCTGGCGCTGCAGGCGGAGGATTAACCTACTGTGTTTTGTTTGCTTTGTTTCTGTTTATTATCTCTTTTCTCAGTTTAAACATTTCTCTCATTTTATAGATAGCATACTTCTTGAAAAGAAACCTGTAATGCTTACCATCGTTCTTCACTAAATTATATATGTTTGTTTTTGACCCTTTAAGATCATGTCAGTTTTTATCACTTTGAAAAATAACATGTTCAGATTTATGATTTTTTTCATTTTTGTTTTCCCTTTTATTTTTCAGTTTTGGAAAAAATGTTTTTTCTAATATTTGTCCTTCTCTCTTGTTTCCTTCTTGAGATACCAAGTTTTAATTTTTGAGCACATATGAAACTTATACAGGTGTGACCAGTGGGTTTGGAGTCTCTTTGTTTCTCTGAACTGAGAGTGGGAGACTTTCTTTGAGGTTGTCATTAGGTATTTATTTAAAAATATAATGTATTCTGGTGAACCAAGCACTCAACACACAAATTAGCTAATTACACTAATATGCCCTTCTTCATCAGAATCCCCTTTCTCCAAAGGAAACACTGTCTTGAATTGGGTCTTTACCATTTCATTCATTTCAGCTTTCAGTTTTCATGCACACACACACAGAGAGAGAGAGAGAGAGAGAAATACATGCACATCCTCAATGTATTTCAGGTTTGAGAAAATGTTGCTCTTAATTGCTTTCATTATTCTATTCAAGCATATATCATTTTCTTGGTTATTAATCCAAGATGATTAGGTTCACTGTGCTTGACAATTTATATTTCTTCTACAGCATAAATAATGGTTTCACGTATAAGAGTAAAGGAAAAGAGTTGTTTTCAAAGGAAGTAATTTAATTAATTTTGAGGTACGATGATGAAGATAACCAAATGGTATTAATGGCTGGGCTGTTCTGGGGGCAAAACCAGGAGCCTGACTCCACCTAAGTCTCCCACATGGGTTGCAAGGCCAAAGTACTTGGGCCTTCCTCGTCTGCTTTTTAGACACATTATCAGGGAGTTAGATTGGAAGGGGAGCAGCCGGGATGGAGTTAGCACTCCAGTGTGGGATGCTGGGATTGCAGGCAGCATCTTACTCACTGCTCCACCACGCCAGCCCCAAATTCACTCTGATGTGGGATATGGGTGTTCCATGTTGGAGTCTTATTGGTTAGGCCAAATGCTTACTTCTAATGTTGGAAAACTTAAGCATTGTGTTATGTTCAATTTTTTTCTACCAAAAAGGCTTAAATTCCAATTAGCCATTCATTATTAAATCCCAAATGTCATCAGGGAACTCCACTGTTCACTTTCTATGTCCATGAGCTCCTGGTAAGATTACTGAGTCAATTATAGAAGATGTTGTCACAGTACATAAGGACGAGGCAGCATTTAATTTAGTGCAAATATATTTTTTGCTTCAAATTTGAGAAATAAGCCATGTGTTTTGAAGACTGTCAGTCCATGATGCTGGGTGTCGCAAGTTTTCAAAAATTATTTTAGCTACTGCTTAGAGGAATTCCTATTTTTGAAATTCAATATATCATCCACTAGATATTAAAAGAAATATATCACATTAACACAAAAGAAAATTAGTGGAAACATATAAAACATACAACTGGTTGGTGCTATCAATTTATACAATATAGAGTCTGGGAAAAGTCACTTAATGGAATTTACTGTGTTTTTATTCTGAATCATACCAAATGCTATCTTAAGCACTCACATTCTCTAATGTTTACTTACATCAGATAAAACTCTAACCAATAAATTGGCTAAATATATAGTCCTCAATATTTAGGAAATGCTAGGTAATACCAATTGAATCTAAAGCTGTGGTCCATATTAAGGAATGGTTAACATTCCAAGCACATGAGAATGTATCCCAAAATTAGAATGAAAATATACTAACATTGTAAAAATGCCGAGCTTCACATACAATGTCACTTTAACTTGTTTGGGTTTGCAGCTCCAGGAAGGGACTGGAGCTCCTTCTGTCCTGAATGACACCTAACAAAATAAAGAAAGCTTTTTCAGGACTCCTTGAGCTCCATAGAAATCAGAAATTCAGCCACAGCTGGCAGCATAATTACATTGCTCTCCTGGCCACTGTGGAGATGGCAGGAAACTGATGAACATGACGGTGGCAAAACAGATATCAGCAAATAGGGATGATTGGTTTAGAATTGGTGAATATTTGTGAAACTTAGTTTCTCAGCATCACTCTAAAGGCACTTTCTATAAAGATTTATCTAAATAGCACAAAAAAATAAAATTGAATCCTTTGTACAAACAAAAACTTCCCCAGTACACCCTACATTGATGTCTAAGTAGGCAGAGCAAGCCATTAATTCTCACACTACCTTGAGTCTCAAATGGTTGACAAGACCATGGAGTGGAACTATCTGCAAATTAGACAACAATAGTTCCGAATTATAGTTTAAAAATATTCTAAAAGCAGGGGCTGGTGTTGTGGGATAGGGGTTAAGCAACTGCTTTCAACACCAGCATCCTGTATCAAAAGATCAGTTTGAGACCCAAATGCTGTGTTCCTGATCCAGTTTCCCACTAATGCACCTGGAAGTCAGTGGAGAATTGCCCAAGTACTTGGTACCTGTCACCAATGTGGGAGACCACTGAGGAGTTCCTGGCTCCTGGGCCTGGCCCAAACCTGGCTGTTGTGGTCATTTGGAGAGTGAACCAGTGGATGGAAGATTCTCTCTGTCTGTGTGTATGTTAATGTGTGTGGGTGTTTCTCTCAGTCTGCCTTTCAAATAAATAACTAAACAAATAAATAAATCTTTAAAAATATTATAAAAGGTAAATTTCCATATAAATATTTTAATAAATAGAAGCTAGTTAATAGTGTGACAATTAAATTTCTTTTTTTAACTTTTATTTAATGAATATAAATTTCCAAAGTACAGAATATTGATTACAATGACTTCCCCCCAATAACATCCCTCCAACCCGCAACCCTCCCCTTATCCACTCCCTCTCCCCTTCCATTCACATCAAGATTCATTTTCGATTCTCTTTATATACAGAAGATCAGTTTAGCATACATTAAGTAAAGATTTCAACAGTTTGCTCCCGCACAGAAACATAAAGTGAAAAATACTGCTTGAGTACTAGTTATAGCATTAAATCTCAATGTACAGCACACTAAGGACAGAGATCCTACATGAGGAGTAAGTGCACAGTGACTCCTGTTGTTGACTTAACAAATTGACACTTTTGTTTATGGCATCAGTAATCACCCTAGGCTCTTGTCATGAGCTGCCAAGGCTATGGAAGCCCCCTGAGTTCACTGACTCTGATAATTTTTAGACAAGGCCATGGTCAAAGTGGAAGTTCTCTCCTCCCTTCAGAGAAAGGTACCTCCTTCTTTGATGACCCATTCTTTCCACTGGGATCTCACTCGTGGAGATCTTTCATTTAGGTTTTTTTTTTTCCCCCCAGAGTGTCTTGGCTTTCCATGCCTGAAATACTCTCATGGGCTTTTCAGCCAGATCTGCATGCCTTAAGGGCTGATTATGAGGCCAGAGTGCTGTTAGGACATTTGCCATTCTAAGGGTCTGCTGTGTATCTCACTTCCCATGTTGGATCATTCTCTCCCTTTTTGATTCTATCAGCTAGTATTTGCAGACACTATTCTTGTTTATGTGATCCCTTTGGTTCTTAGTCCTATCATTATGATTAATTGTGAACAGAAATTGATCACTGGGACTAGTGAGATGGCATTGGTACATGCCACCTTGATGGGATTGAATTCGAATCCCCTGGTATGTTTCTGACTCTACTGTTTGAGGTAATTCAGCTTGAGCATGTCCCGAATTGCACATTTCTTCCCTCTCTTATTCCCACTCTTATATTTAACAGCGATCACTTTTCAGTTAAGTTTCAGCACTTAAGAAGAATTGTGTATTGATTACAGTATTCAACCAAAAGTATTAAGTAGAACAAACAAACAAAAATACTAAGAGGGATAAAGTATTAAGTTGTTCATCAACAGTCAGGGTGAGGGCTGATCAAGTCACCGTTTCTCATAGTGTTCATTTCACTTTAACAGGTTTCCTTTTTGGTGCTCAGTTAGTTGTCACCTATCAAGGAGAACAAGTGGTATTTGTCCCTTTGGGATTGGCTTATTTCACTCAGCATAATGTTTTCCAAATTCCTAACAGGGATCACTTTTCAGTTACAATTTAAACACCTAAGAATAATTGTGTGTTAATTACAGAGTTCAACCAATGAGGAATTAAGTTTTCTACAGAAATATGAGGTGAGCATTTGGGGCAGAGGTAGATTCCCTTTGGCACACCCAGATCCCATATCTGAAGCCAAGATTGGATTTTTGGTTCTCCTCCAGATTCCAACTTCCTGACAATGCTCTCCCTGGGAGGGAGCTGGTGGTGGTTCAAGTAATTGGGTCTCTACCAAAAGTATGTGAGATCTAGGTTGAGATCCCAACTCCCTATTGTTGCCTGGCCCAGGCCTGACTATATCAGGCATCTGGGGAGTGAACTAGAGGATAAATGATCTGTCTTTTCCTCTCTAACTTCATATAAATTAAAAATGTACGAAATTAAAATTAAAAAAACTTTGCAGAAATCTAAAATATAAGTAGTTTATAAATAGTTTGTTGAGATTTTACTCATTTTAGAGAGAAAGGAAATCTTGTCTAGAAGAAGCAACATGTGGGGTTGGCACTGTGGTATAGCAGATAAAGCCACTGCCTGCTATGCTAGCATCCCATACAGGGGCTGGTTCACTTCCTGGCTGCTCCATCTAGCTCCCTGCTAAGGGCATGGGTCAGCAGTGCAAGATGTCCCAAGTGTTGGGGCCCTTGTTACCCATGTGGAAGACCCAGACAGAGCTCCTGGCTTCAGTCTGACCTATCCCTGGTTGTTGTAGCCATCTGGGTGGTAAAGCAGAGGAAGGAGATCCCTCTTTCTCTGTGTGTGTCTCCCTCTCCCTCTGTCGAGAGAGAGAGAGAGAAGAGAGGAGAGAGGAGAGAGGAGAGAGGAGAGAGAGGGAGAAAGAAAGAAAGAAAACAGAGAGAGAGAGAGAGAGAGAGAGAGAGAGAGAGAGAGAAACTTGCAAAGGAGTAATGAGGAATTATGAGGGATACATTGTAGTGGCTTAAGTTAGTCGTACTTGGATGACTCCATTGATGTAAAATTAGTGGGAATTGGAGCGAGCGCTGTGGCGCAGCGGGTTAATGCCCTGGCCTGAAGTGCTGGCATCCCATATGGGTGCCGGTTTGAGACCCTGCCGCTCCACTTCCAATCCAGCTCTCTGCTATGGCCTGGGAAAGCAATTGAAGATGATCCAAGTCCTTGGGCCCCTGCACCCACGTAGGAGATCTGGAAGAAGATCCTTGCTCCTGGCTTAGGATCAGTGGAGCCCTGGCCATTTTGGCCAGTTGGGGAGTGAACCATCGGATGGAAGACCTCTCTCTCTCTGCCTCTCCTCTCTCTGTGTAACTATCACTTTCAAATAAATAAATACATAAATCTTTTAAAAAATAGATTAGTAGGAATGAAGTTCCACTATAATAGGGCATTCATGCTATATACATATTAATGAAAGAGTCTTAATTCTTAAAATAGAGTGAGCTATAGAAGTCTTACAATAAAGAGATGTGTATTTTTAAAGTATGTCATTATGTTGTAGAGACAAAATTGAAAAAAGAAACTAAAAGAAGTCAGGACATAACAGAAAATGATATGGAATGATTCAGTGATACTTCAGAATCTCTCTAATTTAGAGTACTTTGTCATGGGTAGATATAGAACAATTGTTGGAAGGTGACATATGGAAACTTTTGGCAATAGTTTTATTTTGATGATTGGATGTTGACAGTGAGCCTGGAGGGAACAAAGCCAACTGTTTCCCATCTCATATCTACTCTAGAATATATTAAAAGCTACTGGTAAACCCAGTACTAGTGATACCTCCTTGATAGTGTCAGGTGACTCAATCTTTTACATTGACTTGATTCACACATATTAATAAATTTTATGGTTTAGCCTTCATCACTTTTATTCTAACACAGCTAGAATAAGGCTTAACATACCAAGATAGTTTCTGATGCACATTTTAGCTCTTTACTTTAGCTTCTTCACTATTCAGAATGGAATTGCTCTGGAACCCACTGTTTTAAGTTCTATGACACTCAAAAAAAATGAAACAGCAGATTCTGGAATGTAACCTGTGTATGGAGCATGCAAAAAGGCTGACCAGAGTGACTCCGTTTTGACATATGGACTAGCTCTGACTATACCAAATGACATTGGTGGAACTCATGAGTTAAACGTATAGAACCTAGGTTCAATTCCAAGAATGACCTAGGAGATATATCAGATGACAGAAGAGACTCATGAACGTAAGGATAAGTAGACAATTGCACCCAAAGCATCCTGAAAAGGACAAAAGGGAACTTTGCTTCAGTGCACCAGATAATGTTGGCCCCGTGGGTACAGGTGGCCACCTTTAACAAATGGAAGCAGCTGCAAAGCAGTCAGCCTTAGTGATTCTGCAATCAAGTCACTCTGCAGGAACTGCAACCTTGATGAACTTGACATCTGCCTGCCTGGTGACTGCAGCAATCTAAATGGATTCTGCTTTTCCATTCCTTCCTCTCCTCCTCACTTGATGTGAGTGGTGTGCATTACTGACTGTGTGTTTGCTATGATTGACTTATTGTGTATGGCTGACAAATAAATCTGACATCATGGAAAGCCACAAATGTTTGTGGCTGTCCTCTTGGGAGAGAGTATCTCCTGGATATGTGTGCTTATAATTAACAATAGCCTGTTACACTCACAATTGCCTGAATGATGAGTACATAGAGTTCTATAGAAGGAGGTCATTGAGACTGTGGTATTTATTTAGTTTTATTATTAAAAAGATGTATTTATTTATTTGAAAAATAGAGAGTGACATAAAGGGAGGAGAGACTGAGAGAACTTCTATCTGCTGGTTTACTCAGCCAAGTCTGGGAGAAGTTGAAGCCAGGATCCAGGAACTCCATTAGGACTTCCCAATGGGCAGCAAGGGATCCAAATACTTGTGCTGTCATCCCACTGCATCCTCAACACATTAGCTGGAAGCTGGATCAGAAGAGCAGCTGGGACTCAAACTGGAAGTTCTGATATCGATGCAGGTGTCACAGGTTGATGTTTAACCTACTGTGCCACAATGCTAGCCCCAGAAAGTTCCACTTATTTTAAAAGCACTCATTATTGAGTCTGAAATACACTGCATATGACCCTGGCACCTAACCTATCTTGTCTACTTTAGCACTTCTCAAAATGAGTTCCATTGTCCATTATCACGAATATACTCTGCTAAACTGGATATCACAGTACATAGTTTTAGCTCACACTGGAAGGTCAAATGCTCAAATATCAAATTACTTGAGGAAGATGTTGTTAAATGAATATTTAACATTGTTTATGCTATACTCATAAATATTCCAATTTTATGTAATGCTTAATAACAGCCCTCATAACAACTATTAAGCAGAATTATGGAGAACTGTCTATCCTATCATGTCTGCACAATCTCGAACTTCTGTTTTCCAGCTTTGCTTGTCACATCAGGTAACCTCAATGAAGATGTGTAAGTATCTCAGCAAGACTTATGTCTTTCTATACTCCTAGTCTCAGACTCCACATAGAGACCTCCAGAGTGCTCCTATGCTATTATTTCCCACCACCATTACTCATTCTGTAGTCCGCTCCTTTTAACTATCTTGGCAAAAGTTGATGGTAACCATATCAATGACCTTCTTGTCCAGATTTGATCCTGCAAACCACTTGCCCTTTTGTTGTTAGGAGGCAGGCTTGAAGCCATAGTGTGCAATAGCAAAGCCTTACCAATCCTCTTGAGGAAATGAAAATGCCACCCCGTGAATGCCAGTTATTGTCACAGACAGCGGATGTTTGAAAACTTCACCACTTCTCCACAGCCTGCCTTCAAGGACTGTTGTTCTTCATGCCTTCCTAAAATGCCTTTTCATTCTAGGCATTCTTTGGTGGTGATTTACTTCTCCTTGGAGTAAATTAATCTCTTTATCTACGTCCTCGCCCTAGTTTACCTGCCTTGGCACGAGGTTCATGACCAGCTGCAACCCTTACCTAACTGCTCCACAGACGGCTTCAACTGGATGGATCTACTACTTGATCTCCGTTCCCCCTTATTCCCAATCTTTATGAAAGTAAAGGTTCAGTTAGCTATGGTATCTTCCTCTCTCTCAGATTCTACTCTCTCAGAGTAGACTCAGAACGCTGCCCCTCTCTACCTTCCACCATTCTTAAAGTCTCTGTCTCCGTTTTCTCTGCCTCAGATCAAACAACACCCATCTATCAAGTTCCTGCAGCAATACATCACTAGATTCCTTGCCACACATTGTTGTCTGTAATTCACTGTTAATTCTAATACAGCAGAATAAACTTTGAAAGAAGTAAATGTAGAGGCCAGGGTTATAACACTGGCATCTTAAGTGGGACTGCCAGTTCAAGTGCTGGCTTCTCTGCTTCCAATTCAGCTCCCTGTTAATGTGCCTGGGAAGGGAGTGGTTGATAGCCAAAGTCTTGGCCCCTTTCACCATTTGGGAGGCTAAGATAAAGTTCCTGGCTCCTGGAGTCAGGCTGCTTAGCCTGACTGTTGAAGCCATTTAAGTAGTTAACCAGAGGATAGAAGATCTCTTTCTTTCTGTGTCTCCCTATCTCTGTTTCTTTGCCTTTCAAATTAATAAATAAATATATAAACAAACAAATCTTAAAAATGTAAACCCAGTTATACCATAATTTAAAATATGTCAATACCTTGTACCATTCAGAATTCCATGCAAACTCTTCAGGTGACAAAAAAAAATCATTCGTTTTCATTTTCCAGCTCAATTTTTTACTTACCCCTCTCCTTTGTTACATTTCTTCCCAGAATTTTCTTCTAATTTTATACCCAGTTAATATCTTACTATGTGTGGTTTATAAAAACAGCTACCACTTCTAGTAAACTTCATACTCCTTGCTGGGACTACATAATATTACAAATCACATTATAATTTTAATTTTACTTAACTACTACCAATGTTAAAAATTTTAAGAAGAGAACGTAGCTTACTTTGTATTTAGTTCTAATATTGAATATTGCAAAGGGTAGGTGATCAATTAATGCTCTAAAACAATTTATATTTTATAAATATTTATATAGATATTAAATACATTTATTTGAAAAACTTTAGGAAGAAAATATAATGGATATATAAATATAATGGATATTTCTACACTTTCTGTCATCAAACAATAAAATAAAGAACCTATAAGTTCCACTTGAATTTTTTTGACTCAAATTTGGTGCAATTTCCATTAACTGTAACATAAAAATCAATCTAAGGGTGGATCCTTGACAAGTAAGTTACTTCAGAGAAGCATCCATTATTCAAATATTAATTCAAATGTATTTTGTATATGCAAAGGAATTGAGAGTCACTGAAGATACATAAAATCTTATATCAGGGCACAGTGATCTCAGTTACTTATACAAAATGATTTTCAATTGAATAATGCAACTTTTGATTTACATTTCCAATATTAATCTGTTATTTTACTTACTTTTCCATTTTTGCTTTGGTTTATTTTCTCTTGATCAGAACATTTCTACCAAGCTCAGGCATTATGCTGATTTTGAACAATCCAATAAAAGGTCACTACCTACTCTTGTGATTTAATGCATAAACAGCAAAGGAAATACATTCTTTAAAAAGCCCACATATTTCCTTTGCTTTTCTAATATTCACTCCAGATTTTTTATCTGTTTTCTTACACGGTATTAGAAATGCAATGCTAGTCAACAAGTATTAAATCTCCTACAGGGAATGCTGTATCTATTGAGACTTTTGAACAGAGTCCACACAGGGAATTCAATTATCAGGGTATGTTATTCATCTCTAAAATGAATTTGCTTTGATGTATTAACTCTAAATCTCTTTTAAATTCTATCATATTATGGTATTTTAGATTGCAACTTATATTTTTACACTTAAAAATAAATGCAAAGGACACATTAATTTGTGGTTAACTCATAAGATTGGATGTAGTATGCAAAGGGCATAATGATTTATGGTTAACTTCTAAGATTGGATATAGAAAAGTATAATAACTCTGTTCTCAGGGTACATTCGGAGAAAAAGATTATTCAGGAAAAGAAGAGCTACTTACCACTACAGGGTTTTATAATCTGTGTTAGATTCTACTCTTAAATTGATGTCATTGCTCTATATGATTGGTTCATAAAATAAAAAAAGCGGGTGGTCATTGACAGGCTGTCAAATAAGTTTTACCAAGTCCATTGACTATTCAGTTGTTTGATTCCTGTTTGGATTTTCAGCCCTATAGATGGAAAAGTAAACTTGTTTTCTTCAGTATAATACAGATTTTCCATGTATCAGTTTGGACCTCTGACTCCATCTCTGAGAATATCTTTTCTCTTTTTCCCTCCTGTTATTTTTATCTTTATTGTAGTCAACATAATGTTTTCTACATAAGAACCCAAGGATGTGTTTGTATTACAACCCCACTGTGTCCAGCACAAAGTGTCCATGAGGAATAGCTATTCTCTTGCCAGAAATTTCTTACAAAATATTGACAAGTTCCTGTCCCTCCTCCACTTTCTCTATTTCCCTTCAAGTTTTGTTTTTAAGATTTATTTATTCATTTATTTGAAAGGCAAAGGTACAGAGAGAGACAGAGACAGAGATTTGCATTCCACAGGTTCATGCCCCAAGTGGTCATGAGGGTCAGTCAGGCCAAGTCCAGGAACCTGAAACTCTATCTGGGTCTCCCACATGGGAGGAGGAGTGCAAGCACTTGGGGCATCTTCGACCACCTTCCCAGGAACATTAGCAGGGAGGTGGATTGGAAACAGAGCAGCGAGCACTCAAGCCAGTGCTCCGATACGGAATGCAGGCATTACAGGTGGTGTCTTTTAACCTTCTGTGCCGTAATGCTGCCCCCTCTCTTCAAAATTTAACTCCTGGAGTTTCTGCTCACTTTGTTCCACTTGGTACATGTTTAGATTACAATCATAATTACTCAGTCTCCCTGGGATCTAATCAAGATGGGAATGGATGGTGAGCAAAACATTTTCTGCCATCTATGCCCACACAAGGGACACTATTCAGACTTTATTTCACTGGAGGAATAACCCATATGTGCACCAGTTTGAGTCGTGGCTGCTCCACTTCCAACCCAGCTCCTTGCTAATGCACCTGGGAAAGCAGTGGAAGACGACCCAAGTGCTTGGGCCCCTACACCCATGTGGGAGAACCAGAAGAAGCTTGTGGCTCCTGGCCTTGGGGTAGCCTAGCTCTGGCCTTTGCAGCAATTTGGGGAGTGAACCAGAGGATGGAAGATCTCTCTTTCTCTGTAACTCTGCCTTTCAAATAAAGAAATACATTTTTCATAAAAATAGTATAAAATAATTTTTATTGATTAAAATATTAAATATTTAATTTAAATACACAAATGAAAATAGTGTGTGTTTCCCTTAATGGTTTCCCTCACTAAAGAAATTTTTCTTCAAAAAAGAGGGAGAATGCAAACATTAAAACAACAGATAAACAAACTACATTATTGTGCATCAAACACTTCGGTTAACAGCCTACATGCCCTGTAAAGATGACAAAAAAATTGTTGCTGCTGCATCCATTATGATCATTAAAAGCTCTTTAAACTGAAACTGCAGCGCATCAAAGTTCTGCTCCTCACTTTGCCTTCTTAACTGCATCTTTCACCTCCAACTTAGATTAGGCTATTTGTCATAGCAGTCATAAAGTAGACCAATGACCTTAAGAAATTCAGAAATGGTGGGATCTTTGATTTTCAAAATAGATTAAAAGTAGGATGACTTTGGATGGTTCTGCTGAATGACTCCCCTGAGAAGATCAGTCTGCAGCTATTAGAGTGATTTGTCCACTGTGTGGGCTACAGGAAGGTTTTCTATCGGTATGCAGAGTATGTTTTTTAGAAACTTCTCTGTTATCTATGATAATATGTAATTACAAAACAGGAGCATTAGAAAGTTTGAACATTTCAATTTCTTCTATCTTTCCATGCAGACGAGACTATCACTCTGAAACCACAATGCATCATTTAGCGAAACACTCATATATGTATATCCTAAACCTTCTTCTTATAGAAATAAGATAATTTTCCATTGAAGCATCAGTCTAAATGATCTAATACAAAAGTTAATGTTTCAGACGAAGTCAGTGCTGTGGCATAGTGGGCAGGGACACTGCCTGTGATGATAGCATCCCACATGGGCACTAGTTCGAGTCTCAGCTGCTCCATTTTCAATCCAGTTCTCTGCTATGGCCTGGGAAAGCAGTAGAAGATGGCCCAAGTCCTTTGGGTCCCTGCACCCATGTTGGAGACCAGGAAGAAGCTCCTGACTCTTGACTTCGGCATGGCACAGCACCTGCCATTGTGGCCATTTGGAAAGTGAACCAGTGGATGGAAGATTATGGTTCTCTCTCTCTCTCTCTCTCTCTCTCTCTCTCTCTCTCTCTCTCTCTCCCTCCTATAACTCTGCCTTTCAAATAAATAAAAATAAATCTTAAAAACAAAAAAGAATCTGGGGCCAGCGCTTTGGCATAGTGGTAAAGCTGCCGCCTGCAGTGCTGGCATCCCATATGGGTGCCAATTCGAGTCCCAGCTGCTCCACTTCAATCCAGCTCTCTGCTATGGCCTGGGAAAGCAGTAGAAGATGGCCCAAGTCCTTGGGCCTCTGCACTCATGTGGGAGACCTGTAAGAAGCTCCTGGCTCCTGGCTTTGGATTGGTGCAGAACTGGCCGTTGTTGGGAGTGAACCATTGGATGAAAGACCTCTCTCTCTTTCTGTCTTTCAAATAAATAAATATTTAAAACAAGCAAGCAAACAAATCAAAACATATCCAAAAAGTGTCATTTACTTCTGTAAAGGCCTGAATATTGGTGTCTCCCATAAATTTTTAAGGTTGGAACCAAATTTCCAATATTATAATGAGATTGAGCCTTTCTGAGGTGATTAATCCATGAGGGCTACTTCGCTATAAATGGAATTAGTGCCCTTGTAAAAAGTTGTGAAGTAGGCAGACATACAGGGAAAAATAGATTAGGTTTGTGAGCTGGAAGACCACACCTTCACCAAGCCCCTATGTGACCTCATGCCCAACCTGATACCTTCACCACGCCCCTGTGTGACTTCATCCCCTACCTGGCCACACCTGGGTGCCTACCAGCCAATCAGGTTAATTAACCACTCCCCTTTGGAAGTGGGTTAAAAGCCTGGGACATGGTCTGTCCCGGGCTCCCTTCTCTTCTTCACTGGCTTCTTGCCAGGAGGGGGCTTGCTGTAGCTCTGTGGGCTTCCTGGCCCAGATGCTCCTCTATGTGGCTGGTTCCTGATGCTCGGTATCCTCTCTCTTTTAATAAAGCTCTCACTCTCCTATGCATCTTTCACACTAAATAAACGCTTAAAATGTACCATGCTGCCTCACGTATCTGTGCCGGTATTTAGAATTCTTCACTAGATACTAGGCAAGAACCCTCTTGGGATTATTAATATTGGGGATTTATTAATAAGCATATGGTGATATCGTCTGGCACTCCGAATTCTGGTAGCCTATGTGTCACCCCAGATGGCGCTTTTGGGGAAATTAAAGGGGCCACATTTTCATATAGATTTTAGGGGGTCATCACCAATATCTGTTGCATTGTAGCTTCCTTGACCTTTCCACCATGTTTTTTTTTGTTTGTTTGTTTTGTTTTGTTTTGTTTTTTGTACAGGCAGAGTTAGACAGTGAGAGAGAGAGAGAGACAGAGAGAGAAAGGTCTTCCTTCCGTTAGTTCACCTCTAAAATGGCCGCTACGGCCAGCGCGCTGTGCCGATCTGAAGCCAGGAGCCAGGTGCTTCCTCCTGGTCTCCCACGTGGGTGCAGGGCCCAAGCACTTGGGCCATCCTCCACTGCCTTCCTGGGCCACAGCAGAGAGCTGGACTGGAAGAGGAACAACCAGGACAGAACCGGCGCCCCAAACAGGACTAGAACCCGGGGTGCCAGTGTCGCAGCGGAGGATTAGCCTAGTGAGCCGTGGCACCAGCTTCTACCATGTTTAAAAACAGCAAGAAAAAGCACTATAAAGACCAGCCCTCAGCTGGCATGGAATTGAATGAAAGCTTGAGGTTGAACTTCCTGATCTGCACAACAGGATATATGTTTTTATTGTTCATAACTTACTTGGTCTAAGGTATTTTGTTATAGAAGCCTGAATACACTGAGACCACTTCCCACCAAAATGAAATTGAATCTAATTAGTGGTTTCTGTTATGTATAGGTATCAATAAGAAACAGTTGATACTGAATAAAATTGAAATCTTAAAATAATTTTTAAATATTTTTTAAATTGACAATAACTGCATTTAGGACTACAGATGCTATTTTAATACA
This sequence comes from Oryctolagus cuniculus, assembly GCF_051225735.1. Classification (NCBI taxonomy): domain Eukaryota; kingdom Metazoa; phylum Chordata; class Mammalia; order Lagomorpha; family Leporidae; genus Oryctolagus; species Oryctolagus cuniculus. The sequence continues at coordinate 124,722,769 of NC_142868.1, forward strand.
TGTGTATAATGTGTAGTGATAAGATCAGGTTAAATGGCATATTCATCACCTCAAATATTTGCCAATTCTTCATATTAGGAATGTTCAAAATTCTTTCTGCCAGCTATTTTGATATATGTAATTAATTGCTTCAACCACAGTTTTCCTACTGTGAAATAGAAGGTGAAAAATTATTCCTGCTATCCAGCTGCATAGCTGTACTCTCTAGACATTCATTCTCCATTCCCTCTACTCCCACATCCTTCCTAGGCTAAACACTGTTCTACCTCTTTAGGTTCCACATGCAAGCGGGAATGCACATATGTGTCTTTATGTGCAGGGATTATTTCACTTAACATAATGTCCTCCAGGTTCATCCATGTTGTGACAAATGACAGGGTTATTTTATGGTTGAATAATATTCTATTACATATATATCCACATATTCCTTATTCATTCATCCATTGATGGGTGTCTAGATTGATTCCATATCTTGATATTTTGTGAATAGTGCTGAAATAAATATGGAAGTGCATATGGAAATCAATATGTCAAAGAAGTTTAAAATGTGTTAAAAATAAATAATACAGTACTTCATGGCACTGATACTAACAATGGCATAGTCTTGCCGGATATTATAGACTTTCCAGTCATGTGTCTCTATTCATGAATAAATTATCTTTTTTTTCTTTAGGAAAACAACTCAGTTCATTGCAAATGTCAGCCTTAAAGTTCCTAACTATGCTGGCGCCATGGCTCACTAGGCTAATCCTCTGCCTTGCGGCGCTGGCACACCGGGTTCTAGTCCTGGTCGGAGCGCCGGATTCTGTCCCGGTTGCCCCTCTTCCAGGCCAGCTCTCTGCTGTGGCCAGGGAGTTCAGTGGAGGATGGCCCAAGTGGCCCTGTACCCCATGGGAGACCAGGAGAAGTACCTGGCTCCTGCCATCAGATCAGCACAGTGCACCAGTCGCAGTGTGCCGGCTGCGGTAGCCATTGGAGGGTGAACCAACGGCAAAGGAAGACCTTTCTCTCTGTCTCTCTCTCTCTCTCTCACTGTCCACTCTGCCTGTCAAAAAAAAAAAAAAAAGTTCCTAACTTCCTGTTACATAATTTTATAACTATTTGTAGTGCTAGAATTTCTCAAAGAAATTAAGGTGGCAACCTGACTTTTCTTGGGGTTACAGATACTCCTTTTCATATTCCCAGAGAATTTCCTCTAATTATTTTGTACTAAAACAAAGGAAATATTGGAGAGCTCAGCTCTTCCAACTTTGAAATATAAGCTTTTTATAAACCATTGTTTCTATTCAGAAACAGCAAAAATGGAAAACTATAATAAGATGATCTATACAACTAACACAAAAGCCCATTTTTTCTTAGATTGTATAATTTTCTTTTATTAAGCAATTACATTTTGGAGTTAATATAATACTTTTCATTGTATGATCTTTCAGCAACACTGAATAACTTGGAATGGATTGTAAGAATAAGTTCTTTTACAGCTTTGCATTGGAATTTTCAAGGATGCTCAAGATGTTTTAAAACCCCTTGTATGACATTAATGACCATTATCAAAAATTCTTAACAGGAAAACTACCAGGAGTATTTTTTTTTTCAATCAGAGAATATAAATCAGATGGGGATTTAATTTTTATTAAACTGAAAATCAATGATTTAAAAACATTTATTTATTTTATTTTTATTAAAGACAGAGAGAAAGAGATGGACATAGGAAGGGAGATGTGTTATCCATTGGTTCACTCCTCAAAGGCCCACAATAATCGGGGCTGGGGAAGGCCTAAGAAATGAGCCTGGGTGGTGCAAACTCGAGTACGTTAGCCATCACTGCTGTCTCCTGGGGTTGCATTAGCAGGAAGGTGGATCAGGAGCAGAGGAGTAGGGGGACTTGATCCCACACACTCCGATATGGGATGCGGCCAATTCCACCTAGTCTTAACTGCTGGCCACACACTAAGCACTGATTATTTAAACAAAAAATCTTGAATGTGAGAATTTTCATGTCACAATGATTATGAGTTCCTTTAAAGGAAAAATCTTTCGTGCTTCTGCCATTCCCTTAAGTTAATTATAATAGCATTTCAAAGATGAGGAACTGTGCAAAATGGTCACGGACAATTTAGCTAGTGAAACTGAAAATTTAAATTACACTAGTGATTTGATCAGGGAAAAAATTGAAAGTCTCTAAAATTTTATTGAGAGACAAAAATTGTTCCAAATCTGGATCAACTTGCGAGAGATATGATTTTTGCCTTTGGTGTCATTCAGAAGATTTAGAGATGATACAAACGTGTGCCTTGTGCTGTATAATAGCACTCAGTGGCTCTGTGCACTCAAATGAGTGACAATTCAATAAAATCAAAATCACACTGGATTTTTGTAACTGTCCTAGCACCATTATAAGTACACAGGAGGCTTATGTTACCGTGCTACCATAATGGAAAGTGTTGATATAGAACACTTGTTTTATGTCAACAGCTCTGTTAGGCAAGGATGATCAATAATTATGTGTATTCTGTAAGCCAAGATTCTTTAACACGTACACATACACAATTTTGCATATAGTGCTTAAACCTATATGTGAAGGTTCTTTGGATCCATGAAAAGACAAAAAAAAAATATTTTCCCTTTGTATGTCTTGTGTCTGATAGAAAACAATTACAGGGGCCTTCCAAATGTTCATGGGAAAATGGCATAAAAAGACAAGTTTGCCGCATTTTTTTTTTTTTTTTTTTACATCCAGGCACAGTCTTTCATGATGTATTTAAAGACACTCATGTCACTCTCCTCCAAATGTCCTGGTGCCTAGTTCCATGCCACTTGCCAAACTGAACTTCAAGGAAAATATCTGCTTTCAGGTACTTGTAACCTAGAGTAAATCTCTTCCTTTTATTTTTAAATGAAATATATTTACTTATGTCTTTTTTGTAGAATACTGGTCATCCTATTCTGTCAGGAGTTAATTTCAGTGGCTGCAGCAGTTTGTTCAATAACCTTAAGTAAAGCAGATATTTGCATATCTACATTGTGCTACCTGCTGGAAGTGCTAATGCCTTGACATTGCCAGACTATAACAGGAATCTATCTACCAAACCCAGCTAATTCTGCTATGCACAGAGACTTCCCATGTAGGACACAGTACTAATGGAAAGCTAAATGAGCTTTTTACTTTCTTTACATCATTTGTTCATTCAGTAAATAGATGTTACACATGTTATTCCATGAATGCAAAGAAGCTTATAGAAATTGTCTTAGCTCAGGAGTTTACAATCTAGCAGAAAATATCACCTAAGATATTACTGAAACAATAACAGTACATTGTCTTCTTTTAGTTACATGTAGTGAAGGTGTACATTTCAGTAAATAAATACAGCTATCACTTACTAATTGCTCACTCTTTTCTAGGTACTGTAAGAAACACTGCACATTCACAAATACATCTACTGTTCACAATAATTCTAATTTTAAAAAGTAATTTGATTTTTACTTTACCATTAAAGAGACAAAAGCATACAATATTTAAGATACATATCTAGTTTCAAAATTACATGTAAAATATGTGGAGAATACTGATGCAAATCCAATTTTATTTGATAAAACTTTATAAGATATTCAGACCCATAATACAATAGCAGTATTACTAAATACTAAATATATGTTATTCTGTAAGCCAAGATTCTTTAACACGTACACATAAATTACTAAATTATGTTACTAAAATATTACTAAATTATGTTATTAGGACAAGCCTCACAGGATAGGTGGTATGTGAATAGAAACCTGGAAGTGGATAAGTAATATTTTTGAGTGAGTTATTGGGAGTAATACCAGGGAAAGGAAGAGCATCTGCAAAATCACCAGGGCAGAAAAAAAAGAAAAAGAAAAAAAATGACATTTCCAGCTTATCTTTAGAAGAGAGCAATAGACAATATGAGAGATGGCTCAGGTTGAAAAGCTGAGCCAAAAGAAAGTTAGCACAGAGCCTTATGAGTCTATGGTGTGATGGTAAAATCATAATGCTTGCTATGTAAGGAGTGACCGTTATATAATTTACACTTATGTTTTTATATTCTTTAAGTCATTTACTTTGAAGACTACTGCAAACTACACCATAAATGGTGTCACTGACAGAACACATACATTGCCTCCAACCACATTTACTAAAATAAATGCGTTTGGATAGGGCAGTAATTACACTTAAGTAAGTTTTGCTTTACCTCAGATCTCAGAAGTTGTTCAATAATCAACAAAACTTGCATTCAAGGAAAGTAAAAACAAAGCAATATATTATTTTTATGAGATGGGTTACCAAAGTAAGAATATTAAACAGAAAAGAAAGAAAAAATTTAAAAATCCTGTTACTGAGTTTGAGAGGAACACACATTTTTATACTACATTGATCAAAGTATAATCAGTAAAATACTTCTAAAAAGTTATCAAGAAAGCATAAATAATGCTTAATGAAGAAACAAGAAGTATATATTTGTATCCTTAGATATAATGACACACAAACTAAAATTTTATCTGTGGAAATAGTCTCATAAATTTAAAATATTTACATATACAAATATCCACTCAAATTATTTAGTGTTTCATAGACATTGAAGCATGATGTGTTATCAATATGTGGTATCTTTCTCATAATGCTTTAACATGAGAAGTTATCCATGATATACTTCAAAAAGAAAAAAATTACAAAAATAATATGTACAGTATAACACACATTGTATTTAAAAAATAAAAAAAGCACTAATTATAATAAATCTTATTGGGTATGCTAGAATTATTAAAGGAATATTTAGTCAAGCATGGTTATCTTCAAGTGGGGGAATAGTTTCTGAAGGACTAAAATTTACATTATAAATTCCTATATTGTATTATAAAACTATTTTATAATTCTGATCTACACTTTTATTAGAGGAAATATTTATACAAACCAGGTATTCAATTTTTCTTTTCTGTGTGTAAGATAATGACAATAAATCCTGCCTTGCTAAATTCAGGACAGTTGCCAGTTTGGAATACAATATATGAAAGTTCCTTGTCAAGTATAAAGTGCTGTGCAATTATACATATGAGGTTTCTTGCTAGAAGTCAACAATTGCATATTCTCAAGAGTGGATAAAGACTAAATTAATATACCCATTTTTAATATTTTTCTAAATATAAATCTTCATTCTTGGGGCTGGCAGTGTGGCATAGAGGGTTAAGTCACAATGCTAGCACCCTGTATGGGAGGCAGGGTCAGTTCTGGCTGCTTCACTTCCTATCCAGCTTCCTGCTGATGAACTTGGATAAACAAAGATAGATGGCCCAGGTACTTGGGACCCTGCCACCCATTTGGAAGACCCAGATGAAGCTCCAACTCTTGCCTTTAGCCTGGCCCAACCTACTGCTTTTTAGAGAGTAAACCAGCAGATGGAAGATCTCTCTCTTTCTCTCTCTTTCTCATACTGTAGCTCTATTTTCAAATAAAATATATGCATCTTAAAAAAATCTTTATTATCATATTGATGAAATTTATATAAATATTAACTGTTAATAAAGTTTATAGACTTTTGAATCTACTAAGGCTAAATGATCTCCTGTAATAATTATAGTTTGAAACATGAAAGTTGAAGTAAACTGCTTTGATGACTTCCGAAGAAAACACTGTGAGGTAAATTTGCTTCCTTTTTTTTTTAAGTTTAAGGAGAATTTTTAATACAAGGCAGGAAGCAAGAAATTATTTTTAAAAAATCTCTTGGCATAAAGATAAAATAGAAAGAATTTAGTATGGCAAAAAATTAAAAATTAACAGGAAATAATTATCAATTCAAATGACTCATAAAACATTGAGATTGTACATGAACACTCAGCAAAGTGAAGAGGCAATCGACAGAATGGGAGAAATTATTTGCAAACCATACAACTGATAAAAGATTAATAACCGGAATATATAAAGGGGTGATTTGCTTCTTTTTAATAAATAATTGTGGAGCATAAATTTTTGTTATTCTTCTAAAATTAGGAACTTTGCTTTCAGAGTTATTACTATTTTAAACAATCACTCTGTGTAATATTGCTTTCTTCCTGGATTATACAAATAGCTTTTAAATAAAGCATACCAGGGGAAAAAAGCATAACCAAGAAAAGACTACAGGGAGGATAATCCTACTATTGATCTTCAGTCAGGTTAAAGGTCCACTTCTCCAAACCAGAGTTCTATAGTCTGAATAAATCAATAGGAAATAACAAACAAGAAACCAGTAACTATCCAAATTATCCATGTTGATAGCATTATCACTTCTTCAGCATTATAGAAAGCAGGCTCTCAATTATAAAAAAGCAGAATATTTTTATCCATGACCCCACAAAAGTGTGACGCACCTCACTTGTAGTGTTTGATTTTTAGGCCAATCAGTAGATAAAGAAGGTAAAGTTTGGCCTTGTGTTGTCTCTATATTCTCTTTATCTAGATCTTCCATATAAATGTATGTCTGTCTTGAGAAATCTCAGAATATACCAGTAAATAGGAAAGACAGTCTACAAAACTCTACTGAAAATAGGTATCCCCTGAATACATGTGTTGACTCTCCCAGGATTATCATATTTTATAAGAATAGCTTTTTACTTAAACAAAAGACATTCAAGCAATATTATTTTGTCCTAAATTTCATATATAAAATGCCATTCCTGAAGACATATCACAAAGACCAACTCTCCATTAAAAAAAAAAAAAAATCAGTCCTTCTCAGGACATTTTCTAGCCAGTTACTTGAATGATGTCGAATGATGAAAAGTTTAATTTTGGCTTACAGTTTGGAGGTTCATCATTCAGAATCAGGTGGCCCTATCAGTCTAGTGTCTGCAGGAGGCTGGTAATTATGGAGATTGGGTGGAGGTACAATCAGGTAGTGACGCTGGAAAGCAGAGAGAGAAGCTAGGTCAAACTCTGGTTAAATAACCAACATTCTCCAAAGAACTATCTTCTGAGGGCAAGCCCCCAATGACATAAAGACCTTTCTTTGGTCCCCAATAATAAGATCCCACCTCTATCCCAATCATCAACAATTAACATAAGTCTTTGAGGTTAAATGTCTGGAAGAGTTTCAGGAGTCAAGTCCTATTCAATCCATAACAACTCCCAAGTCCAGCTTCATGGTAACGTGCACCTTGGGAGACAACACATGATGACTCAAATAGTTGAGTCCCTGGCACCCATTTGGCAAACTCAACTTTAGTTCTTGGCTCCCGGCTTGAGCTTTGCTCAGCCCAGGCTGTTGTAGGCATCTGGGGGAGTGAACCATCACACTGGAGATCTCTGAATGTCTCTCTCTTTCTCTGTCTCTTTCTTTCAATTGACTAAGATAAATTTCTAACAATTAAAGAGAACATCTCTCTATGCCACCAAACTTCCTTAAAAATGTTTAAATAAAGGTGGATCCCACTGAAAGCCACTGCTGTAGATTGCTCTTTAAATCATAGGTTTCAAAAGAATACACATTTCTTCTCTCATTAGTTCATGGAAGAATTGTAATTGCAATCTAGAAGTTATCTGAAAGGGGCTGGCACGTAGCATAGCCGGTAAAGCCTACACTGCCGGCATGCCATATAGGTGCCAGCTTGAGTCCTAACTGTTCCACTTCTGATCTAGCTCACCAATAATGTGCCAGGGAAAACAGCAGAAGATCATCCAAGTGCTTTGGCCCCTGCACCCACATGGAAGACCCAGAAGAAGCTCTTGGCTTCTGGCTTCCGATTGGCCCAGCCCTTGCCATTGCAGTCACTTGGGGAGTGAACGAGCATATGAAAGGCCTTTCTCTTTGTCTCTTCCTCTGTAACTGTGCCTTTCAAATAAATAAGCAAATCTTTAAATAAATTTTAAAAATAAAAGTGCTTTGAAAATGTTTGCATTTTTAATAATTTTCTTTATCAAACTATTATTTTGAAATTTGTAAACTATAAGTAAATGAAAAATTAGTATCATGAATATGCATACTTCCTTCACCCAAATTCATCCAAAATTACATTGTGTCATATCTTACATCTTCTACTGCTTTCCCAGGCCATAGCAGACAACTGGATCAAAAGTGGAGTAGCCGGGACTCGAACCGGCGTTGGTATGGGATGCCGGTGCTGCAGGCTGGGACACACTGCTGCATCGCAGTGCCAGCCCCTCTTTTTCTTTTCTCTGACTTTAGCTGTAGCTCTCAATCTGAAGGAAGCAATTTCCATGTTTTGTCTAGACAAATAGAGAGCCTTAAGCAGCAAGGAACTCTCTCTAGCAACCACTGAGTATTGGAGAGTATTGTCAGGAGTCGTACATGTGATTTTGGAATTGGATTTTCTGAGGCCTAAAAAAATGTCACATGAGGAAATTTTGGAATGGAACATTTCCTACTCTATTATTGCCACAATTTTGGCTTAGGGCAAAATGCTGACTCAGACTTGTAAGGAACCTTGATTGAAAAGCCCTAGCAAATCCTACCTTCCTTCTTTCCTTCCTTCCTTCCTTCCTTCCTTCCTTCCTTCCTTCCTGTCTTCCTCCCTCCCTCTCACCCTTTTTCCCTCCCCCCTCCCTCCCTTCCTTTCTTCTTTCCTTCCACCCACCCTTCCTCTCTTCCTCTATTCCATTCTTTTGCATAGAGATGGAGACAAATAGATTCCCCTAAGTGCCTGCAGCAGCTAGCCTGCGCTGGACAAGAACAGAAGCAGGGTATGGGGAACACTATTCAGGTCTCTCAGAGTGCCAGAACCCTATCACTTGAGCTGTCACCACTGCCTTCCAGGCCCTGCATTAATAGAAAGCTCAAGTCAAGAGTCAAGAGCCTTACCTGGGATTGGACCCAAGCAATACAATGTGGACCACAGTTCAACTTAACTACTATGCTAAATGTCCTCCACTTTGCAGCTTGATTTCTAATCCACAGAAATGTGAAATAATAAATATTTTACATATACAGATAATTTTTCATTGATTATCTTATATTAATGTACAGACATAGGAGTAAACACAAATATGTTCGCTGCTTCCATTTTTTCATAGAGACATTGTAAACTGCCTTGGGGAAACTTGTTTTTATTTGCTTGTAGATGTTGTCTTTGACATCTTTTTGTCAACTGCTTCACTGTTTCTATGTGACTATAAGGAAAATAAGACACTCTTAATATCTGAAATAACAAAACAGTTATCACGTATGTCTTCTCAGAGAAAGTAGAGCCTGCACTGAATATTGATTTATTCATTTAAGAAATAACTGAGGAATTTAAATATGTTAATCACATGATTTTCTTAATTATGACAGACTGAAAAAGTTGTTCACATCCTACCACTAAGGGATTTATAATCAAATAAAGGAGACAGAGAAATCATCACTAAAGGACAGAACAAATTTATGTAAGTACAAACAATGCCCTCTCTAGAAAATTTAAGAAGATACTGTCTCTGAGCTTCGGCACAGAACATTTTCAAATGGATAGAAGTTATTTCACATTGTACAATATAAAAAGCAAGGATGAAGAAATGAGGCTATGATCTATGGAAATAGAAATGAGGAGTGCTTTGATAAAATCAGAGTAGGGTATTGAAAGGTAATAGGAGATGGCTGCAGTTCTAAAGGAGTTCTCTCTCTCTTTTGTGTTCAGTTCATTTAATTGACTCCAGAAGAGAATTATAGGGAAAACACAACATACAGACAGCATCCTCAGGATATGTTTTTATCTCTGTATGTAGCATCTTCCCAAGTGGAATTACTTAGAAGTCTCAGCAGACATTTTCCTAAGGATTGTTATAGGCCTAAACAAAGAAAATTTCATAAATCTTTGTAATAGAAAAAGTTGCCAGAAATTGCATTGTGTTCTTGAAAATCATATTCACAAAATGCAGGAATATATTGTTCTTACATCTAACACATTTAGAAGACAAACATGCAAGATGAAACATGCAAAGATATCATTTTTTTTGGTTATATTTTGCCTTTTATATTAATATATCTTTTTTCCTAGGTGACATTTTGATGAATATGAAATCATGTAAATAAAATGATAATAAAAGTAATGGCTAGCCAATAACTATTGAATTTTGTATATATTTCTGTGAGAAGATAATGTCATCAACATTGACATTGACTAAATAGCTTTATAACATCAAATATTTGTAAATGAGGAAAAATACCAAGTATCCATGACAAATCCAAATCTTTCAAATCCACCAGAATGTTGATTTAAAGAGGTGACTGAAATCATTTAGGAACATCAGGAATTATTGAACAAGGCAACTGATGAGGCGAGTGAAGCAGAGATGTTTTGAGATGGAAAGCCTAAGAGGTAAGGAAGCTAATCAATAATGAATCAAGTGAGATGCCAGCAAATTTGAAGAGTTACTTTGGTTCAGTCAGTTGCTACTAGAATCCATCAAAAATTAATCCAGTGGAACCAGTTTAAAGCACTATACTAAAACCATAATAGCCTTTTGAAGTTAGCACCTGCCTTTATTGCCAAATGTGTCATGTTAACTCACTCAGCTTTAAAGGAGGACCACCCCTATTTATTACATAAAGATTACTAAGCAGGTAGAGAGTGACAATTGAACATTTTAAGAATAAAAATTTAAGCTAGTGTGTCTTAAACTAAGATCTAAGGAACTGTGGTAGTCAGCAAAAATATCCTTTGATTAAGTAATTTCTAAGAATTTCTAATTAATAAACATTATAAATATACCTCACTTGCTTGAATGCCATTTACTTTTGGATTTTAAGATCTGGTTGGCCACAGTCATCTAAAGGGGAACTTAGGAATTTTCTCACAATATTCCTCATATCGGTTCATAAATTTCTGTAAAATTAGCAATATAATCTTGGGCATTTATAATTTTTCAAGTTTAAAAATAATTAGCTGGAACCATTAGAAAGAAATATTATAGATACAATGTTAAGAATCTGGCTGAGCCCTAAAGGATAATTTTAAAATTACCTTCAGATCTGATTCACTGTCGCATCTAATATGGTCAAGCTTTGTTAAGTTATTGGAGAATAGCTGCTGAACACACAGGAACAGGAACTTGCCTAGAATATAAGCACGTATGGTAATTCTCTTCAGGAACAAGGCCATGTCCAGGGTGAGTTGTACCTATTTTTCTGTACAAATCCTTCAAACATTTCTAGCATCACAGCTTCCAAACTTTCCTCCTAACTAGCCAATTCTTGCACCTGTCTGAAATTTATAGACATACAAAATCCCTCATCTTTCATGAAGTATTCCATAAAAATTTCAAAACTATCACTAAGACATTATTGCTCTCTCTTTTTATATTTATTTTATATTATATATTGTTATACGCATACTATATACCACATATGTTCACATAAGTATCTGACAAATATGTCTACAAGTCATTTTCCAAAGAATAGAAATGATAATGTGATACAGGAGTATCATTTTGTCACTGGATTCGAATTAGTAAAACTCTGAAGTAGATTCTGAAATTGTAAGGTAAATCCTAATGCAACCATTAAGGAAATTAATAAATAATAATAATGTAATAAATGACACAATATAATATAATGCTAAAATAAATAACTGTTCCAAATTATAGTAATAATAATATAAATTATATATAATATAATATAATAATATAATAATGTAATATAATAATATGATAAATAATAACTATTCCTAATTATAGCAAGCATTTTACTATTAAATATGTTTTAATGGTGTGTTTTCATATATACATTTTAAGTAAGTTTATTGAGGTTTTTCACACAATAGAATATAGGATTTTGTCAAATGCTTTCCTTCTAATAACTGGCCAAGTTTTTGTTTTGTCTTCTTCCTGTTGACATAGCATAAAACCGACACTGTTTCCAGATTCTGCCATTCCTGGAGTAGATGCCACTGAGTCATGATATTAATTTTGGTATGTATGATTTTCTATATGTATTTTGATTACAGTAATTTGAGAATTTTTGTGTATGTATTCATAAGAAATATTGGTCTATTATAGATGCTATGGTCATTCTTATATGGTCAGTAAAAATGTTTCTTTTATTCATGATTTTAGCAGTTTTGTCTTTCTTTATTCTTTTATATTGTTTGGTCAGTCTAGCTAAGAATTTGTCTATTTTGACAAAGGTTTAAAAATAAACTTTTGGTCATTATTATTTTCTCCATTGTCTTTTTCTTTCTAGTTTTCTGTAATGTATGTAGTCTTTGTGTTTTATTTGTATTTATTCCATTTAAAATATTTGGGTTTTTAAGCTGAAAGGTTACATTGTTGATTTGAGATGTTTGTTTTTATTTTAGGGGTTTTTAGGTATGTATTTTCTTTTTCTTTCTTTCTTTTTTTTTTTTTTTTTTTGACAGGCAGAGTGGACAGTGAGAGAGAGAGACAGAGAGAAATATCTTCCTTTTGCCCTTGGTTCACCCTCCAATGGCCGCTGTGGCCGGCGCGCTGACACGGGTGCACCGCGGCCGGCGCACTAGAACCCAGTGTGCCAGCGCCACAGGCGGAGGATTAGCCTATTGAGCTGCGGCACTGGCTGCTATGTATTTTCATATAAATACTGTTCTATCTTCCCTCCATAAGATTCAATATATAATATTTTTATTTTCTTTCAACTCTAAACATTCTCTTAATTTTTTGACGTGTTCCCTTTCTTCCTTGTACATTAGAGATGCACTGTTTCCATACATTTAAAGATTTACTTATTTATTTGAAAGGCAGAATTACAGAAAGGAGAGGCAGAGAGAGAGAGAGAGAGCAAGCGAGAGAGAGATGCTGATTTATTCCCACATGCCCAACAGAGGCTGAAGCTAGGAGCATGGAATTTCCAGCTCTCTCACAAGGGTGGCAGAGAATCAAGCATTTGAACCATCTGTTGCTGACACCCAGGATGTGTACTAGTAGGAAGCTGGAGCTAGGACTTCAAGTACTCTGATATGTGATGACAGTATTCAAGAGGCATCTCCAACACTGTGCCAAACATGCACACCTCTTGCATTTTTTCCATCCACTCAGCTGAATCTATTTGTGTCTCTGAATCTAACAAGTATGTCCAGTAAACAGCATCTAATTTGATTTGAATCTATTTTTTTTAATTCAGTCATGTAATACTAAGGATATACAATCTTGACAGGCTATTAGGCTAACAATTAAAATAACCTGATGCAGACAGAAAAGTAATCTAATCTAAGGTCCTAGTGAAACCATTAACCTAGTAGAATTAACAGACAGGCTCAAAAAATGGCAAGATACAAATAATATGCTATATAAATTATGCTTCTATATACTATAATATACATTCTGAAAATGTTTGTTCTGTCTAGCTTGCCTATGACAAGACAAAAAACATCCAAAAGATGGAATCACCACTCTTGCTATTTTCATGATAAGATCATAAGCTCCCAAGGAGTGGGATAGGCACTTTGACCTTGCTAAAGATAAATTTGGGAGAAGGCAAGCGTTTTGTATACTCTTAGACGGACTCCCCTTTCTTCATTTTCTGCTGGGACCAACCTAACTGTCTATTAAATCATCTGACCACTCACATTCAGACATCAAAAAAATGGTAACAAAATCACATCTTGGTCTTACTAGGGTGGTTAGTGATATGGGCAAAAAGGTAGAGAAACATAACCCTAAAACAAATCTACTACTGGTAATATAAAATGATGAAGCCACTTTGGAAGATAGTCTGTGATTCTTCCATATTAAATGCAAAGTTAATATATGACTGAGTAACTCAGTTCTTGGGTGTATACCCAAAAGGAATGATAACTAGTACTCAAACATAAGCTTGTACATGAGAGGTTCATAAGACCATTACTCATGGTAACCAAAAACCCAGAGATAATCTAAATGTTCATTAAAAGTTTTAATAGAGAAATGTATGTTCTTAATGAAATATTTTATAGTCATAAAAAGGAATAACACACATGTAATGAAATATCATCCTATACTCAATAAATATTTACAGTTATTTTGAGTTAATTTTTTTCAAAACAATGTTTGAGATGGAGACTCTAGCTATTCTGATTTCATCATTATATGTTGTATGTGTGTATTGAATTATCAAACTGTTCCCCACAAATATTACAAAAGAAATTTAAAAATTAACAGAACATTTACATCAACTGCTAGTCTTCTAAATGATCACTAGTAATGAATTTTGTGCGTATCAGCATTGCTGCAAATATAGTTTTGTAAAACTATGTTTTATACCTTTGTCAAGCCAATGGCTAAAAACTTTGTACTATTATAGTATTAATGATTTGTGACTATTTTAAAATTTACTCTCTATGGGTGAAATAGTTATTTTTCCATTCAATTATTCTTTGTAGCCATTGTCTATATTCCCACTAAACTAGCGTCTTTTGGGTTTTTTTTTCATTAAACTTATTACTTTGTGATGTATTAATCATTTTTTACTGTAACGTAAATTTAAATGATGTTATCTCCAAAAAAAAATAAATAAAAATGAAATAAAGGGAGAGGGACAGAGGGTTAAAAGAAGAGAATACTATTATATTCTTAGAATTGTATCTACTTAAAAAAACTGATAAAAATTTTGAAAAGCAACATAAATAAAAAAGAAATGCAAAAAAATGAAATAGAACTTCAGATTTTATAAAATCATTTATATTCACTATCTAGAATAAGTAGAATATGGACTATTTCTACTGCAATGGGGATAAAAGGGAATAACAGCTAAAGTGCACTTGACCACTTTTGAAAGTGATGAAAGTGCTCTAAAAGTATAATGATGGTTGCACAATTATGTGACTATAATAAAAATTGATGAACTGTTCATTTTCAATGGGTAAAATGCATGATAACTGAGTGACATTTGATCAAATCTCTTAAAAATTATTAAGTGATTTCAGCCCTTGAGAATGGTGTTTCCCTGAATGTGTCCTTTGCCAAAACACACTGATAATCAACCACATTGACTCGGATAATGTAAATTAATGAAAACACTGTTAAATAAGTACACTTTGGGGGCTGGCACTGTAGTGTAGCAGATAGGGCCACTGCCTGCAGTGCCGGCGTCACATGTGGGTGCAGATTCAAGACCCGGCTGCTCCACTTCCAATCCAGCTCTCTGCTATTGCCTGGAAAAGCGCTGGGAGATGGCCCAAGTCTTTGGAACCCTGCGCATGTGTGTGAGACCTGGAGGATGCTTCTGGCTCCTGGCTTTGGATTGGCGCAGCTCCTACTCTTGTAGCCATTTAGGGAGTGAACTAGTGGATGGAAGACCTCTCTCTCTCTGCCTCTGCCTCTCTGTAACTCTGCTTTTCAAATAAATACATAAATCTTTAAAATAAATAATATGCTTTTATTATCAAAAATATAAACAAACTAAGATTAGAGTTTGACATGATTCACTATAAATGTTTACTGACTTTTTAAGGAAACATCTCTATTAATAATTTTATTTTTTTTTATTTTATTTATTTTTTTTTACAGGCAGAGTGGACAGTGAGAGAGAGACAGAGAGAGAAAGGTCTTCCTTTGCTGTTGGTTCACCCTCCAGTGGCCGCCGTTGCAGCCGGCGCACCGCACTGATCCGATGGCGGGAGCCAGGATCCAGGTGCTTTTCCTGGTCTCCCATGGGGTGCAGGGCCCAAGCACCTGGGCCATCCTCCACTGCACTCCCTGGCCATAGCAGAGAGCTGGCCTGGAAGAGGGGCAACCGGGACAGAATCCGGCGCCCCGACCGGGACTAGAGGACTAGAACCCGGTGTGCCGGCGCCGCAAGGTGGAGGATTAGCCTATTGAGCCACGGCGCCGGCCCTATTCTATTAATAATTTTAAATGCCACCTCTATAATTACATTTCATGCTTGCCTAACATCTAACGTAAATTCACTAATGTGACTATAGGCTTTTTTTTTTTTTTTTTTTTGTGGGAGGTAAAAGTAGCAAAGTTTATTACGGAAGGGACATCCGTAAGAACAGATGGGCACCTCTCCAGACAGGACCTGAGAGAGAGAGTGCCCAGTCGCTCGGACTGGGGTGGGGGGGGAAGGAGCGAGGTTACATGGCCAGACCAGCAGAGAGGCAGAGGGCTGAGCACGCAGTCCGGTTGAAGCCGGGGGTTTTTAAGGAGATGGGTCTTGCTTCCCCACCTCTGTTCCCCTTGGAACAAAGAGCTTTTTGGATGTAAATAGAAAAACTTCTGAGTTTTCTCTTGAAGGTCTGAAACAAAGGACTTTATGGATGCAAATGTTATCAGCCAGGAGAAAGGGTGGGCAGGACCCCCTAGAGAATGGGGATCCAGAGCAGGGTATTTGAAATGCAGATATTGGCCTGCACCTGAGAGATATCAGGTGGAAGGGGTCAGGCAGGGCAGGATGTGAATACTGGGCTGCCCCTGAAACACCATCAGGATGACTTTGAGATGCAGCATATGCTGGTCATAGATGTCTTCTCTTTAGACCTTTATGTCGAACACACATAAGCTCATAACTGACTTCCTACCTAACATTCCCCCCTCAAGAGGCAATACCCAAAATTCTTCTTTGGGATTATGGATGGAGATCCGTTTTCTGTAACTTCTTCAAAGCTGGCATGTGGGCGTCGAGGGGGTTTTGGGTATTTCCTCTTGCTATCTGTCTTATGGTGTGTGACAGTGGCCTTGAAAAGACTGTCCTGCTCGGTCCAGAGGGCTGCTCAGGTCATCCAGTGGAATGGGCTGGAAGTCTTGTCTGATGATCATTTGGAGTTCGACAGCTTTTAGTCTCCGATGTCTTCTCAAAATCCCTTCGTGGTTTCCAAAAATGTTACTGGAGAAATTGCAGGGTTCTTGTCTTCGCACAAGAAAGAATTCAGGTGTGAGACAGAGAGTAGTGGGAGGTAAAAGTAGCAAAGTTTATTAGGGAAGGGACATCCGTAAGAATGGATGGGCACCTCTCCAGACAGGACCTGAGAGAGAGTGCCCAGTTGCTCGGACTGGGTGGGGGAAGGAGCGAGGTTACATGGTTGAGTGCAGAGATTACGCCTAGCCAGACCAGGTGGGCGACTCAGCAGAGAGGCAGAGGGCTGAGCGCCATAACTATAGGCTTTAATAACATTTTCTTATATGATGTCTTTAAATTTTCACTGGGATTATGGAATTTTGGACCAAGGAATTTGATCTAGTGCCATCAAGTCCATTTGCTTGGCTGTTTTTGATTAGGCATAGTGCCTGAATGTTTAAAAGTATAGTTAAAATATAGAAAGATTAAATCCAGCAATAAAAATTATCAGTAGGGTTGGCACTGTGCTACTGCAGGGTAAGCTGCTGCCTGCAATGCTGATATTCCATATGAGCGATGATTCCAGTCCCAGCTGTTCCACCTCTAATCCAGCTCCATGTTAATGCACTTGGAAAACAGCAAGAGGTGGCCAAAATAACTGGGACCCTTCTACTAATGTGGGAGACCCAGATGGAGTTCAAAGCTTCTGGCTTTGGCCTGGCCCAGCCCTGGCCATTACATCCACTGCATCCATTGGGGAGTGAGCCAGCATCTATAAGATCTCTCTCTCTCTTTCTCTCTCTCCCCTCCTTCTCTCTGTGTAACTCCAACTTTCAAATAATTAAATCTTAAAAAAAAAAAATGGAATTGCAAGCCAGAAAGACTCCATCACTGACGGTTATCCCCTTTCTCAAGGCATCTTGAGTTACCTCTCCCTCACTTCACTGAAAATACAGCTTCCAAAATGCAATTACACTGATGTTGTGAAGACTTAGCTTAACAGTCATTTTTGATACAGATTTCAATATTTCAGTTGACTTGAGATTAGAAATTAAGAGCATGGTCACCACAGAATAAAGGCAGTTCGAGCCCATACCTGTGTAGAGTACTTTGGTGACTAATGCCCATAGTAGGCACCACAAGATGTGACATTTCCTGTGCAAAGTTAGAATACATCAAATCAAGAACTCAATCCTTCCCCTTTTATAATTGGAGTTAATATCACCACTCTCAAAGAATTTACATTAAAAAATCTGTTTCTCCAGTTAGGGAAATGTTTGTTAACAATGGCATTTTTTGTTCAAATGAGGAATGAATCATCAGAACAGCCACATTTTTCCCATTGAATGGGAGATAACAATCAAAAATATCACTCCATTTTTAACATTTTAGTGACCACATCACTTTCAAATCCTTTTTGGACTAACATGGCTCCAAGTGCTGCTATGTGTATTTGAATACATTAGATAAGTAACATCCAATGAAATCAAGTTGTCTTTGAGAGATTGTTCAATGAATGCATTTTCACTTTCATTTTGACAAATGTAGAGACTTCAAAACTCATAACTTCAGTAGGCAGAGCATAAAATCTCTATTTTTAAATAACTTTCAAATAAGTCTTATTTATGGCTATAAAGGTTAATGATGCATTAAAATACTTAAATATGTCCCATGAAAACAATAAATAGTGTTCCTTACCTCCTACTTCAAGCAAATACATGAGAACTTGGAATAAGTATTAGCAAATTTTTACTCATATAAATGTAGATCCTTTTATTACAAATCCATCCCTGCTTCTGGGAATCTGATGAATATTGATATATCTCTGATGAAAGGTTAAGTTCACAATTTCAATTTTTTTCTGTTTCATTAGTTGTGCAATATGCAATGCTCCATGAAATCTGAAAGCTTGTTTAGCCAAACTCATATGTAACACATGACATTCAAAGGCTTTACAGGGAACAGCTTATGTCGAAGGAAGTATAGAGCAGGCATTTGGCCTGGCAGTTGAAGTGCCACTTGGGATACTCACATTCCATAGGAGAATGCCTTGATTTGACTCCAGGATTGCTCCCCAATTCCAGTTCCCATCTAATGCACACCCACAGAGGCAGTGGTGATAGCTCAAATACATGGGCCACTAACACCCATGTGGAAAACCTGCATTGAGTTTCTGACTCTCAGCTCTGATTCTAGCCTGAGGCATAAACTAGCAACTGAGAGCTGTCTTTTGTCTTTCAAATAAATATAATTCAACAAAAAAATTAAATATAATTGATGTCAAAATATAATTTATTTAAATCCATTAAAATCTGGGGAGATGAGAAAGCATTTCTTCTTCTTCCAGAAGTATTTAAATGTATATTATGGGAAGGCACTGTGGCTCAGTGGTTTAAGCTTCTACTTAGGATACCTACATCACATATTGAAGTTCCTGGGATCAAGTCCTGGATATTCTACTTCCTGCTTCCCATCCAATTTCTTGCTATCACACCGGGGAGTCAGCAGATATCATCCCAAGTACTTGGGTCCTCACCACCCATGTGAGATGCTAAGAGGGAGTTTTAGGCTCTTGACTTCAGCCTGGTCCAGCACCAGCTGTCTTAGGCATTGGGGAATAAAACAGTGGATGGAAGATCTCTTTCTCTCTCTCTCTCAGTAACTGTCTTTTTATTTTTATAAGTCAAAGGATATGTTTATTTTAAACATATTTTCTCTTATTTATACAAT
This sequence comes from Oryctolagus cuniculus, assembly GCF_051225735.1. Classification (NCBI taxonomy): domain Eukaryota; kingdom Metazoa; phylum Chordata; class Mammalia; order Lagomorpha; family Leporidae; genus Oryctolagus; species Oryctolagus cuniculus. The sequence goes on from NC_142868.1 coordinate 124,742,214, forward strand.
GGGGATGAATTTCATGTATTTCATATATACTGTTTTAAGATCATAATGATACTTCTAACACTACTCTCTTTTCCTCTCTCAATCCCACTCCCCCATGCTCCTGCTTTTTTTTTAATTTTCCTTTTAAGTGTTACATCAGATTTTAATATTTATATGTAGTTATATATAAATTATATTTATGTCTATTAAAATCTTTTAACATGTTATATATTATTATGCTATATATTATATAAAAATTATATGATAATCATTGTATGTGTAATCTGACTTGTGAAATTTTCTCAATGACTACTTCTATTTGGGTTATAATGTCAAATGTCAATGTGAATATTATCAACAAAGAAATCAAATAGCTTATTTTATTAATTCCAGTATTACAGCAATTACTGCCTAAATGTTAAATAGGAGAAAATGATTTACCATTAGAGATACATAGAAAAATATGATAAATTATCTGTTTGCTATTCAAGATATTAGGAAATAGATTATGATATGATAAAACAAGTAAAATCAATGAAATATTTGTATATTTAAAATCAGAAGTTTGACCATACTTGCTAGGTATATTACCTATAGATGATAGTTACTCAGTGTGTGAAGTTTTTGAATGATATTGGTATGTTTGCCTTACTTTTAAAACTCCTTTATTATTTATGGTGTTACTCGTCAGGAAACTAACTATTTGCATGTCAATGTGTTGTAAAAGCTTCTCATTCCTGTACATGTTATTGCATCAAATATCTACATCTGGAAATAAATGGCTTAAAGGAGATTATCTTTAATATAGGATCATTCAATCTGTATAAATATATTTTATTGAGTCTTTTTACTGATCACCTATTTTTTTATTTTCCTTTGCCTACTTGTGTAAGACAGTTTGTACTTAACACCTATCCTCTAAGCTTTAGCTTTTCTAGTTTCAAAGTGATGTGACAATTTCCTATTAATGACATACATCTCTGTGTGAAACTCTTACTGTGTGAGTACTTTCAAATTTGAAGTGACAACTATAAATCCTCTGAGTATACTTTGGTACTCTGGTGTCCACACAAAATGAACAATGGCCTCATAGATTTCATTTTTATTTATTTTTATTTATTTTATGTAAGAGAGAGAGAGAGAAAGATTTCTTCATTGCTGGTTCATTCCTAGAATGTCTACATTTCATGCAGGCCAAAACTGATAACCCAAAAATCAATACAGATGGATGGCAGTGACACATATACCTGAGCCATTGCCTGCTACTTCCCAGGTTGCATATTAGCAGGAAGATGGATCAGAAGCAGAGGCAGAACTCAAACCCAGTCACTCTGCTATGGGATGTGGTCATTCCAAATCCCATCTTAACTGCATTTGCTTGAAATATCTATCCTTATCCAGTGTTTAGTAAAAACCAAATGTAACAAAACAAAGAAATAAAACATAGTTGGAATTTTATAATACCTTCCCATTCCACCTTTAATAGATTCTTCCTCATATGTGGAGGGATTACAGCTTCCTATTTCACCCATTCATCTCAAAGTAAATTTTTTCATTCTCCTCTAGACATTTGGAGAATTGAGAATGATGATTCATTTAACAAGTCTTGCTTTCAATTTTTTTAAAATATATATATATATAATTTAAAAAGAAAATGGAATATAATATTTTAAGCAGTTGTTTTTGGAAAGAGGCACCTGTTATTGTCTTTTCATTGATTTCATTTTTAGCACTACAGTCATTCCAAGCAGACTCTATTATGTTGAGGACAATTAGATAATTAGTTGACATAAAAGTTATGGCAATATAGCGAATATTCGTTAAGTCCTACTTGTGGGTGACCCTGTGCCTGGCTGGAAGACTGCCTGCCTTGCCTATGCTGGAAGGCAAGATGGCATGGCACACCATGCCCCCTGGGGGAAACCCTGGTTAGGGACTCAGCACACTGAGACCCACCCATGACCTGACTGCCAGCAGGTGGCAGGGGCCCCAGGCACATTTCCTCCACCGCCACTTCATGTTGAAGGACTTTGTACTAGGTAAATAGCTCCAGGGTGTGGTCCCGACCCATAAGACCACTTGGAAGGCTACATAAGGTGGGTGACCTTCAAACTGACTGAAGAAGCACAGAGGTGTCAATATCTGTTTTATCCTGTAGAACTGGTGTTGCTACCCTGAGCTAGCTACTCCCCTTTTCCCGCCCTATAAAAGCTTGTGCCCGACCGTTAATTAACAGACATGTTCACCAAAACTGTCTCCAGTGCTTCTTGGCAAAGAATGTCATTGCTGCACCATCCACAGTGTGGGACTTGCAGGAAGAGCCCACACCTATTCAAACATTTTAGCTGAAAAGATCTTTGCTTATTGCATAATTAAGTCAAGGATGTGTTTTCTAGATTTGTTTACAATGTGGTCATTTATATCTGCTTTGTAACACAAAACATACTCTCCATTAGATATAAGTGAATGAAACATCGGGTATGTAAGCATACATATTTTAGTACAATTTGTGTGATTCAGAGCACATAAATGTTCATCATCAGGCCAACTCAAAACACCTTTCACAAGAAAATAGGCTTTTCAGTACTCTTTTTTTTTTTTTTTTTTTTTTTTTTTTTTTTTTTTTTTTTTTTTTTTTTTTACAGGCAGAGTGGACAGTGAGAGAGAGAGACAGAGAGAGAAAGGTCTTCCTTTGCCGCTGGTTCACCCTCCAATGGCCGCCGCTGCAGCCGGCGCACCGCGCTGATCCTGGCAGGAGCCAGGAGCCAGGTGCTTTTCCTGGTCTCCCATGGGGTGCAGGGCCCAAGCACCTGGGCCGTCCTCCACTGCACTCCCTGGCCATAGCAGAGAGCTGGCCTGGAAGAGGGGCAACCGGGACAGAATCCGGCGCCCCAACCGGGACTAGAACCCGGTGTGCCGGCGCCGCAAGGTGGAGGATTAGCCTATTGAGCCACGGCGCCGGCTGCTTTTCAGTACTCTTAGGATTTCTATGTAGTAAAGTTTGGGATAGATATACTCAAAGAGGTAGCCCTTGTCTCTCCAATCACAATATCAACCCTTTGCAAAGAAAACAAGAATGCCATATCGGAAGATGACTCCTATGGTGAGAGACGTGGAATCCAAATGACTTAGCGGTACCTGGGGTGCAGTAAAGCATTGAATTAAAAAGCACTACACATTGAAAAGCATGTGTTATAACTGGAAATTAATTTAAAGATTTCCATTCTACTGATCCATTCCACATTCCTTTAGAAACGAATTGTCATTTAGTTAAATACATTCACCAGAAATGATTACTCTGAAACCTTTAAGTTCTAAGATAATGGGAATGAGTGAACACCCAGACTTTGCAATAAGAAGTCTGGTTCATTTCCTCTATTACTTGTCATAGGTGTTTGTATGAATGTCAGTTCTTTTTCAAGGTACATCTGAGAAAAAGACTCCAGGGAGAAAAAATAAAAACATAAACAAAAGAAACAAACCTCAACAAAGAAGCAGAGGAAGTGAAACAATGATTTCAGGCACCATTGTTAGCTTGTAACTAATATTACAATACTTGAATAATGGTTAGGAAAGACCATGGAGCTGTGATGACATTTATGTTCAAAATATGATTCTGAAGAACAGCATCAGAAAGATGACAGACCAGGCAGTCTCAGGTCTAAATCTCCCACAAAACCCTGTTCTAACAACAGTGTGAGGGCCAAAATGCACTGACAGTTGTGAAGGAAGAAATGTACACAAGTTTGATACTAGTAAGATACTGCAATATCCCACTTTAAATAATGGCTAAACTGAGAAGAAAGTCAAAGAGGAAGCACTAGACTTGAGCAACAATGCAATACAAAGGGACTTAACAGACATATATGATATTTCAACTGACATCAGAAAAATATATATTCTTGTTAAATAATATCATTTTCCAGGAGAGACAGTATGTTAGGGTACAAATTAAGCCTGGAAAAATTTATCAAAATTGAAAATCATACTGAATATCTTTCAATTAAATGGAGTTAAAAATCAACACAGAAGGAAAACTGGATAACTCATAGGTAACTAAACAGGAAACAATACATACTTAGCAATCACCAGATTAAAGGAGAAATCTAAAGATCAAATAGAAAATATCTTGAGATAAGCAAAAACAAAAATATATCAGACTGAAAGTTAAAGGACACAGCTGAAATTGTAGTAAAATGGGGAATTTATGGTAATAAATGTCTAAATTAAAAAAAGAAAGATAATCTCGAATATACAACTTAACGTTATGTCAGGAAAACTAGAAATAGAACTAATAAAGCCCCCAAGTTAAAAGGAAAAAAAAATAATAAGGATTAAAGCCAGAATAAAAAGAAAGAAATCAAAAAATAACTGGACTGAAATGGGAAAGAAAATTTTCACTTCTCTCATATCAAGCCTTCTCACCTGAAAGCATCACAGGTAACACAATCAGACGTCCAGAAGGAGTGCTACATTTTGGTAAAAATCTTCTCAACAACAAAACAGACAACAAAATGAAAAAGTAACCACAAACATTTGTCCAAAGAAGACACACAACATCTAATAGATTTATGAAAAGACATCTGGCATCATTAATAAGAGGAAAATGAAATTCAAAGCCTCCAATTTATTAGGATTGCTAATACAAAAGAAAAATAAAGAAAGCAAATGTTGGTAAGGACTTCATGAAGTTGGAACCATTGGACACCAATGGAAAGAATAGAAACTGATGCAGGCACTGGGGAAAACAGTAATGGAGATTTGTTAAACAACTGAATATATGACTTCCAAAAGATCCAGTAATCACATTTCTGGGTATTTACCCAAAACAATCAAATCATGATCTTGAAGACATAATCTGTATTCTCATGTTCATTATAACATTTTCACAATATCAAAGACATGAAAACAACTTAAATATCTCCTGACAGATGAATGAAATATGATTCAGTCTTTAAAAAGAAGGAAATTCTGCCATTTAAGACAACATACATAAAACTGCAGAACATTATGCTAAATGACTCACAGAAAGACAAGCATTGCATGATTCCAAGTAGTTGAAGCACTATCATAGACAGCTTCGTAGAATGAGAGAGAGGAATGGTGATTATCAGGAGGGGTGGGGGAAGGATGGATGGGAGTGTGGTGTGACTGTTCAAATGGATGAAAATTTCAGCTATGGGGGCCAGCACTGTGGCTCACTTGGTTAATCCTCCACCTCCAGTGCCAGCATCCCATGTGGGTGCTGGGTTCTAGTCCCGGTTGCTCCTCTTCCAGTCCAGCTTTCTGCTGTGCCCAGGAGGGCAGTGGAGGATGGCCCAAGTACTTGGGCCTCTGTACCCACATGGGAGACCAGGAGGAAGCAACTGGCTATTGGCTTCGGATCAGCACAGCGACGGCTATAGCGGCCATTTGGGGAGTGAACCAACGGAAGAAAGATCTTTCCCTCTGTCTCTCTCTCTCACTATCTATAACTCTACCTATCAAATAAATAAAAAAATTCAGCTATGTACAGTGTATTAGGTACATAGATCTGCTATACAACATTATGCTTTTATTTAATACTATTTCACTGTGTATTTCATAATGTGTGAAGAGTCATACAAATTGGGTTCAGTGATTAAGCTGTTTCTTGGGATACTCACATCACACATTGAAATGTCTGTGTGCCTCAGCTCTGTTCCCAATTCCAGTTTCCAGTTAATGTACACTCCCAGATGCAGCACGTAGTAGATCAAATTGTTGGGTCCCTGTCACACAAATGGGCCTGTATTGAGTTCTTAGTTCCTGGCTATGACCTGGCCCAATGCTAGGTGCTGTGTGCTGTGATCATTTGGGGAGTGAACCACCAGATGGAAAACATCTCTCTATGACATTTTGCCTTACAAATAAATATAATTAAAAGCAAATGTGTGAAGAGGGTAGATGCTAAAATAAGTCATTTTTGGTAACACAATGAAAAATATTTAAAAGAAACACAACAAACCAAACTGCCTAAGCTTCTCTTCCTGACTTTGTTAAAAATCATAACTCTTTCAGCTTCTAGACATTTGGAGATTATATATACATACATGTATGCATGTATATAAATGTATACATATGTGTGTATGTGTGTTTGTGTGTATAATCAAAGAACAACATTGTGGAGGAGTACAAGGTTAATAATTACCACTTCCCCTTTATTTCAACATTTTAAGAAAAGAAAACTGTGGAGATACTCTAGAAAATTCTTCACTTGGTCATTCATTTCTATACATCTGTTGAGCAAAATAATTATTTTATTTTAGCCTTAATTTCTACACATGTTTTGAGCCAAGACATTGCTAATGCCTTTGTAGATTCATACTACCATCACAAGAATATTATGTAGCAGTTTGTGAGACATTGATAGTGAATCCCCCTTGAGTAGAGGTCAAATTTGTTTACGTCAAGTATAATAAAGGTAGTATTTCTCCTTGGGAAAAAGTTTGAATAGTTTCTTAATAGTCCCTGTATGAAATACAGGGCTTTTCTGAACTTGAATTTCTGCAAATGTAAATCAAACCTATAATGAGAGTAGCATTCACCTGGTCACTCTGCACAGCTGTGAAACATGGAGGGATGGGGGACCCTAACACTCATGCATCTTTCTAGGCTGTGATTGACAATCATTTCTCTCTGGTGCCTTCTGATTATGCACATGATATTGTGGTGGCTAATTTTCTAGTTTATAAACAAGGTAACCCACTTTCACAATCAGTAACAGCAGCCCTTCCCAGTTCCTGACAGAGAAAGACAGATCCAAACAGTAAATAATAAGTTAATTGAAAGGAATTGGGAATGGTGACATTGATAATCATGCATTTGGAAAAAGGGAGTAGTGAAAAGAAATAAGCTCGCTGGCGCCGCGGCTCAATAGGCTAATCCTCCGCCTGTGGCGCTGGCACACCGGGTTCTAGTCCCAGTCAGGGCGCCGGATTCTGTCCCGGTTGCCCCTCTTCCAGGCCAGCTCTCTGCTATGGCCCGGGAGGATGGCCCAAGTTCTTGGGCCCTGCACCCGCATGAGAGACCAGGAAAAGCACCTGGCTCCTGGCTTCGGATCAGTGCGGTGCGCTGGCCACAGTGCGCCAGCCGTGGTGGCCATTGGAGGGTGAACCAATGGCAAAAAGGAAGACCTTTCCCTCTGTCTCTCTCTCCCTCTCTCTCACTGTCCACTCTGCCTGTAAAAAAAAATAAATAAATAAAAATAAGCTCAATAAGAGGAACATTGTGGAAGGTATGGTGAGACGTCAGGGAATAATTAAAAGAAGATATAGGTTTTTATAATATCCTACTATATTACCCAGATTTAAATCAAATGTAACTCTGCTGTTGCAAGCTAGAATGGAGGTTGACATGGGACAAATATCAAAAGTCTGTTAATAATGGATTAGTTCTAGAAAGCTTGGGTCTTTTTGGTACCCGATAAAAGACCACTGTTGAAGAAAGCATGTCAGGGAGACTTGTGCAGGACTGAAACCATGAACATGTGGTGAGAGACATGGATAGAAACAACAAGAAGACAGACACTTCTTTTTTAAAAAAAATATATATTTATTTGAAAGTCAGAGTTACATAGAGAGAGAGAAGAGGCAGAGAGAGAGAGAGAGAGAGAGATCTTCCATCTGATTGTTCACTCCCCAATTGGCCACAAGGGCTGGAACTGCGCCGATCTGAAGTCAGGAGCCAGGAGCTTCTTTCAGGTCACCCATGCGGGTGCAGGGGCCCAAGGCCTTGGGCCATCTTCTACTGCTTTTCCAGGCTATAGCAGAGAGCTGGATCAGAGGTGAAACATTCAGGTCCCTAACCGGCACCCATATGGGATGCTGGCACTTCAAGCCAGGGCATTAACCCACTGCACCACAGCACAGGCCCCGACAGATACTTCTTAAAAAAGTTCAACAGTAGGATCTCAGCACTAGAAAGTATACTAGACTGAATGAATTGTGAGGTAACTCAAAGTTTAATATATGTTTTCCCTAAGGAAAATATTTGCAACATGATAGTCCACAACAACATCTGAAGTAAAGCACACATATGTTTAGAACAATACTCCTTTCAACTGCAATATCATCTATTTCACAGGTGAACTTGAGACTGAAAGAAAGGAGCTGGCAGACTCACTGAGGGAGAGATGGGTTATGCCATGCACTTGCAAGATGAGGGCAGTGCTATAAGAAGATCAAAGATCAAGGCAATGGGAGAAGAGAATCAATATAAATATGATTCTATAAAAGTGCAGTCTTTGTGAAATTAAGTCATATCCTCAAGGAGTTATGGAGCAGCGATATTTTCCTGGATAAAGATGGTAGTGACCATTTGGGGACAAGCCAGGGTCTACCAAATCAGATGAGAAATGAATTGCTTTGGGCTGAAGGTATTTGTAAATATGATGAGATTTCAAGAAAAAAGTATAGAAATATTTTACTGAAATAATCAGTATAAAATATAGGTCCTGATGAAATCCAGAAATGAAAGAATTTCTTTATTGATTAAATTCTATTGTTAATTTAACACAGACTTAGGGACATATAAGTGTAGAAAAATAGAAGTGGGTCCATAATTCTCATCATGTACGAAAGTTAAGTAAAGATGTTTCAAAGATCTAAATGTAACAGTAGAAACTGTGAAATTGCTACAAGAAAATATGAAAAAACAGAGGAAACAATTCAAGACATTGATGTAGTGATTACTTCTTGGATAAGACCTCAAAGTGCAAAAACAACAAAAAACTACAGAAGTTTCTGCACAGCGAAAGCAAGAAATTAATAGAGTGAAGAGACATCTGACAGAATGGTAGAAAATATTTGCCAGCTACTTTCTGACAAAGACTAATATCCATTATATATCATCAACTCATAAAAAATCAATAATGTAAAAGCCTGTTGAGAAGTGGGCAAATGATCTGAATAGAAAATTCTCCAAAGACAAAATATAAATGACCAAGAAATTTATGAAAAACTGCTCACTGTCACTCGCCATCAGGGAAATGAGATCAAAAGCACAGTGAGATATCGCCTCACCCCTGTATGAATAGCTATTATTGAAAAGACAGAGAATATTAAGTGCTGACAAGGATGTGGAAAAAAGGGAACTATCTTATTTAAAAATTTGTTGGGGTTGGCGCTGTGGCATAGCTAGTAAAGCAGCCACCTGAAGCGCCGGCATCCCATATAGGCTCAATAGGTTCAATCCCAGCTGCTCCACTCCTAATCCAGGTCTCTGCTATGGCCTGAGAAAGCATTGGAATATGGCACAAATCCTTGGGCCCCTGCACCCATGTGGGAGACCTGGAAGACACTCCTGGTTCTTGGCTTCAGATCAGATCAGCTCCAGCTGTTGCAGCCATTTGGGGAGTGAACCAACAGATCTCTGTCACCCTCTGTCTGCCTCTCGGTAACTCTGCCTTTCTAACAAATAAACAAATATTCTTTTTTAAAAAAGATGTGTTTGTTTATTTGAAAGACAGAGATAGGTAGAGAAAGAGAGGGAGGGAGAGGGAGAGGGAGAGAGAGAGGAGAGGAAGAGGGGGAAAGAGAGGGAGAAGGGGAGAGAGAGAGAGAGAGAGAGAGAGAGAGAGAGAATCTTCCATACACTGGTTCATTCCCCAAATGGTCCAAAGGCTGCAGTTAGGCCAATCCGAAGACAGGAGCTAGGAGCTTCCTCTGGGTCTCCCATACGGTGCAGGGGCCCAAGAACTTGGGTTATCATCCACTGCTTTCCCAAGTGCATCAGCAGGGAGCTGGATTGGAAGTGGAGTTGACACTGGAACTGGCACCCATAGGGGATGCCAGCATTGCAGGTGGAGGCTTAACCTTCTATGTTACAGTGGTGGTCCAAGGGAACTCTTATAAATGTAGTCACTGTGGAAAACTATATGAAAATTTCTTAAAAAAAAAAAAACAACTAGTGATGAAATTTCTTAAAACAATGCCATATGTTCCAGTAATCCCACTACTGAGTATAGTCCTAAAAGATATCAACTCAGTGTATCAAACAGATATATATACCACCATGTTTATAGAACTGTCCACAATAGCCAAAATGTGGAATTAACCACAGGGTTCATAATTGAATAAATATACACAGAATATGTGGCATATAAACATAATGGAATACTGTCCAGCTACAAAAAAGAATGAAACCCTATCTTTTGCAGCAAAACATGGAACTGGAGGGAATTATATTGAGATAATAAGCCAGACACAGAAAGACAAATACTACATGTTGTCACTTATATGTGGGAGCTAAAATAAAATTTTTAAATTCAATTTTAACATAGAATGTTGATTACTAGAGCCTGGGAGGAATGGAAGTGATAAAAAGTTTTTGGATTAGGGAAAAAAAGATATATATATATATATATATATATATATATGAGAAACTGATTGTGGTTTGTTAATTGTGACAAAGATATGAGATTTAAATAGGTGAAATACTTAAAAGATCAACTTAGGGACTGGCACTGTGACATAGCAGGTTAAGTTGTTGCCTGCAATGCTGGCATCCCATATGGGCACTGGTTGGAGTCCTAGCTACTCCACTTCCAAATCAGCTCCCTATAATGCTCCTAGAAAAGCAGTGAAGAATTGCCCAAATACTTGGGGCCCCTTCATCTACACAGGAGACCTGGAAGAAGCTCCTGTCTCCTGGCTTCAGACCTTGTCATTGAAACCATTTGGGGAGTGAACCAGCAGATGGAAAATCTCTCTCTGTCTCTTCTCTCTCTGATTCTGCTTTCAAATATATTTAAAAATCTTTTTAAAAATCAACTTAGACACATCACCATCAATATGAAATAATATACCTAATTATCTAATGATGAGATGAGTTAAATCTACAGGTAACTATATAATAATTAATTTAAACAGTCCTTGATTAAATCTTAATAATTGCTCAATAAAGAAATAAGTCCAATGTTCACATCTTCTTTCTAGCCCTGCAATCCTCTTATTGGATATAGTAATGTAATAAAGACCTATTAAGGGTAACATAAAACAAATCTCATGGGAAATCAACATGCAATTGAATCAATAAAATGATTATAGGTTAATTTCTATGTTGCCCTACCTACCATCTAAAAACTACTGTACCATCCTGTTAAATAATCAAAAAATATTAACTTTTTACTCCCATGCTTTAGAGGTAGTGAAGCTGAGAGCTTAATAGAGTTTAACTGAGTTGCACAAGATCAAAAAATTAAAATAAATTAAATTTAGGCAAAATAACTTACCACACTGATTCCATTCATTCAGTATCACTAAAATATAAGGACTAACAGCATCATTTCAGGATTGAAGGCAGGAGAATTCTGTATAATGAGCTCTTTTATCTAATATATAAAAATTAAGATCCTTCAATAACTCTTTTTTTTTTTTTTTTTTTTTGACAGGCAGAGTGGACAGTGAGAGAGAGAGAGACAGAGAGAAAGGTCTTCCTTTGCTGTTGGTTCACCCTCCAGTGGCTGCCGCGGCCAGCGCACCGCGCTGATCCGATAGCAGGAGCCAGGTACTTCTCCTGGTCTCCCATGGGGTGCAGGGCCCAAGGACTTGGGCCATCCTCCACTGCACTCCCAGGCCACAGCAGAGAGCTGGCCTGGAAGAGGGGCAACCCGGACAGAATCTGGCGCCCAGACCGGCACTAGAACCTGGTGTGCCAGCACCGCAAGGCAGAGGATTAGCCTAGTGAGCCACGGCGCCGGCCATCAATAACTCTTAATATTGAACAAAACACATCATATCTATTTTACCTATTTCTCAGTCATATTACACAACATAATTTGTTAAAAGTAATGTGTGTATATGTTGGTTAATGATGGCAAGAGTAGCCAATGTGGACTGACAAGGTGACAAATTGCTTTCATACTGTAGACAATACTAAGATGTTCTGAGGTAAGTTTTACTATTCATTTATTTACATGTTTTTTCTTCTATTTTTCAGGAGGTTTTTCTTGATTCTCATCTTTGCCTATTTTGAATCTCTTTTTTGGCCAATACTAAGCTGGCAGTAAAGCTTAATCAATAAATTTAGTTGGTTGAAGATAAAAATTTTATCACTCATGGAAATTTAAATGCTCATATGGATTTCCCAAAATCCAAAAGGTGATTTTCATCTGAACGGTAATACTATAAGTCGATAAGTTGATGTTTTTAAGTAAGATGTTTCGCCTGCCCTTCAAAATGTTCTAGTTAGGCAGCCTCCCACACACCCATGTCCTCTGTAAATTAAGACATATGACTTGCAAGCGTCAATAATGGTTCTGAATAGCCATTCTGTTCTTTTTATTTTCCTTTTAAAACTTCAAAGCACATAGTTACATCACATTTATTTACCATATTATTTCAGCCTGGGAAACCATTTTAAGAACTAGAAATAGGTACATAAATGGCACGTTAAATTTTCATCAGCAAGTCAGTGAAGTGTTTTCGTATTTGACACATCATAGTGTGTAATGAAACATAATGGGGTGAAACTGCTAAGTTGAACGAAACTGTATGTGGCCTGCCCAGAATGAGGAAAAAAAAATCCATTTTACAATATCTGAATCGTCATTAAAATGGTAGCTATATGTTTGGGAATTGTTTTAATAGAAGAAAGAACTTTTATATTTTTTATATTTTTGATTTTTAAGTACATATCCTTATATATTCTGGATAAAATTTTTCTTTTTAAATTTTCATTATGGAGAAAATAGGTAGTTTCCTAATGAGAAGTTGAATTCAATTCATACAAGGAGTTTGAGAAAGTATTAGTAAAAATTGCAATTGAAACTCTACTAAATAATTACATATGTTATGTTTTTAATCTTCAAAAATATTTGCCTACCTACCCTAGCTATCTTCCTTTTCCAAATGAAGAAACAGGCTTTCAGAAAGTTAAGTTGTTCTATAGAGAAAAGAGCTGGAATTCTTTATGCCTCTATCTGTCTTCAGACACCACTCCAACAGATTAAGAAATTGGGTAAGTTACTCAAATTTCATTTAAAACAGTAAAAATCACCACAAGAGTATTACAACATGATTTTATGAGGTTCAGTAAAGAAAGACTCATTCAATGCTTAGCCTTCTTTCTTTAGGTGAAGCCATGCGGAGGGTGTGGCATTTTAGATGAGGGTTGAAGGGCAGCAATAATTTGGATAGATGAGGGTGAGTGAAGAAGAGACAGGTGAGTACCCTAGAGCAGGAGGCTTGTGTCATGGTCTCAGACCAGGATTTCTTTGCAGGGTTACTAAACTGGTACAAGATGAATCTTTTTTCATGGTTGTAGAAAGGTGATGTCCTTGTAATTTTCTTAGCTGAATTGTGAATTGTCAATTTCATTTGTCTGAATACCAGAGTAGAGTCTCTCTCAGACTCTAAACTCCTATTATTTTGTTAATGAATATAGAATCCATAAATATCCTTGAGTACTTGCAAGATCTTTCCTCTATAAACTGAAAACAAAGGGAAGTATATCAATCAGTTTTGAATTCCCACAGTAAAATACTTAAGCAAAACTACTCGCCGGCGCCGCAGCTCACTAGGCTAATCCTCCGCTTTGTGGCGCCGGCACACCGGGGGCGCCAGATGTTGTCCTGGTTGCCCCTCTTCCAGGCCAGCTCTCTGCTGTGACCCGGGAGTGCAGTGGAGGATGGCCCAAGTCCTTGGGCCCTGCACCCCATGGGAGACCAGGAGAAGTACCTGGCTCCTGCCATCAGATCAGCGCGGTGCGCTGGCCGCGGCGGCCACTGGAGGGTGAACCAACGGCAAAGGAAGACCTTTCTCTCTGTCTCTCTCTCTCACTGTCCACTCTGCCTGTCAAAAAAAAAAAAAAAAAAAAAAAAAAAAAGAAACTACTCAACAAAGTGGGATTATTTTGGCGTTGCTATGGTAATTCAATCTAAGGTCCAGTGGGACCCATTGCTTGACAATCTGAAGAGTTGGGAGGCTGGTAATGGAAGAACAACCACATGTTGAACCAGGAGTGGGGAGTGGCTATGTCAGACTAAGATTATATAGCCAACTCTTTCCCAATAACTAACCTTTCAGAGCACAATATCAGTGATTATGGACCTTCTATAAGGCCCACCACCTAATTACTCTTACACCATGACTTTGGAATTTAAACAACTGCCTGAGTGCAGGAACCAAATCATGTTCAAACCACATAAGCAGGTGCTTGAGTCACCTCGACTATATTTGGAGTGGTGCTGGCTTTACATCAAAACATTAACCTGAACCTGGAGCTCGTATTACTGACTTCTGGTTTGGGGCTTAGCTTTCAAGCAACAAGGTGTTAATTGATCCTGGAATATATCAGAATGTATTGCTCAAAATCACACTGTCTAAAAGATATTTCTGAGGCCCCTCTAAAAGGGATTGCATATGGCAGTCTCATACCAGCCAAACCTGGAGTCTAATAGTTTTCATTAGGTCTTAACCTGAACCTGGAAGCTGCTGCTGTTTCTGTTCACCTGTCCCTTCTGGACTCCTGGCTGAGTTCATGTTTATAGAAGATGTATTAAGATGATCTGAAATCTATTTAATAGGGATCAATACTCCAAAAAGCATAACATGATCAACAAGAATAGATGTGATTAAAGCTACAGCTTTCCTGCATATTAAGAATGTGGCAAGCTTATTTATTAATTTAATCATTGATTTCTTTATTCGTTTATCAATGATAATCCATCCCAAATAAATATATTATCTCAAATTGATGGGATTTTGCAGATGCAAGCTATGTTAAGTCAAGAGTTACCAGGTACCAAATGAAAGATTAAATCAGTTCTACCTCTTACAAACCAGATTCATTCTAATCCAATAGGCTTGTCAGGAGAGTTTTCCAGTTTTAAAAAAGGAGAGCAAGGTACAAATTAGGGAAAATTAGGCGACTCCAGTCTGATTGCTTTTACTACCAAAGTTTCCATTAAAATTTTGCTCTCTTTCTGATGAAAAAAAAGACACAATTTGCAAGTTAAAGAGAAGGTATAGTATTTATTTTTTAATAATTTTTAGCTTAAAGAATAATACTTTTAAACATTTTACAGCATTCACATCAGATGCAGACATTATATACATAAACATACTATTTACACATATTATATACATACCCATATGTATTATTTTTCATAAAAATAGAGGCATTAATATCACAAAGTGAGGGATTTATGACAATGATTATATATGGGGAAAGAGGGTAGATTGTCATATACATGGTATGGTTCAGTGAAGCAAAATTTATAACTATATGACAAAAGATCTGACATCCATACAGTATGTATACGGTATATATTGTCTAAAAATAAGAGAAAGTTTGTGATATTTGTCTTTTTTGGTCTACCTTGTTTCTCTTAGTGTAATGATCTCCAGTTGCATTGAATTTACTTCAAATGTCAGGATTTCATCTTTTTTATGGATGAGTAATATCCCATCATGTATGTACAGCATATTTTCTTCATCCAATCATCAGTGAATGAATATTTTTCCTAATGTAAATTCAGCTGCTATAAATATGGGAATGTAGGTACCTTTTTCATATGCTGATTTCATTTTGTTTGGGTTATTCCCACAAGTCAGATAACTATGACTTACGGTAAATCCATTTTTAGTTTTCTGAGGGATCTCCATACTATTTTCCATAATGGCTGTATGAATGCCTATTCCCATCAACAGGGTATTATGGTACTTTTTCTCCACAATCTCACTAGCATTTGTTGTTTTTTGAAATTTGGATAACAGCCATGCTAACTGAAGTGAGTTGATACTTCAGTGAACTTTTTTTTAAAGATTTATTTATGTATTTGAAAGTCAGAGTTACACGCAGAGAAAAGGCAGAGAGAGAGAAAGAGAGGTCTTCCATCTGCTGGTTCACTCCTCAGTTGGCTGCAACGACCAGAGCTGCGCTGATCCAAAGCCAGAAGCCAGATGCTTCCTCCAGGTCCCCCACAGGGGTACAAAGGCACTAGGACCTGGGCCATCTTCAACGGCTTTCCTAGGCCATAGTGAGGAGATGGATCCCAAGTGGAGCAGCTGGGACTGGGACAGGAACTCATTATTTGCATTTCCCTGATTGCTAGTGATGCTGGGCATTTTTTTATATGACAGTTGGCCACTTATATTTCACCTTTGAAAAACGTCCTTTGCCCATTTCTTAACTGGATTGTTTGTTTTGATTTTGTGGATTTTCTTGCATTCCTTATATATTTTGAATATCAATCCTTCATCAGATGCATAGTTTGTAAATATTTACCCCATTCTTTCTGTTGCCTCTTAATTTTGTTGGTTTCCTTTGCTGTGCAGAAATTTCTTAGCCTGGTTTAATCCTATTTAGTTTTGCTTTTTTTTTTTTTAAAGACTTTTATTTATTTATTTGACAGGTAAAGTTATACACAGTGAGAAAGAGAGACAGAGAGAAGGTCTCCCTTCCTTTGGTTCACTCCCCAAATGGCCGCCAAGGCCAGCGCTGTGCCGATCCGAAACCAGAAGCCAGGTCCTTCCTCCTGGTCTCCCATGCGGGTGCAGGGCCCAAGCACCTGGGCCATCCTCCACTGCTTTCCCAGGCCACAGCAGAGAGCTGGACTGGAAGAGGAGCAACCAGGACTAGAACCCGGCACCCATATGGGATGCTGGTGCTGCAGGCGGAGGATTAACCTAGTGCACCACGATGCCGGCCCCTAGTTTTGGTTTTAGTCTCTGTGCTTAATATGGTCTTACCAAAGAAGGCTATGCCTAGACCACTGTCTTGCAACATTTTCTTCTATTTGATGTTTTCAATTCTTAAGTTTAGATATTTGATGCATTTTGAGTTTATTTTTGTATATGGTTAAGGTAGGTGTTTTGTTTCAAGCTTCTGCAAGTGGAAATTCTTTTTTCCAACATGATTTGTTGAACAGATTGTCCTTTCTTCAGTGAATGATTTTAGTTCATTTATCAAAATTTAATTGCTTATAGATGTCTGATTTAATTTTTGGTGTTTCTATTATGTTCCAATAGTCTACATGTCTATTTTTATGCTAGGCTGTTTAGATTATAGTAGTCATTGAATATGTCTTGAAATTTCTATTGTGATGCCTCTGGCTTTTATTTTTTTCTTATTGTTTAAGAATTGCTTTGGGTGTTTGGGACCTTTTGTGTCTCCACATGAATTTTAGAAATTTTTTTCTAGTTCTATGAAAAATATCCTTGGAATTTTGTTTGGGATTGTATTCAATCTGTAAATTGCTTTGGTTTCTTTGGGCACTTTGATATTAATTCTTCCAGTTGAGGACCATGGGAAATTTTTCCTTTTAGTGTGTGCCTTCTTCTATTTCTTTCATTAATATGTCATGATTTTCATTATATAGGAATTTGGCATCCTTGGTTATATTTGTCTCAAGGTATTGAAAATGTTTTTGTGCTATTGTGAGTGGGATTTATTTCACAAGTTCTTTTTCATGCAGATGGTTGTTGATCTATAAGAATGCTGTTGAATTTACATCTTGTAACTTTGCCAATAATAGTGTTTTAGTAGATTGTTTGGGTTTTGATACATAAAGGAACATGTCATCAATAAACAGGGATGATTTCTCTTTTTCCTTCTGTACCTCTTTGATTGCTTTTACTTGCTAAATGGTTCTAACTCAAACTTCCTCAACTATATTGAATAATAATTGTGAGAATGGGCATCCTTGTTGGCATGGATAGGTGTGTTCCAAGTCCCAGCTATTCCCTGTACCAAAGTGCACTGGTTGATTCATAACTCAGTGTGAGCTCATCATGGCAACACACTTTACCCACCCATGCATACACACCATCTAGAAGACCAACTCACTCTTTAATGGACCATCTGATCCCATAGTGAAATTGATCCTCAATGTGCAGTCAGCTCTGAGGCTTCAGTCATTAGGTAGGTGCATGGGAACTCTGCCAAACTTGTAATTTTTCAACAGGTTGGGGAAGGGGGGATAGTGGGGAAGGGTAATTCTCAATTCTGTGCAGTGAGCCTTCTATTTCCAAAGTCCAAAGGGCTGTCTATCCTAGGTGACCTGCCTCCACTGTTCTTCAAGTGGGCCTAATCTAAAAGTTACACTTTCAGGTAATTATTTTTTTAAACTTTTATTTAATGAATATAAATTTCCAAAGTACAGCTTATGGATTACAATGGCTTCCCCCCCATAACTTCCCACCCACCCACAAACCTCCCTTATCCGCTCCCTCTCCCCTTCCATTCACATCATGATGCATTTTCAATTATCTTTAGATACAGAAGATCAGTTTAGTATATATAAAGTAATGATTTCAAAAGTTTGCACCAACATAGTAACACAAAGTGAAAAATACTGTTTGAGTACTAGTTGTAGCATTAAATCACAATGTACAGCACATTAAGGACAGAGATCCTACATGGGGAGTAAGTGCACAGTGACTCCTGTTGTTGACTTAACAAATTGACACTCTTGTTTATGGCATCAGTAAACACCCTAGACTCTTGTCATGAGTTGCCAAGGCTGTGGAAGCCTTTTGAGTTCACCGACTCTGATCATATTTAGACAAGATCATAGCCAAAGTGGAAGTTCTCTCCTCCCTTTAGAGAAAGGTACCTCCCTCTTTGATGACCTGTTCTTTCCACTGGGATCTCACTCGTGGAGATCTTTCATTTAGGTCATTTTTTTTTTTTTTTTGCCAGTGTCTTGGCTCTCCATGCCTGAAATATTCTCATGGGCTTTCCAGCTGGATCTGCATGCCTTAAGGGCTGATTCTGAGGCCAGAGTGCTGTTTAGGACATCCGCCATTCTATGAGTCTGCTGTGTATCCCACTTCCCATGTTGGATCGTTCTCTCCCTTTTTTATTCTATTGGTTAGTATTTGCAGATACTACTCTTGCTTATGTGATCCCTTTGACTCTTAGTCCTATCATTATCATCAATTGTGAACAGAAATTGATCACTTGGACTAGTTGAGATGGCATTGGTACATGCCACCTTGATGGGGTTGAATTGGAATCCCCTGGTATGTTTCTAACTATACAGTTTGGGGCAAGTCAGCTTGAGCATGTCCCAAACTGTACATCTCTTCCCTCTCTTATTCCCACTCTTATATTTAACAGGGATCACTTTTCAGTTAAGTTTCAACACTTAAGAATAACTGTGTATTAATTACAGAATTGAACCAATAATATTAAGTAGAACAAACAAACAAAAATACTGAGGGATAAAGTATTAAGTTGTTCATCAACAGTCAGGGCAAGGGCTGATCAAGTCACCATTTCTCATAGTGTCTATTTCATTTCAACAGGTTTCCTTTTTGGTGCTCAGTTGGTTGTCACCGATCAGGGAGAATGTATTTGTCCCTTTGGGACTGCCTTATTTCACTCAGCATAATGTTTTCCAGATTCCTCCTTTTTGTTGCAAATGACCAGATTTCATTGTTTTTGACTGCTGTATAGTATTCTGTAGAGTACATATCCCATAATTTCTTTATCCAGTCTACTGTTGATGGGCATTTATGTTGATTACAGGTCTTAGCTATTGTGAATTGAGCTGCAATAAACATTAAGGTGCAGACAGCTTTTTTGTTTGCCAATTTAATTTCCTTTGGGTAAATTCCAAGGAGTGGGATTGCTGGGTTGAATGGTAGGGTTATAATCAGGTTTCTGAGGAATCTCCAGACTGACTTCCATAGTGGCTTTACCAGTTCACATTCCCACCAACAGTGGGTTAGTGTCCCTTTTATTTAGATAAGGTGAATAGATTTCAAGGATTTCATATATACAAACTGAAGAGCATAATGATACCACCTACTCTACACTCCCTCATGCCACGCTCTACTCTCTCTTCCCCTTTTCTTTCTTATTTCTAAAGCTTAGAGTGCTCCCTTGGCTTTTAGACCACTTTATCTTTTACGTGTAGACATTTATTTTCAGTTGGCTATCATCTATTCCTCTTAATACTGTCTAGTTTTTAGAATTTTCTGCTTTCTCTGTGAAGTAAGTGATTTAATCTTCTAAATTAAATATCAGGTATTCACAAAGCAATAAGTACCTAACTTTTTGTTTTTGTTTTTGTCTTCTTGTTAATTATTTTAATTCAGTTATTTTCTCTAAATCACAAAATGTCTTTCATATGAGTTCAACATACTATTTTGTTTGTTAAGACTGCCTCATAAATAAATTTTGTCTATAAATTGTACTTTATCACTAGAGTGAGGTTCAAGAATAGCACAATAGTTATAATATTAGAGATAGTTACAAATGATATTATTCACTGAAAGTTAATTAAATTATAAGCCCTTTTGTGAATGATTTAAATATTATTTATTTAATTAAATATTATTTAACTCCTCAAAAATCCCTTGAAATATGTAATTCCTTCACATTTACTTTTAGAAAGTAAAGACTTCGACATTCCCCTCATTGAGTAAGGTCTGGAAAGACGCTCACCTGTCTCTAGGCTCTTGTCATCCCTTACAGCTTCTACCTGAGCATAGGTAATTTTAAATTTCATCTCTGCCTGTTGGAGACATAAATATTTTTAAAAGCTCCTTACCAGTTTTACTTCCAAGGTAAGTTTTCCCAGGGACCTGAGAGCCATCACTTTGAGGTACAGCGATCAAAGAAGATAGTGCCTCTATTCCCCAGTGCCTCAGAGAGGATAGTAGTAGCCAGTGGGCACTTCAGCAGGCACAATGCCTCAGTCATGGAGAAACTCATTGTTCTCAGCACATTGTGTCAGTCAACCTCCCTGTTAATATCCTTCATTAGCCCCTGAAGGGTATTTATTGTTTGTTAATTATTATTTTTAGTTTCTTTTAAATTTTAATTAGATTTTAACAGATTCAATGTGATTTCCAGGTACGATTAAAGAATATAATGATATTCTATTCCTCCCTCCCCTTTCCACCCCTTCTCTCCCTCACACCCTTCTTCCTTCTCCCTTTCTTTATTTTTTTTTGGTTTTTAAGATAACATGTTTTAAGTTTACACTGAATAAGAATGTCAACAAGTAAAAAAAAAACTCTAGTAGGAATATATACAATGGCTATAAACAATAGTTGAATTATTAAAATAAACATTAATTTTAATTACTTAATATACTTCTAATATTTTGAACACTGATTCCCAATGGTTCAGTAATGAGACTGTGAATGATACTTTCTGTGAGGCTAAGCATTCTTTGCCATAAACTTCCTTTGTTCTTTATTATTTTCAAAAAAATTGGTAGAATCCCATTTATTGATGTTTTATTCAAAGTTTGCTTCAAAGCTTGTAATATTTTAAAGTTAGTGGTATATCTTTTTAATTCCATTATCAGAAATACAAACATATGCAAAATATAAATTCATATTCACTTTTGTGACTATTCACAGAACCATGCATCTTTTTTTGGTAATTCACTCTCTCTTTCTTGCTTTCCCAATTATATTTTTTCATTTTTATTTATTTATGTATTTGTTTATTGAGATACCATAGTTTAAAATACATTATTGTTGGCCAGCGCCACGGCTCACTTGGTTAATCCTCTTCCTGCGGAGGTATGGCGCCAGCACCCCGGATTCTGTCCTGGTTGCTCCTCTTCCAGTCCAGCTCTCTGCTGTGGCCCAGGAAGGCAGTGGAGGATGGCCCAAGTGCTTGGGCCCTGCACCCACATGGGAGACCAGGAGGAAGCACCTGGCTCCTGGCTTTGGATCGGCTCAGCGCACCAGCCGCAATACGCCGACCGTGGCAGCCATTTGGGGGGTTAACCAACAGAAAAAAGGAAGACTTTTCTCTCTGTCTCTCTCTCTCTCTCTCTCACTGTCTAACTCTGCCAGTCAAAAAAAAAAAAACATTATTTTCAAAGTTTTAATGTCTCTATTTATAACTTTGCCTTTTTTTCTTTAAGATTAATTTTTCTTCATAATACTTTGGCACATATAAAATGTTATATTTCCTTGAGTAATGGATAATTTAAAATATGTCTATAAAAAGTGAGCCTTGTACACATTTAATATTATATTTTTGATACATTTCTTAATTGACATAATTAATATTGGTCCTACAGATGTTTATTTTATTATCTCTTATGGGCCCAACTACAAAATAGGGAATTACAAGACAGGCTTTATCCTTCTCTACATCCATATCCAATAACCAGAAATTTGCCTTGCTTTTCATAAGACTAAGGAAAGAATATATTGGCTAAGAATATTATATCTAGCAATTTTATATTCACACCTAATGATGAGAGATATATTTTTCAATGTGGAGACTCAGTCTAAGAGGCCTTGGGGAGCACCCATCATTTTGAAGTAGCCAATAAATCTACTACCTGCTACCCTGGTGTCCCATGTAGGCACCAGTTCCTATCCAACTCCTTTTTAAAGGCCTCGAAAAAGCAATTGAAGATGGCCCAAGTGTCTGGGCCACTGCCACCCATGTGGGAGATCCAGAAGAAGCTCCCGGCTCTTGGCTTTGGTCAGGCTCATCCCTGGCAGTTGTGGCCATCTGGGGATTGTTCTAGCAGATGGAAGATTTCTTTCTATGTGTCTCCCCCCCCCCTGTAACTCTGCCTTTCAAATAAATATATGTTTATTTATTTGAAAAAAAGATATATTTATTTATTTAAAAGGCAGAGTTAGAGAGGCAGAAGCAGAGAGAGAGAGAGGGAGAGAGAGAGAGAATGTCTTCCATCTGTTGGTTCATTCCTTAAATGGCGGCAATGGCTAGAGCTGGGGCAGTCCAAAGCCAGGAGCCAACATTTTCTTTTGGGTCTCTCATGCCAATGCAGAGGCCCAAGGACTTTGACCAACTTCTACTGCTTTCCCAGGCCATAAGAGAGAGCTGCATTGGAAGTGGAGCAGTCATGACCTGGAATCAGCACCCACATGGGATGCTGGCACCGTAGGAGCAGGGTTTACCTGGTACACCACAGCTCTGAATCCAACAAATAAATTTTAAAAAATAAAGAGAATAAAGAGGAGCTTGGGAGAAAATAAAACAAAATTAACTTTATATTTAAATCTTGCTGATCATGGCTAAGAGATTAATAGAGGAAATTTAAAAGGATTGGTGATGAGTAATAATCCTATTTAAATTTAGATTTAGGACTAAAATGTGGGAAATGCATATGCAGAGGTTAAATGTAACAGGTTTTGACAATGTCAGATTAAATGTCATTAATAATTTTCTGTCAGTTGATCCTTAGGAAGAAAGGTGAACTTGTTAATTCTTCAGTTTTCTAATGATTAATCAATGTATTTATATTGATAAATATTTGACTTAATTTTTTAAGATTTAATTTTTAATTTTATTTTAAAAATTAATCTATTAAAATTATACATATTAATGGAGTGGCATGTGGTACTTCAATACGTGCACACATAATGCAATGTTTGAATCAGGACAAACATAGCCGTCTCTTCATACATTTATCACTTCTTCACAATGAAAACATTCAAAGTCCTTTCTTCCTGCTTTTTGTCAAAGAAAACAAAGAGTACATTATTTTCTGTAATCATCTTACTTTGCAATAGAACATCAGAACTTCCCCTTCTTATCTATAACTTACTCCAATTATCCACTTTTTCCCAGCTCTTTTAGTCTCTACTCTTAGTCAATTTCAAAGGAAAAAAATCTGAAAAAAAAAGATATAAAAGAAATAACTGGGAATTAGGAGGATTAGGTGAAATGGGATATAAAAAATATTTTTTTCTTTTTCATAATGTGCTGTAGGGACAATATCCTATTTCCTCTCTTCTCTAATGCAAATAAAGGCTAACATAAGCTAAAAAGAATTTCATAATCTGATTAATATCCACATAGCCAGCAAGTATAATTTTAGTATATTTTTAATTTATTTTTATTTGACAGGTAGTGTTACAGACAGTGGGAGAGACAGAGAGAAAGGTTTTCCTTCCATTGGTTCACTCCCCTAATGGCTGCTATGGCCAGTGCAGCGCCAATCCGAAGCCAGGAGCCAGGTGCTTCTTCCTGGTCTCCCATGCGGGTGCAGGGGCCCAAGCACCTGGGCGATCCTCCACTGCTTTCCCAGGCCACAGCAGAGAGCTGGATTGGAAGAGGAGCAACTGGGACTAGAACCCGACACTCACATGGGATGCTGGCTCTGCAGGCAGAGGATTAACCAAGTGAGCCATGTCATCAGCCTATAATTTTAGCATTAACATTATTGTTTACCCAAATGTCCATGTCCCAGAAACAAGTTCTGTCTTTGATATTTTCACATTATGAATTTTATCCAATAAACCAATGTTACCTGTTTTGTAGTATATTTATGAAAATGTAGTCAGTGATTCATAATTATAGTCAAGGTAAACTAAGTTCAGTTGAAGTGAATCTATGGTATTTAACCTGCTTGAAAAATGAAGATAGTAAATGACGTTAAACTAATAAAAGAGTACCACAGAGAGCATCTGGATTCCTATATACCTATTACAATGTTCAGTGTAAAGGGTATTACACAGGACACTATCATTACTTGAAATGGAAGCTCCTGAATTTAGTCAGTGCATCTTATTTGTGGAGTCAAAGAGAAAAAAATAAAGTCTGGGATATTTATTTCTTTCTACTCTTAGTTTTTTTTTTTTTTAACTTTTATTTAATGAATATAAATTTCCAAAGTACAGCTTATGGATTACAATGATTCCCCCCCCCCCATAACTTCCCTCCCACCTGCAACCCTCCCCTTTCCCGCTCCTTCCCCCCTTCCATTCACATCAAGATTCATTTATATTCTCTTTATATACAGAAGATCAGTTTAGCATATATTAAGTAAAGATTTCAACAGTTTGCACCCACATAGAAACACAAAGTGAAAAATACTGTTGGAGTACTAGTTATAGCATTAAATCACAATGTACAGCACATTAAGGACAGAGATCCTACATGAGGAGTAAGTGCACAGTGACTCCTGTTGTTGACTTAACAAATTGACACTCTTGTTTATGGCATCAGTAATCACCCTAGGCTCTTTTCATGAGTTGCCAAGGCTATGGAAGCCTTTTGAGTTCACCAACTCTGATCATATTTAGACAAGGTCGTAGTCAGAGTGGAAGTTCACTCCTCCCTTCAGAGAAAGGTACCTCCCTCTTTGATGACCTGTTCTTTTCACTGGGATCTCACTCGCGGAGATCTTTCATTTAGGTTTTTTTTTTTTTTTTTTTTTTTTCCAGAGTGTTTTGGCTTTCCATGCCTTTAATACTCTCATGGGCTTTTCAGCCAGATCTGCGTGATAGCTGTTAAATATAAGAGTGGGAATAAGAGAGGGAAGAGACGTACAGTTTGGGACATGCTCAAACTGACTTACCTCAAACGGTAGAGTTCGAAACATACCAGGGGATTCGAATTCAATCCCATCGAGGTGGCATGTACCAATGCCATCTCACTAGTCCCAGTGATCAATTTCTGTTCACAATTGATCATAATGATAGGACTAAGAACCAAAGGGATCACATAAACAAAAATAGTGTCTGCAAATACTAGCTGATAGAATCAAAAAGGGAGAGAACGATCCAACATGGGAAGTGAGATACACAGCAGACCCATAGAATGGCAGATGTCCTAAACAGCACTCTGGCCTTAGTGTTTTTTTTTTTTTTTAATTTTTTTGTCTTAAAAAATCTGCCTTGATCCTTGCTCTTATGAGCTCAGAGATACCAACATTCACAGTGATGCTTCTTCAGGTGCTGGTATTCTATTTTAAACTGAAATCAAAAGACAAGAAATTAAACTTTATTGTTTAAAAAAAGAATATAAATTACTCATTTTACCCCCAAATTTTTCTAATGCAACAGAATGCTTCAGTATACATCAGAAACATTTACACAGAAGTATATGTACATAAAATGTCATAATTTTTCATAATTTATTAACTACTGCTAAATCTGAGAAAATTCAAAAGCATATGAAGTATATTTCCACTTGATTCTGCCTTCAAATATTCTCTTATATTTTCAAATATTGTTACTTCCTTTATGCCTTTTTAAGAAAATGCTTTTCAGTGAAAGTGCTACATGAAAATTTTCCATATAAATCAATCAAATTTATCCTAACTTTTGCCCTTCTACTCAAATATTAATCCTTTGCCCACTCCCAATTCTCCTCTTCCTGAGTCATGGTAAAGGTAAGACCTTTCATTTCACTGTATGTCCTTCCCCCAAGGCAGAGCAAATCTTATGAAATTAAAGGTTTCCTGTATCTTCTCAACCAATTTCAAAGGCATAAGACATAATTTATATTTTTATTTCTATTCAAATAATGCTAAAAGAGTCCTGGCATTACGGTGGAGCTCGTGAAAAATGAGTAGAAGTGAACAACTCATTTCAATATTCAATGTTCAGTCACCATGCTTAAGCTGACATCCTATTTCCTCTCATTTTTATGTCTAAGAGTTAATTCATTAAATAGAGCTATAAAAGCTATTGGTCAAATGCTTCTTGTGAGAATCTTATTTGTCAGTTCATGATGGACATTTAGTCATTGTTTTATTCTTTATTTTATTTTTATGTCTCTCTACCATAAGTCACTAAATATCTCATGGAAACATATACTTTTCCTCAGAGTTCCTTATTTTTTCCCATTTCAAAGAGAACATTTGTTCCATTTGTTTCTTGCCATTTCCATTGCTGCCGTGGTTCCTTCACAACCTCCCAGCAAACTCCTAATTGTAAATGCTGTCAATTAAAAATTTTCAGCTTCCCGTTTCTGTTTATTTTAAATAAGAAAAAGTAATTGAAAATGTCATTCTTTGTACACTAATTGCCAACTAATTTAGGTTTAATGTGACCCTTGTGAAGGATGGCAATAGCATTTAAGTGTGCGACCTGGCAGTTATATAGTCTTGCGAAGATTGATTATACCTAATGCTTCTTGGTCAGCTTAGTCCACCACACTTGGGACATTTTTTTCCCACAGGATTTGAGCTTAGCCATAATTTCTTTTTAAGAATTTTACCTTTGTCCTTATGACATTTCTTAAATTTACAAGTCCAAGATTCAAGATCTCTCTTGTAATGCTAATAATTTCTGTACTTTAATGAAGAATTTTAAATTGTGTTACACTCTTGCCTATCCCATTTTAGTGGGATTTACATATGGAAACTTCAAACAGTTCATAGAAAAGTGGAATTGAGTAATTAATAGAGTAAGCAACATTTTGAAACTTCGTATGGATTTTACCTAATATGTACTTTCCATGAAATTCTTTAAGGCTCCTTTTATACATGAATTTAAAAAAAAATTTGTACCAAAATATACATCTTTTAATTCTATTTACCCATGAACTTATTGAAATATACCTACCTGATACTTAAAACCTTATTCTGAATTATCACCAGGTTCCATGAAAATTATAACCAAAGTCAGTTTCAAATTTTAGATTTAATTCTATTCATTGATGCTTTCCTACTGTACTGGGAGTAGATGAGGCCCTCATTATCTGTCAGTTACAATACTATCATACACTTATGCCCTATGCTTAACTTTCACCTTTGCTTTATGCATATCAATAGAAATTCGGGACTACATAGTCAAACCTCTTATAATTCTTTGCACTTTAGAAATAATGTGCTCAAAGTAGTTTGGAAATAGGAAGTTTATTGAAAGTGCACACTTATAAATCAAGTATTCAAAGCCATCACATCAGCTATTCAAAAACTTAAAGGTAAATATACCAGAAATAAAAGCTATATAAATGTCATAATAGAGAAAGGCAAATATTTCTTGGCATATATCTTAAGAGCATACATTTATACATCCAAAATACTGAGCATAAACACCATCTCCATCATATGTCAGTTGACTAGGTCACTTGAGAGAACATTTAGAAAAATGGAAAAGTAACAGAAAGTGAATTTGATAGGTATAGGTAAGTAGCTAGGGAGTAGAAAGGAGTTAAGACTGCTAACATTGGCCCAGTCCCATCTTCTGTGGCCCTTCAACGTGGCTGAAGATTTAGCATGCCCACTCCTCATCACACAGCTCAGTCTTACTTTCCATCATGCACCAGCTGCCATATCACCTTCCTGAAGATGATGGCATATTTTGCAGCCCTGCCCCAAACTCAGCCTACTTAGGGCAGTCAATCAGGTCCTGCCCAGAGCACAGCCTTTTATCCTATAAAAAGAACAGTCAACATCCCTTCATGATAAAAAAAACTCCAATTGGGTACAGAAAGAACATGCCTCAAAATTATATATATACATACACACACACATATATATGTAAACATATATATACACATATATAATTACATACATATACAAGTACACTTATATATTACATACATTTACAAGCCAACAGCCAATATTATACTGAATGAAGAAATAGGGGAGGGGTATATGGGAACACACCCTAGTACTTCCTCTCAATTTTTGTTTTTAAAATTAAAATATTAATAAATTAAAATAATAAATAAGCAATATAGCTTAACAATAAAGATGATCAGAAAATCATGCTTATGTATTAAGACTGACTAATTTTTTGTGAAATGCTATATATTCTGATTTGAACTGAGTACCAGAAAAAAGTTAGATAGGAGTTCTGAGATTGTGACCTTACTAAGGAAGAGACATTGCAGAGGTGATTATTTAAGGCAAAGTTATACTGGAATAGATAGGTATCTAAACTAATGTGACTAGTGTCCTAATAAAAAAAAGACTGCATGATCATACAAAAAAATGGAAGAATAGCATGTGGTTATTGAAACAGAGAACAGAATTACAATTCTGTGAATCAAGGAAAGCTAAGGATTGCCAGTAGTACCAGATAGATATAGGAAAGATGCTGCTCTACAGTGTTTGAGAGATATAGCCTGTGGACCCTTAGCTTAAGGCCTGTAGCCACCAGAGACAGACAAGGATACAATTCTCTTGTTTT
Organism: Oryctolagus cuniculus; assembly: GCF_051225735.1. Lineage (NCBI taxonomy): Eukaryota > Metazoa > Chordata > Mammalia > Lagomorpha > Leporidae > Oryctolagus > Oryctolagus cuniculus. The sequence goes on from NC_142868.1 coordinate 124,771,037, forward strand.
AAGGTACCCAGATGGTTGTATTTTATTATGGTTGTAGAAGCTAATTCAAATGGTGCTACTGGGAAGTACACTGTTTCTCTAATAAATTTCAAAAGAGGGGTTTAAGTGGCTTTTGAATTGGATAATAGATTGAGGCTAGAAGAATTTTAAAGTGTATCAGAGTAAAAACCTGGGTTAAACTGAAGACAAGAAGTACGGGTATTGGTTAGGATTCTGGTGAACAATCAGATGGAAATTAGGGATATGTCATTGAAAACTAGAGGAAAGATAATTATTGTTGCAAAGTGGAAAAGAAGTTGGTTGAATTGTAATATGTTCTATGGATTGCAGAACACATAAGCAATGAATTTGCTTATTTGTTTGAGGAGATTTGCAAGCAAAGTAATGAAGATGTGGAGTATTTTCATGACACTGAGAATAGACAAATACAGTAAAAAGATACACTGAAAAAGCGCTGCTAAACAAAATAAACTAGCAGCTGATGATCTGGAACATCTTCAGCCTATTCAAACAGCATACTCTGGAAACAGAGGCAACAGTTTTGTTGAACCATTCTTTGCTAATGAAATTCGGCTTTAGACTTAATTAATCGAATTAGCCATTTCAGTAGAAGCCAGAAGTAGAGATATGGTTATCAAGAAAATATCTGTGGAAGATTCTTCTATCTGATAGTATGGATCCTTGTGAGTTGTGTGGGAAGGCAACAAGTTTCAAAGCAGAAATACCACTATCTCGATTTGAAAGCTATAGAGAAGAGGTAGAGAAAGAAAAAGGAGGAGGGGGTAGAGGAGGGAGGGAGGGGGTGAATGGGAAGGGAAAGGAGTGATGTTGATATCAGGTAATTATTTGCATATGAGAATGACATGATTTTTTGGAGGGTCAGAGTGAATATTTGTATGGGTTAATTATGTTCTCTCAAAATTTATGATGAAATCCTAACTCTCATAAACTCTTAATCCAATATGGAGTCATTATAAGAAGATATCCAATAAGACACAAAAATGAGGAAAATATCATAAAATTAAAGAAGATATTGAAGCTATAGAGCTGAAAACTAAGGAGTGTCAAGGATTATTAGTTATACCAGAACCTAAGGAAAAGACACAGAACATTTTCTTGCCTAGAGCATTCAAGAAAGTGTGTCTGTGCCAAACTGACACTTTTATTTGAAATTACTGACTCAGAACACCAAACAAACTCAGACACTCAGAAAAACACCAAACACTTAGAAAACCAAAAGTATTCAGTTGTTATAAGATATCAACTTGGTTACAAAAGCTTGAGAGAAAACTAATTCACTCAATGAATATAGACATGCTTCCTTTTGGAATGTCTTTGAGCTACATGTATTTAAAAATATTTTGGTGACCAGAAGTTGATCATTGTTGAAGCGATTCTTAAAGCCAATCTTCTTTCACAAGACCTTATTTTACCGGTATGTTTCCTGCTATAGTAATATTGTGCTTTATCTTATTTAAGATGTTATACTTTAGTTATGCAATCTACTAACCGTGATCAGACACTTTATCACTACCACATTTAATCTGTCTTTAGTGCCAAGAAAAAGATGTGGCATAAACTTTGTTATGAGTTGCTTGGGAAAATAAATTGTTGTTACTTGTGGTAAGTGACATTATATATTCAAAACTTAGAGTTTACATAGCACTTAGAATACATTAGGGATAGTGATTCCAACTAAAATACTATAATACAGGATTTATTACCTTATCATAAAATTGTGTGAATGAAGCCAAGTGAGATTTAATAAAGTGTCCATGTTCACATATTTGTTTGGTAGTAAATATTTAATTCAAATATATATTCCAAATTCTGGTAGCATGTTTGAATAATGCATTATTGCATTCTTCTCATCTTACTGAATTTCATCCCAAGAAAATTAATAGAATTCAAACTTTAAATACCACCCATAATGGTAAATAATTAGGGTATAGGAGAAACAGATATAATGCAGGTAAATGAAAGTTTGGAAGTTAATTTTCAAAATAAGAAGTCTATCACAAGAAACACAGATTTCCCAAATGAAAAACTAGAAGAAATGAAAAGAAACTATAGGACAAGATGGCCTACAACTGGAAAATCTCAGAAAGTGACAGCAGAGGAAGCCTATACCAACAGACACAAATCTATTTTCCTTGTGTTCACAATAATTCTCTACAGTAATCTCTCAGGCAACAAAAGAACCTCATCTGATCCAGGTGGATTTACCCAACAAAGAAATTAGGAGAGGTTCAATGAAAAAATCCTAGATACAATATGCAAGTAAAACCATCATTTATATGGCAACATCAAAGAAGCTAGGATTTTTATGTTATTTCTCCCTCATGTGAACCCAGAAACTCCTAATAGCTATGGAGAATTTGGAAATAAATCATTCAGTGATGAATAATAATAAAAATAAAATGACCTGCAATGAAACATACACAAAAATTAAAGGAAAAATCCAATGAAGGAAGTGAAAAGGTAGCACAGAGCAAGAAAGCTCATAATAAAACTTTTGCCAAGGGGAATGAGTGTTTAGCCTTGCCAGGAAGACATGAACCTGCTATTTCTGAGTGCCTGGTTCTATTTTCAATGTTGGCTCCTGATTCCATCTTCCTCTTAATGAAGACTCTGTGAAGCAGCAGTGACAGCTCAACTAAATGGGTTCCTGCTTCCAGACAGCAGAACTGGATTGTATTCCTAGTCATGGTCTCCCAATTTGCATTGTCCCATCATTTTATAGGAAATTTTGCAGAAGACTATTTTTACCACATTATAAGATAAAGTTAAATCAACTCTTCAATGGCACATACCCCTTACTCAAGCAAAAATATAAAGAATATCAAATGAAATTGTTATAAATTATTCAGGGACCATTACTGTTTGGCTCAAACTTTATGTTTAAATGGATATTATAACATAGTCAAATTATCCTGAATGCAGAATGTGAGTGTGTGGAGAGGGCATGGATGTAAATACTTTGAAATTAATCTCCCAGTACTCATAATCTACATTGGAAGCATTATCCAACATCAACATATTTAGTTGTAATTAAAACCAATTAAACTTAATTTTGTTTTGAATTTTTTTTCTTTTTAATGACTCAAACTCATTTGAGACACCTTGCAATATCCAAATATCACTGTATACAATTTTGATTTATATATTCAAATTTTTTAAATTTATCTTTTCTGTCAGTAGACTAAATATTGCTGAACCTAATGCTGCATCCAAACTTTCACTTGAAAAACTCTTATGTTCTACTAAGTTTTCTGAGCTCCTTTCTTTTAAAAAGATAGGTAGATGATAGATATAGAGATAAATAGATGATGATGATCATGATGATAGAGATATTAATCAAGCTTCTCCCCAGATATTATTCTTATCATTTCTGTAAATATTTGTTAATTTTTTTAATTTTTCCAAATGATCTACCCTTCATCCAACTGATCACTACAGTTGTATTATCTCTTTCCAGTTCATTTGTATTTATATCCCTGCACCCCACACTTACATTACAATTCGGATAATTTAAATACATTAAGATGATAATACAACATATCAATACATATGCAATACAGCAAAAGCAGAGTTAAGTGGGGAAGTTTATAGAAATTGATGCCTACATCAAGAATTTGGAAAGGCAGAAAGGCACTAAATAAATGAGCTATCAATGCATCTCCAGGACTTAAAAAAAAAAGTCAACCAAAAATTAATAGAGGAAAAGAAATATTTAAAATTAGAATAGTAATAAACAAAATTGAAACAAAAAATATGAAAAACAAGTAAAATGAAGGGTGGGTTTAAAAATAGATACACCTTTGGCTCAACTAACCTAAAGAAGGGGGGGCAGTATACCCAAACAATAAAATCAGAAATGAAAAAGGGGATGGTGCTTTGGCATTGTGGGCAAAGCCGCCACTTGCACGGCCAATATCTCATGAGTGCCAGTTAGAGTTCATGCTGCTCCACTTCCCTTCCAGCTCTTTGCTATAGCATCGGAAAGCAGTAGAAGATGTCCCGTGTCATTGGCCCCCTGCACAAAAATGGGAGGCCCAATGGAATCTCATGGTTCCTGGTTTCAGATTGGCCCAGCTCCTGCCATTTTGGCCACTTGGGGAGTGAACCAGCAGATGGAAGACCTCTCTCTCTCTCTTTTTCTGCCTTTCTATAACTTTGTATTTCACATAAATAAATAAATCTTTTAAAAAATGAAAAAGGGAATGCAACAATAGATATCATAGAAATAAAAAGAATCATCATGAATTACTACAAAGAACTGTATACCAAAAAATCAGGAAACCTAGAACAAATGGATAGATCCTTGGACACTTAAAATCTACCAAAATTGAGCTAAGAAGACATAGAAAACTTAAACAGTATACAACCAAGACAGAGATTAAATCTATAATAAAAATCCTCCCATCAGTGAAAAGCCAGGATTGGATGCTGAATTCTAACAAATTTTTTTTTTTTAAACTTTTATTTAATGAATATAAATTTCCAAAGTACGACATATGGATTACAATGGCTTCCCCCCCATACCGTCCCTAACAAACTTTGAAAAACTATTTACAATTCTTCTCAAGTTATTCAAAATAATTGAAAGGGAGGAGATCCTCCCAAATTCCTTTTATGAAACCAAATCACCTAAATTTCTAAACCAGAAAATGATACAACAGAGAAAAAGAACTACAGACCAATGATGAACATTGGTGCAAAATTGCTAAACAAAATTCTAGCCAATTAAATCCAACAATACATCAGAAAGATCATCCAGCCAGACCAAGTGGGCTTTATTCCTGGTATGCAAGGATGGTTCAACATTCAAAAATCAATCAATGTGCTACATTACATTAAAAAACTGCAGAAGAGGCTGGCAGTGCAGCTCAGTAGGCTAATCCTCCACTTGTGGCGCTGGCACACAAGGTTCTAGTCCTCGTTGGGGCGCCAGATTCTGCCCCGGTTGCTCCCCTTCCAGTCCAGCACTCTGCTATGGCCTGGGAGTGCAGTGGAGGATGGCCCAAGTGCTTGGGCCCTGCACCTGCATGGGAGACCAGGAGAATCACCTGCCTCCTGGCTTCAGATCAGCACAGTGCACCGGCCGCAGCACACCGGCCACAGTGGCCATTGGGGGGTGAAAGAACAGAAAAAAGGCCTTTCTCTCTGTCTCTCTCTCTCACTGTCCACTCTACCTGTCAAAAAAAAAAAAAACTGCAGAAGAAAATATGATTATCTCAATAAATGCAGAGACAGTATTTGATAAAATACAACACCTTTCATGATGAAAACCTTAAGCAAATTGGATATATAAGGAACATTCCTCAAGACATTCAAAGCAATCCATGAGAAATCCACAGCCAGCATCTTTTTGAATGGGGAAAAGATAGAAGCTTTCCTACTGACATCCAGAACCAGACAAGGATGCCCATTCTCACCACTGCTATATAATATAGACCTGAGAGTTTTAACCACAGCCATTACACAAGCAAAAGAAATCAAAGGGATACAAACTGGAAAGGATGAAGTCAAACTATCCCTATTTACGGATGACATGTTTCTATGTATAGAAGATTTGAAAAATTCCACTAAGAAATTATTGGAACTAATAAAAGTGTTGGGTCAAGTGTCAGTATACAAAATCAACACACAAAAACCAATAGCCATTTTATACATGGACAATGCCATGGCTAAAAAAGAACTTGTAAATTAAATCACATTCAAATAGCTTAAAAATTAAATACCTTGGAATAAATATAACCAAATATGTCAATGTTCTTTAGCATAAATCTTAGAAAATATTTAAAAAAGAAATAGAAGAAGACACGAAAAACATGGAAAAATCTTTCATGTTCATGGATTGGAAGAATCAATATCATAAAAATGTCCATTCTACCAGCAATTTACAGATTCAATTCAATTTCAATCAAAAATACCAATGACATTATTTTCAGATCTATAAACAAATATGCTAAAATTCATATGGAAACACAAGAGAACCCAAATAGCTAAGGCAATCATATACAACAGAAACAAAGGTGGAGGCATCACAATACCACATGTTAAGATATACTGCAGGGCATTTATCATCAAAACAGCCTGGTACCGGTAAAAAAAAAAAAAATGAGTAGACAATGGAACAGAATAGCAACTCCAGAAATCAATTATGTGTGCACAACCAACTTATCTTTTACAAAGGAGCAAAAATCAATCCCTGGAGCAAGGACAATCTCTTCAACAAATGATGCTGTGGAAAGTGGATCTGACATAGGCAAAGACTTCTTGGAAAAGAGCCTGGAAGTACAGTCAATCAAAGCCAAAATAGAAAAATGGCATTAAATCAAACTGAGAAGCTTCTGCACTGCAAATAAATACTCAACAAAGTGAAGAGGCAACCAACAGAATGGGAGAAAATATTTGCAAATTATGAAACTGATTAAGGATTAACATCCAAAATTTATAAAGAGCTCAAGAAACAATAATAATAAAACAGTCAGTTTAAGAAAATGGGCAAAAAACTTCAACAGGCATTTTTCAAGACTTTTAATTCAAATGACCAAAGATAGTTGAGAAAATGCTCAGGATCACTATCCATCAGAGAAATGCAAATCAAAAGCACAATGTGGTTTCATCTCACCCTGATTATATAGGCCTTCATATAGAAATCAACAAATAGCAAATGCTGGCAAGGATGTGCAGAAAAAGGTCCCTAGTCCACTGTTGGTGAAAATCTAAACAGTTGCAGCCTCTGTAAATACAGTATGGCAATACATCAGAAATCTTAATATAGACCTACCATACAACCCAGACATCCCACTTCAAGGAATTTAAATAAAGGAAAACAAATTAACGTATGAAAGAGTGATCCATACCCCTAAGTTTATTGCAACTCAATTCACAATAGCTAAGATATGGAATAAACCCAGATGTCCAACAACTGAAAACTGGATAAATTATGGTATTTATACACTATGGAATAATACACAATGGTAAAAAAATGAATTCCTGTCATGCAACAAAGTGGAAACCATTTTACTTAATGAAATAAGCCTGTCCCCAAAAGACAAATACAATATGTTGTCCCTGATCTGTTGTGACTAATAGAGTTCCTAAAAGATAATCTATGGAAGTGAAATTTACACTTTGAAATTTTATGGTTTTGAATAACCCTTATCTTGACTGTTGAGAAATAGTGTTTTTGTTTTGTTTTTCTTCATACTTCTTGTTGAACTCTTTTCTTAGTATAGGGTTATTTTATGAATATAAATTTAACTGAAAATGGATCCTTGTAAAAAAATAGAATGAGACTAGAAGAGGGAGGAGGAAGAACGGTGGGGGTAAGGATGAGACGGAGAGTAGAATGGGAAGAATCACTGTATTACTATATATATTAAATATATTATATATAATGCATTAGATTTATATATATATAATATTTAAATATTTATTTGAAAGGCAGAGTTACAGAGAGGTGGAGGTAGAGAGAGAGAGTCTTCCATCTAATCATTCATTCCCCAGATGGCTGCAACAGCTGGAGTTGCACTGTTCTGAAGCCAGGAGCCAGGAGCTTCCTTCAGGTCTCCCATGTGGGTGCAGGGGCCTAAGGACTTGATCCATCTTGTACTGCTTTCCCAGGCAGCAGCAGAGAGCTGCATCAGAAGTAGAGCAGCCAGGACTCAAATTGGCACCCATATGGGATGCTGGCACTGTAAGTGATGGCTTTACCTGCTCACCACTGTGCTGGCCCCCACAACATGTATTTTTAAAAGTACACATGCCATGTCTTCACTTCTTCTCCCTTACCCTCGCTTCATGGGAAACTGTGTCTATGTGAACCAGAGGAAGATTCTTGCATGTCTAAACCTTATTTCCTTTACCTAAAGGACAAAAAGTTGCAACTTGGGTCTACTGTAATGGTCATACCACTTACATTATCTTTTTTTTATTTGTATGTATCTCATACATGCACTAGAAACATGGTAATTCTTCCCACCATATCCACCCTCCCACCCACTCTCCCATCCTTCTTCCTCATCCCTCCCCTCTTTATTCTGAGAAAGAATAGAAAGAAAGAAAGAAAGAAAGAAAGAAAGAAAGAAAGAAAGAAAGAAAGAAAATTTTTTCTGAACAGTTTAGACAAGAGCTGTTCCATGTTATTGATTCTCAAATGTGATTTCACTTTTCCCCCCTCATCCTCTTTTCCTTTCCTTTCCTTTTAGAAACTTAATTACTTTTAAAGAACCCCAAAAATGATGCATCTTTTGCCAGCTCTTAGACATAACTATAACTTATGAGATATAATAACATTCTCCATTTAATACACTAAATTGAAATGATTCTTGAGAAAAAATTTTACTATTAAGGCTCATGATACAACTATTTGGGGGCAGAGATCCTGCATGGGAAGTTAGTGCACAGTGACTCTTGTAGTTTATTTAACAAATAACGCTCTTAGGTATGACAACAGAGATTACCCAAGGCTCTTGACATGAGCTGCCTCAGCTATGGAAGCCTTTTGGATCCACGAGTTTGGCAAGGCCATAAACAAAGTAGAAGTACTCTCCTCCCTGCAGAGCAAAGTACATCCTTCTTTTGTTGTCATTTCTTTCCACTGAGGTCTCACCCATAGAAGTTCCTTATGTAGAACATTTTTTGCTAGAATGTCTTGGTTTCCCATGCCTGAAATGCTCCCCTAGGCCTTTCAGCCAGACTGGAATGCCTTAAGGGCTGATTCTGAGGTCAAAGTTCTACTTGAAGTAATTGTCATTCTATGGGTCTGCTGTACGGAATGCTTCCCATGTTGGAGCCTTCCTTCTTTTTTAGTTCTGTCTATTATTATTTCCAAACACTTAGTCATATTTATATGATCATTTTAACACTTGATCCTCTCCATTTGATCTCTGTAACACTTAAGCTGCTATTTTTACCAGCCAGCTTAAGGTTATTTGGGGGGGGGGGGGCAGCACAGTGGCACACTATGTTAATCCTCCGCTTGCGGTGCTGGCATCCTATATGGGGGCTGGTTCTAGTCCCGGTTGCTCCTCTTCCAGTCCAGCTCTCTGCTGTGGCCCGGGAGTGCAGTGGAGGATGGCCCAAGTGCTTGGGCCCTGCACCTGCATGGGTGACCAGGAGGAATCACCTGGCTCCTGGTTTCGGATTGGCACAGTGCTGGCTGTGGCAGTCATTTGGGGAGTGAACCAATGGAAGGAACACCTTTCTCTCTGTCTCTCTCTCTCACTGTCTGTAATTCTACCCATCAAATAAATAAAAATTAAATTAAACAAAATTTTAAAAAGATTATTTGGGGGTCCCATGGCAAATTGTTAAGCTGTACTCTTAGAAGTAAGTCTGTGCTCTATTAGTTATCACAGGTCAGGGAGAGCATATACAATTTGTCCCTTTGTGACTACTTATTTCACTAAGTATGATGTTTTCATGTTTCATTCATTTTGTTGCAAATGACTGGACTTTTTTTTACTGCTGTATAGTATTCCATGGTGTGCATATCCCATAATTTCTTTATCCAGTCTTCAACTGATGGACCTTTGGGTTGATTCCAGGTATTAGCTGTTGTGAATTGAGCTGCAATAAACATGGAGGTACAGATTGCTCCTTAAAATCAACAAACAACACATGCTGGTGAGGATGTGGGGAAAAAAGGCACCCTAATCCATTGCTGGTGGGAAATGTAAACTGGTAAAACCACTGGGAAGACAGAGTAGAGATATCTCAGAGGTCTTTGTATAGACATATCATATGTCAGGGGCATTCCACTCCTGGGAATTTACTCAAGGGAAACAAAATCAGCATATGAAAGAGTTATCTGTATATTATGTTTTAATCCTACATGAATTTAAATTGATCCAATATTAGAATTCTTCATTTTTACTACAAGTCAGCAATCTCAGGTTATGACTATATGGATGTTAGAATTTTGTTTTATATTATAAAATATTTGGGGAAATATTTTATTTGTTCTTCCCTTCTTACTACTATCATATCCTCTTCTTTATCCTAAATCCTCTAATTAGCAAATGATTCACTTTACATAATAAGTTTTATACTTGCTTCTTTGTTATTATTCATATTGCTTGGGTTTTTGTCTGATATTTTTCTTATTTTTATATTTGTGGTGTTTTTGAAGGTTTTGGTCTATTTACTGTAATGTCATGCATTATTGTATTATTTCCCTGCTGAAGGTAAATGGACTTTTTGTTTGTTTGTTTGTAGTCAATGATCATTTTCTTTTCTCCCAAGCAGTGTTCATTGTTAAGGAATCCAATACCAGTGGAATTTGAAACACATTTCTGTAGTGAGATAGCTATGGAGAAAATAATAGAATACTTCCAAGTAGCTCAAGTAGTATTAGGAAGAATACTTTCACAGCATGAGCATGAGTCTGAATATTAAGAGAGAGGTTTTATTTTGGCGTGCCCAAGCTTTCAAAACATTGGGAATAGTTTTGTTTTTTTTTTTTTTTTTGACAGGCAGAGTGGACAGTGAGGGAGAGAGACAGAGAGAAAGGCCTTCCTTTGCTGTTGGTTCACCCTCCAATGGCCGCCGCGGCCGGCGCGCTGCGGCCGGCGCACTGTGCTGATCCGATGGCAGGAGCCAGGTACTCATCCTGGTCTCCCATGGGGTGCAGGGCCCAAGCACTTGGGCCATCCTCCACTGCACTCCCTGGCCACAGCAGAGAGCTGGCCTGGAAGAGGGGCAACCGGGACAGAATCCGGCGCCCCGACCGGGACTAGAACCCGGTGTGCCGGCGCCGCAAGGCGGAGGATTAGCCTAGTGAGCCGTGGCACCGGCCAGGAATAGTTTTATTATTATTTCCAAATTAATGTTAACATCACTTTTCCAAAGCAATAAGTGATACATTGAAAATCATGATCAAATAAAATCCCATCCTTCAGACTCACTTTCATGATGTAGGAATGCAGCAGGGAACTCTGGATTAAGATTTCAAATGGATTTGTCTGTGAGGCTTATTGTTCACTGAACTGTAACATGCCAAGTCGGTACTGTGCTATGTAAATGGACTTTGGTTCTTGATGGTCACTGCTTCCTTAACAAAATAGACAATTGTTGGGTGATAAGCAACAACCAAGTGAAATGGCCTGCCTACAGACAGTGCACTAAATGTGAGAAAGTCTCCTGGAATTGAGCATAGAAAAGGTGGTTAAGCCAATTTTGGTCATTTCACATTCAGGGCATGTTCTCCCTTCAGACTTTCTCTGAAACAGTGTTTCAGATCCTGTGGATTCCTATCACGTCTCTTTCCTCTGTTCTCTCAGCACACAGAGCTGCTGCAGGAATCAAGGTCCCAGCCTTGTAATGGTATCTTGTGCTTGGAGTACTGTAGGAGCAATGAGATAATAAAATTGTAGAATTGTAGAGTTTGTGGAGTCCACTGAGAGTTTCTGTTCAGTTCTTCCACCAATACTCAAGCTTCTCTAACAAATTGCCAGGTAAATAATTTCTAACACAAAGAGGTAATTATTTAAATGTTAAAAATCTCTTAATGCCACGTCTCTGTTTTCCTCAGGTAGGTCAGCCAATTCAGCCTATTTGTTGTCTTTCAATCTTCTAGGACAAATCACACTCTTTTCATGACTATATTTAAGCAGCTGAAGAATACAGACATAACTCTATTAAATTGTCTCAATTTTATGCTGACAATTTCATTTTATTTCCACTGTTTCTCATAAGTTCATATTCAGATCTTTAACAGGATATATGTTTTGTTGTGAGGAACAAATTCTCTGATACACACTAAGGCTGTACTAACCTAACAGTGCAAAATTCATACTGACCGTTTTGAATTTTAACTACCTATATCTACCTATATTTTGCTATGTGGTTATGCATGTTTTTGTATGTGTTCCGTATCTTTTAAACTTATCTTTACTCATTGCAACAGCAGAATATAGGATTAGACTGCATTCACTGGCATTCAAATACCATTTTTGTGTCTTTGTGTGCATGTCATATTTAGAATTACAAAATACAAACTTATGCTAATTTAAATTCTCTTAAGTATTGCTTATATAAGATAAATGGATTTATGTGGTAATTTTTATCCAAGTGCAACCTTTTACACTTGTCTTACAGGAAAAATACAGTCATCTCAAGAGATTCAAAACTACTAAAAACGTAAATTGATGTGTTTTATCTCTATCAAAGTAAGGGGTGTATGTTAAGTACAAAGTATAATATTGAAGCATGATCTTTATACAGACTCTCTTCCATTTCCTAATTATGATTTAGGCTTTCTTGTCTTAATTTTCTCTTATGTAAAATGATTGTAATAGCCATGTGCACCTCACTTTTTTGTAAGATTTTGTTTTGTAAGACACTGATTATGGCACTTAGTAGACTTAACTCTGTAAATTCAACATATATTGGATAGCTGATGATGATGTGAGGATGATATTAGTGATGATTTTGAAGGTGGTAATTGGGATTATAATAGTGATGGATGTATAATTAACACAAGGTCAATAACAACAGAGTTAAATAAGATATACAATTGGAATCAAGTGAAATTGTTTAAGTTAGCGACTCTGCCAGAGATAAAAACAAAACTCCAGATTAGTTAGTTACCATAAAAAATTCTGGGAGGAGTAAAAAGTCACTACTCATGGTGAAAAATGGTGTGATTATAGTGAAGCTCACCAGTGACTTGTAAACTCAGTGAAATATCTACATGCATTTACTGAACTGTGATATTAGTGGGAATAAAGTGGAATGAAAAAAAAAAAACAAACAAACATAAAAACCATAAAACAAAAATGCAAAGTATCAATGGACAAGAAATAAAACATGGGTTTAGAAAGTAATGGAGAAAGAATAAGATAATTTGCAACTGGGAAAGTCAGTTTTGGTGCCTATAGAACTAGCAAGGTACAACCTCAGGGAAATTCAGAAGAGTTTTAGGCATCATATATCACAGAACTCAATCGTGAACTAATCACAGAGAATTCATTTAATAGTTGTAACACAGCATATCAAAACCCAGTGTCCCTTACCAAGAGATGGGAGATTTAATTTCTTGAGAAACTGAATTTGACTGGCTCTAGAATTCAGATATAGATGGAATAAATGGCTAGAAGATTAAGAAAATACATGAAAAAAGTGCTCACTAACACTATCAAAGAAATGAAAATCAAAGCCATTAATTACAGAATTGAACCAATAGTATTAAGTAGAACAAACAAACAAAAATACTAAGAGGGATAACGTATTAAGTTGTTCATCAACAGTCAGGGCAAGGGCTGATCAAGTCACCATTTCTCATAGTGTTCATTTAACTTTAACAGGTTTCCTTTTTGGTGCTCGGTTGGTTGTCACCAATCAGGGAGAACATATGATATTTGTTCCCTTGGGACTTCCTTATTTCACTCAGCATAATGTTTTCCAGAGTCCTCTATTTTGTTGCAAATGTCCGGATTTCATTGTTTTTGACTTCTGTATAGTATTCTGTAGAGTACATATCCCATAATTTCTTTATCCACTCTATGTTGATGGGCATTTATGTTGATTCCAGATCTTAGCTATTGTGAATTGAGCTGCAATAAACATTAATTGAAAAGTGATCCCTGTTAAATATAAGAGTGGGAATAAGAGAGGGAAGAGATGTACAATTTGGGAAATGCTCAAGCTGACTTGCCCCAAATGGTAGAGTTAGAAACATACCAGGGGATTCCAATTCAATCCCATCAAGGTGGCATGTACCAATGCCATCTCACTAGTCCAAGTGATCAATTTCTGTTCACAATTGATCATAATGATAGGACTAAGAGCCAAAGGGATCAAATAAATAAGACTAGTGTCTGCAAATACTAACCGATAGAATAAAAAAGGAAGAGAATGATCCAACATGGAAAGTGGGATACACAGCAGACTCATAGAATGGCAGATGTCCTAAACAGCACTCTGGCCTCAGAATCAGCCCTTAAAGCATTCAGATCTGGCTGAGAAGCCCATGGGAGTATTTCAGGCATGGAAAGCCAAGATACTCTGCCAAAAAAAAAAAAAAATGACCTAAATGAAAGATCTCTGTGAGTGAGATCCCAGTGGAAAGAATGGGTATCAAAAAAGGAGGTACCTTTCTCTGAAGGGAGGAGAGAACTTCCACTTTGACTATGACCTTGTCTAAATATGCTCAGAGTCGGTGAACTCAGAATGCTTCCATAGCCTTGGCAACTCATGAAAAGAGCCTAGGGTGATTACTGATGCCATAAACAAGAGTGTCAATTTGTTAAGTCAACAACAGGAGTCACTGTGCACTTACTCCTCATGTAGGATCTGTCCTTATTGTGCTGTACATTGTGATTTAATGCTATAACTAGTACTCAAACAATATTTTTCACTGTGTTTCTATGTGGGTGCAAACTGTTGAAATCTGTACTTAATATATACTAAACTGATCTTCTGTATCTAAAGAGAATTGAAAATGCATCTTGATGTGAATGGAAGGGGAGAGGGAGCCGGAAAGGAGAAAGATGCGGATAGGAGGGAAGTTATTGGGGGAGGGAGCCATTGTAATCCATAAGCTGTACTTTGGAAATTTATATTCATTAAATAAAAGTTAAAACAAAAGAAAATGAAAGCCATAATGAGATACCACTGCATCCTTGTCAGAATGGCTCTTATGAAAAACAGAGAAAGTACCAAATACTGGCAAGAGTGTGAAGAAAGGGGAACTCATACATTGCTGTTGGGAATGTGAATTAGTGCAACCATTGTGGAAAATAGTAGATTAATTCCTTAAAAATTTAAAAAAGATAACTTTCATATGATCCAGAAATCCCACTATTCCATATTTACAAAAAAAAAGTGAACTCATTCTATCAAAGAAATACCTGCCCCATCATGTTTATATCAGAACTGTACACTATAGCCAAAAAAAAAAAATGGAATCAACCAAGCATCTATCATCAAATGAATGGATAAAGAAAATCTGATGCGCACACACAATGGAATACAATTCAGCCACAAACAAAAAGAAAGCAGATAGCAGAAGGGAGGGAAGGAAAGAGGGAGGGAGAGAGGGAAGGAGAGAGAGAAGGAGAAAGGAAGAAATAGAAGGAAAGAAGGAAAGAAGGAAAGAAGGAAAGAAGGAAGGAAGGAAGGAAGGAAGGAAGGAAGGAAGGAAGGAAGAAAGAAAGAAAGAAAGAAAGAAAGAAAGAAAGAAAGAAAGAAAGAAAGAAATTAAACCCAGATACTCTGATATAGGAAGTGGGTATCTTAGGTGCTAGATCAATCATCTACTTTCACGTACATATTCTTTTATTTTTAAGATTTTTTTCACTTATTTGAAATGCAGAGTGACAGAGACTGAAAGACAGAGAGAGATCATCCACATGCTGGTTCACTCACTAAATGGCCACAATAGCCAAGCCTAGGCCAGGCTGAAACCAGAACCCTGGAGCTCCATCTGGGTTTCTCACAGGTGAGACAGGGGTCCAAGTACTTGGGCCATCATCAACTGTCTTCCCTGGTGCATTGTTAGGGAGCTGGGTCTGAAATGTAGTAGCTGAGAAAAGAACTTCTGCCCCTTTAAGGATTGCCAAAGTCACAAGCAGAAGTTTACCACACTGCACCACAGCACTGGCCCCATACATATTCTTAATCCCAGAACTGGCCACATAGTGGGTATCATTTTTCATAGAGGCAACAGCAAATCATTTAACCTCACTCAGGCCCTAGATGTAAAGCCAGCCATCTTGGATCTAAATGTTTCTCTTTTTCTTTCTTAAACCTCATCTTTCATTTCATTTTCACAGCACTCTTTCTTTTTTAAAATATTTATGTATTTATTTATTTATTTGAAAGGAAGAGTGACAGAGAGAGAAGGAGGGACAGCAAGAGAGAGCTTCCACATGCTGGTTCATTCCTCAAATGGCCTCAATGGCCAGAGACGGGGCTGGGCCAAAGTCAGGAGCCAGGAGCTTCAGAAAGGACTCCCACATAGGTGCAGGGAACCAAGTACTTGGGTTTTCTTTACTGCCTTCCCAGGTGCATTAGCAGGGAGCTAGATCATAAGTAGAGCAGCTAGGACTCAAATAGGCTACTGCACGGAATATCAGCATCATATGCAGTGTCTTTACCTGCTATGTCACAGCGCTGACTCCTTTCACAGTGTTTCAGCTGAAAAAGACTCTTCATGTCTGCACAAAGGCAGAGTCTTCCTGGTGGCAAATCACCTGATAAGGACCTTGGAAATGGGGGAAATTCCATTTCTAAAGTATATTCCAATATCCTAAAATTATAAAATCTTAAGGATAGTTTTTCTTGTCCCAAGTAGGGTATGGACAAAGCTCTCCTCACAACTCCAAGAAAATATAAATGGAAAAATTTCATTTGCTAAAAATACCAAAAAACAAAACCTGGTGTGTTCAAAACATAAATGTAACACAAACTTATATCCCCCGCAGGAAAATTTACAGTGAAGGAAAGAGTTAAAGATAACTTCTTGAGTACTCTCTTGTCTCTATAGTGTATTACATTTACTCAAGACATCAATTAATAAGTTAAATTAGTATAACTAGAATAATTATTTAAGTTTTAATATATTTATTATTCAAAGAAATTATGTGCCAAATGAATATGGAGAATACTTACTAAAATTATATTTTATATGTAAAACATTTGTAATGTTAATATTAGAAACACATTCACATCTTGATTAAAATATTATTAAAGTATATTTCTAGTAATTAGAATTTTTTAGTAATTCTCTAAGTCATTTTATAGTGAATACAGTTTGCTTATTATTGAATTTACTTATTCTTTTTAATATCTGTGGATAACAAACATATTAGTTTTCATAAGTATAAATTCTCCATGTATTTATTTAATTTGTATAAAAATATACTAACCGGCCATGGCTCTAAGAATAGACTAATCTATATTTGATTCATAATATATTTATGTTCAGAAGAAAAATAGCTGCATCAATGCCAATGATTCTGTAGCTGAACTACAAGCAAAAAAATACCCAGTAAGTAGCATAATAAAAATAACTTCCTTCATTACAAATTAAGTTGCCAAGTATTTAGATTTCAAATAGCAAAACTCTATATCACAAAACTTGGGGAACAAGGTTCTTTTCATCTCACTGTTCTACTAAATCCAGACTGTGACCTTCATGCTTTTATTTCAAAGTGTCCACAGTTATATTCCAGGTAGCAGAATCAAGGCAGTGATAAGATAAAGTAGATTTGGAAGCTCTTTTTAATGAAAGATGTCACAGGGCACTTCAATTTACATTTAATGGGCTAAAAGCTAGTTACAAGTTTACATCAAACTCAAGACACTCAACAATGAGTTATCCAGGCAGTTTGGCACCAGATAAACTGTAATATTATTACGGGAAAAGAGTAGATGAAGGAAGCAGGTAAATCTGCCCTTTCCACTGATTATGACAAAATGCTTGTTTTTTTCCATTTTGAAAAATAAGAAGCAGTGACTTATTTAATTAATTAATTAATTTACTTACTTACTTACTGGCATTGTGGCACAGTGGGTTAATATGCTACCTGTGACACAGACATACCATAGGGATTCTTGTTCAAATCCCAGTTGCTCTGCTTCATCCAACTTCATGTTAATGTGCCTAGAAAAATAATGGAAGATGGCCCAAATGCTTAAGCCCCTTCCTTGCAATTGGGAGATCCCTTTGGAGTTCCAAGCTCTGGCTTGGCCCAGCCCCAGCCATTTCAGTTACACGGGGAGTGAACCAACAGACAGAAGAACCTCCCCTCCCCTCCTGTTCTCCCCTCCCCTCCCTTCCCCTCTCCTCTCCTCTCCTACTGTCTCCATTTTAATCTCGCATTTGCCTTTTAAATATATAAATAAACAAATATTTTAAGTAGTTGGACATTGGGAAACAACTTCCATTATTCTGTCACAGAAACTTCTATAAACACATGTATCCTCCTAGATCCGGAGATCTTTGGGAGGGCTTCCAACATACTAGGCTGCTAGAAGTTGAAGAATTGTGGTGAAGGTTTAAACAATACACTTTGGAGATCTCTGCAGTTGATTATGTTGGACAGAAGTATGCATGTTTAGATTCAGTATTTACATGGATAATATCACAAACCTCATATTGTTATTAATAAAAGATTGCTTCAAAGTAATTTATATCACTAGGAAGTCCAATTAATTTAAAAAATAGGTGCCCAATTAAATTTCAAAGAAAACATTTTGCATTCATGGGGTGGTAAATTTCACTTCACTTGAAACATGAACCCAGTAAGTGGGTTGGGTTTAGGATAGAATATCAGGGAGAACAGAAACTGTTGAGTCACTTAGAGAAACAAACAAGCATGTTAGCCTGGTCAGAATTAGAGGACACACAGAAGAGTTGTCCTGTTGGATTTGGAGAAAATCATGTGAAATCTTACTATATGCTTATCCTGGAGTATCTTTTAATTGATTGGTAATTTTACAGTTCAAGAAATAAATGATTTAATTAATAAACTAAACACAAATACAATAAAACATGCATGCCTCAACACACGTAGAGATCTACATGCTGCTATACCTATCTAGACACTTTGAATTGGGAGATTAAAAAAATTGAAAAGCTGAAAAAAAGTCATTTATCTTTTTTTAGTAGTCACTAAAAAATAGAAATCAATATTACATTTAAGGTGTAGTTGCTTGTATTATTTTGGAAGAATATTATTTGTGAGAAGGGATTTGATGAAATTATCTTGTAGCTTCTCCTGTGTCTACTAATTGTGTATGGTTGTCAATGTACATCTTGAGAGGCAGCAGGGAATACCCCATGTAATTGTATCCCCGTCATTTACATGGGGGACTTGAGTTGAATTCCAGCTTCCTGGCTTTGTCCTGGCCCAGGCTTTTTTGTTGTGGGTATCTGGGGAGTGACCACGTGGATGGAAGACACCTGTCCGTCTGTATCTTTCCCTTTCCTGGTCTTTCAATTAAATAAAATAAATAACTTTTTTTAAGAGAAAGGGATCTAGTGAATGTTTATTCATCTGAATTTATTGCATAATATGAAAAATATTATACTAGTTAGATTCAGAGGAAAGAAACAGAAGATAAAACTAGGGAAAATATGAAACAATTTATCGAATCTAAATTCTAGAAACATGAAAATTAAGAAAATGTATACTATAAGTACTAAAAAGACAAAAATTCTTAACTGAATTTTGTTTTAAAGCAGATTATACTCATTATCACTTTTGACTTCTAATATTTCCACCTATGAATATCTGTCTTCATTTATTAAGTATTCATCCACTAACTAACACAAAAATCACAATTTACCCTCTTCTGAACTTTATCTGGTAAAAATAATACAATCCCAGAAGTTAGATGATAGTAGACTACTACTGTATTTTATAGGTTATTTATTTATTTATTTATTGACAGGCAGAGTTAGACAGTGAGAGAGAGAGACAGAAAGAAAGGTCTTCCTTCCGTTGGGTCACTCCCCAAAATGGCCACTACGGCCAGTGCGTTGCACCTATCTGAAACCAGGAGCCGGGTGCTTCCTCCTGGTCTCCCATGAAGGTGCAGGGCCAAGCACTTGGGCCATCCTCCACTGCCTTCCTGGGCCACAGCAGAGAGCTGGACTGGAAGAGGAGCAACCGGGACAGAATCCGGTGCCCCAAACGGGACTAGAACCTGGGGGTACCGCTGCCCCAAGCGGAGGATTAGCCTACTGAGCCCTGGCACCAGCCTACAGATGATTTTAGAGATGATAGATATGTATATTTACTAGACCAACTAAGATAGTGACCTAAAAAAAGAAAGATAGCAAAGAGGAGAATGTTTGGGGACTTATATGTCATTCTATGAGAGAAAATACTTTTGTAAAGGAATGATATTCTCCCACTTCAAAAATAATTTTTAAAAATTAACAATGGTAGTAAACTCTTATACAAAGACTGGCTTTGCCAGAGGGCACTTTGTTATCCATTTTTCATCCTTTTTTCCTTAGTTTTATTCCGTATTATTCTACTTCATTCTCTCTAGCCCCATTATTTCTGAATCATTACCTCTGACTCCAGTTATTTATTCATTTATTTATTTATTCAAGCATTAACAATGCTCAGACTTTCTTGGCTCAGCAATCTACAGATCATTCATCAGCATGTAAATGCATTCCCAGCAGTGACCTTGGCATTCTGAGAACAATCTCCTTCTTAACCCTTGTCCATTAGGTCAGTGTCTGTGTTCCCAATCATGCTAAGTCTATGGAGAACCTTGATTATCTTAAAGCTTATATTTGTATGTGTTCTTTGTAGCTTTCTTGTATTATTAAAAAAAAAAACACTGAGCAATAATACGAGAAATCAGCAGCTGCTATTAAACCATTATTTATTCTTTCATGGCAATATGGTCCCAATTTAGATTTTTTTTTCTGGAGTACTTCACTTGTAGTGAAGTGTTCAGTGGAGTAGAGTAGTTCTCAAGTAACATTGCAGAGGTAGTTCTAGACTCCCAGGCATGAGAAACCATTTTTCTGCCAAGAGCCATTTGAATAGCTATACTATTATTCACCAGCCATACAAAATTATCAACTTAAAAATTAGCCTACTATAGATATATTGAATTTTTAGTTCTTGAATTTGTGATTATGTTAGCAGGGCCAGACCAAATGATTTTGCAGGCATTATACAGCCTGTGGTCTGGAGGTTCCCTATCCATGCAAATAGTTTTCTCATGATTTGGACACATGGGTTGTGATTCATGACATATGTCTCTTACCCATGTTATTCTCTCAGCCTGGAAGGATTATTTTCTTCTTGTGAACTCTTGATACATCAAAGCTACAACTTTAAGAGAGTCCTCACAAATCTTTTAAACACTGAACAGGAAAAAAATGCTATTTGTGTGCACAGAAAATTTCACATTTGAATCTTATTCTACCAATATTAGTCTCATGACTTTGTCACATTTACATATTTGTCTCACAAGAAATAGAGTAAATTAGAATGATAAATATGCTAAAAAGAAAAGAATCATTGAGAAAGGTAAGCCTAGAGTAAATGGGAGCAAAATGATAAGGGAGAGAATCAACAGATTTGGCACAAGGCAAGGTGATTCCTCACTGCCTTGGTTACTATATCAAGTTGAGCAATGCTGAGACATACAGCTTGAGCAACATGCAGGACTTAGGACAGACTGACGGAAGTTTACTGGAAGGGATCCTACTATTCACAGCATCACTCAAAAACAGGAAAGATTCATGTGCCTGAATTCTTTCTGCCTCTCATTGTCACAGGTGTAGTTTCAATACACAGGCAGGAAAATAACATTTCCGGATTATTGGTTGAATCATCTGGCTGTGTGGTGAACACTCAAGAAGTGGAGGCTCTGAGCCTCCGTGATGTGGTGCTACATGCATCTCTGAAAGAGGATCAGCTTGGTGAGGAAGGGTAGCAACAGAGCACAACAATAGCAGGTGGTTGTGGGAATCTGAGAAGGTTCACCAGGTTTATATGCCAACACAGTATCTGTTACAACATGCTGGGCAATACTAGAGGGTGAAGACTTTGTACAGTTCCTGATATTTAGTAATTTAAATGAATGCATCAGAAAAGGCACAAATCAGCAACATCGACAGCCTATTACTTCATTCTTTTGAAAAAAGATGTAATAAAACAGTTACTCAGATAATGATATGTCAGTTAATTGAGTTTTTTGTTCACTTTACTATTATTTTACCAATTAATTGCAAAGTATTATCAATATATATATGCTTATAGAAAATACCAAATTACTGGCCGGGGCTGTGGCTCACTAGGCTAATCCTCTGCCTGCAGTGCCGGCACCCTGGGTTCTAGTCCCAGTTGGGGGCGCTGGTTCTGTCCAGGTTGCTCCTCTTCCAATCCAGCTCTCTGCTGTGGCCAGGGAAGTGCAGTGGAGGATGGCCCAAGTGCTTGGGCCCTGCACCTGCATGGGAGACCAGGAGGAAGCACCTGGCTTCTGGCTTCGGATCGGTACAGTGCACAGGCCACAGCGCGCTGGCTGTAGCAGCCATTTGGGGGGTGAACCAACCGAAGGAAGACCTTTCTCTCTGTCTCTCTCTCTCACTGTCTAACTCTGCCTGTCCAAAAACAAACAAACAAACAAAAAAACAAATTACCAAAGAATTAAGTGAAACAAGGCAATCTTGAGTGATATATGTTGTACTTTATATTTTCAAAAATGATTGTGGCTCTCCCTTTTGCAAGTCTTCCTCTATTTGTGATATCCTAACATATTTTCAGTTTGTTGCTGCTCTTTACTTTAAATTCCCTATCTGTTTTCATCATAAAACCCTGAGAGGAGTGAAGAAAACTATCTAAAGCACAAGTTTCCTGGATAGATTCACTCCACTCTTTTCATACTTGTATTTTTGTTCTTTTGTTTCATTGCATTTCTGAATATTTATGAGTGTAAGTGTGCATAACAGAAATCAGTAGGAAACAATTACAATAACTTTAAAAATATAGCTGCCTAAATATCATCTTGATTTATTATTTTAGGAAAAGTGCATGTGTTTCTTTAATACAGCATTAAAAATATCAAATGTAAGGCGAGGAATGAAAGAAGCTGTTATGGACAATTTTCAAGTGTTTTTCTACACTCACTGGCACAGAGAAGTGGAGACTATATTTGCAAAGCACGCAGATGGAAGACTTGATTAAATGAAGCATATACTTAAGGAAAAATATATCACTATCCTTTGAGTCATCCATATGACCAGCATTTTCTTTTGGAAGACTTTTGTCAGTTTGATAGTTTTGTGGTACATGAGCCATGCCTTGATGCTTCTCCCCTTTTAACCCACCCTCTCAAACCCATAATTGGTCTATGCTCCATTTTTGAGTTTGGAAGAAATAGTCTCAGCACATAAAATGTGTACGTGTATGTATGTGTGTGTGTGTAAATTTATTAGAGATAAATGTAATGATTTCCAGAAAATAACTTAGCAAATAAGTACTTAAAATGTTATTTTAAAATGATAGATTTTTTTCTATTTTAGCTTTTCAAATATTCATTTACATGGGATATGAATACTGCTATAGTTTGAATATTAGTTTGGATATCCTCCAAAGGCCATTTGTTAGAGACTTAGTACCCAAAGTCATATATTAATGGTTAATGAATAGTGCTACTAATTAAAGGATTAAGGGTAGAAATGATCTAGTTATAATGTCTGAAGGTGGGAACTATGGGAAGGGGTTAGATTGGATTAATCTAACTGAATCATTGAGGCTTTACAAAGAGAGACACAGGGAAATGAATTAACATGCATGGAAAATATTATATTTCTCTGCTTCCTGGTTCTCTATGTGATGCTTCTGCAGATGTACCATCATCCTCACCCTCATCAGATGCCAGACCAAAAAGGACAACCAAGATTCAACTGTGAACCTCCAAAACTGTGAGGGACATAAAGCTTTCGCTTTTCAAATTAGCTTCACTTAGATACTTTTAGTTGTAGTAACAAAATATTAACTAGTACAGGTATATCACTACAAAATATCTCAAAATACCAAAAATGGAAGATAAAATACGGTAAGTTATTCAATAGCCTTTCATGTATAACTACCTGGTTTATTGTAATTTCTTTGTTTTTATTCTCTCTCTTTCTTTTGGCTCTACAAATCAGTAAAATTGATCATGAAGATATTTGAAGATATGAAGGTAGTCAACAATATTTACATAAATTATTGTAATTTATAATGTTACCTTTTAATAACATTTTTGTACTTTTCATGAATACAATTTCCTGGAAACACTGGAGTTATGATTCTCTTGGTACAGGGCATAATTTTTAAGCCTATATGCAAAATTCCGGTTTCTATATGAAATAGGTAAAGGGTGAACATTTCCCAGTCTTCTGCAGCCTCTATTAATCCTCAAACTGCCTGTTCTCTTTATTCACCCTGTGTGCCATATCGAATAAAATAATCTCTCTGAAATTTTATGACAAATGCCCACTGTGAAGTTTAACCTAAATTGTCTTCATAAAGGCATTTGAGTTTTAATCTTCAAAAGATTTACCAGCATCAATTATAAGTTTCTATCAGCAAAATTCAGATATTAAAATACAAAGAGATCAGAAAAAATTAAAGGGGTTTAATTCCTAAGACTCCCTTAAAGCCTGGTTATGAATTTTCATTGCATTTATTGTTGGCCCTAAGTTACAGTGGAGCCCAAATATCAGTCTACAAACAAGGGCTATCCTCTAGTTAAGAAACAGAATATTATTGAAGAACGAATTGGAAGCCAAACCCAACAGAGTTAAAAGAGACTTCAACCAAAGAAAACCCATGGGAGGAAATTAAAAAAAATTATTTATGGTAGCTGGGAAGAGAGGTAGCTAAGATCGCAAACAAGATTAAAATTTCAAAGATAACTTTCTTCAGTTAAAATGAATTTTTAGTATTTCTTGAGAAAAATTATCACTGCATTTAAAGTATGCCCATAGATTTTGTATTAAAGTGGACAAATATAATGCAAAAATCTGTGAGAGTCCTGTATCCAAAATGACTGACTAAAAGAAGAAAGGGTAGTATAAACACCTTCATTAGCAGACCTGACTAAATGGAGTGATGAAATAGGAAGTAGTAACATGTAGAATCACAAAATCTTGGACCCTGGAAAATCTATCTCATGGACTGAATTTCATCTTGTTTTTGAAATACAATTATATTTATATAATCTTATATAAATAAATAAATATCTTTACCATCTGAAAAATGTGACAGCATCTCATTGGCATACATTAGTTTCAGAACCTAGTTGTAAACATATTAAACAACTTTCCTTTGAGGGATTTCTAAGATATTCAGTTAACATTAGTTTAAGTTATGGGAAAAATACACTGAGTAGTATTGACTTGCTTCATAAGCTATTCATTGTGGCTGAAATTGGAATCTCATTAGCACCCAACTGAAAATATCATGCTTATAAATATCTATACCCAGCAAAGATTCTTTCTATATGTAGAAACTTTACTGAGTCAATTGTTCCAAATACCCAGATGATTTGGCTTCATGCTGTTCTCACACAAATAAGCTTGATATAGACATACTAATGAATGCTGAAGTGAATATTTGCATTTTCAAGAAGCATTTCATCCACTTTATTGTAACAACAACTGAAGATGGTGATAGTATCACAGTATATAAATATTAGTTTTTCTGATATTAGCAACTTTATTTTTGTAACTCAAGCCTATTTATCCATCATTCTTTTAACAAATCTGTAACCAACATCAGAAACATCATAAGTACATATCCCGAGATATGAATACAATGACGTTGAGATGCATGTTTATTTGTTTTATTCTAGTTGAAGCCTCTCATCTATTGGCACTAGGATAACAAGTGACAACATGTTTGTGAAATCACCTGAGATCAGAGAAGGAAGGCTTTTCAGATAATCTGTCCCAAATTAAATTAATATTATGCATGATGATCCCAGAAGAATCCAGTTATATTTAATTACCATATTTCTCATATATGTTTGCTATTTTAGGGTTCTCAAACTTTGGTTAGATGTTTCCTTTTGTCTAAAATTACTCCTCTTTTTGGGTAATTTTATACCATCTTCATGTAGTCATTAGAAGATGAAACTTAAGAAAATTTTCCTCTTTTTTCATGACTATGTTGGTATTTTATTTCTCTATAGTATCCCAAAACTTGTCTGTATCTTTTTTCATTTTTTTAAGACTTATTTATTTATATGAAAGGAAGAGTTGAAGAGAGGCAGAAGCAGAGGGAGTGAGGTATCTTCCATCTGCTGGTTCACTTCCCAGATGGCCACAATGGTCAGAGGTGCACCTATCTGAAGCCAGGGTGGGAATTTCTTCCGGGTCTCCCACGTGGGTGCAGGGGCCCAAAGACTTGGGCCATCTTACATTGCTTTCCCAGGCCACAGCAGAGAGCTGGCTCAGAAGTGGAGCAGCCAGGACTAGAACCGGTGCGCATATGGGATGCCAGCACTGCAGATGGTAGCTTTACCCACTATGCCACAGGGCTGGCCTAGTCCACATCTTTTTTTTTTTTTTTACAACACTTATTCAACTTTGTTTTAATTATAGATTTGTATATGTGTTCATAAACATGTTAATCTCTTTCAGGGTAGGATGTGCCTTTTCTTTAAAATTTCATTGTGTCTACAGAGTTCATTGTGTGGCCAAAATGTAGTAGGTATTTAAAAAAAAGTGTGTTGGGGGCTGGCACAGTGGTGTAGTGGGCTAAAGCCTCTGCCTGTGGCACCAATTCTACTCCCAGCTGATCTTCTTCGGATCCAGCTCTCTGCTATGGCCTGGGAAAACAGAAGATTGTCCAAGTGCTTGGGCCCCTGCACCCACGTGGAAGACCCAGAATTAGCTCCTGGCTGCTGGCTTCAGATCAGCCCAGCCATGGCTGCTACAGCCATTTGGGGAGTGAACTGGTGGATGGAAGACCTCTCTCTCTCCCTCTCTCTCTCTCTGTAACTCTACCTCTCCAAATAAATAAATAAAATATTTTTAAAAGTGTGTTGAATAAATGTAATGGTATTTTAGTCAGCCCTCACCTTACATGAATATCTGAGGAATTCCCTCCCTATATTGCATTGTTTGGTAATTTGCAACGAAGTGTTGACTGTAAGCAAAACATACAACACAGTAGGCAGCATGAATTTTGATTGGAAGATAGTCACTTTATGTTGTGCTACCCTTAGGAAATTAAAAACTGCATGGCCTCAGGAGGAGTTTGACATTAAATGGACTGTTCCAGAGTGTATAACCTTTGGAAATGTAAGTAATTTCAAATGGGCCACCAATTTTGGACTCACAAGTATTTGCTTAATTAATATACTTGAATATCTTTTAAGTGAACTTACAACATGTAAATACCATAACAAAATTATGGAAAGTGATTCAAGTTTGTATTTATAGGAAGAAATGTCATTAAATAAGAAAATTATTAGCTTTACATTTGTTGGCAATGAAATTTAGATTGCTTCATTCTGACATTGACCAGAATGATCAGTTCAGTACAAGTGATGTCAACCATAATTCCAAATTGAAAAAAAATTGAGAAACTATTATACATATATCAAATCTCTGTCGGTCTCTACACAAACACACACACAGACATACCAGAGACCAGAGACTTTGTTGAGTTGCATGAGGAACAGAATGCCCATTGACTGGCAGACAGCTGGAATACATTAGTAATTCTACTTCTAAGAAATTTATCAGGCTCAATTTCTTTAAATTAAAAAAAATGTAAATATTTTAGCAGACATAAAAATTTTACATGTTTAGAGTTACTGGGTGATGTTTAATTGCATATGTCTATATTATACACACACATTTATATATATATATATATAAACATCCACACATACATGCATGCTTATAGTTTAATGTCCAATCAGGATCTATCTCTTCAAACATTAAACATTTCTTTATAGTGGAAATGTACAAAATCTATTGTTGATGTTTTTCGTAAAGAAAGAAATATATATTACTATAATAAAGTCACATTAATGTGCACTAGAACCCTAAAACTTCTTAGTTCTAGCAAATAATGCCCTCTAGAAGCTTCTTATTTACAAGCAAGTATTATGAAATTGGCATACAAATTATATTTAGGCTCCTTTCTAATCTTTATATTTCATTTTCCATAATTTCTGAAATACACATATAAGAATTCTTCATTGTCTCAGAAATGTCTACCTTTGACTCCTATCAAATGTAAACTGTGGAGATATCCCTTAGCAGAAAAGAACTACAAAAAATTTCATTACTTTCACTGTGTGTTTAGTTTACCAGTTAAATTAATCCCTAGCATTTGTGCAGGCTGAAGAAAATATCAAATATTATTTTGCCTTGGAGGAAATTAGTTTTGAGACTTTCTTTACAGCTCCTTCTTTCCTGCTTTTAATTTTTTTTTACTTTAAAAGAATTCTTTTTATTCTTATTTATTTGAAAAAGAGAGAGAGTGTGTGTATATGAGAGAGAGACAGAGAGACAGAGAGACAGAGACAGAGAGAGATACAAAGATCATTTCCCATCAGTTCATTCCCTAATGCCCCGACAACTGGAGCTGGGTCAGGCTGCAGTCAGGAGCTGGTCTCCTGGTTGGCAGGACCCAAGTACTTGAGGCATCCCTATTTCTTGGGTTGCAAGTTAAGTTCATACTGAAATCAGAAGAAAGGCTATGACGTGAACCAGGCACTAGGATGTGGGTGTTTTAACTGCTACACCAAATACCAGTCCCCCAAATAAATACAAAAATAGAACAACAAATAAATAAATATTTAACATACAAATAAATAAATATTTAACAAATAAATAAATATAGAACATACTCTTAACCAATGATCAATGTAGTTAAAGTAAGCAGGCTTTCTAAATATATTCCATTATGAATAACAGAAATATTTTCAATCAAGTTCTCTAAACATATTCCCTTATTTCTAGTTGTCTACCCTACCATGTAAGTAGAAAATAAAAATATCACACACTGTAGTAGATAACTCTTGATAACATCAAAACATAGATAGTGGGGCCACCATTGTGGATTAGCAGGTAAAGCCACTGTCTGCAATGCTGTCATCTAATATGAGTGCTGATTCATGTCCTAGCTGCTCCATCCCTACTAATGGCCTGGGAAAAGTGATGGAAGATAGCCCAGGTGCTGGGCCATTGCCACCTATGTAGGAAACTCAGATGAAGCTCCTACCTCCTAGTTTTCTTCTGGCTTATCTCTGGCTGTTGAGGCTACTTAGGGAATAGACTAGCAGATAAGAGGTTTCTCTCTCTCTCTCTCTCTCTCTCTCCCTCCCTCCCTCCCTTCCTCCCTCCCTTCTTCCCTGTTTATCTCTCCAACTCTCTCTCTATTTCAAATAAATAAATAAATAAATATTAAAAATAGATATTCACCAGTATTTGGATACTAAGCATAGTTCAAAATTGATTGGGATGAAGATCCACTACCTCGAATTGTCTCCATGCAAACAACTTTTAAAGAATTGAGTTGTACTCCAGAGAATATTTGAATTGGCCAAATGGTTTGAATAACGTCAGAATGCAATTTCAATTACTCTTGATTTGATTTTTGTGTTCTTCTCTCTTTCTTTTTTAAAGGTTTATTTACGTTTATGTATTTGAAATGAAGAAGGAGAGAGAGAGAGAGAGAGAGAGAGAGAGAGAGAGAGACCATGTACTGGTCCACTTACGAAGTAGCTGATTCACCTGGGTCTGGGTCAGCTGAATCCAGGAGCCAGGAACTACATCCTGGTTGCTCACATGTGAGGCGAGGGGCAGGCACTTGGGCCAACATCCATTGCCTTCCCAAGCCCATTAGCAAGTAGTTAGATTGGAAACACAGGACTCAAGACAGGCACACCAATATAGTATGGCTGTGTCACAAGTGGAAGTTTAAGCATCTGTGCCACAATATTGGGCCCTTGTCACTTATCCTTTTTACCATTTCTTATGCAATCTATTTTCAACCTGATGTTTAACTGTGATGGTTCCAAATGACTATTGCATCTTTTATGTGATCTGAGTTTTCTGCTAATACATTCCTAAAATCCTCTTTCAGCAAAAGATTAAAGCCACCATGAAATTAAGAATGAATATTTCAACCAAGTCATTTGATAGAAGCTTAAAATAGTATTAATTTCTACCTACAAGTATTATCAATTTGCATAAATACACTATTATGTCAAGAAATTCTGAAACATGTGAAAATATTGAAAAATAAATAAGCCTCTCAGAAATATCTTTTTTAGGTTCACCTCAATTAAGAATGTTTATTGTTACTGTGAAAGAAAAGTGAGGAAGTACTAAAAAATTATATTCTTATTATTCAGAGATAGCCTTGCTAATGCAATGTTGGCATATTTCCTACTAATCCTTTTATACATTGAACATATTACTATAATATTATATCTATTCTAAAATTAGGTTGGAACACAAATATTATTTTACCCCATAATTATTACCATGCTATCTATCTAAAAAACATATAGGTCAACACTTCTCTTTGGAACCATAAAGATGTATTTAATCAAATTTAAGTGAAGATTAACATATGACATTATCATAAATTCATTAAAATCATGTACACCTTAGAATAGTAACACAATTATTGTTTTTAAAGTTAAAATAGCTTATTAGTTACATTTCTTGAGATTACTGAGCAAAATAATTTATATACATATCTCATTGAACCTCTCTTTAAGTCTAGGATGGAAACCATAGATATTTTTATACTGTAGATGAGAAAAATGGGGTTTAGAGACATTAAAATTCTCCTTAAAGTCACAGAGAGAGTAAACGTTGAAGTAGGGGCTATCACACCATTATTAGAAAGCACCAATTTAAAATTCTATCTCTGGGATTGGCGTAAGATGGCATAGTAGGAAGGGCGCTTACCACTCTAGTCTAAGAGAAGATAGTTTAATAAAAGTGGAGAGAGTGCAGTCTCATGGAAGCACTAGTGAGAAAACAGCAGAGAAAACTCTATGCAAATTAGAGGGACACAGAGGACCTATGTGGAGGGTATGGACAAGCACAGATCAGGACCCAGAAGCCAAGAGCCTTCACACCAGTTTTGGAGAGAGGTGAGACCAGAATACAGCAGCCCAAGCCACTGGTGATAAAGCTACAGGAAAAGCCTAGAGGGAATCCAGCCTAGAGCCCTTTGGGGGATAGTGTACCTGCCAAACTAGACGAGGAAAAAAAGGGGGGGTGGCTCGATTCTCTCTCCGTAATTATGAGGTAACAGTGTCATGTAACAAGCCAATGGAGAGCGGGTGCCATTTTAGACATATGTAACAGCTGTGTCAGCTTGTGTCCATGCCCAGCAACCAGCCCAGTGGAGACTCCTGTGTCTGCCGAGGAGAACTGATGGGGGCTGGGTGCTTGTTACTGTGGGAAGCTTGTGTGCCAGAACTGTGAAAACACTGAGACTGTGGGGCTTTGAAAACACTAAGGCTGCGTGGGAAAGCTCCAGGTGTGGTTGGGACTTTGAGATACCCACATGCTCAGGAGCTCCACATGCTCAGGTATCCCTAGTTCCTAGGTGAGGGTCATGCTGAGAAATCTGTTTACATTGAGGACTGCACATATCCTTTGTGTGGTCTTTGTGGAAGTACGGATGGATATTATACCCACTGGGGCTAGCACCAAGGCATTGGTCTCACTTGAGGAGAGGAAATGAGCTGAGTCTAAATTGACAGAACAGAAAAACCTCCCCTCTGATTAAAATAAATAAACAAATAAACAAATGAAAAGAGGAGATTTACCATGCCAATCCTATGTGTCACCTTAACACTCTCTCCACCATGGAGTACTGAATAGAGCTCCCTGGCCACATCCACCACAGGCCTCTGGATATTCCCTGAAAGCACACATTCTGCTAATCTACAGAGACATAGTCCAAAGATAAAAGCCACTACATTATAAAAATAAAGAAACCACCAAGTATATCCACAAATGCCAAATAATAAATGCACCAATTGAAGAAACTAGAGGCCGGCTCCACGGCTCACTAGGTTAATCCTCCACCTGTGGTGCCAGCACTCCGGGTTCTAGTCCTGGGTCGGGGTGCCGGAATCTGTCTCGGTTGCCCCTCTTCCAGTCCAGCTCTCTGCTGTGGCCTGGGAAGGCAGTGGAGGATGGACCAAGTACTTGGACCCTGCACCTGGCTCCTGGCTTTGGATCAGCACAGCACACTGGCCATAGCAGCCATTTGGGGGGTTAACCAATGGAAGGAAGACTTTTCTCTCTCTCACTAACTGCCTGTCGAAAAAACAACAACAACAACAACAAAAAAAAAAAAAAGAAAGAAACTGGAATAAGGAACACAACATGACTCCCTCAAAAAAATAGGACATTTCAAAATTACATTGTGAAGATGAAGAGTTTGAAGAAATGCCAGATATGGAATTCAAAAAATTTATCAGAGGGCTACTTAGAAGTAATCAGTAGCAAATAAGCAAAATAATGAAATCTGTGCATGACATGAAAAAAATTTCTCCCACACAATTGAGACCCTAAAGAGAAAGCAAAATGAAATCTTGAAATGAAGAATTCAACAGAACAATAAAAATACGGTGGAAAGCCATAACAATAGAATTGGTGAAGCAGAAGAAAGAATATCCAACTTAAAAGACAAATTGCAGGAAATTGTACAGTCAGACAAAAAACACGAAGAGGAAATTTGAAAACTAGAAAACACAGTTGGGAATCTACAGGATCTATCAAATGACCCAGCATAACAGTTCTACATACAGACTGAATGTAAATGGATGGAAAATGATACTCTATGCCAACAGAAATCAAAAAAGAGCTGTTGCAGCCATCCTAATATCAGAAAAAATACACCTTAACACAAAACCTGTTAAAAGAGACAAAGAAGGGCACTAGGAAATGACTAAGGGATCAATTCAACAGGAAGATATGCATTTAATTACATGGCACGTGGCTATTTAAAAGAAATATTAAGGGATCAAAAGGGAGACAAAGACTCCAATACGATAGTAATAGGGGACTTCAATATGCCATTTTTAGCAATGGACTGATCAAACAGACAGAAAATCAGCAAGGAAACAACTGAGTTAATCATAACCATAGGCCAAAAGGACTTAACAAATATCTACAGAACACATTCTTCTACCAGTACATGGAACTTTCTCTAGGATTGAACACATGTTAGGCCATAATACAAGCCTCAGCAAATTCAAAAAACAAAATCATACCATGCATCTTCGTGGACCACAATGGAATGAAGATGGAAATCAGCAACTCAGGAATCTCTAGAACACATGCAAAAACATGGAGAATGAGCAACGTGCTTCTGAATGAATAGTGAGTCATTAAAGGAATCAAAAGAATTAAAAAAAAATTTTGAAAATAGATGAAGACGGCAATACAACCTATGAAAACCTATGGGATAGAGTAAAAGCAGTGTTAAGAGGAAAGTTTATAGCAATCAGTGACTACATCAAGAAACTGGAGGGTCCGGTGCTGTGGTGCAGCAAGTTAATGCCCTGGCCTGTAGCACCGGCATCCTATATGAGCACCAGTTCGAGTCCTGGCTGCTCCTCTACCGATCCACCTCTCTGCTATGCATTGGGAAAGCAGTAGAAGATGGCCCAAGTCCTTGGGCCCCTGCACCTTTGTGGGACGCCAGGAAGAAGCTCTTGGCTCCTGGCTTCGGATCGGCACAGCTGAGGCTATTGAGGCCATCTGAGGAGTGAACCAGCGGATGGAAGACCTCTCTCTGTCTCTACCTCTCTCTGTAACTCTGTCTTTCAAATAAATAAAAGAAATCTTAAAAAAAAGAAACTGGAAAGGCACCAAATAATTGACCTATCAATGCATCTCAAATATCTAGAAAAACAACAGCAAACCAAATACAAAACTAGTAGGAGAAAAGAAATAATTAAACTTAGAGAAGAAATAAACAAAATTGGAATCAAAACAATACAAAAGTTGAGCAAAACGAAGAGATGGATTTTTGAAAAAATAAACAAAATTGACACATCATTGGCTCAACTAACCAAAGAAAGGAGAGAGAAGACCCAAATCACTAAAATTAGAGCTGCAAAAGGAAATCTAACAACAGACACCACAGAAATAAAAAGAATCATTAGAAACCACTACAAAGAGCTGTATGCAAACAAACTGGGAAACCTAAAAGAAATGAATAGATTCCTGGATACATTCAACCCACCTAAATTGAGCCATGAAGACAGAGAAAACCTAAACAGACCAATAACCAAGACAGAAATTGAATCAATAATAAAGACTCTCCCAAGAAACCAAAGCCCAGCATGGCTTCACTGCTGAATTCTACCAGACACTTAAATAAGAACTAACTCAAACTCTGTTCAAGTGAAGTCAGCATCATCTTAATTCCTAAACCCAGAAAAGACACAATAGAGAAAGAGAACTACAGACCAATTTCCATGATGAACAAAAACTTAAAAATCCTCAACAAAATTCTGGCCAGTTGAATCCAACAGATCAGAAAGATCTTCCACCAGGACCAAGTGGGATTTGTCCCTGTTAGGGAAGGATGGTTCAGCATTCACAAATCAATCAGTTTGATACCTCACATTAACAAGCTGAAGAACAAAAATCATATGATTATCTCAATAGATGCAGAGAAAGCATTTGATAAAATACAATAGTGTTTCATGATGAAAACTCTAGGCAAACTAGGTGTAGAAGGAACATTCTTCAACACAGTCAAGGCAATTTATTACAAACCCACAGCTAGTGTCCTATTGAATGGGGGAAAAGCTGGAAGCCTTCCAACTGAGATCCAGAACCAGACAAGGATGTCCATTCTCACCATTGCTATTCAATATAGCCCTGGAAGTTTTAGCAACAGCCATTAGGCAAGAAAAAAGAATCAAAGGGATACAAATTGTGAAAGAGGAACTTAAACTATCTTTATTTGCAGATGACATGATTCTGTATATAGGGGATCCAAAGGACTCCACCAAGAGACTGTTGAAACTCATAGAAGGGTTTGGTAACGTAGCAGAATATAAAATCAGTACACAAAAATCAACAGTCTTTGTATACACAGACAATGTTACAGCTGAGAAAGAACTTAAATATCAATCACATTAACAATAGCTACCAAAAATCAAAAACTTTGGAATAAATTTAACTAAGGATGTCAAAGATCTCTTCATTGTGAATTACAAAATATTAAAGAAAGAAATAGAAGATACAAAAAAAATGGAAAAATCTTCCATGTTCATTGAATGGTAGAATCAATATCATCAAAATGTCCATTCTTCCAAAAGCAATTTGCAGATCCAATGCAATAACAATCAAAATACCAAGGACATTCTTCTCAGATCTGTAAATATGAAGTTGAAATTCATACGGAAACATAGGAGACCCTCAATAGCTAAAGCAATCTTATACAACAAAAACAAAGATGGAGGCATCACAATACCAGATTCAAGACACACAAAAGGGCAGTTATAATCAAAACAGCCTGGTACTAGTACAAAACACACGGTTAGACAATGGAACAGAGCAAAAATGCCAAAAATCAATCCAAGAATCTACAACTAACTTACATTTGACAAAGGAGCTAAAATCAAACCCTGGAGCAAGGACAGTCTCTTCAACAACTGGTGCTGTGAAAACTGGATCTCCATATGCAGAAGTATGAAAAAATACCCCTCCCCTTACACCTTATACAAAAATTCACTCAAAATGGATTAAAGACCTAAATGTATGACCTGATACCATCAAATTATTAGAGAACATTGGGGAAACCCTATAAGATATAGGCACAGGCATAGAGTTATTGGAAAAGACCCCAGAGGCACAAGCAATCAAGCCAAAATTCACAAATGGGATTACATAAAATTGATGAACACTCAGGAAAATGAAGAGGCGACTGACAAAATGGGAGAACTATGCAAACTATGCAACTGATAAATAACTAGAGTATATAAAGAGATCAAGAAACTCCACAACAACCTAGTTAAGAAATGGGCAAGGGACTTAACTAGAAATGTCTCAAAAGATGAAATCTAATGGATAACAGACACGTGAAAAAAAACTTAGGATCACTAGCCATCAAGGAATTGCAAATCAAAACCACCATGAGGTTTTACCTCACCCCAGATAGAATGGCTTTCATACAGAAATCAACAAAAAACAAATGCTGGTGAGGATGTGAGAAAAAAGTTACCCTAATATACTGTTGGTGGGAATGTAATCTGGTAAATCCACTATGGATGATACTATGGAGATACGTCAGAAATCTGAATATAGATGTACCATAAACCCAGCCATCCAACTCATGAGAATTTATCCAAGGGAAATGAAATCAGCATATGAAAGAGCTATCTGCATCTCCATGTATATTGTAGTTCAATTCACAATAGGCAAGACATGGAATCAACCTAAATGCCTGTCAACTGAACACTGGATAAAGAAATTATTGGGTATGTACACTATGGAATACTACACAGCATCATAAATAAATTGAATCTGGTCATTTACAATAAAATGGATTAATCTGGAAAACATCATACTTAGTGAAATAAGCCAATCCCAAATGGACAATTACCACAGGTTCTCCCTGACTTGTGATAGCTAATAGACACCTAAAAGGTAATCTGTAGAAGTGAAATTGACACTTTGAGAAGCAATGACTTGAACAGCCCTTGTCTTGATTGTAGATTAAAAGTTTTTTTTTAATAAACTATTTGTTGAACTCTTTGCTTAAGATAGAGTTAAACATATGTGTATAAAGTCAATTGAAAACATATCTCAGTAAAAATAAGAGTGGGGATAAGAGAGGGAGGAGGAAGACTGGAGGGAAAATTGTGGGAGGGTGGGCATGATGGGAAGAATCACCATGTTCCAAAAGTAGTAATTATGAAGTGTGTGAAGTTTGTAACTGTAAAGCTGTGTAGTTCTGCATACATTCCTATGGACTTACTTCTAAGGATATAATTTAAAAACTTGCTATGGGATCCCAGATCCCCTTAAGCTGGGTGGTAAAAATACCACTTTAAGTGTTAAAGTGATCATATGGATAGGATGAAGGGTCTGGTAATAATAATAGATAGAATTAAGAAGCAGTTGATGCTGCAACATGGGAAGCAGTTCCACACATCAGATTCATAGAATGACAATCACTTTAAATAGAACTCTGACCTCAGAATCAGCCCTTAAGGCATTCTGGTCTGGATGAAAAGTCCACAAGAGCATTTCAGGGATAGAAAGCCAAGACACTGTAGCAAAAAAGGTCCTACATGAAGGACTTTAGTAGGTAAGACCCCAGTGGAAAGAAGTGGTCATCAAAGAAGGATGTACTTTTTCTGAAGAAAGAGAGGACTTCCAGTTTGCTTATGGCCTTGTCTAAATACTGATGGAGTTTATGGATTTAAAAGGCCTCCATAGCATAGGCAGCTCATGTCAAGAGCCTTGGGTAATAACTGACATCATACATAAGAGTGTTAATTGTTAAATTAACAAGTATCACTGTGCACTAAATTCTCATGCAAGACCTCTGTCCTCAAAGAGTTGTATTATAATTATGCTTATGTGCTCACAAAAGATGTACCACTATTGGGTGCTTCTTTAAAGTTAATCATGTTTCTAAAAAAAAAAGAAGTGAAATTAACTTCTTCAATGACTTTGAACAGCCCTTGTCTCAAATGTTGAGGAGCAGTTTTATTTTTCTGTACAAATTATTGAACTCTTTACTTTGTATAGAATTGTTCTTCTGTGTATAAAGTTAATCAGACATGGAGCTTAGTGGAGAATGGGACTAGGAATGGGAGAGGGAGGAGAATAATGGGTGGCAGTGTGTGTGGGAGGGCAATTATGATGAGAAGAATCACTATATTCCTGAAGTAGTACTTATATAATGCATGAAGTCTGTATTCCTTAAATAAAAGTTTCCTTTGAGTGGGAAATAAAATAAAATTTAAAATTCTATCTCTGACCAAGAAAAAAGAAGTTGAAGTAGGAATGTGACACACATACATTTGTGTTCTTAGTCACCAGTTCATTGAAGGTTAATACATAAAATTATAATAGGTAAACTCTGAGAAGTTGAGACATGGATATAAAAAACTAAAATAAAACAACACAAACAGATATAAAGGATCACTGACCTACTCTTGCTTTTATCTGATTGGATTATTTGTTTTATTTTCTGTTCTATTTCACGTTTTTAGTGAAGGTATAATACATTAACTTCCTTCAAATTCCAAAGTCTGTGTTTCTGTTCTTCTTGATCTCCAAAACTTGACAGTTAACTCCCAAAAAGAACCCACTCTAGAATTTGATTTATGTTACTAACTGGTCATCTATCAATGCATGGCCCACAGTGATGCTGTGGGTGGACCCTAGCCTGTGAGTCCCAAATTAAGAAGCTATCAGCCAATTTTTGTTAGAGAGAGACAGTACGGAGTAAGCAAAGTCAGCATCTAAATGCACACATCACAATGACACTGGAAGACTACATTGAGCAACCGAATTTCATTTTAAATCACTGAAAAAATATTTATTACATAGAAGACATTTCAAGGTTCTAGGACACAGAAGTAATTTTTCTGGAAATATTTCCTTTATGAAACAGAATGGATTTTTCAAAAATATCTATATAAAATACACTTCCTTAAAAAAGAATATTATGAACACAGCAGTGAAATTATTAACTATAATAGTTAAAACTTCAACTAAAAGCATTTAAAAAATCCAGAGCTTAGGGAGTTTTACTGCCTTCATAAAGGATTTTCCTCCACATTTGTCCAACCCATGTTGGGGTGTTGGCAAAGAAAGGCCAAATGGAGACAAAATTATAAATAGGATTCTCACTTAAGTGTCCATACCCAAAGCTGACCTCTTTGGGTAAGGCAAGTTCTTTTGAATTGTGTCATCCTCATGTATATGTATCTGTTCCATGACCTTGTCTTTGACCTTTCTGTCTCATGCTAAAGAGCTGGTTAATCTGGTGAACCTACTAACACACTGCTGGTAGTAATATGAGGGCATTCAAAAAGTAATATGAGGGCATTCAGAAAATAAAATTAAACGTGTAGTTTGTTACAAAATATTTTGAGATCCAACATAGTAGGAGTCTCCAAACATTGCATGAAAAATGTATGTTATGAAACAATTATGCATGGTTTGAAAGTTTCTTGCACCAAAATAAACTTTGTCCTTAAGATATTTTTTAAAATTTTTATTTGCATAAATATAACAGATTTCATGGTACAGGTCCAATTCCAAGAAGATAACCATAGTTTTCTCCTTCTTTCCCATCTTCCCTCAATCCCCCTCCTTTTTTCCTTTCTTCTTTTTTATTAATTCTTGCAAATCAATAATTTCAATGCACTGTATAATCACAGGCTTAATGCACGACTAATCATAATATTCAAAAGTAAAAAGTGGAAAGACCACCATTACAGAAGTATCAACAAGGGCTAAGAACAAAAATCAACTCAGAAGATGTCCATTTTGCTCCTATACTTTTTTTTGTATTCTATATTAACTACCACATATCTCATAAAACATATAATACTTTTCTTTTGAGGACTGGCTTATTATACTAAGGATAATGTTTCAGTTGTATCCATTTTGTAGCAAAAGAAAGTATTTCATTCTTTTCTCATGGCTAAGTAGTATTCCATGGTGCATGTATACTACATTTTCTTTATCCAGTCTTTAGTTGATGGACATCTGGGTTGATTTCATATCTTAGTTATTGTGAATTGAGGTGCAATAAAAATGGGGTTATAAATAACTATTTTGTGCTGGTGCCGTGGCTCAATAGGCTAATCCTCTGCCTGTGGCGCCAGCACACCAGTTTGTAGTCCCGGTCGGGGTGCCAGTCCTGTCCCGGCTGCCTTTCTTCCAGTCCAGCTCTCTGCTATGGCCTGGGAGTGCAGTGGAGGATGGCCCAAGTACTTGGGCCCTGCACTCCATGGGAGACCAGGAGAAGTACCTGGCTCCTGGCTTTGGATCAGCGCGGTGCGCCAGCCTCAGTGCGCCTGTTGCAGCGGCCATTGGAGGGTGAACCAACAGTAAGGGAAGACCTTTCTCTCTGTCTCTCTCTCTCACTGTCCACTCTGCCTGTCAAAAATAAATAAATAAATAAATAACTATTTTGTATGCTAATTTAATTTTGTTTGTGCAAGTTCCCTGGAGTGGAATGGCTGGGTCATATGGTAGTTACATTTTCAGATTTCTGGGGAATCTCTGTACTGTATTTCATAATGGTTGTACTAGTTACATTCCCATAAAATGTATTAGGGTACCTTTTCTCCTGCATCCTCACCAGCATTTATTGTTTGTTTGTACATCCTTACTTTCTGGGTTTGATACAACCAAGAAATCAACCAATAGAGTGAAGAGACATTCTACAGAATGGAGGGAAATATTTATAAGCTACTTATTTGACAGTAACTACAAAAACTCAACTACAACAACAAAGAAAACCAACCAATCCTGTTGAGATATGGGCAAAGGAACATGATAGTTCCCAAAAGAAGAAATACAAATGGACAACGAATACATGAAAAAATTCTCAGTATCAGTAACCATCAGGGAAATACAATTCAAAACCACAATTAGACATCACCTTATCCCTCTCAGGATGGCTGTTACCCAAAAGAAAACAGAAACTGTTGGTGTGAATATGTTAGTGCAGTCAGTGTGGACATCATTATGGAGATTTCTTAAAATAAAATAAAAAAAAAAAACTAGAAATAGTCTTGTCATTTGATCCAGTGATTCCACTTCCAGGTATACACCCAAAAGACATGAAATCATCATATCAGTGAAATACATGCTCAACCATGTTTATGGAGGAACTGTTCACAAAAGCCCAAATATGGAATCAACCAAGATGCATATCATCAGATTAATAGATAAAATATATGCACACACAATTAAATATTTTTTCTCATTAGTAATGCATTTATACTTCTCTTTTGCTCAGATTTAAAACTATTCATACAGGTCACAAATATTCATTATTGGAAGAATTTAGCTATGAATCTTTTTTCCACATTTCCCTTTCACCCCTCCTCTCAGAAATCTCATAACCATGTGAGGCTTAAGAAGTTTATGCTAGGGGTTGGTACTGTGGCATGGTAGTTTAAGTTTCTGCCTATGGTGCTGGCATCCCATATGGGTGTTGGTTTCAGTCAGGGTTGCTCCACTTTCAATTCAAAACTCTGCTAATATGTCTAGGAAAGCAATAGAAGATGGGCCAAGTGCTTGGATCCCTGACCTCATGTGGGAGACCTGGAATAAACTCCTGGCTCCTGGCTTCAGATTAGCCCAGCTCCAACCATTGTGGTCATTTGGGGAGTGAACCAGCAGATGGAAGATTCTCTCACCTCCACCTCCACCTCCATCTCTACCTCTCTGTGACTCTGCCTTTCAAATACATAAATAAATCTTTAAAAAAAATCAATATTTTAAACCTCAATTGTGTCTTAAATCTGCCTCTATTTTGCTTCTTTACTGACCCACCCTAATCCAAATCTCACAATTTTGTGCTTTCCTTATTAAATTTTCCCGAGTATCATGAAAATATATATACCCATCTTCCTCTCCACTGAAGCACAACCACCCACATTAATTTACCTTCAAAACAATGATCATTTTTGCAAATGAAATTACAACTTCTGCTTTGGTTCTTCTTTACTCTGTCTCTGGTTATTTAAATGCTGCCTTTGTTAAGCCTTTTGTTAAACTTCCTTTCTTAGAGTCACTCCCTGACTCTGAAATCACTGTTAACTCTTATTCATAATTTTTCATGCTATTAGTAAGTTACTTTCAGAATGATCATCAGAAAATAGTCGTATTTTTCATACCATTTATTACAGTTTATACCTATCGAATTCATAACTTGCTTTTATACTACCTTATATAAGGCCCCAGACCTTATATAAGAGGAATCTCTGTAAGACAAAAGAACAGAGACTCACATGTATTTTGGGGTTATCAAAAATATATATATGCCTAGAGCAGCATTCTTTACAGCAGGTTTAAATAATGATTGGAAATTACTTTGTTTTATATTGATATTGAAGAATATTTCAAGTGATACCAAACTGTAATATAAAACATACCGCACTATCTTAGAAGAAAGATGGCATGCATTTAACAGATAGAGGGTTAACTTTTTGAATAGATTGATGGTATTGATGGTAAACTATTGATACAGTTGATTTAAATAAGTTAAGATCATGATCAGGCAATCTAAAGTATGCAATACCCCTTTTCAAGGGCACTTAGACTTGTTTACAAAGCAAGAAGCATCAGCTGTTTTCTCAACCTGACAGTCATCAGAA
This sequence comes from Oryctolagus cuniculus, assembly GCF_051225735.1. Taxonomy (NCBI): domain Eukaryota; kingdom Metazoa; phylum Chordata; class Mammalia; order Lagomorpha; family Leporidae; genus Oryctolagus; species Oryctolagus cuniculus. Next base: position 124,812,890 of record NC_142868.1, read on the forward strand.
AGGAAAAAAGGAGGGATGTTGTGACATGTTGCTAAGTTTTCTTCTTTCTCAAAAATAGTTGGATAAGAAGAGTTTGGTACTTGTATATTCACACTTTGTTTTAAAGTGGCAGGCCATACTTAATGAATCTCAAGTAAACCTTTACATGAAAGAATTAGCTGAGCACTGGGAGAGAAAGTGCTTGTGCAGGGCCATTTGAAACCAGCCTCAACTACAAGAAGATAAGATTAAGGGCAATGAGCACACATCACATGGCAGAGGGCTATAATCACTATTTCAGAAAGACTGGGTAAGGGGTTGGTGCTGTGGTGAAGCTGGTAAAGCTACCGCCTGCAGTGCCAGCATCCCATATGGACGCCATTTTGAGTCCTGGCTGTTCTACTTCCGATCCAGCTCTCTGCTATGGCCTGGGAAGGCAGTGGAAGATGGCCCAGGTCCTTGGGCCCCTGCACCCATGTGGGAGACCCAGGGAAGCTCCTGGCTCCTGGCTTCAGATTGGTGCAACTCCAGCCATTTTGGCCAATTGGGGAATGAACCAGCAGATGGAAGACCTCTCTCTCTCTCCCTCTCTCTGCCTCTCCTCTCTCTGTGTAGCTCTGACTTTAAAATAAATAAATAAATCTTTAAAAAAAATGAAAAAAGAAAGACCTGGGTAATTGCAACCCAGGTTTCCTTCCATGAAAACTTTGCAGAGAGAAATCTTGTTTCTATCTGTCATTTTTTACAGGCATACAGTTAGGAAGGAAATAAAATACACTTAACCACATTTTGTGTGCCAGAAAGTAAAAAGCCACAATCTTACCTCTTGTTCTTTGCACTTAGGTAAGTAGACATTTCCTGAAAATCAATAAATTACTTGCTCCAGTGGTACCAATGTCACCATCATATTCTATGCCTGGTACTCAGCATATTGCAAATGATCAAATGGATACCTTTTATTCATGTTCAACATAGTTTATGATGCTTTTAGCCACTAAAAACCTTAGATGGCATTTTCTTTTCTGATTAAATATCAATTACCCATCAAAAAACAGCTGCAGCACCTCTGAGAGAGTGAATAGTGGGACACATGAGCACACTTTTGCCCATTACTCTGATTTTCAGTAATACCAGCTCTCTCCCCAACCACTGGTTTTCTGTTATCCTTATCTAGTGTAGAAGATAGAATTTCCCTGCATTCCTCAAAGGAGAAAGGGACAGATCTATTCATCAATGTTTTCTATATTTGAAGCAGAATTCATCACACCTTACAGTGACCCCCAAAGCTGAGCTTTATTTCTCAGAGTCATCAATTCCATTAGCCAGGGCACTGTGAGGAGAAGCATGCAATACCATTATTACAGGGAGCTTGAGCATGAATGCATATTATAACAAACATTGCATATTATAACAAAAGGAGCAAAACTGGGATAGATTTCATTAGAGGAATTTAACATCCACAAAATAATGATACTGCTTTTACTTGTGGGATACCATTGCATTACTGTTTTTGCTTCAGTGAATTTAAAATGCTATCAAGTTGACAGTAAATTCTGAAGTCCATATAGAGGCCAGAAGCCCATATAAGGCCAGCGCCATGGCTCACTAGGCTAATCCTCTGCCTTGTGGCGCCGGCACACCGGGTTCTAGTCCCGGTCAGGGTGCCGGATTCTGTCCTGGTTGCCCCTCTTCCAGGCCAGCTCTCTGCTATTGCCATATTGCCAGGGAGTACAGTGGAGGATGGCCCAAGTCCTTGGGCCCTGCACCCCAGGGGAGACCAGGATAAGTACCTGGCTCCTGCCATCGGGTCAGCGCGGTGCACCAGCCGCAGCGCGCCGGCCGTGGTGGCCATTGAAGGGTGAACCAATGGCAAAGGAAGACCTTTCTCTCTTTCTCTCTCTCTCTCTCTCACTGTCCACTCTGCCTGTCAAAAAAAAAAAAAAAAGGCCCATATATATTAACAGAAACAAATTAGACGCAAAATTTAAAAGCCAGCTTTTGTTACAGGAAGCTTTGAATGCACATCAACATTTCAACATTTTTTGTTATTCTCTATTTTAATTACTCAGCAGTTGACTCCACTAATGGTTAGCTGCTGAAAGAGGTAAATTCATTGATGATGAGTATTTCAGAGTTCAAGAACACTTCATCCATGGACTTCTATACAATAATGGAATTTATTCCAAACACATTTTTCTATGCCTATTTTCTAAATAAATGCTTAACATGACCTGGTAAATCTCAATGGAGTATTTTTAAGAAGTGGTCAAATGGCCACTTTTATTTTTGCCTGGAAAGTTCAGAGTTAATGATCCATAAGTGGAAAGCTTATAACTATGTGTTAGTGGAGGGAGAGTACAAATACTGAATTGAAGTGGTTCTCTGAGGTACCTTAGGAAGAAGGATTCTGTCCTGCTAATACTTTTTTCCTGAAATCAATCAGTCAAAATGACTAACAGCATTACGGATTGCAGGGTCAGGTACTGAACAAAGTAGAAGGATTAGAAGAAGTCAAAAAGCCTATGAGGTCCATGGAAGAGTCCCTGTCCCATAGGTCAATGCTCACAAGCCCAACACCAGAAGGGAAGCAGGCATTTATACATCATGAAAACAAAACAGCTGTGCCCAATCTAATGAAGGAGGAGGACATGAAATATGGTCTGAACAATGGTTTCTCATCAAAATGGGTATTCATGTTAAATCTAAAGCATGGTCCTCATTTTTAAATATAAAGTAATGAAAAATTAGTGGATGGCATGACCGTAGTAGCAGTGTGTAGAAGTGTAGTAGAAGAGCAAGAGTACAGGCACCGGCATTATGGTAAAACAAGTTAGGCTGCTGCCTGGAACACCTACATTCCAGATAAGCACTGATTCGAGGTCCAGGTTCTCCATTTCGTATCCGTGCATCCCTGCTCATGTGTCTGGGAAACAGCAGAAGATGGTCTGTGTGCTTGGGACCTTACCACCCACATGGGAGACCTAGATAGGGCTCCTGTCCCCTGGCTTCAATTTGGCCAAGCCCTGGCTGTTAAAGTCATTTGGGGAGTGATCCAGTGATTGCAAGATTGTTCTCTCTCTCTCTCATATATTTCTGTCTCTCTTGTTGTCTCTGTAACTTTGTCTTTCAAATAAATAATAACTAATATTTTTTAAAGTTGAGGGAGAGCTAATGTGGTGTGATAGAAAGCCATAGGGCGACTGCACAGACTGATTGGGATTCCAGGAGATGCATTTTAACCCATCATGCAGGAATATTTCCTATGACTTAAGGACCTCCTCCTCTTAAAGTTCCCTCCATCTCTTAATGTTGTCACTTTGGGAACTTAGCTTCTAGAAGCACATGAGCCCTTGAGAGACCAACCACAATTAAAGCAACAAAATCTCACCAACATTTTATACATAAATGAGTCATATTTTTTAAAAAAAGATTGCTTTATATCTGTGTCACCACTGTTCCTTTTAAAATGTATTTTTTTTTCATTTTCTAGCATTTGGTGCCATGTAAAGATGACTGTTACTTTATCATTTGTAGTAATATATAATTATAGTAATCTTCTCATTAATGTGAGAGACAAGTTACTTGTGAAAGAAAGAAGTTTATTTGGCTCATTGTTACCAAGGTTCATAGACCAAGATCTCACAGCCCTATTTGCTGGGCCTCTGAGGTGGATGGTGGGCAGTGGATGGTGGAGAGTTTGTGGATTAAGTATCACATGGTAAGCTGGGAAGCAGAGAGACAGCCTGGGCTGCACTCAGCCTTTGTGACAAACTTTTCACAAAAAGCTACCTTCTGAAGTTGTACTCTCAATGTTGTTATGACTGCCCACCTTCTAAACATCAAAATTGTTTTAAATTTGAACTCTCTTAATACAACTAATTTATGGCTTTGAGGTTTAAACGTTTGCATGTGTTTGGAAGCCAAGGTCTTCTTCACATCACTACATTATTAAAAGATTATAACAAACTGAATTTCATCTATTTAAAGATTATAAGGGGCAACCTAAGATTATCCTAGTAGTTGTGTACTGGCTTCTATCTTTGCATGCTAACTAAACTGTAAATCCTATCACCATAGTAGATGTGCAATATCAGATTGACAATCTAGATTTTGATGAATTTCAAAAATCGGCAAGTAAGATGGAAAGTGTACACTTATTACACAGGTAGTTCAATATGCAAGATAAAAAATAGAGAATTCTCTATTTTAATTACTCAGCAGTTGACTCCACTAACGGTTAGCTGATGAAAGAGGTAAATTCAATGATGATGAGTATTTCAGAGTTTTAGTACCGTTGGTTGAACTCTGTAATTAACACACAATTATTCTTAGGTGTTTCAATTTTAACTGAAAAGTGATCCCTGTTAGGAATTTGGAAAACATTATGTTAAGTGAAATAAGCCAATCCCAAAGGGACAAATACCACATGTTCTCTCTGATAGGTGACAACTAACTGAGCACCAAAAAGTAAACCTGTTAAAGTGAAATGAACACTATGAGAAACGGTGACTTGATCAGCCCTCGCCCTGACTGTTGATGAGCAGCTTAATATGTTATCCCTCTTAGTATTTTTTTTGTTTCTTCTGCTTAATAGTTTTGGTTGAATACTGTAATCAATACACAATTCTTCTTCTTTTTTTTTTATTTTTTTGACAGGCAGAGTGGACAGTGAGAGAGAGAGAGACAGAGAGAAAGGTCTTCCTTTTTGCCGTTGGTTCACCCTCCAATGGCCGCCGCGGCTGGCGCGCTGCGGCCGGCGCACCGCGCTGATCCGATGGCAGGAGCCAGGAGCCAGGTGCTTTTCCTGGTCTCCCATGGGGTGCAGGGCCCAAGCACCTGGGCCATCCTCCACTGCACTCCCTGGCCACAGCAGAGGGCTGGCCTGGAAGAGGGGCAACCAGGACAGAATCCGGAGCCCCGACCGGGACTAGAACCCGGTGTGCTGGCGCCGCTAGGCGGAGGATTAGCCTAGTGAGCCGCGGCGCCGGCCCACAATTCTTCTTAAGTGCTGAAATTTAACTGAAAAGTGATCTCTGTTAAATGTAAGAGTGGGAGTAAGAGAGGGAAGAGATGAGCAATTCGGGACATGCTCAACCTGACTTACCTCAAATGGTAGATTTAGAAACATACCAGGGGATTCCCATTCAATCCCATCAAGGTGGCATGTACCAATGCCATCTCACTAGTCCCAGTGATCAATTTCTGTTCACAATTGATTGTAGTGATAGGACTAAGAACCAAAGGGATCACATAAACAAGAATAGTGTCTGCAAATACTAGCTGATAGAATCAAAAAGGGAGAGAATGATCCAACATGGGAAGTGAGATACACAGCAGACTCATAGAATAGCATATGTCCTAACAGCACTCTGGCCTCAGAATCAGCCCTTAAGCCATGCAGATCCAGCTGAAAAGCCCATGAGAGTATTTCAGGCATGGAAAGCCAAGACACTATGGGAAAAAAAAAGAAAAAAAAAAGAAAACCTAAATGAAAGATCTCTGCGAGTGAGATCCCAGTGGAAAGAATGGGTCATCAAAGAAGGAGTTACCTTTCTCTGAAGCGAGGAGAGAACTTTCACTTTGACCATGGCCTTGTCTAAATATGCTCAGAGTCGGTGAACTCAGGGGGCTTCCATAGCCTTGGCAGCTCATGACAAGTGCCTAGGGTGATTACTGATGCCATAAACAAGAGTGTCAATTTGTTAAGTCAACAACAGGAGTCACTGTGCACTTACTCCTCATATCGGATCTTTGTCCTTAGTGTGCTGTACATTGAGATTTAATGCTATAACTAGTACTCAAACAGTATTTTTCACTTTATGTTTCTGTGTGGGAGCAAACTGTTGAAATCTTTACTTAATGTATGCTAAACTGATCTTCTATATATAAAGAGAATCGAAAATGAATCTTGATGTGAATGGAAGGGGAGAGGGAGTGGGAAAGGGGAGGGTTGTGGGTGGGAGGGACGGTATGGGGGGGGGAAGCCATTGTAATCCATATTCTGTACTTCGAAAATATATATTCATTAAATAAAAGTTAAAAAAATCAATGAAATTTATGCAGTGCAAAGAATAATATATTACTAAAGCAAATCTTCACTGAATATGAAAGCACAAATTTGAAATGCCTTGTTAGTAGAATTTAAGTTGGTGTGAGAAGCTTGCAAAAATGTAGCAACAAACAGAAATAACTATAGTTTGCTTCAAAGGAACATAAAAAGTATGGCTCAGGATTTAGTTTTACAAGAAACAAAAAAAAAACTAGTGAATATTTGAAGAAAGCAAGGGACTTACTTGAGTATTTTTTAAGGAATTAATAAAATACATTCTCAGGATCACAGCAAATGCTTGATAATTACTATAATTCAATTCACTTCAATTTTTATGTTAGTCTGATTAATACAAAGAGTCAATGTAGTTCACAGACATAACTGTAAAAGAATAATGATGCTTTCCTCCTCTTTCTTCCTTGTTTGTTTTTTCTTTCTTTTATTAAAGATTTATTTATTAAGTTGAAAGGCAGAGTACAGAAACACAGAAAGAGAGAGAGAGAGAGAGAGAGAGAGAGAGAGAGAGAGCACAAGAGCATGTGCCTTCCTTTGCTGGTTAATTTCCCATGGGGCTGCAACAGCCAGGGCTGAGCCGGGCCAAAGCCAGAAGCCAGGATCTTTTATCTAGGTCTCCCACTTGAGTGGCATAGGCCCGAGCATTGCATCATCTTCGTTGCTTTTCCAAGGCCATTAGCAGGGAGCTGGGCTGGAATTGGAGCAGCGAGCATTGGAACCCTCAGTCATATGGGATATCAGTGTTGCAGGTGGTGGCTTTATCTGCTATGCCACAATACTAGTTCTGTTTCTTCTATCTTTTACAATTGTTGAGAGAACATATTTTTAAGCTCCACTAAATAAAGTGTTCAACAAATAAAAAAATAAAAGCACCCTAGTTCAGCAGGAATATTGGCAAGGACTGTAAACAATAACAAAATGAAAAGATGATCATTTCACTCATATACAGTAAATTTTAAAATGATTTGATCACTAAAAATTAGTATTATATGAAATAAGGAGAATGTTATACTTTCTTAGTCAAAACCCAACACAGATAAAGAATCCCAGGAATATTGCCAAAAAATAACCTTTCTTAAATATTTTTAGAGATTGATGCACAGACAAATTTCTTAAGGTTTATAAAACATTACAAGATCCAGAATAGTGAATGAAGACCAGACTCTGTTTTTTCAATAACTAGGGCAATGTCTATAGAGAAATATTGAATAATTAAATTCCTAAGTTTATTTGATAGAGTGAACTAGTAAGTAAATAATAAATAGATAACAAATAATAAATAAATTTGATAGAATGAAATAATAAATAGTTGCAAATGATGTAACTAGATATGGGAAAGAAAGATAATTGTACTGGGTTTCAATGCAGCAATTATTAAGCAGTCATTTCAGGTGAGAAAGGTTATAAAATGCATGAGTAGCATGAAAGAACAAGTTCCCAAAGTATATGGAGTTAAATCTCTAGAAAACTAAAAACTCAGTGAATATACCCATAATTACAGATAGCTAAATAGGACAACAGCAGTTTGACATTTAACCGAAAGCACAATAACTCCTGAGTGGAATTATAATGGACTGACTAGGGAATTATTTTTTACCTATGTTTTTAATGGACCCATATTAGTCCACTTATTACTGCAAGCTGGGAACTCATTGGACTGAATGAACAATAGAACAGAAAAATAAAACCGATTCCCAATTCTCAACATTTCAGGCACATATGCAAAGACAGAGTTGCATAAACAGACGATAACATCTAGATGATGAAAACAACAAAGAACGAATAATATTGCAAATGGGATTATAAGGTCTGTAAGGTCAAGTAGATGCTGCTCAATCTGAGCCAGCAGAGAGCACTGCCTACTAGCACTCACCCCTTAGTCTAGGAGAGGGTACAGTGCGGGGAGCAATGCAGAAACCTGAGAACAGAGAGGGACACATGTGCAGGGACACAGAGTCAGCAGCCCTGCAGATGGAGTGCTGTTCTCCAACAGGAACTGTGAGACTTATTTATTGTATTGGAACTAAAAGTGTTTGAAATAGAAATTTTATAGGAAACAGCATTTCTCACAACAGGAGAGGAAGAGGAATCAGTTGAACGTTCCAACTAATACATGTGATATTTTTCTGTATTTCTCCATTTTCTTTAACATTTTATCCATTTTATGTCATGAAGATACATTAGTTATTGCAAGAAGTTCCAGGGGCCGGCACTGTAGTGCAGTGTGTTAAAGCCCTGACCTAAAGCTCCAGCATCCCACATGGGAACAGTTGGCGTCCTGGCTGCTCCTCTTCCGATCCAGCTCTCTGCTACGGCCTGGGATAGTAGTGGAAGATGCCCAAATCCCTGGGTCTCTGCACCCGCATGGGAGACCTGGAAGAGGCTCCTGGCTTTGGATCGGTGCAGTTCTGGCCATTGCGGCCATCTGGAGAGTGAACCAGTGGATGGAAGACCTCTCTCTCTGCCTCTACCTCTCTGTGTAACTCTTTCAAATAAATAAAATAAATCTTAAAAAAGAAGTTCCTTGAAAGGTCTCTGTTGTTGATGTTACAGTTTATAATGCAAAATTCTCCTATTTTCTGGATTAGTTTTTCCCAAATACTATCAAATACTAGCATTTAACGCCTACTTTTTCTTTTATAATTTTATTATATTCTGTCCATTATTTTATTTTGACTTCTTATAGTTTCATTGTAAAAAAAAAATTTCGTATACATGAAAGATAGATTTTGTTTTTTTTTGTCATGTTATCCACTTTTCTGCTAAATAAAAAAAATTAATGACATCTTTCCTCTTGTGATTGATTTCAATCATTTTCTTAAAGGTCAGGAGGGTACAGGTTTTTGGTTCTCTTTTGTTGGTCTCACTCTTTTAGTATATGCTATTATGGACTAGCTATCATTTTTACTCCTTTAGCTCATAAGCAAAAATAATAAAATTGAATGGTATGACAGTGCCAATAGTATGAATAATGCAACTGAGATGGAAAAACTAAAAAAATAAAAATACCAGATGACGTGATTTCAACAACCCCTCCCAGAAAGGGCACACAGAAGCAAATGGGTTCTTTCCTAGCAGAATATGTAGTAAATATGCACACTGGTGGTAGAGAATGGACAGTGTCTCTGAGGCTTCTATCTTCTAGGGAAACATGATCAATGTTCCCCAGAGAGTGTCCTCTACACAAACTAGCGGCAGGTCTTTTGTTGCAGTTAAAATGCCACAACATTCTAGCCTCTGCAGCTTTTGTTTCCCAATGTGCTGCAAAATCAGAAGCAGCCAAGGATTTAATAGGGAGTCTAAGTTTCAAATTATACACAAATCAAGACCAAACAGCATACTGAAGAAATATCTCTTCCAGGAAAACACAACAAATTCAACAAATACTTCTCTTTCTCTTTTTTCTCTCTGACAGACAATAATGGAAATATGATTCTTAAAAATCAGAAAAATATTTTCTTCCTGAAAATAATATTGCCTGTCGATGAAGACATCAAATAAAGACCATGGATTGGAAATTTAAGTGAAAAACTAAAGGTTGCCTTCATGGGTTAATGAGTTACTCTGCCATTGGTGATGCCAACATCCCATATCAGAGTACTGGTTCAAGAACTGGCTGCTGCATTTCTGATCCAGCTCCCTGCTAATGTGCCAGGAAAGGCAGCAGAAGACAGCCCAAGTGCTTGGGCTTGAGACACTATGATGGATGTCCTGGCTCCTGGCATCTACCTCGCTCAACCCAGGCTGTTGTGGACATTTGGGAAATGAATCTGCAGGGAGACGATACTCTCTCTCTCTCATTCTTGCTCTCTCTCCTGTCAGTCTGCCTTTTAAATAAATAAGTAAATAATCTTTTAAAAATGATCCCTGTTGAACATGGGAGTGGGAATGGGAGAGGGAAGAGATGTATAATTTGGGACATGCTCAGGCTGACTTGCCCCAAGTGGTGGAGTTGGAAGCATACCAGGGGATTCCAATTCAATCCCATCGAGGTGGCATGTACCAATGCCATCTCACTGTTCCAGGTGATCAATTTCAGTTCACAATTGGTCATGGTGGAGGGACTGGGAGTCAAGGGGAGCACATAGACAAGTCTAGTACCTGCTAACGCTAACCGATGGAGTAAATAAAGGGGAGAGTGATCCAACATGGGAAGTGAGATACTCAGCAGACTCATAGAATGGCAGATGTCCTAAATAGCACTCTGGCCTCAGAATCAGCCCTAAAGGCATTCGGATCTGGCTGAAAAGCCCATGAGAGTATTTCAGGCATGGAAAGCCAAGACACTCTGGCAAAAGATCTCTGCGAGTGAGATCCCAGTGGAAAGAACAGGTCATCAAAGAAGAAGGAACCTTTCTCTGAAGGGAGGAGAGAACCTCCACTTTGACTATGACCTTGTCTAAACAAGATAAGAGTCGGAGAACTCAGAGGGCTTCCATAGCCTTGGAAACTCATGACTGGAGCATAGGGAGATTACTGATGCCATAGACAGGAGTGTCAATTGGTAAAGTCAACAACAGGAGTCACTGTGCACTTACTCCTCATGTAGGATCTCTATCCTTAATGTGCTGTACATTGAGATTTAATGCTATAACGAGTACTCAAACAATATATTTCACTTTGTGTTTCTATGGGGGTGCAAACTGTTGAAATCCTTACTTAATGCATACTAAACTGATCCTCTGTTAAAAAAAAAAAAAAAAAAAAAGAAAGAAATTATCAATTCCCAACTTGACTCTCACTGGGATTAAACATGACAATAGGTCTGCTCTGATTTCATCATCATTTAAAAAAATCATCTATTATTTTTCACTTTATGTTTCTGTGTGGGAGCAAACTGTTGAAATCCATACTTAATGTATACTAAGCTGATCTTCTGTATATTAAGATAATCGAAAATGAATCTTGATGTGAATGGAAGGGGAGAGGGAGTGGGAAAGGGGAGGGTTGTGGGTGGGAAGGACGGTATGGGGGGGAAGCCATTGTAATCCATAAGTCGTACTTTGGAAATTTATATTCATTAAATAAAAGTTTAAAACAAAATGAACAACTAATAAAAGTTCTTGGAAACAAACAAACAAGATAATTTTGAAAATAATCTTCCCAGTTATCTACAGTGGGTAACTTTGGAAAGAAATTTAGTGACGTAGGGGCCAGTGCTGTGGTGGAGGTGGTTAAAGCCCTGAAGGGCCGGCATCCCAATGGGCGCCGGTTCTAGTCCCAGCTGCGCCTCTTCCGATCCAGCTCTCTGCTATGGCCTGTGATAGCAGTAGAAGATGGCCCAAGTCCTTGGGCCCCTGCATGCATGTAGGAGACCTGGGGAAGCTCCTGGCTCCTGGCTTTGGATCGGCTCAGGTCTGTCCGTTGTGGCCATCTGGGGAGTGAAGCAGCGGATGGAAGACCTCTCTCCCTGTCTCTACCTCTCTCTGTAACTCTGTCTTTCAGATAAATAAAATAAATCTGAAAAAAAAAGAAATTTAGTGAGTTAGAAGGGTGAGGCAAAATATTCCTTGAAAACACAGTACATAAATAAGCGGAAGTTATCAAAAAGTCAAATTTCTTCAAACTCATCATTATAAGTTCTACGGGTTCTATTAGAAAAGACAAAAGAGGGTTAATAATTAATAAAATAATAATTAACAAAAATTGGAGACCCAGTTTATACTCATCAGGATTTTGTAAAGACACAGTCATCTAAAACAGTAGTGATAATTACAAAATAAGTAAAAATTTGACAATACACTGTTTATGAGAGATAAGGCCAAGAACAACAGTCAGCTGTTTGCCTCTTGGATTAATGCTCCATTATGTTATTCCAAATCATGTTTTTTTTTTTTTTTCAACAAATGTGAATTAAGTACTTTTTATGTGCTCATTACCATGATAATAATCATAAAGAGTTGTGTGAGGGGCTGGCGCTGTGGCATAGCAGGTAAAGCCGCGCCTGCAGTGCCAGCGTCCCACATGGGCGCTGGATCGGGTCCCTATACCCATGTTGGAGACCCCAAAAAACTGGCGCTTGGCTTTGGATTGGCACAGCTTTGGCTGCTGCAGCCATTTGAGGAGTGAAGCAGCAGATGGAAGACCTTTTGTCTCTCTCTGTAACTCTGATTTTCAAATAAATAATCTTTAAAAAAAAATAGTTGTATGAAAGAAACCAGGATTTAAATCAACTACGAAAGGAAAAAGTAAAATATAGTTTAAGTCAGAATATAAACAATATATATGTGTAATATCCTTATGTGTAATTAGAGAGGATTTTACAGTTGCATTTGATGCTATTAACTTCATTTGACAGCTTGAAGGAGTAATCTCAGCAACTCACTGCTCTCTTATTCACTTGTTCCACTTACCAGCAGTAAGTTACTTTATAATCATATGTTAACAACACAAACACAATTAACCCCAATATTTAAAAGAATTATTATATATGCATGAGTCTGGGAGACAAATAAATACAAAGCATCATTTCTTACTCTCAAGAAATTATATTAAAGACTTTCAAACATTTAGATTAAATAACTAATTTCATTTTTTGAGTTCAATATTTTTCTGGGATTATAAATAAAGACATTAAATTTGTCCATACAAACATGAAGTTCCTACTGTTAATTAAATTTCATAGAAATTTTTCATTTTTCATATGGTCATTTTTTTCTTTTAATACACTATTGAGATGATATTGAAATATTCACATTGCATATATTTAAGGCATACACTTTGATGTTTTGTTATGCATTGTCAAACTATTGACACTCCAGCTAATTAACATATATAGGGACCAGTGCTGTGGCATAGTGAGTAAAGCTACCCTGCCTGCAGTACTGGCATCCCATATGGGTGCCAGTTTGAGTCACAGCTGCTCCACTTCTGCTATGGCCTGGGAAAGCAGTAGAAGGCAGTCCAGGTCTTTGGGTCCCTGCACCCACATGGAAGACCTGGAAGAAGCTTCTGGCTCCTGGCTTTGGATCAGCCCAGCTTTGACTATTGCAGTCATTTGAGGAGTGAACCAGCAGATGGAAGACCCCTCTCTCACTCTGCCTCTGCCTCTCTGTAAGTCTGCCTTTCAAATAAATAAATAAATGAATATAAAAAATAACATAATATCACTTCTTCATAGTTACCATTTGGGTGTATGATGAAAATATTCAGTTTAAGATCTATCTTAACAAATTTCATGTATATGGTACAATATGATTAACTCTTTGTCACTTAGTTTATATTGGATATCCAGAATTGATTCATCTAACATAACTGAAACTTTGTACCTTTTGTCCAATATCATCCCATTTTTTTCCTCTTCCCTCCCAGTCTCCGGCAACCATTATTCTATTCTCTGTTTCTATTTTATGGATCATCTGTAAATGATATCATGGAGCATTTGTCTTTTTTTGTCTTGGTTATTTTAGTAAGCACAATGTCCTTCAGTTCCATGTTGTCACAAATGACAGAATTTCCTCCTGTTACAGATGAATAACATTTCTTTATATACAAATAACATTCATTCACTCATCTGTTGAAGGACATTTGGATTATGTTTATATTCAAATTATTTTGAATAATATTGCAATGAACATGAAAGTTAAGATATTTCTTTTTTTAAATTCTTTTTTATTTATTTGACAGATAGAGTTAGACAGTGAGAGAGAGATAGACAGAGAGAAAAGTCTCCCTTCCATTGGTTCACTCACCAAATGGCCACTATGGCCGGCATGCTGTGCTGATCCGAAGCCAGGAGCCAGGTGCTTCCTCCTGGTCTCCCGTGCGGGTGCAGGGCCCAAGCACTTGGGCCATCCTCCACTGCCCTTCCGGGCCACAGCAGAGAGCTGGACTGGAAGAGGAACAGCCGGGACTAGAACCTGGTGCCCATATGGGATGCCGGCGCCATAGGCGGAGGATTAGCCAAGTGAGCCACGGCGCTGGCCCAGAAAGTTAAGATATTTCTTTGCTACCATATTTTCAAGTTTTTTTAAAAATATAGTTGGACCATTTCCATGCATTCCACATATATGGATTTAACTTACATGGATCAAAAATATATTTTTAAATTGCCCATCCATTTCTTGTTGTTCAGCAATATGTGTGCTTGCAATTATTCTTAATATTCAATTATGAACATTTTAAAAAGGTTTTTGTATCATATCTTACTAAATTTTACTAAATTACTCAGCATGGAGTAAGGGCACATGTGAGCTAAATTAGAGGGAAGCCACTTTAATTATCATTATCACAAGAGTAGAATTACAACCTCTCAATGCAAACAAATGTTTAGTGTTAAAAGGAAACATCATACTTAACTTGGTTGATTCGATAATAACTACCAGATTTACAGAAGCATGAGCCAGTTTCTATAAGTTAAACCCCAGGTTACAAAGAGCTTTTGAGAAAGAAAGTAAAGCTGACTCTCCATATTGGGTAGAAGAATGCATTTATATTTGCAGCTGCACTGTGTTGTTACCAATATGTGTTGAGAAAGTACTCAGTTTCCTTAAAATGATTAATAGAACATCTCCCTACAAGTAGACTTCAGTCCTCAAATATCCCATTTATTCTGCTTATCTAAAGATCTATAGTTGAAGTTGGAACATTAAAAAGTAGTTGTGTTGCACAGAGCCTTTAAACATATTCTAATTTCCCACTTCAAACTATTGAGCAAAAGTGTCATTGTTAATTGCTTAAGTGTGTACTTAACATGTAAGATGAAATGCTAAAAAAGTGATATTTGATCTTCTATACATATAACACAATTTAAATCACATAGTAAACATGAGTGATAAATGACACATTTTCTTTTATTCTAAGATTCAAAGTATCCAAAATATATTGTCATATTTTGGAAAAAAGTAATGTCATATTATGCTATTAGAAATAAAAAAACATATTTTGTAATTTTTTATTTTTTATTTATTTATTTTTGACAGGCAGAGTGGACAGTGAGAGAGAGAGACAGAGAGGAAGATCTTCCTTTTCCGTTGGTTCACCCTCCAATGGCTGCTGCGGCCAGCGCACCGCCCAGATCCGAAAGCAGGAGCCAGGTACTTATCCTGGTCTCCCATGGGGTGCAGGGCCCAAGTACTTGGGCCATCCTCCACTGCACTCCCTGGCCACAGCAGAGAGCTGGCCTGGAAGAGGGACAACCGGGACAGAATCGGGTGCCTTGACCCGGACTAGAACCTGGTGTGCCGGCGCCGCAAGGCGGAGAATTAGCCTAGTAAGCCGCGGCACAGGCCCAATATTTTGTAATATTTTTAAAGTAGCTATCTATATACTCTTAGATTTGATGAAAAGTCTTACTGTTTGATGAAACTCTTCTTCTAAATTTATATAACCATTAACACTTTTCCTCAAGAACATCTTGATTTTTTCCCGAATGGAGAACAATCTTAATATCAGCCAAAAATATGCTTTGATTACTTTAAAACCCAAATTTCACCATTTAATTATAGGTAAAACTAATACAAATATGGATTCTGGTAAAATGAATAATATTACACATAGCATACATTTACAATTTGCATTTAATTCTAAATCATATCAAACAGATAAAAATTATTTTATGAAATGGATATCTACTATGCAGTATCAGTGTAGGTTATTTTCCCTTTTGCATCAACTAGTTTCATTGGTAATACTTATTTGTAATAAAATACAGCACTGAAAGTGGATTGTTTAATATGATATACTGTTTTTTCACTAAATATTATGTCTACAGGTAGGTAGTTGAAGATCGTTTTCAATTTTCTATTTACAATATATCAATATTATGTCCTTGGTACAGCTGTTAGAATATCACTTGGGATGACCACATCCTATATCAAAGTATCCGGGTTTGAGTCCTGCTGTGCTCCCAATCCCAGTTTCCTTCTAATGCAGACCCTGGGAGGTAGCAGGCGTTGATTTAAGTTACTGAGTCCCTGATACCCATGTGGAAGACATGGATTTTATTTCAATCTCCTGGCTTCAGTCTGGAACAGATCCAGCTTTTGTGGGTATTTGTTAAATTAATCTGAAAATGAAATCTCTCTCCTTCTGATTCATTGGCTTTCAAATATATAGAAAATTAAAAATAGTGTCTCCTACTATTCATACAAGGCTTCAGTAACATCCAACATAAAAACCACAAAAGGCCCAACACACAGCAGAAAGGGGACAATAGCATCTTTTTCAGGTGCCCCCCCCCCCCCAAACACTCCTATTAGAAGAAGCTCTCTCAAGAGTAACAATCCGGCCAGCGCCGCGGCTCAATTGGTGTGCCTGTGGCGCCGGCACACTGGGTTCTAGTCCCCGTCGGGGCGCCGGATTCTGTCTCAGTTGCCCCTCTTCCAGGCCAGCTCTCTGCTGTGGCCTGGGAAGGCAGTGGAGGATGGCCCAAGTGCTTGGGCCCTGCACTCCATGGGAGACCAGGAGAAGCACCTGGCTCCTGGCTTCAGATCGGTGCGGTGCACTGGCCACAGTGCACCAGCACGGCCGCGGCGGCCATTGTGGGGGTGGGTGTGAACCAATGGCAAAAGGAAGACCTTTCTCTCTGTCTCTCTGTCTCTCTCTCTCTCACTGTCCACTCTGCCTGTCAAAAAAAAAAAAAAAAGTAACAATCCATGCTTAACTAAACTTTAGATATGACAGAGACTAACAATGTATTTCTTATATTCCATCTCTACTGTGGTGAATTGACACTGTTAGCTAGAAATAATGAGATCAATGTTTCTATCTGATAGGAAATCACTGATGTATTTCATATTTATAATTCTTACATAAGAATGAAGAAATTGAGCCTGAAAAGATTAAGATCAATCATATAATGTTTCCAGATCAGGTTTCTGTATGTGAAGTATTGACTCTCCTCAGGTCACAGTGTTACTGTTCAATGTGCTTTGTTGTAGCATCAAAATCCTGCTAGAACAAATGACTGTACTTCACGTGCCAAACAAAAATAAAGAATTACTGGATATCTGTCTTTAAAGTTTTCTTACAAAAGAAGTAAACTTATTCTTTGTCACTATAATCATTTGAAGGATTACTAAAGAAGCTGTTGCGCCTAAAGGATAAGATGCCATTAACATACCCACATTCTGCATTGGAGTGACTAGATTCAAGTTGCGTCTGCTCCAAATTCCAGCTTCCTGCTAAAGTGCAACCTGGGAAGCAGCAGTTCCCTGTACCCATGTGGGAGACCCAGTTTGAGTTCTGGGCTACTGGCTTCGGGCTTGACCTGGCCCTGGTTGCTATGGGCAACTGGGGAATGATCCAGCAGTTAAGAGATCTCTCACTCTGCTCTCTCTCTCTCTCTCTCTGTCTCCTCTCTCCTCTGTGTGCATGTGCTTGTTTTCTAAGTAAAGTGGAAATAAATAATTAAAAATGTTCATGAAAAGCAATTCCTTACATTTCAAGCAAGTGTTTCGTTTCCTTAAGCAGTTATTGAGACAGGGTAAGGAGGTTGGGTGGTGAGGGGTGTACTGGTTAAAAGCATGAACTCTAGAGATGGATTTCCTGATTTTAAATCTTGGTTTTGTCTTAGTATAATTTTGAGAAAATTATTAAATTTTGTGTGTCTTTTCTTTCCTCACTTATAAAACAATAAGGAAGCAAATAAAAGAAGAATAGGTGCCAGCGTTGAGGTATAGCAGGTAGACACCCGTTATCTCTTATATGGGTGCCAGTTTGTGTCCCAGCTGCCCACTTCCAATCCAGTTACCTGCTGATGGCCTGGGAAAAGTAGCAGAAGATGGCCCAAGTGTTTGAGCCTATATACCCACATTGGAGAGTTGATAAAGCTCCAGGCTCCGGAGTTCTGACTGGCCCAGGTCCAACTGTTGTGGCCTTTTGGAGAGTGAACCAGCAGATGGAGGATACTCTCTATCTTTCCTTCTCTCCCTCTATAATTCTGACTTTCAAATAAATAATTTTTAAAAAAGAAATAAGAATAAAAATAACTAATTTAAAGCATTATTAATTTTTTGACAAATATTAAAGCCTTTGTGAGAGTTAGCTGTTTTATTTTTGACCATTTGTTGGCTCTAGCAGTTGAAAATCCTTCAATAAGCAGGGAATTCATATGATACCTCCACAGGGTTTAGTATGTTAGACTTTTTCTATTTTGAAATTCTGAAACATTTATCTCATTTTCTTTTTTTTTTTAAGATTTATTTATTTATTTATTTTTAACTAGTATTTAATGAATATAAATTCCCAAAGTACGGCTTATGGATTACAATGGCTTCCCCCCCTCATAACGTCCCTCCCACCCGCAACCCTCCCCTTTCCCACTCCCTCTCCCCTTCCATTCACATCAAGATTCATTTTCGATTCTCTTTATATACAGAAGATCAGTTTAGTATACATTAAGTAAATATTTCAACAGTTTGCTCCCACACAGAAACATAAAGTGAAAAATAATAGATGATATTTTAAATGATGATGAAATCAGATCAGACCTATTGTCATGTTTAAACCCAGTGAGAGTCAAGTTGGGAATTGATAATTTCTTGTTTTTTTGTTTTTTCTTTTTTTTTTTTTAACAGAAGATCAGTTTAGTATACATTAAGTAAAGATTTCAACAGTTTGCACCCCCATAGAAACACAAAGTGAAATATACTGTTTGAGTGCTCGTTATAGCATTAAGTCTCAATGTACAGCACATTAAGGATAGAGATCCTACATGAGGAGTAAGTGCACAGTGACTCCTGTTGTTGACTTTACCAATTGACACTCCTGTCTATGGCATCAGTAATCTCCCTATGCACCAGTCATGAGTTTCCAATGCTATGGAATCCCCTTGAGTTCTCCGACTCTTATCTTGTTCAGACAAGGTCATAGTCAAAGTGGAGGTTCTCTCCTCCCTTCAGAGAAAGGTACCTCCTTCTTTGAAGACCTGTTCTTTCCACTGGGATCTCACTCACAGAGATCTTTCGTTTAGGTTATTTATTTATTTATTTATTTTGCCAGAGTGTCTTGGCTTTCCATGCCTGAAATACTCTCATGGGCTTTTCAGCCAGATCCGAATGCCTTAAGGGCTGATTCAGAGGCCAGAGTGCTGTTTAGGACATCCACCATTCTATGAGTCTGCTGAGTATCTTGCTTCCCATGTTGGATCACTCTCCCCTTTATTTATTCTATCAGTTAGTATTAGCAGGTACTAGACTTGTTTATGTGCTCCCTTTGACTCTTAGTCCTTTCATTATGATCAATTGTGAACTGAAATTGATCACTTGGACTAGTGAGATGGCATTGGTACATGCCACCTTGATGGGATTAAATTGGAGTCCCCTGGTATGTTTCTAACTCTATCATTTGGGGCAAATCATCTTGAGCATGTCCCAAATTGTACATCTCTTCCCTCTCTTATTCCCACTCTTATGTTTAACAGGGATCACTTTTCAGTTAAATTTCAACACTTAAGAATAACTGTGTATTAATTACAGAATTAAACCAGTCATATTAAGTAGAACAGACAAAAAAACTACTAAGAGGGATAATGTATTAAGTTGATCATTAACAGTCAGGGCTATGCTGATCAAGTCACCGTTTCTCATAGTGTCCATTTCACTTCAAGAGGTTTCCTTTTTGGTGTTCAGTCAGTTGTCACCGATCAGGGAGAACATATGGTATTTGTCCCTTTGCGACTGGCTTACTTCACTCAGCATGATGTGTTCCAGATTCCTCCATGTTGTTTCAAATGACTGGATTTCATTGTTTCTTACTGCGGTATAGTATTCTAAAGAGTACATATCCCATAATTCCTTTATCCAGTCTACCGCTGATGGGCATTTAGGTTGGTTCCAGGTCTTGGCTATTGTGAATTTTGCTGCAATAAACATTAGGGTGCAGACAGCTTTTTTGTTTGCCAATTTAGATTCCTTGGGCTAAATTCCAAGGAATGGGATGGCTGGGTCGAACGGTAGGGCTATATTCAGGTTTCTGAGGAATCTCCAGACTGACTTCCATAGTGATTTACCAGTTTACATTCCCACCAACAGTGGGTTAGTGTCCCTTTTTCCCCACATCCTCGCCAGCATCTGTTGTTGGTAGGTTTCTGAATGTGAGCCATTCTAACCCGGGTGAGGTGAAACCTCATTGTGGTTTTGATTTGCATTTCCCTGATTGCTAGTGACCTTGAACATTTTTTCATGTGCTTGTTGGCCATTTCGATTTCCTCTTTTGAAAAATGTCTATTGAGGTCCTTGGCCCATCTCTTAAGTGGGTTGTTGGTTTTGTTTTTGTGGAGTTTCTTGATCTCTTTGTAGATTCTGGTTATTAACCCTTTATCTGTTGCATAGTTTGCAAATATTTTTTTCCCATTCTGTCGGTTGTCTATTCACTTTCCTGACTGTTTCTTTTGCAGTACAGAAACTTCTCAATTTGATGCAATCCCAATAGTTGATTTTGGCTTTGACTGCCTGTGCCTCCCGGGTCTTTTCCAGAAATTCTTTGCCTGTGCCAATATCTTGAAGGGTTTCTCCAATGTTCTTTAATAACTTGATGGTGTCAGGTCGTAGATTTAGGTATTTAATCCATGTTGAGTGGATTTTTGTGTAAGCTGTAAGGTAGGGGTCTTGCTTCATGCTTCTGCACGTGGAAATCCAGTTTTCCCAGCACCATTTATTGAATAGACTGTCCTTGCTCCAGGAATTGGTTTTAGATCCTTGATCAAATATGAGTTGGCTGTAGATGTTTGGATTGATTTCTGGTGTTTCAATTCTGTTCCATTGGTCTATCCATCTGTTTCTGTACCAGTAGCATGCTGTTTTGATTACAACTGCCCTGTAGTATGTCCTGAAATCTGGTATTATGATGCCTCCGGCTTTGTTTCTGTTGTACAAGATTGCTTTAGCTTTTTGAGGTCTCTTGTGCCTCCATATGAATTTCAGAATCATTTTTTCCAGATCTGAGAAAAAGGTCTTCGGTATGTTGATTGGGATTGCATTGAATCTATAAATTGCTTTTGGGAGAATGGACATTTTGATGATATTGATTCTTCCAATCCATGAGCATGGAAGATTTTTCCATTTTTTTGTATCCACTTCTATTTCTTTCTTTAAGGTTTTGTAATTTTCATTGTAGAGATCTTGAACGTCCTTGGTTAAGTTTATTCCAAGGTATATTGAATAGCAGTCGTGAGAGTGGGCATCCCTGTCTGGTACCAGATCTCAGTGGAAATGCTTCCAGCTTTTCCCCATTCAATAGGATGTTGGCTGTGGGTTTTTCATAGATCGCTTTGATTGTATTGAGGAATGTTCCTTCCAAACCCAGTTTTCTTAGAGTTTTCATCATGAAAGGGTGTTGTATTTTATCAAATGCTTTCTCGGCGTCTATTGAGATAATCATATGGTTTTTCTTCTGCAGTCTGTTTGTGATGTATCACATTGATTATTTTGTGCACATTGAACCATCCCTGCATACCAGGGATAAATCCCACTTGGTCTGGGTGGATGATCTTTCTGATGTGTTGTTGCATTCTATTGGCGAGAATTTTATTAAGGATTTTTGCATCTATGTTCATCAGGGATATTGGTCTGTAATTCTCTTTCAATGTTGCATCTTTTTCCGGCTTAGGAATTAAGGTGATGCTGGCTTCATAGAACGAATTTGGGAGCACTCCCTGTTCTTCGATTGTTCTGAATAGTTTGAGAAGAATTGGAGTCAGTTCTTCTTTAAATGTCTGGTAGAATTCAGCAGTGAATCCATCTGGTCCTGGGCTTTTCTTTGTTGGGAGGGCCTTTATTACTGTTTCAATTTCTGTCTCAGTTATGGGTCTGTTTAGGTTTCCATGTCTTCCTGGTTCACTTTAGGTAGGTTGCATGTGTCCAGGAATCTATCCATTTCTGATAAGTTTCCCTGTTTGCTGGCATACAAGTCCTTGTAGTAATTTCTGATGATTCTTTTTTATTTCTGTGGTGTCTGTTGTTACGTTTCCTTTTTCATTTCTGATTTTATTGATTTGGGTCTTTTCTCTTCTTTTTTTAGTTAGTTGGGCCAATGGGGTGTCAAATTTGTTTATTTTTTTTTCAAAAAACCAGCTCCTCGTTTGGCTAATTTTTTGTAATTTTTTTTTTTTTTTGGATTCAATCCTGTTGATTTCTTCTCTATTTAATTATTTCTCTTCTCCTACTAGATTTGGGTCTGGTTTGCTGTAGGTTTTCTAGATCCTTGAGGTGAATTGAAAGCTCATGTATGTGGTGCCTTTCCAATTTCTTGATGTAGGCACAAACTTTCCTCTTAACACTGCTTTTGCTGCGTCCCATAAGTTTTGGTATGTTGTGCTGTTATCCTCATTTACTTCCAGAAAATTTTTGATTTCTTGTTTAATTTCTTCTATGACCCATTGTTCATTCAGGAGCATGTTGTTCAATCTCCATGTGTTTGCGTATGCTCTAGGGATTCCTGAGTTGCTAATTTCCAACTTCATTCCTTTATGGTTTGAGAAGCTGCATGGTATGATTCTAATTCTTTTGAATTTGCTGAGACTCGCTATGTCCTAGTATGTGGTCAATCCTAGAGAAGGTTCCATGTACTGCTGAGAAGAATGTAAAATCTTTAGCTGTAGGATTGAAAGTTCTTTATATATCTGTTAGATATATCTAACAGATATATCTAATTTTCTAAAATGTCTACTTAAGTTTCTGGCATCTTATTCATTTTCAGTGAATCGTGGTAATAAAATATCCTTGAAAATTATTCCCAATTCCTTACACTATCCTTATTTAATAGTTCCAGTACTCCCCTTTATGCTTTTTATGCAGTTTCCATAAGGGGAAAAGCTATTTTTCTTGGGAAAAATTTTTCTACTTGTATGGATTATCTATATTCTTTCTATCTTTACTGACTTTGCTACATGAATTATTTTATTTCCTAACAACTTCAAAGGATCAAATGAATGGTTCATCTCCATGAACAAATAAAAAGACACATGTTTTTCCTCTTTATTGCTGGCTATGCCTGAAGTGATGTCTCATTGTTTCCATCTCATCCGTTTTTCTTGAATTAAGACCATATTCTCAGTCTATTTCTTCTCACCTCTCAACCACTTCATGACCCACTGAAACATAGCTGCTGCTTCAACCATTTGGAAAACATTCTTCTCAAGAAAGTCAAAGACAACAATAAAAACAATAACAACAAATCAAACCCAGTTATTTTCATTTTTGAACAGATTTATCTATCTATTTGAAAGAGCTAGAGAGAGGGACAGAGAAAAAAAGAAAGAGCGATTTTCTACTCTCTGGTTCACTCCCTACATGGCTGCAATGGCCGGACCTGGTCCAGACAGACACTAAGAGCCAGGAGCTTCATCCTGGTCTCCCATGTGCTTGGCCAGGATCCAAACACTTGGGCCATCTTCTGCTGCTTTTCCTAGACCATTATAAGGGAGCTGGATTGTAAGTGGAGCAGCTGGGACATGAACCAGCACCCACATGGGACAACGGTGTGGCAGGCTGCAACTTTATTAGCAATGCCACAATGCCAGCACCAACAATTTCAATAATACTGTGATTTCTGATTGTTTATTGCTTTACACTTCTGATCTATTCATCACTTCTGATGTTACTCTTCAAACTTTATGTTCCTGTTTTATAGACATAACTCTGTTTTCTATTTTTTTAATTATTTATTTGACAGGGAAAGTAATAGACACACACACACTGGGGGATGGAGGGAGAAAGAGAGAGACAGAGACAGAGACAGAGAGAGATAGCAACAGAGAGAGAATCAGAGAAGACAGAGAGATGTCTTCCACCTTCTAGTTCACTCCCCGAAAGCCACAAGAACCAGAGCTGAGCCAGACTGAACCCAGAAAACAGGAGTTCCATCCGGAGTCTGCCATTTGAGTGGCAGGGGCCCAAGTTCTTCAGCCATCATCTATTATTTTCTCAGGTGTATTAGCAAGAAACTGGATCAGAAGTGGAACAAGGAATGCTCATAAGGGATGTGGCCATTGTGGGTGCTGGCTTAACAACTTCACCACTGTATCAGCACCAGAACTCTGTTTTATCGCAATTAACTTATGCATTGTGTTTCCCCTCATGCTCCATTTATTTCTCTGATTTTCTGTTAAATGTGATATTTACCAAAATTTGACTGTCTTTGTCTCAAGGCTTACCCCAGTACTATGTCTTCTTATTAAATATGAAGAATAGTCTTCAGTCTTCTAGTATCTGTATAGAGTGCGAGGTACTAAGTTGTCTAATATTTTTCCCACTAACGGAATGAATGAGTGACTCAACCCATCATTTTTAAGGAAGACATCAGTTTTATTGAGATCAATTTTATTTAGATGATTATGCAATGGTGCTGTGGCAATAGAGGGAGAGAAGATTTAGTTATATTCCTATCTCCAAGAATTAATTCTAGTGATTCTAGCTATTTTACAATGATTTGTTGGGGTCATTTAAACCTAAATCTATGAAGTGATATAACTCAAATGGGAAAATGGTAATTTATTGTCCAAGTGCCTCAAAACTACTATATGTTCTTCTGAGATATAGTGAAAACACTCAAGCATATATATTATCATCTTGAAGAAAGATAATCTTATCTTAAAGCCTATTTGAAGGAGGCAGAACAGAGAGACCAAGAGACAGTGAGACCTTGATGATGTGGATGAAATACTGAAATCAAGCCTACTCAAAATATGTACCTCCCTCAGGATTTTTTATGATAACTTAGGCCAATAAATATCTTTTATGAAATCTCATCTATTTTGAATTAAATTTTTGAAATATGAAGTATCCTAATTTATATCAGGATTACAGATTGGATTGTATCTTTATATTACAATATCTCTGCATCTGATTGCACTTTTTGTTGAAATAAAAGTGAGCTATTTAACTAATAATATGACAATGTATTTAACTGCAAGAATAATTTGAATGATTTAAATATTGATTCTGACCTGTTGCATGACAACAGTTTATTCCATGTCATAATTGATCTCTTCCCAGAAACAACGCAAATGGATGTAATAAAAATATACTTGATATTACTTATTTTTAGATTTAAAAGTTCCAAAATTATTACATATAGAAGCAAATTTCAATGAAATTAGAAAGTGAATTGGGGAACAGTGTTGTGACACAGTGAGTTCAGCTGCCCATTTTCATCACCAGCTTTCGGCATTGAAGCATCCTTTCATTTTCTGACTGCTCTGCTTCTAATCTACCTTCTTGCTAATGTTCCTGGGAGAGCAGCAGAGAATGGTCCAAGTGTTTGGGGCTCACCTCTTTGAGACTCAGATGGAGCTCTTGGGTACTGGATTCAGCCTGGCCCAGCCCCAGCTGTGGCAGGCATTTGGGAATGAGCAGCCTATGGAAGAATTCTTTCTCCCTGTTTCACCCTCCTTGTCTATAGCTCTGCCTTTCAAATAAACAAAGATTTTCTAAAAGGCAAATTGAATTGTCCTCTAATGAAACATTCCCTTTATGGGACTTCAGTAGTATTTTTATTGTAAAATCTACTTTTTGCATGATTTTGCCAGCTACATAGGCCATCTTTAATCGGATTTTAAATGTATGAGGGGGCCAGCACTGTGGCATAATAGGTAAAGCTGTTGCCTACAGTATTGGCATTCCATATAGGCACCATTTCAAGTCCCAGCTGCTCCACTTCCGATCAAGCTCTCTGCTATGGCCTGGGGAAACAGTAGTGATGGCCCCAGTCCTTGGGCCCCTGCCTCCATGTAGGAGACCCAGAGGAGGCTCTGACTCCTGACTTCAGATTAGCATAGTGCTGGCTGTTGCAGCCATCTGGCGGATTGAAGCAGTGGATGGAAGACCTCTCTCTCTCTCTCTCTCTCTCTCTCTCTTTCAAATAAATAGATAAATCTTTTAAAAAAAATGTGTGAGAAGCAGAGACTGCATTTGTATATATTCTCATCTCTCCCTTAACAGTTAATGCAATGCTTGTTCCATTGAACATGCTTAATCAAAATATGTGGGGTTCAGTTAATTGGAAATTAATTAATTTTTAATTAAATTCATCATAGATTACTTTTATGTCCATACACCTAGAACTTGCCGCTTTGTGATCATTACACTTTTTTTCTTGTTAGAAAGTACAGCAATTGAGAAATCAATCCACTTATCTACAAGCAACTAATCTTGGACAAACTAAAATAAATCCCTGGAGAAAGGACAGTCTATTCAACAAACGGTGCTTGGAAAATTGGATCTCTACCTACAGAAGTATGAAAAAAGACCACTATCTTACATCTTAAAAATCAACTCAAATTGCTTCAAGGATCTAAATCTATGACCTGGTATCAACAAATTACCAGAGGAGATCTTTGGAGAAATTGCAATTCATTGACATAGGTAAAGATTCCTTGGAAAGACACCAGAAACAAAAGCAATCAAACCCAAAATAGACAAATGTGATTACATCAAACTGAGAAGGATCTGCACTGCAAAAGAAACACAGAAAGGTGGAGAGGCTACTGTCAGAATGGGGAAAATATTTGCAAACTATGAAACTGATAAAGGATTGCTATCCAGAAGCTATAAAGAGCTCTAGAAACTCAACAACAAAAACAACAATCCAATAAATAAATAGGCAATGAACTTCAGCAGACATTTTTCAAAAAAGGAAATGTAAATGGTCAACAGAACATGAAAACATGCTTGGGATTACTAGCTATCAGGGAAATGTAAATCAAAGCCACAATGTGGTTTCACCTCATTCCAGTTAGAATGGTTCTCATATAGAAATGAACAAACAATAAATACTGGCAAGGATGTAGGAAAAAAGATACTGTAATCCACTGTTGGTGGGAATATAAACTAGCACAGCCTCATAGAAGATTTAGAAAGACATACTGGATTAGAAAACATATTCAGTGAAATAATAGCAGACAATTTCCCTAATTTGTAGAAAGATACGGATAGCTAAGTATAGTAAACAAATAGGATTCCTAATAGAAATGATCAGAAAAATTTTCAACATGATGCATTTTAGTCAAACTTTCACAAGTAAAACATAAAGAAAAGATCCTAAAATGTGCATGAGAGAAATGCTAGATGACCTTCAAGGGATCTCCGATTTCATTGACAGCTGATTTCTCATCAGAAACTCAGCAGGCTAACAGAGGATGGAGAGACATAGTCCAGGTCTTAAAGAAAACAAAAATGTCATCCCAGGATACTGTACCCAGCTAAGCTCTCATTTATAAATGAAGACCTTCCAAAACAAACTGAAATTGAAAGAATTTGCCAACACCCAGTCAGTCTTAGAAATGATACCAAAGGACCTGCTACACACAGAAACAGAAAACAATAATCAGCGTAATGAAAGAATGTGAAGGCAGAAAACCTCCCAGAAAAAGTACAAAGGAAATTCAAAACAAAAATAATATAAACTGGTGCAGCCACTGTAGAAAATAGTATGGAGCTTCCTCAGAAATCTGAATATAGACATATCATATTATCAAGCCATCCCACTCCCGAGAATTTACCCAAATGAAATGAAATCACTTTATGAAAGAGTGATCTATACCCCCATGTTTATTTCAGCTCAATTCACAATAGCTAAGATATGTAATCAACCCAGATGTCCACCAACTGAAGATTGGATAAAGAAATTGTGATACACACACACACACACACACACACACACTATGGATTACTACTCAGCAGTAAAAAAAAAAAAAAAAATCCTATGTTTTCCAACAAAATGGATGCAACTGGAAATCATTATATTTAGTGAAATGCACCCGTCCCCAAAAGACGAATACCGTATGTTTCACCCTGACCAGTGGTAACTAATACAGTACCAAAATGTAATATTAGGAGTGCAACTGACATTTTGAGTTTTGATGATTACTTACAGTCTTGAGCAGTTGTTTCTTTTTCTCATATTTGTTTAACTCTTTACTTAGTATAGGGTTAATCTTATGAGTATAAGGTAATCTGAAAGTAGATCACTGTAAAAATTGAGAGAGTGATTAGGAGAAGAGGGAGGTAGAAGGGTAGGAGCATGGGTGGGATGGAGGGTCAGGTGAGAAGTATCACTATGTTCGTAAATCTGTATATCTATATCTGTGAAATACACGAAATTTGCAAACCTTAAGCAGATTTTTTTAAAAAGATAAAATAAATTATTTCAAATCATAGTCACATAAATCAGGTATCATGTAAGTAATTCACTAGTAATTTAAAAGACATAGGTAATACTGAGGCACAAATGCATCAGGGAGAGTTCTTCCATTGCTAATGCGCCCTGTCCCCAATATCCTTTCTCACGGCATTTGTAGAGAAAGTACAACATATGAGGTGTCCAAGTCCTGACTGTGACTACTTTACAAGTGCAAAAGAGAGTCAATTTTAAGAGTAACTAAAAGGTAATCTATAGAAGTGAAATCGACACTTTGACATGTG
This sequence comes from Oryctolagus cuniculus, assembly GCF_051225735.1. Lineage (NCBI taxonomy): Eukaryota > Metazoa > Chordata > Mammalia > Lagomorpha > Leporidae > Oryctolagus > Oryctolagus cuniculus. Next base: position 124,841,294 of record NC_142868.1, read on the forward strand.
ATGATTTTGAACAGCCCTTGTCTCATCTGTTGAGGAACAGGTTTTTTTTTTTTTTTTTTTTTTCCCCTTCATACTATTTACTCTTTACTTAGTGTATAGTTAATTGTATGTGTATAAAGTTGTTGCCATTGATTTCTCAACAATGTTGCAGTGGATTATTATTTTTTTTTTTTTTTGACGGGCAGAGTGGACAGTGAGAGAGAGAGACAGAGAGAAAGGTCTTCCTTTGCCGTTGGTTTACCCTCCAATGGCCGCCGCGGCCGGCGCGCTGCGGCCGGCGCACCGCGCGATCCGGTGGCAGGAGCCAGGAGCCAGGTGCTTTTCCTGGTCTCCCATGGGGTGCAGGGCCCAAGCACTTGGGCCATCCTCCACTGCACTCCCTGGCCACAGCAGAGAGCTGGCCTGGAAGAGGGGCAACCGGGACAGAATCCGGCGCCCCGACCGGGACTAGAACCCGGTGTGCCGGCGCCGCAGGCGGAGGATTAGCCTATTGAGCCGCGGCGCCGGCCAACAGTGGATTCATTTCTGAGAGGAGCAGCATGGTGGGGGCAAGAGGCGCGGAGTCACCGCACAGACCCTGGGAGTCGGGTGAAAGCAGGCTTGAGGCGAGCAGCCCGCAGACTCGTTTATTAGTTGGAACCACATCTTATATAGCCAAGACCAGCCAATCTGGTCAAGGGGCGGTCTATGCCCCAACCAATCACAGCCTGTTGCCAGGCAGGCTCCGTTGCCAGGTGGGCTTCAAAGCCATTCCTGAGTAACTGACACTCGCTTGCCAGTGGCCACCTTGGCATGGCCTTCTCATTCCACCACATAAAGTTAATTGCAGAGAACAGGCAGCCGGGATTTAGCCCAGCCTTTAAATTGTCGCCAAGAGGAGCACGAGGGTGCGATTCCTGACCGCAGTTCCTGATTCTAGCTCCTTGTGGAACTGTCAATTAACTCACTTATCAAAATGTCAAAGCTACCTTGACTAAAGTGTACAAAGCAAAAATATCCGGTGCAGGAAGTCATTACCAGTGCCCAGGCCATGCAGTGATCATGGTCTGCAACTCCAGAGCCCTGATTCTGCCTGACCCGGACCAGCCCATGCTGCTCTCGCCAGAGTTAACCTCTCACCTGAACTCAAGTCCGCCATAAGTGAGATCTCCTCACTAGTTCCTCCTGCTTTAAAAATGAAGTACAGCTGTGGGCACTGTGGTGTAGCGGGTGAAGCTGGCGCCTGCAGTGCCACCATCCCATATGGATGCCGGTTCGAGTCCCAGCTGCTCCATTTCCAACCTAGTTCTCTGCTATGGCCTAGGAAAGCAGTAGAAGATGGCCCAAGTCCTTGGGACCCTGCACCCATATGGGAGACCAAGAAGAAGCTCCTGGCTCCTGGCTTCAGATCGGTGGTGCTCCGGCTGTTGCGGTCATTTGGGGAGTGAACCAGCAGATGGAAGACCTTTCTCTCTGTCTCCTCTCTCTGTAACTCTGCCTTTCAATTAAGTAAATGAATCTAAATAATAAATAAATAAATCTAAAAAAGAAGAAGAAAAGTTAATTGAAAATAGATCTTTGTAAAAATAAGAATGGGTATAGGAGAGGGACAAGGAAGGGTGAGAGTGCATGCAGGGGGAGGGGTGGGCTAGAAGAATCATTATGTTCCTAAATTTGTATATACGAAATACATGAAGTTTGTATACCTTAAATAAAAAGTTTCTAGGTTAACAAAAAAGAGAATCAATTTTAGTGTAAACTATATCCATTTTATATTCAATTATTATATAGCTTAATTTTACCTTGGTTGGAGAAAAAGAGAAGTCCATATATCATACATTATAGTTTGTTTAGAGTAAGTCATCATAGACAGTCTAGTTGCACCCTGTTCAAAGCATCTGATAGATACACAGTGTCTTGTTAGATTACATCATTTGCCTATTTTCCAGGAAATTTTCCATGTATATATTTAAGATGGGATTTGATCAAGCCACCTTCTTTTTTGCCTCATTGGGGAAATCCTTCAATTGAAGATTAACAAGGAAAATAGATTACAGGCTTGTGAAACAGGTGCCACCTATGAACACAAAAAATATGTTATGTTCCTCCCCAAAATAATTATTTTTCAGATGATCTTCTATAGTTTATATCAAGTACATCAATACACATTTAATGAAACTATGTGAAAAAATATCAAAATTTTGGGATCATATCTATGCAATATTGGCGACTGAGATTTAATATAGGCTAAATGGAGATTAGCAATGTGTTTTTCTTCTTTTTTTGACAGGCAGAGTGGACAGTGAGAGAGAGAGACAGAGAGGAAGGTCTTCCTTTTTCCGTTGGTTCACCCCGCAATGGCTGCTGTGGCCAGCGCGCTGCGACTGGCGCACCGCGCTGATCCGAAGCCAGGAGCCAGGTGCTTCTCCTGGTCTCCAATGTGGGTGCAGGGCCCAAGCACTTGGGCCATGCTCCACTGCCTTCCCGGGCCACAGCAGAGAACTGGCCTGGAAGAGGAATGACTGGGACAGAATCTGGCGCCCCGACCGGGACTAGAACCCGGTGTGCCGGCGCCACAGGTGGAAGATTAGCCTATTGTGCTGTGGTGCCGACAGCAATGTGTTTTAATATGTCAGATTATATTATATTAAGGTTAAAAGATAGGGAGTATTTATTTTTACTAATATGTAATATTTTGGTTATTCAGAAAATGGAGGTTAACCATTTAGATCCGTGCATACCTGACAATCTGCTTCTTTGAATGTTTGTAAATTTTATTTCCACTTATGTCAAAGTCAAATGTTCTTCAACACTTCAAAAAAGATAGACTTTTTATTAGGCTTAAATAAGTATAAAATATGCCAAGATCTCTATATAGTCTATGTAGTATGTGTTTCATTCACCTTATTATTAACACATGAATATAATGTGTAATCTAGGTTATTAGAAAATATCTCTGCACATGTTCAGTCCTCAAGATACTGCTAATAAGCAAGCTTTCTGAGTTTCATGAATTGGAAAGAATATAAAGGTTAAGGAAATAGATTTGACCAATTTAAATAATCTAGTTTCTTCAAAATTGTCTACATTTATTGTTTGACCTATTTCTCTAACTTTGTCTTCTGATTCTATTATGATTATATTTGATCTATCTATCTAGATACCTTGTGAAAATTGGGTTTTTATGAAATATTAGCGAGATATTTCATTATGAGACTTCATATATTTTAAAAATGGCATAACAATGTAAATTGAAAAAACTATAATTGAGGCTATAATTGGACATTGTTATTAAAGTATAACATAAAACTGTGAAAACCTAGAAGTTAGATGTGTTAGAAAGTCACAGGGTTATGCTATTTGAATACATAGTATTTTAAGTTCTGAAAGTTAAGTGAAGCTGTGAAGGACAGCATATATGATAGATTGCTAAATCAATATTTAAAACAAATATGACACATTGAAATATCAAAGTTAAATCAACAAGGTAAATATTATGTAAATAAATGTAAAGGTTTTAATTAAACGTCAATTTTAATTATAGTATCATTGTATGATGGAAACTAAAATGACTCAAGTGAAAAACATGAGTGTTGGAACAGTGAACTCCTATAACAAAACATAAAGTATAACTTCATAATATGTGAACCCAAACAGAGCTGCATAAATAAAAAATTTCTGTGTTTTATGATAGAAAGTGTTACATTTTACAATTAACAAAAGGGCAACTAAAGCTCAATTGTTATATAAAATATCTCCAGTTGGGAAAGACAAGAAAGTATTTGCCCAGATAAAGATGACCATCATGGTAGAAAATACAGAAATATGTAAAGACATTTGAGATATTCACATTGAGGACAAGAAGCCAATCATGTTCAACTATTGCTCCACCTGGCTAAGTAGGTGTATTCCTTGAAATCCACAAGTCATTGGATTCCTATCAAGGGAAAAGTTTCAAGTAGTAACCGCTGTCCTAGGTAGAAATGAGTTATTTCATGATACAAATTTTGAAAATTATAATATTTCAATTATTTCAAAACAACAAAGCTAAACATTGATGCTTTGTAATACTTTGTTTTTAGAGAAATCATATGCCCAAATCATATCACATCATATGTATAAGAGCACAGTTTTTATGAGTAATGAGCATACATAAAAGCATACAGCAAGGTCAAATGTGCATGACCCCGTGGTAATATACATCCTAAGTAGACTAAGCCCACATTAGTCTTCCTGGAATTTCAAGTCTACTTCATTTAACATGAATTGCTGTCTCTGAAGGATAACTATATTTTCTCATTGTTTTGTTTACTATCAGGCATTCAATTTGTGTTAAATTTCTATAGCCTGTCCAAGCAGATATATATTCTTAGAAATAATCCATGTAATAAAATGAATCATGGAATAAAAGGAATAAATTATAAAATATGGCTTGGAATAATGAGTATGGTATAGTTCCCCCTTACATGCAGTTACATGAGCATATATGTGTAGACACATATATATAATCAGGATCCTTCTTGATTGCTTCAGTCTACTCTTTCTGACTTTTATTAAATTTGTCAGAATCATCTGATTACAAAAGATGTTTTTTATACTTTAAAAGAAAATTTGGGGGTATATGAAGGAATGTATATTTCTTCTATATTTTTCATGCACCAAAAGAGTGCATAGGAACCAATGGTTATTTAAAGGAAAGTATCAATTAATTGATTTTTCACATCTAGGTGTAGAGCTTTACAAGCTCTAATGACTTGACTGTCTTTTCCACTAGCAATATTTTCCCATATGACTATGCCCTAAGGTGAATTTAGTTTAAAATAAATTAGTAGGGCACAAGTAAAGACAAAAATAACAGCCAGTTTAGAAGCAAAGAATAAATCATTGTTGTTGAATTGGATGCAGTGCTGAAATGTTTTTGTTGAATTATCCCACACCTGCTAGGATCTCTAAGTCTCAATATTGTTAGGCCATAGGAGGATTTCAACCTAGTAAAATGCTAATGTCCCATTTGTTTTGATGTCCTGTGTTTGGCACATCTGTGTGTGTGAGAGACATTATGAGGAGGGAGGCCAAAAGAAATTGTCATAATGCACCTGTCCATTAGTGAGTCCCCATGCCCGGCAGAAACTTTCTGGCGCCATCTGGTTATAATCTTATGCTCTGAAGCATGAGAATTGATGAACCTTTTAATTTTTATCTCAGCTAGTATAATTGCAGATGCTATTCTTATTCAAAATGGGCCACATTTTGCCCAGGGCCAAAAGCTTACATTTCCTATTGACTTTAATGTGAAGACAGGCACAAGTAACTGACAAAAGATTGCAGTCTAATACTTCTAATTCCTTTATGAATCTTAATAAGCCTGATTGACTTAATAATGTGCAATTGTGGAGAGTTTTCAGGTTATTTATTCATTTTCCAAAAGAATGTGTTTTCTTGAACCCTTTCAGAAAGGACTGTTTTCATTCCAAAGCAGATCCTTTGCTTTCTGTAGCAAAGAAGCATGGAATTCAGTTATGCATTTGAGCCAAACATAAGAAATATGAAAAAAGACTAAAATCTTAATGCCAACGTTGCGGCAAGCACAGAAAGTGCATGCCCATAAAGGACGAAGGCTTAAGGGAATTCGTGTAGTGCTTTTTCACACAAGGACAAGTGCTATTTGTATTGAATATAAAGAATCATAACTAATTAGACTGGCTTTAATTGAATTAGCAATAAATTCAAAGCTTAATAGAACCATTAATGTTCAGGAGGAAAAAATATAAATTTATAAAATATACGAGGAAATTGACTGCAGAGAATTAACCAAGATAAATAGATTATATCCCCTACAATGAAAGAATCAGTATAAGGTAAGAATGAAACACTTCTCTCCAAAGGGAAATCAGTTTTCAAGATCAAATGTACCAAATCCCATATTTCCAGACTTTAAGCTTTAAAATGTTGTGTATGCCTATGGATGTGTCTATCTTCAAAAAGTGTTTCTTTTAATTATAGAGTTGTTACTTTTACATACAGAGAATAATGACACTGAGGCTAAACATACTGCTTGTTGATACCAGCACAAAGTCATAGAAGTGCTTAAAGAGAACTAATCCTGTCCATTCCCAGTGGGTAGCAAAATATGACCAAAAAAAGTTGGCATTAAAAAGCTGGGATGGCCGGTGCCACGGCTCACTTGGCTCATCCTCCACCCGTGGCGCCGGCACCCCTGGTTCTAGTTCCGGTTGGGGTGCTGGACTCTGTCCCGGTTGCTCCTCTACCAGTCCAGCTCTCTGCTGTGGCCTGGGAAAGCAGTGGAGGATGGCCCAAGTGCTTGGGCCCTGCACCCGCATGGGAGACCAGGAGGAAGCACCTGGCTCCTGGCTTCGGATCAGTGCAGCGCGCTAGCCATGGTGGCCATTTGGGGGGGTGAACCAATGGAAAAGGAAGACCTTTCTCTCTGTGTCTCTCTCACTGTCTAACTCTGCCTGTCAAAAAAATAAAAAATAAAAAATAAAAAGCTGGGATATGGGGCCAGCATTGTGGTATAGCAGATAAAGCCACTGCCTGCACTGCATCCCATATGTGTGCTGCATTGTGTCCCAGCTGCTCCACTTGCAATGCAGCTCCCTACAGGTGGCCTGGGGAAAATAGCACAAGATTGTCCTAGTATTTGGACCCTTGAACCCATGTAGGAGACTCACATGAAGCTTCCAGCACATGGCTTCAGCCTGGCCCTATCCCAGCTATTGCAGCCATCTGGGGATGGAAGATCTCTTTCTAGCTTTTCCCTCTCTTTCTATAACTCCGACTTTCAAATACATAAATAAATCTTAAAAATAAAACTGGGGCAGATTTACAAGGTTTAATGATTAAAAATAACATCATCTCTCTCTCTTGTAACCAGAAGTAGACATTCTTCAACAATTTTTTTTTTTTATTTCAAAGACTCTAAAAGTCTGATTTATATGTAGTAGGTGAAGTACTGGTGTTAAGCACAATGTTACTGGTAATCTGTGTTGCAATTTAAAAAATCTCCTCTTTGTATTATTAAAGATCCATATATTTAATGGGAATTATCTAAAGGATTTACATCAGAGAGGAAGGAAAGAAAATTAGTACTGAGCTGGAAAAAAGGATTTTTTAAGTTTTTATTATGTCAGAGAGCTACAATGAGGGAGCTTACAATGTTTAACTCAGATGGAGGTGTATATCTGTCTCATCCTGTACAAATTTGCATTTCTCCATTGAATTTCATCTCTCAACGTTCAAAAGTAGTCACAGTACTTTGCATATCCTATCACAACATACTGGAAGACATCTGAAGTTCTTTCTGGTTCATGTAGCTATTGGGGTTGGGCACTGAGGGGGCTTAAATTTCAAATACAATTGTTGGAGAGATCAAATCTAAAATGAGGTGAATAATTGAAGAAAATGTCAGTCACTAAAAATGGAAATATCACATTTCATTAAAATAATAATAAACATTTAAAACATTGGGGACCACAATATTAAGCATTTTATAATGCCTACATACATACACAAACTCAAACACAGATTGCTTGATACACAATACCTCCTTTTCCCATGTTAAAAAAAAAATTGTAAGACGAGTTGCCCAATATCATATATCTATTAATTCTAGAAATGCTAATGCTTGCAGTAAATTTCTAGAAATATGATATTGGCTATGTTCAATCCTAATTTTAGTAATAATTTTACAGGATTTTGCATGTGTCAAAATTTATCAAATTTTATACTTTAAATATATGTTTTATTAAATGTCAGTGAAGTGCTAAAAATGTTCCAGTGAAATATTTTATTACCAATTCTGCATTACTGTATTATATTTCCATAACTTTATTTCACAATGTGACTCAATTATTATGGTGATTTCACTAAATCTATAGATTAATTTGTTGATAACAGACAGCTTTGTTACCCTGAATTTTCTACCAAGAAATATAATATATAATTACATTTATTTAGATACTTTAATTCCTTCATAAAGTAATTGTTCCTCCACATTACTTTGAAAAATATCATGTGAAATTTATTTCTACCCATTGCATGGGTTTGCTACTATTGTGGGTGTAATAAATTTTATGCATTACATTGATTAACTGGTTATTGATTGAGTGATGTGGAGGGTGACGTGAAAAGAGTTTTTTTGAAAGGTTTTCCTAAAAAAACTAAGCAGAATATTTCAGTAGCCCTTCCTTTCTGTAGGCTGCAGAATTTCACTATTGTTTTCTTATTCAGTGCTGAAATTGTGGGCATTTTTCTGTTCAGGATCAAAAGCAGCTATACAACAATCCCAGAATATAGTGCAATATTACAATAGGTCTGTGGCAATGCTGCTCTAACACTATACACTAAAATTTTACATGAATATATAATTTATAACTATATATGCATCTATCAAAATGAGAGAGGGAGAGAGACTGAGAGAGAAGGAGAGGGAGATTATGCATTACCTTTTTAAAACAGCGTTCTTCTTGAAAAAGCAGAAGAAAATTGTCCACCTAAGAAATTGCCTTTTATTTCCTAAGAAATTGGATGGAAACCTAATTTTTCAACTGAAACTTGACTTTCAAAGGCTGAAATCAAAACAACTATGAATTTGGGAACACATACTTGCTTTGAAATACATCTTACAGAAAATGTTCCTTAGTACTAATTTTCCTAAGTACTAATGCTTCTCTCTGACAAACATTTCCGGTCTTTACTTTGAATTGGAAAATGAGTCATAGTGGGATATTATAATTCACTTGGTGTGTGTGGGGTGGAGGGGTTGGGGGGTAGAAGCTGGACACTGCTCTAGTAGCATCTATTGATCCAGTCACTTATGAAACACTAGGGCTTCTATTTATCTCCAGCTACGTAATAAAAAGGCAAAGCTAATCTCCTCTTTATCTCCCTGTGTGCACTGTTATTTCCCAACTTTACAATAAACTCTGATTTATCACAGAAGGTTATGTAGTTGAAGAGAAAAATGCATCTGAGAGTTAATTTTGATTATCAGACATTGAAGTGGCTTCCTGGAATCACTTTCAGGTTTATTTCAAAACCCTGTTCCATCACTCTTTCTCTAGTTCTAGAATTAAAATTTGAAGAAAACTTGCTTTCATCAACTGTCAGCATGAACTTTTTAATTCCTCTATGCTCCAAATTTCTTTGTCCCTGGATCCTTAAGGATTAATATAACACAAAAGTTTGCCGTACTATATTTTTTATATTAGCAAAGAACCAATCTTGGAGCAGGTAGACCTCCATCTCCTACTACTGGTGTTAATTATTCCCCTTTGCCAAAACAAGGAGGAATCCTTCAAAGGGTGACAACATTGCATGAAAATGCTTCCATGAGGAAGAGCATGAAATTTCTCATGCAGTGTCCCTTTAAAAGCAAAAATACTTTGAAACATATAAAGTTTGTGGCTTCTGCAACCTGTTCTTTCCTGTATCTGTTAAAGCAACAATAGTAATAAAACAAATATAAAATACATACACATTGTTGTAAGGGCCAAATGAAATACATGGATTGATTATTAGAGTCTAAATATGCTGATTAAATATACATCCATTTCTCCCACCAACTCAGTGAAATTTCACATATCCACTGTGTTCTTACCAAGTATCTGGCACTATGCTAGAGATCAGGAATAGTAGCTTAATAAGATATGAATCTTGCTTCAAGCAGCTGGTAGTTAAGGAAGTCACAGTTTTTACCTCTAATGCCATTCCCAGAGTATTCTCATACCTAACTTGGAAATTGACTCCTGGGTTCTTTCTGTCTTGATTACCAATATTGATTAATAATCCTCTATACAAGTCTGCAGATATTCAAAGCTAAATAGTTGCATTTTTAAATACTAATGTATCTATTTTCTATTTGTGATTTCATTGATTTCAAGTTTGGTCACTTGTTTGTCTCTGCAATATTTCAACCATCATTATCTACAGAGTCAGAAACACTTATAATACAGTTTTTTAAAATTTGTTGCTAAAGCAACATAAATTCATTGTTCAAATATGACACAATGTTTTTTGAGCAATAGTAGATTTTATCTTCCAGAAGTAAATATATAAAAATTAGGACTGAAATTGACCATTTTCTGATGATCTTTCCACTTAGACAACATCTATTTTTATCTTTTCAATATAGATGTCATAAAAATTTATCTTCACATACTTTACATTCATTATTGGTTTTACATTGGAAAACTTCCCAGAACATCAAAAGAGGAATAGTGTGGCAATTAACTGAAACAGAATAAAAGAAATTCATTTATCTTTATAATGTAATTACTTATCATTTATTTATGGGATGACCCTGAATTTGTATTAATGATTGTTCTTTTTGCAGAGGGCAGCTATGATATATCTATAATAAATATATTGAGAAATCAAGGATAGATAATGATATATTGAATATGGGAAACCACACTTGCAACATTTCTTTTAGACAAACTAAATTAATCACTGAGGCCCTTTTTTTCCCTCCTACTTTTCTCTCCTTCTCCATCTCCCTTCTCTTTCACAATATAATTTTCCTAATCTGTACAAGTTCTGAGATACAAACTTTTGAAGTGTTAATTTATCTCTAGGTTTTTGGCACCTTTGCTATAAAGGTAATAGCATAATCCTTAAGATTGGATGATAGAAGTTGGGAATTTTTGATCAAGTAATGAACTTTAATATTATCCATGAAATATTTTGTCTATTATTTGCAAAATATATTTTTGCCTTTTTATTTTTATGTTAAAGTATTTCAAGGAATATAGAAACTATAAAGTTCAATAAGAACAGATAAATTCAATAATTTTTAACATTATCATATTTACATAAAAGGAACAAATTTCATGTATTTAATATATACAGTATAAGAACATGATACTTCCCACCTTAACCTCCTTCCCACCTTTGTTCTCATCCTCCCTCATCCTTACTTTTTTTTCTTTTCAATTTTTTCAGTGACATGCTTTTAATTCACTTTTTAATCACAATCATAGCTCTCCAGTAAAATGAAGAATTCAACAAGTAGAAAGTAGAAGGACCACTTCTTCTCAGAAGTACTGACAAATGCTACAAACAATAATCAAATCTCAAAATGTCAATTTCAATCTTATACATTACATTTTTGTACTCTGTACAATAGTTAAGACAAATAAGGGAAAATATATGATATTTATATTTTTTGGATTGATGTATTTAACTAAGCATAATGATCTCTAATTGCATCCACTTTGTTGAGAAATACAGATTTCATTCTTTTTAGGGCTGAGTAGTATTCCATTGTGTACATATACTATATTTTCTTTTTCTAGTCATCAGTAGATGGACATTTGGGTGGATTCCTTATTTTAGCTATTGTGAATAGCTGATGGCTGAGTCATACGGTAGATCTATTTCAGATCTCTGAGGAATCTTCATACTGTCTTCATAATGGTTGTATTGGTTTACATTCCCAACAACAGTGTATTTGAGAACATTTGTTCCACCCTTGGCAGCATTTTTGTTTTTAAATTTTGGATGATATATATTCTAATTTGGATGAAGTGAAATCACCCTGTTTTTTGTTTGTATTTCCGTGTTGGCTAGTGATCTTTTGCATGTTGTCATGTGTCTATTGGCAGTTTGAATTCCATCCTTTGAAAAATACCTGTTCATATCCTTAGCCATTTCTTAACTGGATTGTTTATTGTGTTGTTGTTAGTTTCTTGTGCACCTTATATATTTTGGATATTAATCGTTTATCAGTTGTATAGTTTGCTAATATTTTCTCCCATTCTGTTGGTTGTTACTTCACTTTCTTATGTGTTACCTTTGCTGTACAGAATCTTCTTAGCTTGATGTAATCTCATTTGCCTATTTTTGTTTTTATTGTCTTGTTTCTAGAGTCTTATCCAAAAAGTTCTTGTCTATAGCAATGTCTTGCAGCGTTTTCCCTAGTAATTTGATGGTTTCAGGTCTTAGGTTTAGATCTTTGATCCATTGTGAGTTCATTTATGTATAGGGTATAAGTAAAGGACTTAGTTCATTCTTCTCCATGCAAAATTCCCATCACCACTTGTTGAAGAGACTGTCCTTTCCCTAAGGAGTACTTTTATCACTTTTTTGGAAAAATGATTGTTTGTAGAAGCCTATTTTAATTTCTAGGGTCTCTAATCTGTTCCATTGGCCAGCATGTCTATATTTGTGCCAGTTTCAGGCTATTTTGATTATAATTACCCTGCAGTATATCTTCAAATCTGATGTTGTGGTGTCTCCAGCCTTTTTTTTTAAGATCGCTTTAGTTTTTGGGGTCTCTGGTGTTTCCGTATGAATTTTAAGGGTTTTTTTTTTCTAGATCTGAGAAGAATGTCCTAGATATTTGAATTGGGATCATACTGATGCTCTAAATTGTTTTGGGTAGTATGGACATTTTAGCAATACTAATTCTTCCAATCCATGAGCATGGAAGATCTTTCCATTTTTTGTGTCTTCTATTACTTTCCTTAATGCATTGTAATTTTCCTTATTGAGATATTTCCTGTCTTTGTTTAACTTTATCTTCAGGAATTTAAATTTTTTGTTGTTCTTGTTAATGGGACTGGTTTTTCAAGTGTTTTTTTCAGCCTTGAAACTGTGTACACAAAGGCTCTTGATTTTGTGTATTGATTTTATACCTTGTAATTTTGCCCAACTCACATGAGCTTCAGTAACTTCTTAGTGGAGGCTTTTCATTCCTATATTTATAGGATCATCTCTGCAAACAGAGATAATTTGAGTTCCTTCTTTCTCGTTTGTATCCTTTGATTTATCTTCTTGTCTAATGTCTCTGCCTAAAACTTCCATAACCATAAAGCATGGTAATAATGAGCATGGACAGCCTTGACTGGTTCTGGGTCTTAGTGAAAATATTTCCAGCTTTTCCTCATTCTATTTGATGCTCGTGGTGGGTGTGTCATAAATTGTCTTGATGGTATTGAGGAATGTTCCTTCTATAGCCAACTTTTTTAAGGTTTCTATCATTAAAGAATGTTGTATTTTATCAAATACTTTACATATATATTAAAATAATCATATGTTTTTTTATTCTTCAATTTGTTAATTGATGTGTGATGTTTACTGATTTGCTTATGGCAAACCATCACTGCACCCCAAGTTAAATCTCATTGCATTCAGGTAGATGATCTTTCTGATGCTGTGTTCAATTAGCTCATATTTTGTTGAGAGTTTGTGCATCTAAGTTTATCAGGGATACTGATCTACAGTTTTCTTTCTTTGTTGTATTTTTTTCTGGTTTCATAATTAAGGTGATGTTGGCCTTGTAGAAGGAGTTTGAGAGGATTCCCTCTATTTTAATACTTTTTAATAGTTTTGGAAGAATTGGGATTACTTCTTTTTTTGCAGAATTCAGCAGTAATGCCATCTGGTTCTGAGCTTCTCTTTGTTATGGTTATGGAGAATCTTTAATATTGATTTCAATCTGCATCTTGGTTATTGGTCCATTAAAGTTTTCTGTCTCTTCATTTCTCAATTGTGGTAAATTTTATGTGTCCAGAAATCTGTTTCTTCTAAATTTTCTAATATGTTGGCATATAGTTATTATAATTCATGAAAATTCCATTCAATTTTTTGTTATTCATTTTAACATCTCCTTTTCCAATTCTAATTGTATTAATTTGGTCCACCCCCTTTATTATTGGTTAGTTGTTAGTTGTGCCAATTGTTTAACAATTTAGCTTATTTTATCAAAAACCCAGCTCTCACTGTTTTATCCACTGTTTTATTTCAATTTTGTTTATTTCTCCTATAATTTGATTATTTCTTTCTTGCTAATAATTTGAGGTTTGTTTTATTATTTTTTAAAGATATATTTATTTATTTGCAAGTCAGAGTTACACAGAGAGAAGAGAGGCAGAGAGAGAAAGAGAGAGACAGAGGTCTTCCATCTGATGGTTCACTCCCCCATTGGCCACAATGGCCAGAGCTGTGCTGATGTGAAGCCAGGAGTCAGGAGCTTCTTCTGGGTCTTCCACACAGGTGCAGGGGTCCAAGGACTTGGGCCATCTTCTACTGCTTTCGCAGGCTGAAGCAGAGAGCTGAATTGGAAGGAGAGCATCCAGGTCTCCAGTGCCCATTTGGGATGCTGGAGCTTCAGGCCAGGGCATTTACCCACTGTGCCACACTGCCGACCCCAAGGTTTGCTTTATTCTTGCTTTGATATGCCATGTTGTAATTTTCATTCATTTAAAAGAATCTTGTGACTTCCCTTTGGTTTCTTCTATGACTCACTGATCATTAGGAAGCATGTTGTTCAGTTTCCATGTGTTCCCATGTATTCTGCAGTTTCTTATGTCGTTAATTTCCAGCTACATTCCATTGTGGTCACAAAAGACACACTATGTGATTTCAATCCCTTTTGAGTTTGTTGAGACATGTTTTATGGTCTTGCACGTGGTCTATCCAAGACAAAGTTCCATTCACTGATAAAAAGAATTTGTATTCTGCAGTTGTGGCATTAAATATTCTGTAGATATCCATTATATCCATTTGATCAGTAATGTAGATTAGTTCTGTTGTTTCTTTGTTGATTTTTGTCTAGCTGATCAGTCCATTGATTAAAGTGGGGCATTAATGTTTCCAATTATTATTGTATTGGATCCTGGGTCTCTCTTTACATCCATTAACATTTGCTTTAAATAGGCAGGTGCTCTAGCATTAGGTAGGTGCATATACATTCATGAGTCACACCTTTCCATTGAATTGAGTGCTTAATCATTACATAATGCCCTCTCTTTTCTCTTTTAACAGATTTTTATAATTTTACTTATTTTTTAAGACATTTATCTTTTAATTCTTATTTAAAGATGTATTTATTTATTTGAAAGGCAAAGTTACAGAGATCCAGAGGCGGAGGGGTGGGTAGTGAAGAGAGAGAGACAGAGACAGAGAAAGAGACAGAGAGACAGAATTTTCCATCCACTGGTTCACACCCCAAATGGCAGCAATGGCTGGAGCTGGGCTGAAACAAAGCTAGGATCCAGGAGTTTGCTCTGGATCTCCCATGTGAGTGCAAGGGGCCTAGTACTTGGGGCATCTTATGCTGCTTTCCCAGACCATTAGCTGAGAGCTGGATTTGAAGAAGAACAGCTGGGAAACACACTGTAGTATACATGGAATGTTGGTGCCACAGGCAGAGGCTTAGCCTACCATGCCACAGTGCCAGCCCTTCCTGATCATTTTTAATTCCGTTTGTATTTCTTTTTCCATTTTTTACTTTCAATCTATGTATTGGCCAGATTTGTTGCTTATAGGCAGCAAATAGATGGGTCTCACTTTTTAATTCAATTCATCCACTACTATGTTTTCCTTGGAGAATTTATTGCATTTCAATTCAAGGTTATTATTGATAAGTAATGACTTGGCTCTGTCATTTTTCTATAAATATTTTTAATTTTATTTAAGGTATTTCCTATTCAGGAACATAGTGATAATTCCCATCCTATCTTCCCTCCTACCTGCACTCCCACCCTTCTTCCTCTTCCCTCTCCTGTTCCCACTTAATTTTTATTTTTACAACGATCTATTTTCAGTTAACTTTATACTCGTAGAATTAATCTTATACTAAGTAAAGAGTTCAACAAATAGTATAAATATAAAAACAGTGTTCCTCAACAGTCAAGACAAGGGCTGTAAACAATCATCTAATCCCAGAATGTCAATTTCACTCCTACACATTACCTTTTAGGTATTCTTTAGTTACCACAGATCAGGGAGAACATATAATATTTATCTTTTGGGGACTGGCTTACTTTACTAAGTATAATGGTTTACAGTTGTATTCACTTTGTTGCAAGCGACAGGATATCATTTTTTTTACTTCTGAGTACTATTCCATAGTATATATATATATATATATATACCATAATTTTTTTCATTCCAGTCTTCATTTGATGGACATCTGAGTTGATTCCATATATTAGCTATTGTGAATTAAGTTGCAATAAACATGGGTGCACAGATTACCCTTTCATGAGCTGATTTCGTTTCGTTTGGGTAAATTTTCAGGACTGGGATGGCTTGGTAATATGGTAGGTCTAAATTCATATTTCTGAGGTATCTCCAATAGTGTTTTCCACAGTGGTTGCATCAGTTTGTATTGTTTTTTATGTTTTTAACTTCCTTTGTGCTTGTATTGGGAGGTTTCCTGCCTTCACATTCTTTCATGACTCTCATTATCTTTCTCTGTATGTAGCAGATCCTTAAGTATCACTTGTAAGGCTGACTGGATGTTGACAAATTCTTTCAATTTCTGTTTGTTTTGGAAGGTCTTCATTTATAAATGATAGCTTAGCTGGGTACAGTATTTGGGATTGACATTTTTTTTTTCTTTTAAGACTTGGACTATGTCTCTCCATGCTCTCCTAGCCTGCTGAGTTTCTGATGAAAAAATCAGCTGTCAGTCTAATCAGAGATCCCTTGAAGGTCATCTAACATTTCTCTCATGCACATTTTAGGATCTTTTCTTTATATTTTACTTTTGAAAGTTTTACTAAAATATGTTGTGTTGAAGATTTTTCTGATCATTTACAATAGGAGTTCTATTTGTTTCCTATGCTTGATTATCCATATCTTTCTCCAAATTAGGGAAATTTTCTGCCATTATTTCAATGAATAGGTTTTCTAATCCATTTTCTTTTCCTTACCTTAAAAAACTCCTAAGAAACATGTATTTGGTCTTTTGATGGTATCTCCTAAATCTCAAACACTATTTTTGGTTTTTCTAATATTTTCTTCTTTTCTTTGTGTGACTAAGATATTTCCAAATATTTGGCTTCCAGCTCTGGTATCCTTTCTTCTGCATCTTGTCTCTGTTATTTAGGCATACCACTATATTTTTAGTTAACATATTGAATTATTCACTTCTACTATAAGCTTGATTTTTCTTTAATATCTCTATCTCCTGGCAGCATTTTTCATCCATGTGACATACAAATTTCCTTAACTCATGTATTTGTTTCTCTGTGTTTTGAATAATCTTATGGTTACTCATTTGAATTCCTATTCAGGCATTTCATCAATCTTTTTGTCTTCACATTCTAATGCTGAAGAGTTGTGTTCCATTGTCTTAATGTTCATGTCTCTTGCTGCAGATTTATTTTTAGGCATCTGTGGAAATACTGGTTTTCTGCTCTTAGGATTTCTTCTTTAAATTTCATCTGAATATTTGTGGAGTGCTGGTGTCTTCAGGGGGTTCCCAGATGTGTGTGCTGAGTGTGGCCAGGGAGCTCTAGCCAGTGCTCAAAGGTGTGGCAAAGGGTGAGCATGGAGCCCTCTGTGAAGATCCTCCATGTTACTCTGGGAACACTGAGGCTGCACTGCTAGATGCAACGATTGCTCAACAATCTGCCACACCCAACACCCTGTCACACCATCACAGGATTCACACAGTCACAGGATGCTTGTAATCAACTCTCTGTCCTATGAACCTACCCTTCCATGGAGACAACCTCCACCCCCTCATTCCTAGAGCCATTTGCCTTCCACAGTCAGAGATTCCACCTTGACAAGTTGAATCTGGTGATGTGATAAAGTGAAGGGAGGGGAGCTATGTGCCCTCACTTCATGGTCTACGCAGATCCCTAATCTGCCAACAACTCTCCAGATCAGACTCAGAGTCAGTGGGGTCCATGGATTAATCCCTCCAACAAAATCCACAAGTGATGCACAGGCCACAACAGCCTTCATTCACCTCATTAAGATGGAGCCGCCTTCCTGCTGGTTGCTGGGATCCTTGGTGAGTGGAGGGGAAGAAAGCAGTGTGCTCTCCTGTCATAGGGTACGTGTGAACCCTGTTCCCCAATAGAGCTTCTGGCCAGATTCAAAATCTGTGGAGTCCGTGGGGTTCTTGCTCAGGCAATATCACTAGTGGGATGTGGTATGCTGCAGATTCCTCTCACCCTGCTCTGAGGAGTTGGATTCCCATCAGCCACTGGTTATGGGAATTGCCAGTAGTATCCCCCTAGATGCTGCGTGGTTGTAGAGTCTCCACTGCTCCATGGAGTCTCCTCTGTCTGTAGATCCTCCCTCCATTGCAAACTTCTCTTCAGCTGTCTCCTTGGAATATAGTTTTCCCCCTGTTTTTCTGTATTTTCCAATTTAATGGTCAAAATCAGCACGTGTTTTCCTTATTCAGATATCATGGATCTCTGTAAAGTTTTTACACATTTTCTTCATAGAAAATGACTTATATATTTTATAAACATATATGAATATGTATATTTAAGTATACATATTATGTATATATTTTATGTATCTATCTATCCATATATATATATATATATACACAAATACAAGGGTTATATTTGATTAATATCAGAAATTTTTATATTAATGACAAAGATAGTAAAGTAAGATAAGAATGCTATATTATTATGGAAAAGGTATAATTCAGTGAAGACTACATTTAAGGATATGTATATACCAAGTAATACAGGGTCTACATACTTTTATTAAATATATATAGAGAGAAAAGACAGACTTCCACACATTAGAGAAAATATGAATATAGGAGAAATATTTTTAACTTGTTAAACATTATTATCTAGCAATTGTCGCTATATATTGTTTCTGTCTTCAAGATATGAGTATGCAGGGCTATAATTTCCAAAAACACACATCTCAGCTTTAGGTCACAACCTTGTATAGCAAAACACCATGTGTTAAAGTCTTACAGAAATTTATTTACCAGAAACATTGCTCCAAAGAGTCAAATTTTCAGAAAAAGAGCAAGCCAGCAATTAAAAAATTATTGTTATTTAACCCAAAAATGCCTTAAGAGATTAAAGCCAAGCATAAGAAGAAAAAGGAAAGTGAAAATAAAGTAGGGAGGAGTTGTCTCTGAGAAACTGTGATCACAAATGATTATCTCACAAAAATGTGATCCTTGGTATACACAGCCTGTGTTGGCAGAAGATGTGCAAGCCTTGAAATATGTTTTGAGGCAAACTCAAATGATTTTTACAGCAATTTTTTTCTTAAATCAGTGACAAATGTTTATCAAGCTTACCATAAGTGACATGGAGCCTTATAAAACAGAATCTGAATAGACAGACACCACGTGATAGAACTGACAGATTTTAAAGCAACCGTATTTGTTTTGCTTAAAGCACTGTTGACAAACTGCAATTTTTATTGGAAAGTTTTTAGAAACAATAAAGTGAAATAACTATTTTGAAAAAGAACAAAATAGATCTTTTAGAGGAAGTTCAGAATATATATAATCAAAATTAAAAACCTTAAATATCATGTTTGGAAATGGATTTGGAAAGCAGATTGGACAGAGCAGAAAGACTTAATGAACTAGAACATATTAAATTACCCAGAAGTCAGCAAGTAGGAGACAATAAAAGATTGAAAGTACATTAAAGAAAAGTATAATACAGCAGGAGGATCTAACATATGGCACATATGAGTTTTAGAGGAAAAAGATAGGAGCTGAACTATTTTTGAGCTGATAAAAACTGAGGGCTAGTAAGTACAGTACTAATCAGTGACATCTGTTTGAATTAATAGGAAAGGCATTCCTTTAGAGAATGCTCTTTAATACAACCTTCACATTATTTCTAAGATTTTATTGTCTCATGATCTTTTTAATTTAATATGAATGCAATGCTTATTTCAATTTTATAATAATTACTTACTTTTTTCTCTTTTTGTCTAGATTCTGCATTGAATGAAGGTAAGACAGTTTTTTCTTTTTAAAAAAAATTAATATAAAGAGAACATATTTCCTGCATTTCAGAGATATACTTTTAAGAAAATACCCATACTTTCTTCTGTCTATAAATTCCCCCTCCTTCTTTCCTACCTTTCTTTTTTTCTTTAATTTTTGCAAAACAAACATAATTGCAACTTACTTATAATCTCAGGCTTAATGTACCACTAACCATAATGTTCAACAAGTAGAAAGTAGAAAAACCACTGCTCCACAGGTGCTATAAATAATAACTAAATCATAAGATGTTATTTTCATTTTTATACATTTTTAAATTCTACCACATATGCAAATAGTTTGGTTCAAGGCATATTACCTTGGCTTTTCAAATAAGTATTCCATCCCTATTTGAACAGAATACAGCTACAGTATGTTAGAAATCTAAGAATTACAGACAATCATCTTTCTACCATTTTAATATTAAAGGCAATTTCGCCAAACTGTGTACAGGGAATGTTTTCTAAATGTCCCTCCTAACATGAAAAAGTATTTTAAAGAATTTAAAAACTACCACATATCGGAAAAACATGATATTCTTCTTCTTGGGACCAGATGCCAAGCTATATTCAAATCACGAAGCAAACATTGAGTTAATTATGTTTATTGAATTAATAGACTACCTCCTGAGACTTGAATTCTTATATACTGTTGTGGCAGTGAATCCAATATAATGATTGAGTTAGCTTTGCAGAGCTACTCCTCTTATTTTATCACATTCATGATCTCTGGTAGTGTTAATTTGCTGGTTCCTTTCTTAATCCATAAATTGATTCAAAATCCTCTGCTAGATGCCTACTTAGAATTCTTTGTTCTATGTTGGGGGACTATAACAGCAAAGGAAATAGCCTTCCAAATGTAACTAGAAATCTTGATGAACTGTAGCAGTTATTAAAAAAATAAGCCAATAAACAAATTAAATGATTTAAGCGAATGATAAGATCTATGAAGGATCAAGTGAAGTTATGTGATTTTTGGATGCAATGGTTACCCTAACATGGAAATCTGTTTTCATAAGTCTAAAGTATATGTTACAGAAAGAGACAAACAAAGAATAACATGTTTCCCTATATCATTTCCATAGCAAATGGCTACATAATAGGTCATGAAAGGATATTTCTGATGCAGGTTATCTCTACTTGAAATGTTAGCAAGCATATATATATTCACATGCAATTTATAATTCATTTAATTTTGTATGTAGACATTGATATGAAATGTTTCAAAGTAATAATTCATAAATATATATTAATGCTGAATATTTTAATCTCTTTATGTTAAAATAAGCCTTCAAATATGTTTGAGAATTTTACTGCCTAGTTCATAAAATAGGATTTTTTAAAATGAGAAACTAGTTGCTGATGTACAGCAGTAATGATACAGACCTCCAGTCATCTGGATGTGAGCTAATTACATGCCTTACTCCTCTAGTCTTTGAAGCTTTATCCACCTTTCATTTTTGTTCCAGAATGAAATTTTGTTTTTTAATATGAATATTGCCATATTTCAGATAACTGAGGGTAGAACTTTTCCATCTGCCATCTTTCTGATAAAAATAAAAGACATTATCTTGTCACCTTTCAACTAGACTCCTTTGAACAATAGGCTTTAGTTTCTGAAAAGTAAAATAGGTTTAGGATGATTATTTAATTCTCTTTAATATTTCTTCTCAAAAGAGAAGATTGACAAGTCTTGAATGCTTCAGGAATGCTAGTTCTATTCTAGAAGGTACTGGGCCATTGATTTTCCATGTTTTCAGATTTAGTGCTGGTGGAAGAAGGAGTCTTTAGCCTCTAACATATTTCTCCTACTAGTTGACAGCTTTGATAAAAAGCAAATGGTTGTTATGAGGAAGATTTGTAAACTGTAAATTGTGGCTTTAAAGCGATCCTTGAATTTTAAAAACCAGTGGGTTTTTTTTGTCTTCTATTATCAGGTAACATGAGGTTGATTTATTTGAACAGAAACTTGGTAACTTATGGAAAGGAAATGTGGTTCTCATTGATATGACATGTTGCAAGATTTGTGAAAAATACTTTTTCATGTTAGGAGGGACATTTAGACAACATTCCCTGTACACAGTTTGGCAAAATTGCGTTTAATATTAAAAAGGTAGAAAGATGATTGTAATTCTTAGATTTCTAACATACTGTGGCTGTATTCTGTTTAAATAGGAATGGAATACTTATTTGAAAAGCCAGTGTAATATGTCTTGAACCAAACCATTTGCATTTCTAGAGTATGAAAATTGTAGCACTGTGCCAATATCTTTGATGGGATACTTAAGAAAAAAAGAGCTACTAATGCCATGTATAAAAAGACTTTCAAGTGCTTTTTGTCCTTTTTTATTAAATGAAAAAGGAGGCAACTTGAATAAAAGAAAAAATAATTGGAGATGAGAAAGTGATATTCGTTAGGATGAAATAGCAGGGAATAAAATAAATCCATATAAATTCATACAGCTTATTCTAAATTGTAGCAAAAGTAATGGTTGATAGCAGTTGGAAGAGTTAGATAATTGAAAATGAATCATGATGAAGAATGAGATGGGAAATGGAGTGGAAGATGGGATGGTTGCATGTGGGAGGGTGTTTATGGGGGAAAAGCTGGTATAATTCAAAAGTTGTACTTTGGAAATTTATATTTATTAAATAAAAGTCAAAAATAAAAAAAAGCATCTTAGGAAGGAAACTTTAAAAGAAAAAAAAAAAGATGGCCACATATTATAATATGTGTCCAGAGAAATAAACTGGTAGAATTCTGATGAAAGTGTTATCTTAAAAATTTCAAAGAAATAGAATCACCTAGGATATCCCTTGAGATTTTGTCGAGAATATTTGCTTCTAGGATATAGGTCTGTAGTTTATTTCTCTTGTCATGTCTTCGTGTAATTTTGATATCAAAATAGTGCTAACCTTGTAAGAAGAATTTGGCAGAGTTCAATATTTTGTTCAATATATTGGAATGGTTTGAAGGGTATTCGAGTTGCTTCCTCTTTTAATGATTTGTAGAATTTAGTAGTAAAACCACGAGGTCCTGGTTTTTCCTTGATGGCAAACTTGTGATTACTACATCAATCTCATTGTTTCTAATGGGTTTGTTTAGATTGTGTATATCTTCTTGTTTGAATCTTGGTAAGTTAAAAGCATCTAGGAATTTATCTATTTCTTCAAGGTTCTCCAGTTTATATAGTTCTTCATAGTAGTGCTTTATGAACCCTTTTATTCCAGTGGTGTTGGTTGCCATCTCTCCTTTTTCATCTCTAATTTCATTTATTTGTTCTATTCTCTTTTTTTTTCACTAGTCTAGCTAGAAGTTTACCTATTTTGTTTATGTCCTTATAAAAACAATATTTTATTGAACTTTTATAATTTTTTAGTTCCTATTTCATTGATTTCTGCTCTGATCCTTATGATTTCTCACCTTCTGCTGATTTGGGGTTTGGTTTGTTCTTACTTTTCTAAGTTGTCAAGAAGTGTTACTAGATCTTTGATTTGAGACATTTCTCTTTTTTCAAAATATGCTTCCCCTTAATACTGTAAACTTCCTCCTAATACTGCTATTGCTGTATCCCACAGGTTTTTATGAAAGTTTTTTATTTTCTTTTTAATTTCATCAATGACCCACTAATCATTTGTAGGATGTTATTTAATTTCCAAATATTTATGAGTGTTATTTATTCTTTCTATTGAGTTCTAGTTTTATTGTTTTATGGTCTGAGAGGATGTGTGGTATGATTTCAATCTTTTTAATTTCAAAGACTTGATTTGTGGACTAATATGTGGTTTATCCTAGAAAATGTGTGATGTGCTGATGAGAAGAATGCGTATTCTGCAGCTGTTGGATTAAATGTCCTATAAATGTCTGTTCAGTCCATTTGCTCAATATTATGTGTCAACTCCTTTGTGTCCTTATTGATTTTTTTTTGTCTGGATAATCTGTCCATTGACAAGAATGCGATGTTGAAGCCACCCACCATTATTGTATTGGATTCTAGCTCTCTTTTTAAGTCCATTAGTATTTTCTGTATATATCTGGGTGGTCATGTGTAGAGAGCATGCGCACACACACACACACACAAATATGATTCCTATGCCTTCTTGCTGAATTGAAGCTTTTATCAAAATATAACATCCCTTCTTTATCTTTTATTTACAGTTTTTAATTTAAAATCTATTTTATATGGTATCAGGATAGCTATGCCTATTCACTATTGTTTCACATTTGCCTAGTGTAACTTTTTCCAACCTTTCCCTTTTGGGCCTTGTGTATCTTTGTTTCTGAAGTGAGTTTCTTGTAGGCAGCATATGGTGGGGTCCAGCTTTTTTATCCATTCAGCCAAGACAAGTCTTTTGGTTGGTGAATTTAATCCATTTATATTCAAGGTCATTGCTGATAGATACGAACTAAAAGCCATCGCTTCGCTGGTTGCCGAGTGATTCCACAACTCTGTTAGTGAATTTGGTGGTGTCCTGGGTTTTCATGATACTGACTTCTAATGCAGGATGCCCTTCAGAATTTCTTGTAAGGCTGATCTGGTGGTGGTGAATTCTCAGTTTTTGCTTAACTGGAAAATGCTGTATTTCTCCTTCATTTTTAAATGGTAGCTTTGCCTTATATAATATTCTTGGTTGGAATTTTTTTCTTTTAAGACCTCGAATATATCATCTCACTTTCTTCTGTCCCTTAGAATTTCCACGGAGAAGTCTGATGTTAGTTTAATTAACTTTCCTTTATATGTAACTTGACACCTTTTTCTTACTGCCTTTAGGATTCTTTCCTTGCCTTTAACATTTGACAATTTGATGACAATAAGCCTTGGGGAAGATCTTTTTTTTTATTGAGTCTGCTTGGGTTTCCTTAAGTTTCGTGTAACTTGATGCCCATGCCTCTTTTAAGACCTAAGAAATTTTCAGGCCGGCGCCGTGGCTCACTAGGCTAATCCTCTGCCTTGCGGCGTCGGCACACCGGGTTCTAGTCCCGGTTGGGGCGCCGGATTCTGTCCCGGTTGCCCCTCTTCCAGGCCAGCTCTCTGCTGTGGCCCTGGAGTGCAGTGGAGGATGGCCCAGGTGCTTGGGCCCTGTACCCCATGGGAGACCAGGAAAAGCACCTGGCTCCTGGCTCCTGCCATCGGATCAGCGCGGTGCGCTGGCCGCAGTGCGCCGGCCGCGGCGGTCATTGGAGGGTGAACCAACGGCAAAGGAAGACCTTTCTCTCTGTCTCTCTCTTTCACTGTCCACTCTGCCTGTCAAAAAAAAAAAAAAAAAAAAGAAAGAAAGAAAGCAAGGGAGACCAGAAGGAGGTTGGCTGCAATATGCCAGCCCTGGCGGCCTTTTGGGGGCTGAACCAACGGAAAAAGAAAGACCTTTCTCTCTGTCTCTCTCTCTCTCACTGTCTAAACTCTGCCTGTCCAAAAAAAAAAAAAAAATTCAAGTATCTTTTCATTTAGCAGGTTCTCAATGCTTTTATTCTTTTTTTTCTCCTTTAGGAATATGTATAATATGAATATTTGATTATTTGATAATATCTTGTATTTCATATAGACTGTCTTTATTCTTTTAAACTCTTTTCGCTGTGTTTTTAACTGATTGGGTTATTTCAAAAGTCTTGTCCCTGAGGTCAGAAATTCTTTCCTTCATTTGGTCTTTTCTGATGTTAAAGCTCTTGGTTATATTTCTTATTTCACTAATAGAAGATCTCCAAAATTTCCATTTGGTTCTTCTTAATTAATTCTATTTCCTTAGTAATATTTTCACTCATGTCACTAGTTGATTTCTTCATTTCTTATCTGTATTCTCTTGCATCTTATTGAATTTCTTTATAATCGTTTTGAATTATATGTCTGACATTTCATAGGTTTCCTTCAGTTCAGGATCTAAATCTGGAGGATTATTGTGTTCTTTTGAGGCATCATGCTACTTCACGTCTCTTGTGTCCCTATGTTCGTGTTCACCCATCTGGAGTTTTCATCCCTTCCTCTTTATGGAGTAGGCTTTACTGTGAAAGATTTTATGGTTTAATTGGTAAGTAGGGTCTCACTTGGCTTATTGCTTTGGCTTTGGTTCTAGGTGAACTCAGGAGTATCATCTTTGATTTCTTTTGTCTTAATCAATTTCAGCTCTGTCTATAAGTGACACAGTGGTCTAGTCTGCTGCAGTTTGAAGGGATGGAAGTGTGGCTTTGAGATGAATAGGAGTTTCCTTGGGTGTGCATCTTTGGTCCACATAGAGTTTAGTGCCAGTCTCCTTGACAAATACAATAGCCAGGGCCTTTTTCTTGCTGCTTAGAAATATAAGGGTGGCTGCTTCCTTATCCTACTGGCAAGACTGAGTGATGCCGGGGCTTGTGGCACCAGCTGCTGCAGCTATAGGGCTGTGTGGTATGAATGAACTCTTCCTTAGGTCATGCTAAGAAATTCCAACTGGTGCTGTGGCTTATAATACAAACAGTTCTAGTCACTGGACTAGGGGATGTGAAATGAACCCTGTTTCAGGCCTACAGGATGACTACAAGGTAGACAGGAGATTTTACTCTGTGGAGTATGAGTCCAGGGAGGTGGAATGCAGGTAGGTTCTTACCTAGGTCCTCCAAGTAGATTCCAGTAACACTGAGAAATTTAGAATGGATTGTTACAGTCCTGGTGTTTCAGGGAATAGCACTATCATTACCCAGATCTCCCAGGGTGGGAAAAAATTTTTTATGGGGTGCTTCTGGTGTTAGCCCACAGAAGCTAAAGTGAATCCCCCTAGCTCATGTAGAGTGTGTGAGCATAGCTTTGGAGCTAATGCCCCCAAACTCCCACAGTTGCAGGATGCGGGGAATCTGTACTTTCTCCCATGCACTGTCCTGACTTTGACTATAAGACTGATAGGGTCTGTGTGACTTTCACTGCCACATATGGCACTCATGTGAGTGGGGGAGGGAAAGAAAGTAGGGTGACTTCCCTGCTCCCAGCCTAGCAGTTGCTTAGACCCCAGTCAGCTCCCCAGACTGAAATACAAGTTAGTGGAGCACTGTGGAGTTCCCTCTCAGCTAAAATTGCCAGCAGAGGGGCACACGATAATTTCTTCCTACCATGACATGATAAGATGGCAGCTCACAGCAGGCAGCTGGCTCTGCCATGTGGCAGGCTGCAGCAGCGTCTGTCTTCTTTCCCTTTGTCCCATAGAGTCTTCATTTTCTTTTTTTTCACTTCTTTGCTAAAATTTTCCTCAATAAGATCCCTGGAAATGTAGTCCTTCCTTCCTTCTTTTCAAATCCCAGAGCAGCTTCAGTTAGTATGGCTATGCCCTATTCAGCCATCTTGGATCCTACTGGTGATATTTTGACCTCCTTCCATTACTCATGAAATTTGTTAATAGCATCTAGAGTATAGAATCCTTTCAAGAAGGTTTTCAGTTTACTTTACTTATATCCATTATAGGAAATATTATCTATGCCAGACATAGCCTTATGAACTATATTTCATAAATAATAAATTTTGATAGTCAAAAATAGTCTTTGATCCATGGCCTGCAGAATCAATGCTGTGTTAGGTGAAATGAATACAACATTAGTCTTGTATATCTTTATCATAGCTCTTCTGTGACCAAGTGTATTGTCAATGAATAATAATATTTTGAAAGAAATCTTGTTTCCAAGCAGTAGTTCTCAGCGATGGGTTTTCAATATTCAGTAAACTATGTTAAACATGCTGCCACCAATGCTTTGTTTTCCCATTTATAGCACCTAGACAGAAATTTAGTATATATCTTAAGGGCCCTAGAATTTTCAAAATGGTTAATAAGAATTGGCTTCCACTTAAATTTACCAGTCACATTACTGCCTAACAAGGAGTGGTCCAGTATTATGGTGTAGCAAGTTAAGTGGCTGCCTGCAACACTAGCATCCCAAGTAGGTGCCAGTTCATATACTGGATGTTTCATTTACAAAACAGCTACCTGTTAGTGGCCAGGGAAAAGCATCAGAAGATGGCCCACGTGTTTGGGTCCCTGTTACCCACATGGGTGACCCAAATGAGGCTCCTAGCTCCTGGCTTCAGCCTGGCCCAGTACTGGCCAGTTGTGACCATGTAGGGAGTGAACCATCAGATGGAGGATCTTGCTCTCTTGCTCTCTCTCTGTCTCTAGTTCTCCCTCTGTAACTCTGATTTTCAAAAGTAAATTAATAAATCTTAAAGAGAGACAGAAAGACAGACACTATACTTTGAAGTCAGGAATTGACTTCTCTCTACCTACAATTTTCCAGATGGCATTTTCTTCTAAATTTACGTTGTTTTGTCTGCATTTAAAATCTGGTTAGTGTGGCTACCTTCATCAATTTTCTTTCCTAAATCTTCCGAATAAGTTTCTGCAACTTCCATATCAATACTTACTGCTATACCTTGAACTTTGATATTATGAAGATGGCTTCATTATCGAAACCTCATGAAGCAAATCAGCCATTACAAAATTCATTTTTAATTGAGTATCAGAAATTTTGAATTTCATAATTTTATATATAGGTATTTTTTTAAATATATATTGCTGGGGCCACTGCTGTCGAGTAGCAGGTAAAGTTGCCGCCTGCAGTGCCGGCACCTCATATAGGTGCCGGTTCAAGATCCGGCTGCTCCACCTCCAATCCAGCTCTCTGCTATGGCCTGGGAAAGCAGTAGAAGATGGCCCAAGTCCTTGGACCCCTGCACCCCCATGGGAGAGCAGAAGAAACTCTTGGCTCCTGGCTTTGGATAGGCCCAGCTCCAGCCATTGTGGCCATTTCGGGAGTGAACCAGAGGATGGAACACTTCTCTCTCTGTAAGCATTCCATAGATGCAGTTATGTACTTGGAAATATTATAATTCTTTGGTAATATGTTCAATTTTTTTAGGTGAATCTAGAGCAGTTAATTGTAAGACTACATTTTACCTATTAGAATGTTGGCACATTAGTCTCATAAATCTTATTGTATTTTTCTTTTGCTTTGGCATATATGACTCAAAGCTGATCCTATCTTTGCTTCATTGATGCTTTGTTCATCATGTAGTTTTTCATTAATAATGATTTTTAAAAATATTTTACTAAATTGTCCTTTATTTTTATGAGTGAATTTTATGGTTCTTGCACAAATTTTTTTCCTGAAGGCACTTTACTGAGATACTGATGTCATTTATGAAGTTTTATAGTCTCGCTGTTGGAAGAAAACAGTTTCTGGTTCTATATGAGATTTGGGCACTGTTACTGCCAGGTTTCTGGTGGTTTCTTCCCCAGTGTTGGTTAGTCTCATTACCTACATGTACACATGATTACTCAGCTGTGTCCTCAAGGGAGACACTCCACAGTTTTCTTATTTTTTTTTTACATGGCTCAAAGAAGAGAAATCTGGTTCTTGTGACTATATTGCTCATAAATAAAACCCTACCCACTTCCAATTGACTGTATAAAATACTCAATATGTCATGCCTCAGTTTCCTAACTTATACAATTGGTATTTTAAGAATATGACTGGGGCTGGCACTGTGGTGCAGCGGGTTAACGCCCTGGCCGGAAGCACTGGTATCCCATATGGGAGCCGGTTACAGACCCAGATGCTCTACTTCCAGTCCTGCTCTATGCTATGTCCTGGGAAAGCAAAAAGTCCTTGGGCCCCTGAACCCATATGGGAGACCCAGAAGAAGCTCTTGGCTCCTGGCTTCAGATCAGTGCAGCTCCAGCTATTGTAGCCATCTGGGCCAATTGGGGAGTGAACTATCGGATGGAAGACCTCTCTCTCTCTCTGCCTATCCTCTCTCTGTGTAACTCTGACTTTCAAATAAATAAATCTTTAAAAAAATAAGAATATGACTATTAGGGTTATTTATGTGGACTAAATAAATGAACATGTAAAATACTTGGATTTTTTTTTCTGACGTATAGGAAATTTCAGTAAAATAATGTATGGACTTTTCTTAGTTCATGAGTTATAACTGAATTAGCAATCTATACAAGAGAGAGAACATGGTGACTTGCAGTTATAAATGAGGATAATGCCTGACAACAGCTTCTCTGGCAGAACCAAATCTGATGAAAATAATTAGGAATGAAGAATTCTAAACTTCTGAAAGAGCAAGCACTCTCAGACCAGGAGGAGGGTATACGTGGCTATACTTTAATTATAAAATTAATTTGAGAGTCAGTGAGCCAGATATAGACAGAGAAGAGATCGCCTTTTGTCTGGCTCACTCTCAAAAATGTTCAGTGCAACCAGGGCTAATCCAGGCTGAAGCCAGGAGCCACACACGTAATCCAATTTTCCCTTAGGTGGTGGTAGGATCTAGCTACTTGGACTATCACCAGCTGTCCACCAGGATGTGTATTAGCAGGAAGATGGTAAGCAGAAGTGAAGCAGGGAGTCAAACCCAGGATATCTTAAGGGATGTGGACATCCTAAGCAGAGTTCTAACTTCCATGCCAAATGTTTGCCTACATTTTCTGACATTATATTTGTGTAATTCTTATATTAGACTGCTAGTACTGTGTAGTATAAATATTTTCATAAGGTTAAAAATTATGAGAAAGCAAAGTGTCTACAGTCCTAGCATCCTGAACACAACCAATCACATCTGATCTTAGAAGCTAAGGAGGGTTGGGCTTGGTTAGTACTTGGATGGGAGAAAGCAAAGTAAAATTGTTTGGAGTTACATTGACTGAACTCACAAACCTATAAACTATTATTTTTAAACCTGAAATAGTTTTAAGGAAATTTTCTGCTTTAATTTTGTTTTCTTAAATTTGGTTTTTAATATCTCAGCAAATATTACAAATTACAATTGTGCTGTATTGATTCCAATTCATTATACTCACTCAAAGTTTTAAGTGTGGTCCCTGATTAAAACATTAATTTATTAATACTCTAATAACCATAGGTGTTTTATTATACATACTAGTATAGAGGTTTGCAAATACATCTGTATGTTATTGTTTTATGTTCTATACTTCCTACATAACTTATGATTTCTGTTGAATTTTTTGATATATAATATCCTGTTAGCCTGAGCTTAATCCTGAAGTAGAAAAATTGGCCTTCATTAAATCAAAGATCAACAAAAATAACATTGTTTGTCATCTTATCTACCTAGATCTATTTACTCTTTGATAAAAATGAACATATGTTGAATCATTTTAAGTGTCTTGCAGCTCTGAAATTCTAGAGCTCAGAAAGCTTAATATCAAAGAAGCACTACACTTAAAATAATTTCATTTTGCTTTTTAATTTTTTTAATTCTTATGTTAATGCAATATTAATCAGAGTGAATAAATTCAATAAGTGCATAGATACAATTCTTTTTTTATTTAGTATTTTTTTTAATTTTTATTTAATAAATATAAATTTCCAAAGTACAGCTTATGGATTACAATGGCTTTCCCACCCATAACTTCCCTCCCACCCACAACCCTCCAGTTTCCCTCTCCCTCCCCCTTCCATTCACATCAAGATTCATTTTTGATTCTCTTTATATACAGAAGATCAGTTTAGCATATATTAAGTAAAGATTTCAACAGTTTGCACCCACATAGTAACACAAAGTGAAAAATACTGTTTGAGTACTAGTTATAGCATTAAATCACAATGTACAGCACACTAAGGACAGAGATCCTACATGAGGAGTAAGTGCACAGTGACTCCTGTTGTTGACTTAACAAATTGACACTCTTGTTTATGGCATCAGTAATCACCCTAGGCTCTTGTCATGAGCTGCCAAGGCTATGGAAGCCCCCTGAGTTCACCGATTCTGATCATATTTAGACAAGGTCATAGTCAAAGTGGAAGTTCTCTCCTCCCTTCAGAGAAATGTACCTCCCTCTTTGATGACCTGTTCTTTCCACTGGGATCTCACACGCAGAGATCTTTCATTTAGGTTTTTTTTTTGTTTGTTTTTTTGTTTGTTTGTTTTTCAGAGTGTTTTGGCTTTCCATGCTTAAAATACTCTCATGGGCTTTTCAGCCAGATCTGCGTGCCTTAAGGGCTGACTCTGAGGCCAGAGTGCTGTTTAGGACATCTGCCATTCTATGGGTCTGCTGTGTATCTTGCTTCCCATGTTGGATCGTTCTCTCCCTTTTTGATTCTATCAGCTAGTATTTGCATACACTAGTCTTGTTTGTGTGATCCCTTTGACTTTTAGACCTATCGGTGTGATCAATTGTGAACAGAAATTGATCACTTGGACTAGTGAGATGGCATTGGTACATGCCACCTTGATGGGATTGAATGGGAATCCCCTGGTATGTTTCTAACTCTACCGTTTGAGGTAAGTCAGCTTGAGCATGTCCCGAATTGCACATCTCTTCCCTCTCTTATTCCCACTCATATTTAACAGGGATCACTTTTCAGTTAAGTTTCAACACTTAAGAATAACTGTGTATTGATTACAGTATTCAACCAAAACTATTAAGTAGAACAAACAAAAAAAAAATACTAAGAGGGATAACATATTAATTTGTTCATCAACAGTCAGGACAAGGGCTGATCAAGTCACCGTTTCTCATAGTGTTCATTTCACTTTAACAGGTTTACTTTTTGCTGCTCAGTCATCACCGATCAGGGAGAACATATGGTATTTGTCCCTTTGGGACTTCCTTATTTCACTCAGCATAATGCTTTCCAAATTCCTAACAGGGATCACTTTTCAGTGCATAGATACAATTCTAAGAATATAATGATACTTCCTTTCTTCCTAAGTACATACCAAATATCATTTAAAAAAATTTGAGAAAAATACTCATTTGCCTCTGTGGAATCACAAGGTACAAGTTTTATTTATATTTTTGTATACAGGGATTTATGTCATTAGTATGGAAAGTAGGAGACACTTAATATTTGGGGACTTAGACACATGAAACTCTGTAGCTTATTGATGTGTGCTACATTTCAGAGAAAAATTATCATATTTAAAGCTGTTTATATACAACTAAGAATGATAGGGGAAGTGAGTTGTTTTTCTTCAAGTATTCATAGACTAAGATTGTGGCTTAGTAAAGAAAATGCTCACAGGAGCCCAATTACCTTTTGTTCAAGAGAGATCCCCTTTCTCTTTTTAACACTTACCTCTGAAGATTGCCTAATCAAGGAATAATTTCCTAGTATCATATGGCATAATTGGGTGATGGTAATTCAAAATGATCTATAATGAATTTTACGAACAACTGGAGGAGGGGAGCTCCAGGGCTCTAAAGCATTAAAGAATGTCAAGGAAGGGCAAATGTTGATTGCTGTGATTTGATCAGCACATATTATTAGCATGTATTGAAATGTCACACTGCTTCCCATAAATATGTACAACTATTGTTAATAAAAATAACTTTTAACAATTTTCTGATGCCTGGATAGAAAATTAGTCTAGTTATGTACACATTTTCCCCCTTTTTTCCACAAAAGGAATGAGGCAGCAAGATGAGGATGCTTATAACAAAATTCCATGGTCAAGGAGGACTGGCCAATGGGTTTCTCTTCATTGACTTGGAGTACCTGATGACCAGTTCTCACATGCCTCCTCAGACTGAGTTCCCATAACCACTGGCTGCTTCTTAAAAGTGCTTGGAGAAGCCAGCACCCTGGCTCACATGGTTAATCCTCCACCCACAGCACCAGCATCCCATATGGGCACTGGGTTCTAGTCCCGGTTGCTCCTCTTTCAGTCCAGCTCTCTGCTGTGGCCTGGGAAGACAGTGGAGGATGGCCCAAGTGCTTGGGCCCCTGCACCCGCATGGGAGACCAGGAGGAATCACCTGGCTCCTGGCTTCGGAATGGCACAGCACCGGCCATAGCAGCCATTTGGGGAGTGAACCAATGGAAGGAAGACCTTTCTCTCTGTCTCTCTCACTGTCTAACTCTGCCTGTAAATTAAAAAAAAATTAAAAAGAGTTCTTGGAGCTTTCCTGTTACTCCCTGGGGCCTATGAACATAATCTACTTGACATCATTGTACTAAAGTCTTGAAGTTGATTTTTCAAGATTCCTCAGGCTCTTTTAACATGTTGGAATCCTTAATTCAGTCATGATCATAAACACAAATGATATTATGGATATATACTCTCTCTCCAAAGGAGAATGCTGCTTTCTCCTGTGCTTCTTGTTGGTACTCTTTTCTCCAATTCTGTAACATTTTTTCTGGTCGTGTTCTGAGGCAATATAGACTAATTCTAGGGAACACATCTGCCTGTAGGGAGAAATGAATCACAAGGTTGTAAATAACCTTGTCAAACATTACTCAGTGTGTTAAACATACAGGGAGTTTATGACTAGTTTTTGGACAAGGCCTAATTCACTGAATTGCATATTACATCATTTTCAGATCAGAAAACCAAGTCTACACATTGAAGACTCTATTGTGGAAAGGGTCAAGTTTCCCTAAGTCATACTTTGCTCCTCTATTCTACATTCATAGTATGATGATCAGTACAGAAATAAATCTCATCTTCCCTAAACCTGGGTTTGTACTACTTACAAATAAAAAGTTCTATTTCTTATTCAGTTACTCAATTCAGCTGGTGACTAATTTCTTCAGATGGTAATTAAAATTCTGTACTTTGCAATGTATCTCTTGATACTCCTCTTTGTTTTATTCCTGTTTCTTCTCATAAGTATGCATGTAGACATCTCAAGAGAAAACTTTCCCATGCAAATAGAGCTACATAGAGACAAAAATGAATTATGTTAACATAACTGAACTTGTAGAAATGAATAGAATTGCTTACGATGCCATTTTTTATATCATCGGAATATATTTTAATAAAGTGTTCAATTTGTCACCTGTCAATCATACAGTGAGCTCCTGATAGACCCCTTAAAATGAACAAATATAATTTTGCTATTCATTCACATGTAAATACCCCAAATTATTATGGATTTTATAGAGTGAAATGAAATAAAAAGTGGATTTCAAATCATCAGAGATAATTTTCTTCTTTTTTTCCATTTTTTTAATAGTTTCTTACTGTTAAGATCAGTATCTGATGGCAGTTTGACTTTCTAGATAATGCCTAGGTACATTTGATTTCACTGAAGTTATGTACTTGGAGAGTGATCCAACATGGGAAGTGAGATACTCAGCAGACTCATAGAATGGCAGATGTCCTAAATAGCACTCTGGCCTCAGAATCAGCCCTAAAGGCATTCGGAGCTGGCTGAAGAGCTCATGAGAGTATTTCAGGCATGGAAAGCCAAGACACTCTGGCAAAAGATCTCTGCGAGTGAGATCCCAGTGGAAAGAACAGGTCATCAAAGAAGGAGGTACCTTTCTCTGAAGGGAGGAGAGAACCTCCACTTTGACTATGACCTTGTCTAAACAAGATAAGAGTCGGTGAACTCAGAGGGCTTCCATAGCCTTGGAAACTCATGACTGGAGCATAGGGAGATTACTGATGCCATAAACAGGAGTGTCAATTGGTAAAGTCAACAACAGGAGTCACTGTGCACTTACTCCTCATGTAGGATCTCTATCCTTAATGTGCTGTACATTGAGATTTAATGCTATAACGAGTACTCAAACAATATATTTCACTTTGTGTTTCTATGGGGGTGCAAACTGTTGAAATCCTTACTTAATGCATACTAAACTGATCCTCTGTAAAAAAAAAAAAAAAAAAAAAAAAGAAATTATCAATTCCCAACTTGACTCTCACTGGGATTAAACATGACAATAGGTCTGCTCTGATTTCATCATCATTTAAAAAAAATCATCTATTATTTTTCACTTTATGTTTCTGTGTGGGAGCAAACTGTTGAAATCCATACTTGATGTATACTAAGCTGATCTTCTGTATATTAAGATAATCGAAAATGAATCTTGATGTGAATGGAAGGGGAGAGGGAGTGGGAAAGGGGAGGGTTGTGGGTGGGAAGGACGGTATGGGGGGGAAGCCATTGTAATCCATAAGTCGTACTTTGGAAATTTATATTCATTAAATAAAAGTTTAAAAAAAAAATAAAAAATAAAAAATATTATTTTGTAGAGAAAAAAAAAAAAGATTAGACATTTTAAGATTTGCCTCCGCTACTTATTTCAAATAATGTTTTTCTCCCAATCTAGCCCCAACATATTTGCCTACCAAGATGTGGTGGTGTGTTAGGCTACTCAGCATGGCATACTGGTTCATCTTGTTTAACTTTGGTGCTACTCCAAGATTGACTTTGATTCCCTTTATTATTATTGGGAAATGCACTTAGCCATTATGTTTATAAATTTATAATTGTGCGTTTGATTTATTTAAAAGGCAGAGAGAGAGAGAGAGAGAGAGAACAGGGATCTCCCATCTAGGACAGGCCTAATTCAGGAACTCAGTCAGGGACCCATGTATGTGGCAGGGACCCATCTACTTGAGTCATCATTGGCTACTGGTTTACAAGATACACATTGTCAAAGATGAAACCTGGAGTGGAGCCAGAATCCAAGCCCAGGCACCCTGATATGGGATCTGATCATCCCAAGCAGCAACTGAACTGTTGTACCAAATGCCTACTCCTGTCTTAGCCATTTTTAAACATATTGCACTCATGTATAAACTTGTTTGCTTGGGTGTCAAATAAGACAATATCTATCACTTAAAAATACTTGGTTAAATGATAGTAATTATCACATTAAGCCAAATTATACTTCATACTCAGCATACTCAATTGATAAGAATCTCTGGGTAATGTTAGCTGGAATCACAATCCTATCTGTCTATCTATCTATCTATTGATGATATATATATATATATATATATATAGAGAGAGAGAGAGAGAGAGAGACATAGATATATAGATATTTATCATGTGCCTTTTAAGTGAACATTCCAAAATGCAGGGTCAGAGGCCCAAGTACTTAGGTCATTTTTTCATCGCTTTCCCAGGCCATAAGCACAGAGCTGGACTGGAAGAGGAGCAGCCAGAACACAGATTGATGCCCATATGGAATGCTGGCAACACAGGGGGAGGCTTACCTACTATACCACAGTGCAGGCCCCCAATACTATGGTTTTCCTCTGAGTATTTTTGTCCTAGATGTCTGGTGTTCTTAGATATCCTTATTTTTTATAAAATTAATACATTTTTCCTAGGGTGTCCCCTACCTAGACTTGGTCCAGGTTTGTCTTACAAGAAGAAATTCAAAAAGGAGATTAGATGAAAGACAGAGAAGCAAGATTTATTTAAAGCAAAAGAGAAGCACACATTCAAGGGACAATTGAGGACAAGCTCAGGAGAGAACCAATGGAGCTTAGCAAAGTTAGCAGGTGTTCTTTAATACAATTTGGAGGCATTGGGGCTGCATATGGGGTGTGCTCTAATTGAGTATTCAGAGGGTATACAGTTTGGAGCAGAGCCTCAATAGCCCAACTTCCAAGCCTTTTTTTGGAAATCTCAGATGTTTCATGGCATCAGTTGTATATTGGTAGTGGATATATTAGTTATGCAAATTAATTTACAATGACATTATAATGACCTAAAGGTCATTGTGAGGCTGTAGTCCTTAGCCATATTGTAGAACTCCAGCTAGCACATTCTATATTTGCAACACAATGGAGCCTTTAGTTTCTTCTACACAAGGGTTGGACAGGTTAGGGTAGTGTATGAAAAGGTTTGGCTAAAACAGGGGAAAGGGAGTTTGTATGATAAAGAGTGGGCTGTCATTCCAGCCAACCGCAGGTCCTGCACTAGCTTGCTGTAGCTGTCATGCATTAGACCATGGTGCCATGTGCTGCAGCCAAGCAACGCAGCAGGACAGTGCTAGCAAAACCTCAGTTCCTCTTGTCAAGACAAATTCCCTGTCTTCATCATATGGACCTAGTAAGCATCATCTTAATGAGTCATCTTAAACTACTGAGTAAAGGAGACAAAGAAAAAGAAAGAAATTAACTGGATATTAATTTTTGTCACCTTGGCTTGTTGTAATCTTTATATTTACCAAAGTTTCCTTTTATCTTGTGGAAATTATTTCATTTACTCTCTACTTCCTTTGAAAAGCTTTCAGAAACTGTTGCTTCACTTGATTCTTATCCTTTAATTTGTGGAAAAATTTTCTGTCCTCAGAATTTTGAGAAAGCTGTGTAGATATACGTATTTATTACAAAAGTCATTCCTCCAATTTGCACAGGAAACTAGCATATCCCCCCCTCTATGTAGGAATAGTTTGTTAATTTCCATTTCTTTTTATAAGCATCCCCAAAGGCTCGCTGACTATTAGGAAAGAAAACTTTATTTGACAATGTTACAAAATGTTTTACAAATAAACCTGTTTGGGATTTGAATTCCCTGACCTGGAAAAAATGGAAGAAGAGGAAAGAAAGTAAAATAATCATTTCTACATTGTCCAATTGTCACCATGCTTCTCAACACCACCCACTCTTATTCAAACATGCAGTTTGAAAAGCCACCTGTTAGCAATACATTTGCAGAGATTTTTTTATAGGATATTCCCTGTATATATTCAGAATTATGCCTCTATGTGCATATTTTAAAAAGGAAGATAAAATATACAATGAGGGAAATAAAGAGAGCACATTTAACATGTTTTACCCTTTGTTGGGGTATGGGTTGAGAATCAGCATAACAGTTGGGATGCTGTCTGGGATGCCTATATCCGTATTGGAGCACT
Organism: Oryctolagus cuniculus; assembly: GCF_051225735.1. Classification (NCBI taxonomy): domain Eukaryota; kingdom Metazoa; phylum Chordata; class Mammalia; order Lagomorpha; family Leporidae; genus Oryctolagus; species Oryctolagus cuniculus. The sequence goes on from NC_142868.1 coordinate 124,879,611, forward strand.
TGAGTTTGAGTTCCACCTTTTCTCCTAATTCTAGTTTCCTGCTAAGATGAACCCTGGCTGGGCAATGGATGATGGTCCAAGTAATTGGGTTCCTGTCACTCACATGAGGTAATCTGGATAGAGTTCCAGGCTGCCAGCTTTAGCCTGGCCCAATCCTGTCTCTTTGGGGGTATTTGGGAAATAAACCAGCAGATGGCACATCTTTCTATCTTCATCTCTCTATCTGTCAATCTGTCTTTTTCTCTCCTTTCCCTAGCTATGTATCTCTGGCTTTCCATTAAATATAAATAAAAGATAAAATATTTTCTCATTTACATCAATGATTCATCTATGTTCTTATGGTCATGATATCTTTGAAATAAAAACTACCATTTTACATTAACCAAATATCTCTCCTAAACTGTTTCATTACTGAATGCTCAACCACCCTTTTAGAAGTGAGATGAAAATATGGCTTTGGGAAATGTTGACAGCCTTATTTGTAAGGCAAGCATGTTCCCTAGGCATGCCAGTACAGTCAGAAAACTCTGAGGCTCTCTTAAGGCAATCAAATATAAAATACAAAACAAAACAAAAAACTTCTTTACACTTAATCTGTTATGCTCTTCAAAAGTGACAAGAATATTTTGTTTTCATAAAATGTTGAAGGTAAGTAAAACCTATGAGAAACTAAAAACCGAATCATATTGCACGTGACATTTGACCTTAAACTATAAAATTCCAGAAGCAAAATTAATGACTAAACATAAATAATCTCATGAGATCAGTGAAATTAAGACCCTGAACGACAAACACATACTGTGTTGCCTACCCAGAGTACATGGGACATTGTAGGGGTGGGTAAGAAACTTGACCAGAGAGTGAAAAAAAGACCTCCTGATAAAAATAAAGGAACATAGAGACAAAGCAAACTATGTAAGGCTACATGAGTCAGCTAAAATAATAAAATAGAAAAGTAGCAAGTCAATAAGTTACTACTGAAATAAGAGAAATTTAAAGACAGCATAAATATTGAATATTTAAAATAATTAAAGGGATGAATAATTAAGTAACATGCAACAATGGAAAACTGAAATATAATATAAAATCACAGAGAATCATAGGAAATATGAAAATTCAATAAATACTAATATTTAGGTAAGGAAAAACTCGAAATAAAGTAAGTTTTACAAAAACTAATAATGTTGAAGTTTGTGTATTAACCAGAAAATACAATAGGAAGGAAATTTAAATAATAATTTATTCTTTTCTGAATTATCAGGAACTTTTCTAGTGTGAACGATGAATAAATGAGTAAGAAATATAATGATTCCTTCTTTCACAGAACATAATTTTAAAAATAATGTATATTAACCATTTCAAATACTGAGTTAAAAATTTTTTCACAAATGTGCAAACAATAAAAATCTAGTAATACATTTATTCAGAACTGATAACACAGACAACACAGAAAGTTTGAAGGTTAAGAGATCCAAAGAGAGCACCAAAGAAATGCTAATGAGGGGCCCGTGCCATTGCACATTAGGTTAATCCTCCACCTGTGGTGCTGGCATCCACTATTGGTTCCGGTTCTAGTCCCTGTTGCTCCTCTTCCAATCCAGCTCTCTGCTATGGCTTGGGAAAGCAGGAGAAGATAGTCCAATTGTTTGGGCCCTGCACCCGCAAGGGAGACCAGGAAGATGCATTTGGCTCCTGGCTTAGATGGGCGCAGCTCCGGCCACTGTGGCCATCTGGGGAGTGAACCAACAGAAGGAAGAACTTTCTCTTTGCTTCTCGCTCTTACTGTCTGTAACTCTACTTCTCAAATAAATAAAAAAAATAAATAAAATTTTAAAAACAAATGCTAATCAAATTAAACTTATGTGGGCCTAGCATCTTATATAAGAGGCTCTTCAAGACTTGGTTGCTTCATTTCTGATCCAGCTCCCTGCTAATGTGCATTAAAAATCAGTAGGTGATGATCCAATTGCTTAGACCTTTGCCATGCACATGGAAGACACAGGTGGACTTCTAGGCTCCTGGCTCCAGCCTAGCCTACCCCAGCCCCAGTCGTTAGAGGCACTTGAAAAGTAAACCAGAGTATGGGAGAACTCTGTGTGTGTGTGTGTTTGTGTGTGTGTTTGTGTGCGCACGCATGCATGTTTCCCTCTCTTTGTAACCCTGCCTTTCAGATAAATAAATCAGTTTTCAAAAAATGTAAACTTATGCAACGAAATTGAAATCAGACAAAATATACTAAAAGTAAACATTTATTTGGAAAAATTAATTTCACAATGAAAAATTACCAGAAAAATAGGACAACTAAAATTACAGCACCAAGATATATGAAACCAAAGTGTACAGAAATATTTTTGAAATGGTGCATGTGAAAAATTCCCAATTTTTTTTTCAGATTTCCTTTAGAAAGTTATAGGTCAAAAATGTAAGAAAGGGAGGAAAGAAACAAAATAAGTATGAAGGAAGAATGGCAGATTAGACTAAGCAATGTAGTAATTATATTAAATGAAAGTGGACTAAGTATAATGGGTTCTATTCACATCCATTTTATTGCAAAATACAGAATTTCATTTTTTTATCACTGGGTAGTATTTCATAATGTACATACACCATAATTTCTTTAGTCATAAGTTGATGGACATCTGACTTGATTCCATATCTTAGCTATGTGAATTGTGCTGCAATTAACATGGAGGTACAGATGAGTCTTTCATATGGTGATTTCATTGTTCTTGGGTAAAGTACCAGGAGTGAGATTTCTGGGTCATATGATAGATCTATTTTCAGATTTCTGAGGTATCTCCATACTGTCTTCCACAGTGGCCACACCAGTTTACATTCCCAACTGTGGATTAGGGTACTTTTACCTCACATCTTTACCAGCATTTGTTGTTTGTTGATTTCTGTATGAGAGCCATTCTAACTAGAACAAGGTAAAACCTTATTGGTGTTTTGATTTGCATTTCCCTGATGGCTAGATATCTTGAGCATTTTATCATGTGTCCATTGGCCATTTGAATTTACTCTTCTGAAAATGCCAATTCTAATCCTTTGCCCATTTCTTTTTTATTTATTTATTTGAAAATCTGAGTTACACAGAGAGAGGAGAGGCAGAGAGAGAGAGAGGTCTTCCATCTGATGGTTCACTCCCCAGTTGGCTGCAACAGTGCCAGTCCAAAGCCAGGAGCCAGGAGCTTCTTCCAGGTCCCCATGTGGGTGCAGGGGCCCAAGGACTTGGGCCATCTTCTACAGCTTTCCCAGGCCATAGTAGAGAGCTGCATCAGAAGAGGAGCAGCTGGAACTAGAACCAGTGCCCATATGGGATGCTGGCGCTTCAGGCCAGGGCGTTAACCTGCTATGCCACAACACCAGCCCTGCCCATTCTTTAACTGGATTGTTTGTTTTGTTGTTGTTGAGTCTCTTGAGCTCTTTATAGATTCTGGATATTAATTCTTTATCAGTTGCATAGTTTGCAAATATTTCTCCCATATTGTTGGTTGCTTCTTCACATTGCTGAATGTTTCTTTTGATGTGCAAAAGCTTCTCGATTTGACATAATCCTATTTGTCAATTTTGGCTTCAATTCTCTGTGTCTCTGGGATCTTTTCCAAGAAGTCTTTGCTTATGCTAATATCTTATAGAGTTTCCACAATGTTCTCTAGTAATTTGATGATAATGGGTCATAGATTTAGATCCTTAATCCATTTTGAGGGGATTTTTTTTTTTTTGTAAGGTGTAAAGTAGAGGTCAGAGATCCAGTTTTCCCAGCATCATTTGTTAAAGAGACTGTCCTTGCACCAAGGATTGATTATAGCTCCTTGTCAAGGATAAATTGGTTGTAGATGCAAGGATTGATTTCTGGCATTTATATCCTGTTCCATTGGTCTACATGTCTATTTTTTGCCAATACCAGGCTGTTTTGATTATAAATGCTCTGTAGGATGTCTTGAAATCTGGTACTGTGTGATGTCCCTAGCTTTGTTTTGGTTATATAAGATGGCTTTAGCACTTTGGGGTCTCATGGTTTTTTTTATTTTTTATGAATTTTAGCATCATTTTATTCTAGATCTGAGAAGAATATCACTGGTTTTTGACTGGGGTTGCATTGAATCTGTAAATTGCTTTTGGTAGTATGGACATTATGATGACATTGATTCTTTTTTTTTTCTTTTTTTTATTTTATTATTTATTTTTTTGACAGGCAGAGTGCACAGTGAGAGAGAGAGACAGAGAGAAAGGTCTTCCTTTTGCCGTTGGTTCACTCTCCAATGGCCGCCACGGCCGGCACACCGTGCTGATCCCATGGCAGGAGCCAGGTACTTATCCTGGTCTCCCATGGGTTGCAGGGCCCAAGCACTTGGGCCATCCTCCACTGCACTCCCTGGCCACAGCAGAGAGCTGGCCTGGAAGAGGGGCAACGGGACAGAATCCGACGCCCCGACCAGGACTAGAACCCAGTGTGCTGGCGCCGCAAGGTGGAGGATTAGCCTAGTGAGCTGCGGCGCTGGCTGACATTGATTCTTGCAATCCATGATTATGGATGATTTTTTTCAAGTTTTGTGTCTTTTTATATTTCTTTAATTTAAAAAAAAAGTTATCATAGAAATCTTTGACTTTCTGGTTAAATTTATTCCAAAGTATTTAAATTTTTCGTAGCTATTGTGAGTGGTATTGATCTGTGAAGTTCTTCTTCAGCCATGGCATTGTCTGTGATGCTATAGATTTTTGTGGGTTAATTTTGTATCCTACTACTCTGCATGGCCCTTGTCTCTATTGTTGAGGAATAGTATTTTTTTCTTCATACTCTTTAATAGTGTAGGATTAATCTTATGAATATAAACTAAACTGAAAATAAGTTTTTGTTTTAAAAATTAAGAGTGTTAATAGGAGAGGGAGGATGAAGAAGGGTAGGAGGTGAGTGGCAGGGAAGGTAGGATAGGAAGTATCACTATGTTCCAAAATCTGAATATATGAAATACAGTAAGTTTGTACACCTTAAATAAATGTTTAAAATAAGAAAATTAACTAAAAGCTGGATTTAACATACAAAGATGAGAAACTATTAAGATCCAAATAGTAAATGATTTCATAAAAGAAGTTGGCAACTTCAAATATGAAATCACATTTAGTGTAATATAGATTCAGATATTGGGCATGTATGTATGGACACTATATACACAGGTTAGTGTACATGCATTTACCTTCTTGCTGTGTCAGCTGAGACACTCCACTAGCAATGAGTGCATTCAGCAGCAGGTCTCTGTTGCTAATAAGCTATATGTTGTTCTTGTTGTGTTTGAAGTACACGGGCTAATAAATAAAGGAAATTTGCATATTGTAATTTCCTTCCCACATTACCTAACTCTCTAGAATCAATGAATGAATTAGCTAACTCTTTGTTACTTTCACTAAAATACCAGAGAGGTGCTTCATTCAGAAAGAAATAGTCTATCTGAACTACAATTTAAAAATTACAGTTCAATAATGACTGGCCCTTTAGTAAAGTATCTATGGATTCTGGTCACCTTGAGTTCAGAGTACAGATCACATGGTAAAGCAAAAAGGGAAGAGAGATAATCTTGGTAAGAACTTGCACAGAAATACTCAAACTTGTTAGCAGTGCCACCCCTGAGGGCATGCCTCAATAATCTGAAGACCTTCCATCAGCCTTACCTCTCAGACACCATCATTAGAACAAATAGTTAGCTTTCATCAATCAACCATTAATATTAAGATATCAGAGTTTAAACAGTTGCGTGAGTTTTGGGAAAATAAAATCTACCCAACCCATAAAAATAAGAATAGACAATTTGTGAAAATTCACCCTGTAAGTGTTGCAGTCTTATAAAAACCACTAACACCGTGTAAATTGTAAGAAATTTGCATTTTTTAAAATTCAAAATGATCATTTTTCTACACTGAATGAAACATTTTATGTATTTTATTATATTAGTAAGGAGTACAACACCAAATTTGCCCTATTTACTTTCCAAGAATCAACCTGAAGCAGTATTAAAAAGAAAAAAGAATAAGCTATATTAAAAGAAATTATCTATGATCACCTTTTGTTCTTATTATATCTTAAATTTATTTTTTTTCACTTATACCTTGCCATGTGTCAAGCTTTAACTCTAGAGTAACAATACCTATAGAAGCTGAAAAATTCTCTGTGAGTGTGTGTCTGTGTGTGTACATGTGTTTGTGTGGATATACATTTGCTGGTAAATGAGAAGATAAAGTTATATTACATTCTTTTATGTATGTACATACATTTCTATATTGTGGGTAATTATTATCTTTTTAAAAATGTTTCCTTTATGCTAAATTATACTGTTTGTTACTATGATCTGTGAGGTCAGTGAGCCTACATTTAATCCCAATGATTGGTATTTTTATTTTTACCATGTGTTTTAAAACACTTTATTCAATTCTTCTTTCTAGCTTAGTAGAATTAGAACAGACAGACTGTAGCCTGTTGAATTCAAAGCAAGTAAATTCATTCCAGGAAGGAAATCTAAACTAGGCAGTGACCCTATCATATCAACCAGATATGGGGTTGGAAGCCAGAGTATAAATGTTGGGTCTTTTTTTTGAGTTTCTCTCTGGAAAATGAATCAGGTCATTGAAGTCACTGTGATCCATTTTTCTATTAACAACTTCAATTCTATAACTTCTTCAAATGCTGTTGGATAGGCTCAGTAAGAGGCAGTCCAATCTACTAGCAGTATAGTTACACATTTCAGGAATTGGATGACATTAATCTTCCCTTTGCCTCCTGCTCCCCAGGTGCTAGGCTGATAATAAGAACCTAGGAGGAAAAGTGGGTAGAGACTTTTCAGAAAGCACATATGAGTTGGTGTAAGAATCATCTGCCTAGAAGACATCCTGCAGAGTGAAATCAAATGATTGGTCCTTGGAAAGCTTAGGAATAGTCTGCAGAAAGAAAGCCACTGTTCTTCCTAGACCAAATCTGCCTTATTATTCCAACATTTTAATAGTTTGTAATTAATCTTTCAAACAGCATGTTCCCCATAATACTTGGTGTGGAAGCAATTCAAAGGGTGTAGTTCCCGGATGCTATTCCAACAGTTCCTAGATCCTCCCCCAAATATCTGTTAGGAAAAATAAATCTTCACTAAGCCCTACACATGTTGACATTTTTAACAAGAAAGTAATCATAAACACAGAAGCTAATCATGGTCATCTTTTAAATGTCACTTTAAATATTACAATTTCTTCTACTTTCTTCTATCATCCTACATATTATAATGTTAAAAAAGATTACCTCATGAAAGGCTACATTTCTTCTGTTTCTCAGAACTTTTTTCCATCTTGCCCTAACTAACCCTAGCATAAATCGAGGACTAGGGTTGATACTTCAGTAACATAAGTCTTTAAAAAATTAGAACTTGCTTCCAAAATCTGTCCTATCCATTTATTCCATGATCGTAAATCAATTTATTTTCACCAAACAAGTCTAAGAAAATCCTAGAGAATTTACTAGTGTTATCGCTGCTAAATATGACATTTCTAAAATTATCCTTCAAAGTGCAGCTCACAACTGAAAAAAAAAAAAAAATCTTTTCCTCAAGGAGAATGTAGGTGACCACAAGCAGATAGATATATAGCCCAGGGAAACATGGTTGGATTAAATCTTTGCCAGCTTCCTAACAGAGAGTCACCCCAAATCAGCCTCTTATGACATTCATATTCCCCTTCTGACTCTGGAAAAGAAATACCTCTGTGGCCAATGATTTTGACCTGTTCACCAGGTCACTCTCCAAGGAAGAACACAGGCATGAGCCCAGAGTTCATTCCAGAATCGGATTCACTGACCTCATGACATGGAAGGTTACAGACTACTTTTAAATAGAGAAACAGAGATACAGTATTACACAGATACGTACATGAGCTCAGATCATCTTACACAAATGGCACTAGTATTCCAGGCTGGTCTCAGTTACCTGGGAAGGATGTCTATCATTTGAGAGAGGATACACACCTTGTTACAAAGGGAGCATTCTGCCAATCTAGTAGAAGCCGATGCCAGAGTATACCATAGGAAATATTATAAAAGGTGTAAACATAAATAAGGTAGGTCTCCATGATTGCAGCCCCATGTCAAGGCTTGTCTTACTGTAGTCTATGAGCAGGATAGTTGCCTCCAATGTGGAAATGAGATGAGCCAGCTTGTTCCCTATATGTAACTGCCTATTTTGTTTCATTTGTTATACATATATCAATAAATATCTGCATGTATATTATGAAAACATGTTTATTAATATTCACATACAGTCATAATTATGCAAATACACGTGGCGTGTATACATGTGTGACTATGTGTGACATGTATTTGATATGTATATGTCTGCATGTGCATATATAAAAGATGTATATATTTGATACATACTTCTTATAAATATTATTCACTTCTTATTCAATATTGATCTAAATCTAAAGCAAAATATGCTAATAATTATACATATTCACCAGTAAATATTTATTTTAGGAACATGAAGAACATCTTTGTATTGCCAAGCAGTTAATGCATCGTATTTCAATTAGCAAAGATTGTTCTCTGTAGTACTGGGATGCTGAATTCAGTACTTACTGAACCATTTAATTTTTTCATTGGCAATTATCACAGAGGCAGGTGAATATGCAAAAAAATACAAAATATCTTAATTGCTATTTTTGCTCCAATAATAATTAGCTATTCTGTTACAGAGACCAGCAAACTGCATGGTTTATTTGGTGTTGCTCATTGAATCTTTTATAAATTTAACATATTTGGCATTTTAATCTATACTCATCTTTCTCATTTCTTTTTGTGCTTACCCTTTTGAACTTAATTTATATCAATAAAAGTGGTATGTTCTCTATGTTTTAAATATAATCATTATTGATGATGATAGTATGAAATATGAAAGTTCTGCTACTTTTACAAAAGGTTAAAAAGTATTATAAATATCACCCTTAGGTGTTCATATTTAGTGAAATGAATATGTGGAGCAGCCTGTTGTGTATAGGGCTACTCTTTAAGTATCAAGGGCATTCCACTTATAAGTAGGCCTAAACAACTTCTAACTTTATTCCTTCACTGAAATTTAATTGTAATCTTTAGAATCGATTTTGAGTATTAAAGGAAAAGAAAGAACATTGTCCTACAACAGTTCATTAAAAGTATGCAAGCGAGTAGGCATTTGGCATAGCAGTTAAGATACCCCTCAGAACTCCCTCATTTGGGGCGGATGCTGTGGTGTAGTGGGTAAAGCCATCGCCTGCAGTGCCAGCATCCCCTATGGGTGCCGGTTCAAGACCCTGTTGTTCCACCTCCAATCCAGCTCTCTACTATAGATTGGGAAAACAGTAGAAAATGGTCCAAGTCCTTAGGTCCCTGAACCTGTATGGGAGATCCAGAAGAAGCTCCTGGCTCCCGGCGTTGGATCTGCACAGCTCAGGCCATTGCAGCCACTGGAGAGTGACACAGCAGACAGAAGACCTCTCTCTGTCTCTTCTTCTATTTCTGTGTAACTCTGACTTTCAAATAAATAAATAAATCTTTAAAAATAAAAAAAAGAACTCCCTCATCTAATATTAGAGTGCCAGGTTGGGTTTAAGTTTCCTGATAGCACTGCACCCTGGGAAGTAGTATGTGATGGCTCAAGTACTTGGGTTCATGTCACCCATGTTGGGGGTCTGCTTGGAGATCCTGGCTGCTGGTTCCAGTCTGGCCCAGCTTTGGTTATTGCAAGCATTTGGGGAGTAAACTCACAAATAAGAGATCTCTGTCTCTCCCTCCTATCTCTCTCTTTCAAATAAAAATAAAATAAAAACATGATTTGCAAAAATAGTCATAGTTTATCAATATGTTGACTTATTTTATTCTCTTTAATCCCCCCCCCCTTTTTTTTTTTTACTGTTTTTCATTCATTTACTTTTTTATTGTTTTTACTCCATGTTTAGTCACCTCCTCACTGGATACATTGAATTTTAAAAAAGAATAAAAACATTTCCTCACCATTTGTATGTAAACTTTGTAGTCAATAATTTAAGCATATTCTATCCTGAGCAGATGCATCATCTTTTCTACATAGCCTGTAACTTTGTTTTTTGCTGTTGTTTTATTTTTAGGGCTCTATTAAGGAGGTAGTAGATATAAACAAATATATATTCCAGTGGTATATCAATAGAGCATAAAGATGATTTTAATGTGTGAAAATTTCCAAAAAATATCATAATGTCAATTACAGACTAATATTGTGACGATGTCATGCGTGTTTGTTTCAAGACTGCAGGTGCTTTCTAGAATATAAAAAAATCACAATGTTTTAATATGTGACATCCCAGATTTCATATCCTAAAACTACATTTATGTATCATTGTAAACAGATTCCAGTAGCTCCCTGTTACCTTGTAGGACAAGAGAAAATGCCTTAGACAGAAATTGATGGGTTCTTGCAATCTGCTCGCATTGGTCTTAACTTTACCCACTTCTGTTTCCCACTATGGGTTGTTTTCCTCATCTATAAATTTTAATTCTCATGGTCTTTATTTTTTATGGGTAGGTTGTTCTAATCCTTCCTTTCTGCTTTTTCACTTTTTCCCTTTCAATATGTCCAATCTTAAGTTCATAGCATTTCTTCTGCATTTATTTCACTGCAGGCTCTAAGTCACCTTTCCAATTTGCTCCACTATACATACTCTTCTGATTAATTTTCTTTATAAATAGGTATATTAAGTTTTAAAGATTTATTTATTTACTTGAAAGTCAGAGTTACACAGGAGAGAAGGAGAGACAAAGAGAGAGGTCTTCTATCCGCTGTCACTCCCCAGGTGGCTGCAATGGCCAGAGATGCGCTGATCCAAAGCCAGGAGCCAGGAGCTTCTTCCAGCTCTCCCACACAGGTGCAGGGGCCCAAGGACTTGGACCATCTTCTATTGCTTTCCCAGGCCACAGCAGCACCAGAGCTGGATCAGAAGTGGAGCAGCCAGATCTCGAACCAGTGCCCATATGTAATGTCGGCATTGCTGGCAGCAGCTTTACCCACTGAGCCACAGTGCCGGCCCAGGTATATTAATTTTATAATTATATCACAGTTCCTGGGTCTGGCTTCAGCATGGCCCTGTCCTGACTGTTTAGGCCATTTGGAGTGAACCAGTGAAAGGGAGATCTGTGTGTGTGTGTGTGTGTGTGTGTCTCCCTCTGACACTCTGCCTTTCAAATGAACAAATACTCTTAAAAATAAAAAAAAAATCGTGATAAATCAAATCTTTATAACTGCATATACTATGAAACTACAATTTATGTGAAAAAAATGAATGACACCCAGTGGAAATTTAAGAATTGACTATAAATTCTATTTAAATCAAATGTTTTGCCAAACACTGATTATCTTGATTTGGCAAGAATAATTAGCAGAATTAAGCTAACCTTCTCAGAAATCACATTTTCCCAAAGGTAAATTAGAAAACTAAAGATTAAATAATCAATTTCATAGTAACCTCAGCATGTTCATATTAGGAGCAAGCATATTTCATGATGACTTGAGAAATTTTCATGGCTACTGTTAATATTAATGCCATACTTTTATCAATACAAACTGATTTGTACAAACCAGATCATTTTAAAGAATAAATAGAGTAGGATGGGAAGTATTACTATGCTCCTGAATGTGTACATATGAAATATATGAAATGTGTATACCTTAATAAAATTAAAAAAAAAATAATAAATAGGAACAAACAGTTCTTCTGGAGTTTGGATTTTATCTCTCCTGATAAATGAATTTTATTTAAGAAAAAAAAAGACTGGTACAGTTACCATAAGCATTTGGGCCACAGTTTAAGGTAACTATAATCTAGGCATCATACTGACCTTATTTTTCAGAAGAAACAGTTTAAACAAGAAACTTAGTTAAATTCTAAATATGACTTTTTTTGAGAGATGCATTAAAAAACCTATATGGCTTCTCTGGGTGCACGTATACAACAACAAAAGGAATTTAAGTCAAAAAATATGGAGGATAAAGTAAGACCAATTGAAATTATTTTTTTAAAGATTTATTTTATTTATTTGAAAGACAGAGTTACAGAGAGAGGTAGATCCAGAGAGAGAGAGAGAGAAAGGTCTTCCTTCTGCTGGTTCACTCCCCAGATGACCGCTACAACCAGAGCTAAGATGATCTGAAGCCAGGAGCCAGGAGCCAGGAGCATCTTCTGGGTCTCCCATGAGGGTGCAGTGCCCAAGAACTTGGGCCATCTACCACTGCTTTCCCAGGTCATAGCAGAGAGCTAGGTCAGAAGTGGAGCAGCTGGGACTCGAACCGGCGCCCATATGGGATGCCAGCGCTGCAGGCCATGGCTTTAAACCATCTGCACCACAGCACCGTCCCGACCAGTTGAAATTATAACATATGCAGATAATAAATGGTACATCCTTAAAAGTAATGGTCTGCTTGTTTCATGTGGCTCCTGACAACTGAATCCAAAGATCATTTTCTGGGTGTTTCATATTAACTGATTGCATATTGTAAGAGAAATTGTTTTTAATCAATGAAATCACTTGGCAATATATTTTGATAGTATAGGAAGCAATCACTTACTTACATATTAAATATTTTAAAGAACTAGCCGGAAAAACTTACCATGAGAGTCATAGAAGAAAATTTTAAGTTGTATGGAAGATAAGGCAAAACTGGACTAATCTTCAACGTATTGTGTTACTGTTTGTTGTTGTTATGAATGCTGAGGTTTAAATTTCACTTGGATGTTTCAATAAAATGCAGTATTTTCAAATTAAGAGAATTTATTAATGATTACAATATTAGTTCCTTGTTGTCTGAAACAGGCATATTCTTGAAGTCCATATGTAAACACTAAAAATCTGTAACCACAGACCACCAGTCACTGACACCAATATGTAGTTGAGCAACATACATATCCTTTCATTGGCACGCACTTATCTAGTCTAGCAAGGATTTGTAGTAAACAGGGTTCTTAAAAATACTATGAATGTTATTTTGTACTGTCTGCTGATTAATATCAGTATTTTTCACAAGTTGGTAGAGATGTTTGTATATTCTATCTTTTATTACCAACCTGATTTTGTACTAGGTGTTATTAATCTTTAAAATGTCTCAGTCAAGAATTTTTAGTTGATTCAGTCACTTTTTTTCAGAGCATAAAATACTGCTTTTATTGGTCACATTTTGTCACAGTTCTGTGATTTGGTATACACATCCAGTTTATGGAGTGCATCTCTTCTATCTCTGTGGCTGTCTAGAAACCAACTGAGTGAAGCCATTACATCTGATTCTGTATCACGAACAGTGAAATAAAAGTGAATTAACCTGGCCCTCTCCCACCTCGAGTCTTCCCCATCATTCCATCTCTTTACAAATGTCAGTCCTCATTTTTGATAAAATGGGTTATCAGAACTTTGGAAATTTAAGGACTTATATATTCATATTATGTATTCATGCTCAGCCTTACTCTTAGAAGTCCTGTGCCTACGTTTTGGAGTAGAGAAACAACCCAAACTGGGGTGTCCCTCTTCCACAACAGACACTTCCCTCTTAAAACTTGATTATTCCAAGTACTTGGGCCCTGCACCCCATGGGAGACCAGGATAAGTACCTGGCTCCTGCCATCGGATCAGCGCGGTGCACCGGCCACGGCGGCCATTGGAGGGTGAACCAACGGCAAAGGAAGACCTTTCTCTCTGTCTCTCTCTCTCTCTCTCTCACTGTCCACTCTGCCTGTCAATTCATAATACCATAGTTATAAAAACTTTCCAGTACTGGCATTCTAAATTGAAATCTTATGTAACCATAACTTCATAAGAGTATTTAAACAGCAATATGTTTTATTAACCAACAGATGAATTTATTGCATTTTATAATAGATCCTTATTTTCCTTTTATTTTATGATATGATTATGTCAGACAGAGTCCCTATAGGAAAGATAAAACTCATTCAAGCTGGCTAAAAGAGAAAGACTTAAAAGATTTATTTACAAAATTGTGAATAAGGTCTATATAACAAAACAAAATGTCATTGCGCTACTCCCAGTCAAGCAGGAACAAGTAATTGTAAACAACCCTAGGAATATTGTAGATCAAACAATAGATTTCATGAGTTGCCCCCCCCCCAAAAAAAAAAAAAAAAACTGAAGTCCTAAGCAGACATAGCAAGGATCCATGAGAGTAACCAGAGAAATAAATAACCCATCCTCACATATTCCTACTTTCTACCAATGCCTGCTTCTGGCCAGGCACAATGGGAAGAAGAGAAAGAGACAATATTGGTGCAGTCCATGAACAGAACCCTTGCAGAGGGGCCAGCACTGTGTCTTAGTTGGAAAAGCCACCACTTACTGTAGTGCCAAGATCCCATATGGGTGCTGGTTCGAGACCCGGCTGCTGCACTTCCAATCCAGCTATACGCTATGGCTTCCTGACTGTTGGAGGCGTTATCACTCTCTGACTGGCTAGAACTACTTGAGTAACTCTCTCCCACCACAGGCTTACTCATCATTAGTCTTTAGTATTTCCAAAGCATTCTTTCTACAGGACAATAAAACTTTCTGTATGAGTCAGAATAGAAATGTTTAATTCAGTTTTAAATGGGAATTTTTAAAAATAGAAATATATTAATCTATAAAATATTTCTTAATTTGTAATATTTTAAAAGCATCACAATCTACTCTTTCTACTGATAAAAGATTCTAATATCAGTAATTCCGGCTGGCATTTTACTCTGATCCTATTTTCTAAGTGACAGCCTCATCCTCCATGGGTTTTTGGTCTTCTTATTAAATACTATCAAATTAATGGAATATGTAATAAGTTTAGAGCAATGTTTTGATACAAAAAATGCCTTTGAGTCATTTAGTTTTGGATACCAAATACAATTTAAAGAGTAAAGGAAATAAATGCTAGCTTGGTAACAGATGTTTTCATCAGAACCCTTACCAATATTTTTGAATTTTATTTAATATAGCTGACAATATTCCTCTGCGATGTTTCCAGAGATTTTCAGATATTGATGTATTGTTGTATCTGACAGAATAAAAAAGAATCCAAAAATCAATTGAGAAGTCAAGGTCCCTAGTCAAGGGTAGGTTATGTTCTTCCATGTAGGCATCTCTTGGAAATAACTTCTAAGGTCAGGAGAAATGAATTTATCAATCCATTTTGGATTCTTCAGAGATGAGAGAGCTGTTTGCTCACCCCTGTTTGATAGTTTGAAAAAATGAAAGCCAAAAAAAAAAAAAATTGATGACAAAGGAAATATATCTAGTTAGGATTCTAAAAAGAATTGAAGTCAATTCCCCTTTAACATTTGAACAGGTTTTCTTGCAGAGTGTTTCGTATTTTTGCAGGAGACTGCTCTTGAATGATGTTCATTAAGTCCTCAGAGTTTTCCTTCTTTGCCAAGAAACTTGAGCTAAAAATTTAGCCACAGGATCTCTCACTAGGGTCTTCCAGAGTCCCTCCCAAGATTCTCCAACCTTTGAACTGTTTCTTCCCAATTGAATATTCCATTCCCTCTGGAACTTATTAACTATTGAAAAAAAAACTCCTTGTTGGAATATGATTGCATATTAATTTATTCCCAGTTATTTATCTCTCCCAAGATACTGAAAATTAAATAAAGAATGCACTGGAGAGAGAAAACACTTGAAAATCACTTGAAATAGCATCTGTTTTCAAGATTATATTCAAATTTGGGTCCTTACTAGAGTAAGGACTACCCTTATCAGGCTAAATTCCCTTATTTATGATAGAATAGATATAGAATTTTGATGAAAACATTGAGCCCCAAATCCACAGGGACATTACCTTGGAGGGAGATTGATTATTAAAGTAAAAGAAAAAGGAAAAGCCACATTGGCAGAAATACAAAGAACAGGTGCATCTGATAACACAGGGACAGCTTTCAGAATAGGAAACCTGGGTTAAGGAAAATAGGAAACAAAGTTGATGGCTGAGAATTGGGCTATGAAAATCAGTGAATTCCCTGTAGAATTCTTCAGGGAGTCCCAGCAGGTTGTTTGTGGAAAGGATGCCACGATGTGGGCTGAGACAGTACTAACGGTGGAGAAAACGGGAATCATTGATGCTTCTTAAAAATATATATATTAGTAGCTATAAAACATACGTAGGACGTTGAGTATGATGCAAGAATGAAAAGAAATTGAACATGAAAAGTGCTTAGGATCACTAGCCATTAGAAAAATGCAAATAAAAACCAAAATGAGGTTTCACTTCACCCCAGTTAGAATGTGTCTTATACAGAGATCAACAAACAATAAACACTGCAGAGGGCATAGGGAAAAAAAGTACACTAATCCAGTGTTGGTGGGAATGCAAATTAACACAACCATTGTAGAAGACAATATGCAGATTTCAGAATTCTCAAAAGAGATCTCCCATATGACCCATTCATCCCACTCCTGGGAATTTATCCAAAGGGAATGAAATCAGCATTCTGTACCCCTATGGTATTTCAGTTCAATCATCAATAGCTAAGATATGGAATCAAACCTGATATCTATCAACTAATGACTGGATAAAAAAATGTGGTATACATGCATATATACACTATTGAATATTATTTAACTGTAAAAAGAATGAAATCATGTCTTTCACAACAAAATGTATGCAACTGAAAACCATTATATTTGTGTGAAACAAGCCAGTCCCAAAAAGACAAAATCCATATTTTCTCTGATCTGTGATAAATAAGAGTACAAAAAATTCAATGTGTATATTTGCCTTACAGTCTGTATAAAATTATTCCTGTGCAAAAACTGTTGAGAGGAAATGGCTTAAAGCTTAAATGAATTTAATTATTGTCTTATAACCACACAGGGTATATTTAATTGTTTCAGTTAGCCTGGTGAACTGTCTCTCAAAAGAAGTAAAGAGGACAGTCAATTTCATAATTTCATGTTCTACTTATATGTAAAGGGGATGCTAATACTTTCATCACAAAATGGATGCAGTGAGTTTTTGGCAGTCTCTTAACAATCTTTTATTTGAGAAGTGGTTTAGATTAACAGGAAATTAAGAATATTGAGAGACTTCTTTCTCAGAGCATCTAGTATTAGGATGGCACATTAATCACAATTGAGGAAAAAGGTAAGATTGCAATATTATTAATATTTATATGTAATTTATATTCTTTAGTTATTTTAAATTGTCCCTTTTTTTCATCTAAGATGTGGTACTATATCTATTAATTATGTTTCCTTAAGCTTATCATGATTGTAATAGATTCTGAGCCAAAGATATTGTATACCCAACTCTGACTTGAAAAGTAACATGCTTAATAATTATCCATAATTTCTTCCTATTATCTGCTTTCAAAGTGACATATGTTAACATGGGTATTTCAATAAAAAGAATTGTCAAAGTTACACTAGGTGAGTTGCGATATTACGAATATTGGGAAGTGGAGTGAGAAAAAAGATTAAACACAAGCAAAGACATGAGTTTAATTTTCTGAATACACATACACCCTTCAATCAGATTTGAGATTTACAAAACAGCAAGATGATTCTCATCTTTCTACTGTGAGTAACTAGAAGAGCATTTAAAAACTTTCACAGCCTAGATTCTACCTCTTTTGATTCTAATTTCATTGGTCTGATGCTTGACTCATCAGAGTATGGAGGGGGCAGTGATTTAAAAATATGCCTTGTGATTCCAATATGCCATCAAGATTGAGATTCACTGGCTCCAAGCAATTAACTATAACCATTTTGTCTTATCAGTTACACTAAGTTTGCTGTAACTGAAAGTCAGTAGTTTAAAAAAAAAAAAAAAAAAAAGAGGGGCAGGGGACGAATCGCTTTATAACTCTTTTATTATATCTTGGGCCTAATCATGTGTGGATGTAAAAGACTTTTTAAAAATACACTTTAAAACATTGCTTAAATTACTAAAAAATGAAAGAAAAATGAAACTTCAAAAGTAGCCGGAAAAAGATGCAGCAATGAAAGAGAATTACAGACCAATATCCCTGATGAACATAGACCCCAAAATCCTCAATAAAATTCTCGCCAATACAATGCAACAACACATCAGAAAGATCATCCACCCAGACCAAGTGGGATTTATCCCTGGTATGCAGGGATGGTTCAATGTTTGCAAAACCATGTGATACACCACATTAACAGACTGCAGAAGAAAAACCATATGATTATCTCAATAGACGCCGAGAAAGCATTTGATAAAATACAACACCCGTTCATGATGAAAACTCTAAGCAAACTGGGTTTGGAAGGAACATTCCTCAATACAATCAAAGCAATCTATGAACAACCCTCAGCCAACATCCTATTGAATGGGGAATAGTTGGAAGCATTTCCACTGAGATCTGGCACCAGGCAGGGATGCCCACTCTCACGACTGCTATTAAATATAGTTCTGGAAGTTTTAGCCAGAGCTATTAGGCAAGAAAAAGAAATTAAAGGGATACAAATTGGGAAGGAAGAACTCAAACTATCCCTCTTTGCAGATGATATGATTCTTTATTTAGGGGACCCAAAGAACTCTACTAAGAGACTATTGGAACTCATAGAAGAGCTTGGCAATTAGCAGGATATAAAATCAATGCACAAAAATCCAACAGACTTTGTATACACAGACAATGCCATGGCTGAGGAAGAACTTCTAAGATCAATCCCATTCACAATAGCTACAAAAACAATCAAATACCTTGGAATAAACTTAACCAAGGACGTTAAAGATCTCTACGATGAAAATTACAAAACCTTATAGAAAGAAATAGAAGAGGATACAAAGAAATGGAAAAATCTTCCATGCTCATGGATTGGAAGAATCAATATCATCAAAATGTCCATTCTCCCAAAAGCAATTTATACATTCAATGCAATACCAATCAAGATACCGAAGACCTTCTTCTCAGATCTGGAAAAAATGATGCTGAAATTCATATGGAGACACAGGAGACCTCGAATAGCTAAAGCAATCTTGTACAACAAAAACAAAGCTGGAGGCATCACAATACCAGATTTCAGCACATACTACAGGGCAGTTGTAATGAAAACAGCATGGTACTGGTACAGAAACAGATGGATAGACCAATGGAACAGAATTGAAACACCAGAAATCAACCCAAACATCTACAGCCAACTTATATTTGATCAAGGATCTAAAACCAATTCCTTGAGCAAGGACAGTCTATTCAATAAATGGTGCTGGGAAAACTGGATTTCCACATGCAGAAGCATGAAGCAAGACCCCTACCTTACAGCTTACACAAAAATCCACTCAACATGGATTAAATACCTAAATCTACGACCTGACACCATCAAGTTATTAAAGAACATTGGAGAAACCCTTCAAGATATTGGCACAGGCAAAGAATTTCTGGAAAAGACCCGGGAGGCACAGGCAGTCAAAGCCAAAATCAACTATTGGGATTGCATCAAATTGAGAAGTTTCTGTACTGCAAAAGAAACAGTCAGGAGAGTGAAGAGACAACTGACAGAATGGGAAAAATATTTGCAAGCTATGCAACAGATAAAGGGTTAATAACCAGAATCTACAAAGAGATCAAGAAACTCCACAAAAACAAAACAAACAACCCACTTAATAGATGGGCCAAGGACCTCAAGAGACATTTTTCAAAAGAGGAAATCCAAACGGCCAACAAGCACATGAAAAAATGTTCAAGGTCACTAGCAATCAGGGAAATGCAAATCAAAACCACAATGAGGTTTCACCTCACCCCAGTTAGAATGGCTCACATTCAGAAATCTACCAACAACAGATGCTGGCAAGGATGTGGGGAAAAAGGGACACTAACCCACTGTTGGTGGGAATGCAAACTGGTCAAGCCACTATGGAAGTCAGTCTGGAGATTCCTCAGAAACCTGAATATAACCCTACCGTTCGAACCAGCCATCCCACTCCTTGGAATTTACCCAAAGAAATTTAAATTGGCAAACAAAAAAGCGGTCTGCACCCTAATGTTTATTGCAGCACATTTAACAATAGCCAAGACCTGGAACCAACCTAAATGCCCATCAAAGGTAGACTGGATAAAGAAATTATGCGATATGTACTCTTTAGAATACTATACCACAGTAAGAAACAATGAAATCCAGTCATTTGCAACAAAATGGAGGAATCTGGAACACATCATGCTGAGTGAAATAAGCCAGTCCCAAAAGGACAAATACCATATGTTCTCCCTGATCGGTGACAACTGACTGAACACCAAAAAGGAAACCTGTTGAAGTGAAATGGACACTATGAGAAAAGGTGACTTGATCAGCATAGCCCTGACTGTTAATGAACAACTTAATACATTATCCCTCTTAATAGTTCTTTTTGTCTGTTCTACTTAATATGACTGGTTTAATTCTGTAATTAAGTGTTGAAATTTAACTGAAAAGTGATCCCTGTTAAACATAAGAGTAGGAATACGAGAGGGAAGAGATGTACAATTTGGGACATGCTCAAGCTGACTTACCCCAAATGGTAGAGTTAGAAACATACCAGGGGACTCCAATTTAATCCCATCAAGGTGGCATGTACCAATGCCATCTCACTAGTCCAAGTGATCAATTTCAGTTCACAATTGATCATAATGAAAGGACCAAGAGTCAAAGGAAGCCCATAAACAAGTCTAGTACC
This sequence comes from Oryctolagus cuniculus, assembly GCF_051225735.1. NCBI lineage: Eukaryota > Metazoa > Chordata > Mammalia > Lagomorpha > Leporidae > Oryctolagus > Oryctolagus cuniculus. The sequence goes on from NC_142868.1 coordinate 124,900,283, forward strand.
TGCTAATACTAACCGATGGAATAAATAAAGGGGAGAGTGATCCAACATGGGAAGCGAGATACTCAGCAGACTCATAGAATGGCGGATGTCCTAAACAGGACTCTGGCCTCAGAATCAGCCCTAAAGGCATTCTGATCTGGCTGAAAAGCCCATGAGAGTATTTCAGGCATGGAAAGCCAAGACACTCTGGAAAAAAAAAAAAAAAAAACTAAATGAAAGATCTCTGTGAGTGAGATCCCAGTGGAAAGAACAGGTCTTCAAAGAAGGAGGTACCTTTCTCTGAAGGGAGGAGAGAACCTCCACATTGACTATGACCTTGTCTAAACAAGATAAGAGTCGGAGAACTCAAGGGGCTTCCATAGCCTTGGAAACTCATGACTGGAGCATGGGGAGATTACTGAGGCCATAAACAGGAGTGTCAATTTGTTAAGTCAACAACAGGAGTCACTGTGCACTCACTCCTCATGTAGGATCTCTGTCCTTAATGTGCTGTACATTGAGACTTAATGCTATAACAAGTACTCAAACAGTATATTTCACTTTGTGTTTCTATGGGGGTGCAAACTGTTGAAAGCTTTACTTAATGTATACTAAACTGATCTTCTGTAAAAAAAAAAAAAAAAAAAAAAAAAAAAAAAAAAAGAAGAAGAAGAAGAAGAAATTATCAATTCCCAACTTGACTCTCACTGGGATTAAACATGACAATAGGTCTGATCTGATTTCATCATCATTTAAAAAATCATCTATTATTTTTCACTTTATGTTTCTGTGTGGGAGCAAACTGTTCAAATCTTTACTTAATGTATGCTAAACTGATCTTCTGTAGATAAAGAGAATCGAAAATGATTCGAATGTGAATGGAAGGGGAGAGGTAGTGGGAGAGGGGAGGGCTGCAGGTGGGAGGGACGTTATGGGGGGGAAGCCATTGTAATCCATAAGCTGTACTTTGGAAATTTATATTCATTAATAAAAGTTAAAAAAAAAAAAGTAGCACTCTTGGGGCCAGTGCTGTGGCGTAGCGGGTAAAGCCATTGCCATATGTTCACCGGTTCAAGTCCTGGCTGCTCCACTTCTCATCTGGCTCTCTGCTATGCCCTGGGAAAGCAGTAGAAGATGCCCCAATTCCCTGGGCCCCTGCACCCATATTGGGGACTCAGAAGAAGCTCCTGGCTCCTGGCTTCAGATTGGCTCAGCTCCAGCCGTTGTGGCCATCTGGGGAGTGAACCAGCAGATGGAAGATCTCTCTATCTCTCTCTTTCTTTCTCTCTCTCTCTGCCTCTCCTTCCCTCTCTGTATAACTCTGACTTTCAAGTAAATAAATACATCTTTTTTTTTAAAGTAGCATTCAGGAGGAATCTGCAATGTAGAAAAATGAGTAAAAAGGAATATATTTACTGTTAAGAACATTTTTAACAGGTGGATTTTTGTGTAAAGATGTGAGACAAAAATAAAATAATTAGAAAATAGAAATGTCTCAATGATTCCTAGAAAATCTGTGATTTACAGTGTGAAGTAAAAAAAAGGAACAGTATAAATCATATAAACTACTGTTGCCATTAAATGCTAGATAATGATACATGAAAAATGTGCAGAAGAAATTAATAAAATGTTTTTAATTTGCATTTTAATTATTGCTATAGTATATTGGATATTTATAGCAATTTATAAGAAGAAACCAAGCACATAAAAGAATACTGATTTACATTTTAGCAGCAAGCCATCTATCTGTTCCTATCAAATTTCAGGATTACTATTCAAATGTAGCACTCCATGGGCTGATAATGGTCTTCAGATTGAGCTAATTCAGGTCCATGGAGGAGCAAACCCCACTGGAGACCTTTTGATAACTTGTGTCTCAGCCAGAATAACAGTGACACACTACTTCCAAAGGGCAACTGGCAATCATGTTGATGTTTGGTTTTCTATTATTGTCAGAAACTAGAGTTAAGAATTACTGCTTTCCAATATTGCTTATTCATGACAGTTACAAGGATAAACCTTATCGGGAGAATTTAAAGTTTCAATGTATATTTATTATTTTTAATAAAAATCTGATATTTTGTGAGAAGTTTTCTAGAGCTGTACAATTTAAAAGATATACTGTGTTTGATCCAAGGTAGATGACACCACATAAATACAAACTTACACACACATATCTCTTTCTTAAAGTATTTCTTACTAAGAAGTAAATTATTTGTGTGTCGCTCCCCCATTCGCGGAGGAATGACACTAGACCCTGCACTGTTCTTTTGTCTGCTCTGCCCTTCCCGGGTTAGCTACTGGTCCTTCCCGGGTTGGCTGCCAACCCCTCCACCTCCGTGGAGGGGCGGTACCCCCTGCCACTTTCCCCGCTTCCGCGGGGGAGCGGCACACCACCAGCTCTCTTAGGGGCTGCTCAGATGTTCCTTCAGATGTTCCTGGTGCATGTTGTCTCTCTCCTCCTTTATAGTCCTCTTCCACCAATCCCAACTCTGCTACCCACACGCCGAGTACGCTCCTCTCCTCCAATCAGGAGCAGGATCAGCTCCTGCAGTTTATTGGTCAAACTGGAGGCAGCTGCGCAGAAGCTGTTTACTCCTCTCCCAGCGCCATATTGTGGGAGAGCAGATGCATAGAATAAGTCTTAATTCCAGAAACTTAGTCTAGTCTCAGTTGCTCCCCACATTTGTGGACTATTAGGAAATTAACTACAGGGAGAGAACTACACAATAAAAATGTAAAATGTGACTAAGAAATAAGTTAGAAAATGAGGCTTGTATTTAAGTTACTAGGCTAAAAGTGTGAGAGAGGAGGCATTACCCTAGACACAGAAAAAATGAATTTATAAACTTAAAAATCTTGATTTGTATTTAATCTTAAGAGAAACCATATATTTAAAAAATTAGCTAAAAATAGTTCCAGAACCTGCACGGATGAATTGACAAATTTACAAGCAATTTAAAGGTAGTGAAAACTTTACCAGAAAATAAGTCAAATACTCTGTGATATCCTACTCAACTTTGAAAAAAAATATGACATATGAACATTTTGAGCTTATATAAAAAGATACATTATTTCACAAAGTAGAATAACCCAAATGCACAATGTGAATATAACACTAATATGTAGGAAGTGATAGTTTGAAATATAAATAGAAAAATTCAGTGTAAGCTTTAACATATGAATTCTAATTGTAATAAATCATAGTGCATCATGGGCAAGAAGAGTTTAATCCAAGAATGTAATAGATCAATAGATCAACTAAGCAGTTCTCAAAACTGAGTCAAGCAAATCCTATAATTTCACTACTCAATGATAAAAGAATTTTACAAATCACAACATAGATTCTTGACTTTAAAATAAATATAAAGTACAAAAAGCTATAGAAAATAGCATTTATATGTGAAACTAAAAAGTATTTCCATTATAGTTAAAAATAGGACCAAAACCTACTGTACTCTGAACCGTATTAAAAAATACTATAGAGGTTCTATTGGAAGCACTAAGAACAAAACAATGGAATAAATACTGGCAAGCCATATGATTTGGTAAACATTCATGAAAAAGCATTCAAATATACAAAAATGTATATACAAATGTATATACAAAAATGGTAAAATATATTACCATACAACAGTAACACATATAGATATACTATTCTTCTAAGCATCAGGCATGACCATAAATGTATAATAGAATATAAAAGTCATAACAAAAATGATAAGGCAAACAAATATTGGACAATTAAAACAAGAAATGGATGACACAATGCACAAAATTACAATGATTTTTCAAAGATCTTAGAATGATGCCTAAGTAAATACATATCTATTACGTTCTAAGACATCATGACTTAAATTGTCAAACTTTTTCTTTTCTATGAATAAACTATATATTCAATAAAATCCTATAAAATAGACTTCTGGGAAATCTAATAATATAGTCTAAATGTAACTTGAAGCAATACAAGAATAAGAAAGAATTAAAGAAGGATAAATGAAATGGGGGTGAACATAAATTTTTTCTATCAAAAATGAAGATATCAATGCAATTGTAGAATAATTTAAAAATTGAGTAGCAAAGAATAAGAAATCATTTTTATGTTTGTAATCAACATAAAGTATATGTCACATATTAAAAAGTAACAACAACAAAGCAAAGAAGTATCATCTGACTGACAGAGAAACATAAACATAGAAAGACAGAGAAACATTCTATTGTATTTCCTTGGCACATATCAAGGCCCCATTAGAGAAATTCAAAGTCATAGTCCCCCTTGCACTTTGAATTGTTTCTCTTTTTTAGCAAATTATGTGAAGACAAATCTTTCCCTTTCCTCTGAAAGCAAAGCAAGTCTCACAATGGATTGAAGTACTGAATTTGTGGTTATAAAAAAGAGTGAAAAGCACTCATAAAATATGGTAAGAAGTGAGGTGTGACAGTCTTAAATATCTCAGTGACTACTACCTGTTTTTTGTAACTTCTAACACATATTCATTTTTAAAAAAGTAATTTGTATATTGATATAAAAATGTTCAATAAGGATGTTTTTGTTTTTCAGTAATATAGATGATAAATAATATAAGTGAGCAGAATCCAGAAACATATGGAGGCATAATTAGAAATATTGCCTTATATATGAATTAAGATGTGATTGCTTTTTAAAAAATTATTACATTAGAAGTTAATGATATGATTAGCTTTCTGTATTTAAAAAATCCACAAGTATTACTATACATAAGATATTACAAATAAAAACATAAAGCTAAATATTTTGATTTTAATTTATAAACTAGGCACAGAACATAAAAAGGAAACACTAAGAGATTAGAGTTATAAAAATAAACCAATATGTTTATAATCAAAGTCAACATAATTTTTAGGTATGATCTATCAGAAAATACCTGTAATATATATTTTGAGTGATAAAAATCCATAGATCATAATTAGTTGCTTAAAATAAATTTGAAATAAATTACAAAATGTTATTTCACATAAATAACAGAAAAGCAACCTATAGTAGGATTATTTACACGGGTCAGGTAGCTTCCTCATAACTTGATTGAATTTTATTTTCTTGTGGTCAAACTGGTTTCCCACAAGCCAGAATGGTTGCCTTTCTAGGAAGAGCTGGGAAATTTCCTCTGTTGTTAGTTACAGGCTTATCCAGCCTGCCAAGTCTTCCAGGCAAACCACACAATTTTCAAATGCTAAAAATGACTCTCTTAGGATATATAATGAGCGTTTGTCAGCTATTTTGTCATTACAGTTATTAATTAGTGAATCAGAAAAAAAACATAATGCTAATTTTAGAAGCAGGTTTATTAGTCCACCAGGAAATTCAGTAGGAAGAAAAGAGTATTGAAAGATGAGTACTGTAAACATAATTTGATAATAATGAAACCATACTCTTTCAGATTTATATTTCCTATCAAACATCAGTCTATAAGTCTTCATAGTCTCTGATCTCTAGTAAAGCAGGAAATAACAATGACAGATATTATATTCCAACAATTCAGCAATTTTTGGGTAGGTTTGTAAATAATGTCCCAGCATACACAGAAATAACTGCATATACACTCTTGATTCATTTCTAAGTTTTTAAATTTGTTCTTAACTATATTGAGGAGTACGTAGAGGAGATTTAATATTTTTAAGGCTTCTGAACATGGAATGGCTGAGAACACATATTTACACAGTTACATGGAAAGACCAGATAAAACTTTCCTTTTTAATATTATCTGAAGTTCTGACTTTAGAATTAATGACGCTTATCACAATAAGAGAACATGTTTCAGGGTCTTGCTTAGCTGAATTTTCTTAAGATTTTGACCAAATTTTACATATAATTGTTATATACCATTAGGAATTATTTTTACCAAGAAATGTAAAACTTTTGAAATAAAAAATTTTGAATTGTTGTGAATATACTCACCATGGAAGGAGTTGATTGCCAAAAAAAGTGTTCACAGTTTAGAACATAAAATAACCCTATAAAAAAAGTGCAACTGTTTTTATATTTTTTGTCATGGTAGCACTGACACTAACTTCAAATAATATAGTTTAATTTGAAAATTTGGTGACAAACGAAACCCAAGTGTAAAAATTGTATTCAAAGTATCAAGTTTATATGAAAAATTAAAAATGATCAATAATCATAAATTGCTTAGAATTTTAAAATGATAAATTATACTGGAGTTTTTACTAAGCATACTTTGCAAGATAGAAAGTAAAAAATATTTTAAAGACCTTTGTATTTAATTAATGGGCATTTTCTATAAATTCCTTGCTTTCTTTTCCCCAACAATTTTTACCTTATATTCCTAGGAAAAATAACTGACAAAAAATTTCTAATAGCTGAACAAAGAAGCAATCATGACTTTTTTGACTTCCTTCTTTCTCTTTGGGAAGATAAACTTTCTGAAAACTTTATCATTCTTTTCAGTTTCAAATTCACAAACTCTGATGTAGATGGTTATGAGTTGTCTCATAAAGAACACAATGGTTTATTTTCTAGACTGCCAATTTTTAGTTTGTAAGCTCAGTATAGTTACTATCTGTTTGTAAGCATTTTTTCTCTTATTGGAAATATTTTCATTTTTGGACTATGCTGGAAAAAAACATCCAGCGTTTAAGAAAGCTTTTCATTAGACTTCTCAAATCAATAGAAATGGTCAGAGCAAAGCACTAATAGGATGACTGGTAGACACCTCCTTCGAGAGCATAAGAAAGGGACAAGAAAAATCACACAATACATCCATGGATGGAATTCTGTCAGACTTTCAAATCTCAATGCACTAAAGATCAAATTAAAAGCTAAATCATGAAATTATTGTGTTCACAATTCTAATTCATTTGGGCTGCTTTAACAAAATGCCATAAACTGGCAGCCTAAAGGACAGGCTGGAAATTTCAATATCAAGGCAACTGTGGATTTGATGTCAGGTGAGGACTTACTTTCAAAAGACTGTGTTCTAACAATTTAAAAGGTGCAGGGAACTATATAGGGCTGCTTTTGTAAGAATACTACTCCTATTTGTGAGGAAATAGCACTCAGGGCCTAATCAAGTCCTAAAGATACCATCTCTCAATGCCATTATCTTGGAGGCCAGTATTTTAAAATTTAAAATTTGGGGACAAATATTCAATCAATAGCATTTACATTGTAAGAGTAAACATATAAAAAAGGTACAAAACTAGATACATCAAATTATATCACTGACTTTCTAAGTATTAATAATATAGATAGGGATAGAGATAGATTTATAGTTTCTATAATTTCCTGCAATGACTATTTTTTGTAATTAGGAAATTTGAGTACAAATCATTTGTCATCAGGGAATTGCAAATTAAAACAATAAAATCACCTGAATACCTACTACAATGATTGAATTTATAATTTTTAGCAAAGTACTGTTAAATATTGGTGAGAATATAGAGGAAAAGAAATTCTCCATCACCAAGTAAAGACATAAAATTATAAATCCACTTTGATGATAGTTTTAGAATTTTTTACAAAGCTAGGCATCATTTACCATAGGATCCTGCAATCACAGACTATGTACTAATCCATCTGATTTAATAATTATATACACATAAATCTTGCACTCAAGTATTTATAGCAGTTTTAATCATACTTACTAAAAACTGGAAGTAACCATGATGCTCCACAATATGTGAACAGATAAACAGTGTTACTGATGTGAACAGCTACAAGAGATCAGCTGAGTTCTGACAGCACTGCCATGCTACGGCTCAGCAGGGTTGGCCCACTGCAGGAAAGCTCCAGCCAACCTGCTGTTGGGTATCTCCAGCCACAGCCAACCTACATAGTAGCACAGCTTGCAGCCTGACAAGCTCCGGCAGACCAGCTGCATGGCAGCTCCAGCTGGCCCATGCAGAAGTTGGCTAACCGGCGTAGGAGCCACAGCTGGCCACCAAATGACAGCCTGGTCCAGCATGCGTGACAGCCTGGTCTGTAACATCCACATCCCCTTTCCATGAACTAACTTCACAAATTCTCCTGTGCCATAAAAACCTCCCTTTTTGTGCACTGTCCAAACCCACTTTTTTTGCACCATCAACTTCTCCCTCCTCACCCCCCTTCTGTGTAGTGGAGACTGCAAGTTCTACAATGCTTCAGACTTGGAACAAATACCAGCTGAAATACCCAATGTGGCTGGATGTTGTGTGTCCATAACATTAAGGTCATTCTGATATTATCATAACAAAATTTCCATGGCCGGCACTCCTATACCCATCATGCACCTGATGGCATAACACCTCTGAGGATTCCAGAAAAAGGTACAGAAATAGGTGACATTTAAGCCTCACCCAAAACTCTGATTTATTTCATATTCAATTGAGCCCCAGCACCAGACAGCAGCCCCTTTGCCTTCCAAAAGTGTAAAAGCATGACCAGAACCTTGTGGTGGGATGTATAATTATCTCTCTCTCTCAATTTCTCCTCTTTCTCCCTTATCAGGCTACACTTATTTCTTAAGTGTGTACTTATCCTTCGCTTTAAAAAAATCTTGCTTTCCTACTTACTTTGTATGTTTCCTCCTTGAATTTTTTTTAACTTTTATTTAATGAATATATATTTTAAAAGTACAGCTTATGGATTACAATGGCTTCCCCCCCGCATAACTTCCCACCCACCCAGAACCCTCCCCTTTCCTGCTCCCTCTCCCCTTCCATTCACATCAAGATTCATTTTTGTTTCTCTTTATATACAGAAGATCAGTTTAGCATATTAAGTAAAGATTTCAACAGTTTGCATCCACATAGAAACATAAAGTGAAAAATACTGTTTGAGTAGTAGTTATAGCATTAAATCACAGTGTACAGCACAGTAAGGACAAAGATCCTACATGAGGAATAAGTGCACAGTGACTCCTGTTGTTGACTTAACAAATTGACACTCTTGTTTATGACATCAGTAATCACCCTAGGCTCTTGTCATGAGTTGCCAAGGCTATGGAAGCCCCCTGAGTTCACCGACTCTGAGCATATTTAGACAAGGCCATGGTCAAAGTGGAAGTTCTCTCCTCCCTTCAGAGAAAGGTACCTCCTTCTTTGATGACCTGTTCTTTCCACTGGGATCTCACTCGCAGAGACCTTTCATTTAGGTCATTTTTTTTTTTCCAGAGTGTCTTGGCTTTCCATACCTAAAAAACTCTCATGGGCTTTTCAGCCAGATCCGTGTGCCTTAAGGGCTGAGTCTGAGGCCAGAGTGCTGTTTAGGACATCTGCCATTCTATGGGTCTGCTGTGTATCTCGCTTCCCATGTTGGATCATTCTCTCCCTTTTTGATTCTATCAGCTAGTATTTGCAGACACTAGTCTTGTTTATGTGATCCCTTTGACTCTTAGACCTATCGGTGTGATCAATTGTGAACAGAAATTGATCACTGGGACTAGTGAGATGGCATTGGTACATGCCACCTTGATGGGATTGAATGGGAATCCCCTGGTATGTTTATAACTCTACCATTTAGGGCAAGTCAGCTTGAGCATGTCCCGAATTGTACATCTCTTCCCTCTCTTATTCCCACTCTTATATTTAACAGCGATCACTTTTCAGTTAAGTTTCAGCACTTAAGAATAACTGTGTATTGATTACATAATTCAACGAAAAGTATTAAGTAGAACAAACAAAAAAAATACTAAGAGGGATAACGTATTAAGTTGTTCATCAACAGTCAGGGCAAGGGCTGATCAAGTCACTGTTTCTCATAGTGTTCATTTCACTTTAACAGGTTTCCTTTTTGGTGCTCGGTTAGTTGACACTGATCAGGGAGAATATATGGTATTTGTCCCTATGGGGCATTTGGGAGAATGGACATTTTGATGATATTGATTCTTCCAATCCATGAGCGTGGAAGATTTTTCCATTTTTTGGTATCCTCTTCTATTTCTTTCTTTAAGGTTTTGTAATTTTCATCATAGAGATCTTTAACGTCCTTGGTTAAGTTTATTCCAAGGTATTTCCTTGTTTTGTACTATTGTGAATGGGATTGATCTTAGAAGTTCTTCCTCAGCCATGGCATTGTCTGTGTATACAAAGTCTGTTGGATTTTTGTGCATTGATTTTATATCTTGCTACTTTGCCAAAATCTTCTATGAGTTCCAATAGTCTCTTAGTAGAGTTCTTTGGGTCCCCTAAATAAAGAATCATATCATCTGCAAAGAGGGATAGTTTGAGTTCTTCCTTCCCAATTTGTATCCCTTTAATTTCTTTTTCTTGCCTAATAGCTCTGGCTAAAACTTCCAGAACTATATTGCACAGCAGTGGTTGGAGTGGGCATCCCTTTCTGGTACCAGATCTTAGTGGAAATGCTTCCAACTTTTCCACATTCAATAGGATGCTAGCAATGGGTTTTCCATAAATTGCTTTGATTGTATTGAGGGATGTTCCTTCCATACCCAGTTTGCTTAGAGTTTTCATCATGTAAGGGTGTTGTATTTTATCAAATGCTTTCTCTGTGTCTATTGAGATAATCATATGGTTTTTCTTCTGCAGTCTGTTAATGTGATGTATCACATTGATTGTTTTGCGCACATTGAACCATCCCTGCATACCAGGGATAAATCCCACTTGGTCTGGGTGGATGATCTTTCTGATTTGTTGATGCATTCTATTAGAGAGAATTTTATTGAGGATTTTGGGGTCTATGTTCATCAGGGATATTGGTCTGTAATTCTCTTTCAATGCTGCATCTTTTTCAGGCTTAGGAATTAAGGTGATGCTGGCTTCATAGAAAGAATTTGGGAGGACTTCCTCTTTTTCAATTGTTCTGAATAGTTTGAGAAGAATTGGAGTTAGTTCTTTAAATGTCTGGTAGAATTCAGCAGGGAATCCATCTGGTCCTGGGCTTTTCTTTGTTGGGAGGGCCTTTATTACTGTTTCAATTTCTGTCTCAGTTTTGAGTCTGTTTAGGTTTTCTATGTCTTCCTGGTTCAATTTAGGTAGGTTGCATGTATCCAGGTATCTATCCATTCCTGATAGGTTACTCGGTTTGCTGGCATACAAGTCCTTATAGTAATTTCTGATGATTCTTTTTATTTCTGTGGTGTCTGTTGTTACGTTTCCTTTTTCCTCTCTCATTTTAATGATTTGGGTCTTTTTAGCTGGGCCAATGGGGTGTCAATTTTCTTCATTTTTTGAAAAAACCAGCTCCTCGTTTGGCTGATTTTTTGTAATGTTTTGTTGGATTCAATCCTGTTGATTTCTTCTCTGATTTTAATTACTTCTCTTCTCCTACTAGATTTGGGTCTGGTTTGCTGCAGATTTTCTAGATCCTTAATTTGCATTGAAATCTCATCTATTTGGTGCCTTTCCAATTTCTTGATGTAGGTACCTATTGCTATAAACTTTCCTCATAACAATGCTTTTGCTGTGTCCCATAAGTTTTGGTATGTTGTGCTGTTATCCTCATTTACTTCCAAAAAGTGTTTGATTTCTCTTTTGATTTCTTCTACGACCCACTGTTCATTCAGGAGCATGTTGTTCAATCTCCATGTGTTTGCATATGCTCTAGGGATTCCTGAGTTGCTAATTTCCAACTTCATTCCTTTATGGTCTGAGAAGCTGCATGGTATGATTCTAATTCTTTTGAATTTGCTGAGACTTGCTTTATGTCCTAGTATGTGGTCAATCCTAGAGAAGGTTCCATGTACTGCTGAGAAGAATCTAAATGCTTTATGTGTAGGATAAAAAGTTCTGTAGATATCTGTTAGATCCATTGGGGCTAGAGTGTCATTTAAATCTACTGTATCCTTGTTGATCTTCTGTCCTATTGATCTGTCTATTTTGGAGAGTGGAGTATTGAAGTCCCCCAGTACCATTGTATTGGGGGCTAAGTCTCCCCTTAAGTCCCTTAACAAATCTTTTAGATAAACCGGTGCCCTGTAGTTAGGTGCATATACATTGATAATCGCTATATCTTCCTGTTGAATTGATCCCTTAATCATTATATAGTGCCCCTCTTTGTCTCTCCTAGCAGTTTTTGTGGTAAAGTTTATGTTGTCTGATATTAAGATGGCTACGCCCGCTCTTTTTTCATTTCTGTTGGCATGGTATATCTTTTTCCAGCCTTTCACTTTCAGTCTGTATGCATCTTTGTTGGAAAGATGTGTTTCTTGCAAGCAGCAAATAGATGGGTTTTGTTCCTTAACACAATCAGCCAATCTGTGTCTTTTAGCTGGACAGTTCAGGCCATTAACGTTCAATGTGACTATTGATAAGTAGTAACTTTGCCCTGCCATTTTCCAGAGATATTTTCTGGTATATGTTTTGATCTTTTGCTGTGAGGTTTCCTTCCTTTACCTTCTTTCATATTGATGGCCGTGTTTCTGTGTTTCTGTGTGTAACACGTCTTTAAGCATCTTTTGCAAGGCTGGACGAGTGGCAACAAATTCTTTCAATTTCTGTTTGCTGTGAAAGGTCTTTATTTCACCTTCATGCACAAATGATAGCTTAGCAGGATATAATATTCTGGGCTGGCAGTTTTTCTCTCTTAGTACTAGGGCTATGTCTCGCCATTCCCTCCTAGCTTATAGGGTTTCTGATGAGAAGTCAGCTGTGAGTCTGATTGGAGAGCCTCTGAGAGTAATCTGACGTTTCTCTCTTGCACATTTTAGGATCTGTTCTTTATGTTTCACTGCGGTGAGTTTAATTACAACGTGTCATGGTGAGGATCTCTTTTGGTCGTGTTTACTAGTGGTTCTATGAGCTTCCTGTACTAGCATGTCTCTGTCCTTCTCCAAACCTGGGAAATTTTCTGCTAGTATCTCACTAAAAAGGCCTTCTAATCCTTTCTCCCTCTCCATGCCTTCAGGAACTCCTAGAACCTGAATGTTGGGTTTTTCAATAATATTCTGCACATTCCCGACAATATTTTTTAGATTTCTAATTTCCTGTTCTTTTCTTTGGTTTGATGTATACTTTCCTGTTCTCTGCCTTCTAAGTCTGATATTCTCTCTTCTGCTTCACCCATTCTGTTTTTAAGGCTCTCTAATGTGTTTGTCATTTGATCTATTGAATTCTTCACTTCATTATGATTTCTCATCACTATCACAGTTTCCTGTTTTACTAGTTGTTTCATTTCATTTTGATTCCTCCTTAATATTTCATTTTCACAAGAGAGATTTTCTATCTTGTCCATTAAGGATTTCTGTAGTTCAATAATTTGTTTTTGAGAACTTCTTAATGTTCTTATCAATTTTTTTGAGATCTGCTTCTTGCATTTCTTCTATCTCATCATCTTCATAATCTTGAATTGGGGTGTCTTTTTCATTTGGGGGCATTATGGTGTCTTCCTTATTCTTGTTACCTTGGTTTCTGCATTTGTTTGGCATTGTGGAGATATTCTTTGGTTTCTTCGCTGTGGTGCTTTTTCTCCTTATACTATGATTCTAGATTAAGTGGACTGTCTGCTTTTGATGGATTCTTAGAGGCTGTGATAGGTGCGGCCAGAGAGCTCTGTTTGGTTCTTCAGGGTTAAGGGTGTGCCAAAGGTGACTCACCCAGATTGTTCTCTCACTCGCTCATGCTCTCTCTCTCTCTCTCTTTTTATTTTTTGACTCAGTTGGGAAGTAATTCCCCACAGCTGAGTGGAATTGAGGGTAGTTGATGTATGAAATCTGGTCCCTGTGGGTATTAGTCTGCTCTACCCCTGGAACCACACAAAGAGTTTCTGCAGCCCTCAGTGTGGTTCAAATTTCTCCACAGTCTCTCCAGGTTGCCAAGGTTACCAAGTTTGTGTACTCGGTGAGTTCTCTTGCCCCCCCCCTTCAGATTTTCACAGTCTCAGTTCGTTAGCTCCACACTTTCACTAGGTCCTAACCTCCTATTATTTCTCCCCACCAGAGTCAGGTTTTTCTGCTTGGCTAATGGCGGGCGCCGCTTTACGTATGTAAAATGGCGCCTGCTCTTTGTTTTGCTAGGCTTTGTAAGGTGAATGGAGAGAGAGGCTAATGTCCGTGCCAGTTCCCCTTATTTATTTTTATTTTTTTTTTTTCTCTCCTCCAGTCAGCCTGGTGAACTTTCCCTAGTGGGGCTTCAGGCCTTGTTCCCTCTAGGCTCTTTCTGCCTTTCTCCACCAATGTCTTCGGTTACCAAGGTTTTTGTCTCACCTCCCCTTCCAGCACTGGTGTGCAGACTCTGTGCCTCGGCTTCTGTGACTGGGCTCCTGCGGCTCAGCTCCCGCGGCTCAGCTTCCACGCGGTAGGCCACCTTGCTCTCCCTGTAGGTCCTACATGTCACATCCACTAGATCCGGAAGAGTTTCCTCTGCTATATTTTCCTGAGCTTTTTCCTAAGGCTACAATAACTCCACTTTTATTAAACTATCTTTTCCCGGACTATTGGTGCATGCCCTCACTATTCCGCCATCTTGTCTCTGCCCCCCTGAATTCTTTCATACATGGAGACAAGACCATGGACCAGACCTAGGCAAGGTCACATCCACAACATTAAATCTGTACAATGGAATTTGTTCAGCAAGAAAGAAATGAACTACCAAGCCATGAAAACGCATTAGTGAAACTTTATTGCATATTGCTGAGTCAAAGAAGACAGTCTGATATGGCCACATATTGTAGACTCCAGTTGCATCAATTTATGGAAAGGAGAATCTCTAGAGACAGTGAAAATATCAGTAATCTACATAGGCTCAGATGAAAGGAAGGGATGAATGGCTTAAAGACAGAGGATTTTTGAGTAGTGAAAATATTCTGCATAATACTCTATTGGCATCATTACGAGTGAAATTTTCAATTTATCAAAGCCACAAAACTTTATAGTACAAAGTGTAAAACTTATTATACAAAAATTGAAACAAATCATTTAGTAAATGGAGGATCCAAGGAAGAAAAGCAGATTGTCACAAACCAATTGAATTACAATATAAATGTGCAAAACTACCTCAGTAAATAATTTAGAGGAATCCTTCTGAGGCAGATAACTTGGGATATGAATAGAATCTGTAAAACTGAAAACAAAAGGAAATGCACATACACAGTGTATACTGGTCAATAAAACAGTTTCCCATGGGGTATGGTTAACAATTCTGACAATGAGGCTGGAATTGAACAATTTATAACTGAATAACAGATAGTGGGAGTGGGAATTTGCAGACAAATTGGAGGAGGTTAGAATAAAATGGCAATAGAGTTGGAGACATCAGTGTAAATTCATGTTTATTTTAACATCAATATAAATGGTTATGTATGGAAATATGTGTGCATATGTATATGCCTGTGGGTGGATCTATAAACACTTCTCTGTTCTGTCATCTGAGAAAGTCAGTAAGAACAACATCTTAGCAGCAAGGAACATAACACTCAGATCATGGTTTCTAATGTCGTTGTCCAATACCAAGCTTGGGATGCCTTGCAGAAAAGGCTGATTATAGAAGAGGAAATACAGAGGAGAGGACTAGGTATCTTGAGGTGCTAGAAAGGGGGAGAGTGCTTTGTTACTTATTTAAAAGTTAGACTCAGGCTGCACAGAGTTGGACAGTTAACACACTGACAGGATAACTGCTGCAAGGTAACATGGATTCAAGTGACCCCCTGCACAAAGGCAGACTCTGTCTGAAATCTGCTCTTCTCAGCCTGATAAATTAAGAAATTATACAAGGAAATACTACCAGCATAAAGTTTGTGAGCGCCTATACAAACATTAAATTTTAAAATGTGTATGATTTGCTCTAATAGGGAATGTAAACACATATTTAAAATTGAAAAGCTGCTCAACATTTCTTTTATAAAGTTGGTGAAATATAAAATGTATTACCATTTTCCATATTTTTTGGGAATAAAAAGAGAAGGAAAGAAATCCTAAGCCATGAAAACTACAGGGTCTTCCATTCTGGCAAGAGGAGGCATATTTGTGGGATATTCTTAACCAACCCTGAATTTTTATACTATATTACATTTGCTAGTAAATTACTCCTTTGATCATCCCTAACATAATGGCAAAGTCTCCAGAAATGATGAAAAATAGAATAATGAAATATTTTTATCAGTTCCTCTGGAATGGAGATTCCGAGAGTGTTTCAAAAATGCTAACAAATCACCTGTATTATATGCTATATGCATGAACTCAGGGCTCTTGCAAATATTAACATACCACAGAAGGACAGTGGGAGACTAAAAGCTAGTAGTGCAGAAATATATTGCTTGTCACTATTAAGTATTCTAAAGGAAACTGAGCACAATTTAGTGTGTGAAATAATTTAGGAAATAGTTGTGCAAGTAACTGAAATAGAAAAGTTTGGGAAATCAACAGATGTCAAGGTTAATTAGAGATTATATATATGCACAAAGAAAAGATTCATAAAGCTAGTAGAAATCAATAGTTCTATCTTGAAACAGTTAGTTTATATTGAAACCCCACAGGGCTAAGGATATTTTTCTTTCATTCAGCACATATTCAGAATAGCGCAATGACTAAGAGAAAGAGATGCAGATATTAAGAGAAAATGAGACTAGTAAAGTTTAGCAAAGTTAACTGAGTAAGAAAAAAACTGTTAGAAAGTGAAAGCACTCCAGACTGAAGATGGTTCAGAGTGCTTCCCCCATCCCTTACACTGTGGTGGACTACTTTTATCAACACAGAGACTGGAAATAATATGCAGGTGCGATTTGATTGGAACAGTTCAGGGTTTATTATATTGTCAATTTTCAGATTGAATTGATTGATGCTCTGCTCATTAGTTACAATGGTCTATTCTTGTTTTTAAACATTAATTTATCCATTAGAAAGGTAGAGTAGCAGAGAGAGAGAGAGAGAGAGAGAGAGAGAAAGAGAGAGTCAGAAAAAGAGAAAGAGAAAAACAAAGACAAAGACAAAGAGAGGGACAGAAACAGAGAGAGACAGAGACAGATCCTCCATTGACTTCCCAAGTGCCCTCAATGGCCAGGGCTGGAGCAGGCCAAAGCCAGGAGCCTTGAAACTTCATTTTGGTCCCTCACATCATTGCCAGAGGTCCAAGCACTTGGGCCATCATCCTTTGCCTTCCCAGTCACATCAATAGGAAACTGGATCACAGCAGAGCAATTCGAACTAGAATTGACGCCCTGACATGGGTTGCCAGTGTCACAGTGGCAGCTTAGCCCATTGTACCACAATCCTCTCCCTGAGAGTATACTCTTGAGTTAAGTTTTAACATTCGTGCACATCAAGCTAGATGGTAGTTCACAATAAACTGAGGCTAAATTGGTCAAATTTCTTATTTATTAATTATTTATTTATTTTGACAGGCCGAGTGGACAGTGAGAGAGAGAGACAGAGAGAAAGGCCTTCCTTTTGCTGTTGGTTCACCCTCCAATGGCCGCAACAGCCGGCGTCCTGCAGCCGGCGCACCGTGTTGATCTGATGGCAGGAGCCAGGTGCTTCTCCTGGTCTCCCATGGGGTGCAGGGCCCAAGTACTTGGGCCATCCTCCACTGCACTCCCGGGCCACAGCAGAGAGCTGGCCTGGAAGAGGGGCAACCGGGACAGAATCCGGCGCCCTGACCGGGACTAGAACCCAGTGTGCCGGCACCGCAGGCAAAGGATTAGCCTATTGAGCCAGGGCGCTGGCCAAAATTGGCCAAATTTCATCAGTTAATTTCAGAAGTCAGTATAGGTAAAAATTATTGAAGTTTAACAAAATAAATATCATTTTAAGGAGATTGACAAACAAAAGTATTTATTCACAGATTGCTATGATAAGGAACTCAGTTATAATCATTTTGAAAATATGGGAAGGCTTTAGGTATTGTCAGCTATTGACATGGAGAAGCTGCAGGTGGACTAACTATGATTGGATCATCCTACGTAAATAGTTAGGGAATCATACTTGGCTTTCTTTGATTGATCCTAGATTGGAACCAAGGATAAACTGTAAAGAAGCTGTAAATTTTTAGCTGTAATGTAATCTCTGTACACATGTCTTGAATGCAGATCCCTGTCTGCCAACCTCTCACCCTTAGCTTAAGCTGTCTCATCATTCCACTCTATTTCTAATTAATCATTCATTAAAATTAACTAATTGAATTGAGGGGGTGATACAACTAACCCAACAAAGATTTAATCACTGGAATCACAAGCCATTTGTTTCTCCAATAAATAACATCTTAGTGCTCAGTATTTTATTTTTTTTCTTTTTTCTTTTTTTTTTTTTTTTTTTTTTGACAGGCAGATTGTACAGTGAGAGAGAGAGACAGAGAGAAACATCTTCCTTTGCCGTTGGTTCACCCTCCAATGGCTGTCGCGGCCAGCGCGCTGTGGCCGGCACACCGCGCCTATCTGAAGGCAGGAGCCAGGTGCTTCTCCTGGTCTCCCATGGGGTGCAGGGCCCAAGCACTTGGGCCATCCTCCACTGCACTCCCGGGCCACAGCAGAAAGCTGGCCTGGAAGAGGGGAAGTGCCCCGACTGGGACTAGAACCCAGTGTGCTGGCGCTGCAAGGCAGAGGATTAGCCTACTGAGCCGCGGCGCCGGCCAGTGCTCAGTATTTTATTAAAGAGATTTTGTTTCATGGCCAGCACCGAGGCTTACTTGGCTGATCTTCCACCTGCGGCACCAGTACTTTGGGTTCTAGTCTCGGTTGGGGCACTGGATTCTGTCCCAATTGCTCCTCTTCCAGTCCAGCTCTCTGCTATGGCCCAGGAAGGCAGTGGAGGATGGCCCAAGTGCCTGGGCCCTGCACCCACATGGGAGACCAGGAGGAAGCACCTGGCTCCTGGCTTTGGATCGGCACAGCGTGCCAGCCATAGTGGCCATTTGGGGGTGAGCCAACGGAAGGGAGCCCTTTCTCTCTGTCTCTCTCTCACTGTCTAACTCTGCCTGTCAAAAAAAAAAAGAGAGAGAGATTTTGTTTCATGAGAATTCCAGTGCCAGGGCTGGAAGTAACTAGCACCTTCATGCAGTCCCCCTCCTGGCTGAAGTCCAATTTTCTATCATAAAGAGCATGGTATCAGTGACCAATTGAGAAGGACCATGAGCATTGCTGGTACGCAGCTGTGAAACATACTTGAACGCACAGGTGCTGTGTGGAATGCCAGCCTCTGCTGGCTCTTACGGGTGTCCTCCCTTACCTATGAAACATCCCCTACGTGGGTGGTGAATGCCTGTCCTACTCTCCCCTTTTCCTGCTTACAGGGTCTCATATTTGCTCCATCACCCCTCCTTGCTCGCTTCCCAGGGAGGGATCAAGGGGAAGGGACTGAGGTATGCAAAGCAGGGGCCTGCAGGGTTGGTCCTAGGCAGCTGGAAGTTTCAGAATGGATTTCTAGATGCAACATCGAGAGGCAGGTCAAAGCATCAGGCCTCTGGATTTCAGATTTGGGGCAATGACTGGATGCCTGTCTTCTGGGGATTGTAGGACTTGGTGTCTTGTTTGTGGCTCTGGCAGATTCTGTGCAGCCACAATGCCCACCTGCCCCGAGCTTGAGACTAATATTTGTCAGGTCAGCTGGTCTATTAGACGTACATACTGCCACACTCCCTAATCATGTCAGCTGACCCCAGTCCTGATGGCTTGCTTGCCATCTGCATGGGACAGCAGGCCCAATGCCCAGCTCACAGTCCTGATCCAAAAAGAAGCAGCTGAAGACATTCCAAAGAATATTGTTTTTATACAGGATCTGGATGCCAGGCTTTGGGCTGATAACCAAACCCTTGCATGAGACTTTAAATGGTCTAACACTTCCTCAACTTGAAACTACAGGAAAATAATATAAGGCATTTTGAAAGATAAAGGATAAAGACTCCTTCAGCAGGAATCCGTAAGTGAGACAATCCCTTGACTCTGTAACAGAAAAGCAAGGAATATCTCTAGGTGTACTCATTCAAACTTTGGGCCCACTTTCAGGACCGGTGACCTACTTTTCCAAACACTGGATTCAGTAGGCACAGGAAAATCTGCATGCTTGAGAGCCATTGCTGCTACTGCACGTTTTGTATAGGAAACCACTAAGTTGACTTTCGGCCAGTCCCTTGAAGTTCCCACTCCATACAAGGTACAGGAATTCTAGAGAGTAAAGAACAACAATGGCCAACAGGAGAACATTTTATTAAATGCCAGGGGCTTCTTTTACACTCACCCAGTGTACCTCTCAATGTATGCTAAATCCTCTATCTGGCTACTCTCCTGTCATCTTTATGTACAGAAAAATTAGCTTGGGGCCGGCACCATGGCTCACTTGGTTAATCCTCCACCTGCGGCACCAGTACTCTGGGTTCTAGTCCAGGTTGCTCCTCGTCCAGTCCAGTTCTCTGCTGTGGCCCAGGAAGGCAGTGGAGGATGGTCCAAGTACTTGGGCCCTGCACCCACATGGGAGACCAGGAGGAAGCACCTGGCTACTGGCTTTGGATCGGCACAGCTCCGGCCATTGCAACCAATTGGGGAATGAACCAACGGAAGGAAGACCTCTCTCTCTCTCTGCCTTTCTTCTCTCTGTGTAACTCTGACTTTCATATAAATAAATAAAATCTTGAAAAAAAAAGAAAAGATATCATTCATACATAGAGAAGGTTGAGCAGACCTATTCCAGCAATGTGTATCTACTAAATGTTGAAAACTAGATGTTGAACAGTTCATTATGGCAGTAGCTTCATAACAGAACAAGTTAGAAATGCAGCATATGCTATAATGGGCCTTATTCAGAAACCCAAGCTTTGACTAGATTCTTAGAAATCTTAAGAGACCACAGAGTCACATACACAGATCCCAAATACGCTTTTCTTATGCTACACACATGCAGCAGTTTCAAGAGAAAGTCCAACAGACCGCAAGAAACTCTCCCATTACTCATAGAAAACGTATTTTAGCTCTTTTCCAAACAGTTTAGAGCCTCTGGAAGTGGCTGTTGTCCACTGCAGGGGAAAAATGGGGAATAGCCACATTGTCAAAGAAAATGCACTGGCAGATAGGGCAACAAAGAAGCCTGCCATTGCCTGGATTTGTTCTTTCTTTTTCCAACTGTGTTCATCTGAACTGCCATGTTTATCTCTTTCAGAATTTGATGGTTTTTCAGAACAATGATGATTTCAGGGACTCTAGCCATTGCCAAAGTCGGCTGGAAACCCTTCACTCCTGAAACAGAAGCGCTGTATCAAATAGCAAGATGACATAAGACTTTCACAGAAATCACCATGTGTACTGAACGCTGCCCAAACTCCACCCTGTTTCTATAGTTTCAATTAAGGAACCACCTACTACCCAATAAACATGTGGCTAAACTAGGTTGGGCATGATTCTCCTCATGAAGTTTCCTGTACTCATGTCTGAGTATGTACTTTCTTTTTAAGCAGTTTAAATAAATCCTGCTGTCATTCTTGTATTTTATGTATGTATTTGCTTTGAATTTTTTTTTTTTTTTTTTTTGGACAGGCAGAGTGGATGGTGAGAGAGAGAGACAGAGAGAAAGGTCTTCCTTTGCCATTGGTTCACCCTCCAATGGCTGTCACGGCTAGCGCGCTGCGGCCGGCGCACCACGCTGATCCAAAGCCAGGAGCCAGGTGCTTCTCCTGGACTCCCATGGGGTGCAGGGCCCAAGCACTTGGGCCATCCTCCACTGCACTCCCTGGCCACAGCAGAGAGCTGGCCTGGAAGAGTGGCAACAGGGACAGAATCCGGCGCCCCGACCGGGACTAGAACCTGGGGTGCCGGCACTGCAGGCAGAGGATTAGCCTATTGAGCCATGGCGCCAGCCTTGCTTTGAATTTACCTCTTACAAAAAGACAAGAACTTGGAATCAATCCAGCTTGGGGACATTACCTTCCTAATTTCTGATACACTTTTATTACTAATTGTGCACTGATATGTGGCATTTTCTTTAGCAGCGACGGCATCTGTGTATTTATACAATTCTTTCCCAATGGTGGTATTCATTAAATACATGTTGTTGCTAATTCCATACATGAAGATAAAAATAGTTAGCATAAAATTATCCTCTCCAGTGTAGGGCGAAGCCTTTTGTTCTTAAAAGCCAAGTGAAAGATACCCTGAAGGGATCATTTGCAGAGCATGAGAGTATTGGTAATGTAAAGAATGATATTTCAATCTCCTATGGGGTGAAGTCATTCAAGCTGCAGCCATGTTGATAAGCCTTGAAAATTCTGGTGCCAGCCAGAACAATGGCAAAGAGATCTTCGCCAAGCAGCCTGACTTCTTGTTATTTGGCAGAGCTTTAATGAGCGCTTTTTTAGTTGGCCAACGAGGCTCTAGGAAAATTATCCGTTCTGAATCATCTACTAGTACTCTACTGAACAAGTCTTGCTGGAGCAGGTTTTCTACTTCAGGGAACTGTACACCAGGGAGAAGTCTCCAAAAATTCCAAATTATTATGCACAGGCACCCCACAACACAGTCTGTATTTAGAAATGGATCAAATAGAAGTCGTCAGTAGTCAATCTGTATTTCTCATAAGACAGGTATTATGCCACAGAAAAAAGGACTATGAGTCAGTAAAGTAAAAGATCTCCCCTCTCCACACATGATAGCTATGGAGTTATTGCATACAAAATGGGAGCAGGAGGAAGATAACCAAGATTCTGTTTAATAACTATAATTCCATTTAATTAAGAGGGATGCAAATGCTACTGAATTAAGATTTTTTTTTTTAAACATGCAGAGTGGATAGGGAGAGAGAGAGACAGGGAAAGGCCTTCCTTTGCTGTTGGTTCACCCTCCAATGGCCTCCGCGGCCAGCACGCTGCGGCCGGCGCACCACGCTGATCCAAAGGCAGAAGACAGGTGCTTCTCCTGGTCTCCCATGGGGTGCAGGGCCCTAGCACTTGGGTCATCCTCCACTGCACTCCCGGGCCATAGCAGAGAGCTGGCCTGGAAGAGGGGCAACCGGGACAGAATCCGGCGCCCCGACCGGGACTAGAACCTGGTGTGCCGGCGCCATTATGCAGAGGATTAGCCTATTGAGCCGTGACGCCGGCCTGAATTAAGATGTTTTATTCTGGGCAGTAATTTGGAGGCGAGGACTCTGTTTTTATATAAACATTGTCTTTGCTTTCTAACGTGTATTTAATTTTTATTATTTGCATTGAACTTATTTATTTTCATTTTATTTGAAAGAGAAACAGAGAGACAAAGAGAGATCGTCTATTGAATGATTCACTTCCCAAATGCCCACAACATCTAGGGTTGTGCCAGGCTAAAGCCAGGAGCCTGAAACTTAGTCCAACTCTCCCATATGAATGGCAGGGACACAAGTACTTGAACCATCACCTGCTGCTTCCCCAGGGTGTGCGTTAGCAGGAAGCTGTATCAGCAGCAGAGGAGCCAGGGCACTAAAAGGCATTCTGTTATCAGATGGAGGTGCATTAACCAGTGTTTTAACCATTACACCAAATATATATCCTTTTAATTTATTTTAAAATCTATTTCAGGGATTGGGGGTCAGGTGGGAGTGAGTAAAAGAACTCCCATAAGCTGATTCACACTCCAAGTCCCCACGAAGGGTGAGGTTTGGCCAGGAATGGAGGCAGGAATCAGGAAACAGAAATGCAATACAGTTCTTCGACATTGTAGGCAAGAACCCAATTATTTATGCTGTCCTGCCGCCTCCCAGGGTCTGCATTGGCAGGAAATGGAGGCAATAATTGAAGCTGGAAATCAAACCCAGATACTCCTATGTAGAACATGGGCATCTTGACCCCTAGGTTAAACAGTCAGCCAAATACTGACTTTTAGCAGAAAATTTTAACAACCATAAGTGACTTCTAAATTATGATAGTTTGTCAAAATGCCATTCAAAGATCTGTCACCTGGCAGAGAGGAGAGATTGGCACAGTATATTTGAGTGTACAGATGGGAAACACAGTTGGATACGGCAGGAGTACAAGTGTGTTACAACTGAATAATACACAAGTTATCCTTAGAATTAAGCATATTTGGCCTATTGGAATATCCTTTAAGCATTAATTACTTAAAAATATTTTATTTATACATATATAATAATTGGTGCATAATAAAACCTATATCATGTATTTTTCTGTTAGAATTATTTCCATATTTATTGTGAAGTACATCCATATTAGATACTTCTTTTTTATGTTTTCTATTCATTTATCTTTTCAGATGCTTAGATAAAGTTTTTGGAAAGATCTTTTGGAGAGTAAGTTTACTTATGGTTTAATAGTAGCTTTAATACTCTGTGGAGTATTGGGTGTATCAAGCAGAATTTGTGTAACAAATATCTGGAGATTAAAGGACAGCAATGCTTCCAAATTGAAAAGCAATAAATTTATTCCCTAACCTGCTGCAAATAGAGGTCAGCATTTTGAGTATTATTATCAAATATTAATTATCTGTGACACAAACCTTGATATTCACTTGGTTATTCTGATTACTGTATTCATTTGATTAACAAGGAGTGCCATGTACCTTGTCTTGGTTAAAACAGAAGTCTTGTGATATTTGAGATAATTTAATTTTGTATATGAAAAAAGGGAATAATGCAATCTGATCATCATAAGCCCATTGAAGAGCCAACTGAGCTCACAAAAATTCCTGATTTTGTTTGGCATTAAGGCAAACTCTGCAAACTTCCTCTCCAGTACAGAGTTCAGTTATTATTGCCTGGTGCACAAGATCATTGTTTTCTTATCTCATTTCCTTGAGTCTCTTCATACTTCCTAAAGTGGCATGAAAATGTTCAGAGCCCCTTTCCAGAACTAAACATACTATATAATATCTGTGTATCTTAATCAACTGGGAAACATTGAATGCCAACCTCAATAGCCTCTTTCTAAAAATGATCTTATATTATTTACAAAGTAAAGTATGGAGTTAGAGAAATGACTTACTCTCTTCCCCTCAGTATCCTTGATTACTAACTTGTAAAAAGGTTGTTATAAGTTTTGAATTAGACATTAATTAAAGAAATATTTAGTTAGGAACCACTTAGTGTAGGGACTGTGCTGGCTTTATTGGACAATTCCCAGTCATCATGAAGTTTACTAGCCACCAAGGGAAGAAGACTATTTATATAAGAAGAAAACAGATATATATGTACTTAAGAAATTTAAAAAAAATTAAAAATAAAAATAAATTATAAAAATAATAAAATTTAAAGAGATGTTATATGGAGAAACCATTTAATAAGTATACAGTTCATATTTATATTGGATGCTTAGGGAGTGGAATGGAATTTAGAAATCTAAGATATAAGAAGTAACCAACCATATGGTCAGAATCAACTATACAGGTCCTGAAACAGGAAAAATGTGACAAATGAGACATTAAGAATTGTAGAGATCTAAAGCATTGAACCTAGAGCAAAGCATATAGCAGTGATTCATTTAATGTCAGTTCATAATTTCCCTTTCAATTTGTTTTCTTCTCTTCTAAACTTAATTTTTAGTCTTAGTACTATCATAATTGCTACACACTTTTTCTTTAAGTTTGAAATTGTCAAATAACTGTTTTATGAACTTCATAGATACACTGAAATTAATCTAAGAAGAGACTGACAACTGCATCAAAAAATAAAAAACGTATCAGTGAGACTATCAAAATCTAGTCACAGAATTTTAATAATGGAACACAGTGAATTGTGGGAAATGATGGAAATTGCTTTGGAGGTTTGAGATTATCACCTCCAAGACTATTATACAATAAATATACATTGTGTTTCATCAGTGTGCCAGGTGTTATCATGAGTTCTGCATGCAGGAGTAGTGTGTGTGGGCATGTTTGTGTTTTCAGGATGTAGTGGATACTAAGAATTAGAAGACTGGTCTGACAAACTTGTTAATAGGCTGCTTATTTCCCCAGATATGCAGCTTTTGCTGCAGAACTCTCCATGTCATAGATTTCCTATTCGTATTAGCACATTTTGTTAAAATAATCATTGTGAAAGGACAATGCAGCAATTCCCACACTGGGTATGTATAGAGAGTGGTACACGTTACTAATAACCACTGAAAGTTTAGCTGTGATATTTAACTTTGGTTATGCTTAAATGTGTGTTCACCCGTGAGGTTAATGATCAGGGAATGTCAGAAGTCATATTAATGTATCATTTGAACTAACTCCACTTGTCCGTGAGTATCCTTGGTTTTGAACCCTTAGTGAGAAATGCATCCTGTGGGAAACAGGTTCAGGGGAAACTTGTCTGATATTATTCAAATTCAGACCCAGACTGATGTGTAACAAAAAGCCAATAGGACAAAATCAGATATAAGCTGTTGGATCCCCAAATGACTGAGAAGTAGGAAGTACTTAACTTTCCCTAAAGCAAAGCAAAGTTGTGAGACCAAATTCAGATCCAGCCTCTTCTTATTGAGACTTTAGGAACAGCATAAGAAAGAACATATCCTCTGGTCCTTTTCTATTCATAGGAACATCCATTTTTAATTAATGTTCATACAATATTATCTACAACTCATATTTTTCTTACCCTATCATTTGGATATTTGAAAGGATTCTTTTTAATACTTTGTATTTCAGTAGGATTTATTCAGAAATAGTTTCATTCAGTGATGATAGCACCTAACATTATTAAAATATCTTAATCATTAACCTGACCAGTAGCTTCAGTTCTCAAATTTAATTTCCTTGTTTTCTTGATGCTTCATCAAATATCTTCTCTGCTGAACACTTTATTTCTATAGGGCAGTTATTATGTCCTACATACAAATTTGAATATGCAAGAATTGTGAAAGAATTTGACACACAGCTGGTACTGGATGCAGCTGCATTCGGTTCCTTATTATCTTTAGTCACATACTCTATGCCTCGATCTCCAGCAGAGAGGATTGCAAATCCTTGCCAAGTTCATAACCTGCCTCTGAAGATTACGAGAGTAGAAGTGGAAGGGAACAGGCTTAGCTAGACCCTGCTAGCAATGTGATTAACATACCATTGATATTTTTGAGTTATAAACATTACCAGACATTTTCTGACAAATATTATATTCACAAAACAGCAGAACTTACTTTGATATTACAGGTATCTCAAAAACTATTTTTTCTCTTTGTCTCTCTGAATTAATTTGAAAAAATAAACACTAAGGAGATAGAGTATTTTAGTCTCCAGACCTATTCTTGAAGCAAATCACTATAAACAAAACAGGGAGGGAAATGTGAGTGCTTAGAACATATGTTAAATCATACTATATGTTTATGCACACTTTATATTTGCTTGGATGTGCTCCTTTTTTCCACAAAGATTGTGACTTTTCCTGATATCATATGGTTTATTTTGTGATGAAAGAAAGACATCTTTTGGCATTAAGCCTTTCTTGACTATCTTATTCGCGTCACTCTCCTTCTTGTACACATTTTCTTTGTTTATTCTGCTTCATATCTAACATTCAGTTTGTTGCTTACTAGATGATATAAAGGCTTGGGAACAACAGAGATGTGTTTGAAATTCAGTTCTATTATTCTCTGAATGGTCCTGAAAAAATATTTACATCCTCTGGAAGTCAAAAACAAATAGATTGTAAGGAGAGTTTTCCCTTGGGCCTAGAACATAGCAGACACTACTAAGTAATAATAAAATTAAATGGGTCTCTCCACTTAATACCTGTATTACTCATGTGCACCATCCATTTGCTAAATTTCAAATTATGCTTTTGTTATTTCTTTTGTTGCGACAGGTACTTATAATCACATTTGGTCAGTTTCTTTCCATTTACCTTGCCTGTATTTCCATATTTTTTATTATGGTTCAGTTTTTCAAGATTTCAAGCATACTAATTAAAAAACCAGGGACTGGCATTGTGGTGTAGCAACTTAAGCCACTTCCTGCAAAGCTGGTACTCTATATGGGTGCCTTTTCAATTCTAGCTCAGCTCCTTGCTAATGCACCTGGGAAATCAGCAGAAGAAAACCCCTATTGCCCAAATGGGAGACCCAGATGAAACTCTTGGCTCCTGGCTTTGACCTTGTGCAGCCCTGGCCATTGCAGCTATTTGAGTAATGAACCAGCAAATGGAAGACCAATTCTCTCTCTCCCTTTTTCTGTCTCTCTCTCTTTCTCTCTCTTTCATAAACACAAACACACATTACCTTTCCAATAAATGAATGAATCTTAAAAACAATTTCAAGCACATTAATTGAAAATCTTCTCACCTACCATGTAGTTTTGCTTATAGACTCCTAAGAGTAATTTCACCATCCTAAATTTTCTCTCATTTTGTGTGATGCTGGTAAAGATATTCACTTGTCTTCTTCCTTCCTATTATATCAAATAAGAATTATATACTTGGTTTCTAAGCCATGTAAACTTTTATTTTCCATATTATTGTTTCTGGAGGAATAGAGTCATATATCCAGCAGTAACATTAACATCTTGCAAGCTTGACTATTTATCTCTTACCCAGACTATTCTAGATCTCAAGTCTCCAAATGTAGCTAAATGTTTATGGATGGCATTTAGTTCAGCTGTTAAATTTACCACTTTGGATAGCTAAATCCCGTATTGGCATGCCTGATCCAATTCTGGACTCTTCCACTTCCCACCCAGCTTCCTGCTAGAGCACACACTGGGAGGCAGCAAATGAAGACTTAAATATGTGATCCCCTACCAGCTACATGGGAGATCCAGATGGACTTTCAGCTCCATGCCTTTACATTGGCACCCAGGTTTGGGATGTTGTAGGCATCTGAGAAGTGAACCAGAGATGGAAGAAGTAACTCTACCTTTCAAATAAGCAACTAAATTTTAAAAGTTTGTACCTACTATCTCTTTTTTTAAACTTTTATTTAGCAAATATAAATTTCCAAAGTACAGATTATGGATTATAATGGCTTCCCCCCCCATAACTTCCCTCCCACATGCAACACTCCCAACTCCTGTTCCCTCTCCCATTACATTCATATCAAGATAAATTTTCAATTATCTTTATATACAGAAGATAAATTTAGTATATATTAAGTAAAGATTTCATCCATTTGCACCCACACAGAACATAAAGTGTAAAATGCTGTTTCAGTACTAGTTATAGCATTAATTTACATTGAACAACACATTAAGGACAGAGATCCTACATGAGGAATAAGTGCACAGTGACTCCTATTGTTGACTTAACAATTTGACACTCTTGTTTAAGGCGTCAGTAATCTCCCTAGGCTCTTGTCATGAATTGCCAAGGCTATGGAAGCCTTTTGAGTTCACTGACTCTGATCATATTTAGACAAGGTCATAGTCAAAGTGGAGGTACACTCCGCCCTTCAGAGAAAGATACCTCCTTCTTTGATGGCCTGTTCTTTTCACTGGGATCTCACTCGCAGAGATCTTTCATTTAGGTTTTGTTTTTTTTTTTTTTTTTTTTTTTTTTTTTTTTTTTTTTTTTCCCCAGAGTGTCTTGGCTTTCCATACCTAAAATACTCTCATGGGCTCTTCAGCCAGATCCGAATGCCTTAAGGGCTGATTCTGACACCAGAGTGCTATTTAGGACATTTGTCATTCGATGAGTCCGCTGTGTATTCCGCTTCCCATGTTGGATCATTCTCTCCCTTTTTGATTCTATCAGTTAGTATTAGCAGACACTAGTCTTGTTTATGTGATCCCTTTGACTCTTAGACCTATCATTATGATCAATTGTGAACAGAAATTGATCACTTGGACTAGTGAGATGGCATTGGTACATGCCACCTTGATGGGACTGAATTGGAATCCCCTGGCACATTTCTAACTCTACCATTTGGGACAAGTCAGCTTGAGCATATCCCAAATTGTACATCTCTTCCCTCTCTTATTCCCACTCTTATATTTAACAGTGATCACTTTTCAGTTAAGTTTCAATACTAAATAACTGTGTATTAATTACAGAATTGAACCAATAGTATTAAGTAGAATGAACAAAAAAATACTAAGAGGGATAAAGTATTAAGTTGTACATCAACAGTCAGGACAAGGACTGATCAAGTAACTCTTTCACATAGTGTCCATTTCATTTCAACAGGTTTCCTTTTTGGTGCTCGGTTAGTTGTCACCGATCAGGGAGAACATATGATATCTGTCCCTCTGGGAATGGCTTATTTCACTCAGCATGATGTGTTCCAGATTCCTCCATTTTGTTGCAAATGACCAGATTTCATTGTTTTTGACTGCTGTATAGTATTCTATAGAGTACAAGTCCCATAATTTCTTTATCCAGGCTACTGTTGATGGGCATTTGGGTGGATTCCAGGTCTTCGCTATTGTGAATTGAGCTGCAATAAACATTAATGTGCAGACCGCTTTTTTGTTTGCCAATTTAATTTCCTTTGGGTACATTCCAACGAGTAGGATGGCTGGGTTATATGGTGGGGTTATATTCAGGTTTCTGAGGAATCTCCAGATTGACTTCTATAGTGGATTTACCAGTTTGCATTCCCACCAACAGTGGGTTAGTGTCCCTTTTTTCCCACATCCTTGCCAGCATCTATTGTTGGTAGATTTCTAAATGTGAGCCATTCTAACTGGGGTGAGGTGAAACCTCATTGTGGTTTTGATTTGCATTTCCCTGATTGCTAGTTGATCCTGAACATTTTTTCATCTGTCTGTTGGCCATTTGGAATTCCTCTTTTGAAAAATGTCTATTGAGGTCCTTGGCCCATCTCTTGAGTGGGTTGCTTGTTTTGATGTTGTGGAGTTTCTTGATCTCTTTGTAGATTCTGGTTATTAACCCTTTATCAGTTACATAGTTTTCAAATACTTTTTCACATTCTGTCAGTTGCCTCTTCAGTTTCCTGACTGCTTCTTTTGCAGTACAGAAACTTCTCAATTTGATGCAATCCCAGATGTTAATTTTGGTTTTGAAAGGCTGTGCTTCTGGGGTCCTTTCCTAGAAGTCTTTGCCGTACCTATATCTTGCAGGGTTTTTCCAGTGTTCTCTAATAATTTCATGGTGTCTGGTCATAGATTCAGGTCTTCAATCCATGTTGAGTAGATTTTTGTGTTAGGTGAAAGGTAGGGGTCTTGCTTCATGCTTCTGCACGTGGAAATCCAGTTTTGCCAGCACCATATTCTGTTACATTGATCTATCCATCTGTTTCTGTACCAGTACCATGCTGTTTTGATTACAACTGCCCTGTAGTATGTCCTGTAATCTGGTATTGTGATGCCTCCAGCTTTGTTTCTGTTGTACAAGATTGCTTTAGCTATTTGAGGTCTCCTGTGTCTCCATATGAATTTCAGCATCATTTTTTCCAGATCTGAGAAGAATGTCTTTGGTATTTTGATTGGTATCGCATTGAATCTCTAAATTGCTTTTGGGAGAATGGAC
Source organism: Oryctolagus cuniculus (assembly GCF_051225735.1). Taxonomy (NCBI): domain Eukaryota; kingdom Metazoa; phylum Chordata; class Mammalia; order Lagomorpha; family Leporidae; genus Oryctolagus; species Oryctolagus cuniculus. The sequence continues at coordinate 124,931,491 of NC_142868.1, forward strand.
ATTTTGATGATATTGATTCTTCCAATCCATGAGCATGGAAGATTTTTCCATTTTTTGGTATCCTCTTCTATTTCTTTCTATAAGGTTTTGTAATTTTCATCATAGAGATCTTTAACGTCCTTGGTTAAGTTGATTCCAAGGTATTTATTATTTTTGTGGCTATTGTGAATGGGATTGATCTTAGCAGTTCTTCCTCATCCATGACATTGCTGGTGTATACAAAGTCTGTTGATTTTTGTGCATTGATTTTATATCCTGCTACTTTGCCAAGCTCTTCTATGAGTTCCAATAGTCTCTTAGTAGAGACTTTCTTTGGGTCCCCTAAATAAAGAACTATATCATCTGCAGAGAGGGATAGTTTGACTTCTTCCTTGCCAATTTGTATCCCTTTAATTTCTTTTTCTTACCTAATAGCTCTGGCTAAAACTTCCAGAACTATATTGAATAGCAGTGGTGAGAGTGGACAACCCTGTCTGGTACCAGATCTCACTGGAAGTGCTTCCAACTTTTCACCATTAAATAGGTGTTGGCCGTGGGTTTTTCCATAAATTGCTTTGATTGTATTGAGGAATGTTCCTTCCATACCCAGTTTGCTTATTTTTTTTTTTTTTCACCATGAAAGGGTGTTGAATTTTATCGAATGCTTTCTCTTCATCCATTGAGATAATCATATGTTTTTTCTTCTGCAGTCTGTTAATGTGGTGTGTCACATTTGATTTGTGAACATTGAGCCATCCCTGCATACTAGGGATAAATCCTACTTGTTCTGAGTGGATGATCTTTCTGATGTGTTGTTGCATTCTATTGACCAGAATTTTATTGAGGATTTTGGGGTCTATGTTCATCTGGGATATTGGTCTGTAATTCTCTTTCAAAGCTGCATCATTTTCTGGCTTAGGGATTAAGGTGATGCTGGCTTCATAGAAAGAATTTGGGAGGATTCCCTCTTTTTCGATTGTTCTGAATAGTTTGAGAAGAATTGGAGTTAGTTCTTCTTTAAATGTCTGATAGTATTCAGCAGTGGATCCATCTGGTCCTGAGCTTTTCTTTGTTGGGAGGGCCTTTATTACTGTTTCAATTTCTGTCTCAGTTATGGGTCTGTTTAGGTTTTCTATGTCTTCCTGGTTCAATTTAGGTAGGTTGCATGTGTCCAGGAATCTATCCATTTCTGATAGGTTTCCCTGTTTGCTGGCATACATGTCCTTGTAGTAACTTCTGATGATTCTTTTTATATCTGTCATGTCTGTTGTTATGTTTCCTTTTTCATCTCTGATTTTATTGATTTGGGTCTTTTCTTTTTTTTAGTTTGTTGGGCCAATGGTTTTTCAATTTTGTTTATTTTTTGAAAAAAACCAGCTCCTCGTTTGGCTGATTTTTTGTAATTTTTTTTTGGATTCAATCCTGTTGATTTCTTCTCTGATTTTAATTATTTCTCTTCTCCTACTAGATTTGGGTCTGGTTTGCTACAGTTTTTCTAGATCTTTGAGATGTGTTTAAAGCTCATTTATTTGGTGCCTTTCCAATTTCTTGATGTAGGCACCTATTGATATAAACTTTCCTCTTAATACTGCTTTTGCTGTATCCCATAAGTTTTGATATTTGTGCTGTTATCCTCATTTACTTCTAGAAAGTTTTTGATTTCTCTTTTGATTTCTTCTATGATCCAGTGTTCATTCAGGAGCATGTTGTTCAATCTCCATGTGTTTGCATATGCTCTAGGGGTTCCTGAGTTGCTAATTTCCAACTTCATTCCACTGTGGTCTGAGAAGTTGCATCATTTGATTCTAATTCTTTTGAATTTGCTGAGACTTGCTTTATGGCCTAGTATGTGGTCAATCCTAGACCAGGGTCAAGAACAAACTCCTCCAAATTCTATACTGACAGAAATTCTAGGCACAAAATAAAGAGATATGCTTCAAATATTTGCATGATTAAGGACATTCCTTTTGTCTTCATGGGGATCAGCATGATCCCATACACAACCCCAGAGCTATGATCTGAAGAAGTGCCATCTGCAATTTTTTGTAGAGGCTGCTGTTTGACCAGAGCACAGACCCCATCATCATCCTTGCATGACAGGTGGGAACTAGAGGTTGTCCTCACTATTCTTTGCAGCTCTTGGACTATCACTCTTGGTGCTATAAATCTTGTTAAAAAAAAAAAAAAAGCAAAACCTGTGAGATCTGAAGCATCTCATGTGCATTCCTCTGCTTCTAGTTGATGGCTACCAGTCTCCAATTCTCAGCAAAATAAACATTTATCCTGTGATACCTGGGGAAGAACTCTACCATATCCTGCAGGTCCATGGCTGTAACTATTAGTACTAAATTTCTAACAGTCACTGGAATTTAAGCCATGGGGACTGGGATACAAATTATCTACATTCAATTATTCTAACTCCACACTTGCAGTGAAAAATCGCTAGCACAACCTGTCTTCACCCTGTAGGACCAAGGCAAATTCCCTTTAATATCATCCAGTGATGATACTAAAGCTCTTGATGCTATTAGTCCAAGCATTAGCCACACCTACTCAGCAGGACCTAGGAAATATCCCATCTACATCTCCCAGGGGAGAGCCATAGCTATTGACTCAATAAGCTCCACCATTACTCAGGCTTGCCTCGTGGGACAAGGAGACAGCCTCCTGGGTGTTGCACAGTATGAGAAATTTAGCTGCAGCATCACAAACCCCAGTATGACTGACACTCAAATCTCTGGGGACTGAAGATACACATCTTTGGAAGCTCATGTCCAATTCACAGTCATATGACTACCTTGAAGAGCTGATATAGTCTAGATAACTATTAACTATGGCACTCAACAAAAGTGCTAACACTGATTACAGCAAAATCAGTTACTCAGAGGTTTCACTTCTTGGCTTATGTAGAACCAGAGCCAAGGCAATGACCAAAGAGACATCTCACACTCCATGTAAATATAAGTTTATTTTCTAATAAAACCTACCCCATAGAGAAAAAGGAACTATTACACCAGATGGATAGGCAGCAACACAGGAACATAGGATTCATGAAGAAGCAAGGAAACACGACATTTTTTAAAACACCATAGTTCTCCATAAATAGATCCTGATCTGAAAGAAATCTATAAAATGCCTTAAAAAGAATTCAAAATACTATTCCAAGAAATCTCGATGAAATGCAAGAGAATATAGATAGTTTAAAGACATGAAAAAAAATACATGATATGGATGAGAGATTTTACTAAAAGAAAAAAATCTTTAAAAAGAATCAAATGAAATTTAGGAGCTGAAAATTTCAACTAAAAATGAAAAATAAAATTCAGAGTTTCAACAACAGACTAGAACAAACAGAAGACCTCTTAATCTTAATAAAAAGTCTTTTGAAATAAATGTCAGATAAAATATAAGAAAAAGAATAAATTATTCACATGAGACATATAAGATACCATTAAGCAAGCAATTTTTTTATTATAGAAACACTTGAAGGAAAAAGGAAGGAAAAGGCATTGAATACCTACAATCTACTGAATGAAATAGTAGTTTAAAATTTCCAATGTCTGGAAAGAGATGTAGACATCCAGATATAGGAAGCTCAAAGGACTCTACCAGATTCAATCAAAAAAGATCAACACATATTGAAGTAACATTATCAAAAATTAAGGTAAAGAAGAGAATCCTAAAGACAGTGAAAGAGTAGCATTACATTACAAATTAGAGCCATCATTGTGGTGCAGAAGGTTAAGTTGCTGCTCGCATCCCATAAAAGTGTTGATTTAAATCCTGGATGCTCCTTTTCTGATCTATCTCCCTGCTATTGTGTGGAAGATTGCCTGAGTCCATAGGCCCCTGTCCCTACAAGGGAATCCCAAAAGTTCCAGACTACTAACTTCAGCCTGGACTGAACCTTCCCATTGTGGCCATTTGGGGGGTGAAGTAGGTGATAGAAGATTCTCTCTCTCTCAATCTGTCTCTCTCTGCCTTTCAAATAAATAAATGAATCTTAAAAAATGATAAAACTGAGACACATATAAGAGGAAAACCATTAGACTAACTGTAGACTTCTCAGTAGAAGTCCTATATGAATAGGAGCAGGATGAGAACAGGATGAATATTCAAGACCTTGAAAGAAAAAAATGTTCCAACCAAGAATATTATATCCAGTGAAGCTATCTTTTAGAAGTGAAATAAAAATAAAATATTTCTAAAACATAAAAACTGAGGGAATTCAAGAACATCAGCAGTCTTGAATGAAATCTTGAAGTCCAACACTGGAAGTAATCATGGTGAAAACACAAGACATTACAAAGTTCACTAACAGATAAATCAGTAAAAAAAAAAAAAAAATGGCAGGAGTTGTTCTTATCTGTACATATTAAATGGACTAAATTTACCAGTCAAAAACATGAGTTGGTTGAAGGATAAATAAACATAAGATTCAGTTATATGGTGCCTAATTAAATAAAAAAATTCCCAAGAGAAAACACACACACATAGACTGAAAGTAAATACGAGAAAAAGATATACCACGCAAATGGAAACTAGAAATGTGATGGAGTACATATATATATATATATATATATATATATACACACACACACACATGTATATGTATATATATATATATTTTCTCCATATATATATATATGGAGAAAAAAAATATATATATATACATATACATGTGTGTGTGTGTGTATATATATATATATATGGAGAAAGAGAAAGATAATACTGCTGTATGACCCATCATTCCAATTTTTTATATGTATCAGGAGAATGTACTGTGGCACAGAGGACAAATTAAATAGCAGTTTACCACACTGACATCTCATAGCAGAGAGCCAATTTGAGACTCTGCTGCTCCACTTCTGATCCAGCTCCCTGCAAATGTGCCTAGGAAAGTAGCAGAGGATTGCCTAAGGACTTGTGCCCCTAATATCCATGTGGGAAACCTAGTCAGAGTTCTAGGCTTCTGGCATCTTCTAGGCCAAATCCTGACTGCTATTGCCATCTGGGGAGTGAAACAGTGGATAGAAAATATTTCTCTCTCTTTCCCTCCCTGTGCCTCTGCTCTTCAAATAAATAAAATAAACCTCAAAATAAACAGAAAAGGATCATGGGCTGGTGCTGTGGCACAGCTGGTTAAGCCACTGCCTGCAATGCTGGCATCTCATCTTGGTACTGGTTTGAGACCTGGCTGCTCTGCTTCTGGTCCAGCTCCCTGCCGATATACCTGGTAAAGCAGCAGAAGATGGCCTAAGTAGTTGGACTCTTGCCACCCACCTGGGAAACCCAGATGCAGTTCCATGCTTCAACCTGACCAAGCCTAGGCCATTGCATCAATTTGGGAAATGAACCAGTGGATGGAACATCTCTTTCTCTCCTCTCTGTGTGTAACTCTGCCTTTCACATCAATAAATAAATCCTAAAAAAAAAAATTTTAAAATGTGTGAAATCATTGTATAAAAGAGACATTTTCCTACCATATTTATCACAACATTGTTCATAAATCAATGAACATTTATATCATCAGATGAATGGATAAAGAAAATGTGGCATATATACACAATGGAATATTATCAAGCCATAAAAGAGAATGAAATTCTCTCATTTTCTGCAAAATGGATGGAACTGGAGGTCCTCACATTGATTGAAATAAGACACAAACAAATGCTACATGTTCTCCTTCATTTGTAGGTGCTAGAAAGGGAAAGAAACACTCAGTCTAAATATAGAAAATGTATATTAGAGCCTGGGGTTGTTAAGACGGATAGTGAGTTTGGAGAGAAAAATGGGGGAAGCTGTGTGTTGTTCATAAACCGTGATGAATGCATCATGCTAACATGAGATGTTAATACTAAAGAAACTGGGTGTTGGGCATATGGGAACTCTTTGCATTTGTTCATTTTCTTAATTTCAAACCATTCTGAAGTCAGTGGTCATGGCATAGTGTATTAAGCTGCTGCCTGTGATGCCCAGATCCCATATGGGCACTGTCTCATGTTCTGGCTGCTGCTCTTCTGATTCAACTCCTTGGCAGAGGCCTGGGAAAAGAAGTGGAAGATGGGCCAAGTGTTTGGGCCCCTTCCAACATGTGAGAGACCTAGATGAAATTCCTGGTTTTTGGCTTCAGCCTGGCCCAGAAATACTATTTCAGCCATTTGGGGAGCAGATGGAAGATCTCTTTCTGTGTGTTTCCCCCTCTCTCTATATAACTCTGCCTTTCAATAAACAAATCAACCTTTAAAAAATAAATGTAAAACCATTCTGAAATTTTAACATTTATCTTTTTAATTTTACTTTTATTATATTTTAGAGGAAATCATTCATAGGGCTGCCATTGGTCAAAATGGTTAAGATTTCTCTTGGGAATATCCCATATTGGAATGTGTGAGTTCAAATCCTGGCTCTCCTCTACATTCTACCTTTTGCTAATGTGTGCTCTTGGAGGTATCAGGTTTTTGCTCAAGTACTTAGTACTTACTTGGGTGACCTGGATTGAGTTCCTGGCTCCTCTTTTCACCCTGGCCCAACGTCAGCTGTTGCAGGTATTTAGGATGTGTCCATGGATAGGAGCTCTGTTTCTCTCTCTCCCTCCCTCCCTCTCTCTCTCTGTCTCTCTCTCACCTCTCAAATAAACAAGTAAATAAAAATTAAAGTAGAAATACATCATTTGTGATCCCAGCCTCAAACATCTAAATAGCTGACTGTCAAAGATGATAAAATTCTTGAATTTTCACTTTGACTTTGCAAAGCTCAGAAGTGCTTTGGAAGGTAAAATGGGAGAAGGCTGTTGTTCTCTCATGGTATCGTTGTATCTGCTTTCCCTTTTCCACCTTCCTAAGCTCTTCTTAGTCCCACTGACTGACAAAATCAAACCTTGTCCTGTATGTAGAGAGGAATGTTGGGAAATGTAGCCACTAGTTTCCCCTCTAAGATGAAAACGGCAACACAAAATAGCGTAATGATAATTGCATCCAGGTGACAGCACACTGTGTGGCAGAAATCATAAGAGTATAATATAGTTTATCAATTTTTAGACAGTTATTAAATCTTTTCAAAAAGGCTATGGATTCTATGTCATTCTATCAGGAAATAAAAATGGCTACATTTTCCTGAGAATTAGTTTATTCATACATAAGATGGGGCAGTTGAATTACATAACCCTTAATACTCTTTGTAGCACTGGGTGTACATTCTATTATTGATTCCTTAACTTTATAATGTATATAAACTATATTTGAATAACAAAGGCAAAGAAATCTGCGTACCTGGTATTAGTATGCTCAATGTATTTAGCTTTGGTAAGAGATTGCTGTTTAATTTGGATAATGTTCCTGTGGGACTGATTTTTTTTTTTTCCTCAATTGCCTTGTGTACTAATTGGCTTAGTGAGAAAGAGCTGTTTACATTTGAGCCCAACAAATGCAGGTTGCTAGGTTTCATTGCATTTGGCCATAATCCTTTCCCTAAGTACCATTAAGTCCTTAGGGGCACACTTTCACTTATGCTAATTACAAGTGTCTGTGAGTCTCATTGTTTACTCCTTTCTACCTTTGCCACACTGTGTAACCATGCATCATATAGTTCATTCCAGTAACAGAGTAGTGTATTTTCTGTGCATTAGCCCTGTGTCTACACTAAATGCTGACACTCATATCAGAAGAATTGTATGCTTCTAAGGATAATTAGAAACGGTCTCATGGTCACAGAAGCAGTCTCATTCACGGCCTCTACCTTACATTTTGGTATGACTGTTGCCTGCTGGAACATTATTTAAATAATTTTGTCAGAAATTATAAATGAAATATAAAATATCTTTATTTTTTCAATAAATATTGAAGTTTTTAGAAGTGCCAGATTTTAGATAAGGTATGATACTCAGTCAAGGTGCTGCTTCCAAACTTCTTAGGAGAGAGGATTTCCATTCATCTCCCTAACTGAGATATGGGAAGCTAAGACTACTCACGCTGTTTATATGGATGAATTTGTCAAAATCAAACAGTTGTTGAAATTTGCTTATCTGTGATAATTAATCCAGATATTGTCGCTCCCCGTCTTCGTGGAGGAACGACACAGGACCCTGCGTTGTTCTTTCGTCTGCTCGGCCCTCCCCGGGTTTGCTGCTGGTTCTTCCCGGGTTGGCTACTGTCCCTTCCACCTCCGTGGAAGGGCGGTTCCCCCTGCCACTTTCCCAACTTCCGCGGGGGAGCAGCACACCGCCGGCCGGCTCTCTCGGGGGCTGCTCAGGTGTTCCTTCAGATAGATGTTCCTGGTGCATGTTGTCTCTCTCCTCCTTTATAGTCCTCTTCCACCAATCCCAACTCTGCTACCCACACGCCGAGTACGCTGCTCTCCTCCAATCAGGAGCAGGTCCTGCTGTTTATTGGTTGAACTGGAGGCAGCTGTGTAGAAGCTGTTTCCTCCTCTCCCAGCGCCATATTGTGGGAGAGCAGATGCATAGAATAAGTCTTAATTCCAGTAACAGTATAGTCCGAGTTGCTCCCCACAAGATATTATATATATAGCAATTAATTTGGATAATAATAAATTGATATTTTTACTCACAAAATTGTAAAATAAATATTGCAGAAACCTAAGGGAATTTTCAGAGAAATGTACAACCTACAGTTAAGATACACATAACTCTCTGTAGACTAAGGGCATGGCTATCTTATATTTATTATCCTGGTATAAATAGTAATAGTAGTCAAAATTGTCACAATGGATGACTTATTGTAAATTTTTAAGATATGGCATAGTCTTTGATTGTATTAAAGGCTTCATCAAATGATAGGCTCCTAAAAAATAATGGCTTTGGACACTATCTACAACTTTTAGAATTGAAGAGACATAGGTTATGTACTATTATGTAGTACCTGTAGAACTAAGTATCTTGTCTTAAAGATAACATCAGGCAATTAGGAGTTGTTCATATAATGATATTCTATAGGTTATTTATTATCTTCAAAGGCAGTAGTTAGTTGCATGTGTCTTTGGCACATTATATGCTGCTTCTGGCAGAAAGAAATCAATGATTTTATCAGTATAGCAAGAGATATTAGAAAATGAAGAAAAATACACAGTGCTGTGATAGAAATGAGCTTAGATTTACAAAAGTTACAAGAGAAATGAGGAAGTTACCTTATCCTAGGAAGATGGAAAGAGCAGTATGCAGCCAAAACTTCAGAAAAGTCTACTTAGGCAAGTATTTTGATAATCACCACAAATCCATGAAAACACAATACAGAATACTTATAACAAGAAGGAATTATTTAATAAAACAGAAATGGTATGATAGAATATGGCAAAATCATAAATTCCAACCAAGACTATTGTATAATTTGTGAGACTAGTGTAGAATAAAAATGTGAGATCAACTGCTCAAAGATTATTAAGAATTTCATATTGGTAATCATAGAACACTAAATGAAACATGAGACACTCTCAGCTTAGGGCCTATGTGACTGCATATGACCCAGATGAAGCCTTTTTCAGAGATAGGAAGAAGGTTTCTTAGTACAAAATAAAGAACTCTTGTATTAATACTTTTGATGGTTACAGCTTGACAAATATAATTACTTATTGTAAACTAGTTTATCATCAGGAATTACTACAAAGAGATACATGCCAACAAATCAGAAAATCTAGAAGAAATTGATAGATTCCTGGACACATACAATGTACCAAAATAGGGCCATGAATATATAGAAAAAATAAAAAGACCAACAACCAATAAAGAGATTGAATCAGTAATAAGGAGCCTCCCAAAAAGAAAAGCCCAGGGCTGGACAGTTTCACTACTGAATTCTATGAAATATTTAAAGAGAAATTCCAATTCTTAAGCTATTCAAAATAATAGAAATGGGTAGAATCCTCTCAAAGTCCTTCAATGAAGCGAGCATCACCTGAATTCCTAAACCAGAAAAAGAGAAGTATAGATCAATATCCCTGATGAATATAGATACACGAATCCGTATCAAAATACAAGAAAATCAAATCTACTTATATATTACAAAGATCATTCACCCAGACCAACTGGGATTTCTCCTGGGTATGCATTGATGTTTCAACACTCACAAATCAATAAGTGTCATACATCACATTAACAAACTGAAGAACAAAAATCATATGATTATTCAATAGATGCTTAGAAAATATTGATAAAATACACATTGTTTCATGATGAAATACTTAAGCAAATTGGGTATAGAAGGAATATTCCTCAACACATTCAAGGAAATTTATGACAAACCCATAGCTAGCATCTTACTGGGGAAACATTAGAGACATTTCCATTAAGATCTGGAACAAGAGAAGGATGCCCACTCTTACCAATGCTACTCAATATAGTAGGTCCTGGAAGTTTTAGCCAGAGCCATTAGTCTAGAAAAAGAAAGCAATAGGATACAAATTGGAAAGGAGGAAGTCAAATTATCCCTATTTGGATATGACATGATTCTTTATACAGAGAAATTAAAAGACTCCACTAAGAGACTATTGAAACTCATGAAAGAGTGTTGTAAAGTGACATGATATAAAATTAATATACAAAAATTAATAGTCTTTATATACACAGATTTGATGTGATCCCCATCAAAATATCAAGAATATTCTTCTCAGACCTAGCAAATGTGAAAATTTATATGGAAACACAAGAGACCCCAAATAGCTAAAGCAATCTGATAAAACAAAAACAAAGCTGCAGGCATCAAAATACCAGATTTCAAGATATATTGTAGGGCAGTTATAGTCAAAACAGCCTGGAACTGGCAAAAAAAAAAAAAAATGATTAGACCAATGGAACACAAATAGAAACCAAAGAAATCAATCCATGCTTCTACAATGATTTTTTAAACCCTTTATTTAATGAATACAAACTTCATGCATTTCTTAAGTACAGCAAAAGAGCTAAAGTAAATTCCTGGAGCAAGGAAAGTCTCTTCAACAATGATGTTGGGAAAACTGATTCTCCATGTGCAGAACTATGAACCAAGACCCCTACCTTACATCTTACACAAAAACCCACTCAAAATGGATCCAGGACCAAAATCTATGACACAATACCATCAAAATATTAGAGAACACTGGGAAAATTCTGCAAGACTTTGGGTTAGAAAAAGACCCCAAAAGCACAGGCTATCAAAACCAAAATTCACAAATCCATTACATCAAGTTGAGAAACTTCTGTACTACAAAAGAAACACTCAGCAAAGTGAAGAGGAAACCAATAGAATGGAAGAAAATATTTGCAAACTATGAAACTGATAAAGGATTAATATTCAGAATCTATAAGAGCTCAAGAAACACAAAGAAAACAAAACAAATAATCCAGTTAAGAAATGAGTAAAATATTTGAAAAGCCATTTTTCAAAAGAGGAAATTCAAATGGCCAACAGACGCATGATAAAATGCTCAGGATCAATAGCCATCGGGGAAATGAAAATCAAAACTACAATGACGTTTCACCCCACCCAGTTATAAAGGCTTTCATACAGAAATCAACAAACAATAAATGCTGGCTAGGATGTGGGGGAAAAAGGTACCCTAATCCACTCTTGGTAGGAATGCAAACTGGTGCAGGCATTATATAAAACAGTATGGGGATTCCTCAGAAATCTGAAAATAGATCTACAATTTGGTATAGTATTACTACTCCTGGGAATTTCATTTTCAGATGAAAGAGTTGTCTGTGCCACCATTTTTATTCCTGTTTAATTCACAATAGCTAAGATATGGGATAAATCCTGATGTCCACAAACTGATGACTAGATTAAGAAATTATGGTATATGTACACTATAGAATACTACTCAGTAGTAAAACAAAACAAAGCAAAAATATGGGGGCTGGCGTTATGATGCACTAGGTTAATCCTCCACCTGCAGTGCTGGCATCCCATATGGGCTCCGGGTTCTAGTTCTGGTTGCTCCTTTTCCAGTCCAGCTTTCTGCTGTGGCCTGGGAAAGTAGTGGAGGATAGCCCAAGTGGTTGGGTGCTTGCACCACATGGGAGACCAGAGGAAGCACCTGGTTCATGGCTTCATTTCCGCGTGGTTCCAGTCATTGCGGCCATTTGGGGAGTGAACCAACGGAAGGAAGACCTTTCTCTCTCTCTCTCTCTCTCTCTCTCTCACTGTCTGTAACTCTACCTGTCAAATAAATTAAAAAATATGAAATATGTTTTGTTTGCAACAAAATAGATGCAAATAGAAAACATTGTAACTAAGTGAAATAAGCTGGTCCCCCCAAAAAAAAATACTATATATTTTTCCTGATCCATGTTAACTAATAGAATATCTAAAATGTAACATATTGGAGTGAAATTGACATTTTGAAAATTGATGATTGCTTGTAACCCTTGTCTCTTCTGTTGAGGAACAGTGTATGTTTTTTCCTTTATACTATTTGTTGAACTCTTCATTAGTGTAGGATTAATCTTATGAGTATAAAGTCAACTGTCCCACTATAAATTTTTACAAAAATCTGTTTTCAGTGGCACTAGCATCCCATAAGAGTGCTGGTTCTAGTCCTGGTTGCTCCTCTTCCGATCAAACTCTCTGCTAAAACCTGGGAAAGCAGTAGAAGATGGCCCATGCCATTGGGCCCCTGTACCTGTGTGGGAGATATAGAAGAAGATGCTGCCTCCTGGCTTCAGATCTGCCCAGTTCTGGTCATTGCAGTTATTTGGGGAGTGAACCAGTGTATGGAAGATCTTTCTGTCTGTCTCTTACTCTCACTGTCTGTTACTCTCCCTCTCAAATAAATAAATAAATAAAATCTTTTTAAAAATTAATAGTGGGAATAGGAGAGGGAGAAGAAAGAAGGGTAGGAGCATGGGTGGGAGGGATGGCAAATCTATATATATGAAATACATTAAATTTGTATACCTTAAATAAAATTAAAAAACAGTTATTCTTGCATCACTTATATTCCTAAGAGAAATGTAAAAATAAAAAAATCACTTTTATTTTCCTCATTTGAGGAATAAGGATGCTGACATTTATTAAAGCAAAATAATTTTCCCAAAGAAAAATTTTAGTCAGTGATTGACAGAACCATGTTTTGAATTCAGAAACGCATGCATTCAAAACTGTTGCTTTTTTTTTTTTTTTACACAAGACTACAAGATAGAAGCAATATCAGAAGTACAGCTTCTCTTTGACCTTTCTTTAAGAGGATTATAAAACTATGAATCCTTTTCAAGTTCTGAAAGTTGCTTTACAGGGTGATGAACGCAGATGAGCTTGAAGTTCAGACTTTTGAGTCTGAAATGATGCAAGTCTGGGAGTAGTTGAAACTAGAAGTTTATAAGAAACATTCCAGAAAAGTAATGTTTCATTGGGCTCAGCAAATGACTAAATCATTTTAAAGGTAGCATGAGTCAATAGAAGTAGGCAAGGGATACAATGATTTCCTATCTGAAAAACAAGTTTCCTTTCAGACACAGAAGACAATAAGTTACTGAATGGATCACCCAAATTAAGTTCTGTTGATAGTATCTTTTTCACATTCTATATAACCAGTTACTCACTCTACCATGATCTGACATTGCCCCAAATAACTTCTGTTTCTCCTTTTCTTCTTGGGACTCTACAAGTCTGTACTAAAATTGGATTGCTCTATAGTTTTTGAACATCTGTTGTCTTGATCTATCTCTGTTCCCTGAGGAACAAAATATATCCAGAAATATATTTTTCCATCTCTGGAAAGCTGACATGTCAAAATTACCTGGTGCCATCCAAATCAGGGACCATCCAATTGTATTTCAGACAAATTCTAGTACACGTGGATCCCCTGCCTAACAAGGTGCTGTATAAATTCAACCTTATTCATATTTTGACTATGTAGTAAGGAGAAAAATGTTTACATTGATTAAGCATATTTATTGTGGTGAGAATATTTAACATGAGATCTGCATTTTTAGCTTTTTTAGTGTATAATATAGCATTGTTAACTAGGGAGAATATGGTATCTGATACCTAAAACTTATTTTTCCTACATAATTGAGACTTTATGTCCTTAACTGAAAACTTCCCATTTCCCTTTTCGCCCCTGGCAATGACCATTCTACTCTCTCATTATATGAATTAGAATATGTATCCACAGGTGTGGAGTATAATGTAGAAAGTATTACACCTTAATTTACATTTTTAAAGGTTTGATTTATGTATTTGAGACATAGTTAGAGTGAGAGGGACTCCTCCGGGTTCCCAGGTGGGTGCAGGCGCCCAAGTGCTTGGGCCATCTTCCATTGCTTTTCCAGGCCATAGCAGAGAGCTGTGTAAGAAGAGGAGCAGCCAGGACTATAACGAGTGCCCCTACGGGATTCTAGCACTGCAGGCAGAGGACTAACCTACTGTGCCACAGCACTGGCCCCTCCTTAATAGACTTTTTAACTTAGTATATGTGCTTTAGGTTTATTTATATAGTCACCAATGGTAGAATTTTCTTATTTTTATAGCTGATATTATTAAACATTTTAAAGATTGATTCATTTATTTGAAAGGAAAATTACAGAGAAGCAGAAGCACAGGGAGAGAGAGAGAGAGAGAGAGAGAGAGAGAGAAAGTCTTTCATTCATTGGTTCACTCCCCAAATGGCTGCAATGTCTGGAGCAGATCCAATGTGAAGCCAGGAACCAAGAGCTTCTTCTGGGTTTCGCACACAGGTCCAAGGCCCCAAGATCTTGTGCCATCTTCCACTGCTTTCCTAGGCCATTGCAGAAAGCTAGATCAGGAGTGGAACATCCAGGACTCAAACTGGCACCCACACAGGATGCCAGCACTATGGGCAGGGCTTTATCTACTACCCCACAGCACTGGCCCTTTAAGCAAATATTTTCTTTGTTTCCTTTGCTGTGCAGAAACATTTGATTTTGATGTAGTCCCATTTCTGTATCTTGCTTGTGTCTGTGCTTGTCATGTCATATCCAGGAAATCATTGTCAAAACCATGACACATGGTTTTCCTTATTCTTTCTTCTGGAATTTTATAGTTTCAGGCCTCATGTTTAAGTATCCCATGCTTTTTTATTTCATTTTTATATATGGTATATGATAAGGCTACGATTGCATTCTTTTGCATGTGGATGTCCAGCTTTCCCATGATTGTTTGTTGAAGATACTGTTCATTTACCAATGCATATTCTTTAGCACTATGTTAAAAACAGACAATGTTATCTGTGGATTTATTTCTGGGCTCAATATTCTGTCCCATTGATCTATGTGTCTGTCTTCTGCCATACTGTCTAATTATGGCAACTCTCTAAAATGTTTTAATCTGAAAATATGATGTGTTAAGTTTTGTTCTTTTTCATAATTATTTTAGCTATTTGGGTTCTTTTGTTACTCCATATAAATATTGGTGTTTCTCATATTTCTGTGAAAAGTTCCACTGAGATTTTTGATAGTGATTGTGTTGAAATTATACATTGCTTTGTGTAGTTTAAAAAATTTAACAATATTGTCTCCCAAAGTCTTTCTATTTATCTGCATCTCTCATTTCCTCCATCAATGTTTTGATGTCCTTACTATATAATTATTGTTTTACTAATTGTTTATTCCCAAGGATTTTTTTATTCTGGTGCTGTTATATATAACATTGTATTCCCAATTTCCTTTCAGATGTTCCATAAAATTTGATCCACTTTTAAATAAAACCTTTAAAAGTAACATATGGTAATTTTTCAAATGATGAATCAATATATGTAACAAAAGACTTAGAAAATGAAACAATATTAAAAATATTATTCACAATGATTTCTACTACTTTTAAGAAAACTTACGGATATGGCTTATTTACTTCATGAAAATAACCTTCCATCCTTTCTCTATTACTTCCTAAATCTTATAAATATATTTGAATGGTAAGACAGGGGATATATATGAATTATTTAATTACTTCATAATATCACATTGCATAACAAACTTTTTATATAAAAATTAACTGTTGGTATCATATTAGGTATTAACCATTATAAATAATATTTCTGCTTAGTAGAGAATGCCCATGAAATAGCAATGAATATTCTCTCCTGAACATATTTTTCTGATACACACATACTTTCTCCTGACCCTGCATTCTTCCTTGCATAAACTTGGATTCTGCCATTTTATATAGTGCTATCTACACTCAGTTTCCCCAGTGTTTTCAAGAAATAAAACTTTTTTTCTAAATTTAACATTTCTATTTCTGAAAATGTGTCGACAAGTTACACTTCTTGTTCTGCAAAATGTAGTGTCACAAAATGAAGTCAAAATATAAAATTTTAAATTTGCTATAACTATTAAATAAATGAAATCCAAACAAATTTTTTTCTTAGAAAATGTCATTCAGATGGCATGTTTTGCTGTTTCTATTAAATATGTATGGTAGAAAAAGGACACTTTCTACATTTTGAGGTTGATATAAATTAGATGTGAAAATGTAGCAAGATTGCTTTTAAAGAAATAAAATTATAAGCCAACATTATTATTGAATAGTGAAGTAAAGAGAAACCTAAACCATTTTCTACTATCAGGCCATGGCAGAGAGCTGGATCGGAAGTGGAGCAGCCAGGTCTCGAACCGGAGCCCATATGGGATTCTGTACTTCAGGCCAGGGCGTTAACCTGCTGTGCTACAGCGCCAGCCACAGTTTCTTTATATTTTAATTTGCCACATGGATGACATCTCCTCTTGTCATAGTTACAATACTTGGATGAAGCTCAAGTAATTTTCCTCTTTAGACAAAATAGTCAGCAACAGATTATAGAGCGATTTCTGGAAAAGATGTCTATCCTTAAAGTTCACTCTGAAATGTTCCACAAAACCATGACAGATATTTGTATATTGCTCTTATACATTTTACTTTTGTATAATCAATATGTGATATTGATCTCGGAGGATGGAGTGTAAATGAATCGCATTAATGCTTTTTGATATCATCCCAACTCTATGGGGTCCCTGTGGTGTAGCAGGTAAAACCGCTGCCTGCAGTGCCGGCATCCCATATGGGCGCCAGTTCGAGTCCTGGCTGTTCTACTCCTGATGCAGCTCTCTGTTATGGCCTGGGAAAGCTTTAGAAAGATGGCCCAAGTTTTTGGGCCCCTGCACCCACGTGGGATACCCGGAAAAAGCTCCTGGCTTCAGATCGGCCCAGCTCCAGCCATTGTGGCCAATTGGGGAGTGAACCTGCAGATGGAAAGAAGACGCCCCCCCCGCCTCTCCTTCTCTCTATATATAACTCTGACTTCTCTGACTTTCAAATAAATAAATAAATCTTAAAAAAAAAAAAACACTAATGGTGAATCCAGGGCAGCAAGTAGGGAAGTTTTGAGTGGGGGAATCCCATTAGGAAAATTTGTTTCTCTAAAATATATCACATTGCAACACTGCATGCTTATAAACCCTATCATTTCTTACAATAAGTCATTTATGCTTTGTTAAAATAGAGATCTAATTTCATTCTGGGAGATTCACCTTCCTAAATTCATAGCTGACATAGTGACCCTGATTCAATACCATGAAGCAGGACAATTCAGGCTCTAATTCTTGCTGCTGTAATGAGTTGTGAAGTGACTAGGCTAGACATCAGAGAAAACTGTCACAGGGAGAATTTCAGACTTTATTTCCTATGAACTCTCTGTGGCCTAAGGGCATTCACAGACAGCTGATGACATAGGAAATTTGTCTGAATCTATCAGTTATACCATTGTTCTATCACTTCTGCCCTTAATTTCATCAGTCATCCTGCAACAATCCTATTAGTAACTCAATTGTTAGTGTCTTAACAAGAAATTATTCTGTCTTGTTGACATGGCTCTTGCTAGAGAAAGAAAAGTATGCAGGTCTTTAATGTGAAAATCAGACAACTACTTAATAATTGCATAACATTAAGCAAACATGCTTTTATTTGGACAGTTCTGTATCACAGTGGGTTAAGCTGCTGCCTGAGACTCCAGATCCCATATGAGTAATGGTTTAACACCCAGCTTCCCAGTTTCCCACCCAGTCCAATGTTAAGGCACGTGGGAAAGCAGTGGAAGTTGGCCAAGAAGTTGGCCCCCTTCCATCCAAGTGGCAGACCCAGATGGAGTTCCTGGCTCCTGTTTTCAGCCTGGCCCAACTCTGACACTTGCAGCCATTTGGGTAGTGAATCAGCAGGCGGAAACTCTCCCTTTCTCTCTGTAATTCTGCATTTCAAATAAATATTTTAATGATTTTATTTATTTTTATTTGAGAGGTACTGTTACAGACAGTGAGAAGGAGAGACAGAGAGAGGTCTTCCCTCTGTTGGTTCACACCCCAAATGGCCACAATGACTGGAGCCGCGCCAATCTGAAGCCAGGAGCCAGGAGCCAGGAGCCAGGAGCCAGGAGTTTCTTCCTGGTCTCCCATGCAGATGCAGGGGCCCAAGGACTTGGGCCATCCTCTACTGCTTTCTCAGGCCATAGCAGAGAGCTGCATGGGAAGAGGAGCAGCTGGGACTAGAACCAGCGGCCATATGTGATGCCGGCGCTTCAGGCAGAGGATTAACCCACTGTGCCACGGTGCCGCCCCTCAAAGAAATCTTTCAAAAAATGCCTTTCTTTAATCTTATGATTCTCCAGCACTACATAAAGGAGGGCCATTAAGAAAACCTGTATCTGCTTTAACATCCAAGAATTTCCTCTAGTTAAGTATTAATGTTTAATATTTCCTAAATACAAAATTTAACATTATTTTATCTTAGAACATCATAAATTAGGATACACGACCACAATCCAGGGAGCTCTGATAGTGCACAACTTCCTGCTCTTTGCTAAGGAGCATCCATTGGCTTGATAAATCAGCTGATCTGTCTGTTACATATGGAGCCTAGAGGAGGGAGGGAGGCAGCCTTGCTAATCTCATCACCTCACGGGCTTTCTGTGCCCTGAAGCAGGCTCAAGCTGAGCGAGAAGGATTTGCCAAGCTTCAAGTTTCGATTATTACATGAATTGGAACATTGTTATGTCTGAACTGAGATTGTAAAAATTCTTTATTACTTACTGAGAGCACAGAACTCACAGGGTGCCTGAATTTCATGTAGAAGCAGGTGATAGCTTTGCCACTAAATACTAGGACATTTCAAAACCTTATAGGAAAGTTAGGATTGAAAGATGACTTTAGTTGGGTGAAAACATTATGAAATTCATGCAGCTTTTTTTTTCATAATACACACTTTGCTTGAGCATTTGAATAACCTAGTACAATCTGGGATATGTCAGTTTATTTTCTTTTATTATTAAATGAGTTTTTTGACAAAATTACAATTATATAGACAATATATTTGTATTTTTAAAACAAAATGTCTTATATCCTCAGTCTGCAAAAATTGTTGGAATCTTGGATTACATTAATATGCATCAATTTTTAAAAAGATAGAATGGTTTTGCCTTATCTAATGACCATGATGCTGATTTTAGTTCTTGATAGTGAGGTTTATAGAAACTTTTCATAGCATTTCATAGAGGAAAGAAAATAAGTTTCAGAAGTAATATTAAAAGAAAAGTCAAGGGCTTGGGAAAGGCATCTTGTTGAAGAAAATATGAAAATTTTAGAGATACAAGTGCTATATGTGAAAGAGGGATTTAAATTTCTCCATACAGCCTCATATAGTAAAGTTAGAAACAGTATTCTAGAAAATAAAAAGGCAAATTCTAGTTTAATGTTAGGAAAAGCACTCCAACATTCCAAGTATCTAAAACATCATGAAATCATGTGGTACCCCAATTGTTCCTTCCTTCTACGAATTCTGTCACTTTGTTTCAACTTGATATCACTTACAACCTAATAATGTGAATTTCTAGGCAATAGGCTGGAAAGCATTCATTCAGAGGACTAATTCCATTGCCTTTTGAAGGCAAAATAGTTTTCAAAGAAGAGAAAATGAAAATTAATTTATGATTGAAAAAATTAGTTAGAAAGAATGGTATGTAAATGAATGTTGTATGTTGAGGCACCAATAGCAAACTGGTATTGTTAAGAGTATGTCCATGGAGGATGGCGCCACAGCTCACTAGGCTAATCTTCCACCTTGCGGCTCGGGCACACCAGGTTCTAGTCCCAGTTGGGGAGCCAGATTCTGTTGTGGTTGCCCCTCTTCCAGGCCAGCTCTCTGCTATGGCCAGGGAGTGCAGTGGAGGATGGCCCAAGTGCTTGGGCCCTGCACCCCATGGGAGACCAGGAGAAGCACCTGGCTCCTGCCTTTGGATTGGCGCAGTGCGCCGGCCGCAGCATGCCAGCCGCGGTGGCCATTGGAGGGTGAACCAATGGCAAAAGGAAGACCTTTCTCTCTGTCTCTCTCTCTCACTGTCCACTCTGCCTGTCAAAAAAAAAAAAAAAAAAAAAAAAAAAAAAAGAGAGAGAGAGAGAGAAGAAGAGTATGTCCATGCAATGTAAATTCTAAATTGGCAGAAAATTATCTAAATAGTTCCTTCCCATATGCATGGACACTAGAACAATGAATTGCATTGCTTCCAGTCATCATTTTAGAACTACAGAGTCTTAGTGTTCGTTAGTAAACAAATTTTCAAAGAACCATCCAGACTGTTATGGCAAAATATACTCTGCCATTTTTAATATTTTTGAAGCAATGCATTTCAATTAATATGTCCTCCACTATGTAGCGATATTGATCTGCTTCCCAAGATCAAATCCCATTGGAAAAACAATCCTCTGAAGGATTATTTTCCTACTATTTTGAAAATCTTTCCTTTGCATCCTTGTTGAGAGAGAAAAAGTAAACTCTTTTTATACTTGCGAAGATAACAGAGGGGTACTCCTCACTGAAAGTTCTATCTTATAGAATTTATTTCCCTGTGCAAGCTAGAATTTTCTCACTACTTGAAGTTTGGAAAATTAGTAGTTATTCTCAGTTTGTCATCCTTGAGACATCCTTCACTCTCCAGTTACAAACAAGAGATCCAACTTGTTCTAGTACACTGTCTTAATGAAGGCAGAAACACGCACTGACTCATTTCTAGAATGACTTTTACAATAATGTGCATAACTGAAGGGATTTTCTACATAATCCTTGTTAGCCCTGAAATTAGATTCCATACAGTTTCTTGCTCCCCCAAATTTCATGCTGATTAAAGTTAATCACAAATGTTTCTTCAGGGATTTTGGGTCATTTATTTGAATTACATACAGATTTGAACAAAAATGTCATATTTAAATAATAGAGTGGCTTTAAGAAGGCAATAGCTTCTTTTAAATTTTTCTGCCTACAATCAACATTCTTTAGTGGAAATAATACATATTATTAGTTATCCAGAATTATGAAATTCCCTTTTGAGTTCTGACAATAATTTAGAAATTAAATAATTATCTGAATTTATTTAGGTTTTTTATTTTTTAATTTTATTTTAATTTTTAATTATTTAACAGATTCAATGTGATTATTAGATATGATTCTAAGAACATAATGATATTCCCTTCCTCCCCACTCCATCTCTCCCACTCTGTCCCACCCTCCTTCCTACTCTGTCAGTTTTTTAGTTTCTAAGATATTTTAAATTTACATTACAGTAAAAATACTTAATACTTTGTCAAATAAGTTTAACAAGTAAAAAGCAAAAAGACCATAGTTTAGTGGGAAAATAGACAATGGCTATAATCAATACTTAAATGAAAAAATGATCATTTCACTCATATACAGCAAATTAAAGTAATCATTGATCATTAAAATTATGGTAATATAACATTCTCTTTAAAAAAAAACAAAAAGATTTGTTTATTTATTTGAAAGTCAGTGAGTTACACAGAGGCAGAGACAGAGAGAGGGAGAGAGAGAGGTCTTCCATCTGCTCGTTCACTCCCCAAATGACCACAACAGCTAAAGCTGGGCTGATCCAAAGCCAGGAACCTGAAGCTTTTTCCAGGTCTCCCATGTGGGTGCAAGGACTTGGGATGTCTTCTACTGCTTTCTGAGGCCATAGCAGAGAGCTGCATCAGAAGTGGAGCAGCCAGACCTAGAACTGGTGGCCATATGGGATGCTGGCCTTGCAGGCTGCAGCTTTACCAGCTATGCCACAGCACCGGCCCTGTAGTATAACATTCTTAAGCATTTGTAAAAATATAAAACAATGTTTTACAAAACTATATTTACAGCAATACTGATACACATAGACATTAATTTTTACTTGTTTTTAAATTTTAGCTCCCGGGGCCTTTGCTGTGGTCTAAGTGGTAAAGCTGCCACCTGCAGTGCCAGCATTCCATGTGGGCACAAGTTTGCATCTTAGCTGCTCCACTTCTGATCCAGCTCTCTGCTTTGGGCTGAGAAAGCAGTAGAGGATGGCTCAACTACTTGGGCCCCTGCACCCACCTGGGAGACCTAGAAGTTGTTCCTGGCTTCTGTCTTCCGATCGGCGCAGCTCCAGCCATTGTGGCTATCTGGGGAGTGAACCAGTGGATGGAAGACCTTTCTCTCTGTCTCTACCTCTCTCTGTAACTCTTTCAAATAAATAAAATAATAATAAAAAAAAGTCTAAGCACGAGGCCATCACCTACTGCCTCCCAAAATACATTAACAGGAAGCTGTTGGAAGCTGTGTAGCCAAAATTCAAACCCCACTACCCATATATGACTATAAACCTATATTTCAATCATCTTTAAGTAACAGGTTACATTGTAAATTGACTTTCAAAAAACATTTTATGAAGGTCCTTGGAGGTAGCTGATGGATCGTTTTATAAGATTATAAGTAGGAGTATGTCTTTGGAACCCTGAGTTGCCATGTGTTATTTGTTTGTTTTTCTAAAAATTCTGTTTGCTGGGTGATTTATGTTTGGTACAAATAAGCTTTAACATGAAACTTTATAGTTGCATAATTTCCCTCCACATTAATGTTGTCTGTTTCAGCAGACCCTCTCCACTCCACCCTTATCTGCTATTAAAACTTGGAATATCTTGTAAAGCAGGCAGAAATTTGAGTCTCTTTGAGAATAAAATGGTAAATAAACTGTGAACTTCATCTGAATTATGATGCTGGCAAGTATTTCCAAAGTATTATTTATTTGCAACAGAAGTCACAGAAGTCTATCTATTTTATAAATATCAGATACCTAGAACTGTTAAAATGATCTCAGAACCGGTTGATTCTTTCCTTATGAGTTTTACTGTCTATTTCATATTAGACCAAAAAGCTACTGTGCTACAGTGAGGCAAAACAATTGAGCTACACTTGGTAGTGTATTGTCTCAGAGGGAATGGAGTAAAGATAAAAATGGACAAAAATAATAATGTTCGAATAGGTAGATACATTTATTATGATTTGGGCATGACACAATATATGTCTGTATTGAAACAATACCCAGTACAACATAAATATGTGCAATTTTTATTTTAGTTAAAAGTGCTAAGGAGATTTTTAAAAACTTAGAAAAGACACAAGTACATGAAAAATAAAGATCAACTAATTACAATATTTTCATTTGCATTCTCAATAACATCCTGAGAAGCACTGCAAAATTAAGTCGCAAAAAACATTAGAGGAAAAAGAGACAGAAGCAACAATATGTAAATAGAGAGAAAACGAAATCATGCTTGTTGAGCAGTTAACCTGCCTGGTCCCATATCCATCTTGTCACATTTAATCCTCACCAAAATTTGGAAGGGAAAGTTTAATCATTTGCAGATGAGAAAATCCAATATCAAAAGGATTAGGCAATTTACCCTGAAGCACGGTGTTCTCAGAGAATGGAACTATGATTTCTTTTTGTTAAATAGACATATTCTAGCATAACTTTACAATTTCCTGTTACTTTATTTTACTAAATATTTTGGAGCTATGTTGTTATAGATCTTCCCTGAAATTGCCATTAGCATAGTAATTTATCACAGTCTAACTTGGATTAGTATGAATTCAATTAAGTAATACACTAATATTTTCTACTACACAGTTACTTATCTATTCTTTATGCTATTTTTTCACATACTAAATATTTATAATTGTATGATCATTGAGTCAAATTTGAAATCACTATACTTTATTCAGTTCACTTGTTCTCAAAAAGTTAGATAGAAAAAAAATTAAAAATAAAAATATGGGGTCGGCACAGTGGCTTAGCAGGTAAAGCCGCTGTATGCAATGCCAACATCCCAAATGGGTGCCCGTTCAAGTCCTGGCTGCTCCACTTCCAGCCCCGCTCTCTGCTATGGCCTGGGTAAGCAGTAGAAGATGGCCCGAACTGTACCTACATGTGAGATTCAGAGGATGCTCCTGGCTCCTGGCTTTGGATCAGCTCAGCTCTGGCTGTTGTGGCCATCTAGGGAGTGAACCAGTGATGGAAGACTTCTCTGTCTCTGTCTCTGCCCCTCTCTGGCTTTGTAGCTCTGCCTTTCAAATAAAATAAATAAATCTTTAAAAAATAAAAATAAATTTATTTTTCATAACATATACAGTTATTTTTTTAAATATTTGAGAGTTATAGAGACAGAGTGAGAAACAAACAATGGACAGAGATAATTCACATCTTTTGAGTCACAGGTGAAATGCCTGCAATGGCTGAGTATGGGCTGAGGCCTGTTTTGGGGGCTAGAAACTTAATCCAGTTCTCTCAATTGTATGGCAGGGACCCAATTACTTGAGCCCAGGTTCTGCACTGGCAGGAACTGGAATCAAGTGTGGAGCCAGGGCAGGAACTAGGCCACTGAGATGTGGAATGTGGATATGTTTAGTGGTGTCTTAATTTTGAGGCCAAATATCTACCCTTATTGTTTTTAAAAGTATTATTGTTCTTTATTTTTTCACATAATGTTGAATAACTGGCTGGTGTCATTTACTTTTCCTTTGACATTTCTTATAGGACGTGTCTGCAAGAATTGAACTCTCAGATTCTATTATATGGATAGTCCAGGCTAAAGCCAAGTGCCCAGAACTCCATGTGGGTCTTCCTTGTGGGTGGCAGGGGCCCAAGCACTAGAGCTGTCATTTGTTGCCTGCCAGAGTACATCAGCAGGAAGCTAAACTGGAAGCAGAGCAGCCAGAACTGGAAAGAGCAAGCCAGTAGGGCATGTGCACATCATACGCATCTTCTTGACCTGCAAAATATTGCTCACCTCAAAATGAAATTATTTAGTGGAATCGCCAATGTTGTCCCAAAAGATATGCCAAATAATGATAATTCTTTGAAAAGAGGCTTCCATAACGTTTGAGTTCTGTTTTGTATCCTCCTAATGGTGAATTTTCAAGCCTATCATTGATATAGAGCTTTATAAGACGATGACAAAGGCTGATTAAACCACTACAAAGGTTGGACTGAGGTCCAACTCGTTTTCTTAAAAACACAGAATGGGTTCCTGTAAGTCCTTAAAGATTTCCAGAACATTAAAGAAGGTTGATTCTCATTATTTTTGCAAGTATTTTTATTGTTTTATGATGGAGTGAGTTTTGTAGACTCTATTTGTTAATATACCAAGTGGCACAAATATGATCTTGGAAAGATGTCTCACTGAAAGAAGACACAACTACAAAGTAAGTAAAAATTTCAATATAATTTTACAATGTTAAAATTATTTTTTCTCATCAATTCTCATGTTAAAGTAATACTAAGAGAACATATTCACGTAATTCATAGATGCGATTCTAAGAAAAATTTCTTCTCCTCCTCTATCCCCATAACCTTCCCTCCTTCCTCTTTACTCATTTTTCTTCCTCCCTTCCCTAATTTTTGAGATGACATATTTTTAATTTACATTATAGTCAAAGGCTTAATGTTCCACCAAATAAAATATTCAACAAGTAACTTGTAAAAAGATCCTAGTTCATCAGGAATAGAGAAAAGGGCTAGAAACAAGAATCAAATAACTTATGACCATTCCATTCATATACAGTGAATTTTAAAATAGTCACAAATAATCAAAACTATAATAGTATCTTTTAAAATAAAAATATAATAATTATAATTTTCAGATATATTACCTAATGTGTTAACAATTAACTTTAGCAATTTAGTAAGTGAATAAAATTAATAATTATAATAATTAAATATTAAATTGTAGTATATTGTTGAAATTGGTTTGCTAAAGACATAAAATAAAGTTTGACAAAGCTATATTAGTTTATCCAGAAAAGAACTGAAACAACTGTAGTGTGGTCATCTGACTTGGATAAAATTAGCCAGTAGACTTCAAATCTTCATGGACATGCGTACTTCTGACATCTCACTCCACCCCTCCAGTCTTTCCCTAACTCTTCCTCAGGTTCAGACTGAATTGAGACTGGACTGTGTAACATGTTAGAACTGCAGGTTAGCAATCAATATCACCAACTCATAAATATCAAATCTCTTTTTATAAAGATTTACTTTTTATTTATTTGAAAGAGTTATAGAGAGAAGAAGAGAGTCAGGCAGAGGGAGAAAGAGATCTTCCATTCAATGTTTCATTCCCCAGATGGACACAACTGCTGGGACTGAGCGAGGCCGAAGACAGGGGCCCAGAGCTTCACCAATTCTACCACATGGGTGAAGGGACATGAGGACTTGAGCCATCTTCTGCTGCTTTCCAGGAGCATTAGCAGAGAGCTGGATCTTTAGTGGAGCAGCCAAGACTCGAACTGGAACACATTTTGGATGCTGGCACAGCAGGCAAAGGCTTATCCTGCTATGCCACAGCACTGGCCCAGGAATTCTCTTCTATTGACAAGTTTAAAAAATTTTCTCTTGGAGGTCAATGTTATGATGTAACCCAGTAAAACTGCCACCTGCGATGCTGGCAACCCATATGGGTGCCAGTTCATCTTCTGGCTGCTCCACTTCCAATCCAGCTTCCTGTTAATGGCCTGGGAAAAGCAGATGCAGATGTTCCAGATATTTGGGCCACTGCCACCCATATGAGAGACCTGGAAGAAGCTCTGGACGCCTGGGGTTTTGGTGTGGCCCAGCCCTGGCCATTGCAGCTATCTGGGAGTAAACCAGAAAGGATAGAAGATTCTCTCTCTCTCTCTCTCTCTCTCTCTCTAACTCTGACTTCCAAGTAAATAAATAAATCTTTAAAAAAGAAAATAATTTTCTTTAGGAATCAATGTTGAATTGTAGCAAATGTGTTTGTAGCAACCACTTATTATAATGTTTCTTCCTTAATGGGTAACAGAATGTTATTAAATTTCCAATTACCAAACATTATTATTGTCTTAAGTTTTTTTTTTTTTTAATTTTTCTAGTCAATGATGAAAATAGCCAAGATAATACTATGGATTTTAATTCCCATCATTTATCCACCATTATAATTGGAGTATAAACTTTTGTTTTGGTCTAAATAATGTGCCAAACACAGGCAAGTTGTCCAAAATAGCATGCAACTAATGATGTCCATCTTAGCTTTGGTGTTCATACAGAATCAGTTGTGCTTTCATGATTATAATTGTTCAATTTCTTTTTATAATTTAAATATATATAATCTGGTCTTTGTTACTTTCAGAATATTTTCTTCTTACTCAGTACTGCATCTGGTGTACTTAGTACAAAGTGCTTGATATAAATATAATGATACTACTATTCCTTAAATGAATAGTGACTTTGCCCTAGCTCTTTCATCCAAGGTAATGCACCTTTCCTAGACATCCTTTAGAATCTTTATTTTGTCTCCCACTTCATTTATTTTATGTCCAAAGATGATTTCTATTAACATTTTAGTATATTTCTGAAAAATATATCTAAAAGAGTATTTTTATAAATTTTCTGTTTAGCTCTCATTATCACTCGATATTATCTCGTATGTTTATTTCATTAGCTGAGTAGTGTCTATCCAGTCAACCAGAATGTAAATTCCAACAAAGCAGGGCTTTTGTTGTGTTCAGTACTGAGTCTGGAGTGTCTCACTTGGTGGATAGCAAATAATATCAGTTTGTATAAATATTTGTAAATTTCACTGAATTAATTAGTGAATGCATAACCGAATATTCTTTAAAGCTAGGTGGAGAAATACAGAATCAAAGTTTAGCTCATTTTAATAAAATAGAAATTTAAATAAAATACCATCAAATAGATGTTAACACTAAAAGTACAAAATAGCTAGTTGCATATGTTGCAGTAATACATAATATTTTAACATTCATTTTTAAGTCCAAATAAATTATGAGTTCCACCTATTCTGTTTTCATATTTAAAGGACATCAACCTCTACTGTCCTGTGAACTTCTTTTGGGCAGGGCATCTTTTTGTCTGCATAGAATTTGACCACATTGTCCTTCCCTGTATCATGGAAGATATTAGTCACACAAATGGCTGTATAATTAATGAGTCATACTACACTTACACATTAGTTATAACAATTAGAATATATAGTGTCTCATCAAATTAATTTTAATTAACCAACTTGTTTTGTTTGTTCCTTTGCCTGTATGTAGCAGTCGAAATGCGTATGAGTGGAAAGATAACCAGCTATGTTTCCGCCATTCTCTTGTGGTCCAACAGTTAACACATAACTCTCCTGTGCTATTCCTATTCACCAATGACTGAGAAAAACTCAGGAAGCAAGAGGTGGTAATTTGAAAGCACAATTCTACTTGTGTTACTGTTGATGAAGCTATGTTGGATGGTGAGGTTTAATCACACTTAATGGCCTACTAGCATTGCCTGAATTGTGCTTGTTGCCCAAATTAAGTAAGAACACTCCAGGAACCTCAACACTAAGCAGATAGCAGATCAGAGTACACACTTTCATGAGCAGAAAGGCCCAAGAAGTTGGAGAAACAAGATACTGGGCTACAAAACCAGCTCCTCTTCTCAACTCACTAATTGCATCTCTTGGCATGAGAAAGAAGGAATAAGGAAGAGAAGAATAGGGAGAGGCATTCTGTGTGCTCCAACGGATCTAATCACACAGAAGTATAAAAACCACAAGAAATGAGTTCCTTTTCCTTTCCAATTATTTTTGATATTTTAAAATAATAAAATATATAATTCTTTTTTTTTTTTTTGACAGGCAGAGTGGACAGTGAGAGAGAGAGAGAGAGAGAGAGAAAGGTCTTCCTTTGCCATTGGTTCACCCTCCAATGGTCGCCGCAGCTGGCACACTGCGGCCAGCGCACCACGCAGATCCAAAGCCAGGAGCCAGGTGCTTCTCCTGGTCTCCCATGGGGTGCAGGGCCCAAGCACTTGGGCCATCCTCCACTGCCTTCCCGGGCCACAGCAGAGAGCTGGCCTGGAAGAGGGGCAACCACAACAGAATCCGGCGCCCCAACCGGGACTAGAACCTGGTGTGCTGGCGCCGCTAGGTGGAGGATTAGCCTAGTGAGCCGTGGCGCCGGCCAAGATATAATTCTTAAAAATGATAAGGGTCAGG
The DNA here is from genome assembly GCF_051225735.1 of Oryctolagus cuniculus. Taxonomy (NCBI): domain Eukaryota; kingdom Metazoa; phylum Chordata; class Mammalia; order Lagomorpha; family Leporidae; genus Oryctolagus; species Oryctolagus cuniculus. Next base: position 124,960,763 of record NC_142868.1, read on the forward strand.
ACAAATTTTAGTAACCCTAAAGCTATTACATAACAATTTCAGACTAGACTTTTCTCAGAAATATTGTGGCAATTTTAAATAAAAAAAGACTATTACAGGAAAGTACATTTGTGCATTATATTGTTTTCTATTGTTATGAGACCCTAAATTTAACATTTTATACGATCTACAAGTTTATCTGATCTGGCAATGTTTTATCTTGCTTGATCTGTGCTTTCCTCCCTTATTTCATTGATTTTTTTTTTCTTTTTCTCTTCAGCTTTTATCATATACTTTTATATTAAATGTCTTTCCAAACTCCATAGGAGCCATCATGATGAATCCACAATGCTGCTTGCTTTCAGGAGACTTCTGCATCGTTTCCAGGTGCAAAAGGCTTTTCTTGTAAGTGTTGGGTTATCTATGGGATTTTTTCCAAACAGAACTATCTTCAAAATTAGTAAGATTTTTAAATATGAAGAATTATCTGATTTTCTTAGAAGCATCCAGATAACCTCAAATTTACTTATTAAAGGTAGTGTATTTCTCATTAATAAGTTTCCATGTAAAATATATTTATTTTTTCATAAGCATATCATACCTTAGATGCAAAATAGTATAAAAAGTGTACATTTACCTCCATGAGTCTCATCTATGAAATTTGGTTTGTGAGGAAATGTAATTAAAAGCTAACAACAAAAAGTCATTAGCATTTCAGTCGGTATTCCTAACACTTGCTGAATATTAAGAAACTAGGAGTTTTTAAAAAGTGACTTCCTGGGTTGACCACGTACAAAGCTCCTGGACTGTTTTGTTTTGTTTTTGTTTTTGTTTTTTTTATTTATTTATTTATTTTATTTTTGACAGGCAGAGTGGACAGTGAGAGAGAGAGAGAGAGAGAGAGAAAGGTCTTTCTTTGCCGTTGGTTCACCCTCCAATGGCCTCCGCGGCCTGCGCGCTGCGGCCGGCGCACCGCACTGATCCGATGACAGGAGCCAGGAGCCAGGTGCTTTTCCTGGTCTCCCATGGGGTGCAGGGCCCAAGCACCTGGGCCATCCTCCACTGTACTCCCTGGCCACAGCAGAGGGCTGGCCTGGAAGAGGGGCAACTGGGACAGAATCCGGCGCCCCGACCAGGAATAGAACCCGGTGTGCCGGCGCCGCTAGGTGGAGGATTAGCCTAGTGAGCCGCGGCACCGGCCTCCAGGACTGTTTTGGATATTCAGACATGCTTTGAGCATGATATGCCCAAACATATACAAACAACAGAACATATTGACATGAAGTTTCCTGTCCTAGCTAAACCTTCAAAAGTCCTTCTAAATTTATTTCCTATGATTTGTTTTTATGCTTATAAACTAGACATAGTTTTATTTCCATAGGCCATGCAATGTTTCCTTCTAGTACTTAATAGGCAATTTTTAAAAAAAGATTTACTCTGTTTATTTGAAAGGCAGTTACAGAGGGAGAGGAAGAGAGAGAGAGAGAGATGGATCTTTTATCTACTGGTTCACTCCCCAAATGACCACAACAGCTGGAGCAGGACCAGGTGAAGCCAAGAGCCAGGAGCTTCATCCTGGTCTCCCACATGTGTGCAGTGTCTCAGGTACTTGGGCCATCTTTTTTTTTTTTTTTTTTTAGAAAAAGAGATTTATTCATTTTTATTTAAAAGTCAGAGTTACACAGAAGAGAGGCAGAGAGAGATAGAGAGAGGTCTTCCATCTGATGGCTCACTCCCCAACTGGCTGCCATGGCCATAGCTGCACCAATCCAAAGCCAGGAGCCAGGAGCTTCTTCTGGGTCTCCTTCATGGGTACAGGGGCCCAAAGACTTGGGCCATCTTCTACTGCTTTCCCAGACCATAGCAGGGAGTTGGATCAGAAGTGGAGCAGCCAGGTATTGAACCGGCACCCATATGGGATGCGGGCGCTTCAGACAGGGCATTAACCCACTGCGCCACATCGCCGGCCCCCTGGACCATCTTCTGTTGCTTTCCCAGGAGTGTTACAAGGGGGCTGATCAGAAACAGTGTACGTGAGACTGGAATCAGTGCCCATATGAGATACCAGCATTGCCGATGGTGGCCCAACCCATTACATCACAATTCCAACCTCTTACATAAGTAATTTATTTCTACATGTAATTTCTGTACTTCCAAATGATTTTAATATTTTAATTCTTAATAACTTTTTTCTATTTTTGTCATTAAAATTTCCTTGGTACTTTTAATGAAGGGTAAAGATATAACATATAAGCTGCTATTGATCCTGTCAATATCTTTTCATCTGAAATTAAATTTTTAGTCACATTATATATTTTATTTTGATTTAGTAATCTAAAAGAAGAAAAATAGACCTACCTATTCAAAAATGATAACAATAATTAAAATAATAATACTTTCCATGAATATGGGATAAAATTGAACAGGAGCTAAACATTTGGTCTAGAAAAATAGACATGTCATCAGATTAGAACATTATTTTCACATGAATAATTCAATAACTGTGTTTTAGTGCAGAATGTGATAAATGGCTAAAGTGTAGTAGAATAAGACTGTTTAGTGTTTCATTTACTTTCCCTCTGGCCCAGGATGGAATATCATGATCCTGGCCCAGGATGAAATATAATGATCACATCACTTGCTTGTATAGAAGCCTATGGGAATTCATTAGCAAGTCTGGGTTGAATGGTATTGCTGGAGTAAGTAGATGATGTTTAAAGAAAACAAAGTAAGACTGTGCTCACCTGGTACATCTCATCTGATACAGCAAGTTATGTATGAAATCTACAAGTCCCTTAATATTGTACTATTCTCAAAAAATTGTGAATATTTCTAAAGCACCCCCTTATGCATTATATATGCTATCTTGGATCTGATACATCTACTTTCTATTCTACAATAAATGTGATCCCATGAGAAATGAAATAGCCTCCAAAAGTCCTACTTCACCATCCAGTTTTCAATGTTAACCAATCAGGACCGAGCACGTGCCACAAACTTGCATTTCTAATTTCAATAGCAAACCAGAAAGGGAACATGGTGGGAACTGTCCCTTTAAAATATAGCCCACTTCTTTATCCCTTTATTCCTTCTGAACACACTTCTGCTTTGTACCAAACTCTCCACAGTTCACAAATTGCTTCTTGAAATAAAGCATGCCTTTTATTTAGAATTATTTTCTGATAAATTTTTGTTTGCACAGAACTTATCTTGTTAACTACACATATCTTTACAGACTTTAAAATACATGTTTATGTATGTCTATTATATGTATGTGTAATTATTTAACATTATCCTGGAACTATATTGAGCCATAGAGTACATTAGGTGACTGATTTCAAATAATCATTGGAGACTTGATTGAGTTTGGCCATTCAGATCTGTATGTGAAATACGAAGCACAGGATCTTAGCATCTATGTGCTCACTTAGGTCTAGATTCTTCATTTTTCCAAAAGAAGAAATACTGGTATTAAAAAATCTCTAACTCATTTTGATGATGAATATCAAAAATATCTGCAGCTTTGAAAATCTAAGTAGAAATACCCCTAAAAGCAAAATGATTCTCTACCTAAACCTTCAGCTGTTCACTGCAAGATTTCTTTTTTTATGGGGCTTTAAATTTGGGCCTCTCAACATCTAAACAGCCATCACCATCAACTCATTTACACAGTAAAAACTTTTTAATCCTGAAGTTACTCACTTTTCATTCTGCTTGTTTCTCAGCAAAGCATTTATCTGTCGTGTTCCTCCAAACCCAATGACTATATATACAAATGAATAGTATATTTTCATTTCTTACATAAAAATGAGTAATACTTAAAAATGAACATATTCTGAGGTATGGAGTGATAATTATATGTACACCTACAAATATGTACATACATATATATGTATATATGTATATATATATATATATAATGACCAAATCAACGTAATTAACACTTCCATCTCAAACACTTTTCATTTCTTTGTGTTGGGGAAACTAGGAATTCTTCTACTTTTTTATGATATATTGACATATTTCTTATTCTTTTGAACTATTTTAACATCTTGCATTTTTTGTTAAATTTTTCTGATATGTTTTTATGGAAACACTTTAGTCTACAATAATAAATCACTTTTATTTTTGAATATGAAATTACAATTTAAGTAGCAGCTCTTGCAATCTGGGTTCTTAATATACCTTTCTCCAGTACAAAGAAATATTAATTCTCCAAGAAATGTAACTTACCACTAATAGATAATTGTACTTAGGAATATATCTCACAAATGGAAATTGCACAAGAATTTGTTTTAGGCAGTGATACCACTATGATACCCCTTCAGTGACATGCATGAAATGATACTCAGATAATCATTTCATGTTATTTGTCCAGTTTGGTGTACTATTTGCTGCAGGTAAAATTTCTTCTAGTATGTGGCTTAACTAACCACTTGACATTTCTAATATTTTAAAAGCTTCTTGAAAGATATGTAGCAATGTTGATTTATTCATTATGATTAAGAGTTTCAATCAATTCATGAATTTTCAGGATGGCTTCCCTTAGCTCTCCCTAATTCACCTTTAGGCAAGTAAATGGGGATGGGAAAAGGGGCCAATTATACAGTTTTAATTTATAATAAACTGAGAAGGAACTCATCAATATAAAGAACAAGATATGGCATAAATCGATATTGATGTGTTAGTTTCTGATTTATTAGAATATATCATTATTATAAAATCATAATCAATAAGGGTCTGAGCCGGCGCCGTGGCTCAATAGGCTAATCCTCCACCTTGCGGCGCCGGCACACCGGGTTCTAGTCCCGGTTGGGGCGCCGGATTCTGTCCCGGTTGCCCCTCTTCCAGGCCAGCTCTCTGCTATGGCCAGGGAGTGCAGTGGAGGATGGCCCAGGTGCTTGGGCCCTGCACCCCATGGGAGACCAGGAAAAGCACCTGGCTCCTGGCTCCTGCCAGGATCAGCGCGGTGCGCCGGCTGCAGCGGCGGCCATTGGAGGGTGAACCAACGGCAAAGGAAGACCTTTCTCTCTCTGTCTCTCTCTCTCTCACTGTCCACTCTGCCTGTCAAAAAAAAAAAAAAAAAAAAAAAAAAAAAAAAAAAAAAAAAAAAAAAAAATAAGGGTCTGATTTGTTCTGTGTTAAAGTGAGACTATGCATCACGAAACTTAATTTCTTATTTCTGTTAATAATGTGATTGTCTTTTTTCATGCTTGAGGTAGAATATTGACATATTCTGAATTTTCCTAATGACATTAGAAGATAGGTTTTTTTTTTTTTTTTTTTTTTTTTTTGACAGGCAGAGTGGACAGGGAGAGAGAGAGACAGAGAGAAAGGTCTTCCTTTTGCCGTTGGTACAACCTCCAATGGCCGCCGCGGCTGGCACGCTGCAGCCGGCGCACCACACTGATCTGAAGCCAGGAGCCAGGTGCTTCTCCTGGTCTCCCACGGGGTGCAGGGCCCAAGCACTTGGACCATCCTCCACTGCCTTCCCGGGCCACAGCAGAGAGCTGGCCTGGAAGAGGGGCAACCGGGACAGAATCTGGTGCCCCGACCGGGACTAGAACCCGGAGTGCCGGCGCCGCTAGGCAGAAGATTAGCCTGTTGAGCCGCGGCGCCAGCCTGGTTTTCATTTTTATTAATAGCACCATTTTTTCTTCCAGGTACCCAGGCTTAAAATGACCATCATCTTGAATTGTTTTATTTGTCATATTTGGACAATGAGCAAAGACCCAAATTTCCCTTTAAAATGTATCCTTAATTTTCTTTCTTTTCCATTTTTAGTGCCAGTGCACTAGTTACAAGGCATATTTTCAAATAAAAAATACATATCAAGTTGCTCATCAACAGTAAGGGTGAGGGCTGATCAAGTCACCGTTTCTCATAGTGTTCATTTCACTTTAATAGGTTTCCTTTTTGGTGCTCAGTTAGTTGTCACCTATCAAGGAGAACAAGTGGTATTTGCCCCTTTGGGATTGGCTTATTTCACTCAGCAAAATGTTTTCCAAATTCCTAACAGGGATCACTTTTCAGTTAAAATATAAACACCTAAGAATAATTGTGTGTTAATTACAGAGTTCAACCAAAGGTACTAGAACAAAAAAAAATACTAAAATGGATAAAGTATTACATTGTGCATCAACCGTCAGGACAAGAGCTTTTGATGAGCAACTTGATATGTTATCCCTCTTAGTATTGTTTTTGTTTGTTCTACTTAATACTTTTGGTTGAATACTGTAATCAATACACAATTCTTCTTAAGTGCTGAAACTTAACTGAAAAGTGATCACTGTTAAATATAGGAGTGGGAATAAGAGAGGGATGAGATGTGCAATTCGGGACATGCTCAAGCTGACTTACCTCAAACGGTAGAGTTAGAAACATACCAGGGGATTCCAATTCAATCCCATCAAGGTGGCATGTACCAATGCCATCTCACTAGTTAAAGTGATCAATTTCTGTTCACAATTGATCATAATGATAGGACTAAGAACCAAAGGGATCACAGAAACAAGACTAGTGTCTGCAAATACTAGCTGATAGAATCAAAAAGGGAGAGAATGATCCAACATGGGAAGTGAGATACACAGCAGACCCATAGAATGGCAGATGTCCTAAACAGCACTCTGGCCTCAGAATCAGCCCTTAATGCATGCAGATCTGGCTGAAAAGCCCATGAGAGTATTTCAGGCATGGAAAGCCAAGACACTCTGGAAAAAAAAAAAAAAAAAACACCTAAATGAAAGATCTCTGAAAGTGAGATCCCAGTGGAAAGAACGGGTCATCAAAGAAGGAGGTACCTTTCTCTGAAGGGAGGAAAGAACTTCCACTTTGACCATGGCCTTGTCTAAATATGCTCAGAGTCGGTGAACTCAGGGGGCTTCCATAGCCTTGGCAGCTCATGACAAGAGCCTAGGGTGATTACTGAGGCCATAAACAAGAGTGTCAATTTGTTAAGTCAACAACAGGAGTCACTGTGCACTTACTCCTCATGTAGGATCTTTGTCCTTAGTGTGCTGTGCATTGAGATTTAATGCTATAACTAGTACTCAAACAGTATTTTTCACTTTATGTTTCTGTGTGGGAGCAAACTGTTGAAATCTTTACTTAATATATGGTAAACTGATCTTCTGTATATAAAGAGAATCGAAAATGAATCTTGATGTGAATGGAAGGGGAGAGGGAGTGGATAAGGGGAAGGTTGCGGGTGTGAGGGACGTTATGGGGGGGAAGCCATTGTAATCCATAAGCTGTACTTTGGAAATTTATATTCATTAAATAAAAGTTAAAAAAAGGCATATTTTCTCATATTTAAACCTTAGGAAGCTATTAACTCTTATTCTCTCTCTATCTCCTCCATATTTGTTTTTTCCCCTTCAAGATTTGTTTTCCCCCGACATACCTCCAAACTGCCTTACCTATATTGTCAGAATCTAAGTTAGTTCTCATTTCATTTTCCTTATTTTATCAGTGGCATTGACTCAGTTGATCATGTATTCCTTGAAATCATTTTCTCATTTCACTTTCAGGTAAATATCACCTTTGGTCTTATCCTAGCATTTTCACTGAGTTGTTTTCTGGGCTTTTTCCTTGCCATCTCTCAAACCTCTAAGTATATGGCTTCATACCGACTCATTTCTTCTCTTGTTTGCCCACTCTGAATGATCTTATCTATTCCAAAGACTTTACAACTTTATAACCTATCCATATGCTGAGAGCATCCAAATTTAAAAGTCTCTGGACTCCACTCTTGTTGATTTAAATATATATATTTCTTTCCACTTAGTTTTCTAATAAAGAAATCATATTTCTTTGTCCAAATTTCAATTCCTTCAATCTTTTTTTTGCCTTATACTCTAATGTTATCCATGAACTAATGCTTTCAGCTATAAATTTGAGATAAATGTTTAGTCTTACATTTTCTCACTGCTACAATGTAGTTATTATAGTCTGAATCACTGTTGTATTCATCACTGTTATAATCAATAATGATTCACTGTTGTCTGAATCATTATTATATTCCTTTCCTATTCAATCTTCTTTCATTTCTGTCCCCTTATATTCAATACCCCTTATAGACCATAATCTTTTCAAAGTACAAGTTATGCTGTGACATTTCTAGTTTCAACTGCCTCCAAAGGCCTCATATTGCTCAAAACAAAAAAATCAAATAAACTAAGTACTATAATCTCCCTATCCTCTGATATCTCCATGTATTGATTAGAATTCTTCAGAGAACAAAGACCAATAGGATGGATGGATGAATGGATAGATAGATAGGTAGATAGATAGATAGATAGATAGATAAAAACAGGATCAATTAGTGGAATTGGCTCACATGGGTATAAAGGCTACCAAACCTCATAATGTGCCATTTACAAGTGAAAACCATGGAACCCAGTAGTGTGGCTCTGTCCAAGGACAAAGCCCAGAGAATCAGAGGAGCCATTTGTGTACTTCTTAGTCTAAAGCTAAAGGCCCGAGAACCTGGTAAGATATTAGTATTCATCCTGGAGTCTGAAGGCCCAGGACAGGAAATAGAAAAAATCTTAGCTCCAAAAGAGAGTGGGGTAGAAGGAATTCACCTTTTAAAGCATTTTTTATTTTATCTTGACCCTCAGCCATTTGGGTGGTGCTTGCTCACGTTAGTTGAAGGCAGGTCTTTCTTACTGAATCCACTGATTCATTCGCCAATATCTTGCTGAAACATTCTCACAGACATTCCCAAAAGCAATGTTTTACCAGCTATGTAGTATCCCTTAATCCTGTCAACTTGAGAATTAAATTGGTCATTGCAGCCTGCACTGTGTCCTAATCATTCACCAACCTCTCCCCTTGGTTTCAGATATTTTGATCTTCTTGTGTTTGCTTAGTATTTCAAGTTTGACCTAAACCTAAGTCTTTTTCATTTGTTCTTTCAAGAGATACTAGTTGGGGCCAGAGCTGTGGCACAATGAGTTAAGTCATCCCCATATGGGCACAGGTTCAAGCCTGGCTGTTCCACTTATAAACCAGCCTCTTGCCAATGTACCTGGGAAAGCAGCAGAGAATGGTACAAGTCCTTGAGTCTCCATATGAATGTGGGAGACTGGAAAGAAGTCCTGGCTCTTGGCTTTGGTCTAGTCAAGCACCAATTGCTGTGGCAATTTGGGGAGTGAACCAGCAGATGGAAAATCTCTCTCTCGCTCTCCTTCTTTTATCTCTTTGTAGCACAGCATTGCAAATAATTTTTTTAAAAAAAGAGATACTTTTTTAATTTTTAGCACTCCCTTTGATTCTTAGACTTTCCATATATCAGGTTACATTATCCAAATATATTTGAATATTGTCGATTTTTTCAATGACAGTCCTTAAAATATTAATTATAGTTATTTTGATTTTCAGATCTGATTATTCCAACATTTTATTGGGCATGAATCTTGTCCAGTTGATGTCTCTATGTCTTCTTTTTTTTTTCCTTTTTATATGCTTTGTAACTTTTTTAGTAAAAAAAATAGACTTATAATGGGTAAAAAATTGAGATATATAGATCTTTATTGTGACTTTGTATTTTTTCTAAAGATTATTTATTTTGAAAGGCAGCATGAAAGGGCAAGAAGGATAGACAGAGAGATAGATTTTTTTTTTTTTTGACAGGCAGAGTGGACAGTGAGAGAGAGAGAGACAGAGAGAAAGGTTTTCCTTTTCCTTTGGTTCATCCCCCAATGGCGCGCTGATCCGATGGCAGGAGCCAGGTGCTTCTCCTGGTCTCCCATGCTGGTGCAGGGCCCAAGGACTTGGGCCATCCTCCACTGCCTTCCTGGGCCACCGCAGAGAGCAGGACTAGAAGAGGAGCAACCGGGACAGAATCCGGCACCCCAACCGGGACTAGAACCCGGTGCACCGGCGCCGGTGGAGGATTAACTTATTGAGCCACGGTGCCAGTCAAGAAAGATCTTACATTTGCTTTTTCACTCCCCAAATAGCTGCAACAGCAGATTTGGACCAGGCCAAAGCCAAGAACAAGGAACTTCATCTATGTCTCCTTTCTGAACAACAGTAACTCAGTAACTTGAACCATCACCCACTGCTTCCAAGGTGCAATAAAATGAGCTGAATCAGAAGCAGAGTAGCAGGGACTTGAACTGGCACTCTGATATAGGATGAAAGCATCCCAATTTATAGCTACAATGGCTGCCCTTAATCACCTTCTTCTTTTTTTTTTTTTAATAATAAAATGCGCATTCTGTTAAAGGAACAGAAACAGACTAAGACAACTACACTCCCCAGGTATTTCACTTGTTATTTTTAAGGTTTCCAATTTTTACTAAAAATATCAGTATCTTTATACAAGATAGAATGATTACTCATTATGACACATGCCTCTAATAATAGTACAAGTAATGGTAATAATATGATTGACACTTGCTTAGCAACTGTGTTGAAAATACAGCAACACCATTCAATATAAATTTTGGGAAGTATTCTTATAGAAACATTGAAAAATATAATATATTCAGAAAACTTTTTCTTTGCCAATCAATTATTTTAAAATCCAACAAAAATTATTTTCATAAAGAATGTACCTGAGTCCTCATAACCTTTTTTTATACTTTTATCTTATAGTTAGCCTTAACTTTCAATTTCAAAGATAAATAAGAAATCTAGATAAAATATATCATGTTATACTTTGGGCCATTGCCTGAATCATATTGATAAATAAGGACAACTGTTATATCACCATACATACTAACATGTTTTCCTGCACATTTTTATATGAAAAAATTAACTAAGGTCTGCTACATTAATTTCAATATAACTTGCAAGAATGAAACATTGCTATCTCTATAATTATGAATAAAGGCCATCATTCTAAGATCTGGGATAAGTCTGTATCTAAACACTATATATATAAATATATATACACACACTTATATTATATATACACAAATGTATATATAGTTTATATTATATTTTTTCACAGTGAGAAATGAGGATATCCAGGGCTTTATTTTGTAATGCAGAGGCCATACTGTGGCCCCAACCCTACTTCCCACCCTGCACTTCTTAAATGTTTATCATTCTAAGAGACCCAGCAATCCCCTTCATGACCTTTTGAAGATCCTTGAACTAAAAAATTATACCCTTATTTCTCTTAAACAGATCAATAGCATTACTTACAGAATTCATTTTACATAGATAGCAAAAGTTATACTAACATTTTCACTAAATTAACTTTATATTTTCCTTGCTTCAGTTTCATTGCTAAACATAGTCACGATGCCTTCTGGTTCTCATTTTCTTGGTGCTCACAATGTCCTTATCTTTCTCTGGATCTTCTGCATGTCTCTTGATATACCTCGTGTTACTCTCTGCTCAGATTTACTCTCCACAGAGTCTGCACCAGGCTGGAGATTAATCTTTCTGGATCTCAAACTCCTTAACTGTATGTTCAGTTACTCCTTTCTGATTCTTCATGGAGAATTTTATTTATAGTGTCACAAGTTATGTTGTGAGACTTTATTTATTTATTTGGAAAGAGCTATAGAAAGAAGGAGAGACAGAGAACTTCTATACACTGGTTTACTCACCAGATGACTTCAGCTGCCGGGGCTGGATCATACAGAAGCTAGGAGCCAGGAGCTGCCTCAGGATCTCCCAAGTGGGTGGCAGGGATTCAAGCACTTGAGCCATCACCTGCTGCTTTTCTCAGGCCATTACCAGGAGCTGTAGCAGAACGGGAGCAGCCAGGACTAGAACCGGCACCAGTATGGAATGTTGGCATCACAAGTGGGAGCTACATCACAATGGTGGCTCTTAATGCAATATTTTTAAAAAATCTCATGATGATTTTTTTAAAGCTAAACACAAGAATATTGACAAAGTCTATTAACAGTGAATGCCTGTGGAGAGCAACATTTGGGGTTGATTCTTGAAAAGTTTCAGTTACACATATTAGTAGCATATGCATACCAGGATGCACCACAACCCTGGTCTCATATGAGCAGTCTCCAGTAGATGGGAGTTTAGAGTTATCCAGCTTAGATGGTAGGCTGTTCCTACTGTATGATGTAGCTGTAGGCATCAGGCTAAGGTGTCCTGTAGTGTTCTTTTCTTTGTTGTGGGAAACAGGTTTGCTCAGCTAGATTTATTTCAAGAGGCATGAGAAGATAATTAAAGCACAGGCATAGATAATGTGCAAAATGAATGCAAGGATTACTTAAAGAGATTAAAGAGATAGTACACAATCAGAAGTGACTGAGGGCAGCCGCATCCAATTTCCCAGTTACCCTTTTATTGGGTAGGGAATGGTGGTTGGGTGGGAAATCAGTGCGCTTTGTTGCATACAGGTGGTTACCATGGTATCTTGTAGGTGATAAGACTCAGGTGCATGATGGAAATGGGTGTGCAGAACCTGAAGTCATGTTGGCTCCTCCTTATCTTTTGTTTTTCCATAAAGACTCTTTAAATAGGATTTGAGCTTTGTAGTTCTTTTTTGCTATAGTCTCCTATTTTTGTGCCGGAACCTGATGATTGTGATGTTAAAGTCTGGAAGGTAGGGGGTGGCAAGGAGGAGAAATGTTATGTAGTACTGTGATTAGGACTCACTGAAGGGGCCTATACTCCTGGGCTGTGTCTTTGCCCTACCATCCCCACTTAGTAGAACTTCTTGCCCCATCATCCCCACTTAGTTGTCTTAGGAAGACTTCTTAAGATTTGATGTTGGATATTTGCCATACTCCCAAGCATGTTGGGCAATTGTCAAACCTATTACTAAAGCACTGATAAAGTAGTTTCCCTCAAGGGCAGAAGCTGATTTGGGCATATTTCAAATGTGTTACTTTTCCCATCACCCTGCAGCAAATCAATGGTATTTTTCTCTTCTATTTTCCCTAAACCTGAAATAATTCCTGGCAGAAAAACTCACAAAAGCACAAAAGCGTGGGGATTTCCTTACGTCTGGACCTATGCGAATTTTTAATCAGCCAGGCTAATCTTAGGTGAATTGGTCTATTATTCCTTGTTTTCTCAGTTGCTGGCTCTAGCAAATACTTCTGCTCCCAGGCAGCTGTGACTGTGTATATGTGACTGGTGACCCTTTGCTCTGTGAACTCAATTTTATGATGGATTAGGAATAGCTGATTCTCTGTTCATTAGAGAATTTGTTTAGCCTTTTTTCTATCCTGTTGTGAGGATGAGTCAAACTTTCCTAGCTCCTTTTGAAGTAGGCAGGCATACAGGTTAAAATCAATTACATTTGTGAGCTGGAAGACCACGCCTTCACCACGCCCCTGTGTAACCTCATGCCCCTACCTGGCCACACCTGGGTGCCCACCAACCAGTCAGGTTAATTAACCACTCCCCTTTGGAAGTGGATTAAAAGCCTGGGACACAGTGTGTCCTGGCCCTTCTGTTTTCCCTGGCCTCTTGCCAGGAGGGTGCTTGCTGTAGCCCTGCGCCTCCAGGGCATGTGGCCTTTGGACCACCCACCCTAGGCTTCCTGGCTAGATGCTCCTCCCCATGGCTGGTTCCTGGTGCTTGGTATGAACCTAGATGTACCTCTCTCTTAAGTAAAGCTCTCACTCCCCTGCGCACCTTTCCCACTAAATAAAGGCTTAAAATGTACCATGCTGCCTCATTTATCTGTGCCGGTATTTAGAATTCTTCTCTAAATATTAGGCAAGAACCCTCTTGGGCTTATTAATATTGGGAATTTATTAGTAAGTGTTAGGGTGCAAAAAGCCCACCGCCCAAGGAACGACTCCAAGAGACTTTTTTCTCTCATGCAACCAGCAAAGGGTTAAATTTATTGATCCAACATGTTGGGGCCCTCTGACAAGGACAGAGGAGCAGTGAGGAACTACAGCATAGGGTTTATAAAGGCAAAAACCGCAAAATCGGGAGGAGGGAGAGAATACACGGTTGCTAAGCGGTTGCTAAAATCTTACAATCAGCAATTATGATCTTAAGACATAGACAAATCACATCTTTATTATTAGCCCAGGTAACCCAGGTGCAACCTTTCTACTTTTAAGCTTGAGCAATCATGCTAGGGGGTTTTTGTGCGTTGCTAAGGGTGATGTAGTGCACTGCTATTGTCCGACTATTTGAGATCATAGTTTCAGACCAGAGTCTCACGATGGGGGGGGGGGGGTGTTTTCCCAGAATGCAGTCTCAAGTGCTCCAAAATGGAGTCCCTACTGTCAAGGTGCTACTTTACTCTGTCTTATTTTCACAGCTGCACCAGGAAGGTTTAAACCTGTAAGCTTAAGCTTAACTTTTTACACCCGCACATATACAATTTTAACTCATCATAAGCATAAGGTGAAATCATATGGCACTCCAAATTCCGGTAGCACATGTGGCACCCCAGATAGCACTTCTGGGGAACTTTAAGGGGCCACATTTTTGGTGTAAATTTTAGGGGGTCATTGTCCGATTTCACTTTTATGAGAATCAGAATCCTACAAACTTCATGTTGTATCTCAGAAAACTTTTCTTCATTTTTTTGTTCATCTTAAAGAGATTCTGTTTCTGATTACTCCCTCAATGCTTTGGGTATTCAGTTCCTTATTCCCCTCCAAGAAGTCATACATATTGGGCAGTATCTAGGGAAGCCTGAATCCAGATTTCCTAGTTAGAGTCTTCACATAATTCCTTTAAAATAAGTGTCTTTGTAAGTTTTATTCACCCCCAACCCAATTCTTCTTATCTCTGTTTTGCCTCCTCGGACCAATTGCCACAATTTTTTCTCTTTAGACTGTTTACCTGAGAGCAGACATCAGTCCACTGTATGCCCCAGAATACCAGAGGTCAGGTCCCCATATGTGGCCTCTCACTAAAACGAAGAACCCGGTGTGCCGGTGCCGCAAGGCAGAGGATTAGCCTAGTGAGCCGCAGCACCGGCTCATTTTTGTTCTTATTGAAGTCTCATTTTAACTGTACATTACAAAAACAAAAGTTATTATCATTAATGTTAATATATTATTAACCTGTCATTAGGTGAGTATTTTGTACCATTTTGATATGCCTATGTATACAGTAATTCTCTGAATATAACAGATACACTGGAAATTTTATGTTATCAAATTGAGATTTGCCAATGTATTAGAATCTTTTATTTCTAATAGATTTCAGGATTTTTTTATTGATTTTATTTTTTTAGTTGAAGGATCATATAATCAATTTGTATAAACAATTTTGTATCCTTTCTACTATGCTTAGTCATAATAATTTTTCACTTTCTTTTCCATAATAAATTAGGAAGAAAATTGGAACAGCTGAGAAAAGTTAAATTGATAATTTAATTCAGATTGGATAGAATTATAAATCCATTTATTTAATATTTGACACATTGCATTTGACACTTTCCAAGAATTTCTCATTAAAATTATTATTTTTAATTAGAATACATATAATTAACAATTAATAATAAACAATTATTGTCTCTATTTTTTAAAGTCATTATTTCTAATGGTCTAGCAAAGTATACTAGAAAATGAAAGCCTGCTTCATTAATGTAAACTTTGGGAATGGTGGGTGATGGTTCAAGTATTTGGGTTACTGCCACTCATGTCTGAGACCTGGATTGGGTTCCTGACTTTCAGCTTCAATCCTACTTAAGGATATTTGGGGAATGAACCCACAAATAAAATATCTCTCTTGCTCTCTCTCTCTCTCTCTCTCTGCCTCTCAAATAAAAATTTTTCAGTAGTTATATATTACAAAAATGAGGATAAAGTTTTTTGTTACCATATTACCTTTTCATTACCATTCTTATCATATTAGAAGAAATAATAGCTAGTACTCATATACTTTTTACTAATCAAGCCAGCAAGAAAGCAAAAAAATCAAAACCCAAATAACCACAGATTAAATTACCTTGGGGAAATACAATGGTATAATGGAAGGGTGTAGAGATCATACGAAGAAATAGATTTAAACTCCTCCATCACTGTTGTGGGGAGCAACTGGGAGCAACTTGGACTAGACTAAGTTACTGGAATTAAGACTTATTCTATGCATTTGCTCTCCCACAATATGGCGCTGAGAAGGGAGGAAACAGCTTCTACACAGCTGCCTCCAGTTCAACCAATAAACAGCAGGACCTGCTCCTGATTGGAGGAGAGCAGCGTACTCGGCGTGTGGGTAGCAGAGTTGGGATTGGTGGAAGAGGACTATAAAGGAGGAGAGAAACAACATGCACCAGGGAACATCTAAGGGGAACATCCGAATAACATCTGAGCAGCCCCCGAGAGAGCCGGCCGGCGGTGTGCCGCTCCCCCGCGGAAGTGGGGAAAGTGGCAGGGGGCCCGCCCCTCCACGGAGGTGGAGGGACAGTAGCCAACCCGGGAAGAACCAGCAGCAAACCCGGGAAGGGCCGAGCAGACAAAAGAACAGCGCAGGGTCCTGTGTCGTTCCTCCACAAAGACGGGGAGCGACATAATGGTGCCGTGACTTGGATATGAAGCCTAGGCAGGGTTTAGTGTCGTTCCTCCATGAAGAGGGGGAGCGACAACTGTTTTACTGGTGACCATGATTCTTCAAAAAAGTTAGAGAGAGGAGGAGCATTCATACCCAAGTTGATTACCACCAGATTAAGGAGGGGGTTTTGAGCAAAGTTCCTAGAACACTGACTACCATATAATGCAAATAGCATGGATTTGAAGAAACTCCATAGATTATTAGCTGTGTAACATTAGATGAATCATTCAGTTTCCTCTTCTATTGTTATAAAATAAGGATAATTATAGTGCCCCTTACATATTTTCAGAAATATGCCCTAGAAGAGTGATAAGTATGTAATAAGTCTTTAAAAGCTAATATTTTTTAGTGAAGTTGAATTACATGGCATTTCTATTCTCTCATGTGATAGATTTTCTCTACTCAACATTATGCTCTGGGAAACCTTTACAAATGGGCCTGATTTAGTTAGATCCCTTCTTCCAAGATGAACAAACCTCCCTTTTCCTCTGATGCTCCTGTATTTGACATTGACTTATTTGTCTCTTTCATTAGTTTGTGAGTTTCTGGGGAGTAAAATTATGTCCTGTTCTTCCTCCTCATATTTAGATTCCATGTATGTTTCATCCAAATCATTTGAAAATGAAATTGGTAGCGGGTCCAGAGCAGTGGCACAGTGGGTTAAAGCCCCAGCCCACAGTGCCAGCACCCTATAGGGGTGTTAATTCAAGTCCTGTCTGCTCCACTTCCAAACCAGCTACTACTAATGCACCTGAGAAAGCTGTAGAGGATGGCCCAAGTCCTCGGGCCCCTGTATTCATTTGAGAAACTGAGAAGAAGCTCCTGGCTCCTGGTCTCGGATGGGCTCAGCTCCAGTCATTGCATCCATTTGGGTAGTGAACCAGCAGATGGAAGACCTCTCTCTCTCTCCATCTCTACCTCTCTCTGTAGCTCTGTCCTTCAAATAAATAAAGTACGTCTTTTAAAAAAATGATATTGGTTACATACCAGGATGCAATATGTTAAACTTAAAATTAGGGTTTATTCTGGGGCTGGTGTGCAAAGCCAGCGTCTGCAACCACAGCAGCCCATATGAGTTCTGGTTCAAATACTGTCTGCTACATTTCCAAATCAGCAACTTGGGGAGTGACCCAGTGAATAGAAGATTTGTCCCTCTGATATCTCTGTAACTCTGCCTTTCTAAGAAACAAAATAAATCTATTTTAAAAAATAGGGTTTATTTTGTTTAAATCTCTTCATATGCACCTTGAATACAATTTTTTTTCTCTTTGTCTTTGAGTTAAAGATCCTATTTTACTCTTTCATGATAGGATGGATGTAATTTTCTGTTTCCCTAGTTAACTCAAGAGGTGATCCTGTCATTTAAAACATATCTGGAAACAATCAAACATCCAGAGGATTGCTAGTTCACTGGTGGTGACCCAGGGCTTCATTGTCAAAATCTGGTTTAGAATTTATCAGAAAAGCTTGAATGCTTTCCAGAATTTTTTATGCAGCATTTTTCTTCCTGAGTATTATAAACTCCAATGCTTCCTTTTAATTGCAGGCCTAGAGCAATATTGGTGGAGTTATGTAAAATCTATATTCACAGTCTTCTTCCATTTTAATTTAAAATAAAGTTAAGATTTCTACTTTCAACTTCTTTTGCTTAAGTAGTAAACTTTGCCATTGAACAGGCAACATTGATCAGCACATTTTGGATGCTGCTGCACTTGATGAGGAATTATTATATCACTCCTAATTAGCTAAGAGCTCAGGCCTATAGCAAAGGGAGACAAAAACAGCATATGAGAGACAAGTGCACTTGATCATCTCCTAATTTTTAGATGAAGATAAAGGATAAGAATAGTCATTTGTCTATGTTAGTAACAGATGTATGACCAAATCCCACGTGCTTACTCAACATTGACATTTATTGATGGGAACTAGGGGTGATGATGATAAATAAAAGATCATATTTCCATCCTGAGGAATCTATGATTGATCTAAAGGAGAAAGCAGAAACTTCACCAAGTACAATAAAATACAGATGATACAAACTAATTACTCAGCCACAGAAAGCAAGATCTGAAAAAGTATCACAGAAAAGATGGCATTTCAACCACTCCTGAAAGAGAAGTAATGATTTACAGCTGACTGGGAAGAGAAACCCATTCCAGAGAGAAAGAAATATATTTGTCAACTCAAGATTAATATTTTTAGTGATATGTTGGAAATTAGGTCTTACAATAGTCTGTTCTAGTAATTACAGGGCTGTGAAAATTGTCTTGATATTTACCTACATGAAACTGAAGATTTCACACATCACAAAATTTATAAAAGATATATTTATTTGAAATGCAGAAACAGAAGAAGAAGGAGGAGGAGGAAGAAGACGATTATGGAGGACAAGGACAAAGAGGAGGAGAAGGTGGAGGAAGAGGAGGAAGGAGAGAGAGAGAGAGAGAGAGAGAGAGAGAGAGAGAGAGAGAGAGAGAATCTTCCATCTTCCATTTCACTCTCCTAAATGGCCACAACCCAACGAGCCAGCACTGGGCCAGGATGAAGCCAGGAGCCAGGGACTACATCTGGATTGGGTCTCCCACATGAGTCTCAGGCACCCAAGTACTGGAGCCATCTTCTGCTACTTCCCAGGCATATTAACATGGAGCTGGATGAGAAGCAGACTATCCAGAACTCAAAATAGCACTCATATATGCGATGTGTGTGTTCTAGGCATGGCTAAAACTTCTGTATGA
This sequence comes from Oryctolagus cuniculus, assembly GCF_051225735.1. Classification (NCBI taxonomy): domain Eukaryota; kingdom Metazoa; phylum Chordata; class Mammalia; order Lagomorpha; family Leporidae; genus Oryctolagus; species Oryctolagus cuniculus. The sequence continues at coordinate 124,979,944 of NC_142868.1, forward strand.
CAATATCCATTCCCTATTAAAGGTTTATCAAAAGCTTAACTAGGGAGCTGTCATCAGCTGGGCTTCTCTGCAAGTGTCCAGATATTTTGAACACAGGAGATTTCTCATTTACCTTACAGAATGGACAATCAGGAAGTATATTCTTTGCTTCTCAATTGTACACAACATTCTCTGTCGCTCCCCGTCTTTGTGGAGGAACGACACAGGACCCTGCGCTGTTCTTTTGTCTGCTCGGCCCTTCCCGGGTTTGCTGCTGGTTCTTCCCGGGTTGGCTGCCATCCCTCCACCTCCGTGGAGGGGTGGGCCCCCCTGCCACTTTCCCCACTTCCGTGGGGGAGCGGCACACCGCCGGCCGGCTCTCTCGGGGGCTGCTCAGATGTTATTCGGATGTTCCCCTTAGATGTTCCCTGGTGCATGTTGTTTCTCTCCTCCTTTATAGTCCTCTTCCACCAATCCCAACTCTGCTACCCACACGCCGAGTACGCTGCTCTCCTCCAATCAGGAGCAGGTCCTGCAGGTCATCACTCAAGTTGGCGAGAGGCAGCTGCGTAGAAGCTGTTTACTCCTCTCCCAGCGCCATATTGTGGGAGAGCAGATGCATAGAATAAGTCTTAATTCCAGTAACAGTATAGTCTGAGTTGCTCCCCACAATTCTCATTGTGCCTCTTTCCACTCTGTATTGTATCTAGCCCATATTTTCACTCATTTATGCTTGAAAGAATAATCTGTATTCCAGTTTACCCATTTGATAAACTGGAGGTTATGAGATAGCTATGAGGGATAGACTTGAAAGTGCTATAGACTTAACATCGGAGAAGTCATGATGACTCTATCCACATGTAAGTTATAAGATATCCAGTTAATATACAAGTCACTACTTGAGCAAATGTAGCTTAACACAGGGACAAGATATTATGTGACTTCTTAAGAACAAGAGTGCTTGTTCTGTGATACAATTTAGCTCTCAGAGGATCTAAATTGTGTTATAGTCACTGTAAGATTTTTCTGGCGTCTGTAATAAGTAATGTGAGAAATAGGAAGAGCAAGTTTATCAATCAAAACTTCATTTTCATTTAACACAAATGGCTTCTCCTTGGTCTGATTTTTTCCTGCTTTGCCAAGTTAGCATGTGACACATAGGAACACTAAACACGTTTCAAAAAGAATCTGGATGTTCCCAAAATTTTCTGGAAAACAATTACTCTTGAGTTCATTTTGCTGTGTTCCACTCCTATGCCCACCAGCCATATCAAACATAAATGGAATAAAACCATGACATTCAGTTTACATATGAAGTAAGGGAATGCCAAATGCAATGCAAGGCAGAAAAGGAAATGACTAACTCATGGCCCTGTACCATAAGGAAAAGAGACTGTTAAATGTCTGTGAAAAAGAAAACACAGATAACAAATGGAGAGGAAACTGATTAGGAGGCTTTATTGTTGCTATTGTTCATAGGTTAGTGCATTACCTCACTGTTATGTTCAATTGTCTAATTAGATCACCAGTATCTTGGATGTCATTCTATAGGAGCTAGCAAAATTTCGGTCTGTAGTTAGGCAAAATATATAATTAGGTCACTGTCTTAAAACAAACCTAACCTGGTGTAAATGTTAAATGGGAGACACAGTAAAACCACTTACAAGGTCTTACATGATCCCCTTCAAGACTATGTAAAAAAAAAAAATGATGATTCAATTATCTTTCATGAAATGGTCAGGAAAACAGTCATTGTTATTAATTATCTACTTATTTAAAAGTTCAACACTGTGTTTCAAATAAAGGTGGGGCCATTCTATTCATGACAGTGGAGGGACTTCAGAATCTAGTGTAGGCTTATGTGTAGTATTTAGAATAAGAATTATTATTACAATGTAAATTAGGGAGGAAATGTTATCAATAATATTCTACTTGGTTGGATCCTGAGTAACCCAGTTTCACCTTTTCTTTCTTTTTTTTTTTTTTCACTTTAGCAAGATGGGAAATCTGGGTACTACAAAAATAAGACAATCATAGGTGTATTTTAGATTAAAAAAAAAATGTGGACCTCTTTTCTTCCCCCACTTCAACTAAAGTAGCGTGTTTTCATGTGTTCCATTTTGTCAGATATTTGGGGCTAGCACTGTGAAGTGAAAGTCCTTAGAAGACAAACGTATCTCATCCCCTCTAGTTGCTTACAAGCTGCTTGTGTTGATAAGGCATCTACAATACAATTCAGGAACATTTTGTGCAAACTAAAAGAGCTCTTATTTTTTTGTAGAATATAACTTCTGCTTTGCAAAAATAGCATGGAGTAAATAACTTTCTTCTTTATAACAATAGGTCCTTTTACATGCCTGAATCTAGTACTAAGTCTTCAGCTTTATCTTTTGTAGCTGAAACTCTTCATCAAATAAAAATTTTAAAAGAACATCAGCCATCTTTTAAAAACACACACATTCTTTTTCTAGGCCAACAAGCTTCAACCTAGGAATCTTTCGGAGGTATTCTACCATATTTTATTCTCAGGCCCTTGTCAGCATTCTTACCAATACTACACATTAGGAATTCAAGCTAAGGGATAAGTAGTGGAAAGTAGTCACATAATCTATTAAGATGTTGATTAACAGATATTAATGTAATTTTTAGATTTTTATAACCAGGTATTTATGCATTAATATTTAGAAAGAGTAAACTATACTGAAATGAATAATAATGCATATGCATGATTACATAATTTTTATGATTATGCAATTTTGGAAAAACTTATATGCCCACATGCATAGCGCTCTCTCTCTCTCTCTCTCTTTCTCTTTCATATATATACTATATATATTTTTTGAGTGAGATAGAGTCCTCTTGTGCATATAAAGATGAGTCTTCATATGCCACAATTGGATAACAGAAATATTCAATGTCGGGAAATATCCTGGAGTGTAATCAAACAGAGCATGTGAGTCCAGAAAAGAGAGACATCCTTAATCCCCTTAAGAATTGTAACCAGAAGAGAGAGATTTCTGGAATTTGTATGAAATTTGGTCTACATTGGGAGCCAGCATTTTGGCATAGCGGGTAAACCCAACAACTACAATGCTAACATCCCATATGGGTGCTGGTTCGGTTCGAGTCCCAACTGTTCCGTTTCTTATCCAGCTCCCTGAGAATGTGCACAGGAAACCAGCACAAGATGGCCCAAGTGCTTGGGACCCTGCCCTTTTATGGGAGACCCAGAAAAAGCTCCTCACTCCTGACTTCAGACCGGCCGAGCTCTGGTGGTTGGGGCCATTTGGAGAGTGAACCAGCAGATGGAAGATCTAATAAGTAGCCTTTTGAGATGAGTTTAAGATGACACTTTTATGGAGACTATTAACTTCAAAACAGACTTCACAAGATATGTAAACTGATTTTATTTTTATCCTTTCCATATTTTCCTAGGTCTCTAAGGAGGTAGCACCCGGTAATAAAAAGGAAGTCTGCAAACTAAAATCATCTGATAGGATGAAATGTGATCTGATAAAACAAATCCAAGGCAGGAGACCTAATGAAAATGTTCCGTATCTCTGTATACATATTGCAAATAACCTTTTCTTTTGATGGACCTTTTAAGGATATGAGGAACTTTGGAAAATTTCTGCAACCAAGCAGAGGAGAATTGTGAGTGTAAAATGGAAGTGTGCATTCTATAGACAATTATCAAAGGAAAATGCATATTTAGTTTCTCGGGAGGAAAATATTTTCTACCAAGTAAATAAATATGTTTTTTGTGAATTACTATAACACAGGAAAATGCTATGGCACAATTTATCATTGTCTGTGGACCAAAAAGAAAGAGAGTTTTATCACCCTCCCCCACCACCAAAATGAGCAAATAGTTCTGGGACTATACAAGAGTCTTTTGAAAAGATCACATAAATAAATATGATGAAAATACTGTGCATTGATTTCAAGTTTGTGAACCAAAATGAAATTTCATTTTTTACAATCTTTTTGAAGTAATTTCCTATAATATGACAATGTTTAGTGTTTATCTCATGACTTTTAGAAATGCAACAGGAAGGTAGCAGTAACACCAATCAAACTTAAAAGTCCCACACCCAACACCATCTTCTGTCTTCAAAACCTGAGGTAACCTAATTGGCTACAATCACGGCTCTTCCCTTTCAACTATGCTAGTGACCCCACACCATACTACCTCTCTCTCTCTCTTTTTTAACTTAATGATACCTTGAGAATTTCTAAAGATATCAGATGTAGTAGAAAACCTGGAGAAACAGCCCATGACAAAAAAGCCTATAGGTTGTGTAGTTATTTTCCTCACATGATTCATATGGTTGCAGCTTGAAGCACAGTGTTTGTCAAGTCCATCTACTACTCTCCAGAAATAAGCTTGGAAGACAACAGGAACATCTCTTTATGTTTTTTTTTTGTAATGAAAAATCAAGTGTTAACTTTATTATCTCAATTTTCAAAGGACTTGGGTTAACTTTCTGATCTAAAAAAGTAACAGACTTTCAAGGACAATTTGGTAATAGTATTGACTGTAAAGTGTTTTGATGTTTTCTGTATCTAATTTCTTTGTATTTATTCCATTTTCAGAAGAACCAAAATCACTGGAATACTTTGTGTTCTCCACAGTTGTTCAGACTGTTTTAACATATTCGTGTCACTGGCATTTTATGTTCCTCTCATTGCCATCCCAGGAGGAATGATATAAAACCTTATGTGAGGCCACTACAAATATTAAGGATAAGGTTAGGGTGCTATACACTAGTGATTCGATATGCCATCTAGCACGGTGGCTGGGATGGTCTACGTGTCATCTGTGACCCTAGACCTGAGAGCCTGGCTGCTCATGCAATGGCCCTCATGACACAGAGAAGCTGCTAGTGTCTTCCTTCCAACCAGGCTGATGCAATCTAACTGTAGCATGAGAGAGGTCTTCAACATAGCAGAAACAACACCCATTGCTTCCAGTCAGCCTCAGGCAGAGATCTCTGTGAAGCCCCAGGTATTGGACCAAAGCACGGTTTATTCTCTGCCTGCCAAAATGTGGTACAGCACTATCACTCACCTGCACACAGGAGGTGGGGCTCTTCAATAAACAAGTAGAACATTTCTAAGGGGGAAAAAGGTAATACCCATGCCACTCCTGGTTCTTTATTTTTCCTGAAAGATTTACAAGCATTAAAAGAGTCTGAAAGACTGGTATGGTTAGATTATTCTTGGGCTGTGAATTCCTTCATTGATTTTTTCATTCGAGTTTGGTGTTACAAAAATAATAAAAAAATATTTCCGGGACAGATGTTTGGCCTTGGAACTAAAGTGATGTGTTGAGACACTTTTACACAGCACCAGAGCACCAGGGTTCAAGTTCTGACTCAGCTTCAGATTCCAGCTCCTGCTAATGCAGTTGGAGGAAGGTAGCCTGTGATGTCTCAAGTCTTGAGTGTCTGTCACCCACATAGGGAGACTGACAGGAGAACTCTCTGTATGTTTTAAAGGCAATAATCTTAGAGAAAGAAAGAAAGAGAGGATTGAAAAGAGCAGACCTGTTAATTATGAGTTTTTGGCATGGCATTGAGATTGTAATTGTAGATTAATTGTTCTGACAATTTGAAAATTTGTAATTGGAGAAAATAATTGAATGCAGAGAGTTACCTGCAAAAAAATCCAACAAACTATGCAAATTAGTTATGAGATTTGGTTAAATTAGTTCTGGCAACAACCTACCAGATGTGCTTAAAAGTACTGATCAGATAGTGAATGAAGGAGGGAAGAGTGAGGCTACAAATATAGATCTTCAAAAATTTAAAAATAAATTATACTTTAATAATACAAGAGTTGAAAATAACAATGTAAATTTGACTCTCTGTTAATATTCTTTTTTTAAATATTTATTTATTTATTTGAAAGGCAGAGTTACAGAGAGGCAGAGGCAGAGGCAGAAAGAGAGAGAGAGAGAGAGAGAGAGAGATCGATCTTCCATCCACTGGTTCACTCCCCACATGGCCACAACGGCTGAAGATGCACCAATCCAAAGCCAGGAGCCAGGAGTTTCCTCTGGGTCTCACATAGGGGTGCAGGGGCCCAAGGACTTTGGCCATCTTCCACTGCTTTCCCAGGCCACAGCAGAGAGCTGGATCAGAATTAGAGCAGCCGGGACTCGAACCAACACCCATAAGGGATGCCTACCCTGCAGGCAGTGGCTTTACCCGCTACACCACAGTGCCAGCCCCTCTGCTAATATTCTAATCCTTTTATTTATTTATTTAATTTTGGTTATAGCAGATAGTAAAGGAATACAGACATGAGATGATCAGTTGATGTGCAAAGGATATAGTGATTTCTGAGAAGGCTATAGAGTTGGAAATCAGGGATCAGCATTGTGGTACAGTGGGTTAAGCTGCTACCTGTGACAATGGCATCCTAAATGAGCACCCTTGAGTCCTGGCTGCTCCGTTTCTGACCCAGCTCCTTTTTAATGTTCAGGAAAGCCGCAGAAAATGAACCAAGTACTTGGGACTCTGCTACCCAAATGGGAGACCAGCATGGTATTCATGACTCCTGGCTTCAGCCTGACCCAGCCTTCGCTGCTGTGGTCATTTGGGGAGTGAACCATGGGATAGAAGCTCTCTGTCTCTCTGGCTCTCCCTCTCTCTCTCTCTCTCTCTCTCTCTCTCTCTCTCTCTCTCTCTGTAACACTGCCTTTCAAATAAAATAAATGAATCTTTGTTTAAAAAAAAGAACTGAGCATCAATCTCATGACTGTATGTTAGGAGACAAATCGTTATCAAGGGTGAGCGTATGCTGAAAATTGATAATGTCTAGTGAGAGTCTGTGGCAGAGAAAGTTTTGCTCAGCAATGGCCCATTTTACAGATGTACTACTAAGCTCTCTGACTGTAAAAAAAGAACAGGACGTGAAAAACATTTCTCATAAATCACTATAGGGAAATTCTTCACTTTTTTAAAAAAAGTTTATTTATATAAAGGGAACAAATTTCATGTTTCATATGGTTTTAAGAACATAATAATTCTCACCTTACCCTCCCCCCTCACGACCACTCTCCCTCCTTCTTCTTTTCTTATTTTTCTTTAAATTTTTGCAATGGCCTACTTTCAATTTACTATATAATTATAAGCTTAATCCTCCACTAACTATTCAACAGATAGTAAGTAGAAAAACCACTTTCCTCAGGAGTATAGACAAGGGCTATAAATAACAATAAAATCTCAAAATGTCAATTTCACTCATATATGTTACTTTTTTTGGTACTATGTATTAGTTCCACAAGTCAGAGAAAACATGATACTTGTCTTTTTGGGACTGACTTATTTCGCTGAGCACAGTGGTCTTTAATTGCATCCATTTTGTTGTGCAAGACAGGATTTAAAGAAAATGTGGCATCTATACATGATGGAGTACTACAGAGCCATAAAAACATTCAGTTTCAGAGCCTTGATATTGGATGAAATGAGTTCTATTCTGTTAGTTTTCCATGGGACTTAACATTATTCATATCTCTACCTCAATGGCATCCTCCAGGGAAGGACATTTAGTCTCGTAAGATGCCTATGTTACACATGAGAATACTCTATTTTGATTCCCAGATCTAGCTCCTGACTATATAGACCCTGGGAGACAGAGTGATGGTAACATAGTTGGGTCCTTGTCACCTACGTGGGAGATCTGGATTGAATTAGCAGATCCAGGTTTTGGCCTCTCCTAGCGCAGAACATGGTCAGACATCATCTGTCAGTTTCTCTCTCTCTCTCTCTCTGTCTCTGTCTCTGTGTGTGTGTGTGTGTGTGTGTGTGTCTTTTTATCTCTATGTCTCTATGCCTTTCAAATAAAATAATTAAATGCCACCCTCCCTTGGCAGACTTCATTAACTACCCTTCCTCATTTCTATCTCGTCCTCATGCCCTGACTCTTCTTTTTTTTAAAAGATTTATTTATTTACTTGAAAGTCAGAGTTACACAGAGAAAGAAGGTGAGGGAGAGAGAGAGAGGGAGAGAGAGAGAGAGACAGAGGTCTTCCATCCGCTGCTTCACTCCCCAGCTGGCCACAATGGCTGGAGCTGCGCTGATTCGAAGCCAGGAGCCAGGAGCTTCTTCCTTATGACAAAGACATTTAACTTGTTTCTTCCTTTCACCTACTTTTATCTGAATAGATACATTATTACTTAATTCTTCCTCTAAAAATTATAAAAGTACTTCAAAAACTTCATGGAGGGGCCAGTGAGTGCTGTGGTGTAGCAGATAAAGCTACCATCTACAGTGGCGGCATCCCATATGGGTGCCAGTACAAAGCTCAGCTGCTGCACTTCTGACCCAGGTCCCTGCTGTGGCCTGGAAAAACAGTAGAAGATGGCCTGGGTGCTTCCCACGTGAGACCTGGAAGATGCTCCTGGCTCCTGGTTTCGAATCAGCCCAGCTCCAGCCTTTGCTACCATTTGGGGATTGAAACTGCAGATGGAAGATCTCTCATTCTGCCTCTACTCTGTCTCTGCCTCTGCCTCTCTATAATTCTATCTTTCGAATAAGTAAATCTTTAAAAAATTCATGGAAAATTTAATTTTAATAAAGGCATCTTTGATACTGTATTACTCAATTCAGTATTCTAGAATAGACTAATAGAGATTTGAACCTAGAATGACATGGACACAACCAAAAGCTGTATAGTTCCCTGGAATGCCTTTTGTATCACATCTATATGTCTGCAATTTTTCTATATATTCATCTTCTTCAGAGATTTTTATAACTTTCCAGACTTATTCCTACATAAGAAATTACTTACTTGATTTGCATCTGGGTTTCAGTTAGTTGTCTTCCTCTTGTCACTCCTTGTACAACCTCTAAGCTGTTTTGATAATGGAACAACTCCCAACCCCATAACTCTAATATATCTCATCTGAAGTTATATTTCTTACTTATTATATTTCTTGTTTCAATTGCATTTGAGTTGTTGGTTCTCTCCTATTTGTAAATTCCATAGAAGGAGATCATTTTGTAAATATTAATTGTTGTATTCCCCCATATTTAGAATAATGGATGCCTGGGTCTTAATAGATTATAGATTTTCACAGAAAAAAAAATGGGTTAGAAAATAGAGAATGGCGGAGAGAAACAGAAAGCATAGATAGGGTATTTGTTATATAAATCATTAATTCCAAGTATATCTAAGGAAGATAGCTAATGAGGTGGAATCCCAGCATATATCAAGATAGAACATTACATTCCTGCTGAATTTATGCAAGATAATGAAAGAATCCTCTCCTAATTTTGTAAGACCTGTAACTGCCAATGAATAGGGGCATATTGTATGGGTAACTTGATGATGGTCCTTTGAAATAATACAGAACTGACTGAAATATTTCAATTCATTATCTCATATCCCTATCTCATTTCAGACAATATGTAAGCATTCTAAAACATAAAATGCCCTTTATCTAGAGGTTGTGAATTGTTCTTTACATACATACACACACACACACATACACACACACCATTGCAAAAACAAGAGCAATAACAATACCAACAATTGAAATAAGTCAAATATCAATGAAACTAAGATTTCCCAATGGTTCTCCCCATAATAATATCCTCTGTTATATTATTCAGATGTTTGTATATAAGGAAAAAGGAAGATGAGCAAAACATGACTTAATGTGGCTATGACACCAGGTCAAGTACACTGATCTTGAGGCAACACCCTTGGCCAGTGATACCTCTGCTCTAATCTGAGACTCATTCCTGGTTTCTTCTGTCTTGACCACCTTCATTTTATTACTATTCTAGGCTTGCACGAATTTCCCCCTTCCTCGGTGCTTTTGGAATGGGGATTTCTCCTGTCCAGGATAATCCTGTCTCTACATCATTTGATGGTTCAATCTCATTGTTTAGTGCTTAGAAACCACTATTCCAATGAAACACCATCTAGTTTGCAAACACTCTAACAAAACCCAATATTCCCTAATTTATTCTATCTAGAACATTTACAAAATGTAGATTTCTATAACTATTATACTAATTATTACACTCATTTATCTTTTTTTATTGCTTGTATATTTTCATTAGAATACAGACTACATGTAATTTGATCATTAAGTATTGTTGAAGTACTGGGTCCCTAAAACAGGTGCCTGTTGGGGCTCAGTATATATTTATATTTATATTTATATATATATATATATAGTATAATGGGTAGAGCCACTGCCAGAGATGTCAGCATCCCATATGGACACTGATTAGTGCCCCAGATGCTCAGCTTCTGATCCAGCTCCCAGGCTAATGGCCTAGGAAAAGCAGTGCAGGATGGGTCAATTCTTGGACCCTCACACCCGCTTGGGAGACCTGGAGGAAGCTCCTGGCTCCTGGCTTCAGCTTGGCCTAGCCATAGCCATTGCAGCCTTCTGGAGAATTTACCAGTGGATGGATGATCTCTCCCTCTCTCTCTCTCTCTCTCTCTGTCCCTCCCTCCCTCGATTCCTCCCCCTTTGCTCTGCTGCATATGTATGTGCAACTCTGATTTTCAAATAAAAAATATATAAATCTTTTTAAAAATGTGCCTGTTACATATAATTCCTCAATAAATAAGTTTTGAATGACCCTCAGTTCCATTCCTAAATACATATCCAACAAAAATGTGCATATGATGCTATCAAAATACATGTATTAAAATGTCATAACAATTGCACTCATAATACTCCTAACCTGAAAACTACTCATTAGTACATCAGAAGTATGATGGACAAATAAGTAAATAACTCAATGGACTCATACATAATTGGATTTCTCAACATCCTCTGCATTGACATTTGAATCCATTACAACATAGATCAATTTTATAAAACTAACGCTAAATGAAAGAATCTAGCCCAAAAGAAGGCATTCTATGTATCTGGAATTCAAAAGGAAGTGATAGCAATCTAAACTGTTAGAAATAAGTGTGCTCTTGAATGGAGAGGTATAGTGCTTGGAAACAAAGACTAAAAGGCCTTCTGAGTTTATGATTACTTAGTGCTTTTATCTGGGCAATGGTTACACAGATGTACTACCTTAACTTTTATTAACTTCTATTTTCAATTTGAAAAGCAGAAAGAGAACAAAGACCTCCCATCCGCTGGTTCACTCCCCAAAATTCTGCAACAGCCCAGACTGGACCAGGCTTCAGCTAAGAGCTAGGAAATTCAATCTAGGTCTCCCCCATAGGTGGCAGATCAACGCGCTCTGTCTCCCAAGGTGCACAAGAGCAGGACGCTGAAATCAGGAATGGAGCTTGGACAGGAATCCAGACACTCTGATGTGGGTTGCAGGAATCCCAAGAGGCATTTTAATGGCTATGACAAATACCTAACCCAGTGATCTTTTAAAACTCAGAAAACTATATAATTGAGGCACTCTAATTTATGCAAAGTGTGATTTAATAAAAAAAAAAACAATTGAATGAATTCAAGATTTTTTTTAAACACATTTTGAAAGCTATAAAATTTGAACCTAATGCCTTACTTTTGTTTCTGTCTCTGCTTTGAATCTAATGAAGCACTCTTTTCCTCAGTGCAACACAGAAATGTTTCAGAAGGTCCATAATTCTATTGTGAGCCTGAGGTTTAGGTATCTTGATGAATATGAATTCCTGTGTGTCACGAGGCATTTAACCTCTGTGATATATTTGAAGAAAACCTTTAATTCAAAAGATTACATTGCCTATCAGTTTTCCCAACATGAATAAAAACAGGCATTATTCATTTCATAAATTCTATTTTAGAGATGCCAGTGTTAGGAATGTTAAAGATACAGACTTTTTTTCACCAGTGGAGGATGCATCTGTGTCTATATCTGCATTTTCTGTTCCTTGATAAAGGGAGGATGCTAAGCTTAAAACAATACATATGTGTGTATGTGTGTATATATATGTGTATATATATATATATATATATATATATATATAATTTCCACCTAAATATCACTTGGGACAGAAGAAAATTGTTAAAGAAAAAGCCTTTCATAAATCAATGTCTATTTAAAGTATAAAAATAAAAAAGAAATCCAACTTTTATAAATGTCATAATGATATTTTTATAAAATAGAAAGTAATTTCAGTTGGGGGTTTCATATATATCAAGTTGTAATAATAATGTTCTTGTTGAAGAAACTATAACGACTTCTTTTTTTAATTTAAATCCTTCTAACAACCTTCCCAAATTAGTAAAATCACTTTACAAATTCATGTTAAAATGAGCATCAAGAACTACAAGTCAAGTACAGCTTTCCATACATAATATTAAACAATCATAGAAACCTGACTATAAATCTTAGATGATTAGCCTATGACATTAGATTTAACATTAATGTTAAAATTGTTAGTAGGAAAGATTTTGCTCAGATTTTCTAATGTTTATTTTATGCCTGTATTTATTAATCTCCATCTGCATGCAATCAGCAAATCAGGATTTTGTCACTGATCTTCTTTATGAAATAGTCAGTTTCAATGTGGGCAGATTGGGAGCAGTGGTAATGGTGAGACAAGCATGCGTCACATAAACAAGGGTAGTCAGACATGGAAGACTTCAGGTCGGTCATACATATTGGGTTGCTGACCTGTTGTCAAAATGCATCACCCCTGTTGTCTATGGTGTATAACTGTACAACTCCTTATTAGATAATACACTCCTACTCAAAAGCTTCTGGGTGACACTTGAAGATGCATATGTTTTATAATAGAGAATGTGCCTGTGATCACTCCCTTAACCTAGTTCTCTAACTACTCAATAATTTGCACCTTTACACACCAAAAATCCTAGGCTCTGTAGAATGGACTTGCATATTCCAAATTAAGTCTTCTAGAATTCAGTTGAATACATTATGTAAAATATTTCTTGAGAATGGTAAAACAGGTAATTCAAAACTGAACTACTTTAGTGAAGGGAAAAAACACAATAAAGTGCAATAGCTTTTAGAATGGTTTCCACATTTCCGGAGATTACTGATACTCTTTAATTTTTAGCTCAATTCTTACATATTTACTTAATTTTCCCATGCTGTATGAATGTCCCTTCATTTGTGGGCATAGCCTCAGATAGTTCTAAGCTTCTATGATGACAGATGAAGAAAAGTGATTTTGTCATATAGCATATATTGACCAGATATCAAGGAAGTTCAGTGACTGGCCTGGCTTATGCTAGTTGTGACAAGGTTGGCAACGCATTGCCATTGGTGAACCCAGGAGAACCCAATGGAGTCAGGAAGAGGAAGCAGTTCCTTAAAGAAAGAAAAGCGTACTAAAAAAGACCATCTATTTTCAGCTGGAATTTTTCTCTTCTTAACTTACTGTATAGTACAAGAAGTTGTCAACTTGGACTACTGAAGGAAAGATTCGGGACTCTAAAGAAGAAAATATGGTGAACCCTGGTAGCCATACTGGCTCAGTGTAGAAGTACAACTGTTCCTTAATCCCCACAATGCAAATAATTGCTCTCCAAATACTTCCTCTGTCCAAGAGAAAAACTAATAAAGTGCTGCTTCACTGTGGTGGGAGGTTAAATCACACTCTCACCCTCCCCGCTCCCCTTTACACTCCTGCAGATTCAGAACTCCAAGGCCTTCCATTTGGTCTGAAAGGCCATAGGCCAGCACTGCAGTGTGAAGAAACAACTCACAGATGAATAAAATTTATTAGATTTGTGCTGGCAGGTGAGGGTAGATGATGGAGATGCGGGCCACTGAATCTACTTTGTTCATGATTCCTGCCCCTGATAGGACAGAATTAAAGTCCTCACAACTTTTCTATATCTTCTTCTTCAGGAGGTCAGATACAGGGCAGTTTCATAAAAGAGAGGGTAGGAGGGTTGAGAGGCAAGGCCTAGAGAGCCTTGTAATTAGCGTGGTGTCAAAAAGGCGGTACCTATAGGAAATGCAAACTTTATGCTTCTGGAAACTCAGCATTAAATGCCTCTCAAAATTGAATTATTAAGTGTTTTAGAACATATTGCTAATGTGGAAAATATAACTTTCCTTCAAAGTATTTATTTGTAAGGCAGAATGACAGAGAGAGAGAGGAAGAGAGAATATTCCATTTTTTGGTTCATTCACCAAATCCTTGCAAAAGCCACGGCTGGGTCAGGCCTAAACCAGGAGCTAGGAACTCCATCCAGGTCTCGCATGTGATTGGCAGAAACCCAAGTATTGGCCCTTAATCTGCTGCTACCCAGATAAATTATCAGGAAGCTAGATCAGAAGTGGAGGTGGGATTCGACCCTCACATGCTGTATTAAAGCCAATCCATTTTGGGAAAAATATTTCTTATTGCTTGCTCTTCAGACTTACTGCATTGTCATGAGCTGCCAAGGCTATGGAAGCCCCCTGAGTTCACTGACTGTGAGCATATTTAGACAAGGCCATGGTCAAAGTGGAAGTTCTCTCCTCCCTTCAGAGAAAGGTACCTCCCTCTTTGATGACCTGTTCTTTCCACTGGGATCTCACTCGCAGAGATCTTTCATTTAGGTTTTTTGTTTGTTTGTTTGTTTTTTTCCCCAGAGTGTCTTGGCTTTCCATGCCTGAAATACTCTCATGGGCTTTTCAGCCAGATCTGCATGCCTTAAGGGCTGATTCTGAGGCCAGAGTGCTGTTTAGGACATCTGCCATTCTATGGGTCTGCTGTGTATCTCACTTCCCATGTTGGATCATTCTCTCCCTTTTTGATTCTATCAGCTAGTATTTGCAGACACTATTCTTGTTTCTGTGATCCCTTTGGTTCTTAGTCCTATCATTATGATCAATTGTGAACAGAAATTGATCACTTGGACTAGTGAGATGGCATTGGTACATGCCACCTTGATGGGATTGAATTCGAATCCCCTGGTATGTTTCTAACTCTGCCATTTGAGGTAAGTCAGCTTGAGCATGTTCTGAATTACACATCTCTTCCCTCTCTGATTCCCACTCTTATATTTAACAGTGATCACTTTTCAGTTAAGTTTCAGCACTTAAGAAGAATTGTGTATTGATTACAGTATTCAGCCAAAAATATTAAGTAGAACAAACAAAAAAAAATACTAAGAGGGATAACATATTAAGTTGCTCATCAACTGTCAAGTCACCGTTTCTCATAGTGTTCATTTCACTTTAACAGGTTTCCTTTTTGGTGCTCAGTTAGTTGTCACCTATCAAGGAGAACCATGGTATTTGTCCCTTTGGGATTGGCTTATTTCACTCAGCATAATGTTTTCCAAATTCCTAACAGGGATCACTTTTCAGTTAAAATTTAAACACCTAAGAACAATTGTGTGTTAATTACAGAGTTCAACCAATGGTACTAGAACAAAAAAAATACTAAAATGGATAAAGTATTACATTGTACATCAACTGTCAGGACAAGAGCTGATCAAGTCACCATTTCTCATAGTGTCCATTTGGAAAACATCATGCTGAGTGAATTAAGCCAGTCCCAAAGGGACAAATATCATATGTTCTCCCTGATCGGCGACAACTAACTGAGCACCAAAGGGGAAACTTGTTGAAGTGAAATGGACATCTATCTTTTCTTAAAATGATTTATTTGTTTTTAGTTTCCATGAAGGCCAGGATTTGCCTGCTGTGTGTATTATGTTCATAGTTATATGCAATGGTCTCGATAATATAATTTGGCATATGGAATGGGCTTCATAAACGCTTGTTAAGTGCACAAATGACTTTACTCTCAAAATAAGATTAGAAAGTCATGCTGAGGCAGTTTTCAGAACTGATACTAGTGATAATATGAAATAATATTTTTCTAAGAAACATCTCTGGCTTAATTTCTATGTGACTGACATAAGACTATTTCTAGTATACTTACAGCCAAATTTCATGTGTGTAAATTTCACCTAGAATTACAGTAATTTTGCTAAATTGTTCTGATTATAAGAGCTTCATTTTGTTTCAGATCACTTCTTTTGTTCTACAACATGAAAGGTAAAGTATATTATGCACTACCTAAATACATTTTCAAAACAGGGAGGTAACACATTTTCCAATCAGCAAATTATGGACAGCTAACCTTGAGAGATGCAGTGAAAGTCTGCTGTAGCTTTTTGTTGAAAATGCTGATTTGGAAGAACAAGATTTTATCTCACACACTTGGAGAATATAGTGAGAAAAAATTAAGTGCCTACAAGCGAAGAATGAAGAGGCTAGTTGTAAAAGGACAAACTCAATTCATTTCTAAGAAAATTGATCAAAAGTATTCTCTGGAGAATTTCAATAAAATTCAAATGTTATCAAGCAAAGTGCAGGCTGAAGAACATCTTTGAAACAGAAGCAAACTATTAATAACTCAATTCAATACATTATTGTATTGAGATTCTGCATTACTTTTTCTATCTGCTCTATGGGACCTATTATTTCCCTTCTTCCTATACATATGTGCACACACACAAATATACACACAATTTCCTCTGAAAGTCTATAGAAAAATGGAACTAAGGTGTTTATTTTGATTCAAAAAATTTGAGATTCATGTGCATAAGGGATCTTCAAAAAGTTCATGAGAATGCACAAAAAATTATTCGTAGATTAAAATTATTTGCATTAAAATATATATATTTAAGTCCATTTTTCTAAAAACTTTTCAAGTACCCTTATGTGCATGTATATTCATGTCTATATATACATAAATATTTTAGAATGTCAACCATGACATGCTGTAAGTGGTGCCTATGTATATAAACACTGTACCTATAGAAATACACTGCATATGCATATATACACATACTCATATAGATGAGAGATCTATCTTCATAGGGCTTGCAGAAAATGTACATTATCTTGTAATTCCACTTCACTCAGAAATGTTGAGTGTTGTGTGTTACTTATCTCTCAGTGTCAGCCCACATGAGATTATTTCCAGGACCCATCCAGATACCAAAATCCAGGAATGCTCTAGTTCCTTATGTAAAATAGTATAATATTTTCACTTCATTTTTGCATATTTTCCTGTAAACTTTAAAACAGCTCTAGATTGGCCGGCGCCGCGGCTCACTAGGCTAATCCTCCACCTGTGGTGCCGGCACCCGGGTTCTAGTCCCGGTCGGGGAGCCGGATTCTGTCCCGGTTGCCCCTCTTCCAGGCCAGCCCTCTGCTGTGGCCAGGGAGTGCAGTGGAGGATGGCCCAGGTGCTTGGGCCCTGCACCCCATGGGAGACCAGGAAAAGCACCCGGCTCCTGGCTCCTGCCATCGGATCAGCACGGTGCGCCGGCCGCAGCGTGCCTGCCGTGGCGGCCATTGGAGGGTGAACCAACGGCAAAGGAAGACCTTCCTCTCTGTCTCTCTCTCTCACTGTCCACTCTGCCTGTCAAAAAAAAAAAAAAACAGCTCTAGATTACTTATAGTACATAGTACAATGTAAACGGTACAACAGTACATCAATAGTTGTTACACTATGTTGTTTAGGAAATAATGACAAAAATATACAAGTTCACTACAGACACAACATTTTTTATTTTTTTAATTAATTAATTATAAAGTCAGTTACAGAGAGAGGAAAAACAGAGAGACAGAGGTCTTCTATCCACTGATTTACTCCCCAGATTGCTACAACAGCCAGTGTTGGGCCAGGGGCAAACCAGGAGCCAGGAGCTTCTTCAAGGTCTCTCATGTGGGTGGCAAAAGCACAAGCAGTTGGGCCATCATTTATTACTTTTCATAGGCCGTTAACAGGGACCTGGATTAGCTGGGATACAAACAGGGGCCCATATGGGATGCCAGCATCACAGGTGGCAGCTTTGCCCACATACCACAAGGCAGGCCCACAGTGGGATTTTTTAAAAGCTATTTTTGCTCTACAGTTAGTTGAATCAATACAATTGGAAGATGACTGTATCTGAATAGATATTTCACTCAGAAGTGATGTACTAAGTGTATACTAAGAAATTCATTTCTGACACCACCTGTGTGGAGTTTTTTCCTATACTGATGAATTGTTCAATGTCAGCTGGGTACCTTATAATTCAGTTCGGTTCTGACAGTAACCTGATGGAGCACAGACTCCATAGATAAAGTACTCAGTCTACAGACTGCCAACTATTTCAGATGCTAGTTCCAAGTACAAAGTTCTCATTGTACTCACAATGTCTATCCAGCTTGCTTACAAAATGGAGTTTTCCTGTGATGTTCTTCTTACGTTCAAAATTTTACTAAACTGGCTTCCAGAACTAAGGAAAACATTTACATTTATCTTTATTATAAAGGATATCACAAATGACACATCTGAGCACCCAGATGAAAATGTACATAGGGTAAGACGAGGTTGTGGCTTGAACATAAATAGAAAGTTGCTACATGTGATTCCTGCCATTGTGTCACCAGCTCACCCTTGCTTATTGCTTCTCTTTCCCTGGCAGGCCAATGTCACCCTAGTATGTTGATTGATTCTTTTAATTTTTATGTAGGTCCTCATTAGTTGTGGGTCCAGGAATGAAGCTTCCCACTGATAGAGTTTACCTTGCATCAAAGAGATTATCAACTCAGGTTTCATATGATTACAGCTAATGCCACATAGATGTCTGAATTTTTTGTGTCCTAGAGCCTCTCGGATCTGATGCTACATTGGGTAAGGCGCCTTCTAGGACAACACATGTATTCATCTTATCAGCATTAAGAGTTGCTTTAAGGCCGGAGCCGCGGCTCACTAGGCTAATCCTCCACCTGTGGCGCCGGCACCCGGGTTCTAGTCCTGGTTGGGGTGCCAGATTCTGTCCCAGTTGCTCCTCTTCCAGTCCAGCTCTCTGCTGTGGCCCGGCAGTGCAGTGGAGGATGGCCCAAGTGCTTGGGCCCTGCACCCGCATGGGAGACTGGGAGGAAGCACCTGGCTCCTGGCTTCGGATCGGCTATGCCGGCCATAGCGGCCATTTGGGGGTGAACCAACGGAAGGAAGACCTTTCTCTCTGTTTCTCTCTCACTGCCTAACTCTGCCTGTCAAAAAAAAAAAAAAGAGTTGCTTTAAGACAAGAAGCCTTTTACTAAAAGAAGGATGAACGTCTGGGTGCTGGATGACAGTATGACTCATTGCCCTATATTTTAGCTATTTCTAAAGTGTCTTCCTTCTCCTTGGTAGAATATTGGAATTTGTGCCATTTGGGGAAATTTTAGTCGTACCTCATATAATTTATTCTGATTGGCATCTGACAAGCTAAGAATTTGTTTTGTTTTGAAATTATGGTAAAAAAAAAATAAGGTAACACTCGAGTTTAGGGACTCCAGCTCAACTTGGCAAAATTTAGGTAGATTTTCAAGTGTATATATATGTGTGTGTGTATATATATATATATATATACACATATATACATATAATTTTTTACTGGTAAAGTTTCTTTGGAGTGGAAGATGGGTAAAAATTTAGATAACAAGCCTCTTCCTTGGCATGCTTCTCTAACAGTGATAGTGAAACAAGGTTGAAAGACAACTCTATATGGAGTCAAGAGGTACAAGCTTAGTGTGGACATTTGACACAATGGTTAAGATGTCATTTTGGATTATCCCATCCCATATTAAAGTGACTGTTAAAGTCCTGGCTCTACTTCTGATTCCAGTTTCCAGCTAACACTGGGAGGAGGTATGTGATGGCTCTGACACCTACATAGAGCACATTGATTGGTTTTGGGCTCCTAGTTTTGGCCTGTACCAGCTCCATTGTTGTGTGGTTTAAGGACTGAACCAGTGTACCAGTGTGGAGAATCCCACAGGAATCTCAAAAAGAGTCACGGATCACCGCTTACCTGGAAAGGAGATGAACTGTGGAAACTCCACAGTAAAAACATTGAGTTAAAAAGTTACCACCAGCCACAAAATAAAAGTAAAATGGAGTTTTTCATAATAAATCAGGAGCTGAGGCAATACGTAACGGTTGTTAGGGAGACGCTCCTAATCATACCAAGCAGACATCTCTGGTCAGTCAGATAACAGTGTGCTGTGGACAATACCCTCCTAACCATACTGACTGGACCGTTCAAACATAAGTGCGGGAACAGTATTGACTGGACAGTTCAACTGCAAGCAAGGAGGAAACAGCATTGATTGGACAACAAGTTGGAGGATGGCAAGCTGGAGGACTGCCAGAAAATGAGGATAAAAAGGGAGCCCTTTCACCGCTCCCCATCCTCTAGGGGATCATGGCCCGGTGTGTGTGAACCTCTGCATCTCCACACATCTGGAGCTGAAGAGGCAGCCCGCTACTCTGTATGGAACAGGTAGTGGCACAAGCCGACCTGCAGAGCTGTCCCTGAGCTGTAATACCCCACTGTCTGTGTGAGTGTGTGTGTGTGAGTGGGCCCAGTGTGAGCAAACCTCTGGATCTCCTCGCACTTGGAGTCGAAGAGCCAGCCCGCTAGCTTTTGCTACATGGCACAAGGTCATGACAGGATCAAGAGGCCAGCGTAGCTACTGCGTTGCTGCCCTGCCACCGTGCCTGACCAGCCGAGATGCCACCTCACCGCCCTGCCTGGAGTCCTTATCAGCCTACTGCCAGACTCGACTACAAAGCCGGACCAGGCCTCTCAGCAGGGGACCTCTCCAACTTCTCGCCTGGCTGTCCGCCTGGTAACTTTGAGCCTACTGCCCAGAGTGACAGCCTTCCCACGACTTCCTGCCTGTAAGTGACTGATCCGAGATCCGTCTCTGCCGAGACATGGAGCTCTAGACCTTGAACACTGACACTCTTTCTCGTGACTGTGATACGAGCCTTGAAAATGCAGCTTTTACAAATTGTTAGTCATGTGTAATATAATATAACTATGTTTTGACCTTATGCAAGGTATCTGCAAATAATGCTGGAGACCTTGATGTACATATACTACTATAATTGGATAGCCCTCAAAATTACTTTAACACTGTGTACTGTGATCTGTGGATTTTTGAATAAGTTCAAGTAGTATTACTGATATTGATATTAATGGTATTGATGCCAGTAGTCCTCTAGTCATTAAGGAAATAGTGTTACTCTGATAGTTAAGTATTATAGTAAGTTAAGTAGAAGATAAGTAGTTATGTTAAACTAAGTAGTTAAGCTAAGTAGTTAGTTAAGCTAAGTAGCTAAGTTAAGTAGCTGTTATGATTAAGTAGTGATGTTGTTTATTGATAAATGTATTAAATAGTATAGATTGATAAGTATATTGATACTGATAAGTGTATTGACCTCAATGAGCATGCTGATGAGTACTGTGATTAAAAAAACCCCGGTGTGTAAGCAATAAAATCTCTCACTGGAAAGACAGTCTTGTGTCCTGGTGTTCCTTTCTTCCCTGTGACTGATAAGTCATACGTCGCACTTGCTGCTGTCAAGCAGCGTGACAGTAGGTGCTCCCAACAACCAGTAGGTTGATGTGCTCTCATACTCAGTGCCTCTCTCTCTCTCTCTCTCTCCCTCTTTCTCTTTTGCCCTGCCTTTGTACCTTTCAAAAAATAAATACAACTGGTTGACAAAACTGAGGATAATAGAAGCTACTTTAGAGAGTTCTTACAAAAATTCTAAGAAATTATACATACCTAAGAACTTTGCAAACTGTTAAAATTTCATAGAAATGTTCATTTTTCTTTGTTATTCTGATTGAAATTGAAATATATTTGCTAAGGGAAAACAAAAGTAAATAATGAGGGAAAGGTTATTCAGTTCATTATTTACACAGTTAAAATTAAAACTCTTCTAACAGTTGCATCCAACCATGCATTTGGGAAAACTGATTTTCAATTACAATACGAAAATGTTTAGAATAGTGCTTTGACATTCTTATTTACCACATTGGTGAAGGAGGAAGTCCCATTTCAGGGCTATGGGAGTGGACCATCATAGAACATTGGACAATGAAAAGATAAGAATGGTTTATTACTCACATAGACTCACTTCCCAAGAAAAGATGACTCAGCAAGCAATGCACAGTCACATGCTTGTTGAACTCAGAGACAGGGTACACTTTCAGAGGCTGTATAAGACAGGTTTTTTTTACTACTTTGTAGCAGCAAGAGGATGTAGATCCTTGGCTTGCCATGGAAGAATGTGATAAGTGTGTTTGAATAATTCCATGTGCTGACCGGGACCTGAACTCACTATTCAAGGATAGTCAAGAATTATGCCTGGTCCTATAGACAAGAATGGCTGTTTGAGTAGATGACATTATCTGCCAGGGAAATTTAAAGTTAGACAAATTCAGGCCCTCCTGATTTTATCAGGTACCATGACAGCATGTAATATTGGGCTTCAATTTTATAGCTGACACCATGAAAATTATTAACTTACCTCATATAGACAGAAGACCTCCAATTGACACTGTGACCATGGAGGCAGTTTAATTACAGAGGAGCAAAACCTCAATTTGCAGGTTAGCAAGCTATAACTTTTAAGCAGCAGACAGAGAGAAAGAAGGCAATATAAACAAAATAATGGGGATTATGAGACAGGTAGGAAAACCATAAGGGGAAGTGGTGTATCAGAAAACAAGGAAGGATAACATTTAAAGGAATGGTGGCTATGAGCCATCAATTTTGTCACCAGGCACGGAGAAGCAGAGTCAGATGATTTTGAATTCATTTTTAAACTTAAGAGGTAAGTTTTGAAGGTGCATTTGAGTAATGTTTGATGAGCCAGCCATAAAATTATGTTTGTTCTTGGTGGTGAATTAAGCAAATCAAATGCTGACTTAGTGATTCAAAATATCACCTTGAACACTTGAAGTTCTACATCTGGTGTGACATCATATTGCATTAAGTGCATTTTTTTTAATTAAAGCAAACAGTCCAACTGACTGCAGTTGTACATATACATATACATGTACATATACATGTTTGCTTGGTAAACTTGTGGAGTCGAGGCAGCTAAAATCAGAAATCATAAAATAAATGACCTATATTCTTACTACATAGATGATGACAAGTAAGAA
Source organism: Oryctolagus cuniculus (assembly GCF_051225735.1). Classification (NCBI taxonomy): domain Eukaryota; kingdom Metazoa; phylum Chordata; class Mammalia; order Lagomorpha; family Leporidae; genus Oryctolagus; species Oryctolagus cuniculus. The sequence goes on from NC_142868.1 coordinate 125,002,830, forward strand.
GGTATATAATACATAGATAAATATTAAGATATTTGAAAAAAGTAATTTTTACTGAAACCTGTAGATGATTGCAAACAAATCTTAATATACTAGGGGAAACGGATTCTGTTGAGACCCTTCTTAAATGTAGAGGAATACACCGATGCTTTCTTAAAGATTACACAATATCAAAATACACATTTAGGGTATTTTGATAAAGATAATTGCTTTAAAAAAGTTTTGTTTAGAAAGTGTTTCTTTACAAAAGCCTGTTTGCGGTTTTGGAGTATGAACTCACCCCACCCTGCTGGCCAATTTTCCAACACAACCTAATGATCCTTAAATACATCCATAAAATCTATCAGTTTCTCACCACTACTTTGCCTCTTAATGCTCTAACCATTTATTACCTGGGCCACATTAACAAATTATCAAAGCTCAGTTCCTCTATCACTAGCTTTAACTGCTGCAATCTATCTTCTTTATTAAATCATAATAATCCCTATTTGTGATACCTGGTTTTATGGTTTCCTAAGCTTACTAAGTATTGCTGGAACACTCAAAAAAAAAAAAAAAAAAAAACAAAGAAAGCAAAACTATCTTACAACATTACTAATAACATTTGACTACATATACAGGGCTCATATGGATTTCATAATCCATAATTTTTATGTCAAATTATGTATTTATGTGCATATTTGTTAGAGAGAGTCTCCACAACTTCTAGCACACCTCCAGGTGGATCTATGTCTCCAAATGTAATGAATTTTCCTCCTCAGACATAAATGAGAAGAATAAAAAATACAAACATTGGTATTGATGGTAATCAGGCCCTGGTCTGGGTAGAGGGTGCTCTGGGAATGACCTCATTGGTGATTCATACTAAAATACTTTACTTTGATACCACACTCACCACACAGTGATGGTCACTTTTGGTTGTTTATATAACTTGGCTATTATGAAAGGTATTTATTCAAATATACATTACAAATTTTCAGTAATTATACCAGCATTAAGGCAGACATTTAAACCAGTGGAATAGAATATAGAGAATCTTACAAAATTCCATGTAAATATCATCAAATAATCTTCAAAAAAGGTTACAAGAATACATTTTTGGGAATGGTTGTCTTTTCAACAAATAATAAAGGGAAAAATTGATATTCATATACAAAAACAAAAAAAAATCCCAGTGAAACTGGATCTTTATCTTAACATCTAAAAAATAGATTCAAAGTGGAGTAAAGGAATGAAAATAAACCTGAAATCTCCTAGAAGAAAACACAGAGGAAAGATTTTTGACATTTGTTATGGCAGTGATTTTCTGGCTATGCTATCAAAAGTATAAGCAAAAAACACAAAAAATAAAGAAGTGGAATTGTATCAAACAAACTAAAATGTATCAGTACATCAATCAACAAAATGATAAAGCAAAGCATGGAATGGGAGAAAATGTTTGCAAATCATATCATATAAAGGTTAATATCCAAAAGACATTCAGAAAACCTTATAGTTCAATAGTAATAAAAACAAGTTACCTAATCTAAAAATGGGCAAAGGTGTTGAATAGCCATTCCTCTAAAGACATACAAATGATCAGCAGATGCTAAATATTAAAAATCATTGGTGAAGGCCGGCGCCGCGGCTCACTAGGCTAATCCTCCGCCTAGCGGCGCCGGCACACCGGGTTCTAGTCCCGGTCGGGGCGCCAGATTCTGTCCCGGTTGCCCCTCTTCCAGGCCAGCCCTCTGCTGTGGCCAGGGAGTGCAGTGGAGGATGGCCCAGGTGCTTGGGCCCTGCACCCCATGGGAGACCAGGAAAAGCACCTGGCTCCTGGCTCCTGCCATCGGATCAGCGTGGTGCGCCGGCCGCAGCGCGCCGGCCGCGGCGGCCATTGGAGGGTGAACCAACGGCAAAGGAAGACCTTTCTCTCTGTCTCTCTCTCTCACTGTCCACTCTGCCTGTCAAAAAAAAAAAAAAAAATCATTGGTGAAATGCAAATAAAAATAATAATGGAATATCAACTCACACCTGTTAAAGACAGCTATTATTAAAAAAAGGGAAATAAAAGCAAAGTGGAAGATAAGCTTTTGTGAATATGTGGAGAAATTAGAATCCTTTGACACTGTTGAGGGGAATGTAAGAGAGAGTGCACATGTGCTGAAACAGGGCTGGGGCTAAACACAGGAGCCAGGAACTCAATGAGGGTCTCCCACACAGATCACATGAACAACAGGAATCCAAGTACTTGAGTCATCACCACTGCTTCCCAGTGTCTGCATTAGCCGGAAATGGGAGCCAGGAGGTAGAGCTGGGCACCAAATCCAGGTACTGAATATCGGGCACAGGCTTCCTAACTGATACCTCAAATGCCAGGCAAATACCTTCCCCTAATTCTTTATACAGGACTCTGCTTAAATTCTTCTTCATGTATGTGTTCTAATTATTAATTACAGTTAAGATTGAATCTGATAATTTCATTATCTAAATTCCAAGTGGTTCTTCATCTCCTGTATTTGTTCATTGTATATTCTTCCTGTTTCCTGTTTTTTTAAAATGCATTCGAAATGATTGTACTATATTATGCACAATACTTTGGTATGCAAATAGGGGAGTTTTTATTTGTTTTCTTCTATAGGTCAAAAGGCAACACATGAAGTCAAAGCAGAGACCGGGCAGACTTCAGATCCATATGTGGTCTTTGTAAGGCTCATTCACTTCTGATTTAAGCACATTTGCAGGGTAGAGGTCTCCAGGGATCCCATCAGAGAGTCCCCTGTATTTTTATGTTCTTTTCTCCTCTAGTGGTTCCAGGAATCCAGTTTTTACTTTTCCTGGATGCTGGGATTACATATAAGCTAGCTGTGCTTTTAAGGTGTTTTTTTACATGGCTTATTCTCTTGTCCTGTCCAGTTTAACCAGATAATAATAAAATTTATCATTACCAAGTGTTGGGTTCATTTATTTTCCTTCAAATTCTGCTATTTTCACAGTTCAGATGTCCCTCTTATTTGACCTCCAGTATTATAAGTTTCTTTTGCTAGATTTCTTCCTCTTTCTATCCACCAATTTTCTTCTCAGTCTCTGTTTTGCCAAACCAAGAATTATCATGTATCTTGGGAAAAGTAGCGAGTTCAGAACTGGGCCTGCCTCAGGAGTTACCTTTGATTTCAGCCTTGACGTCAGGAGCAGCTTTAGGACAGCTTCAAACATATGTATGTCCTTCATTAGACATATTATCTGATTATTCTTTTTTAGTTGTTAACCTACTACTTGCACCTTTGTCACAGCCACATACAGAGGTCATTTAAGAATTCTTTGAAACATTCTTAAATATGATTGCCACATCATTTCCATTGTGTTTCTTCCTAAAAGAAGTCTGACATATTGCACACTAATAGCCATGAAAACTTGCATAAGAAATATCTCTATTTTACTTGTAAATACCTAGACAACCTGTTGCCTAACTTTTCATTTTTCTCCTCACATACTTTTCATTATTCTCTCCATTCCAACCACCAAGACTGCATTTCTAAAATCTATAGCTCTGTCCCCTAAGATATTTTGTAATGAAATCATTTCTCCCAAGAATAAGTTGGCCATCTTACCATTGTCTGTTTATATCCCTTCTCTTCCTCAAAATTTCCGATAAGGCATCTCTTTCTTTTGTAATCCATTCTTGGTCTTCCCCAACTAAGAATTTTCTTTGGACCTCTGTCCCAATGTTTCTCTCTCTTTTTTTCAGTTGTAATAGAATTGATTTCACTTTTTATCCAATATTTAATTTTTATACTCCATTGCATTATTAGCATTTTTTTTAAATTTGTTTATTGATTTGATAGGCAGAGTGACACATAGAGACTGACATAGACTGACAGATACAGTTCTCACTTGCTGGTTCTTTCCCTAAATGGCCACAACCACCAGGGCTCCAAATTCCTTGCGGATCTCCCATGTGGGTAAGCAGGGACCCATGCACTTGCGGCATGATTCTGCTTTCTCAGACACATTATCAAGGACCTGGATTAGAAGCAGAGAAGCCAGGACTCAAACCAGGCACTCTGATCTGGAATGGTGGCACTAGAAATGGCAATTTAATCTACTGTGTTACAAAGCCAGTCCGTGACTCTTTTTTAAATTCACAATTACATGCTCTGTTCCTAGTCAATTGCATGATATACTCAGCACTAAAATTTCACAGAATAAGAGAAAGAATTCTTTCATTTTCTGGCAGTGGATCAGATGAAATGCTTATGTTCATGAAATGCTTTCCGGAATTCCAGAAGGCATCCCTGCTAGGGTGCCGTAGTCTGAGCCGCTTAGCACCAAATATTCATAATACGAACCCCATAAAGAATTGATAGGAGGGACTTGGAAGAATAGTCAGTGCTCAGGGCACATTGAACATCATGGACTAATTCTTTATTCAAGTGTTATGTCCGTGATCAGTTTTTTCTGCAAATAAGTTTTAACTTCAAAGTGATGCATATTGTTTCCAAGTTTTAGAAAATGAATTCAATTATTTAGTATGCTGAGAACAAGTTTTCAGGGTGGATGGTCCAAGGTACAGATTGGCAAGCTATACAAATTTCTTTATAAATCTTTTTACACTCATCACTGTTTCCATTTGTAGAGCTTGCTATGCTATTAATCCTTATTAGTGAGTAGTATTACAAATTATGTCAAGTGCTGTAAGATATTGTCTAATATTCTACAAACAATGATAGGATGGCTTTAGTTGTGTACGTTTTGGAATACTACCTACATTCAATTTTAACTACTACCCATATTTTATTTTAATTACTTTATAAAAATACAATATTTTTATAATCATAAAATCATATAAAATTGTGATGAGGACAGAGGTTATATTTTACTGCCACTTATGTATCCTATTATTTTAATACAATTCGCTGAAAGACTGTCCCTGCCTTGTTGGATTACCTTGACACTTCTCTTGGAAGTCATTAGATTTTTGTATGCTTGTCTGCTTCTCCATTCTGCATTCTGAACAATTGAGCTACATTTTACAGCATTTCCAATGCCATAACCTCTTAATTATTTTCACTTAATATGAATTCTTGAATTCAAGTTAAATGTGGTCTTTAAATTTGTTCTGCTTATTACAAATTGCTTTGGTGATTCTATTTTTTTCCAATGTTCCTATAAATTTTAGATTAGCTTCTGAGTTTTGACAAGAATTTTGAGATGTACTTGTATTTTTTCTTATGATTACATTAAATCAATAGATGAATTTGAGAAGTTATAACTTGGATTTGAATAATTCTCTATTTATATTTTAATTAATTAGTTTTTGCAATGTTCTCAATGCAAGATTCTTTCATGTCCCTAAGTTATTTATACTTCTGAATGAGTGTAAAGGGATTTTTAAAATTATTTTTATTTATTTGACAATCAGAGGGAGACTCAGAGTTCCTATCCACTGTTTCAGTTCCCACATGCCCATAACGAATGGGGCTGGGTCAGGCTGAGATAGAGAACTGAGACTACAAGTCATGTCACCACCATCAGGGGCAGGGAAATGGCTACAGGATCTATCATTTGTTACTTCCTATTTTGTACACTAGTATGAAGCTTAAACTGGGAGTGTGGCTAGGACGGGAGCCCAGACACTCCAAATGGATTGTAGTCATCTTAATTGCTGAACCAAATACCTTCCCCTCATTGAAAGACATTTCAAAATGTCACTGATACTGCTGATAGGGACCAGTGTTGTAGTGCAGCAGGTAAAGCCACCGTCTGTGATGTTGGCCTCCCATATGGGTGCTGGTTCAAGTCCTGTATGCCCCAGTTCCAATCCAACTCCATGCTGAAGTTCCTGGGAAAGTAGCAGAAGATGGCCTAAGTACTTGAACCCCTGGCACCTACCTTGGAGACCCAGATAAATCTCCTAGCTTGTGGCCATCTGGGGAGTGACCAGCAAATGGAAGTTATCTCTCCTTGTCTCTCTGTGTCTCTCTCCCCCCACTTTCTGTAACTCTTCCTTTCAAATAATTTTAAAAAAGCTTTTTTTTTTAAGAATTCACTCCTAATATATGAGAATGTAATTAATTTTATTTTAACTGTATCTCATGGGCTTTTTAAATTAGTTATTATTTCTAGTAATGTTTTCAGATTATTTATGATTTCTTACTAAATAATGATTTTGTCTACAATTAGAAAAAAATTTTCTTCTCATTCTATGATTTTGTTTCTTTCAGCTTTTGTTCTCCTTGCATTGTTGCTCAGGTTTTAGGGAGGCATGTGGGACAATGATGAAGATAGTCTTGCTGTACTCCCATTAGTAAGAGGAAAATGTTCACTATATCACTCCTGAGAATAATTTTAATTACAGGCTTTTAGGAGCTGTCCTAATGAGAATAAAGAAGTTCCCTTTTATTTCTAACTTGCATGAATGAATGCTCAATTTTAAGGGCTTTTTCGAGGTAAAATTGAGATAATCAGTTTTTTCCTCTTCATTCTGTTAATATAACTGAATTAGACTCATAAATATTTTAAATATGAACAACTTCACTTTCTAAAACAAATCTTACTTGACTATGGATGCATTTTTCATGAATGTATTAGTGAATTAGATTTGCTAACATTGTGTTAAAAAATGCTTGCACCTAAGTTTATGAGGTATATTAGTCTGCAATTTCCTTTAATTGTAATATATTTGATGTATTTGGGATATTAACAAAGTGAGGTAGGCTTAAAAGATAGAGAATCAGAAAGTGTACTTTCATGCTTAATTTTCTGTTTTTCTTTTTAATAGAAATGAGTATACACACATATACATATATATAAGGGTACTTTAAAAAGTTTGTGAAAATGAGACTTAAAAAAAGATTATGTCTCAGGCAAAAAATTGAAACGCAAATTCATTTTCCATGAACTTTTTGAAGAATCCTCACGTGTACTGATATGCTAGTACACACACAAATACACCTCACTTTATATATACATTCATACACAGATTTAGAATTATATTTTAGTGGCTACTCTACTGATTACAAAATACATAGTAGATTACAACATTCATAATGGAGTTATGAATGTGCAATATTCCTGGGAGACCTGGATGAAGCCCCTGGCTCCTGGCTTTGGTCTGGCCAAGCCCTGGCTGTTGCAGTCATTTGGGGAGTGGACCAGCAAATAGAAGACTCTCACTCTCCCTCTCTCTCTGTAATTCTACCTTTCAATTAAATAATAAATAAGAATCTTTTTAAAAAGTACAATAGTATTTAGCTTTTTTATCTGAGAATTCAAAGTTCTTAAATTGCTCTAATATAATCTGCCACTCCACAAAATTAATTATTCATCAATTATTCATATTAATATTGGTTCCATATGGAATACTTTTACTTCTACCAAATGTTAACTTATGTGAAGAATACACTTCAGAATGTCCTTTACTACATTTATTCACAAATTCATCCACTTCTAGTAATCTTAATACACCTCCATTTTACTTTCAGTTTATAATAAATAATCTGGCATGTAGGCTTGGATAGAATTCTAAATTTATATATTTTTTTCCTTTAGCAGTACCAAAACATGTCATTTTTTTCTGACTTATATTTTTCCCATGAGAAACCAGTTGACAGTTTTACTATTGGAAGTTTGAAAGACATGTGCCAGGGCCTGCACTGTGGCATGGTAGATTAAGCATGTGCCTGCAATGATGGCATCCCATTTGGGTGTGGGTTCAAATCCTGGCTTCTCTACTTCTGATGTAGCTCCCTGCTGATTAATGATGGCAGGGGAAACCAGTGGAAGATGGCCCAAGTGTTTGGGTCCCTGTTCGAGCATGGGAGACCTGGAAGAAGCTCCCAGGTCCTGGCTTCAGATCAGCTCAGGTCTGGCCTTTGCGGCCATCTGGGGAGTGAACCAGCAGATGGAAGACCTTTCTCTCTGTATCTCCCTCTCTCTGTCTGTAATTATGCCTCTTGAGTTAATAAATGAATCTTAATAAAAACATAGCCTAATATTCCATTTTCTTTCCCTGGCTACTTTGAATATTTTGTCTTTGACTTGACTTTCCTACTTTATTCATATGAATTTTAGGATATTTAAAATATGTTTTAGCTTTCATGAGATTTGCAGTGATTTTGAAATCTATAGTTTGATGCTTTGCTCCTTTCTTTTAAATGCAAATTAACTGCAGTTAAAATCACTTATATGGACTTCTAATTAGTATTTTGTTATTAATTGATTTACAGTTTTCCATTTGATTACTTTTATAGCTTTGTTTTTCTGCTGAATCTCTCAACATTATCTTTTACAACTTTTAAAATTGGTAAGCTAGTATTTTAAATAATTTGACTAAAAAAATCCATTTTCTGAAGATTCCTCCATACGATTCACATTTTTTCTTTCGGTTTTCTTTCATACTACTTTTTCTTGCAACATTCCTGCAACTCTTTATACAATTGTTAAACAATGTTAAAATCCATGCTTAGTTTGGTTCATAACATCTATTTTTCATGAACATTTTGAACCCCTTCTTGTGCATGAATTTCCAAAAATTTTTGCATCAAAATAAAGTTATTTAATTTCATTTTTCACAAATTGAAGTATTCTTGTATGAGAGACAGGCAGATCTCTACTGTTACCTACTTTGTTCCTATTTCTTGACTGGCATTCAGCTTTATGGGCTGTGAATCAACACAGAGAAATGTTTAGGGAGGAGATGTCAATGAAACACATAGCATACTCTCAGGTTCCTGAGTATAACACATGATTGTTTCAATCTCTCGTAGGTCTGAAATTAAAAACAGCCTGAGAAGTAAAAAAAAAAAAAAATGATAGAAAAGAGTTAACTTTTATAACCAGATGACAACAAACTATGACTAAATATGCATGAATGGAGACTCAGTACAAAACTGAACAAGCATTAACAAAATGTGAACCTTGTCCCTATGAGAATTTTTCTATTTTTTCTCCATAATAAAGATATCAGACTTTAGAGTCAGAACATGAAATTATATAAAACAAAATATCTTTATATTATCTTTCATATGATAGCATGTATCAAAATGGGAAATTACTATTAATTTGTCCTTTTATTTACTTTTTTAAAGTTTTATTTATTTATTTTAATTTTATTTGAAAGGCAGAGAGACAGAGGCAGAGGAAGATTTTACTTCTGTTGATTCACTCCACAAACGCCAACAACAGCTGGAACTGGACCAGAAGGAAGCCAGGTTCAGGAACTCAATTCATGTCTATAAGTACTTGAGCCATCAACTTCTACCTTCCGAAGAGCACTTTAACAGGAAGCTGTATCAGAAGTGGAGCCAGGAACTGACCCCAGGCACTGTGATATGGAATGTGGACACTACAAGAAGTGGTTTGACCACTGCCCGAAGTACCTCTCCAATATTTATTCTTTTTATTTTGCTTCATTAAATTTTATTGGAGGAAAATGTTATCCTAATTTTGATACTGTAATTCCTAACTGTCTTATTTTGTAATATTTTGTTCTATATTCTTTATATATACACTCATAGATTTTAATATAAAACTATTTTATGTGAATATATTATTTCTTTATTACTGATGCTCACAATGACTCTCTAGCAAAAAGCTATCACCCATGTGCCATCTATGTTCTTTATGCTAATTAATATGTAAATTTAATCTACTTTTATTTCTTAAAACTAAAATTGTATTGAGCATTGCAGTGCAGTATGATATATGCCCCTTGATTTATAATTGAAACAGGTTGCACTTGTTAATATACTTCCTCTAGGCAAGGATAGAAGAAATGTGGTTATATTTTTAAGCTATAATAAAAAGGGATAGTAGTGAAAGTATGATGAATATTTCATATTTTCATCTCTGAAAATGATAAGCCTATACAAGAATGCCATGGGCTAGGACATCTAGATTATTGAATTAAATAACCAACATATTTATTCCTTTGTCATAAATTAATTTTTTCATTTAATGTCATTAAACTAAAATATCTAATATTCAAATTAAAAAGCTCATTTACAAAAAACAGGGGCAAGAAATATGATATCTGAGAAATTAAGTAAAAGTAACAAATGTCTTCCTAATGTTTCATGCTAAGTGCCTCAATTTAGTTCATACAAATCAGAGGAGGGCAACGCCTTTTGTGCATAATTTAGAGGAAACCAGTTCAATCTCTGCTTTCTTAAAACTCCTTCATTTTTCTCCAGAGAGACAAATGTGAACGCCGGCTTTCACTGAGTCTCTCCTTTCTTTGTCACTGGCACATTCACAAAGCACCATAAATCTCCCATGTTCCATTCTTTCAGAACGACTGAATTTCAGAATATAAAGATGTTAATATTATCTCACTCTTATACAAATCTAGCCCTTGAATTCGTTTTATAAAACACAACCGATATTGTCCCACACTTCTTGTGACTGACAGCCTTCATTTCTTTCTACGCTTAGAAGGTTCTAAAGGTTACATTGATTATGATGAAGCCAAAACAGGGTCTGTTCTGGTTCTATTTGCTCTCCTTCATGACTGAAGAGAGAATGTATAAATTTCTCAACTCTCGTGACTTCTCTCTACACCCCACTTGCAGTTTCACCTCATTTCCTGTGTTTCCTAGCAATTACCTTTGTAACTGATTATTTTGTTCTTCCTCACTATTTTCCCCTTCCTGTTTCCCTCAACCCTCATTCAAATGAGCAAATTTACTGAGTTAATTTTATGTGTCTGACAGTAATCTAGTATCTGGTGAAAATATCAGATGAAAAATCTCATTATCATGAACTTTTTCTGTTCCATATTCTCTATGATTTTGTACTTTATTCTACGTTCTGCATCTCCTTCACTCTAAGCTAAACAAGTAAAAATTTTTAAACATATGTTAATGCCTTGAATATGCAGAATAGTCTACAATTACATATCACTAAAGAGATTAATGGAAATATTAACATAAGTCTCAACATGAACACATTCTACAGAAAGATAAATATGTACGCATTTGGGCCAAACTTACACATTTAAAAGTACATTTAGTCACTTTAAATGCTACCCAGTGCCATTATTGTAAACATCATTGAGCCCATACAAAATTAGATCATATAAATGTTAATAGAAATAAGCCCCTAGTGTACTAAAGCCAGTTTTCTTTATAGGGGAAATGAATTCAAAGCAGACCTTGACTCTCCAATTACCTTCAAACTTACAACCTGCTTCCAAATGCGTCAACCATTAATTCCCTCTATGCCCATTTCCTCAGACACCATACACTGATTACATTTTCTGCCGGACACTAAACTGGAAAAAAGGGGGGAAATAAAAGCAAAATGTTTATACTTCATGTAACATTTTTTCATTTCAATGCCTTCAATAATATTGTAATTTCTTAAGACATGAGATCCAAGATGGCAGAATAGGGAGGGAGCTTATTGCTCTAGTCTAGGGGATGATAGTTTAAAAAAAAAAGTGGAGAAAGTTCAGTATTAGGGAAGAGTTAGGGAGAAAATGACAGAGGAAACACTATGCAAATTAGAGGGACACTGTGGACCTGCATGGAGGGTGTGGACATGCACAACTCAGGATCCCAGCAGTCAAGAACCTCAGCACCAGCTCCAGAGAGTGAGATAAGAACAAAACTGGGCCGGCGCTGCTGCTCACTAGGCTAATCCTCCGTCTGCAGTGATGGCACCCCGGGTTCTAGTCCCGGTCGGGGTGCCGGATTCTGTCCCGGTCGCTCCTCTTCCAGTCCAGCTCTCTGCTATGGCCCAGTAGTGCAGTGGAGGATGGCCCATGTGCTTGGGCCCTGCACCCGCATGGGAGACCAGGAGGAAGCACCTGGCTCCTGGCTTCGGATTGAAGGAGTGCACCAGCCACAACGCACTGGCCATGGTGGCCACTTGGGGGGTGAATCAACGGAAAAAGGAAGACCTTTCTCTCTGTCTCTCTCTCACTGTCTAACTCTGCCTGTCAAAGAAATAATAATAAATAAATTAAAGAACAAGAATGTAGCTCAAACCACTGGCAATAAAGCTGCTGGAAGAGTCTGGTGCAACCCTGGCTTGGAACCCTGTGAGGGTCAGTGTACCTGGTAAAAGAGAGGAGAAAAAAAAGAGGCATGTTTGTCTCTCCCTGACCACCCTGCACAGGCATCCTGTAACAAGCTGAGAGAAGGCAGCTGCCATGTTGGACATACCTTACAGCAGATGCAGCTTGTGTCCGCATGCCCAGAAAACAAGCAAGAGGAGACACCTGAGTCTGGCTGGGAGCACTGATAGTGGGCTGGGTGCTCAGGACTGTGGAAGGCTTGTGTACTGGGACTGAGAAAACACTGTGGCTGCATGGGAGGACACAGGATGTGGCTGGGTCTTTGGATAGTATCTGTGGGTAGCTCCATAAACTTGGGGCACCCTGATTCCTTAGGGAGGGTAATTGCTGTGGAATCTATGCTCACATTAAGGACTGCACAGATCTCTAGTGTTGTTCTTGTGGCAGTGCTGATGAATATTTTCCCCCAGGGGCCAATGCCCCAGGTGCTGGTTTCCTTTCAGTAGAGGAGGTGAGCATGAGACTATGTCAACAAAGCAGAACAAACCTCCAAAAAAAAAAAAAAAAAAAAAATAGAGACTATCACACCCAAACTGGGTGTCAATGAACAGAGCTGAATCAATGAACATAGCTCCTGACCATACCCAGCACATGCTTTTGGGAATTCTCTGAAAAAATGGATACATACAGTTAGACAAAAAAATGAAAAGAAGAAGTTAGAAAACTATAAAAACAGTGTTGGAGATCTATGGGATACTATTAAACAATCTAACATATGTGTTTTAAGAGTCCTTGAAGGCATGGAAAGAGAAAAATGGATTAGAGGATTTTTAGTGAAATAATTAAAGAAAACTTCCCTAATTTGGAGAAAGAAAAGGATATCCAAGTATAGGACGCACATAGAACTCTTTATAGATATGATCAGAAAAGATCACCATGACACATTGTAGCCAAACTATCCACAATAAAACATAAAGAAAAGTTTGTAAAATGTGCACGAGAGAAATTCCAGATTACTTTCAGAGGATCTCCAATTAGTCTCATAGCTGATTTCTCATCTCTCCTACAGGCTAGGAGAGAATGGCGAGATATATTCCACGTATTAAGAGAAAAAAACTGTCAGCCTAGAATACTGTACCCTGCAAAGCTCTCATTTATTCATGAGGGTAAAATAAAGTCCTTCCATCTAAACAGAAATTGAAAGAATTTGTCATCACCTATCCAGCCCTACAAAAGATGCTTAAGGATGTGATGCACACAGAAACACAGAAACATGGTCATCACTATGAGAGAAGGTGAAGGCAGAAAAACTCCCAGAAAAAGTACAAAGGAAATCCGGAGTAACCACTAGGAATATTGATGGAAAAATGGCAGGGCAAAGTCATTACTTATCAATAGTCACCTTGATTCTAAAAGGCCTCAACTCTCCAGTTAAAAGATACAGATTGGAAGAATGGATTAAAAAAAAAAAAGACATCTGTTGCCTGCAAGAAACACATCTCACCAACAAAGATACATGAAGACTGAAAGGCAAAGGATGGAAAAGGAAACCAGAAACCTTCAAAAGAGCTGGTGTAGACATCTTAATATTAAACAAAATAGACTTTAACACAAAAACTGTTAAAAGAGACAAAGGAATAAATTATGTAATGATTAAGGGACCAATTGAACAGGAATATGTGACTATTATAAATGTATATACACCTAATTACAGGGCACTTGGCTATTTAAAAAATGTTAATGAATCTAAAGGGAGACATAGACTGCAATACAATAGTAATGGGGGACTTCAGTATCCCACATTCAGTAACGAACAGATCAACCAGAGAGAAAATCAGCATGGAAACTACAGAGATAATCGACACTATAGATCAAATGGACATAAATGATATCTACAGAACTTGCCACAAAAAAGATGCACAATACACATTCTTCTCACCAGTGTGTGGACTTTCTCTAGGATTGACCACATGCTAGGCCATAAAACAAGTCCAAGCATATTAAAAAAAATCGATATAATACCATAAATCTATGACCAAAATGGAATGAAGCTGGAAATGAGTAACTCAGGAATCTCTAAAACATATGCAAACACATGGAGACTGAATAACATCATTCTGAATGAATAGTGGGTCATTGAAGAAATCAAAAGAAAAATCAAAAAATTACTGCAAACAAATGAATATGACAATACAAAATATCAAAACTTATGGGATACAGCAAAAGCAGTGTTAAGAGAAAAGTTTATAGCAATGGGTACCTACATCAAGAAATTGGAAAGGCACCAAATAAATGAACTATCAGTGTATCTCAAGGACCTAGAAAAACAACAGCAAACCAAACCCAGAACTAGTAGGAGAAAATAAATATCTAAAATTAAAGAAAAAATAAACACAATTGAAATACAAAAATTATACAGAAGATCAGCAAAACAAAGAGCTAATTTTTTGAAAAAGCAAAACAAAACAAAACAAAATTGACACACCATTGGCCCAAAATAACCCAAAAAATAAAAAGAAGGGAGAAGACTTTAATAAAATTAGAGATGAAAAAGGAAATGTAACAACAGACACCACAGAAATACAAAGACTCATAAGAAAATACTATTAAGAACTATATGCCAACAAATTAGGAAACCTGGAAAAATGCATAGATTTTTGGACATATACAACCTACCTAAACTGAACCATGAACACACACAAAACCTAAACAGACTAATAGCTAAGATGGAAACTGAATCAGTAATAAAGACTTTCCCAACAAAGAAAAACCTAGGACCAGACAGCTTCACTGGTGAGTTCTACCAGACATTAAAAGAAGTAACTCCAATTCTTCTCAGGCTATTCAAAATAACTGAAAATCAGGAAATCCTCCCAAACTGCTCTATGAAACCAGCAACAAAATAATTCCTAAACTTGGAAAAGACACAACAGAGAAATAGAACTACAGACCAATTTCCCTAATGAACACAGAAGCAAAAATCCTCAACAAAATATTAGTTAATCGAATCCAATAACACTTAAGAAAGATCATTCATCTGGACCATGTGGGATATATCCTTGCTATGCAAGGATGGTTCAACATTCAGAAATCAATCAATGTGACACATCACTTTAACGAATTGAAGAACTAAAATTATATTCATATCTCAATAGAAGCAGAGAAAGCATTTGATAAAATACAATACCCTTTCATGATGAAAACTCTAAGCAAATTGTATGTACAAGAACATTTCTCAACACAATCAAGCCAATTTATGATAAACCCATGGTCAGCATCCTATTGAATGGGGAAAGTTGGAAGCATTCCTAGTGTGATCCAGAACCAGACAAATATGACCACTCTCACCATTGCTATTCAATATAGTCCTAGAAGTTTCAGCCAGAGCCATTAGGCAAGAGAAAGAAATCAAAGGGAAACAAATTGGGAAGGAAGAAGTCAAAATTTCCATACTTGGAGATGATATGATGCTATATATATAGGAGATTCAAAAGATTACACCAAGAAACTATTGGAACTCATATAAGAGTTTGGTAATGTGGTAGGATATAAAATCAACACACAAAAATCAATAATCTTTGTATACCCAGTGCCATGGCTGAGACAGACTTCTAAGGTCAATTCCATTTACAATAGCTATAAAAAAATCAAATACCTTGGAATAAATTTAACCAAGGATCCCAATTCTATGATGAGAATTACAAAACACTGAAGAAAGAAATAGAAGAAGATAGAAAATATAGAAAAATCTTCCATGTTTACCAATTGGAAGATTCAATATCATCAAAATGTACATACCATCAAAAGGAATTTAAACATTCAATGTGACACAAATTAAAATACGAAGGACATTTTTCTCAGATATAGAAATAATGTTGTTGAAATTCATGTGGAAACACAGGAGACCCCTGAAGTGCTAAAGCAATCTTATACAACAAAAACAAAGCTGAGGCATCACAATACCAGATTTCAAGATACACAAGGCAGTTATAATCAAAACAGCCTGGTAATGGTACAAAAACAAATGGATAGATGAATGAAACAGAATAAAAATGCCATAAATCAATCCCCAAATCTACAACCAAGTTATCTTTGACAAAGGAGCTATAATCAATCACTGAGCAAGGACGATCTCTTCAACAAATGATGCTGGGAAAACTGGATCTCCACATGCAGAAGTATGAAGCAATACCTCCATCTTACAACTTACACAGAAATCCTCTCAAAATGGATTAAAGACCTAAATCTATGATGAGATATCATCAAATTATTAGAGAACATTGTAGAAACCCTGTAAGATATTGGCATAGGCAAAAAGTTATTGGAAAAGACTCAGAGGCAGAGGTAATCAAAATCAAAATGCACAAATGGGATTACATCAAATTGAGAAGTTTCTGTGCTGCAAAAGAAACACTCAGCAAGGTGATGAGGCAACCCACAGAATGGGAGAAATCATTCGCAAACTATGCAACTAATAAAGGATTAATAACTAGAATATATAAAGAGATCGAGGAACCTCAACAATAGCAAAACAAACAAACCAGTTAAGTTAATATGCAAAGGATTGAAACAGGCATTTTTCAAAAGAGGAAATCCAAATGGCCAACAGACACATGAAAAAATGCTCAGGATCACTCGTCATCAGGGAAATGCAAATTAAAACCACTATGTCGTTCACCTCACCCCTGTTACAAGGGCTTTTATACAAAATCAGCAAACAACAAATACTGGTGAGGATGTGGGGAAAAAGATACCCTAATCCACTGTCGCTGAGAATCTAAACTGGTAGAGCCACTATGGAAGACAGTATGGAGATACCTCAGAAATCTGAATACAGACCTACAATATGACCCAGACATCCCACTCCTGGGAATTTACCCAAAGTTATCTGTACTCCATGTTTATTGCAGCTCAATTCACAATAGCTAAGACATGGAATCAACACAAATGCTTATCAACCATAGACTGGATAAAGAAATTTGGGGATATGTACACCATGGAATACTACACAGTTATTTAAAAAAAAAGAAAATTAAATCCAGTCATTTTTCACAAAATAGATGAAAGTGGAAAACATAATAATTAGTGAAATTATCCAGTCCCAAAGGGACAATTTTCTCTCTGACCTGTGATAACATATAGAACATGTAAAAGGCAATCTGTATAAGTGAGATTGACACTTTGAGAAGTAATGACCTTGAACAGCCCTTGTCCTGACTTTTCAGGAACAGTTTGTTTTTTATACTCTCTTTTGAACTCTTTGCTCAACATAGTGATAATCATATGTGTATAAAATTAATGGAAAATAAATAAGTAAACAATAATTGCAGGAGTATGGCAGCATGATAAAATGGGGGTGGGAGTGTGCGAAGGAAGGTTGGCACGGTGGGAAGAATTACCATGTTCCTAAATGTAAATGTGAACCATGAAGTTTCTAACTGTAAAACTGTACAGTTCTACATACATTTCTATGGACTTACTTCTAAGTGTATAGTTTAAAAACTTGTCATGGGACCCCAAATCCTTTGGGTGGTAAAAATAGCATTTTAAGTGTTAAAGTGAGCATATGGACAGGAGTAATTGCTAAAGTGATCATTTAGATAGGATGAAGTGTTGAAGTGACCATATAAATAGGATTAAGTGTTAGGTAATAATAATAGAATTAAAAAGGAGTGAATGCTCCAGCATGGGAAACAGTCTCATACAATAATTGTTTTAAGTAGCATTATGACCTCTGAATTAGGCCTTATGCATTCTGATCTTACTGAAAAGCCCATGAGAGCATTTCAGGCATGGAAAGCCAAGACGCTTTGGCAAAAATTGTCTTCCATGAAGGACTTCTCTGGGTGAGATCCCAGTGGAAGAAGTGGTCATCAAAAATGGATGTACTTTTCTCTGAAGGGAGGAGAGAACTTCCACTTTGCTTATGGCCTTGTCTAAATACTGATAGAGTTTGTGGATTAAAAAGGATTCCATAGACTAGGCAGCTCATTTCAAGAACACGTGGTTATCACTGACATCATACATAAGATTGTTAATTATTAAATTAAATTTTAAAAAAGGAGTCACAGTGCATTAACTTCCCATGCAGGACCTCTGTCCTCAAAGAGTTGGATTATGAGAGTTAGCAGTAAAACGTATTCTCAAAGATTTACTTAGTTTTAGTGTATTAAGTGGAGGATATTCTTATGTCTTATAAGCTATAGTTACATCTACGTGATCTCAAAGGACGTATCATTCTTGGGTTTTTCTTCAAAGTTAATTATTTCTCAAAATTATATATCCATATATAAAACTCAGAAAGGTTTATTTTTATTGAATTAAAATTGTTTTTCCCTTACTGTAAAAATAATCCTTCTGGTATTCTATTGCACATGAGAGTAACAATAGTTAAAAATAACAATGTTCATACTACAAGGATATTTTGAATATATGAAGTGATGGATGCTAATTATCCTAATTTGCTTATTAAAATCTATGCATATCACAATATTACATTGTACCCCATAAATATGTACAATTATTATTTGCCAATAAAAACAAATAATCTATAAAAAGATTGTTGATATACTGGAAATCATCTTGGAGATATTGACTGAATAATAAAGCTTCTAGAAATTTATAACTTTGTAAAAGTGAGGGAACTCACATATATGAATTTCCTAGAAAATCCACTTATATAGTAACTGCTTAAAAATATCTATAACTTAATTAATTTATCTATAACTTAAATTATATGCTACAGTATTTTTTATCTGTGTCATGCATATATTTATTTTTTCTTTTTTAATTTTTTAAGAAAGCTTTTATTTGATAAACATAAATTTCATAGGTACAGATTTTGGATTATAGCAGTGCTTCCCCCATACCCGCCCTCCCAACCCCACACCTGTCCCACCTCCTACTCCCTCTTACATCCCATTCTTCATTAAGATTCATTTTTAATTATCTTTATATACAGAAGATCAACTCTAAATTAAGTAGATTTCAACAGTTTGCACCCACACAGACACACAAAGTATAAAGTACTCTTTGAGGACTAGTTTTACTGTTAATTCTCATAGTGCAACTCATTAAGGACAGAGGTCCTACATGAGGAGCAAATGCACAGAGACTCCTGTTGTTGATTTAACAACTGACACTCTTATTTATGTCATCAGTGATCACCCGAGGCTCTTATCATGAGCTGCCAATGCTATGGAAGCCTCTTGAGTCCACAAACTCCGACATTAGTCAGGGCCACAATCAAAGTGGAAGTTCTCTCCTCCCTTCAGAGAAAGGTACCTCCTTCTTTAATGGCCCCTTCTTCTCACTGGGATCTCATTTACAGAGGTCTTTCATGTAGGTCATTTTTTGCCACAGTGCCTTGGCTTTCCATGCTGAAATGCTCACATGGGCTTTTCATTCATATACTCATAATAGTTTATTATTTTACTGCATGATTCTACCACATTTTTATGTTGATGAACATTCAGTTTGTATATAATTTTAAGATATTATAAATAAATTGCTATAGTCATTTTCTTTGTAGTTAATTTTGCGAATATATGTTTATTTCTCACTTTGGTAAATAAATGCTAATTTCTGTTTTATAAGTTAAATTCTATTATCTATATATGACACTACAAAGACATTTTCTTTTTTTATTTTAATTTTTTAAAGATTTTGTTTATTTATTTGACAGGTATAGTTACAGACAGTGTGAGAGAGAAACAGAGAGAAAGGTCTTCCGTTGGTTCACTCCCGAAATGGGGCAATGGATGGAGCTGTGCCTATCCAAAGCCAGGAGCCAGGAGCTTCTTCCTAGTCTCCCATGTGGGTGCTGGGGCCCAAGCACTTGGGCCATCCTCCACTGCTATCCCAGGCCATAGCAGAGAACTGGTTGGGAAGAGGAGCAGCCGAGACTAGAACCCAGCACCCATATGGAATGCCGGCGCCACAGGTGTAGGACTAACCTACTGTGCCACCATACTGGCCTCCCAAGGACATTTTCCAAAACAGTGATGGAAGTTTTCATATGTACCCAGCAATGTATGGGAGCTCCTGTTGTTAATGTCAATTTTTTATTTTACTAATGATAGGAAATCTAAAGGAGCATCTTATGAGAGTTTAATTTGTATTTCATTGATGACTGACATGGAAAGAACATTTTACATGTGCTTAGTGACTACTGGTACATTTTCATTTGTGAAATGTCTATACCATTCTCGGTTCATTTTTATTACATCTATGTCATAGTGTTTATATGAAATCTACAGGTACTGTAAGTAAAATTCCTATTCCAATTATATACTTAAAATCTTTTTAAGTCCATTCCTGATCTCTTTTCCATTTTCTAAATAATTTTTGAGCCAAGTTTTTAAGTTTGATGAGTTAAAATTTATCAACTTTCCGTTGTGAATAAAAGCTTTTTATGCCTTTCTAAAAAGTGTTTGCTTACTCCAAAGTTATGAAGGCTTTCTTCTTTCTAGAAGTTTAAAATAAAAGAGTTTATGATTATGTCTATTATAATGGATCTCAAAATAATTTAGAATAGTATGAAATATGTTTGAGGGCTTTTGTCACTCTTAGGTATAAATATCCAGTTATTCAAGAACAATTTGTGGGAATTCTCCTCATTAAAATGTTTTGCAAAGAATACATTATTATATAAACATGTGTCTTTTTCCATTTTTAACTTTTAGTCTGTTCCAATGATTGCTTGATTATTATTCACAATATACTGCATTGTTTTGACTACTCTGCATGTACAGGCAGTCTTTGAAATCAGGTAATTTAACTTCTTTATTAGGATTATGTTTGTTACTCGAGAGCCCTTAAATTTCCCTTGTGAATGTCTCCAAAAATCTGATAGGAATTCTATAGATCAAATTGGGGAGAATGGACAGTATTTTGGGGAGGATAGACATGTCTTTTCTCTAATGATCATTCTGTGTTTCTTTATGAATTCCATAATCTCCACAATATTTTTAGCTGTTAGTATAGATATAGCTATTTCATAAATGCATCCTTAATTATTTTATACTTTGCTGCTAATTTAATTTTTTCAGTAGTTCATTTTATATTTCTTTGTTGCTAGTTAATAAAGTTGTTCTTTTTTTAAAAAAAATTAAATATTTGAGAGGCAGAGTTACAGAAAGAGAGAGGCAGAGACAGAAACGGAGGTCTTTCATCTGTTGGTTCACACCCAAAATGGTTGCAACTGAAGAGAGAAGATTCAAAGCCAGGAGCTAGGAGCGTATTCCGGGTCTCCCACATGGGTGAAGGAGCCCAAGCACTTAAGCCGTCTTCCATTGCTTTTCCAGGCCATTAGCAGGGAGCTAAACTGGTAGTGGAGCTGCCTGGACTCAAACCAGCACCCAAACCTAAAAGTTACTTAAGTTCAAGATGTTGTGATCAAGAAGGTATAGTGATTTGTTAACTAATTAATGTTTCTTAATAGTGTTCTTTCACTTAATTTGCATAACTTTACCCTGAATCTATGATAGTCATATGGTAAGCATTTAAACTTTTACTAGGAGTTACTAACAGATTGATTAATGTTATTAATCAATTAGTGAGTTTACCCTCAGAAAATTCAACAGCTCAAGGATCTAATTGAATGTCTACTATGTTTAATGAGGTGTGCAAACTTTTCAGCATCCCCTTTGCAGAAAGCTCTCCATCAGCTGGAAACAGATGAGTTGATGGAGTATTTTAATCAAACACCCAAACAGATGCTAAGAAAATTTGTTATCACTAAGCCAAAATATTGGAATAAATTGGTACCTTTTGTCTCTCTTGCCTATTGGAATGCTAGTCATCAACTGACTTGTCTCCTTTGAAATTCACCATGAGAGAATTTCCAATTAGGGCAAAGTGGCAGGCACAAACTAACCCATCTGATGACAAGCATCCTAATGATGTTGGTCAGATGAAAAGATAAAATAACTTTATCAGGCAGATCAACTGAGCCCAATTCCTGGTAGAGAAAAAGTGGAAAGGAATTTTTCTCACCAAAAAGATAAAGCCTTCATTATGTGTGGGATATTTACTATCATGTTAATTTAGACCAATATCTTTATCTTTCTGATCCATATATTTCAATTTCCTTACTTTAAAGGGCTATTATTACAAACTTGAGGTTGTTTTATGGGGATAAAAATGTAATGCAATACCAATGAAATATTCTTACATCATAGGAACCACTGTACAACATATAATATTAATATTATTATTACTATTAATTTATTGATATTTTAATTGATGTCACTTTGGAATTGTGAGAGTTTTAATGTGATTTTAATCCTAAAAATTAAAGACCTGATGATTGTATATCAAGTGAAATTTTTAAACTTTCTTAATTGTCAAATTTGGGCATGGACTTCATGGAGCTAATGATGCTCTAAATTCATGGACAGTGAAGTTATAATATATTTTATTTCTTCATATAATTTTTGTATTTTCATTTTTGCAAAATTATAAATCAAAACTGGGCCAAATTATGTTAACTCAATGGATTCCCTTGCATTAGAATTAACATAAAATTCAAACTTCAGTGTAAGCAAATATATTCATCACTTAATGAACAGATACTCATGTAATTCAGAGAATTTTGGATTATTTATTTGTGAGTGAATAAATAATTAAAAGTTATAACTGTCTACTCTTTATTTTATAAACTTGGTGTAATTCTCCCTGCAGTTTTGTATTTTGTTTTTTTATACTATCAATGTCATTTGCTTTTGATAATGCTATATAAAAAGCACTAGCATTGTAGAAATTTTCTGCTATACCTCTCCAATCAATAAAAATGTTCAGAATAACACACTAATAGGATGAACAGTAAAGGCCTTTTGTGAGAAGAAAACAAGGAATGATGACAATCACACAGTAAAATCTTTGAACATGTTCTATTCAATGTACTGTCAATGGCTTGTAGTTGAAGGATCAAACCAAAGTCTGTAATAGGGGCTGGCGCTGTAGCATAGGCTGGAAAGCCGCGGCCTGCAGTGCCGGCATCCCATATGAGCACCTATTTGAGACCCAGCTGCTCCACTTCTGATCTAGCTCTCTGCTATGGCCTGGGGAACAGTTGAAGATGGCCCAAGTCCTTGGGTCCCTGCACCCACATGGGAAGACCCAGAGGAAGCTCCTGGCTTTGGATCGGCACAGCTTCAGCCATTGTGGCCAAGTGGTGAGTGAACCAGAGATGGAAGATCTCTCTCTCTCTCTCTGCCTCTCCTTTTCTCTCTGTGTAACTCTGACTTTCAAATAAATATAATAAAGTTTTTAAAAAGTCTGGGACAAAAATTCATCCTGTCTGCTTCATCAAAAGATCATAATCTTCATTGCTTATATTAATAGAAAATTATTTTTCACAATTCTAGAGGTGGGGAAGTCCAAGATCAAGGTAGAAGCAGACTCAGTATATACTAAACCCCTACCATGCTGTCCAGTGTTTGCTTAAACACTTTTCAAGTGACAGAAGTAGCTGGACAGCTTTCTGGTACCTATTTTATAAAGCAGTGAATTCCAATTATGAGGTTTCTACCTTCTGACTTAAAGACCCAGCACAGGTTTACACATCTTAAAATTATGGTAGTGGTGATTGACTTTTATCACAGGACTTTTGGGGAGGTACAAACACTCAGACCATTGCATGGAGTCATATGTTCTATAGTACAGGAACCCTAACAGTATATACAGAACAAACTTTTTCCTTTCTCGCTTCCTTTTCTCCTTTGCCTGGGCTAAGGATTTTGCTGTCAAGGATTTGACTGTGGTGAGGCCAAGGTTGAAGATCTGGGGAGCCAAGACTAAAGATTTTCTCCAGGCAAGTGTCATGGTCAGGATATTTGGGACTGGTAAATTGTTTGGTGTGGCGGGAATATTCTGTGAATCCAGGATCAAGGGTGTGCTTGGCACTGCTGCTAATGTTCAACATAGCTAAGAGCTAAAAGGAAACTCATGATAGTTCATGAGTTTGAGAGGTTTACAATGTTCAGAAATACTGAAGAATTTGGGTACCTGGAAAACATATATAAAAGTAGTTATTTTGGTGTAAATATTTTTTAAATCAATGCATGTGAAAGATATTTAAAAAGTTCATGGAAATGTGTATTAAATGTGGATTTTAGAACCTTTTTGCAGCAAAATAAGCATTTTAATTCCATTTTCACATGATCTTTTAGAAGTACTCTCATACAGAAAGAATAAGATCATGTGAGTGAGGTTTCTTATTACTGAAGAAGTAATGAGAATACAAAAAGGTGGGAGACTGAAGTAACTCCTCTGGTACTGACTTTCCAATGTGAGTTCAGAGATTTTAATTTATAAATGCAGAAAATCATGTACGATATTCAAGTACAATTATTCAAATAAAGTCACAGAATTAGGCCAGAGATAAACTAGGTATATAGTTATAGATGTGTGTATTTGTGTTTCTGTGCATAAATACATGTTCTTATATACATTTTCTACATGACTTACTTTAGTAGCAATTACCACACCTCATCTCAGACCTTGAATTCCAAACATTTGCCCAGTAATACAATTGGGATTGAACTCATGGCTGGGATAGGACAAATATGAGCTAACAACCCCAAAATATCAGGTTGTGCCTATAGTAAGAAAATAAAAATTAGATGCATTAATACAAGTGAAATATATAAAAAAATCTGTGAAAATATTTAGCATTATAGATAGGCTGACTTTGTCATTTCTAACTATCATAAGCAATATATACTGTATCACAGTCTTATTGTCTCACCTAAGAAATACTCTCTTAAAATTAGAGTTAAATTCTCTGTGTCACAGATCTGAGTCTAAAAAGTATAATGATCTTAATCTTGTGTTTTGGCACAGAATCCTAAATTCATGCAGTTCTTTCATCTGTCTTAACAAAATAAAACTCAGTATGCAAATTCAAAAAAGCAACAAGGATATCTAATTCTAGAGAAAATGTATGTCATACAATAAACAAAAGGAAAATTAAAATGTTTTTCATTGTAAGAATTTTTGAGTTTATACAATTAACCCATGCTAGGGAGTCATTAGAAATTAGGGAAACATTTTTGGAAATTAAAAATTATAAAATATTTTGTCCTCACATATAAACAAGTAAACCATGAGCTCTAGAAGATAGAAACTTCCCAAAATAAAGAGTCAGAATGGTAGAAGATATGAGAGAAAAGATTGGAGATCTGGCAGAATTTTAAGAATAATCAATCTTAAAAAATAGGGAAGATGTATCAGAAAAATATA
Organism: Oryctolagus cuniculus; assembly: GCF_051225735.1. Lineage (NCBI taxonomy): Eukaryota > Metazoa > Chordata > Mammalia > Lagomorpha > Leporidae > Oryctolagus > Oryctolagus cuniculus. The sequence continues at coordinate 125,028,070 of NC_142868.1, forward strand.
ATTATAATCAGATAGATTTGAGATGCAACTAAACACCAGGATTACATATTTTTCTGAAATATATAATATAATGTATATTATATATTTATAATTATATATTATATATAATTATATATAATATATATAATTTTATAATTTAATAATTTCATAAATTCTTGAGAGTGCTAATTATAAATTTAGTAGAAAGTTTCATTTTCATAATAATTCTATATGACATGTAGTTTGTGCGTGTGTGTGCATGCCACGTTTATCTTATCTTAAAGACACTCTTGGTCTGTTTGGAGGCAGCATCATTCTGTTTAGAATTGTAGATTAAGTAAAACTTTATTTTAAGCCCAGACATTGTTAGAATATAAAATGATTTTAAATATAATTTTATACTTGTTTGGGTGACAGACTTTCTAACCATTCTGAGATATTACACAGAAAAATTTATTTGGTCAAAAATGCAAATTCTCTAATGAATATTTCATTATCCACTCATATTCAATTTTTAACAAATGTATGCTTGTTGGACTCAAAAGCCAAATCCTTTTTAAATCATTAATTACACAGCAGTTTGTGCTCATAATCAACAAGTTCTTCCTGTCTCTTGAATTTTTCTACAAGCAAACAGATATTCTCTATTGTGTTCCACTAGAAATAATAAAAATAAAACACTCACAAAATCTCCTCTCTTGATTTCATATCCACTTCCAGCTATTAATGTAATTCTCTGCCCCAATTTATAGAAAAATATTTTCAGAGAGTTTTTAATGGTCATTTCCTCTATTCCTTTGCCTCTATTGTTACTTTGAAAAAGTCAAATTAGATTCCCTGTAATTCCACATAATCATGCTTATACAGTTTATTGATGATCTATATTTTGTCCAATCCAAGTGCCATTTACTTCTCATCTTATTTTACATTGTTGTCCACATTTTCTTGGAAGCAAAATTTTTAAATGGTATTTGTTTATTCAATCATTTAACTTGAAGTGAGAGTGAGACTTTTTATTTGTGGTTCACTTCTAAATGCCCACAACAGCCAATACTGGACCAAGCCAAAGCCAGGAGCCCTGAACTCAACTCAGATCTCACACATGGGTGGCAGGGATGCCAATATTTACGTCATAACCTGCTGTCCCCACAGGTCTGTATTAGCAGAAAGCTGGGTGGGGCACTCCAATATGGCATGTATGTGCCGCAAATTGTGTCTTAATTCTGCTATAAAAGCCTGCCTGTAGATACCTTTTTTTTTTTTATTTCATGACATCTTACATAGCTTTCCTCCTTTTTCATTAGCTGCTCATTATATACTTCTTTCACTAAAATTATGTTTTCCAGTAAATGGCTAAATATTTGAGTTTATTTGGGCTTGGTTTGAGGTCATTTTCACTGACCTAGAAGTATGCTTAGCTTAGAGCTGAATTCAGATTCCTAACTGTAGTTTTCTCTACTGAGATCCCCAAAACATGATTAAGGGTTAATTAAATATCTGATAAATATACTAAAATTCTTGGGTCTTTTTACCTCTCCAAATCATCCCTTTCAATCATTTGTCCATTAAAGAAAAAAAACTTGGAATTGTCTGTGTTATTTATATGTCTCTTACCCAACCTTCAGTAATTCCTCCATGCAGATCAACCACTACAAATAACACAAATAGAAGTCATCTATCAATAAGTTAATACTATTTTATTTCAAAATATGTACTATGTGAGTCCTCAGTTTTTAAAGTAAGCTCTTGGCATTCTAATTCAACCAATTTTGTATTTCCTGTATGATAGTTTCCTAATTACTTTCTCTATTAACAATTAAATAAAAATTCAAACACTAAATAATGGCTCTCACTGTCCCACCATATTTGAAACCTATGTAATTATCCACATTATATTTTACTAAAATATTTCTTATTCTATAACTTTTTTTCTAGTCTAGATGAGTATTTTCCTTTCTAGTCTTCAAAATTTCATCTTGTTATGGTCTTACAGTTCCCAGATCTTCATGGTGCAGGCTTTTTCTGATCTTTCAAGGCTGATCTTAAAATCATCTTTTCAGATTACCTTGTCTACCTAGTGAAATTAAATCCCTAAATTCTCTGTAACTATATTGTTACTTGATGTTGAATTCTTCATGGCATTTACACTTTCTGAAATTCTTTTTTCTGAAATATTTGCTCATTGAATGTTATCTCTGACAACATTTGATTGTAAGTTCACCCAGAGTTCAGATCTTGCTGCTTTCTCTATTGCTGTATTCACCATGGTTACAGAAGCATGTTTAGTAAATAATCATCATTCAATAGAAGCGTATGTGTTTTTTTGTATTTTTTTTTTTTTTTTGACAGGCAGAGTGGACAGTGAGAGAGAGAGACAGAGAAAGGTCTTCCTTTGCCGTTGGTTCACCCTCCAATGGTCGCCGCGGCTGGCGCACAGCATTGATCCGAAGCCGGGAGCCAGGTGCTCCTCCTGGTCTCCCATGGGGGGTGCAGGGCCCAAGCACTTGGGCCATCCTCCACTGCTCTCCCTGGACACACCAGAGGTCTGGCCTGGAAGAGGGGCAACCAGGACAGAATCTGGCGCCCCGACCGGGACTAGAACTCACTGTGCCGGCGCCGCAGGCGGAGGATTAGCCTATTGAGCCGCAGCGCTGGCCAGAAGTGTATGTTAAAAGAAAATGATAAACAGGAAAATTCTGTGAATTAATCATAGAAGTTTTTTTCTTTTTCAGCTATGAAGGAAAATATATAGCAAGGGCAACTTACTCCTCAACTCCGCACATAAAGTCAGCAGAAGTAACTGAGTTTGCTGTGTCTACTAGAATTCTGCTGGACTTGGAGATCCTTCTCATTGCAATACTCATTTTGTCTGCTATTCAAAGAGCATCAGCCTTGACTTGAAACTTGTTTGCTGACCCTGAATTAAATAACATAGCTTAGTTTGTGTGTGATTTGAGAATAACTTGTCAACTTTATTACATAAATGCCTGATGTTTAGTTCAATTCAACTGACATATATTGAACATCTGAGTAGAGATCTTGATCTCTCTTTGTGAGAGCTCACAGTGTAATGGGGAAAAAGAGATATAAATAATCAAGGTCAATAAAGGAATTTAGAAAGGAGACAATAGATCAATAAACGTGGGAAAGACTGAATAGCATGACAGTTGAAAGCTGCACTTAATGATTACAAGGAAGGTCAGGAAGGAATGTTTGTGGAAAGGAGATTGGAAAAGTCAAGGTCAGATTGTGAAAGACATAAAACCATGATACAGAGCTTGGAGCTTGAGCATAATGCACTGGTGAGAAAAGAAAGTGATCAAAGCGAGGCTTATCTGGAAAAGATAACTGCTGGAGTCAGCTTTACGGTGCAGCAGAGTAAGCAGCGCTTGCAGCAGCAGCATCCCCTATCAGGGTGCTGATTGGAGTCCTGTCTCTCCGCTGCTGCCCCAGCTTCCCATTAAAGACCCCAGTGGAGTCAGCAGAAGATGGCCCAACTACTTAGACCCATGTCGCCTATGTAGGAGACCAAAATGGAGTTTCTGGCTCCTGGATTTGACCCAACTCAGACCTGGCTGGTTTTGCTATTTGGGAGGTAGGCCAGCAGATGCAAGAGCTCTCTCTCTGTCTCTCCTTCTCTCCGTCTGCTCTTCAAATAAATTTAAAAATCTTTAAAAAGTAAAATACTAATGGTTGATAATGATGGAATTGAATGGATAAGTAAAAACACAAAGGTATAGAGTCCAGCTGGAATTGGTCATTAAAATAAATAAAAGATATGTGAAAAAAAAACACAAAAATTTCACAAGATGCTGAACTATTACCTTTATGGCATATACAGCTGACTTTTATGACATAACTAAGGTTTCTGAAGTCTTTAACTTACATTTTGATGACTTCATCTTCCCAAACAATAAGAGACGTCTTTCTCTTATGAATATACAATATGGCATTCATTCTCCTCTGGTCTACATTTCATTCTATTTCAAATTGTAAAATAATCTTTCTCTAAACAGTAAGCATATCAACTCGGTTAAACCTGCCACATAATGGATCATGATAATAAATCAGTTACTTAACTTGAATTGAAAGTTTGAGTCAAAAATGCTGAGTTCCTCCATTCTTCATTATGCCTCAAATTATTTGGCTTCAAATAAATCCGGAACACATTGCTTGCAACAATGTGATACAATTCTTCATGCTACTCAGAAAAATAAGTTTTTTTTAACCCTTAAAAGTGGGTCTTTGACATAAGAATTCTTTTAAACTAGGAAGTAAATAGAAGCAAATATTAAGAAAGTTCTCTATAATCTCTCCTTTTGCCTAAAGGAAGGATATAAATTATTCTTTACTAAAGACAACCTTGAACTCTGATCAGCCCAGAGATAGCACCAGAGAAATCTGCAAACAAATCTTACTCCATTAGTTTTCCCCCATATATTTGTCTTCCTAGTTTCCAACTTGTGTAAGCCTAAAATTGTTGTCTTTTGTCATTTCGCTACTAATTTATTGTTTTTTTTGTTGTTGACGATATTATATAAATCCAAAGTTAGCCATGAGTTACCTATTCTGAGGTTTCAGTATGAAATATACTTATTTTCAAATTGATAAAATTAATACATTTCTGCCTGTATTCTGGCTAAGATCAAGTGTACTCTCTTCTATCACTCTTTTGTTAGCAGAGTCCAAGGTGAGAACATAGAAACCCAGGATGAAAAAATGAGTTTTTCTCCTCTGTAGTATCCTCAGACTGATAATAAAAGTAAATAATATTCTTGATAATATTTGATAGTTACAACATATCACCCTGTACTATGCAGTTTACATTCAAAAGTTTATACAAGTGATGTTTGTCTGTGTATGGCTACTTTCACTAGCATGATATTTTTGAGAATTGAAATTTTCAATGTACCTATGGACAATATAAACATTGTGTGGATGTTACATATGTATGTTACATATATAACTACTTATGTATATAGTTACAAATATTGTTTCATTGAATTATACCATGTAAATGACAATATACTCTTCTTTTCAGTGTTAAAAAGAAGAAATGGAAGGGGGATAATGAGGACTCTTGGGATACTAGTAATGTTTTCTTTTCAATTTAGGTGGTGGTTATAAGTTTGATCAGGGACAAAAAACCATTTATCTGTACACTTATGTGCACTTTTGGTATGTATACTATATTTTCATAAAATGTTTTAAAAATGTTTATATAAAGGGAAGTATTATTATGCTTATTATAGATTATAAGCAAGAGTTTGGAACTCCATCTTGATCTTCCAAATGGGTGGCAAGGACTCAAGTACTTTAGCCGTAATTTGGTTCAACCAAGGCACATTTGCAGGAAGTTGGATTGGAAGGTGGGGACAGGACTTGATCCCAGGCACTCTGACACTGGATGTGGGTACTCTATACAGTGGCTTAACCCATTACAATCTCATTTTCTTCATTTTAACTTTTGAAAATGCTATCTTGACCTCATTTTTTTTTTTTTTTTTTTTTGACAGGCAGAGTTAGACAGTGAAAGAGAGACAGAGAGAAAGGTCTTCCTTTCCATTCACCCCTCAAGTAGCCGCCACAGCTGGTGCGCTGCACTGATCTGAAGCCAGGAACCAGGTGCTTCCTCCTGGTCTCCCATGGGGTGCAGGGCCCAAGCACTTGGGCCATCCTCCACTGCACTCCGGGGCCACAGCAGAGAGCTGGACAGGAAGAGGAGCAACCAGGACAGAATTCGGCACCCCAACAAGGACTAGAACCTGGTGTGCCGGCGCCGCAGGCGGAGGATTAGCCTAGTGAGCTGTGGCGCCAGCTTTGACCTCATTTTTACACACTCTGAAATGATCTCTCAAATTTTGTGTGGAGAGAAATCTACCAAACTTAGTTAAAGCAGAGAGTTTTGTTGTTATTTATTGTCTAGCCAAAATTTAGTTCAGATATTGAGTGAGAATACTGTACAAAAGAGGGACTATAAAAGTTTATTACTGGTATGATTGAGGTCTCTGGGGAAAGTAGGACAGGAAACTCAGGTCCAAAATGATTAGGGAGAGGAGTCCAGAGGAAAGGGTGGATGTTAGAAGCTGTCAGCAGTCATGCATCCAAAAGTTGAGCAAGATTCCTATGTCTTTTTTTCTATCATTTATATGTGTATCACTTAGTATTTAATTTTAATGATTTAATAAGACATAATATTTTCAACAGAACTGCCAACTTCTCACATAAATAGCAAAACACTAAGATATTTAGATGTGTTGGAATTTACCCATAGTATTCCATATTCTCCAGCATCCTAAATGGGAATTTTCTTTTTTTTTTTTAATTTGGTCTTTCTTTAGTATGTTGTTAGGTAAACCCCCAACTGATTCTTCTTTTAAATTTTCATTTGTAATGTTAAGAAAAAAAAAAAAAACAGTTCCAGGATACAGAAAATTTTATCATCCAAAAATTTAAATACAGATATGAATCTCTCTTAATGCCCTCAAATTTTATAAAATAACCATTTCATAAATGTTTTCTATATTTCTTCCTTTTTAATATATTTAAAAACATTTATTTGAAAAGCATAGTGACAGAGGGGGAAAGAGAGTGAGAGAGAGATTCACTGCCCAAACGGGCACAAAACCTAGGATTGCGACAGACCAAAACCAGAAGCCAGGAGCTCGGTTCTGACTCCCACATTGCTGTCAGGGGCACAAGCACTTGGGCCACCTTCCGCTGCTTTCTCAGGCACATTAACAGCCAGAACTCACACCAGCACTATGATATGATGTGCTGCTGCAGCTTAATCCCCTGCACCACAATTCCACCCCCTCTTGAATATTATTGAGATGAGTTTTGATTTTACAGAAAGTTTAAAAACTTGCTGAAGTTACAAGTTATTAGCTGTGAGAAATCTTCTAGCTACTAATCCACCAATCTAATGTTTAGGAATAATATACTTAAAAAGGGCATTAGGCTGCTGTTCTTTATCCTCCTCCACTGTCTTCTTTTTCATTTTTCTTTCTTCTGACTTCTTCTCCCTCCCTCTACCCACTTCTTCCCCTCCTCCTCTTCTGTCTCTTCCTCCTCCTCCTTCTTCTTTGTTTTCTTTATTTTCTTCTTTTGCTAGATTTTGAACTTTCCAAAAGGCAAAAGTCAAAGTGTATAACAACCACACTGGGAAAACAGCTGTCAGTAGAAGAATTTCAAGACTCATTTTCTTCTTTCCTCCCTTCCTCTCTCCCTACCTCCCTCCCTGCCACCCTCCCTTCCTCCTCCTTTCTTTCCTTCCCTTCACTTTCCCATTTCCTTTTCCTTTTCTTTTCTTTTTTCCTTTCTTCCTTTCTTCTCCCCTTCCTCCCTTCCTTTTTTCCTTTTCTCCCCCACCTTCTTTCTTTTTTTCTGAACACCATAGTGCTTAGACTTACAGTTCAATTAGATCAAAACATCATGGAGGCCCCTTTCTCACACTAACTCTTGTGCTGGTGGTACTGTGTAAAAAATAGTTCTTCATGTACATGGATTTCTGGTTGTGTATCCTTATTTTGGATAAACAGCAATGGTTGTTTGGATCCAGGACTATATGAAGTCAACCCAAGAGGAAAGCTTATTAAATTAGGAAGGACACTGAGGTTAACAGATCTGTAAATTCTGCACCATACCTCATTCAGGAAAGACTCAGAAAGCACAGAAGCCTCACCCAGAACTTTTGTTGTTCATAATATTTAACCACTAAGAACCTGGTCTGAATTCAGCCGTGAAGTCCCATATTATGGCTATTAGCAAACACCCTGTGTGACTCTGTTCCCATTTATTCTATCCTCTGCCAGGTAAGTGATGCGCTGGTTTGAAAGCTATAATTTTATGAAGAGATGGACATTTTTTATCAGTCTCAAAAGAATACAAACCTAAAGTAATATCTGACTGCAAATACTTTATATGACTTTTATTTGGGAGAACATCTCAAAGATTTAGGAGCTAGACAATTTCTCATTTGGGTTGCTTGCATTTCTATTTCAACCAAGTTTTTCATAGCTTTTGAAGTTTCAAATGGTCTACAGAAATATAGGCTAGTGCTGCTCCTGGTTTCTGGATCATGTTTCTTGTTTTCTCCAGCGGTTACTACATATAATAAGCCAGGCCCATTATATTAAATTTAGTCAATGCTACACAATCTCTGGACATTACCATCTCCTATGGAAGACATATATTACCCTGGAGAGAGGTTTCTTACCCTGTCAAACACACTTAAGCCTGACATTAGAAACTGAGAGTAGTGAAAGTAAATTGAAAACAAATCAACATAATTGTATAGGGCTTATTAAGAAAATATTTTTCCATTTCAAATTTCAAACTGTGTAGTATAAAAAGTATCAATGATAAAAATTTTTAAGTATTTGAATTCTATCTAAAATATATTTGCTCAAGTTTGCCATTATATCATTATAGTGAACAGTATGAAAAAAAAATATAGGCCAAATCGAAAATTGCTTCTCAATTCTGTGTCCGGAAGTACCTTGGAAATATGCCACTATGGTTGTAGTGGAGAAAGGCTGGAAGAAGAATACTGAAATGTAGGTTCAGGTTTCAGGTATCTGGGTGGTCCTTGGTAAAAATCTGTCAGTGGCAGGTTTTCAGCAAAATCAGCGGGCAGATAGGGAGGACAGGGCTCAATTTTCTTCTATTTATTTGTTTTTGACAGAAATCTTAAAATTGTGGCATTTCATTTTGGTGCTATTGTATATTTCCTACAACTTAATGTAAACCTAGGAAAACATTAAGAAGAGAGCTAAAATATTGATTAAAGGTCAGAATAAATTAGTTCTAGTACAAATGAACTATTAAATATCATGTATTATAGTTTGGGGAATAAAATTTGAGCAAAAAGAATTTACAGACAAAATTGTGATTTTCTAATCATGATATTCTAATCTGGAGACCTACATTCCCATTCATGAATTGATCATCCAGCTTAAATAATTTTCTTGTCTGGGGATCCTTGGACGAGATTTGTCATTTCCTTTTTTAAAGGCTTGATATTTATTTATTTAAAAGGCAGTGGTAGAGACAAAGAGAGAGAGGGGGAGAATTAGCGAAAGAGATCATATATCCACTGGTTCACTCCAACTGGTTAACTATAAGAGCCATGATTGGTCTAAGCCGAAACCAGGAGCCTGGAGCTCCATTCAGGTCTCCCATTGAGGTTGTAGTCACACAAATTCTAGGATCATCATCCAGGTGCAATAACAGGGAGCTGGATCAGAAGTGGAGTAGACAGGATTTAAATTGACTCTCATAAGCGATCTGGTGCCACAAGCTAAGGTTTAACCTCCTGTGCCACATTGCTATGCAAATTTTAGATTTCACAGTTGGAGAAACAAACTTCTGATGAATGAAATAGCTTGCCAACATGTGGCAAATTGTGATCAAAGAAGGCTCAGATAAGTAAGCCTCTATGTCTACAGTCTTTTTAACCATTAAAATAGAAGCCTCTCTTAGTAATACAAAGGTTCTTCAAAAAGTTCATGGGAAATTTATATTATGAAATAACTATACATGCGTATCAAAACAAACCTATCCTTCAATACTATTTTCCATGAAATTTTTGGCACAGCCTCATATTCTGTATGTTCTTCCTTTGCAATCTCTCTCCCACATTTCTCCTTGAGAAATAAGTAAGAAAGAGATGAAATAAAGTATTTAGATGAAATGTTTGAATATTTTTGACATGGATGAGTAGAATTCTGTCTTTTATCCTAGGAAGACCAAAAAATGATTGCTAGATACCAGATATTTCTCTTTTCATTTTTCTCAAAGTTAATGTTCCTCTATCTCAGATGTGCTCCTTTCAACCCTGGACTTGTAGATATCGCAGCTGGTCACCCTTTGGCAAGGAGGATCCCTTTAGCTGATTTTCAGTGGCTGCAACATGGAAAGATAGTGTTTACTAAAATTTCAAGGAAAAGAAAAATAAAACATACCAAATTGTGGCTGCTCAGCTGTCAATAAATCAAAGCATTTTCTTATAAACATAGTAAGGGCTTATATATACACATATACATTTATATACATCCTCCCAACACATTTACCGGACAGCAGTACCTCACAAATTGGAAAGGGCCACTCTTGTGCTGTGGGAACAGAGAGAAAAAAGAAATCCTTGGCAGCTGCTTGCAGAATACAGCTCTGACTGTGTTGATGATAGAGTTTTCCTTGTAGAAGTTGAGTAACAGAGATCGGGCTGGATATATGAAACATCCAATAGCAAAATGATTTATGCACCGTGATTTGTATTCTTTGCCTTCTCTTTGAAAGATTCAGAAACCCAGTAGAGATGCTTGACGACATAAATACTAATTTACTGCTAAACGGTCAAACAGTAAATTCTGTGTTTGGAATAAAAGATGGATACAAGTACCTACATTTCTGGTGATCACATTTTAGTAAAAGAGATAGAAATATACATTCATATAAGCAAGGAAAAATAGTTTCTGCTTGTGATAAGGAAATATATCAGACTAACAAAGGAAAAACATATTTATGGAGATGCAGGGTCAGGCCAGTTTGTGAGGTCTACAACATAGTTATAAATCCTCACATTGAAAATTAGAAAGCTTTATGTGGGACACATATTGAAAAACCACCAATTTTCTGCAGTAAATCAAGGTTTTGAGTAATCTTTTTTTAATTTTCTAAACCTTGATAAATTTCATTTTGCAAAAGATATTTAAGAACAATGGCCCCTTTTGGTCAAGAAAAACCCATGCTTAAGCAAAAACCTCATGTGGTATTCCTCTATATATGAAGATGTTTCAAAAATTTAATGGAAAATTGAATTAAAGGATAAGTTTATTTTGGAGCAATTTTGAAATATGTAGTTTTTTCATAATATGCATTTCCTTTGAACTTCTGAGGACCCCTTGCATACTTGTTATAGAAGGATTGCTTTATATTTTATGCTCTTTATTATATATTTTACTGATGATGTGAATTTGTGCATTTTTCAATTTCTAACTATTTTAAAGTAAATTATATCAATAGTCCGATAGTCATGAGACAGCTTACAAATCAATAACCAGTATCACAGTTTAACTAATACAAAAGATCAGAGTGGAGCAGTGCTATTCAGGAAAAAATAGTTTTTTTCTTAATAGCAACTGCCCATCACCAACCATTAGTTCCCATACTAAACAACTGTGGTTTTAATTAAAATAAACAGCTGTCCCCACATTCATAGAACAGGTTATATACAGCTTGAGTATGTTGAAGAAGGCAAACAGATCTTGTATTCTAACATTTGTATATCTGCACCCCAGTCACTGTTTGCTGCTATTGTCCAGAGTCAAATATAAAGAGGAAGGCTTTTGAATCTCCTCACCATTTATTTTTTCTGACAGGCAGAGTTAGTGAGAGAGAGAGAGAAAGAGAGAAAGGTCTTCCTTTTGCATTGGTTCATCCCCCAAGTGGCCGCTAGTGGGTGCAGGGCCCAAGGACCTGGGCCATCCTGCACTGAACTCCCGGGCCACAGCAGAGAGCTGGACTGGAACAGAAGCAGCTGGGACAGAACCGGCGCCCCAACCAGGACTAGAACCCAGGGTGCTGGCGCCACAGGCAGAGGATTAGCCAAATGAGCCGAGGTGCCAGCCTGAATCTCCTCCCCATTACTACAGGCACCTTGCCCCACCTTTATAGATACAGCAACACTTCCAATTCATTCCTTTTTCTCTTTTTGTACTTTAGGAAGCTACACACTAAAATCAAGGATATATGAAAGCAATTATTCATACAAGAAAAATTAGAAGGCAATTATTCTTATCTAGGAGAAGCACAGTCTCAGAACAGACCTAAAAAAAAAAAAAAAAAAAAAAAACAAAAAAACAAACAAAAAAAAAAACTTTAAATTTACACCACAGGTTCCCTGACACAGAAGGAATCTACAGCAGTCAGAAAAGAAGAAAAATCCACAAACCCTAGACTTACCACAGTATGATATTAAATTGTTAGTTTTCAACAAAAAATCATAAAGAAATAAGGATGTATGGTCATTTAAAGCAAACATCCAACACTAGAAATTTGAAGACTAGTTGGTGGATATACTAAACAAAGATCTTTCAACTGTCATATAAAAGAACTAAAGAAAGACATAGAGAAAGTTGAAAAAACAGTGTATGCACAAAATTAAAATATCAATAAAGAGATCCAAATTTTTTTTTAAAAGTTCTGGGGTTGAGAAGTAGAATAAAATTCACTATGGCTATTCAAGGAAGATTTGAGCAGGCAAATAAATGAATGAATGTTCTTAAAGGTATACCAAATTGAGTTATTGAGTCTAGGGAATAAGCATAAAAACAAAAAAGACTGGAGACAAGTGTCCTGGCACAGTGAGTTGGGCTGCCACCTGTGATGCCAGCATCCCATATGGGTGAGAGTTCAAGATGCAGCTGCTCCACTTCCTATCCAGCGCCCTGCTAATGTGCCTGGGAAAGAAGCAAAAGATTGCCTGCATGCTTGGGTCTCCACACCCACATGAAACATGAATCAAATTCCAGGGTCCTGGGTTTGAACTGGCCCAGCCCCAGTTGTTGCAGCCATCTTAGGAATGAATCAACAGATGGAAGATCTCTTTCTCTCTCTCTCTCTCACCCTGTAACTCTGCTTCTCAAATAAACAAAATAAATCTTAAAGAAAGAAAAAATCTGGAGAAAAATAAACAGAAAAATTGATCTGTATGATATCAAGTGGAATGAAACATGTCTCAGGAGTTCAAGTTGGAAAAGTGATGGAGAAAATGGCAAAGAGAATTTTTCCTGAATTTATGACATATCTTTACTAAATTTGTTAGAGTGTAAAAATAAACATTCAAGAAATTTTAAAACAGCAAGTATGGGCTGGCACTGTGGCATAGTGGTTTAAGCTACTGCCTGTGTCACTGGCATCAAACATGGGTACCAGTTCTATTCCTGTCTGCTCCACTTCCAATCCAGCTCTCTGCTATGGCCTGGGAAAGCAGTGGAAGATGGCCCAAGTCCTTGGGCTCCTGCACCTGTGTGGAAGACCTGGAGGAGGCTCCTAGATCCTGGATTCTGGCTTAGGAACTCTAGCCTTTGCAGCCATCTGGAGAATAGGCCAGCGGATGGAGGACCTGTCTCTCTCTCAGTTTCAGCCTCTCTGTAATTCTGCCTTTCAAATAAGTGAATAGATCTTTAAAAGAAAGAAAGAAACCCCCGGTTCCTGGCTTCCATTTGGCCCAGCGCTGGCCATTGTGACCATTAGGAGAGTGAACCAGTGATGAAATCTCTCTCTCTCTCTTTCTCTCTTTCTTTCTCTCTCTCTTTCTCCCTCTCTTCCTGTAACTCTGCCTTTCAAATAAATAAATCTTAGGGAAAAAAGTAGAATGAATACAAAGACATAAACACCAAGACATAATCAGATTGTCAAGAGCAAAATCAAAGAGAGAATCTTGAAAGGAATGAAGAAGTGACACATCACAGACAACTTACCCTCAGTAAGATTATGAATAGATTTTTTTTTTAATCAGAAACCTGGGAAATCAGAAGGTAGTAGGAGGATATGTTCAAATAACTAAAATAATCAACTATGAAATCTATATCCAGTAAAACCATCATGCAGAATTGATAGAGAAACTGACTTCCTCAGATCAAACAAGCTAAGTGAGTTCATTACTATTAAATATCCCTCATAAGAAATGATAAATGTAGTCTTTCAAGTTGAAATGAGAAGACACTGGAACGTAAGTTGAAGCCAAATGGAAAAGTAAAGGTTTCAGTAAAAATGGTTGCATGAGAAATTATTGAAGCTGGCATTATTTTAATATAGGCTGCAGCTCTATTGTTTATTTTCTACAAAATCTAGGAACCTAACAAATTTTTTTAAAAAGGCAACTAGTCCAAAAGTTAGTATTATTATAACTTTGGTTTGTAACTCTAAATTTTATTTTATGCATAATTTAATATATTAAAGAATTGTAAATTATTAGTTTGTATTTTTGTACAAACAGAATACATAAAGTATAATTTTGTGATGTTAAGAACAGAAAAAAGTGGAATGAAGGTTGTAAAGCAACAACATTTTTCTGTGCTTTTGAAGTTTAGCTGTTAAAAATCCAAATTACTATATAACTTTAGGACAGTAAATATAATTCTCAGTATAACTACAAAGAAATTACATAAACACATAAAAGGCAATAAAAACAAATTTAAACAGTTCACTATAAAATCAACTAAACACAAAAGAAAACAGTAATTCAGAAAACCAGCAAAAAGTTATGTATATAGAAAATAAACTTAAAATTATGGAAATAATTACTTTTCTATCAATGAGCATTAAAAAGGAAAAAATTTTCTGATATGCCACAACTTCGGTGAATTTTGAAAACATTATTCTAGGTTAAATAAGCCAGTTAGAAAAAGACAAACACTGGATGGGCATTCACAATGGTAAAAATCAGAGACATAAGGTAGAATGAAGGGAAAAATGGATTAGCATGCTTTAGTGAACATGCATTTCCGTTTTTCAAGATGAAGTTTTCTAAAAATGAATGGGTATTAGCGGGTGTACAACAATACAAATATAATTAATTCCACTGAGCAGTACATTTAAAAATGGTTCAGATGATATATTCTATGTTGTATGTATTTTGTCATGATTAAAAAACTGGGTGAAAAGAATAAGGCAAAATTTTAAAATGATAATGTTGATAGATGTTTTACAATACTATTGGTTAAAGCAAATCACATAATGAAGTAGGATTCACCAAAAAATCTGCTCTTGAAAAGTAATCATAGTGGTTTGTTCTTATAGGAAAGGATAAATAAATTGAATGAGCAGAAAAATGTTTGATCTTTTGAAGCATGTTTTTCATACACATACAGGCAATCAGGAAACATTTAGAATATAGTACAGACTCCTCCACTGGCCCAGAATGAGAGGAAAGTTCTCAGTGACATAGGACAGAATTCCTGGATAATATTGATTCCTTCATCAGAATCACATAATTGGATTCAAGGTATGTTCTGGGCCAATATTGAGTCCCAGCAGGCTAGACTGATATGGTAGGTTAGAATAAGTTTAGGTAAGCTCTAATTGTTACAGTCTTGCAATGTGATCCTATCTCTGTTAACGTGATACATCCAGGAATACATCCTATACACCCTTAGGATGCCTATGACTCATCTGGGACCAGAGAAAATGCTAAGATCCCACCCTGTTTGTATATCAGATTACAGTACCACCACCCCCTACTTTGTAAAACAGACTGAGAGCTGGGGGAGAGTCCTCTTGCCACAGACAGTGCATGTAGGTATAGCTCTCATTTTCTTTCATTCATGGGCAATCATCTGGTGATGGGTATTTCTGTATATGGGGTGACTCACACTCACACAAAAATACATATTTATTCCCTCATTGTTAAATAAATCTTATTGCTATCTGCTCATATTATTAGCCTCAGCTTTGAATTTTTATCTTCAGGGAATAAGAAGCTGGATTGTAAATTAATATGCTCACGCCCATATCAGGGCCAAAGCTTGTGGTGCCAACATCCCATATAGCTGTACCCTTTAAGTTTCATCTGCTTGATTTCCGATCCAGCTCCCTGCTTATGTACCTGGAAAGAGAGCAAAAGAGAGCACAAGCACTTGAGACCCTGCTGCCAACATGGGAGATCTAAATGAATTCGCTGGCTCCTGATTTCAGCCTGATCCAGCTCTGGCTGTTGTGGCCATTTTGGGGAATCCAGCAGAAAGTTCTTTTTCTCTCTTTCTTTGTCTCTATCACTCTGCCTATCCAATAAATAAATAAATAAATATATTTTTTTTTTTAAAGAAATGTATGAGGGGCAGAGCTGTGGTGTAGCAGGGTTAAGCCACCACCTGTGGCACTGGCATCCCATATGGGCTCCTGTTTGAGTCCTAGTTGCTCCATTTCTAATCCAGCTCCCTGCTAATTGCCTGGGAAAGCAGTAGAAGATGGCCCAAGCCCTTAGGACACTGTACCTACGTGGAGACCTGGAGAAAGCTCCTGGTTTTTGGCTCTTGGCTTCTGCATGGCCGAGCCCTGGCTGTTGCAGCCATTTGGGGAGTGAATCAGTGAATGGAAGACCTCTCTCTCTGTATTTCTGCATTTTAAATGAAGTAAAAAGAAAAGAGATGCTCAGAGAATTATTCCTATAGATGATATAAATGAAGATAGCGGATATATCACATAAAATTATAGATATATGAAGGATTAATGTAGCCCTCATAGGAAAATTCATTATAAAATGTAATGTATTAGACATTTATTTGTTGCATTTGAAAAGCAGTTACAGACAGAGAGAGAGAAAGTGGAGGAGATGAAAGAGAGAGAGAGAGAAGAGAGGAGAGAAGAGAGGAAAGGAGAGAAGAGGGGAGGGAAAGGGAGGGGGGGAGATGAGAGGAGAGGAGAGGGGAAGAGAAAGGAGAAAGGAGAGGGGAGGGGAGGGGAGGAGAGGAGAGGTCTTTCTTCTGCTGGTTCACTCTCCAAATGGCTTCAATGGCTAGGACTGGAGCAGGCTGAAAGGCAGGATTCAGAAACTCCATCCTATACTCCCATGTGGGTTGCAGGGGCCCAAGCACTTGGACCATCTTTCACTGCTTCCCTAAGCACATTAGCAGAGAGCTGAATGAGAAGTGGAGCAGCCGGGACTCTAATTAGTGCTCATACGGAATGCCAGTATATCAGTTTCTTTATGATAAAAAGTGAATAATTAACTTTAAACCACCTCATTGTGTACAATTTTGTTTTTCCCAGACTTGGGATAATATTTTATTTTGGTTTGTTTTGCTCTCCAGATGTAGAAAAAGAATTCAGACATCTCATTATTTTTAAATTACATTTTTAATTTGAAAAGGGAAATTTGGTATGATCCTTTAGTTATTAATAATAACTAGTTTAAAGAAGGAATACAAAATAATTTTTAAATTAAAAAGTCATATAGTTTAGATTAATCAAATTGAGGCAGCTGATCCTACTAGTGATTGTACAGACAATTTAGAATTAAGGGGAATTTCTGTCACTGGTATAGGAGTAATTCTATTTCCTATAATATTCACATTTCTCCTGGAAATTTATGCAGCTTAAAGAAGGTAAAAATAACAAATAGAAGATGAGTGTATATATGGATAAATGGAAGTTGTGGTTAACTAGTAATTTAACAGTCTAAATAGCTTATTGGATCAACTATAATATATTAAATCAACTACTCATATCCTTTTTAAAACAAACATTTATTTTAAGTTAGTATTGAATTAGAGCCCATTTGGCACAGGTAATAAATGTTTCTAGAAGAACTGGAAACTTGCCTGAGTGTGGCACATCATATAATGAACTATTAATAATTTCAGGAATTTGGAATAGGCAATTATGCTCCTGTGTTTCCTGGACATTGATGCTAATATAGGTTTTATGATTTTCCCCTGAATTTATATAAAATAGATGAATACCCTTGGTTCTAGAAATATGGCACACTATAGCAGAAGTTGAAAATGAGAAATTCTGGACTATATTTAGAAGAGGGTATTAGTGACAGTCTATATAATGTTTATCCACACAAAAAGTTAATATTGTATTTCCAAATATAAAGGAATTGATTTTGCAAAGGCAAGAACAACTGTTCCTTTTGAAAACTCAGATCTAGCCTCTAGGATCTACATTACTATGTGGTATCTCTCAGAACATTTTGTGTTTTGAAGAGGCATATACACTCACTGCAGCATCCCACAAGTGTCCTATCCTGCGCTTCTTTCCGTCACAGAAAACATCCATCAGTTGGAATTTACCCTTACTCTTGCACTACTATTTTCACCTAGTAAAACTAAATATTTAATTACAATTTACAAAATGAAACTTCAGCAAAGAAGCATGCATTTTTTAAGAGTTTCGGGTGTAGTATAAACATTATTAGAGTGAGCTATTCATATGCAGTCAATGAGCAAATTGTGTTTGTTTCTAGAGAACTACATTGTAATGCATTTATTTTTTGGCATTGGCCATTTTAGACATGAAAACATTTGACATCTGCAGTAGGGTCACTAACATTCAGAATGTTCTTGCTGCTCCCAACCAATAAAAAATTTCTATGCCATGCTTACTAGTCAGAGTATATGATTTTCTCCCATTCTTTAGCCTTCATGTGGTATTGACTGTCACACTGGAATTCAGAGATTTAATTCTGTTTCAGTTCTTTCAAGTCCTATTATTTCCCTCTGCCCACAACATGGATATTTGGTAAGGCATAATTTGATCTCCCCACCTACCAGACATGACTTGGGTGATGTGAGCCACTGGTAATACCACCATCAGTCATCTTACTCATGTAGCATCATTTGCAGTGTTTCCTTAAAATTAGTTACTGTATCTTCACAGCTTGAAATCAGCAACAAAATCCTATATTATTAGTTCTCTTTAGAGTTAAAGGGAAAAAAACCTAGCAGAACCAAATGACAAAAAGAATAATCTCCTTTCTACATGCATTTTTATACCAACAAAAATTATTTGTGCAGGTTGGGTATCAGAAGGCACAGATAATACAGCTCTCAGATACGGAATGCATGCTGAAACAATGTCACATCATCTGAAGGAGATCCTTTCATCACCAAATGAAGGGAAGAAATGGTAGTGTACTGAGAAAGAAACTAGAATCGATCACTGTAAAGTGTGCATCACTGACATGAATGTTTTGGAGCTGCATACAATTAACAATAAGCAGGGTCTGAACAGAGAGAGGTCTTCCCTTTATTTTCCAAAAAGCAGGGCATAATTTTGTATTTTCCTTGCTTATCTCTACCAGGAAGGACAGAAAATAATCACTGGAGATTCTTCTTATCAGTTCCAATATGACACCAGAGCAATTTACAAAAACAAACAAACAAACAAACTTTCTCCATTAGTTTACTTCTTACTTCTGGGAGCCTAACTGCTTTCTTTTGTCTTATCACATATCTCTCAATTTATTGCTCTTTGCCAAAGACACTATATAAGCTAGAATTCTAAATCACAGCTTTCAGTTGCTTTTCACTGAAGTCTCTTTCATGTGATGTGCACTGCCTGTGTTAATACACTTCATTTTCTCATTAATCTTTGTTTTGTTACAGGGGTATGTGCCCAACTATGTACTTACTAGGATTGAAGAGAAAGTAAGCTTTCTCCCCAACACTAGGAATGACAACTGAGATGGTAATTATTTTGTTATGATTTGATACCCAAAAACATTTCAAACTGCGGGGAGACTATCTCTCTAATTAATGCTGTAGAGAGTGAAGTCCCCCTGCCAGAATCATGATCTGAATAAGTAAACTCACCACTCTAGAGCCACTTCTCTATCTGAACCACGCAACTCAAGACAAAACACACATCTGCCTGAGCATTCATAGGTCAAGTCGGAAGCAAGTAGGATTCATTGTTACATTTTAGGCCTCCCATAACTTAGTTGAAGTAGCCAATCCTAAACCTTGCCTTGCCTTTCCCAGGAAAGAGTCTAATCTTTTCCGCTTGCTCCTGACTTCTGCATTCTAGTGCTTACCATGTCTAGCACCTTTAAGGATAATATTAAATATTAAAATAGCTTTTAACAAATAGTATGTAGAAAAATCACTGTTGGTGAATTATTGACTTAGTGAAGGGTTATGTAACTGCAAAATAAACTGAAAGTATATCATTGTAAACATTAAAAGAAAAATAAGAAAGGAAGGAAGAAGGAGAGTGGGAGCATGGACAGGAGGGGGCACAGGGTTGGATCATTGTGCTCTTAAATCTGTATATGTGAATTACAATATATTTGTTCATCTTATATAAATTTAAAAAGTAAGGATGCATTCCCAATGTTTAAAAAGAATAGTTTTTAAATATAGTTATTTTTAGATAAAATTATTTTGCATCATCTCAAAAGAAGTACTGTTATGGTTCTGTGATAAAGTCATTATTTAGCTTATGCAGAAAAGGATGCAATGCAAGGAGGTAGATACTTAAAATCACTGGAAGTGGTAGGGAAATAAAATATAGCTTAAACATTCAGAAAGGCTTCTAAAACATTCAAGATTGCCTCCCAAAAATACAACAGTGTCTTCCACAATCACAAAAAGGAAGACATGGCAAGTAAGCAGAGTGATGCAGAAGTCATTTACTCCAGGACCACACTATCTTTGCTGTGAATACAAGCAAATAAACATATATCTTATGACCTGCTTCTTGACATTTCTGCGTCTCGTACACTGGAATATTTGCTACCACTAGCACATACATCTGCATACACACAGATTGCTTACACTATAGTTAGTAAAACCAGCAGAATTAGCACAAACATAAATACAGCCTTGCTACTCTTTTTATACCACATGAGTGTATTTAGTCTGCAATATGCAACTATGTGCAGATTCTAAGATGTAAGATTATTCAAAAAAGGTCACCTTTAATTTTCCAGACTCTAGCATATTCTCATAAATGGAAAGCAGGACATAGGCATGCACTAAAGAAACACATTTGTTATCTCTACTACAACCAGGAAAGAAGATCTATATTAATGTAACATTCAAGGTGAATAAGAATTACTTAATATTTGAACAAATCAAATAAATTCTAGCAAGAGTGCATTCTCCTGGTAGAAATTTCTTTGTTGGCTAAAAGAGGCCGTATTTGATTTTTTTTTCTCCTTTCTCAGCACCCTCAGATTGCACCAGACTTATGGTAATATTCACAAACTTTAAAAAGCTGAATTTTTGCATAAAGCACTGCCTTGCTCATGCTCATCTCCTACTTCTCTAACATCTAAGGTTTAAGAAAAGAACATATCAAAGAAATAGTATTTCAAAGAAGCAAGCAAATAGCCCTTCCCTTTTTACTACCACAATTGTTACTGTGGCTGCTTCTTCTAAAATGGTATGACCATTCATAAAACATTAACAAGTTCTTACTTTATATTCTAAATCAAAGGATAGTCAAGCAGAGACATTGTATTGAAGTGGTCTGCCCAATCCACTTTTAAAACTTTCAAGACTCCATTATCCGCAAAAGATATTACTGCCTGACTGGAAGATCAAACCACACAAGCCAAACTCTGAAGTAATTTTAAAGGATGTGCCGAATGACAGTGACATACAAATAGAAGAATGAAGATACACACAGAAAACAATTCTATATTGCAGTCAAGATTAAAATCATAGGCTGCAAACATTAACGATGATTTTGTTAAGACATTAGTCTTTGATGAGTTTGAAAATTAGCCATTTGCAAGCATATCCATCATAATACTGTCACTAAAAACAAAAAGAAAAACAAAACTAACAAAAGTCAGGAAGAAATTAGCTTCCAATGAAAACATTTACAATGTGCTAGAGAGTTTAGGAGTATGAAAACAAGGTTTGTCTGATTAGGTGAAAATAAGTGTACAATCATTGAAGTGACTAAGCACAGATAGTACACACATTCAAACATGGACTATGTAGTAGTGTCCCAAAAATAACTATTTCATTTTCATTGAACATCCTGTTAAGTAGAGTTACTGGAGTTGTGATGGCATTGTCCTGATGACTGAAAATTCCAGGCGGGGATACCAAGACAGAAGTTTGTACCACTATGCCATGCATAGGAGTAAAGGCAGATACTAATGCTCAAATTGATGAAAACCTAAGTAATGCTGCTGAGTAACTGATTAGGACAAGAGAAATAGCCAGTAGATTCAGGATGATCAAGCTATCAATGTAACAAGTCTCATCATTTCTATTGATAAAAGCTTTTGATTAGGATAAGAATATTGGAAAACAAGTCAATTAGATTTAAAAGAGACTGGGAAGTACACAAGGGCAGATGAAGCTTCTACATTGATAAAATATTACTTATTACAGGGGAAAATTTCACAGAATAAGATCTTTATCGTTGACACTAAGTATCTAAGAGAAAAGACAAATGTGCAAACACATCCATCAATAATAATGTAAGAATGAACAGATTGGTCTTTCCACCGATGTCATATTCATTCTTAGACAAAACTAAACTATTCATTTTGAAATAATTTTTGGATATTTGCTTCAAGTGTTTGAATACATAAACTGTTTACACAGATTTTATAAACAAAATCTCTTCTTTTGCTCAGAGAGTGAGAAAGAAAGAGAGTTTAAGACTTGAAATATTTCCAAAGAAAGACATACTATTATGGTTATTTATAATACTATTGATTTCCTTTTTTGCTCAGAGAGTGAGAGAGAAAGAGAAAGTTTTTTGTAAGACTTGAATACATTTCCAAAGAAAGACATACTATTATGGTTATTTATAATACTATTAATTTCCTATATAAATTTTTGATCTATATCTCCATGAACATCAGTTTCACATTTGTACTTGATAAATATGAAGTTTGAATAATTTAAGAGAAGCTAAACTGAGCAAACAGAGTGAGATTGTTGGATCCCTACAAATACTCTGTTGGTTACCACAGATATGGGAGAAGATATGGTATTTGTCTTTTTGAGACTAGCTTATTTCATTAAATATAATGGTTTCCAGTTGCATCCTTTGCAAATGATAGGATTTCTCTTTTTTACTGCTGTGTAGTATTCCATAGTGTATATATACCATGATTTCTTTATCTAGTCTTCAACTGATGGCTATCTGGGTCTATTTCATATCTTAGCTATTGCAAATTGAGCTGTAATAAACATCGTACAGATACCTCTTACACATGTTGATTTTTTTTCATTTGGGTAAATTCTCAAGAGAGGGATGGCTGGGTCATATGGTAGATCTATATTCAGATTTCTGAGATATTTCCATACAGTCTTCCACAGTGGTTGCACCAGTTTACATCCAACAGTGGATTAGGGTACCATTTCTCTACATCCTCACCAGCATTTGTTGTTTATTGATTTCTGTGAGAGTCATTCTAACTAGAGTGAGGTGAAACTTCACTGCAGTTTTGATTTGCATTTCCCTGATGGTTAGTGATCCTGAGCATTTTTTCAAGTGTCTGTTGGCCATTTGAATTTCCTCTCTTGAAAAAATTTGCAATAAACTTATGTACATCCTCTCATAATTTAAATAATCTCTGGAGTATATACAACACTTAATATAATGAAAATTCTATAGAAATAATTGTTATACAGTACTATTCAGCTAATAATGATTAAAAAAAAGTAGTCAAGTAAAAGCCTCTGATTCTAGTATCCCATATCAGTGCTGGTTTGATTCCTGGCTTCTACACTTCTCATCCAGCTTCCTGCTAATGCACCTTGGAAAGCAGCCAAAGAAGGCCCAAGAACTTGGGCTCCTGCCACACACATGGGAGACAAGGATGGAGCTCCAGGCTCCTGGCCTTAATATTGTCAAGCCTCAGCTATTACAACCATCTGGGATGTGAACCAGCAGAAGTAGATCTGCTCTCCCTCTTTCACTATAACTTTGCCTTTTTTTATTTTATTGTTTTAATATTTATTTATTTATTTGAAAGTTAGAGTTAGAGAGAGACAAAAGCAGAGAGAGAGAGAGAGAGAGAGAGAGAGGTCTTCCATCTGCTGGTTCACTCCCCAAATGACCACCAAGCCTGGAGCTACACCAACTGAAGGCAGGAGCCAGGAGCTTCTTCTGATCTCTCTCGCAGGGACAGGGACCAATCACTGGGGCCATCTTCTGCTCACCCAGGCCATAGCAGAAAGCTGGATTGGAAGTGGAGCAGACGGGACTCGACTAGCACCCATAGGGGATGCTGGCACTGCAGCTGTCAGGTTTACCAGCTATGCCACCATTGCAGGCACACTCTGCCTTTTAATTAAACAAATAAATCTCCTTTTTTATTTATTTAGTGAATGCATTTTTACATAGATACAACTTTAGGAATACAGTGGTTCTTTCCTCCATGCCCCTCACCCCGTTCCCGTCTTGCCTCCCATTCCCTCTCCCATCTCCTTCTTCATTATAGATCATTTTTAGTATGACTTTATATATAGAGGACTATCTCTATGCTAATCATAGATGTCAACAATTTGCCCCCATGCCCCCACACAACATATAGAGTACAGTTTGGGGAGAGAATTTGCAGTCAATTCTCATATTGCAGTTCAATAGGGACAGAGGTCCTACCTGAATAGACTCCGTCGTTATTTGGACATGGCCATAAGCAAAGAGGATGTTCTCCTCTTCCTTCAGAGAAGAGTGTCTCATTCTTTGATGACCCTTCCTTTCCTCTGAGGTCTCGCAGAGATCCTCTGTGTAGGGTCCTCCCCCCACCCCCTGCAGAGTCTTGTCTTTCCATGCCTGAGATGCTCTTGCAGGCCTTTCAGCCTGACCAGGAAGCCTTAAGGGTTGATTCTGAGGTCAGAGTGTTATTTACTGCGGAAGTCATTCTAGGAGTCTGCTGTGCGGACTGCTTCCCATGTTGGTCCTTCCTTCCTTAGTCTCACTGTATATAATTTTATATTTTTCATTCATGGTTGGCTGTATTCTTAGGTGCAGATATGGCAAATTTCCAGGGTGACTACACATTCCTTCTTCCTTACAGTCATCATACTTCACCGAAAAATAAGGGGACTTGGCCGGTGCCACGGCTCACTTGGCTAATCCTCCACCTGAAGCGCCAGCACCCCAGGTTCTAGTCCCAGTTGGGGCGCCGGATTCTGTCCCGGTTGCTCCTCTTCCAGTCCAGCTCTCTGCTGCGGCCCAGGAAGGCAGTGGAGGACGGCCCAAGTGCTTGGGCCCTGCACCCGCATGGGAGACCAGGAGGAACCACCTGGCTTCTGGCTTCGGATGGGCGCAGTGCAGGCCATTTGAGGGGTGAACCAACGGAAGGAAGACCTTTCTCTCTGTCTCTCTCTCTCTCTATCTCTCTCTCTCTAACTCTGCCTGTCAAATATTTTTTAAAAAAATTTAAAAAAATAAAAAAAGGAAAAATAAGGGGACTTATAAGAATTTGGAGCAAGTTCTATAATGGACTTGCAGATATAATAAGATAGTGAAGAATTACTGAGTTGGATACTGGAGAAGATGGAAATCCAATAAATGAAGCACTAATGTTGCTTATCTTCTTAGGTTATGAATGAATCTTGAGCATGTGGTTAAGAGGCCATTAGCCTGAAAAATGCACTCTGCACCATTTTAAGGCCAGGGAGATAAGGATTGAGACTCCAAAAACCCAGATTTCAAGAATATGTATAAAATATAGACAAAACCTAAATTGGATCCTTAAAAAGATTCCAGTTTCCATCTCAAATTATGACACTACTTGAAAGCCAATTAAGTATTTGTTTTAAATGCAAATGGAACAAAGACTTCTATTATAAGGAACATATTGCAAATTCAATGAGTGTGAATATATCCTTTTATATTCAATACATAGAAACACAGGATATTAGAACACTGAAAATTAAAGAATGAAAACATCTGACGCTCAAATACTAGTCAAAATCAAGAAAATAGTTCTATATTAATAAATCACTAAAGATAACAATAGGGTTAAAGAGAGTGATGTGGTGATGAAGGCTTCAATTCATAAACAAGACATAATTTATATAATAAGACAACAACAAAGTTTCACATATGTGATCATATACATTTTATATCTTATATATTATATAAATATTTGTGAAAAATAACAGAATAAATTGATAGTAGAATATTTACATCTATCTCGATAATCTATAGAAATATAAGATCATGAATGCATAATGTCACGGCAAATTTGAAGAATAAAATTGGCAAACTTGACTTAGCTGTCTAAAGAATCTCATACTAAACAATGGCAGACTAACCTATTCTTTTCATTTTCACTTCAAATATTTACAAAAAAATTCCATATACTGAGTCAGAATGCTACTCTCAAAAATTTCAGTTGAAAGAATACAAATGCAGTTGAACCAAAACCAATAAAATAATATCAAAAATTTAAATACATCAAATTACTAAAAGTTAAGAAATATGTCCCTAAATTGCCAATGTGTAATAAATTAACTCATTAATGTAATTATAAGACTTCTTAATTTTACACCAAAATGTGGAATGCTACAAAATTTATTCCTACAGGGAATGTAATTAAATGGATTAATTAAAAACAAAGAAAATGGAGGGGCTACCACTGTGTCTTAGTGGGTAAAGCCACCACCTGCAATGCCACATCCCATATGGGTGCTAATTCTAGTAACAGCTGCTGCACTTCCAGTCCAGCTCTCTGCTATGGCCTGGGAAAGCAGCAGAAGATGGCCTAAGTCCCTGGGCCCCTGCACCCATGGGGCAGACCTGGAAGAGGCTCCTGGCTCCTGGTTTTAGATTGCCCAGCTCTGGCTGTTGCTACTATTTGAGGAGTGAACCAGGGCATAGAAGATCTCTCTCTCTCTCTCTCTCTCTCTCTCTCTCTCTTTCTCTCTGCTTCCACCTCTCCACCTCTCTGCCTTTCAAATAAATAAATGAATCTTTAAAAAAAAAGAAGAAGAAAATGGAAAGAGAAAAATCAAATCTGAGAACCCTGATAAAGTAGAAGGAATGACAGCAGAAAGAATAAACAAAGGGAAAGAAATAAAAGTAGTGCTATAAAAACATAAAATGCAATAAACAGATTCCTAATAATAATAATGTAGTTATTAAAAGACAGTGCAATTGACAAAGAAAAAAACCTCACAGAAAATATTACTTAATGAAAGGAATTCACTACACATATATCTAACACTACAGAGACAATAAAAATCATAGAACATTGCTTTGTTCAAATATATGAACATTTAGGAAAATTATAAAAATTCTCAGAAAAATATAATAAACATATCTAAAGCAATTTTAAAAGAGATATATAAATAAATTTATTTCATAAATAAAAACATAACTACAAAGAAGGCCCAGAAGGCTTTATTAATGATGCTGATACTTTAAGCAAAAACAATGCCAATGTAAACTGAAGAGTTCTAAGATAAAAAATATTAAAAATCTTCATTGATTTTATTATAACAGCGTATCACTATACTAAAAATGAAACATTCAGGCCATTCTCACATATGAAAAAATGAGAATACCCTAAATGCAATATTACCAAATAGAATATTTTATATAGTATATTATATATAATTGTAAAATTACTTTGAGTTTATAAAATGCACATCTATTTGACTATTGAAAATTAAGCACTGTGATAAATTATATTAACAGGATAAAAATGAAAATGAAGGTGTCCTGAGATTTATTGAATTGGAATAAATTGTTCTAAGTCAGCCTTTGTACTTGAATGTTGACTTGATCCAAAGGAGCTTATGTTTGTAGTGAACTACCATCTACCATAATGTGTAAGTAGACTGTAACCTAAGAGATACTCTGGTATCTAAGTGCTGAATTTCAAATATTCACAGAAGCCTACCCCTTAACCAATTCCTGAGTTAAGACAGATAAATTATGCCCAAATAAAGTAATGCAAGACTGCACAACACTCAGGCAATTGCTGTATGTCAGTTCCTATCCTGGTTATTAAAGAAGCTCACATTTTTGTAAAACATGTATTTATTCATTTGAAAGTCAGAATCACATAGAGAAAGGAGAGGCAGAGAGAGAGAGGTCTTTGATCCACCAGTTCACTCCAACTGGCTGCAAAGGCCGGAGCTGCGCCGATCTGAGGCCAGGAGCCAGGAGCCTCCTCTGGGCCTCCCACACGGGCACAGGGGCCCAGGGACCTGGGCCATCCTCCACTGCCCTCCCAGTCACAGCACAGAGCTGGACCGCAAATGGAGCAGCCAGGACCCGAACCATTGCCCATATGGGACTCAGGCACTAGAAGCGGCGGCTTTACACGTGATGCCACAGCGCTGGTACCAAAGATCACAACTTTGGAACAGGGAATTTGTAATCAACTTTATCCTGGAATGATGCCCGGATCTAGAAATGATTTTTTTCTTATTTTTTTAAGTAAACTGTTATATTGAACTAGTTTCAGTTTTTTATCACATCTTCAATTTATTCAGAGAAATTATTTGTCAGTAGATTTCAAGACCTCTTTACTTGCTAACATTCTGTCAGTTATGATAAAAAGTGAACTTCATTAATCTGTTGAAGTGTCTGTATTAGTTATCCCTTGGTCAGTAACAGGTAACATCATATCTTGGTGGCTTTAAAACAAAAATATTATCTAAAAGCTGATGTGGCTCAAGAATCTATTGCACCTTATCTCATGCTACTCATTCTGTTTCCCAACATCAAAGCAGTCAAGGTACACACTGGATCTGCAGATAGCACTAGTTGTGACTGGGGAAGGATCGACTTAAAAATTCACTTACATAATTGTTGGCGGGCCTCTGGTTTTAACTGGCTATTAGCCATAGATGTTAGTTTCTCACTGCAAGCAACTTACTACCAGACTGCTCCAAACACAGTAGCCTGCATCCAAGAGCAGAGTGCAAAAGCACAGAATCTACTGCCGCTATGTTGAAGGAGCATCCCATCCCCTCTGTCTGTCCCGGTCTTCAGAACTGGCTGATGCACAGCGATGCAGATCACACAAAGGGGTCTAGGGATGGGAGGTTTTGGGAGCCATCACAGATACTGTGCATCACAGGTGTCAACTTCAATAATAACAACTACAACAACAAAGGACCTTCAGCGATCCTCATACATCGTAATAAAATACAGCTTCTTCTCTGAGGGCGTAAATGAAATGTGATGGTCCCCTATTTACTAAAAGTTGTGCTGGAGCTATGAGGCCAGAAAGGAAACAGCAGTAGACTTCTTAAAAGATGTGAAATGATGTTTACAGAAGTCAAGCTATAAATTCATAGAAAATACTGGCAACACATGTAATTCTATAAGATCTAAGATTCATGATCCAAATATATTAAAACTGTTGAAAACTCCAAAGAAAATCAATAGAAAATGTATGAAATGGATTAACCACCATTTAACAAAAGAGAGTTTCAAATGGCCAATAAACATGAAATCATGTGCAATTTCAAAAAGGACATTACAAATTAAATGCATTATGTAACCAAGTAATTGTCATAGTAATTTTCAATAACACTAAATAGATCAAACCTTATATCCAATTCTAATTAGCAATTAGGAAAAAGAGGAACGAGATTTATTTATTTTTCAGCTACCAAAATTATGTGAATAGAGAATTAATTCTGTTGTTTTTTTACAAATATACTTTATTTGAGGAGCATCAAGACAGAAAAGTTCTATTCACTGATTCACTACGTAAATGCCCAGGATGCAGGAATTCAGTCTAAGTATCCCACTTGTGTGGTTGGGATCTAACCCCTTGCTCAGTCATCTGCTGCCTCCCAAGGTGTGCTTTGTCAGGGAGCTAGAATTGGGCACAGAGCTATGACTGAAAACCGGACAATCTGATATGGGATGTGGGTGCTCCAAGTACCATCTTAACCATTATACCAAATGCCTGCTAGTAATCAAATTTAAATAGATTAAATTTGATAAATACTCATAGGACACAGGGAAGTAAATTAACTTAAGCTATTTAATTTGCATTAATTCATTCAATCATTATACATCAATATTTATACCTCTTACAAATGTATGATTTTTTGCATTTTATGATATTATAAATGTAAGATAGTAACTAGGCTTTATTATTTATTTTTAAAAGATTTATTTATTTATTTATTTGAAAGTCAGAATTGAGAGAGAGAGAGAGAGAGAGAGAGAGAGAGAGAGAGATTCCAATGGCTGGCTCATTCCCCAAGTGGTTGTAATGCCAAAGCCAGGAACCAGGAGTTTCATCAGCATCCCAACACTGGAGGTAGGGTCCCAAGTATTTGGATCATCCTTCACTGTCTTTCCCAAGCCATTAGCAGGGAGTTGGACCAGAAGTGGAGCGGCCAGGCTATGAACCAGCATGCATACAGGATGCCAGAGTCACAGGTGGAAGCTTTAACAACTACACCACAATGCTGGGCCTAAAGCTTCATTTTTTAATTACTTTTCTTTTCTTATCAGCAGGCATCTTCTCTTATTATTTTACATATATATCATGGTTTGCATTACACAAAGAGATTTCTTATATCTCACCTCCCTGAAGACTCTAAACAGTTGTGTAAAGGTAATTGACCTAAGTTCCAAGAGTAGGGGAAATTGAAAACACTACTTACTTGAAATCAGGGTAACTTGATTCTATTTTAGGTGCCACTAATTATTTTGTTTTTTTAAGGTTGGGGTAATTAATTTATTTATTTTAGATTCATTTGTGACAAAATAGAGTGACACCGTAATTGCTGGGTTGTTAGTCAAACTTTAGAATATGATTTTTTTTTAAATATAATGAACTTGAAAACCATTTTGTAAATTGCAAAACACTGGAAAAGAGAGGAGGAAGAGGGTGAAAATAATGATACTGTTGATGATGAATTTTGGGATTTGCCTGAGCCCCTTTCTCCTATTTCTATGAAACCAACCATTAAAAGTTTTCTGATGAATAATGAAGAAGGAAGGAATATGTAATCCAATCACTTACTACTTAAGTCTAAAAAGGAATTTTTGGCAAAAGGACAGTTAATAAGAAACCATTGCTAAAGGCACACATTTGTAGCTAAGCAACAAACTAAAATTAGCCTGCACTTCCACTGCCTATCTTACCTTAAATTCATTAACTAAAACCCTTCCAAAATCCATCTTGATGTTTTATTCATTTGGTTTTGAATTTGTATTTTCTTAAAAATTTTGTGTGATAGTATTAATATCATTTAGCAAGCTAACAAACACAAATGAAGCATATATAGCAACCCGTTGACATCTAATTTAAACGTTCTGTATACATTGCTATTTGATATTAATTTTTTCTAGATTGTGATATAATTCAGTTTCTATGGGAACTTGCATGCTATTCAAGCCAAGCAGAGCACCAGGAAGTTTATTTCTGATTTAACAGAATTTGTCAAGTACTTTTGCTAAGGTGGTTACTAAACACGACGGCTTTAGTGTGTTGGAGTTGAGGCAGATTGCATTGTTATGCAGGTGTGTTTTGATTTAATTGCTGGTTTTAATTTTTATTTTTTTGAGTCCTATTTTGATCTACTCTACCTAGAAGAACAGAAATATTTCCCAAATAGAAAAAAATCACTGAAAAAAAGTGAAGTAATATGGAAGCTTTCAGTTTCTGAATTACATATAAACGTCAATGATTTGGGGGGCACACTCACTAAATATTGAACTCAGTTATTGAATGCACATTAAAAGACCAATCTCAGACATGTTAAACATATGGAAATTCTACCATAAACTAAATAAGAATTATATTCTCAAACGCTGAAATTAAAACAAATAAGAGAAAAATACACTGGTGAGTAAATTCTTTGTTATTTTGCTGTTTAGTCATGTTATGTAGTCTCTGATTCATGTTAGCATGGCAATGATAACATGTGTTTATTTTGCTTTTAAGGTGAACTATCAGGTCAAAGACATTTTCAGAATATCATTAAATATGGCTAAGTCAAAAAACTTCCTTTTTTTGACAAAGTGCATGAAACTTGTGAATCCTCAATAATCAACATAAAAAGAAAATACTTTTAATAAATGTTGTATACACTTTGTATACCCAAATTCTGCTGGATTAGGATATAGGACAGAAGCAAAAACAGAAAGCACAGTAGTCCTTTATGGAGAGCTCAAACACATACACAGAAACACACAGCAATGTCAGCATTATTATTATTGATGAGATAGGCTGTGATAAAATTATAACCAACTTAAATATAGTTATGAATAATGCAGTTTGGAGGAATATAGTGTCAAAAATCTGACATATGATATGGCTTCCTCATAGCATCTTAACCACTGCAAAAATGTCTGTATCTATGCTTCTAATTTTTACTAAAATTTCAATAACATTCTTTTTAAAAAATTTCTCCATGGATCAAGAATCTAGCCAGTGCCGCACTCAATAGGCTAATCCTCCACCTAGCGGCGCCGGCACACCCGGTTCTAGTCCCGGTTGGGGCGCCAGATTCTTTCCCGGTTGCCCTCTTCCAGGCCAGCTCTCTGCTGTGGCCAGGGAGTGCAATGGAGGATGGCCCAAGTGCTTGGGCCCTGCACCCCATGGGAAACCAGGAGAAGCACCTGGCTTCTGCCTTCGGATCAGCGCGGTGCACCAGCCGTGGCGGCCATTGGAGGGTGAACCAACGGCAAGAAGGAAGACCTTTCTCTCTGTCTCTCTCTCACTATCCACTCTATCTGTCAAAAAAAAAAATTAAAAAAAAAAGAATATAAATCTATTACCTGATATCAAATTATTAGAGGAGAAAATTGGGGAAACTCTACAAGACATTGGCATAGGCAAAACTTATTGGAAAAGACCCCAGAAGCATAAGTAATTAAAGAAAAAATAGACAAATAGGATTGCATCAAGCTAAGAAGTTTCTGCAACACAAAGGAAACACTTAACAAAGTAAAGAGGCAACCAACAGAAAGAGCATATATTTGCAAACTATGCAACTGATAAGGTATTAATATCCAGAATCTATAAAGAGCTCAAGAAACTCGACAACAAAACAATCCAGTTAAGAAATGGGCACAGGACTTAAACAGGCACTTTTCAAAGGACTAATTCCAAATGGCTAACAGACATTTGACAAAAGGCTCAGGATCACTACCCATCAGGGAAATGTACAATAAAAACCACATTGAAGTTTCATCTCATACCAGTTAGAATGATACTCATATAGAAATAAAAAAATAATAATTGCTGGTGAGGATGTGGGTGACTTAGTTCCTTAATCTACTATTGGTGGGAATGCAAACTAGTACAGCCATTATGGAAGACAGTATGGAGGTTCCTCAGAAATCTGAAAATAGCTAGGGTGATTACAGATGCCATAAACAAGAGTGTCAATTTGTTAAGTCAACAACAGGAGTCACTGTGCACTTACTCCTCATGTAGGATCTTTGTCCTTAGTGTGCTGTACATTGAGATTTAATGCTATAACTAGTACTCAAACAGTATTTTTCACTTTATGTTTCTGTGTGGGAGCAAACTGTTGAAATATTTACTTAATGTATGCTAAACAGATCTTCTGTATATAAAGAGAATTGAAAATGAATCTTGATGTGAATGGAAGGGGAGAGGGAGTGGGAAGGGGAGGGTTGCGGGTGGGAGGGATGTAATGGGGGGGAAGCCATTGTAATCCATAAGCTGTACTTTGGAAATTTATATTCATTAAATAAAAATTTAAAAAAATAAAAAAGAAAGAAATCTGAAAATAGAATTACCATATGACCCAGCCATCCCACTCCTGGGAATTTGTAGGTGAAATAAAGTCATCAGATGAAAAAGATGTCTGTACCACTATGTTTATCGCCACTCAACTCACAATAACAGAAATAGAATCAACCCAGATGTCCATAAACTGATGACTGGATAAAGAAAAGGTGGTAAATATACACTACGGAATACTACTCAGCCATAAAAGGAATGAAATTCTGTCTTTTGCATCAAAATGGATATAATTCAAAACCATTATACTTAGAGAAATAAGCTAGTCCTCAAGAGACAAATACCATATGTTTTCTCCAATCTGTGGTAACTAACAGAATATTAAGAAATATAATGTATTTGAATAAAATTGACATTTTTAGAATTAATTATTGTTTACAGCCCTTGCCTCTCTTACTGTGGAACAGTGTTTATTTTTTTCCCTGCTTATTATTAGTTAAATTCTTCACTTAGTAGAGGGTTAATCTTATGATTATTAAAATAAACGGAAAGTATGTCATTGTAATAACTAAAAGAAAGAATAATAAATGAGGGAAGAAGGAGGGTAGGAGTGTGGGTAGGCTGGAAAATATCACGATGCTCCTAAATATGTATATATGAAATACATGAAATTTGTTTGCCTTATATAAATGAAAATATATAAAAATTGCTTTTTAAGTTAAAAATTCTCTTTACTATTTTCTGCAGACAACCTTTGCTTAACATTTTGATGTTACCTATACTATCATTGAAGATCTATCATCTATCGATCCATCTATCTACCTATCTATCCATCTATCTATCTAACTTTCTCACTGGTTCTGTAATCTGATTATATTTAAAGGCACTAATGTTATAGTTCCATCATGCCCAGTCCAGAAAAAGGCACTCTTTGCATTTTTTTATGTTGTGGTAATAGAGATATGCAAAATATTAAAATTGCATATTCTTAATGATGTATTTTTAAAAGCAAGGATCTGAATGGCCACATTTTTGGTTTCTTAGAACGTATTAGTAACACCAGGGAGAATAGGAAGCTGAATAGCTCTTGTTATTTGGATTATATAACTTAAAAAGGAAAAAGATGATCATTTCAGCTCATTTTCAGTTCAAGAAAATAATGACCTGAGAGCGCCTATGTCTGCCCTAAAAGGAACAGTTGTGTTTTTGTACATGCAGGGCTGAGATGTTTGGAAGCCAAACTCAGAGTCTTATCCTGCATATAGTTACGTTATAATGTGACTTTAATTCCAAACTTTTCAAGGCACATCCTATAAAAGTAAGGATATTTTTGGGATGTTCTATCAATCTTCAAACTTTAGGCAGTGTGTATATAGATGCAAACCTCCTGCAATTAGGAGAATGTTGAGTCCATCCAGAAAGATCCTGCCATACTGTCAACATTTATATTTTAACCTTTAAGTCTCCCCTACAAATACATGTGGCCATTTACTAGGGTGCATATTTACTATAACAAGGGTAAGTATTCAAAGATTGCTGTTCACGGACTCTGAAATAACACTATTTCTTGGAAGTCCAAAATGTCACTGTGGTCCATCTATCAGTGAAAAACTTAGTCAGTTGTTCAACGAAGTTTTCACTCTGATCTTCACTTAGTGGGTATACTGAATCTACAAACTCATCCAGTGGTTATGTTCTTGGTTATATTATGTATAATTTGAATAGACATTCACAGCAACTGTCAAGAGTCCTCATGTTGGTCATTTGATCCTGTGGAGTGAGAAATTTATTTAGAAAAGGCTAAAAGGAAATCAAAAGTGGTATCATCTTCCTGGAGGGATTGCAAAGATTAATACAAACATCAAAGATTTTAGATACATAAAAGTAGTAAACCACCAACCTACCTACAAATTTTACCACTCAACATCTCTATTTGGTCTTTTTGGAAAACAGATGAATCTTGGAGAATGCTAGTGGATGTTTATAACCCTAAACAGGAATGATGGCAACTGCGGCTGCCTTCCAGATGTGGATTCATGTCTTGATCAAAGTAACGTAATTCTGGTACCTGATACCTGCAGCTATTGACCTACAAAAATGGTTTTCAATACTCATTATTAAAAATTATCAGAAGTACTTTTCTGTCAGTGGCAGATTGGTTATATACCATGAGTATGAGTATCCTCTGTCAGACGTGTATCAGCTTCCCATTCCAATGCCAAAATGTGACCTATAGGAAACTTCATCAAATTTCCATTCTATTTTCACATATAAAATATATGGATGATATTACTCTGATCAGACTTCGTGAATTAGAAGTTGTAATAACCCTAGAAACATTTTTCATGTCAGAAGATGCAAGATAGATTCAAAAGAATTCTGAGAATTTCCACATCAGTGAAATTTCTAGTGATCCATGGGGTTTATCCGGATCTTCCTCTAAAGTAAAGGATAAATTGCTGCAGTGGAACCTATCTAGATGCACACTATCTAGCATCTTATTTGGATTTTAAAGGTAACATATTTCTTCTTTGGGTATGTTACTCCTGTCTATTAGCCAAGGGGCCCAAAAGGCTACTGTTTTGAGGTTCAAAGATTACAGAATGCCATGAAAACTTCTTTGCCATGTGGACCACATGATCCAGAATAGACTTAGACTTCAAATCTAAGTGGCTGAAGGGAAACTCTCTGTGTAACTCTTTCAAATAAATAAATCTTTAAAACAAACAAACAGACTCAAGGTAAGTAAGTACTGAGAAGAAAGTCTATTATTTATTTTATTTATCTGAACGGCAGAAAGACTGACAGACATAGACAGAGAGATCTTCCACGTACTGGTTCATTCACTAAATGCCCACACACCCACAACAGCTGACGCTGAAGGAGGCTAAATCAGGAACCCAGGACTCAACCTGTCTTCCTATGTAGGTGGCAGGGACTTAACTACTTGAGATGTCACCTACTACTAAGGATGTGCTTTAAGGAAGATAGGGTCAGGGGGGCAGATTCAGGACTTGAACCCAGGCAATATAAAATTGGTTGTGGACATCCAAAGCAACATCTTAACTGGTACCTAACACCTCTGTCCAAGAATAGCTTTCAGACACACTTGTTGTGGACTTCTGAATTTTACTTCACCATTTCATATAAAATAGAAAATATTGGCATAACAGAGAAAGGAAGAGATCTTCCACATGGGGGTTCACTCCCAAAATGATCACATTGGCAGGGAGCCTGGAACCCTGAGTCTCTGACTTGGGTGACAGGAGCCCAGGCACTCCAGCAATCTTCTACTTTCCCAGGTGCATTAATAGGGAGCTGGACTAGAAGCAGGGTAGCCAGGACTAAAAGTGGTGCTCTGATATGTGGTGCAGGCATTGCAAGGGACTGAGGAACTCAATGTGTCACAATGCAGTTCCCACCAGTTTCTTTTGAAAAATATTAACTTGTCTCTTCTGTGGTCATTATTATTTGTTTTTATTTTTTGTCTGCTGTCATTTTTTCTAAGTCACCTCATTGCTTTATTTTGCTTGACAATGAAATCTCTTAGCAATACTGCAATTAATAGAACCATTTTTCTTCAATGCCATAGTCTCACAAATCAGTGAGACAAAAGCCTAAAACCATCATTTTTCTTTTTTATGGCACTAGGGAAAATATTAGTACAATTAATCTAACATAACTTTTCATTCTTTATATGATGGGACCAAAAGTATCTATCTGTTAAGACTATCTTAAAAAATATATAAGATAATTCATTTATGGGTTCATGTTGTGATCTTCAAATGAATGAACTATATGTCTAAAATTAATTTTTCTGTATGCCATTAATTTATTTTTCTTTAGAGAGAATAAGGCATATGTTAAATAAGAACATAAGTAGAAATAAATAATCAACTATCAAAATGTTAAAAATGTTAATTTAAATTTCTGATACTTCTTTTTTCCATTTTCATAGGAACAGTTAAGAGTGAAATCGGAATGTATGAGGTAATCAACAAATTATAATAAAGTATTAATTACAAGATTTAATAGAAAACAAAAGAATAGAACAGGATACAGTGTGATAAACTGATATATGTATGCAATGTATAATTATCAAATTGAGATAATTTACATTTTCTTCTTAAATATTTAGCATTTGGGATGCATTGAACTTGGACTGTCTAGTGTTTTTAATAGAAAAGTTTGTGGAAAAATGAATTTAATACACAAAAGCCCATCTATACATATCTATATATAGATATAGCCCATCTATAAGGCACTGAGAGTCCTGGAAAGTTGACTAGGAAATCTTTTTTACATTATAAACTGAAGAAAAATATAATAGATGAATAAGGAAGGGTTTTTTTTTTTTACTTTGCTATATAGTTATGATTATTCATTTTTTAAATATACACTATTTTAGCTTTATAGTGAATTTCAATGTTTAGTAATGGTTAAGATTAAACATTTTTGAACCTAATTTTATGTAGCATTGTTTGAGGTTAGTCATTCAATACTTCCGTGGCTACTTTACTGTTTATAAATGAAGACTATAAGAGTACCTTTGTAACACTGCTAAGAACAAGTGAGACCATATATAAGTTACTTGGAAGAACACGATTCCCATTTCACTGCCTTCCATCATTTTTTCTTTAAGTAAATCTTCTTGTTGTTTCATTCCCTAAATGGCTTCAACAGCCAGGCTGGACTAGACAAATGCAAGAAGCCAGGAACTCCAACCTCACCTCACACATGGAGGGGCAGGGATCCAATCACTTGGGTCATTATCTGCTGACTTCCCAAGCACATTAGCAAGTAGTTACATTTGAAGCAAAGCCTCCAGAACAGGTGCTTCTAAATGGGATGTCAGCATCGTAAGTGATGGCTTAATCAGCTACTCCACACACTGCCTACACAATATCACCTTGTAAATTATTAATATTAATAATATTAATTCTATTGCATACATTGTAAGAATAGTCTTTTAAAGACTACTTTCTTTCTCTGAACTCTAATTGCTTCTTTTTAATCCCACATGGCAAACTTTTTCCAAAAGTCTTGCTTCCAAAAGTCTTAGGATAAAAAGATTATAACTACTTGAAATTAAAATACCATCGTTTATAATTATTTGGTGCTATGTTCTCTCAAAATCATTTATTATAATAAAATTGAGCTAAGCTATAACAATTTCCCCACATTATTTTTTAAACTTTTTTAGAAAGATTTTTTTATTAAAGACAGAAATAGAAAGAGAAGAAAGGAGAGAGAATCATCTACCCACTAGTTCAGTCCCCAAATGGCCACAATGGCCAGGGCTGAGCCAAATGGAATCCAGGAGCCACAAGCTTCTTCTGGGTCTCCAACGTGCGTCAGGGGTCCAAACACTTGGACCATCTTCTGCTACTTTCCCTGCACATCAGTAGGGGGCTGGATTGGAAGTGGAGCAGCCAGGAATTGAACCAGAGCCCACATGGGATACTGGCAGTGCAGGAGGAGGAGTGCTGGCCTCTCCCCACATTATTTTTTCTTTATCTTGGTCTAATGAACATGTTTGAGGTTTAATAAATAGTTTCATGTCTACAAGTTCTTATACTATTACCACTTCTAGTAATTATGTTTGAGATACGTGAGCCTCTAATAGTGTAGACATATGAAAACAGTTTTTTATTGCTATTGTAACCATTAAGCCCCATGACACGTATATCAAGTATTAAGAACATAAATCCTGGTATGTGCTATAATTAAATATTAAGACCCTGTCCAAAAGCATCTACTCTGAGATCTAACTTCCCTTAATAAAATAAAACAATTCCAGAAAGTAAACAATTGTCATTTTTTCAGTAACAATTAATTCAAGTTTGGTTAAGTTGTGATTTTAATGTTTTTGATGTTTTCTATAAAGGATATGAATGTGCATAAATATCAGCAAATATATTTTTCATTTAGTTATATTATAGATAATTGAAATTGTAAGGAAGGATTTTGATCCCTTTTTGTTATTTTTCTTCTCTGATATGTTTAACTATGCATTCAGGTTTAAAAATAGAAGCAGGTGGCTAGCAAAACTCTAACAAAATATATCTTATTTATCTGTGGACTCTACCATGAATGAACAGACACAGATTTGAAGTCAGTCAGAGAAAAGGCAGATTTTAGATTACTTGAAGACACATTCAAAGAGAATAATACCAAAAATATCTTATATGTATTCTGGTTATGTGATTTTAGGATAAATAGTAATTCGTTTCTGCCAACATCCATTTGTTTGAGTAAATTATGCAATTAATACAGGTTGCATCCAACTACAATTCTTAGATTTTTAATTTTTCCCAGTCACCATTGAGATATGACTGAGATTAAAAGACATCTGTCCCTCAGTAATGGTGGAGCTTCACAGTGTTTGAGGAAGGAGAGTTTCCTATTTCCTCTCGACCCCTTAGAATTTGGGTTACTGTGCTTTTCACTCCCCATAAGGCCTCTCTTTCCTATTCAACACCAAGGAAACAATCCTGTATCTATGACCTTCCATAAAAGTTCTGCTACAGAATAGCTAAAAGAAAAACTCAGTGTTGTATGTGTGTAAGTGTATGCCAGCAAAATATGTCTTTCCGATTTTGGAATAGGCAACTGCACAAGCAATTGGCAAAAGAAAGAATAATTGTAATGATGAGATGGATCCATGTCCTTCCAAAGCCAACTGGACATCTGGAAGGGATCTTTTTTAAGACAGTCATCACAGTATGGTATCTTACGCCATGGGGTTGTTTAACAGTACTTGGCATTCTTTGTTGTTGCTGTTTTCTAAAATTATTCAAGCTAATATTTCAATTTGGAAGTTATTTGCAGTAATAAGTTCCAACTAAATTGTTTGCTGTAATTATTTGATGCTTTTATAGCCATCATAATAAAGACTTGGTATAAAATGCATCAAATGTATTATCTTACACAGCTATTTTATTCTACTCATAAAAAATAAGGACATCAAATTATCATGAATTAAACATAACATTATCAGTGTCATGTTTTATTTTGTTTTCCCTTTCTGGGATTAATATTACATTGCTGCTGTAACATTTGACAGCACAAGTACTGCGAGTGATTCACTATGTAGTTACCCAAAAGTATTTATGCTTTATGCATCAGAGCAATTAGGCATCATTGCTACAACAAAAAGGGATGTTACTGAAATTTCAGGGTCACTTTCGTGTTAGTTTATGTTTAGGTATGAACGTGTGTTTTTCAAATATTGGTATTTTGGTTTACTTCCTCATCCACAATTTCATCATTTCAATTGTACATATGCTTCCTTCATGAGTTGCATTTAAAGTGAATGGTATTTTATCTGACACCCTAATTTGTTCTGTGTTGTTTTCTTTATTTTCTCCCTGTGTAAAGCTACATAACACTGATGACTTTAGTTATTATCTGTTCTATGACAACTGTTTGGCTAAAGATATGAGAAACTTGAAGTTCTCACAATGGGGAAGAATTCCTACAGACTCATGGCCAGGGCTGCAGTTCAATTTTGTTGAATACTCAGCTCTTTTATTCAAGTTGACTTTTCTCAAGATAAAATGATTGATGAAACTTGCTACCATGTTTAAACACAGTGGTCGAAGAGATATGGTATTTCCACTAAAGAAAGAATGAGTATAAAGAAAGTGAGTTCCTAATCACCATATTGGACCAATTTCCATCAATTCTGTGATCTAGAGATGGTTACTGTTTCCAAGACTTTACTATTAGCTGATATTCTTAATTTTCAGATCCAGTCTCTATACTCAAGCTAAAGTAGATGACATTACCATGATTAATTTAGAGATTAAATTACTTAATGCCTTCCTCAAAAACGAGGGATGGCTCTTCCTTAGCTTCCCTGATTTTTGTGGACTCTATATGCATATGCATGTGAATGGTGTGTGGGGGATTTGGATTCTAAAATAAATTGTTTCTGTGATAGATGCATTTTTATTTATAATGATATGTAATGTAAATCTTGTAAAACTACACAAAACTGATTTGCTCTAAAAATCTTTCTTCCTCTGATATGGATGGTTATGGGATCATACTTCCCATCAGAAGTAATGTTATACTGTGTTTAATCAGAAATTGGCCCTTATGTTATTGAATTAAAAGCAAAGGTATTCAAAGCACTATTCTGTTTGTGTTACATTTCAGTGCCTTCACTGTAACCAAAACTTGAAGTGGATCTCAGTTTATAAAATTTTTCTTTATGATAGACAACAAAAGAGAAATGAGGGAGCAATGGGTAAGGGACAAAGAAAGAGAAATTTTGGAATTCAAAGACTGAACTACTTCTAATATTACAGCAGACAGTGAAATTTTTCATGAATTTTCTGGAAAATATCTATAGATCCCAATAGAGGAAAGAGGTTTGCTGAACAAAAAAGACTGCTTCTCAGACTCATCTGAACCAAAACTCATGAGGAAGATGTATTTCAAGCATTGAAGCGTAGTCTCAAATACCATGCATGCACATATTCCAAAGGAATTTTAATATTTTAAAAATACACATACACTAATCAGTTTTATCTCTGAAAGGGCAAAACATATTTGCAATGTACTTACATTGAGATTTTTAATAATGACCAATAATTCTTAAATCTGGAAATATCATGATTTAACAATTTGTTGGCAATTAGCATGTCATTGTTCAAGAAAAGAAACTGCATTGCTATCTTCAATCTGGATTTTACATAAGTTCTATTTAGGAAAAATGTATAGATAGACAAATTGTTAGAAAATATCTAGGAACATAGAGGATAGCATTGTGGTGCCATGTGTTAAGCTGATGCTTGCCACACTGGCATGCCATACTGGACTGTCAGTTCAAATACCAGTTGGTTTGCTAAAGTGCCTGGAAAAGAGGTGGATGATGCCCCCACTTGAGTATCTGGAACTCACATGGGAGAACCAGATGATATTCCTGGTTTCAACCTTATGCTGCTTGTTTTGTTTTTGTTTTGCAAAAATAAGTTTCTATCCTAGTACATAATGAAAACACACATTTTCCTCAAAGAAACATGGAAAGTGAGCTTGGCTTTAGTATGAAAAACAGTTCATATGCTCATGGGATATATTAATAATTACTGCCTTGGGAATAACTTATTTTCCATATTTCATAAACATATATATAAGAGTTTATACCTGTAATGCTTTAAGTAATCAGTTCATTTTGGCATTCAAAAGATGAAAGGTGATGTTTTTAATGAATTCTCAACCTATTAATAAGCATGGTAATTGCTACAAAATTTTTCATAAATATATATTGTATTGTTCTATAATCCAGTTATTTCCAGGTAATTATGTTATTTAAATATTATAA
The DNA here is from genome assembly GCF_051225735.1 of Oryctolagus cuniculus. Taxonomy (NCBI): domain Eukaryota; kingdom Metazoa; phylum Chordata; class Mammalia; order Lagomorpha; family Leporidae; genus Oryctolagus; species Oryctolagus cuniculus. The sequence goes on from NC_142868.1 coordinate 125,070,513, forward strand.
ACACTACTGAGATAGGGACTCATATATTCACATAATTTTTAAAACACAGTAATGTGTTTTTTAAAGGTTTATTTTACTTATTTGAAAGACAGAGTTACAGAGAGAGGTAGAGACAGAGTGGTCTTCCATCCACTGGTTCACTCCCCAGATGGCTGCAACAGCTGGAGCTGCGCCAATCCAAAGTCAGGAGCCAAGAGCTTCTTCCCGGTCTTCCATGCAGGTGCAGGGGCCCAAGGACTTTGGCCATCTTCTGCTGCTATCCCAGGCCATAGCAGAGAGCTGGAAGAAGAGCAGCCGGGACTAGAACCAGCACCTATGTGGGATGCCGGTGCTTCAGGCCAGGGCTTTAACCTGCTGCACCACAGTGCCGACCTCATGTTGTTTTTAATATATTTCTAGAATCTAGATTGCTGTGCTCAATGCCCACAATTTTACTTGATCTTTGTATATAATGTAGCTTTTTCTTTTGAAATTGATGTTTATAAAACAGGTCACAAATTAATTTTTGAGATGTTAGTGGTTTGGTATTGATTTTTAAAGTACTTTTGTCTAAAGAAATATCTAAAACCTAACCTTAAAAAATACTTGTTTTGGATAAAAAGCTAAATTTTGCAATGGAGTATTTTTCTGTGAACAGTAGAACACAATTGGGTGATCTAATCATGTCGGTATCCAAAGACATCGGAAAATATCCTGGGAAACCAAAAGGAATCCCAAGGAAGGAAAAAAAATGAAAGGAAGAAATGACTATGTATGATAACTCTTTTTCCTAGCTCACATTTTCTAATCCAAGGACAAGTTTACTATTTCCCTAAGTACATGAGACCTGCTGTTTCTTTTTTTAAAAATTGCAGTTTGAAGAAATGAACGAGAGAAAAAAATTATATTCACTGTAACAGTTTATAATTCTACAAAGTCAGAAATCAACCTTAAAAATATTCTGGGGCATGTTACGGAATTAGCCTAACAGCCCTAGGCAGCTTCTTCACCATAGGTGAGAACATCTGTCTTGGACAGCTTTGCGTGTGAATGTTGTGTTTCCACCAGGAGATTTGGAAACTGCCTGGCAGGATATTTTGCCCAGGGTCCTCAATACATTTGGAAGCAAAACAGAGAGAACTTTGCTGAAGGTGAAAGACATCAGGACCACACAAAAAGCCCTACACTGTTGGCTAGGTTTTAAATTCTCTGCATCTTCTAAAGCAGGTTTAAATTTAAAAAAGTGTCTCCACATAAGTTTCACCTGCTAGGAATAGCACTTGTAAATGTATCACTTTTCTTCACATGGGAGGAGAAAGATCCCTTTGGGAGGACTGTATTTACAATCCCTGTGTTGATTTAGGATACTGCATGTAGGGATTTGTGTTTTGAGGGCATTTCCTAACATTCTGTTATGACAGGCTAGTTTTATTTTCTTACAGGGTATTTTTGTGGAGAGCTAAAAGATTAAAATGCAAATATACCAGAAAATGGGCTAAGTAGCATTACTTGAAGGAAATTCAAGTGTTTAGAATATGTGAGCTTGATACTATGGGTGATGAGAAATGGATTAAATAAATGAAAGCATAGTATTTATAACTGTGTATTAATCCACTAGACAATAAGTGAATTATAACCAAGGAGAATGCAGTAGAGGTAAGACACTGTCTTACTCTCTTTCCCCAAGGATCCAGTGGCAAATGCTGCAGATATCTAAGGATTATTCTATCTGTACATTACTTTGAGATTTGGGAAAAGCAGAAGTTATCTGATAACAGAAAATCCAAATATTGTCTAAGCAGACTAAAGTCCTACTTGATTTATTCATTTTCAATTAGTGAAATAGGGAGTAAAATATACACTTTAAATATCTTAAACATTTTTAACACGGAAGGATATAAATAAGAACATAAAATGTACTTCAAATCTTATCTAGAAATCACAATTGTTTGTATATTTGGTGATCTTTTCCTAAGTAATCACTTTTTAAAATATTCATGTATTTCTTTGATAGGCAGAGGGACAGAGAGAGAGAGACATAGAAGGAGATCTGTTGTTTCTTGGTTCAGACCCCAAATGGCCACAATAGCCAGGACTGGACCAGCATGAAGCCTAGAGCCAGGAATTGCAGGCTGGTTCTCCATGTTTGTGGCAGAAACTTATGATTTTGGGCCACCTTCTGCTCAGGCTTATTAACAGGGATCTGGGAAGCATGGCAACTGGGACTTGGAACTGGAGCATGCAGACATCACAAGTGGTAATTTAACCCACTGTTGTACAAGGCCAGGCTCCATCTTTTTCTAAACATTTACAAAGAAATTGTCAGGATCTTCCTCTCTGGGAATGGCCAGGTTGTCATGAAGAAAGAGTAGAGGAGACTGAGGAAGGTCAAGCTAAACATACTTTATTGGTACTCTAGGCGACTAGGAGGAGAGATCGCTCAAGCCAACTCCTGCAGGCACCAGGTGCTACAGACCAGGGAGAGAGGCTGAGCAAACTCCGGTTTACAGCGCCTAAGGGTCCCCTTATATACAGTTTCTAGAGGCTGGCCCCGCCCACTCGCCAACCTCCCAGGGTCCCGTAGTCATGGCAACGACAGTTTGTGGTTTGTGGTTAGGCCATCTAGTTAGGCCATCCCTTTTCAAATCTTACCAGCTAACGTGGCTACCTTTCCACCACACAGTTACTTTATTTCAAATGGTGCTACAGTTACTTTCTCCGTGAATGGTTCCCTAACAGAAATAGTTCACAAAAGGGGGGAAAAAAAGCAGTTGCCCTCCTAAATGTGGATTCATGCAATTCTTAGTTTTTTCTTTCTATTTTATAATGCATTCAATGAATTTAGTTAATTCACAATTAATATTTCAATTCATATTTGGGAATGTTTAGAAACCAGTTTCAATGGGCTTCATTTTAATTACATGTGTTTCTACTGTAAACATATTCCATATTATTAAAGACTAGTTAAGCTCTACCATATTATTCCCTTCTTCCCACCCAACACACACAATATCACTGACAGAAAGTTTTTGTATATAAGCCTATATAAAACATTAAATATGGTATTTTTAAATGCTAGTATACTGGGTAGGTGATGAAACACCAAGAAACTGCAAGCTAATTATTTCTGTTTCCAAAGTGCTTTTGTTTTAGATCATTCAGATTGTTATAATGAAATGCAGTAGGATGGGAGACGGACACAGCAAACATTTATTTCTCACAGTTTTGAAGTATGGGAAGACCAAGATCAAACTGCCGGGATATTTAATGTCTAGTGAGAGCCAGCAAATCAGCCACCTTCTCACACTATGCTCACATCTTATATCTTTTTCTTTTTATAAGGTCATTAGGACCATCTTCCCAAAATAATCTGACCCTAAGCACTTCCCAAGGATTCTATCTCCAAATATCATCACATTGGAGTTGACAGTCCCAACATTTGAATTTTGTGGAGAGTCAAATTCAGCCCTTTAAAACCATTCTCAAAGGCCTTCAACCATTGATTGGCACTTACAGCTTCTGAACTCTAGCATTATATTTAAAAAAATAATTATTTTGAAAATCTTTTCTAGAATAGATCAACATACTAGGCACACATTTTTCACAAACAAAATCTCCAAGCAATATTAATATCTCCAATGTAATCAGAGTGGAAAAAAATGCCTATGACCAGCTAAATGTATAGGCCACTTATTTCTACTATTTATACAGTCCTCTATCACTTTTACCTCTCTTCATGTAGCCTCTTATCATTCCAGGCAGACTTGAAGATGCTGGTGGTCAAGAACAATATTCTTGCCTGCTGCATTCATAATACAACACAATTCCTGACCAGAAAACAGTGATGTATTCACTTAACAGAGACCTGTACATAGTACACTGCCCAACAAGACAAGTTTGTAACACACTGTTGTTGATGGAATACTTCCATTTATAAAGTTTTACACATCAAAAAACTTTAGGTGTGTCTAGCCTGTCCTTTAAATCTTCTCTGAAAAAGTAGTGTGTAACTTTAGCTATTTTAAAGCATTAAAAAGCGGATGCCTTAGGAAGTTTCTCCAAAATGCTTTCTGCACAATGGCACTGAACAGGCAAGAGTCCATCGTTCCTCCCAAACACAGTCACATTGGAGAGAGACACCTGGGACTGACACAGCAACACCCTAACCACCAGCATGGACAGTTTTACGCAGAGCCTATGTCCTTGTGTGGTATGTAAGGGCCAATGAAGACATGACAGCAATGTTTCATGGCTAACTTGACTTTAGAGCACCAGATCTTTTGATGATGAGGGCAGGTATTATTATAGTCAAGTAAATAAATGACCATTTAAAAAACTGCCAGTTTGAGATAAAAGTAAAAATTATAGCATGTTCGGCACTGAGTTGAACAATCTGCTCTCTAAATGATGTAAATATTTTAAGAAAGCTATGGCAAGTTTTACCCATGTTTCCAATGTATGGAGACATTAGGCATTGATTCAAGTTTATTTCTTTAATCCATGTAGTACTGAAATCACCCTGAAAATACACATCAAAAATATGAAATTAGAATGATAAAGCTTGATGATAATGTTGTTTAGTCAAACTTGAAAGATGAGATGATTTGTGTACACATTTAATTTATTGTGACAAAGCAACTTGTACACTTTGAATTTTTGAAAATGAGTGTCATCTTTGACAGTGTAACAAAAAGAAAATTTAAAAATAAACATGAACTGAATTATAATAGATTAAAAATTCCAAATAAGCTCTACAGGTTCTGATCTCATATATTGTCAGAGCTAATGTAATCATTAATAGTTATTTTTATTTTTAAAATTATCATCTTAAACTGTAAGGATGTTTATGAAAAATCACAACTGAATATGCCAAAGGAGAAGCCATATTGTCAAAATGCCCACTTAGGCCACCCAAACATTTCAGTCCCACACTTCCTGATCTTTTATAACCCATTTTTAAAGTTTTTTTCTTTTTATAACAAGAGAAAGTAGAAAGATTTTTGTAGGTAAATGATAAATGTCTGGAGTGTTATAAAGACACAGTGTAAACTATGAGCCCAATATACAAAGAAAAGAGGAAAAATGCTAGAATCTATACTCTAATACAAAGGGGCCTATCACTCTCCATTTTCCTGCAGAGTAAAGGAAGCAGGTTTTCTGCTCTCAGAGCATAGTGGTGTTGATTCCATACAGTTTTTGTTGAGACAAGCATGGATAAAAACACATTTGGAATATAAAATAGTAGAGATTCTTTTCCCATTTTGTTCTGCTTAAAGAATTTTCCCCCACAAAAAGGTGAGAACTATTGTATACAGAAAAGCGACCTCAAAAATAGGAAGACTAAGTACAATAGGAGAAAAATAAAAATAAGAAGATGGCAACTTGCTCCCAAGGACTGGAGAAAATTTTAAAAATATAAGGTTGGAATTCATCAGTGTTCTCTACTAGTCATCTTCTCCTTAAGCCACCCCTCCTTCTTACCCTTCATAATCATCTTCATCTTCTTCAAATGAATCCCCATACCCTTTTTCATCAATGTCTTCCAATCCTTCTTTTTCAACATCATTATCTTCTGCTCCATCTCCTATCTCATCACCCTCATCAGGAACCAAGTAGTACTGTAATGGATTTGGCCAAATATCATCTTTGATGACTTCTCCTAACTCATCTACACCTGCATCAGAATGGTCAGGAAATCAGCCGAAGAAACCCTCCGGTTCCTCCTACAGCAGCTTCCTGATAGATTTGTTCTGTGTTTTGAACATTTCTTCAAATCTTTTCTAGGTTTCCATTTGATTTCAGTGCACTTTGAAGATTAATTACCGCTCACATTCAGATGAAATTCTTTTCAGTGAACTTTATTTTACAGGAAGAGTCTTCATCAAAATAAAATCTATTTTGTAACCTGAGGAATATCTTCAAATTTTGTCACTATAACTGTGGTTAGATCACAAAATACCTATTCAGCCTCATCCCCAAGCAGAGAAGATAGTTGGTTTTTTGGGAAAAAAAAATGATACACCACTGACCCACGTAACCAAAAAGAGGGAGAAGATGCAAACCAATAAAATCAAAGATGAAAAAAGGAGATGTAACAAAAGATACTACAGAAATAAAAAAAAAAGTCATCAGAAATTACTTCAAACAGCTATATGCAAAAAAAAGGAAAATCTAGAAAAAATGGATACATTTCTGGACACATACAATCTACTGTAATTGAATCTTAAAGACATGAAAAAACTAAGCAGAAAAATAACCAAGATGGAGATTGAATCAGTAATAAAGGCCCTCTAAACAAAGAAAAGACCAGGACCAAATGGGTTCATTGCTGAATTCTACAATACTTTAGAAGCAGAACAAATTCCAATTCTTCTCAAACTATTCAAAACAATTGAAAAGGAGGAGATCCTCCCAAATTCTTTTTATGAGGCCAGCATCACCTTAATCCTCAAACAGGAAAAAGATATGATAACAAAAGAGAACTATCAACCAATATTCCTAAAGAACATAGATGCATAAATCCTCAGTAAAATCCAAGCCAATCTTTCCCACAAGATATCAGAAAGATCATTCACTTAGACAAAATGTGATTTATTCCTGATATGCAGGGATAGTCGAACATACACAAGTCAATAAATATGATATATCACATTAATAAACTGAAGAACAAAAAAAAATGATTATTTCAAAATATACAGAGAACACATTTGATAAAATACAACATCCTTTCATGTTGAAAACCTTAAACAAATAGCATATAGAAGGAACATTCCTCAACACAATCAAGGCAATTTATGACAAACCTGCAGCCAGCATCTTACCAAGTGGGCAAAAGTTGGAAACATTCCAACTAAGATCTGGAACCATACAAGGATGCCCCCTTTCACCATTGGTATTCAATGTAGTTCTGGAGGTTTTATCCAGAGCCATTAGGGAAGAAATGGAAGTCAAAGTGATACAAATTGCAAAGGATGAAGTCAAATTATGCCTGTTTGCAGATGACATGATTCTATATATAGGTTTGTAGATGACATGATTCTATATATAGGGGAACAAAAAGAGTATGGTGAAGTGATAGAATATAAAATTAACACACAAAAATCAATAGCCTTTGTATACAGAATGCCATGGCTGAGATAGGACTTGAATGATCAGTTCTATTCACAATAACTACCAAAAATTAAATATCTTGGAATAAATTTGACCAAGGAGGAGAAAGATCTGTTCAATGAAAAAAAAAAAATATATATATTAAATAAAGAAATAGAATAAGACATAGAAAAATGGAAAAATCATTCATATTCATGGATTAGAAGAATTAATAACATAAAAATGTCTAAACTGCCAAAAGCAATTTACTGATTCCAGTGCAATCCCAATCAAAGTACATTCTTCTCAGATCTAGAAAAAAAAAGATGCTAAAATTCATGTGGAAACACAAAAGACCCTGAATAGCTAAAGCAATCTTAAACAACAAAAATAAAGCCAGAGGCATCACAATACAAGATTTCAAGACATATTGCAGGGCAGTTATAATCAAAACAGACTGGTAGTGGCACAAAAATAGACATGTAGACCAATGAAACATCAATGAATCCATGCATCAACAATCATCTGATCTTTGACAAAGGAGTGAAAATCACTGTCTCATATACTAATCCACTCTCTGCCTGTTCCCCACTCAAGAAGTTTAGAAACAAAAAAGTAGTCATTGTATTCAATGAAACAGAAAAGAAGCTAAATAACACCACCCTCTCCTTAATCAATTTCTTCTAAATATTAACATTATCTAAAACAGCAATCATTATTTAGAGAAATAAATGATCTATTAACTAATAATTCTAATTTGTTTAGATTTTGCCATATTTCTAAAATAATTATAATAGTATTTATAAATATATACTTTATCATTATTTAAAATATGTATAAAATAATTAGAGCAAATGGAGAAGAGAAAACAACTAAGGACATTATATTTCTAAGAGCTTTTGCTTATTTGCTCTTAGATGTAGGCTGTGATTGATCTTTAGCAAACATACAAATGTGTTTTATTTTTCTTCTAAAAATGCTGCTTTCCAGAGCAAGCACTGTCTCAGAGAAGGTTCAGCTTTCAAGAAAGTGGGAAGATTAATATCTGCAGATTATTTTATGTGTAATTAAGGGCCTAAGAAATTTGAAAATTCTACAGCAAAAATGCTGCTTTCCCCATAGGGCTCAATGACAAATGCATCCATTTGGGCAAGTGGATGACTTGCATGGAGTGATAATGAGGGAGTCAATATTCCACAGTGGCTGGGTGTAGTAGGTGACAAATTGCTTCACCCAGTACTCCTCCACATGGTCCTTGAGGACCAGCCTCATAAATAGATGCATTGAGCTGCTTGCAGCTTTGGTGAGAACTGAGAAGTAGCATACTATACTGATGGCCAAATTATGGCCATATTCTTATTTCTAGAATTATTGCAGGGACAAGTAAGGAAGGCTTCTTCCATAAGACTGCTAGAGAAAAGCACATCTTTTATCTGAAAGAGGCTTTTTCCTCCATCTTTAGTTGCTTCCTGAATTAGCTTAATAGATTAATTAGTAGTGGACAGTGACAACATTTTGATTCCAGTGCATATTTAGTGACTCACTAGATAACTAGCCATATGAATATTACTTCTTTCTATAGGTATTGGTTTCAGCTTTTACTAAATTAGAAAGATTTAACAATTATTTACAGTGGATGCAAAGAAAATATGTATTTTTAAGACTTTAATTGACACATGGTTATTTTACATATTTTGAGGTCTAATGAAAAATTTTAACGCATAGGTGTTTATATATTATGTTTAATAATCAGAACAGGGCAATTGACATATTAATCAACTTAGACATGGATAATTCTTTATGTTGAGAAATTCAAATTAACTGTTCTAGCTATCTGTTAATTTATTCCAAGTCTGATTATCTAACAAACACTATGACTTTTAATTGCCATCACAAGATATAGGGAAAATAAAATCTAGCATGGGAAATTTCTATTAGAATGAACATTAGTAAAACTGAATTCTGGTCTTTCTCTCCAACTCCCTCCTCCTATGCTGAATTCTGTAGTAGATACCTCTGTGTTCCATGCAGGCCCACTCTACATTCAGGGGCACATAATGTCCAACTACTGTGAGTGTTGGCTGCCATTGGCTCACAGTTACATCCTTCTGAATGCCAATTCATCCTGAAACTCCTGGGATGTAACATTCTCATCCTGGGGGCAGATCCAAACAATGAAAAAAATCATAAATATATAAAATATTCTAGGTCTCTTCCTTCAAGTTAATGGTACTCAATTTCCATTAATGCATCAGAATTTCTTTTGGTATTAGATTGAGTCTGCATATATGATGGACCCATTAATTTGTCTGAATCTGAATATTCACATATCTTGTTGCGGCTTTCTCACTCTTGCATGAATTTCACTAGAGAGAACCTATTCAACTACATATGCAAGAGCCTTTGTCTCAGGTTAGGCTACCAGGAAATGTAAACTAACATATGTAGTTAATGGAGTAGAATGGATTTCTTGCACACATCTATCCCTTGGGAGTATGTCTCCATTTCCTATGGAAACAATGCACAAGAAAGGAAAGTTTCAATGGTAAAGCATAATTTAATTTCAACTCAGATCACAAAAAACTACTATATCAACATGATGAAATCCACCATTTCCCAAACCTGAGTTTTGTTGTAATGCCACAATGACTTTTTAATTAGAACAGATGTGAAAACAGACACACACACACACACGCATTTAGTAAATGTTAAAGAGCCATGGTATATGTGTGTGGTGGGCGAGCAAGAGAGAGAGAGATTGTATTGATTCTCAAATTTAGCAGGGATCAGAATTATCCTGGAGGTCTGTGATAAGCTATTGTTGCCTTTCCAACCCTAAATTTCTCTCTTGGGGTGGGCTTAAGATCTCTAGGAAAGTTCCCAGCAGATGCTGACGTTGCTGTTCCGGGGCCACACTTGGACAACTGGTCTGAAGGACTGTTTACAGCTGAACTTTCTGAGATGAGTAAGCAGTTCTGTAATCAGTGCTGTCCAATAAAGTAGCCATTAGTCTCTGAGCACACTAAGAAATTCCTTATATCATAAGCTTTATGTTATCCAATTTAATTTATAGCCCGAAATCGTATCCTTTTAAGAGCATCTTCTTTCCATTGTATGGAACACTTCCCTGATTTCTGCTCAGATCTTTCCCTAAGTTGGAAATAGTTCCTTCATTTTGAAAATTACATATATTCCATTTGATTGTGCCTTCAAAATATCTGTAACAAAAGGAGAAAGCTGTGTAAGCAAGACATTGTGGCTTCTCTGCTGTGTGGTTGATTTCATAATGGCTCTTGCTTGTCTCACTTCTAGATTCGTTTCTACATAACCATATTCTTATAATTTTGTACACAAACAATGGTATGGGGTGAAGGTATCCAAGAGATTTATCTGTTGTGCCACATGCCCACCTCTCTCCATAAACTGTAACATTATCATCTCCCTGGTTAATTAGGACATAAATATTAATTTTCTGCCTTTCCTTCATTTATTTCAGAAATAGTGATGGAATATCCAGTAAGTATAATAATGGTATTTAAACCATTCCTGACATTGCCCTCATTGGCCTTGTTGTTTAATAGAGAAAATAGTAATGATTTGATAATCACACACATTTACAAGTAACAATCAGCATACAGATTTTAAAACAAATGGGGAATATATTTACATAAAGGAATATTACTCCACCATAAAAAGTAATAAAATTCTGATGTTTGCAACAACATGGACAGAATTGAAACTCATTCTGTTATGTGACATAACTCAGATGCAGAAAAGCAAATATTACATGTTTACCTCATGTGTGCCAATAAATTATGAGTATACTATATTATTTAGTCTATAGATACTCATAAATGTTGTCATCAATGAATTTTAACCCTACATAGTAATATGCACTTCTTCCCTGATTTTGTGATCTTTGTCATGAATCCCACATATATGATATTAATATATTCACTCATACTTTCAGAAAATATGTATGTGTATATCTATATCTATCTACCTATTTAGTTTGCAACTAACTACTTCACTACATATAAATCTCACTGATCCAGAAACCAAATATTAATCTTTTAATACTTTCCTCAACCACTGTCTCAATAGATCCAAAGTTGTAACAAAGATATTTTATCTGGAAATTCTTTCCATACATAGGGTAAGATCAAAAGAAAATGATACTATCTCAACTAAATTAGTGAAACAAGGCTCCATAGCAACATTTTAGATATTTATAACACTTATTTGCCATTATCAATATTATTTTATTCTATTTGGTCTGAAAATAAGTTTTTATAAGAAGAATTAAAATAAAAATAAGTGTTTATTGATTTCTATTTTCTTCTAATTGTACCAGTGACCTCAAATACTCATTTAAAGAGAAAATATCTAGTAGAACAAAACAGCAGTGCCCTAGATTTTATATTAACTCCATGAACATAAGAGAAAAATGAATTGCTAATCATACTGTTTTTAACAAACTCATAATTAGCTTTCCAGAACCAGAGATGCTTACAGAAATACTCAAATAAAACCAACCATCTGATCATTTTTTGAAATTCAGAGTTACTACAACATCTTTGAGTGTTGTTCTGGGAACTCCTCTTGGAGTCATACAGCACACTATTCTTACTTCTTTCCATCTTAGGAAGTGGGAAATAAAGCCCCACCCTATTGAAGATGATGCCCAAACGTGGTGATAGGAATCTGCAACCTACATGGAGTTGTGTTAACTGTTCTTCACAGGGTACATCCGGATGTCTTTCACATTGACTAAGTTGTTATCTACATCTTAATTGTCTCTCTTCCAACTCCTGCCATGTTTTAGTATCCATATCTGCTCCTAAACCTCAAAGCTGCATTTCTTTGCTGCTACTCTACAAATAAAATTTTATTTATCTTCTTCAATGATAAACATAATTCTGATGTGTAGTATAGGGAAAGAGAACTTTTCCATAATTTTAGTAGCAAAACAATACAAATGCAGGGAGACAAGTATGGAGAGTTCTTAAGAAATTCACCGGTCTTTGCAATTTTTCTGCTATGGCACTTGGATTCATTCTGATATTGGTGTAATATCAGTGGAAGATGGTTCTCAACAGGATATTAGGCTAGAAGGAAATATCTGTGTTCCATTTATGAAGTCTTTTACATATTCTTGACAACTTAATTATTGTTACATTAATATCTTCATATAAGGGATTGACTGAATGGCTTAATAGCATCTAGGTGTATCATTAAAAGTGGTACTTACTAGGAAGAATCTGCCTACTTTTTTCATGTTTCTTCTTCCTTTAGTAATTGAGTTACTTCTTTTACCATATGAGTTATGTGTACATACATCAACTATTGTTAATTGCAATATCACCTTATTTTTAAAATTTATTTGAATTGCAAAGTGACACAGAGATAAAGAGACACAAACACACAGATTTAGAGTGAGAGTGAGGGGGAAGGGAGTAGGCGGGGAGAGGACAGGCATTTTCCTTCCATGGGTTCACTTCTCAAAAGCCTGCTTTGTGACAGGAACCCAAGTACCTGGGCTATCCTCTGCTGTTTTCCTAAGTGCATTAGCAGGAAACTGGATCAGAATAATAGGCAGCATTGAATTCCAATATGGGATGCCAGAGTCTCAAGTGGCAGCTTAACCCACTGTCACAGCACTCATTCCTATCACCTTATTGCTCTTTGACTTCAGATAATTAGACATATGTTTACATGCAAATAGAATTTGAAATGTTAATCATGAGGGACAACTAATCTATTGTACTCTTATCACTTTTTTATGATGTCCATAATAAAGTGTGGGATTAGGTGGTTACATGTGAGAGTTAGAAACATTAGGAAAAGTAGCATAATATTAAAAATGTATACACACTAGAGGAAATTTGGGTTTATTTAAGATGAAATGCATTTTTCCAATAATACTAGAAACTAAGCAATTTGTTTTGTATGCATTCTTTTGTCTCCTGGCTCATAAAATGAGTAGTTATTATATAATATATTCATACTGTGTTGAACTCACTGTAGATTACAGTTCATGCCTATATATGTTTTATTCCACCTGAGTTGACCATCTAAGAGTATGCATTATTTATTGAAGACTTTCTTTTGCAAAGAGTCAGTTATCACATGCTTAGCTTTTGCCAAAATCAAATTATATTTCATGATTATAAGACATTTCCATTACTTGGATAGGCAGGAAAAAGTGATATGAGATATGAATTTCATGGACAAAAATAAATTAAAATTTTAAACTATAATTATCAAAAATATAACATAATAAGAGGAACATGCAAATATCTTATGTTATATTGGTCTGGGATACGATAGTGTACAGAAATGAAAAATAAAGGAATATACTACTTCACTCAATACATACCTCTAAAACAACATGTACTAGAGATTTTTATTCCTTTGAATCAGATTAAAATTAAGTCAATTTAATTTCACAGGCAAAAGAGATGCAAACTGACCTGTTGTCTCTGAATATTTAAAAATCTAAGTAACCTTTACTTATGCTATATTCTACATAATTATGGTAAAATTCTCTACACTTTGGAGAATTCACAGGATTCTCTTTCTTTTTTTTTTTTTTTTGATTTATTTTATTTATTTGAAAGAGTTACAGAGAGAGGTAGAGACAGAGAGAGAGGCTTTCTATCCACTGCTTTACTCCCCAGATGGCCGCAAAGGCCGGAGCTGCGCCAATCCAAAGCCAGGAGCCAGCAGCTTTTTCTGGGTCTCCCACACGGGTGCAGGGGCTCAAAGACTTTGGCCATCTTCTACTGCTTTCCCAGGACATAGCAGAGAGCTGTATCAGAAGAGGAGCAGCCAGGACTAGAACCGGCAGCCATATGGGATGCCGGCGCTTCAGGCCAGGGCTTTAACCCACTGTGCCACAGCACTGGCCCCAGAATTCTATTACAAAAATAAATAAAAAGCAATCTTCTCCAGTTATGGACTAGCTGGGCTGATCTGAAGCCCAGAGCCAGGAGCTTCTTCTGGGTCTCGCACATGGGTGAAGGGGCCCAAATTCTTGGGCCCATCCTCCACTGCTTTCCCAGGCCATAGCAGCGAGCTGGATCAGAAGTGGGATGCAAGTACTGCAGGCAAAGACATAAACTACTACACCACAGTTCTGGCCCCAAGAATCTCTGATTCTTAATGGGATGGTTTTTATAATTACCAATCTATTAGATTATTTCTTAAAGCTTGCTTCTCTCTTTTGAAAATCCTAATCTACTCATATATATTGCTTAAGTTGTCTACTAGATTTTAAAAATCTTAATTGCTATTGAAATGTTGGTGCCTGATCCAAATCTGTGTCATATTTGGGGCAAATCTGTTGATTGTCTCTTGTTATGCACTATTTAGCTTTGTGTGTGTGTATACCAGAAAATATTTATATATTTCATTCATTCAGTTTTTGTGGTGAGTGGAATTAATCTAATCAAATATTGAACTTGGTTGAAGATGGCCGCTTTTTTTCGAATATTAGGTGAACCCCTGGCTAAAAGTTCCTATAATAATAATTTTGTTTGGTGTGGTGATTGGTATCAAGATGGTTTTTTCAACGTTTGTATATTATCCTCACTTTCAGTCATTCCTGTGTGATTGTGAATATTGTAACATTATCCCTTAGCTATATTTTCCAGGAAACATTTAGCCTTGTAATGAAAGTATGTTCCTAAGCAGTATATATATTACTCCAGGGTTTGCTATGGGATGATGTTAATGTTCAGTGGATTTATTGAGAACCTCTGTTTACAATTTTGCCCCCGAAAGTCCATTTTTTTCAGTGTTTGCACTTTTTCCTTGAATATAAGAATGCTTACAATTCAATTTCACTGCATATTTTTCATGACCTATTACATTCAATTATAACTCCCACAGACATTTCTCCCCTAGATTTGCAAATATGCTTCCTCTTTCTCAAACTCCTTTGCCAACATAGGGTACTATTTTGCTTCCTCTTCATGTTTTATTTTAATGTGATAAAATTAGATCTCAAATCTGGCTCTATATTTTAATCAATATTTAAAATGTTTATATGTGATTTTAATTATTTTAATTAAACTTATTCAGTTCTAAAATTTATTAAAATATTTGACAAGGATAATTTTATTAAGATTATTATTATTTTTTTTTTTTTTACAGGCAGAGTGGACAGTGAGAGAGAGAGACAGAGAGAAAGGTCTTCCTTTGCCGTTGGTTCACCCTACAATGGCTGCCGCGGCTGGCGTGCTGCGGCCGACGCACCACGCTGATCCGATGGCAGGAGCCAGGTGCTTATCCTGGTCTCCCATGGGGTGCAGGGCCCAAGCGCTTGGGCCATCCTCCACTGCACTCCCGGGCCACAGCAGAGAGCTGGCCTGGAAGAGGGGCAACCGGGACAGAATCCGGTGCCCTGACCGGGACTAGAACCCGGTGTGCCGGCGCTGCAAGGTGGAGGATTAGCCTAGTGAGCCGCGGCACCGGCCAAGATTATTTTTTAATAATGCAGCATTTTCTCATTCTTCTTTCTACTTTATGTTTCCATATTTAAATTAATTTGTGTAATTGTTGGTATTTTGGAAATACAGTAGTTTTATCCACTTATAACGTGTATTTGATGTGTTTTAGGAACATATCATAGTCCAAGATAAGTTTTATTAAAATTTTACCTTAAATAACAATGGAAACAACTAATATTTAAATTCAACACTAATGAAATAAAATTAGGAAAATATAAATACAGTGAAAATACTTCTTACAGCATTGGAAACAAGAAAAAACATAATTCCATGCGCCAAATTTGAAAGATTTTATCATGAAGTACAAGCAGGGTAAGATTTTTAGGAAACTGGGATGGGGGAGTGGAGCCAGAACTTGAATCTCAGCACTCTGACAAAGGATGTGATTATCTTAACTGCTATGCCAAATACCTGCTCAAAACACACATCTTAATCTCCAATCTGGAGAGATGAATATTCTTTATTACTATTCTGTATGAATCATGTATATCCCTACCTTTTGTGTCATTCAGGCTTCTAATAATTTTTTGTTCTTCATGCATTAATCGGAAATACAAAGACTTTCAAGAATCTCGGGATATTTTAAAAAATTCTAAATGCCACTACCATGACAGGTTAATAATTATTATTAATGTATTCACAGCTCAGTCAAGAATGAAACAAAGGAAAACATACAAAGCTGGTTTGAATCCCAGGAGACAACAGACTTTATGAATTTGGAGGACATATTTTGTAACATATTTCATCTATCAACATTCAATTTGATATTAAAATATTAATTGAATTTTTACCCAAGAGTAGGATGCATTAAATGGAAGAATGTTACTTTGTCGTGAGAAGCACCTGAAGCTTGATTCTAATGAATGTTTCGCATAATTCTCAGTTATAGGATGATTTTGATTCATTTTTTAAGGAATGTTGCTAAATGCCTTCGAGAATTAAGAAGCAAATATACATGTCTCTCTACTAAATCTTAGGATAAAAACAAATAAAGCAAAAAATATGCCTTGAAGGAGACTAAATTTAGTAGAGATACATTTTTTTAAAGATTTATATATTTGAAAGGCAGAATTTGAGATAGAAGGAGAAACAGAGAGAGATATCTTCCATCTGCTGGTTCACTCCCCAATGGCTGTGATGGCTGGGTTTGGGCCACACCAAATCCAGGAAGTAGGAGCTTCAGACAGGTCTCCCACATGGGCACAGGGGCCCAAGTACTTGTACCATTTTCTGCTGTAGCCTCGGGGGAATTAGCAGGGAGATGTATTAGAAGTGGAACAGCTGATACAGGAACTGGCACCCATCTGGGATACTGACATCACAGGTGGTGGCTTAACCTGTTAAACCACAATGTGAGCCTCTAGAGATACATGTTAATAAAATAATGGCTCCATTTGAAAGTGTTATGTTTATTTATCCAACCATTATGTATTGAGAACCTTCTGTGTCTACAGTTAATACAGGAGAAAATAAGAAGACAATATTTTGCTTGAGGAAGTAGTTTTACATTCATGTTGGGGTGATAAATAATAGATATTTTTAAAAACACAAACATTTTTGGCTTGTCTAATTATTAATAAAACAAATTAAGTTAAAAGGGATGGAGAGGATTCTGGGAGATACTAATTGTTATGAAAAACAGAGAAAACTTCTTTGAGTGGGAATATTTTTGAGCAGCATCCTCAATAATATCACAAACTGGAAGAGTTTATGCAGTTTTTTGAGAAGGGAGTATCAGGTATTGGGAAAAATAAGTAGAGAGACAGGATAATTTTTGACATATGTGAGAAATAAGAAAGCCATTTGAGAGCAATAAGGTATGAGATAGAGAAATTGGAGCAAGACCACTGAATCGTGTATGTAAGTCAGGCATTGCCTTATAAACCATAAGAATTTTGGGTTTATAGCACATAGTGCATATTTAACTTAATGCTTATAATCAACAAGACACCTGTCTGTGACTCTTTCAGAGTGCCAAGAAATCTGCACCTCACCCTGTCTATTGTTTTATGTCCTATCAACCCTTGACTATCTCTCAGTGAGGAATCTTCAGACCAAAAACACTTTGACTTCCAATTTTCACGCTGTTTAAACAAGGAGGCATAGGGTTTACTTCAGAGAGCAGTCATATTCGAATTTCTGATTGTTCTCTTAACCTACAATTTACTGTGGCCTGACAGGATACTGGATATTAAAGAAACGGAGGGGGGCTGATGCTGTGGCATAGCAGGAAAAGCCACTGCCTATGGTATGGCATCCCTGATGGGCTCTAGTTCAGGTCCCAACTATTCCACTTCTGCTTCAGCTCTCTGCTATGGCCTGAGAAAGGAGTGGAAGATGGCCCAAACCCTTGGACTCCTGACCTGCGTGGGAGACCTGGAAAGAGGCTCCTGGATCCTGGGTTCAGATCAGCCCAGCTTTGGCCATTGCAGCCATTTGGGGAGTGAACCAGCAATGGAATACCGCTCTCTTTCTCTGCCTCTGCCTCTCTGTAACTCTGCCCTTCAAATAAATGAATAAATATTAAAAAAAAAATAAACAAGGAAATGGATGAGGAGAGTAGAAAAATAAAAGTACAGAAATTTGGTAAGTTTGAAAAAGAAGAAAATGAATGAATAGGCAAAAAGAGATTGGAGGCTGATTATGGCAGGTTCAGATGCTGTTCTAGAGTATTCCCTCTGAGTTCAACCTCAGCTACTTAGCTGGTGGATAGATGTGTATTCTGCTCAGACTCCTATCATAAGTGCTCAAATCTCTCTGCTTTTTTTTTTTTTTTTGGTCAGGCAGAGTGGACAGTGAGAGAGAGACAGAGAGAAAGCTCTTCCTTTTCTGTTGGTTCACCCCACAATGGCTGCTGCAGCTGGCACACCGTGTTGATCCGAAGACAGGAGCCAGATGCTTCTCCTGGTCTCCCATGCAGGTGCAGGGCCCAAGCACTTGGGCCATCCTCCACTGTCTTCCTGGGCCACAGCAGAGAGCTGGACTGGAAGAGGAGCAACCGGGACAGAATCCGGTGCCCCAACCGGGACTAGAACCCGGGGTGCCAGCACCACAGGCAGAGGATTAGCCTATTGAGCCGCAGCGCTGGCCATCTCAGCCTTTTTTTTTTACACAATAGCTTCCCCTCATGTCATGAGAATTTACTCAGTGCCTGCAAAATATTCTAGAAAAGAAAAATTAACGTTCATGGGAACAAGCAATGAGTGATAAAACTCCCAAATAAGCGTTCTTGCTTTAGCATCCTTTGGTTGGCTAATCTATTTTCTTTTTTAAGATTTATTTTATGTGACAGGCAGGGTTACAGAGAGAGAGGGAGAGAGGTGAGGGATGGAGAGAGGGAGGGAGAGAGAAAATTATCTTCCATCCATTAGCCACAGCCCCAGAGCTTCATCGGAGATCCCGTGTGGGTGGCAGAGGCTTAATTTTGGGCCACCTTTTATTGCTTCCTCTGGCAAATTAGCATGGAGCTAGGTTGGGAGTGCAGCACCTGGGACTCCAACTGGTGCCCATATGGAATGCCAGATTATAGGAGGTGGCTTAACACACTATACTGCAATGCTTGCCCCTTGGTTGTCTAATCTTAAGTCATGGTTTGCCTGGCTCCTCAGACTTCTCTTACAGTATTAAATCCCATCTGCCTACAGTGGCAGCATGCTAAGTAATAACTTTAACTGCATATTCTGCATATTATCTCTTGCCATATCCTCCCAAATCTTTACTTTTCTTTCCTAAATTCACTGTACATAATTTCTTGCCTCACAAAAATATATTTGAGAAATAAATATGGTAAATGTGACTGAAGAAAGAAACATTAGAAATCTTGGTTAAAAAAGCTTTAAAATTTTATTAATGAATTAATGAGTACTAAATGAATAAAGAACTTTGAAAATCTTCCCTATTATCCAAGAGCAATTGTATTGGATGTTTTAAAATATTAATATCTTTGCCATATTTGACTTTATTTCTGGTTGCATAAGTATTTTTTGGGAGCCTCTTAATGCATGCTTTATACTTGAGGAAAGAAGTATATGTAGAAGATTCAATTAGTGATTTCATTATAGATACAGCCTTACTGAAGGAGCAATCCCAACCCTGGCTCTGGTAATCAAAGATCACAAATGTAATTATTCAGTTCTTACATACATATAATTTCCATTTGCTGCAGAGCAAAGAAGGAATAATAGCTTGGAAATTCAAAGCCCTGCTTCTAATCCTCAAATTCTGTCATTGAAATGCACTTAGTCCCACCATATCCCTGTGCAGTGAAGGCTCAATGTTAAGGATAAAACACAATTGTGTCATCAAAGTGAATGTATGCTTCATATACTTGAAAATTCATCTATTCAACCAACTTTCATATAGTGATCATTTCCATAACTTAATCATATTTCAATCTTCACAGATAACATTATAAATTGGGATCCAAAATACATTTCTCCTGATTTTATTTCATCTCTAACCCAAGAATAAATAACTCTCTTATATTTACATATTTTGAAAAGATATATAGTATAGTTTTCACCTTTAATCTGCAAAATAAATTATCTCTTTTGAAAATATGATTCTACCAAAAAATCATTGCCTAGAAAAGTCAAAAACACTTTTCCCTATGTTTTTTTTTCTGGTAATTTTACAACTTGAGATATTATGCTTAAATATTTAATACATGTTGAGTTTATTTTTACATATGGTGTGAAATATGATCCAACCTAATTCTTCATGTGAATATCCATATTTCCCAGGACCATCCATTAGGGACTGTCCCTTTTCTGATTCTGTTTTCTTGGCAACTTTGCTGATAACTAATCGACCATAAATAAATCGATTTACTCCTGGGCTCTACATTTGGTTCCATGGTCTACATAGATTTTTTTGTCAATACCATATTTTTCGCTAGTATAACTTTCCAGTATTTTAACATCAAAAAGTGTGGCGCCTTGGGGCTGGTGCCATGGTGCAGTAGGTTAATCCTCCTCCTGTGGCGCCAGCATCCTGTATGGGTGCCAGTTCTAGTCCCTGCTGCTCCTCTTTCAGTCCAGCTTTCTGCTGTGGCCTGGGAAGTCAGTAAAAGATGGCCAAGGGCTGGCACCATGGCTTACTTGGTTAATCCTCTGCCTGCGGCACTGGCATCCCATATGGGCACCGGATTCTGTCCCGGTTGCTCCTCTTCCAGTCCAGCTCTCTGCTGTGGCCCAGGAAGGCAGTGGAGGATGGCCCAAGTGCTTGGGCCCTGCACCCACATGGGAGACCAGAAGGAAGCACCTGGCTCCTGGCTTTGGATTGGTGCAACACCGGCCGCAGCACCATTTGAGGGGGTGAACCAATGGAAGGAAGACCTTTCTCTCTCTCTTTCTCTCTCTCTCTCTCACTGTCTAACTCTATCTGTCAAATAAATAAATTTTTAAAAAAGAAGATGGCCCAAGTGTTTGGGCCCCTGCACCTGCATAGGAGACCAGGAAGAAGCTCCTGGCTCTTGGCTTCGGATCGGTTTAGTTCTGGCCGTTGCAGCCATTTGGGGAGTGAAACAATGGAAGGAAGACTTTTCTCTCTGTCTCTTTCTCAATGTCTGTAACTCTACCTCTCAAATCTCTGTAAAGAAAAGTGTGGTGCCTCCATCATTTTTCTGCTGATCTGGGGTAGACTATTAATACCAGCTTCCTATCCCAGAATTCATGATCTAAAGCCAATAAGATGGAAAACAAATGTTTGGATTATAAAACATATATGCTAAATTTGTGTTTTAAAATGTTCAAATTTTATTAAAATAATTTTTGTTAGATTTTTTTAAAAATTTATTTGACAGATAGAGTTAGACAGTGGGAGAGAGAGACAGAGGGAAAGGTCTTCCTTCCGTTGGTTCACCCCCCAAATGCCTGCCACGGCTGGAGCTACGCCGATCCGAAGCCAGGAGTCAGGTACTTCTTCCTGGTCTCCAACGTGGGTGCAGGTTCCCAAGCACTTGAGCCATTTTCCACTGCCTTCCCGGGCCACAGCAGAGAGCTGGACTGGAAGAGGAGCAACCGGGACTAGAACCTGGTGCCCATATGGGATGCCAGCGCTGCAGGTGGAGGATTAGCCAAGTGAGCCACGGCTCTGGCCCCAATTTTTGTTAGATTTTAAAGAATGTAATATGGCTATTTAAACATTGTGAATACATTCATGGAGAACAAGTGATTTCCTTTCCTTAGTGGAATAGTATTGTAACTTTCCCCCTAGAGAAAGTACAAGGTCCATAATCCTCCACCAGCTGGGTAATATGTTATCTTTATAGATTCTTTTCTAACTCTAATTTCTAACATTTTGTGAGTTATCCTAAAATAAAATGTATTTAATAATTCTATCTGGACCAGGTATTATAGGATGTAGTTAGAATTATCTAAATCATTAGCACTCTGATTCAGCTAAATATTCTTCCTCTATATGAAAGTGATATTTTCCTAATGATAGTTTTTCAGTAACATCATAGTAGGTGCTCAGCTGTCAGAGCTTTCTCAGATAAATCCCCCTTGTTACCAAAAGTGTAAATTTTTAGGCTGCTGCTTAAAGGTTAGAAATGAAGTCTGCGGTCAAAGAGGAAACACGCCTAACTGGATATATTTTTTTAAAAAGCTCATTTATGATTATCAGATACAAATTAATGAGCTAACTTGAAGTAACATCTCTCCATTAGACAGGAGAAAAATCTTTTGTAAAGCTGTAATTTTTCAGTTTTCTTGCAAAAAGTTCTGAAATTTCTGTTGGTAATAAGGATTTCAGAAAAGTTCACAATGCCTTAATATTATGTAAGACAAGAAGAGGTACATGTCTGAGAATAAATGTTCTCCTTTTCATAAAATAATTTTCATTACTCAATTCTTCTATATTCAGTCCATAAGAAAAATCACTTCTAAAATATTCAATGCCTGAAATATTAGAGAAAAAGTGAATTAATCTCCAGTTATGGTCTAGTTGTCATAGTTTAATTCCTTCCTGGTTTTATTGAACTGATTGAATTGTGACTCTTGGGTTATTGAACTTTGATACTTTCCCATCAATATGTATAGGGCTGTAAAAACTGTGGTGAGTAGTAGATAATAGCATTCAGCAGTAATGAGAAAATTTCAATATTTTCATAGAAAAGATTGATCCAAACTGAATCACAGACACTCTATAATATGTTTAAATTGATAATGAGATACAGACAGATGAAGTCTACATATTGAATTTCATCCTATAAATAGGAGGTAATATTCTAAACATTCAATAAGAACTTTACTTTTTAGAGGGAAGAAAATAAGTAATGAAATTTGAAATTATTTTCTGAAATTCCATAGTTTATTATTACAATTGGAGATTAACAAAAATTAAATAAGAAGCTATGAAAACTTACTCACAATCTGAAGAAATTCACTCCTAAATTGGTTATATTGCCAAAATATGTTCTGGGAAATACCCAAGCTCTACAAATGGCTCCTGCATTAATAAGACAGCGGGGTCTTCTATACCACACTCCCTTGCTTAAAATTCACAGTGCATGCTTGTGTGTTAAGATTCTGGGAATTTTCATAATATAGAATCATTCTAGGTATGCTTTTAAAAATGTTTGTTTATTTGTTTTCATATAATTGGATGGGGCAGGAGGGTGGTTTTTTCATCCAGTGGTTCACTCCTCAAATGCCCACAATGGCCAGGCTGAAGCCAGCAGCAGGAAACCCATCTGTATTCCCAACATGGGAATACAGGGCCCAGTTACTAAAGCCATCAACTGCTGCCTCCCAGGACGGATTAGGAGGAAACTGGATTGGAAGTGGCATAGTTGGTCCTTGAGCACAGGAACTGTATTATGGGATGCAGACATCTCAAGGGGCTTAAACTGTTGTGTCCAAATGCCCATCATAAAGTATGTTTGAAAGTTTCATTTTAAGTCGTTCCTATACTTGATTGATCAAAATCCAGAAAAGTTACTTCACAGCAGAAAGTGAAGTGAGAAGATAGAAAAAATCCTAAGCACTCACCACTGTTTGGATTTGATTCCAAATATTTAGTACCTTTGTCTAACTCAAAGTCGAGTGGCAGGAGGTTCTAAAATGAATTAGGCTCCACATTCTTTGTCCATAGTACATATCCTTGGAAAAATGATTCTGCAGATACTTGTCACTTTTCCCACTTGACTTGTACTCTCATGAATCTTAGTGATGGTGATATCTGTGATGAGGCCAAATATGAACTGAGTGCTATATTCCTTAGTGCTGTACTCAGAGCACCAGCCCCTGCCACTCCTACTCTGGAGTGAGGAAAGAAAGGATTGTTTGGTGATGAGTTTTGCTGTAAGCCAAGAAAAACTGGGATAAGTTTACAGCTCCTAGAGGCTATCTGAAGCCATATGAAGAATAGCCTTTGCTGTGTCCTACCTACCTGCTCTACTTCGCTAGAGAGGCTCTGTCTCTACTACTTGAAATCTGACTTGATCTGAGCTCAAGTCAGATCATTTCTAGACCTTGAGAAAAGAAAAAATGTTTTTTTTTTTGCCCAGATTATTTCAAGAGCCATTTCCTTAAACCCCATTTTCTGCCTCAAGACTTTTTTCTAGTTATAGGACTTGATATTATGCACTCATTTGTGCAAGTTTAAAATATAACTAAAAATTTTAGTATTATTTATTTGAAAGGCAGAGTTACAGAGAGAGGAAGGGAAGGAGTAAGGGAGGAGGGAGAGAGAGATTGAGCTCTTCCATGTGCTAGTTTACTCCCCAAAAGACCTTAATGGCTAGGGCTGGCTAGGTGGAAGACTGGAGCCTGGAATTCTATCCAGATCTCCCATATAGGGGGAGGGGGTCCCACATAGGTGGCAGGGACCCATATTTAGGTCTTATCCCACTGCTTTTCCCAGAAGCATTAACAGGCAGCTGGCTCAGTAGTGGATTAGCCAGGACTTGAACCAGCACCCAAATGGAATGCTAGCATCACAGCCAGCTGCTTAACCCATTGCACCACAAAAATGGACCCACTAAATTGTTTTCTAACATTTGAGACCTAAATGATTGGGTGCATTCTCCCACATAAATAGAATGGATTTACTCAAAAAATATTGTTGTATTTTTCTCATGTTCAATTTATACTTATTTATCAGAACCTATATCAAAAGTCTATTACATGAAGGTTTCCAAAATTCTCATTTAAATAAAAGAAATCTTACACCTTGAAGTATCACTGTTTTATGTATATATTTTATCTAGGTGTAAATTTGTATATATGTTTTATTTATTTTGGTTATTTTAAAGGCAGAGAGATAGAGACAAACAAATAGACAGGTACATCCCATGCACTGGTTCACTAACCAGATGCCCACAACAGCTGAGATTCAGATAGGCTGAGGCAAGGAGCCAGGAATGCAATGCATGTTTCCCATGTGGATGAGAGAGACACAAATATTTTATCCATCACCTCCTGCCTCCCACTGTGTACATTCTCAGTAAGCTGGAACTGGAACTGGAGCCACAATTCAAATCCACACACTTCCAATAAGGAATTTGGAAGCCCCCAGGGGCATCTTAACCACTATGCTAAATGCCTACTTCTATATATATTTTCTTATTTCTATATCTTGCTATGTTGTATTTAATCATTACTGTAGTATAGGTTTTATTACAATAGATTATATAACAGTTAGGTTAGGGAACATATTTTTATATATATGGTTAAAAGCCTAAGATCAGTTATTAAATAAAGAGAATAAAACTCTGCCTACAAAATTGTACAGTTATAAGATGTCAGAATTTTTTACAACTGTTCTGTATTCAAACAAACTTTGATAAAAGAGGAAATGTTAATCTGAACAATTGTTAAAAGTGTTTTTTGGTATTTAACTGTGTTTTTTAGGAAGCAAAACTACAGAAAAATCTTTTTTTTTTTTTTTTTGACAGGCAGAGTTAGACAGTGAGAGAGAGAGAGAGAGAGAGAAAGGTCTTCCTTTTCCTTTGGTTCACCCCTCAAATGGCCGCCAAGGCCGGCGTGCTGCGCTGATCCGAAGCCAGTAGCCAGGTGCTTCCTCCTGGTCTCCCATGCGGGTGCAGGGCCCAAGCACCTGGGCCATCCTCCACTGTCTTCCCGGGCCACAGCAGAGAGCTGGACTGGAAGAGGAGCAGTTGGAACAGAATCCGGCGCCTCAACCGGGACTAGAACCTGGGATGCCAGTGCCGCAGGCGGAGGATTAGCCAAGTAAGTCGCGGCGCTGGCCACAGAAAAAAATCTTAAAATGAAAAAATCAATTATTTAACTTATAAGTCTTATCTTTATTATGTATTCCCAATGCTTATAAAAGCATAATTTATAAAATATCTCACATATATGTTTACTTTTCAAGTGTGAATACATGCCCACAAATATGTTGTATGAAATGTATATGTATGAATATGTGTATGTAACTACAATTGTGTACATGTTTGAAATGAATGATTACATATTGTTCTCCTCCCTGGACATTGAATTAGGCAAACAGCACCATGTATATTACAATCCATATAAAACGGCCCGTATATAGATTTAATACTTGGCTATATCACTGTCTGAACCTTCAACAATATGGAGAACAAATCATTAAGGCTGGAGCCAGCAGTGTGGCATAGTGGGTAAAGCCACCACCTGCAGTGCCAGCATCCCACATGGGTGCCTGCTGGGGCCCCAGCTGCTCCACTTTTGATTCAGCTCTCTGCTGTGGCTTGGGAAAGCAGTAGAAGATGGCCCAAGTGCTTGGGTCCCTGCACCTGTATGAGACCTGGAAGAATCTCCTGTCTCCTGACTTTGGATCAGCTCATTTGGGGCCATTTGCGGGAGAAAGCTGATGGATGGAAGTCCTCTTTCTCTCTGTCTCTCTGTTTCTGCCTCTCTGTAACTCTGCCTTTCGAATAAATAAATAGTTTTAAAAAGTCATTTAGGCTGGCTTTATTAACCCCACACTCTTATGAAAATAACTACCCAAGATAAAATGAAGTCCAGGATCACAGGGATTTCACACTGTTGCAAAGAGGAATTAAGTATTCATATTGTCAATTAAAAAAGAAACTCAAAAGATTGATTTCAAAGATTTTACAAAAGGTGATGCTGTCTACACAGACTTGTTGAATTATTCATGGTAATTTAATTGTGTTTACCTTTTTATTTACTAGAGAGCAATGCTTATGTAGCAACATCATTCATTTGTCCAAATCAGGATGCATATTGCAAGACATTTTACCTGAGGATCTGCATACTTTAGGCAACACATGGTAGACAGAGGGATTCTTCTGTAGTAAGTGTTTGTCTCCCTTCAATGTTTGCCTCTAGTAGGTTGTGAAGGTAGAAATCCCACAAATAGTATTCACGCCCTTTTAAGAGTCAAGATAGAGCTTGCTTCTTCTTTGCTGTCAGCCGCATGAAGTTGTGAGGAGAAAACGTTGGTCTGTATCTTAGCAGAGTGCCCTTACTACTACCTAACCATGCCAGCATCTTGATCTCAGACTATCAAACTCCAGAGGACTGTATTACAATTCCATTGCATATAACCCACCCAGTCTGTGGTAATTTGCTGTTATAGCCCGAGCAGACTAAATCAGAAACTCATACCATGCAATCTGTCAAAAGGTATTTGTCTATTCAATTCAGACTAAATAGCATTTACCTATATGCTGTGAGTATGTGTGCTTTCAAAATCTTAAGAAATTTTTATTTAAAAAATGTTATCTTAGGTAAATTTACATAACAGCAAGAATACACAGAGGATCAAAGTTTAAGTACCAAATACAATTTACCCCCAAGCAAAGAACTGAATTGAATAACTTATCCCAAACCTCCTTTTTCTCCAACAGTTTTATTGACGCAGACAATGATTATGTCATGCTCTGCAGCAAACCCACATTTTGCATTAATTCTAGCGCATATTTCTTAACCTTCCCACTTAACAAAAACAAAAGCAAAAGGCAGAGAACAGTAAAGGATCCCTAATACTTTCTTCTGAAAGTCAAGCTTTTCTTTGTCATTATCCATCTTCCTATCATGCACATCTATGCACTTACGCTAGCAAATATGCACACATTCATTCATCCCATAATAATCCAACACGTATTCATCTCTTCTACAGTTAAGAGTAATGATGGCTATGGTGTTGATGATAACTAGTATTATCTAAGGCACTTTGCTTGGTATTTCGCCTGTATCATCTCACATATTCTGCAAAAGCATCTTATAAGAAAGATACAATTATCTGTATTATGCAAATGACAAAACTGAGTTATGAAAAAAAAGAAAAATAGACAGCAACAAAATGACAGTGACAGGCCTGAGACCTAAACTGACAGATCTGTAACTCTAAAAATCTTGAATTCTTCAAGTCACAAATCTGCTAAATAAGACTTGGGAAAGAACGACAGTGCCCGTTTAGTGGAGGTGAAGAAAGCAATGGAGCAGGCAGAATCATAGGCTGCTTTATGAAGCAAATTAAGTTAAACCATTATGGTTAATAAATGAAATGGCATTTAACAGAAAAACAAGGAAACTATGCAAAATGACCTGGCTGACAATGAAATATAAAGATGAATTTACAAATAATTCCAAATCCCTCTACAAAGTTATTATACCAACAACCAGCCTGTGTATTTGTTCACAGCCCATAGAAAAATGCACTTCATGCCCATATGTGTGCCTTCCTCTGGAAACAACTTTGACAGAATTACTCTGATATTAAAGAAGGTAATTCATGAAACTTTAAAGGAGTCTCCTCATAACTTATTTCTGTGTAATCTGTAAACCAAGGGTTAGATACATTAAAATCAAAATGAAAACTAACTACAGGCATGCATGTTCTTGGTTGGTGTGTTCATAGGTGTGTGTGTGTAAGTCCTGCTCTTACACAAATTCCATCAGACAACACATCTGAACGCACACCTACAGTGTCAGATATAGAGGTTTTTCTTGGAGATCATAAAAATATTTCCACAATGTTTTACTTCACACTATAACTTAATCTCTGTATATTGGAAGCATTTATATGTGCAAATATCACTTGTCTTAAACAATAAATAATACTTAAACAAGTGTTAGCAAGATGTAATACTTTATAAGATATGCTGACACCATGAGGTAAAAAACTTGTAAATCAGGCTCTGTTCCAGCTCTTCTGTCTTTATGAACATATGTAATCTTCACAGCAACCCTTATTAATATCTTTATTCACAGTTTACAGAACATTTTCAAGTCATTTTAGGTGATTATAGTTAAATTTCCTTGAGACAAACAAACTAAAATAGCTCTAGCTTCTGAAAACAAAAATATAAAGAAAGAGCTTAAAGCATAATATGTATATATAAATTTTCTCATGTTGAAAAGTTTAGCCTTTTCTGACAAATACATATAATCAAAATATAAAATACATTATTATTTTTCAAAAATTTTGTGTGTTGTCTTCTTGGTTGACTCTAGTTTGAAAAAAAATCTGGTTTTCTTTATAAAAGATTATATTTCTATTTTCTAGAGTTTCATACAAATATAATTATACAATATGTTCTTTGGATTATATGTTCATATTTATGCATGCTATTGTATCCATCAGTGCTGTGTTTACCTTTAATACTAAGGAGTTTTCCATTGAAAGCTTCTTAAAATATGATTATTATATGTTCCAGCTATGGTATTTACTTGGGAAAAATGAAATAAGTTATCCATATAAAAATGAGTGCTCACAGCAGCATTATTTTTATTATCCAAAAAGGGAACTAACTCAGATACCCATCAGCAAGTATGTGGATAAAATAATTGCTGAAAATCTATACAACTGAGCAATGTTAAGCAATAAAAGGGAATCAACTATGGAGAGTTCAAAGCAACTCGAATAAACAACTTAATATACAGACTACATCCCAGATAAGAATCCATAATTGATTTATAGTTAACTGTTTTTTTTTTTATCTTTTATTTAATGAATATAAATTTCCAAAGTACGACTCATGGATTACAATGCCTTCCCCCCCCCATACCGTCCCTCAAACCCACAACCCTCCCCTTTCCCACTCCCTCTCCCCTTCTATTCACATCAAGATTCATTTTCGATTATCTTAATATACAGAAGATCAGCTTAGTATACCTTAAGTAAGGATTTCAACAGTTTGCTCCCACACAGAGACATAAAGTGAAAAATAATAGATGATTTTTTTTAAATGATGATGAAATCAGATCAGACCTATTGTCATGTTTAATCCCAGTGAGAGTCAAGTTGGGAATTGATAATTTCTTTTTTTTTTTTTACAGAAGATCAGTTTAGTGTACATTAAGTAAAGATTTCAACCGTTTGCACCCCCATAGAAACACAAAGTGAAATATACTGTTTGAGTACTCGTTATAGCATTAAGCCTCAATGTACAGCACATTAAGGACAGAGATCCTACATGAGGAGTAAGTGCACAGTGACTCCTGTTGTTGACTTTACAAATTGACACTCCTGTTTATGGCATCAGTAATCTCCCTATGCACCAGTCATGAGTTTCCAAGGCTATGGAAGCCCCTTGAGTTCTCTGACTCTTATCTTGTTTAGACACGGTCATAGTCAAAGTGGAGGTTCTCTCCTCCCTTCAGAGAAAGGCACCTCCCTCTTTGAAGACCTGTTCTTTCCACTGGGATCTCACTCACAGAGATCTTTTTGCCAGAGTGTCTTGGCTTTCCATGCCTGAAATACTCTCATGGGCTTTTCAGCCAGATCCGAGTGCCTTTAGGGCTGATTCTGAGGCCAGAGTGCTATTTAGGACATCCGCCATTCTATGAGTCTGCTGAGTATCTCACTTCCCATGTTGGATCACTCTCCCCTTTATTCTCCCAAAAGCAATTTATAGATTCAATGCAATCCCAATCAAGATACCAAAGACATTCTTCACAGATCTAGAAAAAATGATGCTGAAATTCATATGGAGGCACAGGAGACCTCGAATAGCTAAAGCAATCTTGTACAACAAAAACAAAGCTGGAGGCATCATAATACCAGATTTCAGGACATACTACAGGGCAGTTGTAATCAAAACAGCATGGTACTGGTACAGAAACAGATGGATAGACCAATGGAACAGAATTGAAACACCAGAAATCAATCCAAACATCTACAGCCAACTTATATTTGATCAAGGATCTAAAACTAATTCCTGGAGCAAGGACAGTCTATTCAATAAATGGTGCTGGGAAAATTGGATTTCCACGTGCAGAAGCATGAAGCAAGACCCCTACCTTACACCTTACACAAAAATCCACTCAACGTGGATTAAAGACCTAAATCTATGACCTGACACTATCAAGTTACTAGAGAACATTGGAGAAACCCTTCAAGATATTGGCACAGGCAAAGAATTTCTGGAAAAGACCCGGGAGGCACAGGCAGTCAAAGCCAAAATCAACTATTGGGATTGCATCAAATTGAGAAGTTTCTGTACTGCAAAAGAAACAGTCAGGAGAGTGAAGAGACAACCGACAGAATGGGAAAAAATATTTGCAAACTATGCAACAGATAAAGGGTTAATAACCAGAATCTACAAAGAAATCAAGAAACTCCACAAAAACAAAACCAACAACCCACTTAAGAGATGGGCCAAGGACTTCAATAGACATTTTTCAAAAGAGGAAATCCAAATGGCCAACAGGCACATGAAAAAATGTTCAAGGTCACTGGCAATCAGGGAAATGCAAATCAAAACCACAATGAGGTTTCACCTCACCCCGGTTAGAATGGCTCACATACAGAAATCTACCAACAACAGATGCTGGAGAGGATGTGGGGAAAAAGGGACACTAACCCACTGTTGGTGGGAATGCAAATTGGTTAAGCCACTATGGAAATCAGTCTGGAGATTCCTCAGAAACCTGAATATAACCCTACCTTTCGACCCAGCCATCCCACTCCTTGGGATTTATAGTTACCTTAACTGTTGATTGTGTTTGAAGCTTTAAGCAATGACTTTGAAGATTTCTCTCATTTGTTCACTAGCAAAAATGAGAAAAAAATGGTTAATAGGCAATGTTCCAACTGAACATACTAAAAGAATAGATTATAGACCAAACTCAATTTCTGACCCATAAGGAATTGCAAAAGGTAATCTGATATCCACTTGTTAAACCATATACATTGGTACACTGTATTAAAATCAAACCATCTCTTTGCTGTGGTCAAAGATATACCAAATTATATTTGTCCAATGCTATGAAAGAACTAGACTTTGCTTACTGAACTTTGAGATTAAAATATAGTGATTATATATAGAGACACCGGTATACTGCTCAGAGAAAAAAGAAAAACGAGTCAGTGGCCATTTTCTATCAGATTGTCAGTGAGTCACAGTCTCCAGGCCCCATGAAGTCTACATTCAGTGGCTTGAACAGGGGAACAAATATAATCCTCAGAAAAGCTCACATATGTTATGAATTAGAAGCAAGAAGTTGTCAATACTTCTTTTCATATGCATGCACACACACATATATACACACGCACACGCAAACTTGTCAGCCAAAATAATTCTGTAGAATTCATACATATTAGATTTTCTAAAGCTCTGCAGATCAAGATAAAATACATAAACAAAAACACAACAATCTTTTAACCTTAAACATTACTCCACATAAATATGTGTTTATAAAACCACAGCAATAGTTAAACATATAGATAAACAATAATAAGCTCATAGCTATATATATGTATTGGTAGCTTTGGGATCCACAAGGAGAGAAGGCCTACACTTCCAGGAATGGAGAGTCCCTACCCGCACTTCCGGGAATGAAAAGTCCTTGTCAAGTTCCCAGCGAGTGCCTAAAGGTCAGTCAATGAGGATAGGATCTGCCTCAACCTTTAACCCCCATGCCCTGTATCTATAAAAGGAGCCCTCCCAACCTCTGACACGCGACTTCCCTGGCCCCCTGTTCTGTTGGGACCAGAAAACCTTGCCTGGGAGCAGAATTCCAATAAAAGCTTGTGAATTAATTGATTCATCTGACTGGGAAGATTTGTTATGTGCCGGACACCCTGCATGTGTGTGTTAATATCTCATATAATATTTGAATTTAAGAGATTAAACTGATATTAAATAAATAACTGGATTTCCTTTATGTATATCCTCATTATAATTTTTTCAAAATGTAACGAAAAGAGAAAATGAAATAAAGTAAAAATGTTAATGTTTTGGATCATTTTTCAAATGCACATTTCAATCCAAGATAGTGTTTTTGAACTATTAAACACACACACACACACACATATGAAAGAAAAGAAAGAGAGAGAGAGAAAGGGAAAGAGAGAAAGAGATGGGAACACATTTTATTTTAATACTGCTTGTTCTTCTTTATTCTATCATTCCCATTTGTGTGGTCTTATAAATGTACAACTAAATTATCACAGGTAAATTACCTCAGTTCTAATCAGGAATATGCTCTTCGTTCATGTCGATATGGTTTCTATGTTCGTAGGTTTATTTTTTTTCCAAAGTTGATTGATTTCAGCATCATATTATTCTGAAGAAAACCAAATAGATTCTGAATTCTGTTCATTGCTTCCAGGATGCAGGATCAATTCTAGTTTTACTAAATTGTAGCTAAATTGGGTATGATGGTGGAAAGCATTCTTAACACACATATACCTATGATATCTTTTACAAATTTGTGACTACATCCGAGAAATGTGTTTTGTTTTTTCATATTTGGTACATACAAACATCTATTTAATGTATATCTAAAGAAATAAAGGTGTATACACACACAAACACACATATCCTCAAGGAACACAAGCACACAGCTTTTGTGAGTGTGCTAGCAAATGATTGAAAACTTGGAGCGTTCTTAAGAATAAAATTTTGTTCAGAGTGTTATCTTTATATAACCCTATTAAAATATATATAATAATTCAAAACTCCATTGAATCTCAAAAATAAAACTACATCCAATTAAAATTTAATTCTACTGCATTGTTAACTTAACGGTTATTTAAATAATATTTTAGGTATTTGTAAATAATGCATGTGTTACTAATTAGCAGTTTCCCCACTACCTTCTCAAATTCTTTAACAATCATCTTCAACCTTTCTTAAAACTTAAAATTGTATATTTAGTTAGGGAAAAAAAGATCATTGATTATTGAGATGTCTTTTAGCAAATAGTTTCTGAAATTAGTCTTATCTGACAGAAAAAAGTATTTATTCTTATGTCAATTATAAGAATTATTGAAATAAATCTCACATTCCCAAGAGAATCAGTTTTACCATGGAAGAAACTGTGTGCTTCTGTCAGGCATATAAATATTTTAACAACAGAATAGTCAAAACTTGGGTATGCGATATACATAGAGAACAGTTGTCAGTCAATCCATTATTATGTAACATTAAGAGCTTCTATTATCTGAGATAAGAAAAGAAATCCAGGAATGACTTTGATTATGTACTTCTTTTTTACAATAATTATAACAATGATTACTATGCAAATTAGGTGAACATAGGCTGCACAATTTACTAATCCTACATTGGGTAATGATCCATTCAACAAGGTGAGCCAAAAATCCTGTTTTAAAACAATGGTTCATGTATTTATGGAGGCCAATAAATCCTACAAACATGTAGTCTACATACTGAAGACCCTATTGTGCCAGTGATGTTACTTCCAGTTCAAAGGCCTCGGGGTAGTTGACGGTTGTAACTCAGTTCGTACTCAAAGGCCTAAGAATCTGGTACTCCGTGGTTCAAATCTCAACAACCAAGGGCTGAAGATTCTGGAGTTGGAGTTCTGATCTCCAAAGGCAGAAAAATGACTGTTCCAGGTCTAGCAGAAGAACCAGGGAATTCTTTTTTCTCCTTTTTTGTCCCATTTGAGTCTCCAGCTATTTGGATGGTGCCTACCCACTTTGAGGACGTGTCCTACCAGCTCAGTGTATGGGCTAACATGCAAAACTCCTCTAAAACTACACTAACAGACATAGCTTATGGCAATGCTTTCTCTAGGTGTTTCTTCATCCATTCAAGCTGATAGGAGACTAACCATCATTGCGTGAAATAATTTGCCATGATTCTTATCTGTTAAAGAAAAATATATTTCAAACCTGACTATGTCCATTGTTGGCACTATTTAACTTTTCCTTTTTCAGTAAAATTCTTTGAGGCTTGTTGAGATTATACTGAGGATTTTACTGCACCCACTCTATGAAAATTGCTTTTGTCCGGAAAAGATGTGCCCCTATTGATAAAAGCAGTGGTGAATTCTAAACCCTCATCTTACGTGAACTGGCAGTGATTGACAGCACTGGACTAAAGCTCCCAGTTGGTCATTGTGGATGCAAAACTTTCCATTTGATCTTCAGAATGTCATGCTCTCCTGAAGTCCTTCTCTCACAGATAGGTCATGTTGATTTCCTTTAGAGGTTTCCTCCTCTGTTTTAAAATTTATTTATTTATTTGCAATGGAGAGTTAGAGAAAAGGAGAAGAGGAGAGTTTGGTGAGTGCCCCATTGACATATTAACTGGAAGGCCAAAGGCCTGCCCATATCTTTAATTCCTTTTTTTCCTTGTCTCTTGACCAATCTTCTATGTTACATCTTCCTCAGCAGCTACTCCTTCATCTCTGTATTAGCAACATTGATCTTTTGGCTGTTCCACAAACTTAATTGGCTTGCTTCTATCTCTGCAACTTTGCGAGGATTTATCCTTTATGGGTTCTTTTTATAGCTCATTTTTCTCTTATATGAGTCTTTGTAAAAATTAGTTTAAAAGTGAGGCCTCAGACCTGGCTATTTAAAAAGTCTTCTTCCGCATAACTGACATTTTCTGTATTTGCTATCTGCTTTAGCTGTTTAATAACTCAACACATCTGCCAAAATAAATATATATATAAATGTATATATATATATATAATTTTCTGAATGTAAGCTTCAATAAGCTTAAGGTATAGATCTCACTTTTGCAACAATGTTTCTCTAGTACTAAGAGTTCCTAGTCAACAATGGGTTTTTAATAGCTATCTATTGAAAAATATAATACTGGTCTATTATAGTAATGGGCATATCTTGCCATCTTTTTGTTTCAAGAATACTTAGCTTCTGCAAATAATAAAGGTATAACCAATATTGATTAACAAATTCTAATTCATATGACATTGTTTGGATGCTCTAAAAGTCCATGTGTTAACAATCTGGTCCTGAAAATCTAATGTTAATATCACCAGAAGGATGGAAAGTTAATCTAATTATTGTGTATAACAGGCAAGACCTTTGGAAAACGCAAAGATATATTTGAGATCAAACATACAAAATGTTATCAACATATAATTAAGTTTTAGGGTGTCACCCCATGATTAAATCATAGTGGCTTTTAACTCCCCACAGAAAAAAACATGCCCTTACGTCTTGTGATTTTCTACACGGCCTGGGGACTCTGCCAGTAAGGATGACATCATCAAATACTGAATCAGTGGGTCCACACCATCTTGGAATGTGAAACTACAAAATCATATATAAAAATTTGAGGGATGGGCATAAGTTGATTAACACATTGCAAGTTATAGTTAAGTAGAAGTAAGATGTTTTGGAGTTCCATTAAACAGTGCAATGACAACAGATAATATTTCTCTAAGAATATGGAAGATAGGATTTTGGATTTTCTTCAATTTAGAAATGTTAAATGTTTTAGAAGATAGACATATTGGCTGGCGCCGTGGCTCAATAGGCTATTCTTTTGCCTTGCGGCGCCGGCACACCAGGTTCTAGTCCTGATTGGGGCGCCGGATTCTGTCCCGGTTGCCCCCCTTCCACGCCAGCTCTCTGCTATGGCCCGGGAGTGCAGTGGCGGATGGCCCAGGTCCTTGGGCCCTGCACCCACATGGGAGACCAGGAGAAGCACCTGGCTCCTGCCATCGGATCAGCGTGGTGCGCTGGCCACAGCGCTGGCCACGGCGGCCATTGGAGGGTGAACCAATTGCAAAGGAAGACCTTTCTCTCTCTCTCACTGTCCACTCTGCCTGTAAAAAAAAAAAAAAAAAGACAGACATATTCACCTTGATTGGATATTAAACATCGTGTGCATGCACGCATAATTATTTAAAAAAAATTGCACCAAAATAAAGTTGTCTTTTTTATTTTTTATTTAAACTTTTATTTAATGAATATAAATTTCCAAAGTACAGCTTATGGATTACAATGGCTTTCCCCCCATAACATCCCTCCCACCCACAACCCTCCCCTTATCCGCTCCCTCTCCCCTTCCATTCACATCAAGATGCATTTTCAATTATCTTTATATACAGAAGATCAGTTTAGTATATATTAAGTAAAGATTTCAACAGTTTGCACCCACATAGTAACACAAAGTGAAAAATACTGCTTGAGTACTAGTTATAGCATTAAATCTCCATGTACAGCACACTAAGGACAGAGATCCTACATGAGGAGTAAGTGCATAGTGACTCCTGTTGTTGACTTAACAAATTGACACTCTTGTTTATGGCATCAGTAATCACCCTAGGCTCTTGTCATGAGCTGCCAAGGCTATGGAAGCCCCCTGAGTTCACTGACTCTGATAATTTTTAGACAAGGCCATGGCCAAAGTGGAAGTTTTCTCCTCCCTTCAGAGAAAGGTACCTCCTTCTTTGATGACCCATTCTTTCCACTGGGATCTCACTCGCAGAGATCTTTCATTTAGGTCATTTTATTGTTCCCCAGAGTGTCTTGACTTTCCATGCCTGAAATAGTCTCATGGGCTTTTCAGCCAGATCCGCATGCCTTAAGGGCTGATTCTGAGGCCAGAGTGCTGTTTAGGACATCTGCCATTCTATGGGTCTGCTGTGTATCTCACTTCCCATGTTGGATCATTCTCTCCCTTTTTGATTCTATCAGCTAGTATTTGCAGACACTATTCTTGTTTATGTGATCCCTTTGGTTCTTAGTCCTATCATTATGATCAATTGTGAAGGGAAATTGATGACCGGGACTAGTGAGATGGCATTGGTACATGCCACCTTGATGGGATTGAATTGGAATCCCCTGGTATGTTTCTAACTCTACCGTTTGAGGTAAGTCAGCTTGAGCATGTCCTGAATTGCACATCTCTTCCCTCTCTTATTCCCACTCTTACATTTAACAGTGATCACTTTTCAGTTAAGTTTCAGCACTTAAGAAGAATTGTGTATTGATACAGTATTCAACCAAAAGTATTAAGTAGAACAAACAAAAAAATACTAAGAGGGATAACATATCAAGTTGCTCATCAACAGTCAGGATGAGGGCTGATCAAGTCACCGTTTCTCCTAGTGTTCATTTCACTTTAACAGGTTTCCTTTTTGGTGCTCAGTTAGTTGTCACCTATCAAGGAGAACAAGTGGTATTTTTCCCTTTGGGATTGGCTTATTTCGCTCAACATAATGTTTTCCAAATTCCTAACAGGGATCACTTTTCAGTTAAAATTTAAACACGTAAGAACAATTGTGTGTTAACTACAGAGTTCAACCAATGGTACTAGAACAAAAAATTACTAAAATGGATAAAGTATTACATTGTACGTCAACCATCAGGACAAGAGCTGTTCAAGTCACTTTTCTCATAGTGTCCATTTCATTTCAACATGTTTCCCCTTTGGTGCTCAGTTAGTTGTCGCCAATCAGGGAGAACATTTGATATTTGTCCCTTTGGTACTGGCTTATTTCACTCAGCATGATGTTTTCCAAATTCCTCCATCTTGTTACAAATGACCGGGTTTTGTTGTTTTTGACTGCTGTATAGTTTTCTATAGAGTACATGCCCCTACTGTTGATGGCATTTGGGTTGGTTCCAGGTCTTAGCTATTGTGAATTGAACTGCAATAAACATTAATGTGCAGACAGCTTGTTTGTTTCCTTTGGGTAAATTCCAAGTAGTGGGATGGCTGGGTCGAACGGTATGGTTATATTCAGGTTTCTGAGGAATCTCCAAACTGACTTCCATAGTGGCTTAACCAATTTGCATTCCCACCAACAGTGGGTTAGTGTCCCTTTTTCCCCACATCCTCTCCAGCATCTATTGTTGGTAGATTTCTGAATGTGAGCCATTCTAACTGGGGTGAGGTGAAACCTCATTGTGGTTTTGATTTGCATTTCTCTGACTGCCAGTGATCTTGAACATTTTTTCATGTGCCTGTTGGCCATTTGTATTTCCTCTTTTGAAAAATGTCTATTGAGGTCCTTGGCCCATCTCTTAAGTGGGTTCTTTGTTTTGATGTTGTGGAGTTTCTTGATTTCTTTGTAGATTCTGGTGATCAACCCTTTATCTGTTGCATAGTTTGTAAATATATTTTCCCATTCTGTTGGTTGTCTCTTCACTTTCCTGACAGTTTCTTTTGCAGTACAGAAACTTATCAATTTGATGCAATCCCAAATGTTAATTTTGGCTTTGACTGCCTGTGCTTCTGGGGTGTTTTCCAAGAAGTCATTGCTGATACCTATATCTTGCAGGGTTTTTCCAATGCTCTATAATAATTTGATGGTGTCATGTCATAGATTTAAGTCTTTAATCCATGTTGAATGAATTTTTGTGTAAGGTGAAAGTTAGGGGTCTGCTTCATGCTTCTGCACGTGGAAATCCAGTTTTCCCAGCACCATTTATTGAATAGACTGTCCTTACTCCAGGGATTGGTTTTGGATCCTTGATCAAATATGAGTTGGCTGTAGATGTTTGGATTGATTTCTGGTGTTTCAATTCTGTTCCATTCATCTATCCATCTGTTTCTGTACCAGTACCATGCTGTTTTGATTACAACTACCCTGTAGTATATCCTGAAATCTGGTATTGTGATACCTCCAGCTTTGTTTGTGTTGTACAAGATTGCTTTGCTATTCGAGGTCTCCTGTGTCTCCATATGAATTTCAGCATCATTTTTTCCAGATCTGCGAAGGTCTTCGGTATCTTGATTGGTATCGCATTGAATGTATAAATTGCTTTTGGGAGAATGGACATTTTGATGATATTGATTTTTCCAATCATGAGCATGGAAGATTTTTCCATTTCTTTGTATCCTCTTCTATTTCTTTCTTTAAGGTTTTGTAATTTTCATCATAGAGATCTTTAACGTCCTTGGTTAAGTTTATTCCAAGGTATTTGATTGTTTTTATAGCTATTGTGAATGGGATTGATCTTAGAAGTTCTTCCTCAGCCATGGTCTTGCCTGTGTATACAAAGGCTGTTGATTTTTTTGCATTGATTTTTTACCCTGCTACTTTGCCAAAATCTTCTATGAGTTCCAATAGTCTCTTAGTAGAGTTCTTTGGGTTCCCCTAAATAAAGAATCATGTCATTTGCAAAGAGGGATAGTTTGGTCTGAGAAGCTGCATGGTATGATTCTAATTCTTTTCAATTTGCTGAGACTTGCTTTATGGCCTAGTATGTGGTCAATCCTAGAGAAGGTTCCATGTACTGCTGAGAAGAATGTAAAATCTTTAGTTGTAGGGTTGAAAGTTCTGTAGATATCTGTTAGATCCATTTGGGCTATAGTGTCATTTAAATCTACTGTATCCTTGTTGATCTGCTGTCCTGTTGATCTATTTCTGAGAGTGGAGTATTGAAGTCCCCCAGTACTATTGTATTGGGGTCTAAGTCTCCCTTTAAGTCCCTTAACAAATCTTTTAGATAAACCGGTGCCCTGTAGTTAGGTGCATATACATTGATAATTGTTATATCTTCCTGTTGAATTGATCCCTTAATCATTATGTAGTGTCCCTCTTTGTCTATCTTAATAGTTTTGTGGTAAAGTTTATGTTGCCTGATATTGAGATGGCTATGCCCACTCTTTTTTCATTTCTGTTGGCATGGTATATCTTTTTCCAGCCTTTCACTTTCAGTCTCTATGCATCTTTGTTGGAAAGATGTGTTTCTTGTAAGCAGCAAATAGATGGGTTTTGTTCCTTAACACAATCAG
The DNA here is from genome assembly GCF_051225735.1 of Oryctolagus cuniculus. NCBI lineage: Eukaryota > Metazoa > Chordata > Mammalia > Lagomorpha > Leporidae > Oryctolagus > Oryctolagus cuniculus. The sequence goes on from NC_142868.1 coordinate 125,110,986, forward strand.
CCAATTTGTGTCTTTTAGCTGGACAGTTCAGGCCAATGTGACTATTGATAAGTAGTAACTTTGCCTGCAATTTGCCAAAGATAAGTTCTACTATATGCTTTGAATTCCCTGTGATCTTTTGCTGTGAGGTTTCCTTCCTTTACCTTCTTTCATATTGATGACCATGTTTCTGTTTTTCTGTGTGCAACACATCTTTAAGCATCTTTTGCAGGGCCGGACGAGTGGCGACAAATTCTTTCAATTTCTGTTTGCTATGAAAGGTCTTTATTTCACCTTCATTCACAAATGATAACTTTGCAGGATATAATATTCTAGGCTGGCAGTTTTTCTCTCTTAGCACCTGGGCTATATCTCACCATTCCCTCCTAGCTTGTAGGGTTTCTGATGAGAAGTCAGCTGTGAGTCTGATTGGAGATCCCCTGAGAGTAATCTGATGTTTCTCTCTTGCACATTTTAGGATCTTTTCTTTATGTTTCACTGTGGAGAGTTTAATTACAACGTGTCGTGGTGAGGATCTCTTTTGGTCGTGTTTATTAGGGGTTCTGTGAGCTTCCTGTACTAGGATGTCTCTGTCCTTCTCCAAACCTGGGAAATTTTCTGCTAATATCTCACTAAAAAGGCCTTCTAATCCTTTCTTCCCCTCCATGCCTTCAGGAACTCCTAGAACTGAATGTTGGATTTTTTAATAGTATCCTGAAGATTCCCGACAATATGTTTCAGATTTCTAATTTCCTCTTCTTTTCTTTGGTTTGACTGTATGTTTTCCTGTGCTCTATCTTCTAAGTCCGATATTCTCTCTTCTGCTTCACCCATTCTGTTTTTAATGCTCTCTAATGTGTTTTTCATTTGATCTATTGAGCTCTTCATTTCATTATGATTTCTTGTCACTATCACAGTTTTCTGTTGTACTAGTTGTTTCATTTCATTTTGATTCCTCCTTAATATTTCATTTTCATGAGAGAGATATTCTATCTTGTCCATTAAGGATTTCTGTAGTTCAAGAATTTGTTTTTGAGAACTTCTTAATGTTCTTATCAATTTTTTGAGATCTGCTTCTTGCATTTCTTCTATGTCATCATCTTCATAATCTTGAATTGGGGTGTCTTTTTCATTTAAGGGCGTCATGGTGACTTCCTTGTTTTTATTACCTTGGTTTTTGCATTTGTTATTTGGCATATTGGAGATATTTGGTTTCTTCACTGTGTTGCTTTTTTTGTTATACTATGACTCTAGATTAAGTGGACTGTCTCTTTTTGATGGAGCCTTAGAGGCTTGAGATGGGTGTGGCTTGAGAGCTCTGTTTCCTGTGCCAAAGGTGACACTCCCAGATTAGGCGTGGTAGATCTCTCTCTCTCTCTTTCTTTCTTTTTTTGATTCAAAATGGAAGTAATTCTGCACAGCTGAACGAAATTGGAGGTAGTTATCAGGCAAATGATATACCCACAGGAGCCAGAGATCGGAAGCTCTTTCCCAAGGACCACACAGGGAATCTGTTCGGCCCTCAGAGTGGGCTCAAATTCTCCTTCAGTCTCCCACTGGGTTGCCAAAGTTACGGAATTGTAGCATCTCTGGAGAGTACTCACGTGAATTCCGTGAGTTCTCTCCCCCACCGTCTCTTTTTTCACAGTCTCAGTTCAGTAGCACCACAAATTTACTAGGTCCTAATCTCCTGTTAATTCACCCCAAGTTATCTTTTAACTTCATTTTTCCACAAGCTCTTTGAAAAATCCACTTGTACAAGAATTGCAACAGTGTCTTTTCTTACAATGACCTTTCAAGCAAAATGTGTAGGCTGCTTCATCCAAACTAATAATGTCAAAATTTTACTTTGGACCAAGCCTAGCCTAAAAGCATAATAGAAAGGGACTTAGGAAATACAATAGTAATTTAGTTAGATTAAGGCAATACAAATCCAGGAAAATCCATCCCTAGTAATTTGGTACATACTCACACCTTGCTTCACCATATACGTTACACTCAAATATGATCAACAGCAAAATCTTACCAGACAACATGATGTCATTGTCTTTTTGCAAAACAGACATAGTAACCCTCTTAACAAAACATAACAAGGGCCAATGCTGTGGCTCATCAGGTTAACTCCCTGGCCTGAAGTGCCGGCATCCCATATGGGCGCGGTTTGAGTCCCAGCTGCTCCACTTCCAATCCAGCTCTCTGCTATGGCCAGGGAAAGCATTAGAAGATGGTGCAAGTCCTTGGGCCCCTGCACCCTTGTGGGAAACCCAGAAAAAGCTCCTGGCTCCTGGCTTCAGATTGGCGCAGTTCCGGCCATTGATTGCAGCCATCTTAGGAGTGAACCAGCAGATGGAAGACTTTTTTGTCTCTACCTCTCTCTGTAACCCAGTCTTTCAAATAAATAAAATAAATCTTAAAAAAAAAAAAATAACAGATGCCTCAATATCAATATTTGAGTGTTTATTTCTGTTCTTCCTAAGTTGTACTTTGTAAATTAAACACTAATACATAAAATCATCTACTAATAACATACATTCTATCAGATTGTAAGAAATTGCAAAAGGGAAATATATTATTTATAAACACCTTCACAAATATATTTTCTTGAAATAAGAAGAAAGAATAGTTTTCACCTTTATTTTTACAACTGTTTTTGCGGTTACTGCATTCCTTTAGATAAATATCTTATTTCATCATCCATTCTTTATTTCCCTTGTCTTCAACAAGTACCCTTTTTTGCCCCTTTTGTGTATGGGTTGAATAAGAATTATGGAAATTTATTTTGAATGTTTACTTTTATGCTTCCTAGCAATTTTGTATGTATTAAATAGAAATGAATCTTGTTTAGTGATCAACCTAGCCACACACCTCATGGACATTTGTTGGGAATGTATATCAATTGGTAACATGCTCTAGAAAAAAACCCAACATGTCCCTTGTCTCTTTGAGTTTAATAAATGCACTAATTGACAATACTTTTTATTATCAAAAAACATGCCATGAACTTTAAACATCAACAACTTCAGTATTCACATATTTCTTGACATTGATATGTACATCAAACAAAGCTCTATTTATTCATAATTTTCATTGCTATAAATCAAAGCAATATTGCTTTTCCAAATTAAGGAATCACCTCTTTCTTATGAATTTCTCTGGAAGTTCTGATTCTCTATTACATACAGAGTTGTTATTTATTCTCCCCATGGAGAAATAATAAAATTTTAATCTAAATCTGCCTGTAATTTCTAGTATAAATAATATATGAAAATAAAGGATTAAAAAGTTTTCAATTGTAAGAATTTACTTTGGGCTTGATTTATTTTGACTCAAACATTCCCTAATCACCAGTTATAATTAAAGGAAGTCCTTGATGTTCCTTATAATTCCTGCATTGCATACCATTTTTGAGCTCTGTGATCTCTGGGCTACAAAAATAATAAATCTTTCATCTTGATTTTCCTCCATGCAGGAATTTTGATATTGCCAGATAGACATTTTTATTTAGTCATCTTCTAAATCAAATAATCTCACCTCATTTCTTTTTCACATCATTTCATTTACAATTTGAGAAACAAATCAACAAAGTGAGTTTGTCTCTGTAATTTGTTCTTTTTGTTCTAAGTGGTAAACAATGAATCCATATTTAATTAGATGACAGAGATTGTCATATACAAAATAGTTAGACTTTACATGTGTATGCCTGACATATTTTCAAACAACCTGCTCAAAATTTACTTTGATTTTTCATGTTTATAATCAAACAACACAATGGTAAGTGTGCATCATTTATTTGCATATGAATGCATATTGTTTTGTCTTGTGGTGTGGTGGTTACAAGGCTATGTGCAAGTGTTAATTTTATGAAATTATTTATCTTTTTCATTTTTATTATTAATTAGTTTTTAACAGATTAACTCTGATTTGTAGATACAGTTCTAAGAACATAATGATATTCCTTTCTTTCTTCCCTCTGACTCTCCATCATTTCTCTCCTCCTATCCCCTTTTCTTTGTGCCTTTTTTTTGGTTTTTGGGATAACAAATTGTAAAATTACATTATAGAAAAAGGTTTAATACTTCTCCAAATAATAAGTTGAACAAGTAAAATGGAAAAAGACTCTACTTTAGTGGGAATATGCACAATGGCTATAAATAACAATTGGATGGAAAAATTATTTCACTTATCTACAATAAATTTGAAAGTAATGACATGTCATTAAAACTATAGTACTATAACTTTCTTAACTCTTGGTTTGACAAAGGTCTAAAACAAAGTTTTACAAAACTATATTTGAAGCAATATTGATGCAGATAGACTTTTTTATTTTTGATTATTATTTTAATTTTAATTCCCACATTGTAAGGAGAACATGTGGTGTTCATCTTTCTGTATCTGCTTATTTCATTCAACATGTAGTTTTCCAGTTGAAACCATTTTGCTACAAATGATAGAATTTCATCCTTTTTTATAGTTGAATAATGTGCTATTCCTTTCATCTGATGTTGGATATCTTATCTTGGTTGGTTCAAAATTTTGGCTATTTTGAACAGTGTTCTTATAAACATGGGGGTGCAAGTATCTCTTTAATATGCTGTATTCAAGTCTTTGGGTAAATACCAGTAGTGGGACTGCTGGATCATGTGGCAATGTATCTGGATTTCAAAGAAATCTCCACACTGTTTTCCACGCTGGCTGCTCTACTTTACATTCTCACCAACCTTGTATAAGCGTTCCCGTTTCTGCAAATCCTTGTCAGCATTTGTTACCCTCTGTGTTTTGGACTTTAAAAAATTAAGATGGTCTTGTCTCATTTGCAGTACTTGAATTCAAGCCCCAGTTTCAAATTTGATTTCAACCTCTTGCTAATGCAAGCCCCAGGAGGCAGCAGGTGATGGTTCAAGTAGATGGGTTCTTGTCATCCATATAAGAAATCTGAATTGAGTTCCAAGCTACAAGATGGCTTGGCTGTTGTGGGCATTTGGGAAGTAAATCTGGTAATGAGAGCTGTCTCTTTGTCTCTATCTCTCTACCTCTCAAGTAAATAAGTAAATAACGTACAAATAAATTTAAATGAGTGCATTTTATTGCATACAAATTGTGTCACAATAAAATATATTTAAAATATGTAAGGATTCTACCACTGAACAAAAAAGAAAGGAGCAAGAGAGAGAGAGAGAGGAGATAAGGAGAGAAAAGAAGGGTGAGGGAAGGGCAGAAGAAAGGAATATCATGATATTAGGATTTTATCTATGAACTCTATTGAATCTTATTTTTGTATTAATATCACATTAATATGAAAAATTAAGTAGCAGATGAAAAAATGAGGTGCAATTTTCAGTAAAAACTTCAAATAATAAAGAGCAATAACTTTGATAAGTATAGGACGTAATCCTAAATACTAATTAGATCATTGATAATTTCTTGTTTTTTATATTTCCCTTCTATTTTATTTGATAATCCATTTTAATTGCTACATCAATACCACATTTGATGTTATGATGCATGTTAAATATTTCCACATGTGATATTATTTTCTCTCTCATTTTAAAAATGTTTATTTATTTGAAAGGGCAGGTAACAGAGCCAGAACAAGAGAGAAGTTTTCTATCTGCTAGTTAACTCCTGAAATGCCTGTGGCAGCTTGGGCTGGGCCAACACAAAGCCAGGAGCCCAGCACTCCATTTGGATTTCCCATGTGGGTAGAAGGGATTCAAGTACTTGAACCATCATCTGCTGCTTCCCAGGTTGTTCATTAACAGGAAGCTGGAATCAGAAGAGCCAACCTAGGACTTGAACCAGGTACACAAATACTGGGTGCAGTCCAACAGGTAGCAGCTTAACCCTCTGTGCCACAATGCCCACTCATCTTTTCTATATATTAATGTATATAAATAAAGTATTTTACTCTAATGATAACTTCAGTGATCAAAATGGAATGCATTAAAAGTAAATGTTCCTTGGACAAAACAAATGAACAGTAAAATAATAGATGATTACATATGAATTTCATTACTTTATTTCAATAATGAATATGTTGTTAGAGGTTTTAATGGGTGGTTAATGTTATGTATTAATGTTAGCTGTTGCAAAACACACCGAACACTGGAGTAAGGGAAAGTGTTTATTGGGGAACACCCAACAGACCGGAATGAAGGGGCGGCGAAGGAAAAAGAGAGAGAAAGAGAGTATAAGAGAGCCAGAGAAGAGGAGCTAGTGAGGAGAGAAGGTAGAGTAGAGAGACGGAGATGAGAGGAGACGAGCCAAGAGAAAAGAACCAAGAGAGCGCAGGAGAGAAGGCCCAAGGGAGCAAGTGTTCAGGAACCAGTGCTTTTAAAACTTTGCCAGGAGGGCAGGGGAGCAGGAGCAGCGAATCCATTAGGATGGGGGTGGAGCCTGGCTCAGGTAGCTGGGTCATGAGGCCACCTGGCTACAACTGCACCAGTTTCCTAACAGTTAATAGGTAGGAATCAGATTGAACATCCAAGAGCACTATGAAGAACTTGTTAAAATGAAAGATTTCTGCTATGTATATCCAGATATCATTATTCAGCAGGTCTAATGTGAGTCTCAAGATTCCATATTTTAATAGCACTTCAGAAGGTGTTGACAAATACCCCTGTTTACTTTTGACCTGGTTGTTGTAAAGCACTCTTGAAACTACACAATTTTGCAAAATTGTTTGCAATGTGATTCTTACCCTTGAAAAAAATATGAGGAAATTCATTACTGTTGATATGGGAAAACAAATTTAAAAATAAATAAAGAATAAAAATACATAGTAAAGAATTGAAGAAAAACAATTAGTAATATATTATTTGTATAGTTTATTTTAATAAATAAAAATACCAATGAATTGTAGGAATCAACACAAAGAGGCAAAGATAATGGGAAAGAAAAGAGGTAGAAAATGAGAGAAAGTAGAAAGGAAGCAATAAGGATGGGAGGGAGAGAGAAAGGGAGAGTAGATGTCAAGGGAATGAAGAAACAGAAATACCTACACACACATTTACATATGTATCTCTAAACTTTAAATTCTAAAATCAAAGTAAGAAAAAGAAAGAAATTAAGGAAAATGAATTAAGGGAGTTTTTCCTAACAAAAGTTAAAAAAAAGGTAGAAAGAATAAGAGAAAAATAACATTTGAAGGGATACCTATTGACAGATTCAGAGTCTTGGAAAAGTATAAATCCTCAAATTAAAAGCTCTCTTTGTCTACACTCACACCTATTTAGTACCTTATATCCAGTCATTTATCTATAAAATCAGAGGATATACCTCTGATCAGCATCCAACAACACAAAATCAGACAATTTCTTTAAAATATTCTTGCAAATAAACAGATAAAGCCCCACCTTTTATTGTTACATATAGCCATGCTAAGATTTAAATGTGAGTCAGTGATAAAGAGGGAAAACAATATGTATAGCCTCTAAAAAAAGAGAAAGAATACTTAAAAATATAAAATTTCACTTGAAGCTTGTTTTAGAAAATGAAAATTTTCCAAAACAAAGGCCCATGTGTTAAAGGCATAATTTCTTAATTCTTATGTTAATGGATGAGGAATGGAAATCAATTTGAATCCCATGTGTAAAGGGGAAGACTTGAAGTGCGATTAGATTGACATAGGTTATGCAGGAGGAGCCCTATGAGGGAATTCTGGTTGCTTTACAAGGAGAGACCCTGGAAGGGGTAGAAGATAAGTGTGTCCCCCCTTTCTGTTTCTGCTCTGGGCTCATCATGTGATACTCCATCTACACACACTTAGCCATTGCTATGCTCCAGCCTCATGAGATGCCAGACAAATGGTGCTCACTGATCTTGGACGCTGAGCCTTTGAAAACAGTGAGCTAAAATAAAACTTCTCTTCTAACTACCTTCTGCATTTTAATCATAGTAATGCCAATCTGACATATATAACAGCTGCTTTCCTGAATAAATTCAGGTGTTTTTATCTAGGAAAAAAATAACATATACACATATTGCAGATTTTTAATTATCTCTTAAGCATGAATCATGCAATTTGCTACCATTTATATTACATTCTTGGTTTTTTTTTTTTTCTGTATTTCTAACAGTGTTAGAGTGTTTGCCCTGAATCCCATTTTGTCTGTTAAGTCCTGTATATTTTTACTGCATAATTTTAAATAATGTAATGAATTTTAAGAAAACACATGTCACCCTTCATCACAACTGTTTTTATCTCCTTGAAGTACATAAAAAATTAAAGAGTATTATATTTGAAAAATAAAGCAAGTCAAAAAAAGTAACATGTTGATAAAAATGATTAACTACTGCCTGATGTTACAATATAATAACTTAGAACTATTTTATAATTGTAATGAAAGTGTATGTGTTAATTAATATGTTCCACTCCAATGGTATTGTGTATTTCTAATTAGAATATTGTAGCATTACTAATACAGTGGACAGCTGGCATTATCAGAAATTCTTTTCTCATAAACAGCTACATAAACTGTCAATCTATATTTGTTAATTAACAAAACAAATGCCAGATACAAATATTTATTGGCGATATAAGGGGGTAGTAAATTATCATAAAGACTGTTTGAAGAGAAATTGTGTTTTATGCAACGTCCTTTTCAAAATAATTTAAGAACCTATGGAAGCTTGTGTTTTGCATACTTAGGGATGGTATCTGAAGTAGGAGACATAAATATTTCTGTGTCTAAAGTTTGTTTGAAAAAGGTTCAGAGTGTTTATGCTGTAAGGTTAACATATTATGCATTTGGAATATATTTCCAAACACTGGCAATGAACATGCCCTGCAAAGTGGTAGCTTGAGCATAAGAAAAGACATTTTGACTAGAATATTAGGGTACAGACTATGTCATAGACACGTTTTGGTTTTGAATGGTTTTCTTTAATATCTGTATGAGAAATTTTATTTTAAAACAAACTCATTTAAATTTGGTGGTAAGAACACATTTGAATGTTCTCATTTACAATATATCTCAATGGTTAACATGATCAACTAAATAGAATTTTAAAAATACAGATAGATCCTGTGTAGCTCTCAATATGTGATAAAGAATAGCAGAGGACTGGCACTGTGGCTTAGCAGGTAAAGCGGCTACCTGCAGTGCCAGCATCCCAAAGGGGCGCTGGTTGGAGTCCTGGCTACTCCACTTCCAATCCAGCTCTCTGTGATGGCCTGGGAAAATAGTAGAGATGGTTCAAGTTCTTGGCCCCCTGCACCCATGTAGGAGACCCAGAAGAAGCTCCTGGCTTCTGGCTTCTGGCTTCAGGTAGGCGCAGCTCTGGCCATTGTAGCCATCTGGTGCGTGAACAAGCAGTTGGAAGACCTCTCCCTCTCTCTGCCTCTGCCTCTCTATAACTCTGCTTTTCAAATAAATAATAAATCTTTAAAAAAAATAGAATAGCAGAATTGGATGGGTGCATGGCTATGTTTTGTTTTTAAAGATTTTTATTTATTTATTTGAGAGGTAGAGGGAGGTGAGAGGGAGAGACAGAGAGAAAGGTCTTCCTTTGGTTGGTTCATTCCCCAAATGGCCTCAACGGCCGGAGCTGCGCCTATCTGAAGACAGGAGCCAGGAGCTTCTTCCTGGTCTCCCATGTGGTTGCAGGGGCCCAAGCACTTCAGCCATCTTCCACTGCTTTCCCAGGCCATAGCAGAGAGCTGGATTGGAAGAGGAGTAGCCAGGATTAGAACCAGCACCCATATGGGATGCTGGTGCCACAGGCAGAGGATTAACCCACTGTGCCATGGCGCCAGCCCCTATGTTTTTTTTTTTTAATTAATTAAATTATTTTTAAGGTAAACAAATTTTATATTTATCAAAAAAACAGATTTTTTGTCTTAATCTTATATCCTGCAAACTTACCAAACTCTCTTATGAATTAAAATATTCATCTAGGGGAGTGTTTTGGTTCCCCTTATCATGTCATCTGTCAACAGCAATAATTTGACTTCCTCCTTTCCAATTTGTGTTCTCTTGATTTCTTTTTTCTTGCCTAAAGTCACTTGCTAAACTTCCAGAATTATACTGAAGAGCAATGGTGAAAGTGGGCATCCTTGTCTGGTTCCAAATTGTAGTCCAAATGCTTCCAACTTTTTATCATTCAATATTATGCAGGCCATGGATTTGTTGTATATTGCCTAGATTGTCCATACAAATATTCCTTCTGTACCCAATTTGCTTAAGGTTTTTATCATGAAAGGTTGTTGTATTTTATCAACATATATTATCTGCATCTATTCAGATAATCGTATTGGTTTTATTCTTCAATTTGTAAATGTGATGTATCACATTTACTGATTTGCGTATGTTAAGCTATTCCAGCATAACAGGGATAAATCTTACTTGGTCCAGGTGAATGATTTTTCTGATGTGCTGTTAAATTAAATTAGCCAGTATTGTGTTGATGATTTTTGGCCTTACTTCTTCTTGAAAAGTATGATAGAATTCTGCATCTAGTCCTAGGCTTTTCTTTGTTGGGCGCATCTTTATTAGTGATTAAATCTCTAAGTTATTGTTCTGTTTAAGTTTTCTACGTCTTTATGATTTAATTATGTGTCTAGAAATGTTTCATTTTATTCTAGATTTTGTTGACATATTGGTGTTTGTAGTAAGTTCTGATGATTCTTTTTTATTTTTGTGGTTTCTGTTGTCACATCTCCTTTTTCATATCTGATTTTATTGATTTGGGTCTTCTCCCATTTTTCTTTTTTTGGTTAGTTAGGCCAATGGTGTATCAATGTTGTTTATTTCTTCAACAAAACAGCTCTTCATTTCAGCCATCTTTTGTATTTTTTGGTGTCAATTTTGTTTACTTCTCTAATTTTAATAATTTCTGACCTACTAGTTTAGGGTTTTGTTGTTTTTCTAGGTTTTGAACTGCATTGACGGCTCTTGATACCCTTCCAATTTCTGGATGTAGGTACTAATTACTATAAACTTTCATCTTAAAGCTGCTTTTCTGTACCCCATAAGTTTTATTATGTTGTATAATTATCTTCATTCAATTACAGGAGGCTGGTTTGAGACCTAGATGCTCCAACTCCAGTCCAGCTCCCAGCTAATAAGTCTGGCGAGGTAGCAGAGGATGGCCTAAGTGCTTGGGCCCCTCCACCCATGTGGGAGATCCAAAAGACACTCCAATCCCTGGCTTATCCCTGGCCAAGCCCCAACTGTTGCGACCATCTGGGGAGTAAACCAGTGGATGGAAGGTATCTCTCTCTCTCTCTTTATGTGTGTGTGTGTGTGTGTGTGTGTGTGTGTGTCTTTTCCCTCTGTCTGTCTAACTCCGAGTTTTCCATAAATATTTTAAAAATGTCCACACTGAAAAAGCATTATTAAAAGCTAAAGCTAAAAATATATAATTAAAAACAAATGACAAACAAAAATTCCTCTGTGGTGGCTTTGAAGGAGTCCCTCAACCTTTGCTGATTTCACTTAGCCATGTTGATTAGTGCTCAAATGTAGGTCTTCCTTCCCTGAACAAGGGCATTGTTGAAGATAGAGAGGGAGCTTGAATACGTGAAGGGTACATTTGGATAAAAATGAATAAGGAGGAGAATTATGAGCTATGCCTTCCCTTTGACTTCCATATGCAATTCTTTCAATGGGTGTCCATAGTACAACAACTTCTTTAGCTGATACTGATACTTTAGCTGATACTGATTACAGGAAACATTTCTGTCACCTCTTGTATTAATTCTACAATGACATTCAATCCAAACATTTTCCTCACAGAGAGGTAAAAGGGTCAACCTTCTAGCTTGCTTATAAAGAGATTAGAATAAATGTGGGACACTATGATTTAATTTGAAATGTCAGAACCTTTCTGGCATTTAAGTGAAGGATTGCAATAACTCAGGGGAGAGAACCTGCTCAGATAGGTTTGCAGTGGTAAGCTACTCAGCACTTCCTCAGTCATAACCTCAAGAAGGGCCCAGAGAATATTTCCTTCACTGTGGCATTAAGAAATGCACTTATAATGAGGAGCATCTAAGAGGGGGTTTTTGGTAATTTCAGAATACATGTAAGATTACATAGAAAACTGGTCAGTGGAAAACTTTTCAAATTTTATTGGAAATAATAGGAATCCAGAATAGCAGAGAGTAAACAGTACTGTTGCCTACCCATCACAAACAAGGTGAGTACAATTACAACCATAGGTTACCAGGACAGAAAGCTAAGTGGTTGTTCTGGTTCTCAGGAAGCTTGGTGAATGACTAATTAAACACAGGATGTCTAGAAATAATGAGCAGCTTATTAAGATTCTATGTGCTGTATACAGAAGAAAAACTTGATTTTGCTGGGCAGAAATCTAACAGAAATCATTACCATGGGAAGTAAGACAGCCTTCCATACTCAGTACACAGATCAATTTATGGACTCAGAGATAGTCAATTTATCTGGACTCAGTATCTATTTTAAGAGCTATCCCAACATGGATCCATAGTAATACATTTTAAATATTTCTAAGAGGAACTTGGAGTGATGTGATGCACTAGTATGAGGAAGATACTAGGATCTTTCCAGAGTTAAACTATTAACTTAGAATTTATAATGCTCACTGGCAATTTGAGAGTGTGGTCCACCAGTAGATAATTTAGGCAGTTAGGAAGCTAGAGTGGAAAATGTTCAGGTTGCAGACAATATAAGGCTTATGGCATCATTTGGTCTGGCCATGTCAAGGCAACTGCAAGTAGGTCTCAAAATTCAGTGAATCTATAGCAGGTTAATTTTTGCTTATAACTTTTATATGGCTCCAAAATGATGTTATAATTATCCAAATGACCCTTCACAGAAAAAAAAAAAAAGGTTTCCTGAACCAGGATGAGGAGAGTGATCTTTATTACTGAAGAGAGTGAGCTGACACCAAGATTGCATAAACAAAGATTATAAAATAAAATAACTCGAAACTCCCACTAGCTTCCTCAAATATATTCTAGTCACTCTCTTGTAACTTTCCACAAGAAACCTATCTTACTGTTCTTTTCCCTAATTAGTTTTCCATAATTTATCATCCTTTGTTAAAAAGGTACAAAGGTTCACAAGTTGAACCACTGAACCACTTTTCAGGGTTTTTCACTTCTTTTTTGTGAAGCTTCTGCACATGCGAAGATTTATTTTATTTTATTTTATTTTTTAATTTTTTTTTTATTTTTGACAGGCAGAGTGGACAGTGAGAGAGAGAGACAGAGAGAAAGGTCTTCTTTTGCTGTTGGTTCACCCTCCAATGACCGCTACGGCTGGCGCATTGCGCTGCTCCGAAGGCAGGAGCCAGGTGCTTCTCCTGGTCTCCCATGTGGGTGCAGGGCCCAAGGACTTGGACCATCCTCCACTGCGCTCCCGGGCCACAGCAGAGAGCTGGACTAGAAGAGGAGCAACCTGAACAGAATCTGGTGCCCCGACCGGGACTAGAACCTGGGGTGCTGGCGCCGCAAGGCTGAGGATTAGCCTATTGAGCCACGGCGCTGGCCCACATGCAAAGATTTTAAAATGTAAAAATAAAATATAATAAAATGGTACACTTTTCTTCTGTGAATTTGTCTTTGTCAGCTTAATTCTCAGGTCTCAACCAGGAAGGAAGTTGAGGAAAAGTTTTTTCCTCTCCTATAATCTTATAGTAGATCTAGTGAAGACATAAATGCATTCCATAGTTACTTGCGTTCAGCAGGCAGAATTGGGATCTAAACAAGTAATGAATGCCGTAACTACTATAATTTTTCTAGGCACTTGGAGTGAACACAACAATGATGGGAAAGACCAAGTGGAAATTCCTGGAAACTTCAGATTCTATTTTCAACTGTCTCAAATCTAGTCTCTGAACAAGAAGCTGAATCCTGATGGCTTTTGTTAACAGAGTTATTTCTTCTTGAATCTGGCCAAAGGGATCCTCTGTTGAAAGTTGAAGGAAGGCATGAGGATGACATCAGGTAAAAACCTGATTATCTGCTGTAAGTTTATTATGATGGGCTTTGCCCTTTTACTACTTCTCATAATGTGGGCTCATTCATTTCTATTGTTTCTGTCTTAAAGTTTTTGTTAATCTTGGATTGAACATTCAGTTTATATGAATATATTTAATTGTATAAGACCAATATAATTTGGAATATATGAAACAAGAATTTTAGGAATTCTAACACTCTTCTTTAATGTAGTTGCAAGGCCACCACTGTGGTGCAATGGGTTAAGCCACCTTGGGCAACGTTAGTATCCCATATCACAGTACCAGTTTGGCTCCTGAACCAGCTTCCTGCTAATGCACTTAGGAAGGCGGTGGAAGATGCCCCAGATGCTTGGGCCCCCACACCCCATGTGAGAGACTAGAATGGTCCTCCTGGCTCCTGGCTTCAGCCTGTTCCAGAGCTGTGCATCACAGGCATTTGAGGAGTGAACCAGTGGATGGATGATCTCCCCTCTCTCACCCCCCTCTCTCTCCGTCCCTCCCTCCCTCCTTCCATCCTTCTCTTATTGCTCAGCCTTTCAAATAAGTGAAACAATCTTTTTTAAAAGTGAAAAATAATTAATAGTAGAACAAATCTATAGAAAATATAAGGAATAGCTGCACATCACAACTATAAGTATGAAAAGATGTGGAACTCTATATCCTACACTTAAAATTATGCAGCTATTTTTGCTCATGGAATATTTACAGATTGCAAGCACTTTATAATTCAAATGTTAAAAGATTAAAAACTGTAAAAGTCAAAGCAGAAAAGTAATTTTAAAAGAAGAAAATTTGGATCTTAACAACATGTAATTGGTTACATAATAATTATAATAAAATTGTGTTCATATTTTGTAGGGATAAAATTTAGCTAACAAAAGAAATTTGCAGGGAAATTTTATTAATGTACCTCAAGAGAAATGTATAGCCTTACATGCTTACATATGTTAAAAATGATGGAAATTGGGACTGGTGGTGTTGCATAATGGGTTAAGTTGCCACCCACCTATATAGCCAGCATCCCACAAGGGCACCAGTTCAAGTCCCAGCTGCTCCACTTAGAATCCAGCTCCCTGATAATATGCCTGGGAAAGCAGAAGAGGATGGCTCAAGTGCTTTGGCCCCTGCATCCAAGTGGATAACCAGGAAAAACTCTTGGCTCCTGGCATTGGCCTGGCCCAGCCTTGGCCATTGTGGCCATTTGGGGAGTGAACCAGCAGATGGAAGACCTCTCTCTCTGTCTCTCTTTTTCCTTCTCTGTAACTCTACCTTTAAAATAAATAAAATGAATCTTTAAACATGATTAAAAAATTTTAAATATTTTAATTTGCTTACTCATGACTCAGAAGCACTCTCTCTGTTCTCCCCCCCCACCCCCGTCTTTCTCTCTCAAAGAGCTCCCATCTGCTAATTTACTCACCCAGATGACTGTATCACACCAGGAGAAGGAGCAGGGACCTCAAATCACATTTCCACATAGGTTTCAGGAACCCATCTACTTGAGCCTTCACTACTGCTTTCCAGGGTCTAGATTAGCAGGCAGTTAGAATCAAAAGACTGAGCCTAACAGTGAACTCAATAAAGCCAGGAATCAAATTAAGGCACAGCAAATGAGACGCAGGTGTCCTAACCCGAGTCTTAACCACTAGCCCAAGCACTTGCCTCAATGGACATCCTTCACATAGTCATCCAATATCAAGGATATAAAGAGTAATTATAATAGATTCTAAAAAGTATGAAACAGATACAATTATTATGAACATAAATTAACAAGAGATAAAAATATCATCGAAATTATTATGAATATAAATTAACAAGAGATAAAAAAATATGATAAATTATACAACCCCCAAAGCTTTTTCTTTGAAGTAATAATAATATAGACATGAAAACAGCAGGTCAATCTAAAAATTAATACATAAAGTAGAAGTAGCCAATATTGGCCAAAGAAGATGGGCTCCAACAAAAAATGTCAGAAAAAAATAAAGATAACATACATATTAAGAATAATATCTTTCTTTATAATATTTAAATTCTACATCAAATACCCAGAAAATAAGAACAAATGCAAAACTAGAATACCATAGATTCCCTGTGGTTTTGGAAAATAAATTTTTGACTGTGGACTTGGGAGTTTTTATTAAATAAAAACAAGATAGCAAAATGCAAATTGTAAATGAACATCTGATGAATTGTATTATTATACTAAGAAATGAATCATATATAGATAAAAGGAGAATAATATAAGCAAAGTTGTCAAATACAGATTCTAAGAATTGGTATTACCTCAAACAAGAATTAATAGCAAAAGGATGAAAGGAGTTAATGTAAGCCAACAGAAAAAGAAAATGCATAGAATACTTCAAATGGAAAAAAAAACTCACTGTAACATGTATTAGTACCTCCAACAGAGAAACCTGAGTGACTAACAATTGTTATATAGATTAATTGGTCTCCCAGTTGAAATGATACATGAAAAGCAAAATAATAATGTGCCAGTCCAATTGGCAAAAACTAGAAGGAGGATAATACTTAAGCATAAATACAGACAAAAAATAAAAAGGCTTTTGTGTGAATGAAAGGATAAAGTTTTTTCATACTTCTTTAGAAAAATCAAGAAATCAAGTATATTTAGCAGTATATAAAACGACTCCTGGTTTTAATAGCATATGCACACTCTCACATAACCCACAGTGTGATGACTTTATTGTAGTTCTATGATAGCATAAAGTTAGGGGCAATAGTTGAGGATACCACAACAAATAGTATGTACTTTTAAAAAATATGACAGAGTTCAGTTTCCATCTCATGCTCTTCTTGAATTTAACTGACATTAACCTTTTCTGTGGTTGTGTTCACATATCTGGCTGCATACCAAGTAGAACTTAGAGTTTTTCACAATTAAATTAGTCGGCATCATTTCACCAGCTGTGAATTTCAAGTAGAGTAGTTGTTCTCTTAGGAGTTGGTGCCATGGTGTTTCCAAACAGTCCCTCATGTCATTGCATTATGGTCGTCACTAGTCAGTGGTGTGAATGTCTTATGTTGCTGTATTGGTCAGGATGTCTGCAGTTTACGTTTAAAAACTGGTTCCGTGTATCACAACAGGTGACTAATGGTGTATACCTGTCTTTGCATCCCCTTCAGTGAGTTATAGTTGTGGGTTTTGTGTGATTTATAGCCTGTTACACAGAGAGCAGCAGACAATCAAAGATTTAAGGAGCAGTCACAGCTGCCAGTTCACAAAATGGGAGTGTAATATGGAAGCTTTCTTAAGGGTTTTTGTTTTTGTTCTACTTCTTTTCATTAAGACTGGAATCAAGCTTATATGTAAACTATTGGTGATTGAAGTTTCCTTTTGTCTCATTCAGTGTAAAACTGTCTAATTTGATAAAAAAAAAGTAAGTTATGAAAAATGAAGATTTAGGCACTATACAAAAAAATAGTGGGCATTTAAAGTATCCAGATCTAACTAAGGGGCCGATGTTTGGCCTAGAAGTTAAGACACCTGTGGGGGCTAGCACTCTGGTGTTGTGGGTTAAGCCTCATTCTGCAGCACTGGCATCCCATATGGGCACCAGTTTGAATCCCAGCTGCCCCTTCCAATCCAGCTCCCTGTTAATGAGCATGGGGAAGCAACAGAAGATAGCCCAAGTGTTTGGGCCTCTGCACCCATGTGGGATACCCAGATGAAACTTCTGGTTCCTGGCTTCAGGCTAGCCCAGTCTCAGCAATTGTGGCCATTTGGGGAGTGAACCACTCTATGCAAGAGCTCTCTGTCTCTCCCTTTCTCTCTTGTGATTCTGACTTTCAAGTAAATAAATAAATATTTTAAAAGTTAAAAAAGTTAAGACACCTATGATTATCTTATTAAAGAGCTTAGTTTGATGCCTTTCTCTGGCTCCTAATTCCAGCTTCCCTCCAATGGAGACCCTGGAATGCAGTTGTTCACGGCTTGAGTACTTGGGTCCCCGTCACTCATAGGAAGCCAAGATTGAGTTCCTGGCATTTGGCATCAACTTGGCCAAGCCTCTGCCATTGCAGGCATTTGTGGAGTGAATCAACAGATGGAAGGTCTTAAAGAAAGGTGAGGGGAGGCGAGGCGAGGTGAAGCGAGGTGAGGCGAGGCGAGGCGAGGCGAGGCGGTAGGAGGGAAGGAGGGAAGGAGGGAAGGATCTAACTGATTTGAACAGCTCTCTTCCTAGAACTTTTAATTATCAAATGAGCATTTTTAATTATTTATTCTTAAAGGAATCTTTAAATAACTTAGATTCTCAGGGTCACAGCAAATGCATGATAATTACCACAACACAATTCTCATCAACTGTCATGTTAATTTGATACTAACATGTAGAACAGATTCAATGTAATTCTGAGATACAATTCTAAGGATACAATGATACTTCCCTTTCTCTTTTGTTCTCTGCTTTCTTCCCTCCCTTCTTCCTTTACTTTCTTCCTTCCTTACTTACTTTATGTTACCTTATCTGTAAATTTACCTGAATTTCTACTCATTTTGAATATTTTTTATAAATCCATATATTGATACATACAACCTATAAATCATTTATTCAAATGTTCACATATCACACACTTTATCCTTTTTTTTTTTATTTTTTTTGACAGACAGAGTGGACAGTGAGAGAGAGAGAGACAGAGAGAAAGGTCTTCCTTTGCCGTTGGTTC
Source organism: Oryctolagus cuniculus (assembly GCF_051225735.1). Lineage (NCBI taxonomy): Eukaryota > Metazoa > Chordata > Mammalia > Lagomorpha > Leporidae > Oryctolagus > Oryctolagus cuniculus. The sequence continues at coordinate 125,129,592 of NC_142868.1, forward strand.
ACCCTCCAATGGCCGCCGCTGCCCGCGCGCTGTGGCCGGTGCACCGCACTGATCTGATGGCAGGAGCCAGGTACTTATCCTGGTCTCCCATGGGGTGCAGGGCCCAAGCACTTGGGCCATCCTCCACTGCACTCCCTGGCCACAGCAGAGAGCTGGCCTGGAAGAGGGGCAACCAGGACAGAATCCGGCGCCCCGACCGGGACTAGAACCCGGTGTGCCGGCACCGCAAGGTGGAGGATTAGCCTAGTGAGCCACGGCGCCGGCCACACTTTATCCTTTTAAAGTATGTTTTCATTATGCAGTATAATGCATATTAAGCCTTGATTAATAAACTTCTAAAATTTCCCAGTACCAATATTTTAGAAATAGTGTCACTGGAAAACTTTAGTTGTAGGCTACTTTTATAGAAACTCTCAGTTAGCTGTTCCTATATTCTATTTCTATTTCATAACCTTGGTGATTACAGACACATAGAAAAAAAACTGGATTTTTTGGCCTATTGTTCTAATCTTGTGTGTGTGTGTGCACGCACAAACATGTTTATTTGTAAGAAAATAAAAGGGAAAGATTATGTTATGATTTACATTCTGTACTATGCCTTTCTGTGCATTTAAAACACCATCAAGTTATTATCACAAAGTTCATCATATTTTTGGTGTAAAAGTTTCACATTACACCTCTAAACTCAGTGCTTGATATTCACATGATAATGACCTGAACTTTATGTTCTACAATCAACTAACTGTATTGCATTTCATTGACAGATCACTGAGAAGGAGTTAAGGAATGGTTAGAGTGGAATGCATCAATCTGGACCTGGTACTATCTGTTGAAGAAGATTTAAGGCATAATAACCTATATGCATGGCTATAGAAGGGCCTCTGCAGTGATACCGTATTTTCATAGCCCCATGCTCAATTTGTTGCAGATTCCTATAGGAAGAAACTGGTTCACTCCAGTCGATCTGCATTATCTTCAATACATGGGAAAATTCCACAAGGACTCATCCTTGGCCTTTTCCATTATGCCAATTCCATGCCCTTTCAGAAATCTGGTTTCTAAATTTGCTTTATGATAATACTGCTATGCCAATGGTATTCTCATTTAGTGCTTTGATGATAAAGGTCACTCATTCTCTCTAAGGAGCTCTTAAGGAATGGATATGCTTTCAAGGCCTAGAAATATTTCAGCCATTAAAAGTAAAATAATCACTTTAATAAAACATTCTCAGTTTAAGGCTATTTGGAAGCTTAAAAAAACTCACTGCTTAATTGACCACATGAAGTCTCCACTTGAACTCAATTGCTCTATTTTTATGGATATTTGTGCTATTTGAGAGTTTAGAGCAGACATGTTTGGAAGAAATAAAACATGCAATGAAAGGATATTAAGATCTGTCTTAATTTGCATATTTCAGGCAATTCATAACTTAAAGCGAAATTATACACTACAAAATTTCTAATAGGCCTGGAGCTATTAATAGATGCATACTCATAGAGTAACAGGGCCCATGGTATAGTATAGATGAGTAAATATAAAATTATAAAACTGAATATATATACAATAAAATATATTTAATGTTTCTATAGGTATAGAATACTAAGGATATTTTGATAGCGGTTATCTGTAGAGATAAAAATGCACCTAAATTAAAAGTGTATAATGTTAAAAATACATACATTGTCTGGGGCCTGTGCTGCAGCATAGCTCCCTGCTAATGCACCTAGGAAAGCAACAGCATATGGTCCAAGTCTTTAGACCCATACACCCATGTGGGAGAACCAGAGGAAGCTCCTGGCTCCTGGCTTCCGATTGACCCAGCTCTGGCCATTGTAGCCATTTTGGAAGTGAACCAGCAGATGGAAGTTTTCTCTCTCTCTCTCTCTCTCTCTCTCTCTGCGTCTTGCTCTTTGTAACTCTGCCTTTCAAATAAATAAATCAATCTTTGAAAAATTAATTTTTCCCAAAAAAGAAATTCTAGGGTTCTGTTTCAGGGTAGGGTGGCTATAGATAATAATAATATAATGTATATTTTATAAGAAATAAACTAGAATAAAAAAGTTTTTTTGACAGGCAGAGTGGACAGTGAGAGAGAGAGAGAAAGGTCTTCTTTTTTCCGTTGGTTCACCCCTCAATGGCCGCTGCGGCCAGCGCATCGCACTGATCCGAAGCTCTCTGCTATGGCCTGAGAAAGCACTAGAAGATGACCCAAGTCCTTGGGCCCCTGCACCCACGTGGGAGACCTGGAAGAAACACCTGCCTCCTGGCTTCAGATCAGCTCAGTGCTGGCAGTTGCAGCCATTTTGGAAGTCAATCAGCAGATGGAAGACCTCTTTCTCTGATTCTACCTCTCTCTGGAACTCTGCCTTTCAAATAAATAAAATGAATCTTTAAAAAAAAAAAGAAACTTTTTCTCCAAAGTCCAATATTAGTTAGACTGAGACAAGTTCAGAAATAGAATCTGGTTAGATGATGATCACAAGACCATTTTGATTGTGACTTTCTTCAACAAAGGAGGAATACAGATGGCAGAGATAGGAGAGATGTTTAGGCTATAATAATGGCAAAAGATTAAATGTATTAAATCTATACTCTGAAAGTCTAAAACATATGTTCTTTCAAAATATTCTCAACTATCTGATGCTGCCATTCTAATACAGAGTTTTCAAGGCAGAGCCTTACATAAGGCTGACAATTGCAGTGACTTCAAGTTTCCATGGAAACAATAGTCCGAAGCTAGTTTTGCTTTTGTTGCCTGTAAGAGTGGCCGACCTACATTTGATGCATATTCAACTCTGTGCATATTTACTCAGTGTCTGAACTTCCCTATGATGCTAGTACAGCTGTTGAAATGTATTCAACAATAATTTTGTTTTTATTTCACTTTTGAAAAACACCATTGACAAATGCTCTTGTTACCTGTCAATAGCTAGACTTTAGCCAGAAACACAGAATATTGATTATGATGAATTATTAAGAATCCCAATGTTCTGTGAGTGTGTGTGGGGGGGAGGTGGAACATGAAGGAGAATGTGTTCACTGGTTATGATGGGTCTTCTCTGAAGGACACTTGATCAGATCCTCTCGCTTGTTCTGTACATAAGATAGTAGAATGGAAATACTGAAAATAGCAGGACAGGCTAGAAATGGAAGCAGAGGCTTCAGTGCTTTTCCAGCCTCTATCCAGAAAAGGAGGAACAGTGATTGAAGGGTGAGAATAGTCCCCTTACTGGAGTTATTACTGTCTCTTATTGGAAAGAGTCTGTTTAGGAATACAACCTCCTTGTCATCTATTGCCTTCATACATATTATCCAAACTCATTCACCTGCCATATCTCTATTCCAGTTTCACTAGGGGATTCTTTCATGCTACTAATGATTCCCTTGACAGCCCACAGAACTTGCTGAACTTACCAGAGGTTTTCTTTAAGGTGAAATTTTCAAAATGTGCAACCTATTATTTTGGTTTCAGACATTTTCTCTGCTTCCACATGAGGGAAGCTTTACTCCATTAACATTTGGTCTGCCATCGATTGTCAGACCTGTTTTGGCTGGAGCATTGAAAATAGAGCATTCTCAGATATTCAAAAACAACATTTCCATTACACCTTTACAAAATCTGATATACTCAGTGGTGGATCTTGAGCAGACTTTTTTTACTGTACTTATTTTCCATTCCTACATTTAAAAAAATTAACACAAAGGTACTGGTTTACAACACAATTTTTATCTTACAGCTACATAGGTTAGAACTACAACATGGGTCTCAGGGAGCTAAAACGGTACCTCAAGCCTTCCTTTCTGGAGTCTGTGGGAGGATGTGTGTCTTTTCCCTTTCCTTTCAAAAGGCCCTGCATTCCTTGCAGAACAGCCCCCTCCTCATCTTCTAACACATTGCATCCAACCAACAATGCCATCTATATGACCTAACATCTATCACAGCACCTCTTTCTCTGACCCCATTAGCCAAGAAAACTCCACTTGTAAAGATTTGTGTAAATAGATTAGAATCACAGGGTAGAGACGAAGATACCCTTTCCATAGTAACATCCTTAGGTTTTTGCACATCTGTGAATTCCCTATTGTCATGTGCAATCAACAAATCACAGAACCAGGTATTAGGCTATAGACTTTTTAAAAAAAATGTTTGCTTAATGTATAGTACATGTACATTTTATGTGGTATGGTGCAACATTTCAACACGTGTATGTGGCATCAGTGAATCAAATCAATCTTTGCATTGTCATCATTCTTCCTATAAAATTTATAAAGTCTCTTACTTCTAATTTGGAAAAATATTGAATCAAATTGACAAACAGAACCAAAATTAGGTGTCTCTATGTTTAAACACTCTGTGAATTATAAAGAGCATTATCAACATAATTATTAATCATATCTATATTTAATGGACACCTAAAATGTAGTCATTTCAGTGACCTTATCATAACAGGAAGTGTAATTCTCGCAAGGATTCTACATAATAGGAAATTACTACTGCTACCTTTATTTTATGGTTGGTCCAACAGAGGCATGGCAGAGTTGCTAAGTAACTTGCCAGGATCACACTGAGTTATCACATACATATTGAAGAACATAGTGGATCTTCCTAAAGTGCATAACAAGGGGAATTTTAAGGCTAAACAGCAAACCAAATCCTTTTCTGAAGTAGATAAGACTGTAGTATAAGAATTGTTTCTTCCTCCTTTTTTATTTTAAAATGATTTGATTCTGTCCAACATTTATTCTAGCAGCAACCTACTTCTCTCATAATCTTGCTGTACCTTTTTTCCATCTCAAGAAAATAGAAGGTAAAGTATAAGTACAACAATTTTTCTTAAGAAAAATTGCTCATGAATAGAATTCAAGACAGTTCTGGCCGGTGCCACGGCTCACTTGACTAATCCTCTGCCTGCAGCGCCAGCACCCCGGGTTCTGGTCCCAGTTGGGGCGCCAGTTCTGTCCCCATTGCTCCTCTTCCAGTCCAGCTCTCTGCTGTGGCCCCGGAGTGCAGTGGAGGATGGCCCAAGTGCTTAGGCCCTGCACCTGCATGGGAGACCAGGAGGAGGCACCTGGCTCCTGGCTTCGGATCTGCACAGTGTGTCAGCAGCAATGCACTGGCCATAGTAGCCATTTGGGGGGGTGAACCAACTGCAAAAGGAAGACCTTTCTCTCTCTCTCTCTCTCTCTCTCTCTCTCTCTCTCTCTCTCAATGTCTAACTCTGGCTGTTAAAAAAAAAAAAAAGACAGAGTTCTAAAAGATACCAGATATAGCCAGAGTTTACATAGTAAAAGCTAATTATTTTGGTAATAAAATTTGTTAATCCATCCTATTAAATATTTAATATTGTTAAATATTCAAAGTTTCATTAAGAAATTATATTAATTCGGAGTTGTTAGGATGGGTGACTGACACAGCAGATAAAGTTGCTGTCTGGGACACCTGCATCCTGTATTGGAGTTCCTGGTTCAATTTTTGGCTGTATTATTTCTGGTTCAGCTTCCTGCTAACGTGCCTAGGAGGCAGCAGATAATGGTCTAAATTGCTTGTGATCCTGCTGCCCACATGGGGAAGATGGAGTTCTTGGCTTCTGGCTTCAGCCTGGCCCAGACCTGCCTGTTGTGGGCATTTGAGGAATGAACCAGTGGATGAAAGATCTCTCATCCAAGATCTCTCACTCTCTTTCTGCCTTTAGAATTACTATGGACTAAGTTAGATCAAGCATTCAAATGACTTATATAAACCATGTGGGGCAGGTATTTTGTCAGGCTGTTTAGATGCCAGTAGGGATGCCCTCATCTTATATTGGTGTCCTGACTGCTCTGTTTTTGATTCAGCTTCATGACAATGGGCATCCTGGAAGGCCACAGATAATGGCTGACCTGGGTCCCTGCCATCCACATGGGAACCCCAGATGGAGTTCTGGGTTCCTGGCTTTGACTAGGCACATCTCTGGGCATTTGTGGCATTTGAGAAGTAAACCTGGTAGATGAAAAATTTCTCTCTGGCTTCTGCTTCTGTCTCTGTTTTCCAGATAAATTTTTAAAAATTTATTAAAATATAGACTATTTTAAATATTAAAATGTGACAAATATCCCATGACTTTAAAAACTCCATTATTGAGGTTGATGTTGTGATGCAGTGGGTGAAGCTGCCACCTGCAGTGCTGGCATCCTCCATGGGAGTGCTTACTGGAGTCCTGGCTGTTCTGTTGATAGTCCAGCTCCCTGCTAATATGCCTGGGAAAGCACCAAAAGATGGGCCTTGCCACTCACATGGGAGGATCATGATGGGGACCTTAGCTCCTGGCTTTGTCTGGTCCCCAACCCTGGGAGTGTTGTTGTGGCCATGTGGGGAGTGAACCAGCAGATGGAAAATTCTCTCTCTCTCTCTCTCTGTGTATGTGTGTGTGTTCCTTTCTGTCACGCTGCTTTTCAAATAAATAAGTCATCTTCAAAATATCCATTATTTCTCATAGATATTGATGAAGTTTTATCACCAAATTAGTATGAAGAAATGTAATAATGTGATCATGTTTGCAAATGTTTTTCTTCATGGTGTTTCTGACTTTAGGGGTGATCTCCTAAATCTCATAAATTTTGTGTGGACAAGACTGTTTTCTGATGTCCGGTTTGTATTTGCACCAAGTTTAGATGCTAGTATCATAATTTGTCCACATTTTACTCAAGAAATTAAATCTCAGCCTAGACCTTGAGTAGGTATGATGGTATCTAATCATCATAACACAGTCAATAATGAAAACAAAGCTTTCTTTTGAATCTTTTGAAATAGTAGTTTCTTTTGAAATAGTAGTATCGCATATTCATTTCAAGTAGCTTGGGCATTCTATATAGATTGTATCATATAGAGTGTATCTTATAGAGTGAAAGTCTCTTGGAAGTTCACTCAATTACATTTCAAGTGTTTTTTCCCTAAAAAATTAAAGGCAGTAAAAATTGGGTCTTAAATTAAAGAGCATAATTTAATGAAAACTCAAATATTAATAATCTTAAATTTCTTAAATAATTGATAAATAGCAATTAACATGTGCAATGACAGAATGCAAAGGCTAACTGCATTAAACAATAAAGTGTTTTTCAGGCAAAATGTATTTATAATTAGTAAATAATATTACAAAACAGAATAATATAGACTGTTTTGTAACATAAATGTGATCTTTATGAAATTATTTGGAGTATTAAATTCTAAATATGGACATTATGATCTTTGATAATTTCAGCTAAGTTTTACATAACTTAAAACATCTTTGAATAAAAACTCCTGTTGAACTATATTTTATATCTTGAGAGGATGAATTAAAGACATCTAATCAACTTAGCACTAGAATTTAGCAAAAGAAAAACACTAGAATATATTAATAATTTCTTCAATCCAACATGATTAAGAATATTTAATAATGTGGGCAAAAGTAGAAAGTATGCCACAAACGCTATCCACACATTTTGTTTTTCCTGATCAGATTTCAGACTAACTATTTTTTAGTATTATTGAGAAGCATAAATTTTTCACAGTATAGATAATGAAATTACATCATAGTACATTACTAATATAAGTGCCAAGGAAAACCTTATAACTTGGTGGAATATTTCCATCAACAGTGCTCTGCCCTGGCAAAGGAAGTCAAAAGAAAACTTATTTCCACATTAACCACATTGAAAATAGAACATCAGTGAGTACTGCAAATACTTGTCATGGTGATCAAAGGAATAAGCCATGAGCAGATAGACAAATACAGATATTTGAAATTTCCCTGCTGAACTTTTAGTGTAATCACAATGATTATAATAGATAATTCATTCTCATTCTAAATACCAGTCCTTGCCCAATGTTTGGTGTCTAGTCATTTCTGCAAATAGTAAGCCACTCAACTTTCACTTGCCTGAAGCCATGCAATTTGTTTTGAAACAAACTGACTTTTTGCCATGAGAGATTTCCTTTGGAGTAGGATAAAACAAGAAATATAGAGGGGAGAAGGGAGAGACTGTGATCAAGAACACACTGCTTTTTACCAGCATTTATAGTGACTAGGATAATTCTCAGAAGGTGGATCCTCAGCACAAATATAATGATTAGTAATAATAATAGATATTAGCAATTGTTTCTTGGATGTCATCCTCCTCTGCATGTGTTTCCCTCTCCTAGAGAACTTGTTAGAATTCTTATACATCATTGAACCCTATATTCTTTTTGAAAATCTGTTAATTAGAATTTTAGTTCACAGCAGACAGATGATTATTTTTCATACTGGTAGCCCTATTTCCTAGGATGAGTAGCAGTGATTCAAAACATCACTACTGGCAAATGCCAGCAATTTTGTGAAGATAAGGAAATGCACATACTTGCTTGGTGGAGAATACAATGGACAGACTTTCAGAAATAAAACTTGGCAATATATATGTAATTGCAAACATGTATATATCTGATCTAATCCTCCCACAGAGATATATCCCATTATGATCACTCAATAAGGGTAAAAGTTAATATAAATGAGAATGTTCAATGCAGAAGACCAAAAAATAAATTAAATCAGTAATATCATAAAGAACTTCCTTTAAAGGAATCCCCTGTACTTCTGCAGTAAAAATTCTTCATACCTATCTAAAGGTATTGACATGAAAATCTGGAAAAACAAAAGTTTAGGATTATCATATATAAGAACACTTCAAAAGGTTATGGAATAAAGGAATTATGAGATATTTCATTGCAATTTTAAAAATTCCCAATTTTTTTTTCATAACATGTACTCTCCATGAACTTTTTAAGTACACTTATATATCCTATTTTTGTGAATTCTCACACATATGTGCTCTTCCTCTCTCTTGCTCTCGCTCGCACTCTCTCTCTTTCCTTCTTTCTCTTTCCCTCCCTACCTCCCTCTCTCTCAACAGAAAGAGCTGTGATTGTGGGCATTTAGTGCAGGGGTTAAGACTTACATATCCCATGTTAAAGTGCTGGATTCTAGGCCTGGCTCCACTTCCAATTCCACCTTTTCAGATAATGTACATTCTGGGCGACCACAGGTTACAGCTTGATTGTTTAGATTCCTATCACTCATATGGGAAAACCAGACTGAGTTCCTGGCTCCTGACTTCTGTCTGCTGCAGTTCTGGATGTTGCAAGCTTTTGGGGAGTGTATATCCTGTAACTTTATTTTTAGAGCTATTAGTAAATATTTTATTATCAGGGCTGGTGCTACAATATAGCAGGTTAAGCTGCCACCTGTAACAATTTTATCCCTTTGGACTCAGGTTTGATTCCCCACTGATCCACTTTTGACCCAGCTTCCTCCTAATGTGCTAGGGAAAGCAACGGCTAAAAGCCCAAGTGCTTGGGCACCTGAAATCATGAGAGACCCAGGAGAAGCTCCTGGATCCTAGCTTCAATATGGCCCATCTCCAGCTTTTGTGGCCATTTGGAGAGTGAACCAACAAAAAGAAGATCTCTTTCTAAATTTCTGTCTCTCCTTATAACACTGACTTTCTTATAAAATAAATAAATCTTTTAAAAATATCTTATTATCATGCTAAGTAGGAAAATAAACAATTGAATATACAGTGATACTACCACTGATAAAAATTATAATAATGGATACTATTACTGTAAAATTTGCTTTATGGCACATGATCAAATAGTGATTATGTATACTTCAGATTATTTCATATTTACCAGGTACCAGTAGGATGGGTTCTACTTTAAATCTCATATCTATAATTGTATAAAGCACAGTTTTTAAGCAAATTTCTCAATGTACATTAGAACTCCACTCAATTTGACTCTAAGTTATATATTATTTATGATTTTTTACTGTGCTAAATAATAATCTAAAGAAACCTAGATATCTACTGATCATAGTAATTGATAGAACAGGAAATATTTCTTCTTTCCAGCTTTGCCAATTTTCTATTGCTTATATGAACATGAGCGTTAAATATGGTAGAAAAATACAACTGTGTTCAGTGTGGAGTCTGATGTAGGGTGATTATGAGTCAGGAAATTTTTAGCTTTGAATTTTCAGATTAGCTTTCTTTACCCATCAATCTCTACAAACAGACTTGAAAACAGATGAGTGTACTTCTATGCCTTCAGGAACAGGGAATAGGGAAGCATTCAAAATTCGCCAGGTTAGGCAAGAGTGAACATACAGTACTTAAGTAACAATAAGAAATCAAAATTATCGGGGCCGGTGCCTTGGCTCACTTGGTTAATCCTCCACCTGCAGCATCTGCATCCCATATGGTCACTGGGTTCTAGTCTCGGCTGCCCCTCTTCCAGTCCAGCTCTCTGCTGTGGCCCAGGAGGGCAGTGGAGGATGGCCCAAGTGGTTGGGCCTCTGCACCAGCATGGGAAACCAGGAAGAAGCACCATGCTCCTGGCTTCAGATCGGTGCAGCGCCGGCCGTGGCAGCCATTTGGGGAGTGAACCAATGGAAGGAAGACCTTTCTCTCTGCATCTCTCTCTCACTGTCTGTAACTCTACCTGTCAAATAAAAAAAAATTCAAAATTATATGCCACTTATAAAGATCCTACTTTAAACACACCATCCAAAAATTTTTCAATTTTTCCAACCAAAATATATATTAATCAGGATTCCCTAGAGCAACAGAACAATCTATCTATTTACCTACCTACCTATTTGTTTTTTATAAGGGATTGTTTGACACAGTTATGAAGGTTGGCAAGCCCAAAATATGTGAAGCTGGTCATCAGAATGGAGGTCCGGGAGAGCTAATGCTGCTGTTTTATTCTGAAGTCCTACAGGTTGGATTCCCAGGAGAGCCAGTGTTCCAGTTTGAGTATAAAGAGAATGTCAAGGGGACCAGAAAAGGATGTGGCAGATAAAATATGAAAACATTTCCTACAGAAGAGTTCTCTGTTGCACAGGGTAACAAGTCTTTTTTTTTTTTTTTTAAGCTTTCAATTCACTTGGCTAGGTCTACTCTGTGGAGGAAAATGTGCTAATCAGCTATTCTTAAAGAACACTGGATAAAATAATTCTCAATCAGAACTTACTCCCAGAAACACCCAAAGCAGTGCTGTGGCCAATTTGAGCTGATATTATGTTTGTTGACCAGTCACAAGACACAAATATCTTCATAGATTTTGCTCATTTAGAAAAGTTTGTCTACACACCTCTTACACAAATATTCTTATTACCAATTTACCAAACATATTTGATCTATATTCCTTATCATCCTTAAAAACCACTGACCAGAGTACGTGTATCAGTATATAAGTACTCAATAGTGACCGTGTATGGATGTGGTTTTACCCTAGAGGTTCATGGGCACAGTTCACCAGCATCAACTCCAGATTTCTTTTTTTTTGACAGGCAGAGTGGACAGTGAGAGAGAGAGACAGAGAGAAAGGTCTTCCTTTTTCCATTCCTTCACCCCCCAAATGACTGCCACAGCCGGCACGCTGAGGCCGGTGCACCACGCTGATCCCAAGGCAGGAGCCAGGTGCTTCTCCTGGTCTCCCATGGGGTGCAGGGCCCAAGCACTTGGGCCATCCTCCACTGCATTCCCGGGCCACAGCACAGAGCTGGCCTGGAAGAGGGAGAGAATCTGGTGCCCCAACTGGGACTAGAACCCGGTGTGCTGGCGCCGCAAGGCAGAGGATTAGCCTGTTGAGCCGCGGCGCCGGCCCAGATTATGTCTTGTCTGCTAAGTGCTCAAAGGCTGCACCATCCCCAGTTCAAGCAGGCCCAACCACAGGTAATGTAGATGGCAGAAATGTGGTTTCATGCACATGATGCTGGGTTTGCAGACATCGGGATTAAAAGAGCTGTGTGTTCACAGCAGCCTCCCTGTAATCTCAAATGAAACTCTAGGATGTCAGAAAGAATTGTGTTGCCATGCATGGAAAGCCTGATGGAGTGATACACAGTGATGATGTCAGAGTGAAGTCAGTACAGGGATCCCAGGAAGGTAAAGTGGCCAGCAATCTGCCACTACCACCAGGAAAGCCACAGACACCTGCATGCAGCCCCAGAGTGCAGCTATGTGTGAGCAAGACCATGAGCAATGGAGGTCTCCTCCTAGATTTCAAAGGAAGTCTTGGACAAACCAGGGACCTAGGGAGAGACTTGCCACTGCAAGTTGTCCCCACTAAGGCCATTTCAAGCAGAAATGTAGGATCAGAACAGACAGTCCCTAATAGTGCAATTCAGAAAGAAGACTCCAACATGTGAGAAATAGAACTTGGGCTGAGACCAGAAAAACCTTAGGAGTTGGGGATTCCCTAATCTCTTGGGAGCCTAGACCTTGACATAGTGTTCACCAGGTGTTGGTGATGAAGATTTAGGATTACATTTTTACTGTACTAGGTTTTATCTTGCTTTCTTCTGTTTAATTCTTTCTGCTTGTTACCCTCCTTTGTAATAGACATGTATGCCCTGTGCCTAGCCCATCATTCAATGACACTTAGATTTTTACAGTTTTACAGCTGGAAGAGTTTGGTTTGAGTATCACATGAGATTTTGGACTTTGGAGTTTAGAATTAATACTGAATTAAGATTCTAAACTATTGGGATAGAATGATTGTATAAATTATGTGACAAGGACATGGGTTTTGGGGAATCTAGTACAGAATGTTATGCCTTGAACAAGATTTGGCTCATGAATTGGTGCTGAACTTTAAAATTCCGAGTCATAAGCCAATGATACTAAAAGAGAGGGAGGGAACTTACCACAATTATGGTGTTTAGGATGTGGCTTAGTGAGATGTCCTTAAGTCACTGGTGGCATGCTTTCAAAAGGTAGTTCTGACAAGAAAGTTTGTTTAAAAAGCTGACTTGGGTCCCCAGCTGCTGTCTCTAATTGGTATACCTCACTATGACATCATTTCTCTGTATTTGTTCCCTTTTTTCATGGGGTGTTCTAGGCTGCCTGGGGATTATGCCAGGAGGTAAACTCTCACCTGAGTATGAACCAAGGGCCCCTATCTGATCTTGGACTGAGATCATCCAAAATCGAGTCAAAATAAACTCCTCGTATCCATAAGTGGCTTGTTTCAGGCACTTCATTATAGTGATAAAAAGCTAATTAATACAATTATATAGTGTACTTACATAAACCAAAGTTGTAGAGCCTACTGCAAACTTGAGCTATCTGGTATAGATTGGTGTTCCCAGGCCATATACCTGGACACCAAGTTTCTGCACTGTATACTACAGTGTAATTGTAACACAGTGATAAATATTTCTGTGTTTAATATACAAACATGTGAAATATACAATAAGAATATAAGTACAATATAAAAATTTAAAAATTATACACCTTTAAAGATTTGAAGCTTACAGGATTAGAAATTGCTTTCCATGAGTCACTGAATGACTGGTGAGTGAAAGTGAAGGCCTAGAACATTAATATAGACTACCATAGACTATAAAAGGTATGCTCACTCCATACTAAATTTATAGAATTTATTCCTAGAATAAATGAAAGTTTACTGTAACTTTTTTACATTATAGTTTTTTTTTTTTACTTTTTTGACTCTGTAATAACAGTTCAAAACATATAGTACAACTGTATAGATCTATTTTTTATTCCTATTTTATTGTATAAACTTTTTTCTGCTTTAAAATGTTTTTTGAACTTTTAAAATATTTTTGTTAAAAACTAAGATGAAAGCACCTACATTATTCTTGGCCTCCATAGGGTCAGGTTTGCTAATATCACTGCCTTCTACTTCCTCATATACTTGCACTGGAAGATCTTTGTGGGATGTAACTTGTTTAGAGTTGTCATCTCTCATGGTAACAATGACTTCTGGAAAAACTTCTCGAAGGAACTGCCTGAAGCTATTTTACAGTTAACATTTTTATAAATATGGTTGGTGACATTATCAAGTTATTAACAAAATAATAGCATGCCAGTGTTGTCTACAAGCTACTAACATGTTTATATTCATTATCATTATGTACCACACAAAATCACATGTGCTATACTTTGATAACACTGACTGAGCCACTAGTTTGTTTACACCATCATTACCACAAACATCTCAGTAACGCCTGATTATCAGACACGACAGGTATGATATCTCTAACCAAAAGAAAATTTTCAGCTCCTTTATTTTATAGTACCACTATTGTACGTGTGGTCTTTCATTGATCAAAGCATCACTATGTGGCACGTTACTTAAATATTATTCTCCTAATATGAGTGACTTGTCAATCCAAGCATTTTGACTGTTTCTTGACACTTTCTGAATGATTCATATATTGTCTTAAAATAGGAAACATTCAGTCATATAATACAACAGTTGGTTAATGTTTAAAAGCATAAATTGAATTTTATATGATTTTACTTCCCTTTTCCCTATACAGATACATTACTTTTTAAGAAAAATTCTCTCCCTGTCTATAACAATGATTTCCAAGGAGTACAATTCATTGAAATAAATAAACACAAAAGTGATCCCTTGGAATGACAGATTTACCTGGAATTCACCTGTCAGAATAGACTAGGCTATAAAATAGCACCCATAGCACCTCTATCTCAGTATCTTCTTGGTTGTGTTTAGTTTTTTTTTTTTAATCTTTTTTCTTAAAGGTAAGATATAACTAATTCCTGGTTGCAAAGTGATTATAATCTAGTTGGGAATATATGTATAAACACATTACAAATAGTTTAAGTGTGGTAGAGTTAAATATAAATTTGAGGTGTTTTCTCCATATACATTTAATCTACCTGTAAGTCCTTCAGGCTCAATGTGCAAAATAGACTCCAAACCTATCAGCTAGTCTCCCATCTTCAACACACAAACCAAAGCTTGCTGGTCTCCCCTGAACCTGAGATAACTTCCTCATTGATCTCCCTCGCTGTATCGGTGGTCTTTTCTCTGTCCAATAGCCAGAAAGATCTTTCAAAAACCACAAACCATGTCTTGCCCACTCTACAACCTGAAGGCTCCCCTGGCTTCTGAGTACACTGAGAGTAGGAGGAAATTTCATACAGAATCTACACTTGCCTGCTTCTCACCTCTGTCTCTGCCTTGCTGTCTCTTTGCTCACCCCCTTCCACTCACACCATCTGTCCCTCTGTTCTTAGAAACTGCCACACTGAGTAGCTTCCTAGGGCCACTAACAATGTTGTTTATTCTACCAGGAGCATTTTCTTGGTACAGCTGTCTCCTTCTTTTCATTTGGGCCTCAGCTCAGATGCCACCTCCTTTGTGATGACCCTCCAATCCATGGCATCAGTACCCTGTCTGTCACCTTCTCAAATCAGCTTATTATAGAGCTTCACACTTCTGAGCAGTGTCTAAAATGTGTTTATTGGAGCAGTGGGTTAACCTGCTGCTAGGGATGCCCACATCCCATTCTGGAGTGTGTTGGATCTAGTTTCATCCATACTTCAGATCCACCTTCCTGCTTTGTGTCCCCTGAGAGGTAAAAGGTGCTGGCTCAAGTACCTGGGTCTCAGCCACCCATGTATAAGACTGGATGCAGTTTTGGGCTCCTGGTTTTGGCCTGGCTCAGCCCTGATTCAGGCATTTGAGAATTGAACCAGTAGATGGAGTGTCTAGTTTGTTGTTTTTTTTTTTTTAATTTTTAATTAGTATTTTAACAGATTCAATGGGCTTCATAGATCCAATTCTAAGAACTATCTCATTGTATTAAAACAGTTAAAACAAGAAACTGTAAGGAACATTCATGCCATAGCTTCCATGTGGACTAGTGAGGGTAGTTTTTCTCTGCGTAATCTTAAATCCCATCTTGTGATGCATCAGTTCAATGCTGAACTGCACGCTTCATCAGAGTTCAGACACAGAGAATTGGGGAGTAGAGCATTGACAGGTTGTTTTTTTTTTTTTTAATGGGCCTAAAAATATACATGGAAATTTTACTCACATTTGTTTTATCATAATTATTATTTGGATATATTTAACTTCAAAGAAAGGAATTATATCACTTTATGTGTCCTAGAGTATAACCTAAAATTGGCGAAAGTGATTTTCAATGCAATTAATATGCAAGTTCAATTAGATTCAATTTTCTAATTGCTTTTGTGTTGGTTGTGGAATATGTTTGAGATTATCTATTGGAGTGGAGATTCCCACATTTGTGGATCATTAAGTTATCAAAAGTTAACTTTGGATCTGACATATGGAAAATTTTGGATTAAATAAGCAAAATTTTTCTTATTATTAAGTTTTCATGAAAACAATGATACTGTGACAAATGAAATGGGACACAATAATCTCAGTACAAGGTCCTGCAGTCTCCCTTATCAGCAGAATAGCTTGTCATGGTTTCAGTTGCTTACAGCAAACATAGTCTGAAAACACTAAATGGGGAAAATTGCAGAAACAAGTAACTCATATACATTAAGTTTCTTACAACTTTGAGTAGTGTGAGAAAGTCTTCAACCATCCAGCTCTATCCTGCCCATGGAGTGAATCATCGCTTTGCCCAGTTTCTCCTTACTGTATACAGTACTTTCCTCTTAGTCACATAGTAGCCCTCTAGGCACTGTGGCACTGTGGTACCTGTGTTCAAGAAATCCTTACATGGTAACCTAATGTTATGTTGCATTACCATTCACCTCATTTTATCTCATGATGTAGACATTATATCATCAATAGAATGATGATATAATGAATGAGTGCAAGTACAAAAAGATTTTAAGGAAGTACTAATTATAATGAAGACAAAGTCATATATTTTAAGGTTTTATAATATAGGTTGTTTAATTCTCAGATGAAACAAAAATTTTAGAATACACATTTCTCATTATCATTCTGACTTTACCTTTCCCTAGAAAATTATGTTGAATATCCCCAAATGTAATTTATTAAATTCTTCATCTATATCTTATTCATTTATTTATTCTGCTATCTCTTAGCAGATATTTTTCATAGCTGACTACAAGTCACAATCTGACCTCTTAGTTTTAGAGGAACAGATTATATGGATTCTATCTTTGGGATCCAGACTAACACACTTAACACACTTTGACAGGTCCATTTAATGAAAACGTTCTGTGATAGATTTTGACCTATGTATAGGTATAGTTATATTTGTTTTATGCTTCCCTTCTAAAGTATCATCTCTTTGAAGACAAGCAATGTGCCATAATCATGTCTGTATAAAGAGTCCCACACAAAATATCCATGGTAGTTGCGATTTAAATTTAATAGTTTAACTTACTTGCTTTACCAAATTTCCATGAAATACTGCATTTTGTTAATAAATCTAACATAAACACACATACCCACATCCCAGATATTCACTTTGGAAAATCTACACTGATTTTAAGACACAATTGTCTCCAATATAGATGATATGCATTTGATGTTAGTGTTATAGTCTATTACTTGAATATAATAGGTATAGAGATTGAAAAATTAACTATTTTTTAGTAAAGAGCTTTTACAAATAATTGTGGAAGTTCAGTGTCAGAACAGGTTTATGCTGGAAAATACCTTTGATATTGAAAATTTTCATACTTTCCATTCTATGTTTAACACAAAACCAATTTCAATTTGAAATGGCATGCAAACGGATTCTGAGTAATAGATTTTATGTATTTCCATAATTAAACAATAGCTAAGATAAAATGTATATTATTAAACAAAACCCTCAAAACCTGCATTAATTATGTTTTAAAATATTATGGCATGATGTGAATGATTTTATGGATGATCTACCATTTTCATAGCTGAATTCATTAGTAATTTCCTTCTTCTAATGACTGTGTAATTAAACCATAATGGAAAAGCAGGTTTATGTATATTCATTGGGAATTCATTACAACAAAACAAATCATTATTAACTGAAATCTTAAAATGTGTTTCAGTTTATATAATGCTTTTTTCATACAACTTATTTTTGAATTTGAATAAATATAGCAAATAAATATTAGCTTCTTATTCTAATAGGCAGCAGAATAGAAATTATTGTTTTGAGCTACATTTACTCATAATGTAAAATATTTTAGTTAATGTAATTAATTTAATAGTTTTAGTATTGTATTTGTTAGAATAAAAGGTCAGAAATAATTATGATACTGCTATTCACAATGCAAATAAATTTTTGTTTAGAGTGAAAAAATATAGTACTTTATGTATGTATGCATGTACAAATTTTATCCTCAGCATTATAACATTTAAATTCAAAATTCCAAGATATTTTATATGACAACCTGAGAATTAGCATTGTTTGAGAGTCACATCAAAATTCTTTTATATTCACAGAGCAGTAATCAGTTTCTATAATATATTATTTTGAAGTTCAACTATTTAATAGAATAAAACAAAATTGCATACCATAATTGGTTTAATTTTATATCCTCATTATACAACTATTTTAATATTGAAAATTGCTATCTTTCCATTTTCATTCAGTTTTCTATGAAAATTTATTTAATAGACATTGAAAAATATATATGTCTCAAAATGATGTATCCATCTATCTTATCCATTGAGATAGCAGAATGTATGTCACAAATTGTCACACCAGTGTTTGAAGCTCCTGGAAATACCAAGGAACTTGGACTGGAACTAAATTCCAAGTTCCTGAATGAGATTCTGAATCTTTCCCATTACTCGTTTTCAAAATCATCTTATTCTTTAGCTGCCCACTTAAGCTTTCATTAAAGAAATATATATTTCATAAGATATTTGTACTGAGATTTTTCCAACATTAAAATCTTTTTCAGAGATAGGTGACTTTCTTTACTCAAGGCCAGGGAGTTGTCTCTGTAACAAAAATCTAAATAAAAACTGAGATGGTTATCTCAATTCCATCGAAGGGAAATAACATTGTTAGGAAGTAGCTGGATAAGTTGCAGAAATAGGCATGTTTTGCCAACTAACAGCCCTCCTTAAATCAGAGCTGCCTGAAGGAGTTGTAGTAATGAGTATCTCTGCTAGTTAGTCTTTTACTGTGTTCGTTTGGTAAGTTTTCTAGCATAATGAATTTACAGTTGAATTTGGCCCTAAGAAGGATATGAGACTCTTTAGAAGTAATGGGTAGACTGAATTAAAATTTTTAATAAAGGAAAATCTTTTTCTTAGGAGCTAAATTAATAAGATCAGTAATAGCCTTAGTAGTTATTCTGAAACAGGATTCACAATATGTTCATCCTAAAATATCCAGCCTAAGACTTTTGAATTTACTGATGCATATAAGTGGTATGTTTTTGTTAACAGCAAGAGTAATAATATAAAGGAATTAAATGTCATAATTGTTATAGAAACAAGTGACTTTACTTTGAAATTGAGACTTTAGGACATGTAGGTATAAAAATAGGTAGACAGAGTGATAGACAGATGTGATACACATGTTAGATACAAGTATACACAGGAGGTAATATTTCATGAGGTAGCTCTCTTCCTAGAGAAAAACATTGAAGTTTATTATAGATAAAGGGAAGAATCAAACAATGCATTTATTGTATTTGGGAAATCTCAATGTAGCCTATGATAGTTGAACTATAGGTTTCATAAACTCAAACATAGCTTAAAGCTACTAGAGTAGAATTGCAACTGAAAATTACTTCAATATAAAACTTAATATGGTTTAGTATTATTCTTTAGGACTTTTTGTTAATTTTATTTTTGTTTACATAAAACAGTCATCCTGTTTAAGTAAGCAGTGTAATAAGTTTGAAAAAAATGTATGCAGTACTGTACCCACTATCCAGATAATGAAAATGTTCATGAGTATAGACAAGGGATATAAACAACAACCAAATCTCAAAATGTCAATTTCACTCATATACATTAATTTTTTGTACTCTGTATATTAGTTACCACAAATCAGGGAAAATATATGATATTTGGATTTTTGAATGGCTTATTTCAATAAGCATAATGGCCTGCCATTGCATCCATTTTGTTGCAAAAGACAGGATTTCATTCACTTTTTATAGCTGAGTAATATACAATTTCTATTTATTAATATTTTGTAATCTTGTGATTATAAAGAAAATTGAAAGTATGTCATTGCAAAAGTTAAAAGAAAAATAAGAAAAGAAAGAGGGAGTGTGGGAGTGAGGGTGGGCAGGTAGGGGGAAATATCATTATGCTCTTGAAACTCTATATATGAAATTTAGTCCCCTTTATAAATAAAAAATTTAAAAAGGAAATTTTCATTATTCTAAATTGCTGCTTTTGTGCCTCTTTGTAGATAATTTCATGCCCATAAGCTGGCATTTGGCAACAGCTAATATATTTCCTATCCTCATGGCATTACCTCATGGAACTCATATAAACGGAATGATATAGCTTGTACCCATTTGTGGGATATTAGAAGAAAACTAATAGGTCACTAAAGTTTTTGAGATTTGAAGAATGTCACAGCACACATTTTTAGAAGCCAATGAACAAATAACATTTGTTTCAGAGAAAACAGATCTAAGGTAAAACTCAATTTGCTTTTTATTGTGAGACAAAAAGGACAAGAGGATTGCTACAGAAAGTTTATTAGGGTTCATGGTAAAGAAGAATAATGTA
The DNA here is from genome assembly GCF_051225735.1 of Oryctolagus cuniculus. NCBI lineage: Eukaryota > Metazoa > Chordata > Mammalia > Lagomorpha > Leporidae > Oryctolagus > Oryctolagus cuniculus. Next base: position 125,150,074 of record NC_142868.1, read on the forward strand.
CTGCTTTTTAGCTCACCTAAATAAAAAGGGGATACAATGGAAATGTAAGGTTCATATATTTTATACAACAGTTCATAGGCTTGATTTGGATATTGCAATAACCTTGAGAAGTGTTATCCATGCAGCATGGATGTTTCTGAAGTACTTCCACTGGGAAGACAGATCATACAGTCAGATAGGGAGCGGATGCAGTAAGATAAATGATCCACTCTTCTCTTTCCTTAGGAAAGAGGTAGACCAAGTTTTAGAGATCCAGAGCAATCACATGTGTTATGTGACCCAGTTTTAACTAAAACAATGTGACAGGAAATAATAGTACCATATTCAGACCCAAAGACTTAAAACCTCCTATACATGGTCACATTTATTTCTTTATGTAGATGACATGGAGGAAGTTTGGGAGTCCTAGATTAAAAACAAAGTAGTCATACAGCAGAACAGAGTCTGGGTATATAAATCACAACTTGGAGAAAATACATCTAACAGAAACTAGTCATATTTAGCTCCTGTACAAGGACAAATATTTTAATTTTGTTAGACCAACTCGAATTCTGCAGTGTGTATGCTACTAAAATCACAACTACATTCATTAAAAGAGTAGTGGCCATTTAATATATAGTAAATAACTGTTTTGCACATTTTATCTGGAAAATCATAGGACAAAATTTTGGGGAAAATTGACATAATCCAATAAAATGACTGGATATATGGTAGGAAGTATGAGACATGTTAGCAGCTTACAATTAATATATAATTCAGTGGGAAATGATGACATGAGTTATGAAGACAGTTAAAGGACTTAGTTGATATAATTAATTGAGAAGAATTTTAATCTAGAATAGTGTTTCTATGAGCCTACAATTATTCAATTCTACTAATGATAAATTTCCAGAAGAGTTGTGATTCTGGGATTTTGAATGAAATATAGGCTATTAAGACATATGAGCTACTCTGGAAGTCTTTTTCTAAGTTCCTAAAATGTAGTAGATATCTATTTGAATACTTCTTTAATGTATTTAATTGTTTTCAGTGTTATGAATTTTGAAGAAATGTAGATAATTTCTGTTCTCTTGGGACTTCTCCCTTCATTTGTTAATCCATTATTTAATTTCTTCAATATTGAGGGCTTGCTAAGTTACACTGCCAGAAGTTGCAGTGGTGATAGAAAAATATTTTGAAATTTAAAGATTTAGTTCTGTCTTAATTTTCAGCAGTATTATAAAATCAACCTTTACTTTTTTAAGTAAATATTTAGGACAGGCTTTTTTTTTTTTTTTTTTTTTTTTTTTTTTTTTTTTTTTTGACAGGAAGAGTTAGACAGTGAGAGAGAGAGAGACAGAGAGAAAGGTCTTCCTTTTTCTGTTTGTTCACCCCCAAATGGCTGCCACAGCCGGCGGGAGCCAGGTGCTTCCTCCTGGTCTCCCATATGGGTGCAGAGCCCAAGCACTTGGGCCATCCTCCACTGCACTCCGGGGCCACAGCAGAGAGCTGGACTGGAAGAGGAGTAACCAGGACTAGAACCCCGGGGTGCCGGCGCTGCAGGCTGAGGATTAGCCAAGTGAGCCGCAGTCCTGGGCAAGGAGAGGCTTTTTTGATGGGATAATTTTGTTTGTCATCATGAGTGTGAACTATTTCTTACAAGTGATGGGGTGGCTTTGACAGCTCTGGGACTAAAACATTACTTGGGGCTGGCGCTGTGGCATAGCATTCCAGGCATCCCATATGGGCACCTGTTCAACTCCCAGCTGCTCCTCTTCCAATCCAGCTGTCTGCTATGGCCTAGGAATGCAGTGGAAGATGGCCCAAGTCCCTGGGCCCCTGCACCCACGTGGGAGACCCAGAGGAAACCCCTGGCTCCTGGCTTCGGATCAGCACAGCATCAGCTGTTGTGGCCAATTGGGGAATGAACCAGCGGATGGAAGACCTCTCTCTCTCTCTCTCTCTCTCTCTCTCTCTCTCTCTCTCTCTCTCTCTCTGCCTCACCTTCTCTCTCTCTCTGTAACTCCGACTTTCAAATAAATCGATAAATCTTAAAAAAAAAAAAAAAAAAGATGATTTGGGGTCGGCACTGTGGGGCAGCGGGTTAATGCCCTTGTCTGAAGCATCCCATGTGGGAGCCAGTTCAAGACCCGGCTGCTCCACTTCCTGTCCAGCTTCTGCTATGGCCTAGGAAAGCAGTAGAAGATGGCCCAAGTACTTGGGCCCCTCCACCTGCATGGGAGACCCAGAAGAAACTCCCGGCTCCCGGCTTCAAATCGGCGCAGCTTCGGCCATTGCAGCCAACTGGGTAAAGAACCAGTGGATGGAAGACCTCTCTCTTTCTGCCTTTCAAATAAATAAATAAACAAATCTTCAAAAAGAAAAAGATGACATGCCTTGTACTCTGGATTTTCAACACAATCAGAGATCTCAGTTTATTTACAAAATTAGCCATGGATTGCAAGAAAATGAAAATTATGGAACATTATAAGAGAGCACTGGGAATCTAGCAGTTAAGACACCCATGTCCCATACTTAGTTTTGGTTCCTGCCTCTGGCTCCTGATTCCAGCTTTCTGTCAAAGCTGACCCTGGGAGGTAGTAGTCACTCAAGTTGTTATGCTGCTGCCACTCATGTGGGAGATTTGGCTTGGCTTTTCAGCTCCCAGATTTGGGCTGATCTAGTTGCATCTATCTCAAACATTTGAGTAGTAAACCAGCACATGAGGGCTATCTTTCTGTCTCCATCTCTCTCTCTCTCTCGCTCGCTCTCTCTCCCCTCTTCCTCTCTCTTAATTTTAAATAAAAAATATTAAAATAAAAAGAAGACTCCAAATGTGTTCCTCAAAGTCAACAAGTATAATAAATTAAAAACTCACTAATACTAGAGGTCCTTCAGTTTGCTTTAGACAACAAAAAAAGTCCCTTAGTTTATCTTTACATTCATATTTAGGATAAAGGATAAATTGTTAATTTATTTAATAAGCATTTATCTTTACTAACCTTTTCCAATTGCAGATTCTGAGAATAACAATAATAATAAGGAATAAAGAACCCTTTTTTCCTTTATAAAAGGAGGTAGAGAGAAGGATTGATAATGACTATATACATTAATAACAAACAAGTAACTTCATAAAGTTAGACGTGCCGTGAAGGAAAATAAATCTAAATAAAGGCAGGATATTCTGTCAAATGAAAGAGAGAAAAGGAAAATTTAGAGATGTGACCAAGGAATATTTTTTCAGAAGGGTGATATTGGAAATAAATCAATTGTGAAAGAGGAAGATCTGTGTTTAAACTTAAGTGAGAATATTAAAGGCAGAGAGATCAACAAGTATAAACAACTGAGACAAGAATGAGCTTGCTGCATCTGAGAAACAAGTCCCTAGTAGGAAGAAGAGTAATCAAACAAGGCTGTTGTCAATTAGTTTGGAGATGTGCCTAGGTGGACTCAATATATATCTTCACATAAGGCATGGATTTTACTCTAAATACAATGAAAATAATGAGAAAGTTCTCAGTTGCATGCAATATGATCACATTTAGGTATTTTAAGAGATAACCTGACTGCTGTTTGGTTAATAGCATAGAGAGTCTAAGTGGTGTACAAATTAGGAGGCTTTTATTGAAGGCCAGTTTCACTCCAGGTGCTCTCATAGAACTTTCTACCACCCTTAAAATCCATGATTATATTTAATTCAGATATGCATTTAAGGGAGAAAAAAAAGCTTTCAGGAATCAGAAAAAAACTATTAGTTTGGAATCTATTTCTGAATGCATGGGGGAACAGTTATATTTAATTTCTTTTTTGTAATATAATATTTATTATCTAATTTCATTTTTATCCATTTTATAATAATGCAGTAAAACATTTATGGGTATCACTGGAGAACAGGAAAGACACTTGTCTCCAACAATTCCTTCAAAACCACTAATTAACAGAGAACAGTTAACTTGACAATGGAGAAATCTGGAGGACAAGAGCAAGGGCTCAAGCTTTGTATCACTTGTGAGGAAGGCATGAGAATTTACAGCCTCCTGATCTAATGAGATGGGAAGTGCCAACATTGTCTGCTAGTGACAACAACGCTGATCTAAATCTGTTAATGAAGAAACCATGAGACAAATCAAGAATGTAGGACATATTGCAAGACAAGAGAAACACACAATGGAAAATATCAATTCCATATAAAAATATTATTTAACCAGTCTAGATCAAATGAGCTAATATATAAAAGGTATATTCATCGTGCATTTTATTGAATACAGGATTGAACATAGATTAACAAATATAAGGGCATTCCAAGTATAGTAGGGAAATTTAAATTTGAACCCATTATTAACAAGCAGTGTTTCAATATGATATTTACTGGAAATAATATTAGTATTTGGTTTATGTGGGAGAACATTCTTATTTTAATGGGGATTAAATATGATGTCTGCAACTCAATTTTCTTTTTCTTTTCTTTCTTTTCTTTTTTTTTTTTTTTTTTTTTTTGACAGGCAGAGTCAGACAGTGAGAAAGAGAGAGAGACAGAGAGAAAAGTCTTCCTTTTTCCGTTGGTTCACCCTCCAAGTGGCTGCCACAACCAGCGCGCTGCGGCCAGTGAGCTGCGCAGATCCGAAGCCAGGAGCCAGATGCTTCCTCCTCCACTGCACTCCCGGGCCACAGCAGAGAGCTAGACTGGAAGAGGAGTAACCGGGACAGAATCCGGGGCCCTGACCAGGACTAGAACCCTGGGTGCTGGTGCCGCAGGCGGAGGATTAGCCTAGTGAGCCTCGGCGCCTGCTGCAACTCAATTTTCAATGGCTGAATTATGTGTATATTTATGTTTGTGTATGCATGTGTGTATGTTAATGCACATAGAAAGAATAGGTGGTAAAAAAAAAAACTTTCATTGGTGAATACATAGAAATGTATATAAATCTTTCCTAATAAATGTATGAGAAAAAAGGTGGAAGAGTAAAAATGGAAATATACAATAAAATCACATGTTCTATAGAATTATGAAAATAATTTGAGTTGTCATAAAATGTAATTGCAGACAGTCATTGATCAAATATGCTTTAATAGTTCCTAAATACCATGCAAGTATGAATGATTTTACTTTTCAAAATTAAACAAAGTACTCTGCCATAACTCTCAAATGATTAATTCTGTGTAGGCTCTTCATTAGCAAATGCACAGGCTAGAGTTCTGCATCTTTAAGATAAATATCATCTAAGGCTTAATTATCTCTAAGCTTTTTGCTTCTGGATTCTTAAATGGGTAATTTTTACAAAAGAAACTATAGCAGCATTGGAAAACATGTATAAATGAGTAAGCAATCTTGTTGTATGTTTGTAGTAATTCCTGATTCCCATAGGTGATTGATTTTAGGCATCCTTAAACTCCAAAAATCCATAGTTCTATCTTCTATAAGATGGCATGGTATTTTACATAATCTATATAAATCCTCTCATAAATTAATCATCTCTAGTTTTGAAATAATATTCAACATGATGTAAATACTATGTCATTGTTATACTCTATTATTCAGTAAATAATAACAAAAATAAGTCAATGGACAGACACACTGTTTTAAAAGAGTATTTGCAGCACTTGGTTGGTCAAATCTGAGGATGCAGAAACTCTGGACACAGAGAGCTGACTTTAGCTCCAACCCTACAAGACAAGTTTTAGAACATAAAAGTATTAACTCTCAACTATTTTTTCCAAGTGAAAATGATGCCCTACCCATTTATTTAGCATTACCTGGACAAAATTATATTTACACATGTAGTTAGTAACTCCTGAATTGTTTGAGATTTATTCTTTAATCATTAGCCATATAATATAAAATTACCGTTGATGCTGTTTGGTTTTTGTGTGTTTCAATTTTAAAAATTTTTTTCTTTTTGAAAGAGACAAAGAGACACAAGGAAGACAGAAAGGCATAGAGACAGAGCTTCCATTCCCTGTCTCACTCTCCAAAAGACCATATCAGCATGGATCAGAGCCAAGAATTCAATCCAGTTCTCCAAGGGTGACAGATACTCAACTACTTAAACTATTACTGCTGTTTGCCATGATCTAAATTAGCGGGAAACTGGATCAGAGCCAGAGCCATAAATCAAATCCAGGTACTCTGATATGGAATGTGGGTGTCTTAACTTCTAGACTAAATGCCTGCCCCTCTTCCTTTTAAATTTTATTCGTATAAAAATATTTAACATGAGACCTACTCTCAACAGATTTAAGTGTACAACATAGTATTTGTGTTATTTGTTGGTAAAATGTAAAGATCTCTAAAAATATTTATTCTACATGACTGAAATTGTATTCTTCTTGATTAGCATATTCAGATCATGGCCAAAACTATTTTATTGTTTGCTTGCTTGAATTTGACTATTTTACATGCCTCATATAAATAGAACCACACCTTTGTCCTTCTGTGACTGACTTAGGTATGATGTCCTTAAGGGTCATCTATTTTGTCCTAAGTTAGAGGATTCCCTTCTGTTTTTGCTGATGACTAACATCTCAGTCTGTTTATATCACTGTTCTTTTTTGTTTTTAAATATTTTATTTATTTATTTGAGAGGTAGAGTTACAAACTGTGAAAGAGAGAGAGAGAGAGAGAGAGAGAGAGAAAGGTCTTCCATCTGCTGGTTCACTCCGCCACAGTGCCGGCCCCTATATCACTGTTCTTAAATCCATTCCTTCACTGATGGATGTTCCCACATAACAGAGTATAAAGTTTCCTTTTTTTAAATCCTTGCAAGTACTTTTTATCTTTTGTCTGTTTGATAATAGCCCTTGCAACTGGAGTGAGGTAATAGGTATGTTGTTTTGATTTCCATTTCCTTTATGATCAATACCCATAAGAATTTTTTCATATACCTGTTAACCATTTGTTTATCTTCTATTTGAAATATACCTATTCAAGTATTTTACCCATTTCTACATCAGAATATTTGATTTTTCTGCTGTTGTTGGCTGATTTTCTTATAAATACTGAACATTAGGCCGGCACCTTGGCTCACTAGGCTAATCCTCTGCCTGCGGCGCCGGCACCCAGGGTTCTAGTCCTGGTCAGGGCGCCGGATTCTGTCCCAGTTGCTCCTCTTCCAATCCAGCTCTCTGCTGTGGCCCAGGAAGGCAGTGGAGGATGGCCCAAGTGCTTGAGCTCTGCACCCGCACAGGAGACCAGGAGGCAGCATCTGGCTCCTGGCTTCGAATCTGCGCAGCTCACTGGCCGCAGCGCGCTGGCTGTGGTGGCCACTTGGAGGGTGAACCAACGGAAAAAGGAAGACCTTTCTCTCTGTCTGTCTCTCTCTCTCACTGTCTGACTCTCTTATCAAAAATAAAAAAAATAAAAAAAAAAGAGTGCATCAAAATGTGAACAAATTAATCTAAAATATAGATCTATTTTGCAGTGGAGGATGGCCCAAGTGCTTGGGCCCTGCACCCGCATGGGAGACCAGGAGAAGCACCTGACTCTTGGCTTTGGTTCAGCATGGTGCGCCAACTGCAGCGCAAAAGCCAGAGCAGCCATTGGGGGGTGAACCAAGGGAAAAGGAAGACCTTTTTCTCTGTCTCTCTCTCTCTCACTATCCACTCTGTCTGTCAATAAATAAATAAATAAATAAATACTGAATGTTAAACCTTTCTCAGGGTATTATTTGTCTGTTTACTCCATTTTTTCTTACATCACAGAAGTCCTCTAGTTTGATATAATACATTTGTTTTTACTTTTGTTTCTTATGCTTTTGAGATCTTTCCCAGAAATTTCTTAACCAGATTATTGTATCAAGTATTTTCCTACGTTTTTGCTAAGAGTTTCCTAGCTTCTAGTATTACACTATAATTTGTTTTCACTTGACTTTTTGTATTTGGTGAGGGATTTTGTTCTTTTCTTGTTCTCTGTGTAAATGTCTGACTTTCCCAGAACCATTTATTGGTGATAACAATCATTTCTCCCAATGTATATTCCTGGTAGCATTTTGGGAAAAAATATTTGTCTATTTACATAAATTTATTTCTAGGATCTCTATAATTTTCCATTGGTCAATGTGTCTATTTTTATGTCAGTACCATGATTATTACTATATTAAATGATTTTTAACAAGAGTAGCAAGAATACGCATTTGCAAAAGGGCTATCTTTTTAATAAAATGTGCTTGTAATATCTAATGTGTATATGCAAAAGAAAGAAAGTGGACCCCTTATTTTGTGCTACAGACAAAACTCAACCACTGATATCTTTTTTCCTACCTTCCAAAATATTTCAAGATGGTAGTGGTAGTGGTATCCTGGAGAATTTTCACCTCACAATTTCCACAATTAAGATAGTAACCTCTGTAGGAATAAACTTGCATATTTAGTCTTAGTTTTGTTCAGTTTTCCCATTTTTTTCAGGTGGAATAAGGCAACTGAGTTAAGTATGGAAGAGAAAATGAAAATATCCCAAAGGGCAAACTGTTCCTTTTTAACTTGTCAACTAAAAATGGTATCATGCTCTTTGAGGGTTGATAGATTGTGTTTAGTCTCTATGTGCAGAAAGCAAGAGTAATAATTGGACACTAATACTTGTTCTCTGAGTGACTTGGAACACAGTTTTCAACTTTATACTTCTAAATTTTCTTATTCATAACACTATAATAAAAGGATAAAAATATAAATAATATAAAATACACACATGTAGCATGTTATCAACTCTCAACAAATGTTAAAGTTTAATCAGAGTGATTGTAAAAAGAAAAGTTAAATGTACAAATTAATGAAATAAAAATTCATGCATGCTGGCCTCCTGGTTTTTGGACAACTCCAATAGGTCTATTTCTTTCCCTTTATGGCTCACATTTATCTCTTGAATAATTTCAAGTAGTTTAAAATAAAGTAGAAGGGCTTGTGCTGTGACATAGCAGGTAAAGCCACCGCCTGCCTTGCCAGCAACCCCTATGGGCGCCAGTTCGAGTCCCAGCTGCTCTACTTCCGATCCAGCTCTCTGCTGTGGCCTGGGAGGGCAGTAGAAGATGGCCCAAGTCCTTGGGCCCCTGCACCCATGTGGGAGACCTGGAAGAAGCTCCTGGCTCCTGGCATCAGATCGGCATGGTTCTGGCCATTGAGACCAACTGGGAAGTAAACCAGAGGATGGAAGACTCCCCTCTCTCTCTTCCTCTCCTTCTCTCTCTGTGTGACTCTGACATTCAAATAAATAAATAAATCTTTAAAAATAAAATAGAATAAAGTAGAAAAATCCCTTGAGATGGATATATTGTCTTCATGTACTTTGGGAGTCCATATCTTTTTTCAGAATCCATTATAAAATAAATTTAAAAGACTAGTCTCTGACCTCTGTTTGTCTAAGTTGTCATTCAGCATATTATCCATTTTCCAAAATAGAGTTATAACTTACAGATAAGTTCTGTAAAATTTGGGTATTTTAGAGATGGAGTTATATGTCTTAATAAACTGTAAGATGAATTGTGAAGACAAAGGCAAGGGGTGTTTCCGACTTTTCATGGTATTCTTAATATGTGTGTTCATCTCTTTGAAAAAGTAAATCAAGCATGAGTTGGCCACCAGTTGTGTGGGTACCCTAAAATGAAAGTTCTAAGAATCCACCAGCTCTTTCTGTGGGTGAACATTGCACTTACAATATTAAATGTTATTTGTAGACTGACCTTTCCGCATTTTAGTCAGTTATTTGCTTTCATGCTATGAGATGTCAAGTAGTGTTAAAGTCCCAGTGTAGCAATCACGACAAAATCCCTGAGGATATACTCTGTATGCCTGTAAATAGCATGTCAAGAGAAGTGTTCTAAAACAGAGAAAAAAGAACTGCAATAGTTTCGTCCAGAATTAATTGAAAATTGTGTTCCAAAAGGTTTTTATGTTTGAAGGAGAAAAACAGAAAATGAATGACAGTGTGTTCAAATGGCTAACTCTTGCTGTAATCATTACACTCCTTAGGCTAATCTGGCCACACAGAATTTGATAGTCATGCCTCTTTGAACTTTATCTTGAAAATACACACAAAGTCTAGAAATTAATTAGTGAATTTCACAGCTTGCCACATGCCATCTATTTTCCACGAAGGTAAACAATGTTGAGTGTCCTCAAGTAGGAACTCTCTATGAAACGCTAGGGAAATGACTAGGCTTCTGTAATCTCATTCTACCTAGAAACAACTTATCAAAAACTAAGTCTCAATCACACAATTGACATGAAATGAATCATAGTCATATTTTATATTTTTAATTGTATTTCATGCACAACTGTGACATGTATTGTGGGTTTTGAAAGACGGTCAGTGAGTAGAAGTGTGTAAAACATGTGAAATACTTTAGAAAATTGGGGTATCACTGTTAGGCCAAGGACCTCCATGTATTCAGATATCTGAATTCTTCACTCCTAGTCCCCAACGGAGAGCAAATAAAGCTGCTACAACAGTTTTTACCTGCCCCCACCAAAGGAAAGCTTAATATCTGAGATCATGTAATCTCCAGAGCCTATCCTTTGAACACATAGTTAAAAATATCACTATATATATTTTCTATATTTCATAATGCCACCATTAAAAATCTGACTCAGATCATATATATATATATGTATGCATATATATATATATATATATGACTTACCCAGTATAGTTGAGGTTGTTTGCAAATAGCATTTAAACACATTATAAACCAGAATCATAATTTAGAGGCCACAGGAGGACGTGCTTACCTATCAGTCAGTTCTGATAAGACAAACTAAGCAAGTAAGCAATTTTTGGAAAATGTCAACATAGCTTCCATCACTTATCAAAGTTAGCTAGTTGGTTAGAAAACCCTGTAGTTCCCTCACAAAATGCAATCGTACTGCTTTCCTTTCTAGAGTCAGATATTCTAACACTGAACATAGACTTCAATAGTGACAAAACAAGTGAGCTTCATCCCATGATGGATGGTTCTCTGTTATTGCTTCAAAAACAGAAAAGGTGAGTCACAAAGAGAGTGACAGAGGGAGAGGCTTGGGAAGCCAAAATGTCCAGTGGAAGTCTGGATGGGCCCAGGCATTTTGACTATTTTGGTGGCCTAATAAAAGGAGAAACCAAATTGCTCTTTAAAAACATAGAATATCTATATACATTGAGATATGCTACATATGAGTTTATCATTAACATATTAGTTGCCTAAAAGCAGTGTTTAAAGTGACTTTTTAAGATATATAATAAATAGCACTTGCATTTGAGGACGTTATATTGAATTTAACTTAAAGTGTCTAGTAACTCAAAGCATAACAGATTCTCTTAAATTAAAAGACCTAGGGATTAATTTATTTTAATTTTTGATTGATCTTGTCTGGGTTCTTATTTCATTGTCTTCATACAAAAATAATAATCATTTCACTATCTGACATACAAAAATAATCATTGAATAAATGAGTAAGATACAAAGGGAGTGACTGTGCATGAAACTACCACAATGTTTCTGAAGAAACATCAATCAACGTGGTATAAAAAGATCTTGGAAATAATCATGAAAGCTGAGATACATTGGATCTTAACAAGTAGCTAAATGGAGGTAAACAGATTTATTCATTATCCATACTTGAGAGAGTACAGGAAATTTGGTAAACAGTGATAAAATAATGCCTATTGAAGTAAAAAATATTTGGAGAAATAAGGAGAAAATACAGATTTTTAAAAGTTTAGGTGGAACAAGAACATTGATCTTTAGATCAGAGCATACCATTCATTCTTTAGAAAATTAGGCGCCCTGAAAATTTAAAATGAGATAGAGCCACAATTGGGATGCCTAGAGTAGATACTGTGTTGACTGGCTCGCAGATTCTTCTCAACTTCTTAATGTGAGCTAGATTCTTTTGGCTGGGATACACCAGCCAAAAGATGAGTATCTGGATTATCATTTTTAAAGTTGACATCAATTTGGTCTGAGAGGCTTCAGAAATTCCTTCATTTCTCAATTAAATCAAGGGTGTCAGGCTGCTAATTCTGGAACCAGGAGAAGATCAAGCTGAAGTGAGGACAGTTAATTGTTATTGACTGGTGTGTAGCAGCACTAGTGAATTCCAGAGGCTCTGGCCATTAGTGAGGTATGAAATGGTCCAGTGACAACTTCAACTGGATTTAGATAAAAAGGAATAAAAATTCAGATGAAGGCAATGAGATTTAGGATACTTAAGAGAACTAAAGCTCTTTCGTTGATTACATTTAATTACCCCTGGAGAAATGAGATTGATGAATTAATATAAACTGGAAACCTAATGCAACATAGAAAAATATCCAGATACTTCACAATTTGAGTCACTGCTTGGTACTGGGATGTTGGAATGTTACCTAACTGTGCTGTTTTACGTGCTGCTCACTAGCTTTGTGTGGCTATTGAGCACATAAATTGTTGTTGCTCTGAAGAACTAATTTTTAAATTGCATAATGAATTAATTAATTTAGATTAAAATAAGCTAATGGCTAGTGGTTACAGCTTTGGAAAGGACAAGTAGGAATGCTTTCTTCACAAGAAGCGGCAAATTTTCCAAACTTTCCAATCTGACTATCAATGAAGATGCACTATGAAATACTGCAGTAGGTTGAGCCTTATGGCACAGCATGTTAAGCTACTGATTACAACACCTGCATATCCAAATTCCTGGTTCAAGTTCCAGTTATCTCACTTCCAATCCAGCTTCCTGCTAATGCACCACAGAGATAGCAGATAATGGCACAAGTGGTTGGTTTCCTGCCATGCGTGGCCAGACATGGATGGAATTGTAGGCTTTTGGGTATCCCCTGGCCCAGATTTAACTGTGGTGGGCACTTTGGGGAGTGAGCCAGTTAATGGAAGATTTCACCCTTTCTGGTCTCCTTCACTGCCTCTGTCTCCCCAACCCAAACCGCCGTAACTCTCAAGTAGAAGAAAATCTTAAAAAAAAAAAAAAAAAAAAAAAAAAAAAAAAAAAAAAAAAAAAAGAACATTATAGAAAGAAATACTGCAAGGAAAATACTAAACATTTACATCCTAGAATCCTACTGGATTATTTCTTTAAAAAAGAAATTTATTACTGCTATTCACAATCAATTTTGCACTTTGTTTTCAGGCTGGGAGCCAAACCACAGAGTCATCTGAGACATTGCTACTTGTACTTGTAGAGCAAAAGGAAGCTTGTAAAACCACATGTCCCATTAGTTCTTATGAATTCTGATCATTATTGTCATACATAATTTCTGTATATATATTTCATATATCTTTTATACTTTATATCTACATAATATGCATAGTATTGATACTTTTATGTGTGTACATGAACATATATGCATACATGTGTATAAAAGTACTTATATATGTTTTTGCCCTAACTGATGACATGATCACTCTTGAGTTCCTCAGAGCAAGGATGTACGTGTTATACAGAGAGCCATGGAATATAAGTGAACAGTGATATATTCCATCAATGACCTAAAATTGCATAGAGAGGTATGCATTGAATTAATGAGTAAATATTTGCTAAGCACCATGTGCATGTCCAGATTTGAATTTGATGACTTAAATCCATCCACAGTCAACACAGATATAACAAAATATGGCATGGTATGGTCTTTTCCAGTTCTGCCCTTCCACACTTCCTTACATGATTTATTCTTTTTGCTTATCAGTGTAAATATGATATCCTCAGAGACAGTTCCAGAATACACTTATTTAAATTAGTGAGTCTTGACATTTGTGAATAAGTGATCAACAAAATAGCATATAATCATGGGCCACATAACACGCGATAGCATTTCCATCAGTGAGGTACTAGATACACAACAACGTGCCCTGAGAGATTTTATCTCCTAGTGACATTCTAGCCCTCTGCATTTATGTAAGTGCACTCCATGAGATTCATTCAACAATGAAATTGCCTAATGACACATTTCTCAATGTGTCCCCATCATTACGTGGAGCATAAATGTGGTTGCTGAATTTATTTTTTGCTTGGAATGCAACAAGAAAGGATAAGACTCATCAGTTTCAGACAGGCTTTTATTTTAAGGAGCACCGAGGCCTTTGGACATATATTTTTGAAGCCAAATTTAAGGATAAATTCATGTCTAATTCCTTGTGATTTAATGTCCAGCTAGAAGGTTGAATGGCTGAATGAATAATAGCATAAATAATAAATCTAAGCAATGTAATCTAAGAAGTGTTTTTCATCAATACTAGAAATTTTTAAATAAATAAGACATTCAGAAAATTATAAATTATTAAAAATATTCATTTAAATAAGTGATAACAAAAGGTAGCATTCTAAAAATTCATTTAGTAATATATTCTAAAATTATACTCTTTTTTATTTTTAAAAAATTATTTATTTATTTGAAAGGTAGATTTACATAGAGAGGGAGCTCTCCCATCTACTGGTCCACTCCCCAAATGGCTGCAACAGCCAGGACTGGACCAGGCCAAAGCCAGGAGTCAGGAGCTTCTTCTAGGTCTTCCATGTAGTACAGACCCAAACCCTGAGGCCATATTCTGCTGCTTTCCCAGGTGCATTAGCAGGGAGCTGGATCAGAAGTGGAGACCCAGGCCTTGAACCAGCACCCATATGGGATGCCTGCGTGGCAAATGGCAGCTTAACCTACTGTGCCACAGCACTGGCTCCTATGCCCTCTTTACAGAAAAATAAAAACATTGCTTAAATTTTCAACCCATTCATGGAAATGAAAACACTCCTGAGCATTTCCAACTTAGATAATGGAAACTCCAAACATATTCAACAAATCTGCCTCAAGACAGATTATCATCCACTGGATCCACAATTTTTTTTTTTGCAGTATATACTTTTTCTATTCATTTGATATTTGGAATAATGAAAACTTTTCTATCTGTTCTGTGCAAGCAGTGTGAATTAATCAAGTAAATTATATTTCAGCTAGGTAACTGGGTGATTGTCCTTCTTGACAAATATTTGGACCTATGATAAATCCTATAATAATATATACTGATAGCTACTTCACATTTCTGGTTAATAGTCCCACAACCCACCATATTCTATCTTCTCATTGACTTCCCAGGACCTGAGACCTACCTCCCTTCTGTATAAAATATATCTAAGTCTGATCACCTTGCCTCTGAGCTTTTATCTATTGAGTATTTTTGAACTATTCCTGATTAATGCTCCTTTTTTTACCGCTTTCTATAAGTTGTACTATATTTATATCCATCAGAACCACATTTCATTGTAACAGCAAAAAAAGAGGAAAACTTTTAAGAATTCTCAAGCATGAAACAGATAAAAGAAGTATTTTTTGTGTGTGTACATACATTTCATGAGTTCACACATCTTTTTCTTTTTTTGGACAGGCAGAGTGGACAGTGAGAGAGAGAGACAGAGAGAAAGGTCTTCCTTTGCCGTTGGCTCACCCTCCTATGGCCGCTGCGGCCGGCGCACTGCGGCTGGTGCACCGTGCTGATCTGAGGGCAGGAGCCAGGTGCTCCTCCTGGTCTCCCATGGGGTGCAGGGCCCAAGCACCTGGGCCATCCTCCACTGCTCTCCCTGGCCACAGCAGAGAGCTGGCTTGGAAGAGGGGCAACCGGGACAGAATCTGGTGCCCCGACCGGGACTAGAACCCGGTGTGCCGGCGCCGCAAGGCGGAGGATTAGCCTAGTGAGCCGCAGCACCGGCCTCACACATCTTAATTAGTAAAAATGATGGGTAAATACAAGTACATTATTTCAATAAAAATAGACATTTGATTGTGGAGGTATTTGAATGAAAATTGTAATTAAAGTAAAAAATAGAGTTCAGTGGATAAAAACCATGAAGTATGAACTAGGAGTTTGAAGTGATTTTAATACATTTATTATAATAGTTATTTGATTAGATACTCATATAGAAATGTCATTGATTTATATAAAAGATAACAATATCCACACCAACTGTTCTCAAGTTCTAGAAGTAGATTATAAATGAAAAAAGAAATGAATAATGGTTGAAAATATTACAATGATAGAAATTTATACAGTGAGTTAAAGAATATAAATGAGAATTTTTTTCTATGGAATTGATATCTAAATTGACACCCTGATTATGGAAATTCACCAGCTCTGCTGAGAACTTTGTTGACAAGGATATATATTTGGGCCTTGGAACAAGTGGAAAGAAAGAGCAGCCATCAAGAAGCAGGAAGCATGCCCCTAGAGCAGAGCTGTGCTGCAAGGAAGTCAATGAGCCTGACTCTGGATGAAGTAAGGGAAGGGGCAGATGCCAAACTGTTGTAAGAAATGTAGGGATGAACAGGGCCACTCATGAGTTTTAACCACAGAACGCACATGATCTGATCTGGCTTACCTGTATTCCGATTATATTGAGTAGAGTGGACTGGATGATGTAAGAACGTGTGATTGGGAACGTAAAGTTTAGAATCAACTCTATCGCAATTGTGAGATAGTAAGTCATTGCTCCTCTGGAAGTCTCAGTCTTCTCACATACAAAACGAAGTACTTGACAATAGACTTGTATTAGCTTTCTGACACTGCTCTAACAAACCATCATTTTGTAACTGAAAAGAAACATTTACACAAATACGAATGTACTCGTGTGCATATCAGAGGTCAGAAGTCTGACATGAATGAGATCAGATGAAATCAAGGTCCCCCAGAACTAAGTTCATATTGGAGGCTTCAAGAGAGGATCTATTTCTTTGTGCTTCCAGGATGTTGTCAGGATTGAATCCCTTGTGATTGTAGAACCCAGATCCTGTTTCCTGGATGCCTGTCACTTGAAGACCATTCTCAGCATTTTAGATACCACCTGCATCCACTGGCTATACCCACTCCCTCCATCTTCAAAAAACAGATACAGTAGGTAAGGTACATCTCATGATTCAAATTTCCCCTGACTCTTCATTTACTGCTACATTCTCTGAGTCAGTCTTCTGGTTTCCTCTTTTACTTTTAAGGGCAGGTACTTTTACTTTGGACCAAGATAGATAATACAGAATAATCTTTCTCTTAAGTGGTCAATTGCTTAACATCCTGAAATCCCTAATTGTTTCTGTGATATGATGTAGCATACTCAAAAGTTTTGAGAATTAAGCCTTGGAAACCAGGGGTGAGAGATGGGGTAAGCATCACTTATAACACAATTTTTAAAATGACTTTTTCCTCCTGTAAAGCAATTCTTTTGTAACTACAGGAAATTGATGTTCATTTGTCAACAAAAAATTGACATTGTATTAGACACTGCTTTAAACGTTTTTCAAAAATATTACCCATATCTAGTTGTATAATTAGACAAAAATTAGTGAAGTATGAGCAAAATTATTTAATGGAAGCATCCATTTGGCCTTAGTATAATTAGTTCATACATTTTATATGTTAAGAAAAGGATTAGCATAAGTTATCTGAGGAAATGGTATCGTAATTCAAAAAAGTAGAAAAACAGAGAGGTAAAAAGAGAAAGGCAGTGTTGGCCAATTTATTTTTCAGCAACTATGAAATTGGCTATTTCAAAGTTACTGCTGTGAGATGTCCATGTTGGCCTTTAAAATATTGAGCTTATTTAGAGTTTGTCAGTGTTTTGAATATTTCATAAAACATTTTTAATTATGAGTCATCAGCAACTGGCCAGCAGATTAGTTATTTCTTTAATATCTCCTCTATTCATTTCCGTGTATACATTTGTCTTTCTTAAACATTTTATTAAATACCTATTTTGGTGTATCCATAACAATTTAACTATGACAAAAATATTTTTAAAATGAAATTAAAATAAAATAAGTTTCTCATGTGGGCCTATTCAACTCCCTTTTTCCATAAAAGCAATCTGTGTAATGCCTTTGATCAACAGCCATGCCCTCATCTGAAAAAGCAGTATAAATGCTAATGCAGTGTGGTCTAATTTTTGTTCCATCCACTGTATGAACATTGCATAATCAAAATATGGTGTTCTTCCAGAACTAACTCATTAGTTGCTATTTGTTTTTCTCATGACCTTTCAGAAAGTAAATAATATCATAAAGCCCAAACAATCCTGTTATGTACATCCTAAAAAGAAAGAGGAAAATCGCAGTGCATTTGTGTGGTATCTGGAATTAGAGTTCTTGATCCCAGCACAGACCACATATCCTGCCCTTTACATTGAACCGCACCGTGGATCATGTAGTTATTTTTATTGTTGCTTGTTCTCTGGTTTAGGTGACAACTTAACATTCCCCAGTACTTTGAGCAATAGATGGCACACATGATTAGTCACAAACAGTGAAGGAAGCCCTTGTACTTTCTTATTGTTACAGGAAAATCACGTGTGCATATGTAATAGCAATGAATGAGTGAGTGAATGAATGAATACAGCCAGAAGGCCTGGCTGAAAGTGAGTAGAAAATCAAATGGGAAGCCTATTTCCTTCACCAGGAACAGGGATTAAGTGCTCCACTAGACAGGACTGAGGGTAGGATATTTGCTGTATCCATCACTGATGGCAGTTTTCATTTTCTCTGTAACTTGATCGCAAACATATCAGAAAACCCAAACAATATTTCCCATCCTTAGAGATTACTTATCATAATAGTTCTTAGGTTCATAGTTTCCATTTTAATAGTAATCACAGCATACTTGTTATTTGCCTTATTTTAACATCACCAGTCAGTACATAAATCATTCTCACCTCCCCAAAACGCATTTTTAACTTTTGAAACATGTTTTAATATTATGTTTTTTTTTTTTTTTACATTACTAGTAAAACACTGGTAAGAAAACACACACACACACACACACACACTTCCTTGGTTTTTTATCAGGGCAAAGAGTTCAAAGAAACTGTGATGATTTTAGGGGTGATTCATCTAATCTTCAGTCACAGGCTTGTATCTAAAAGCTTTTCAGTCTTAGAAAGCCCAAAATCAATATTTCTCACATTTACCTGCTATGTGTGCCTGCAGCAAGATGTATTTTAGATCTGCACTGATCTCTGATTCCTACATTCCAGTAACTTTTCAATGGTTTCCCCACCTGACTTCTTACCCCACTACGAATTGACTGCTACCATGTACCACTGTGAACTCCCTGTAAGACATGATGGGGTTTTTAAGAAGTTCAAGGGAAATGAGTATTACAGAAAAAAAGCTATGCATGAATTTAAATTTTATTTTTCTTTTAATTTATTACCCTCATATTTGATCAGACCTCTCCCTTTACATCCACAGCAGCTCCGATGCCTCTAATACAGGCTATAATCCTTATCTAGACAATGAAACGCTCCTGAAATTTTAGACTATTTTGAGTTTGGTATTTTTTTTCTATAACAGAATGCATGCATCTCCACTCATTCTTAGCTTTGGAATAAACAGCTACCAGACAGAATTATGCACCAATTAAATATTCCCACCCTTTACTTGGGTGCTTTAAACACAACCATTTTATCTTAATCATATAGCTCTTTCTAGTATTTATTTCAGTAAATAGTTGACTTACATTTCTGTTTCCCCCTTGTATTTTAAGCCCCACATAGATAATTATCATCAACTCACATTTAACAGGCACCAAATACTGTTTTAAAAATATACATATTATTTATTTGAAAGGAAGAGTAGCAAAAAGAAAGGGAAATACATAGAGAAAAAAAGGCTTTTCATCTGCTGTTTCATTCCCCAGATGTCTGCAATGGCAATGACTGGGCTAGATGAAGTCAGGAGAACAGAACTCCATCCTGTTCTCCCATGTAGGTGGCAGGGACGCATGCACTTGGACCATATTCTGCTGCTTTCCTGCCACATTACCTGATAGTGCAATCAGAAGCAGAGTAGCATGGCTGGCATCATGGCTCAGCTGGCAAAGTGCCACCTGCCACACCTTCATCCCATCATCCCATGTGGGAGCCAGTTTGAGTCCTGGCTGCTCCACTTCACTTCCAGCTCCCTGCTAATAGCCTGGGGAAATCAGCAGAGATGGCTCAAGTTACTTGGGCCCCTGCCACCAACATGAGAGACCCAGATGAAGCTCCTGGCTCCTAGCTTGGGCCTGGCCCAGCCCTGGCTATTGTGGACATCTGAGGAGTGAACCAGTGATAGAACATTCTCTCTCTCTCTCTCTGACTTTCAAATAAAATAATATTTTTTTTAAAAAAAGCAGAGCAGCCAAGACTCAACTGTTGCTCTGAAATGGGATGTCAGCATCATAAGCAGCAACTTAACTGCCATACCACAATGCAGACCCCAATGCATCAGATCCCTGATGCTGGGTGAAACGTTGAC
This sequence comes from Oryctolagus cuniculus, assembly GCF_051225735.1. Classification (NCBI taxonomy): domain Eukaryota; kingdom Metazoa; phylum Chordata; class Mammalia; order Lagomorpha; family Leporidae; genus Oryctolagus; species Oryctolagus cuniculus. The sequence continues at coordinate 125,170,277 of NC_142868.1, forward strand.
CCCTCAGACAAAACAACACATGAAACAATATGAAGGTTTATGATGTGTATTCATTTGGCAGATACAGAGAAAAATGAACAGTGAAATGTGTCTCCAAATTTTAAAAAATGCCTTAAAGAATAAGTTCTACATGACCAGGGACATTTTACCCATTGATACATCCCCAGCAATTTCAAGAATCTTTTGCCCATAGTATATGCTGAATAATAGCCATAGAGGCGATGTAAGATTATATCTCTGTTTAGGAAGTCTTCTCTGATAAAGGCAAATTAATCTTGTTCAGAATATGAAATATCTAAAATGGTAGCAAGGTTACTGCTCTGAAGGATAAATTTCAAATTTTAATGATGGACACTGAATGAAGTAAGTTTCAAAGCTGAAGTACTGGAGTCAAAGACAATTTTCGGTTAGACATTGCACCAGAATGTAAAGTTTGCAGAGAAGGAATAACATTAGTAACTGTCATTTGGATTTCTTGGTGAAGATTCTTGAAACTTTGAGTATCTGACTTGTTTATAGGATGAACTTTAGAAAGATGAGGATGTTCAGTACTGTTCCTTCAGCAATTTCCAGGATTTGGAGAGAGAAAAATATACAGGTAGAGATATGAGTAGAAATGACAATGATGCAATTGACTACTAGAAATTCCCACAAACAGATCTTCATAAAAAGTTGGTATATGTGCTTTTATGTGTGTGAATTATATTTGTTGAGTACAATGGAAAATTAAGTTTGTAATTGTTTAAAATAACAAAATATATTTAGCTTCTTCAAAACCAAGTGCTTGATATGGATAGATCAAAAGTTTGTTAATTGAGTCTTATAGGAAGACTTGGATGTGTGTTACTTTTCACTGGGTCTTTGGGTTGTCCTCAGTTTATCTGCCATTTTGTTCTTCAGATATTGGATTAATGTTAGACCTTAGTAATTCAATTAACAGAGGAATAGGTTATAAAGAAATTGTGTTCATCTCTACTTTAGAGTAAGAAAAAATTCTGAAAATAATTTTTTTTTGACAGGCAGAGTGGACAGTGAGAGAGAGAGACAGAGAGAAAGGTCTTCCTTTTTTCCGTTGGTTCACCCTCCAATGGCCGCCGCACTCCCTGGCCACAGCAGAGAGCTGGCCTGGAAGAGGGGCAACCGGAACAGAATCCGGCGCCCCAACCGGGACTAGCCAAGTGAGCTGCGGTGCTGGCGCTGAAAATGTTGTTGTAGCAGATTTATTCAGAAAGAAAGAAAGAAAGAAAGAAAGAAAGAAAGAAAGAAAGAAAGAAAGAAAGAAAGAAAGAGAGAGAGAAAGAAAGAGGAGGGAAGGAGTGGGGAGGGAAAGGGAGGGGAGGGGGAAGAAAAAAGAGAGAAAAAGAAGGCAAGAAAGAAAGACAAAGAAAGGGGGTTACATCTTGTACCCATGGCTAATAGAATGGGTAGCTGATATGTAGAACTAGTTAACCAGGAGCTGATAATTATACTCACCGTGCCTCTGAAACTTAGCAAAATAAAATGGTGATTCTATGTCAAAGAACACCTGGGCAACCAACAGGAGTGATGTATTATTTAGGTATGGGGGTTTTTTGTATGGCACTTTTTAAAGATATTTATTTGAAAGGTGCAGTTACAGAGGGAGAGGCAGAGACAGAGAGAAAGGGGACTTTCATCTGTTGGTCCACTCCCCAAATGGCCGAGATAGCTGGAGCTGGGCCAGTCTAAAGCCAGGAGCAGGAGCTTCTTCCAGGTCTCCCACATGGACGCAGGGGCCATCTTCCTCTGCTTTCCGAGGCACATAAGCAGGGAAATGGATCAGAAGTGGAGCAGGTGTTGAACTGGAGCCCATATGGGATGCTGGTGCTGCAGGCAGCAGCTTAACTAGCTGTAACACAGAGCCAGCCCCTACTTGCAGGTTTTTATTAATTAATATTCACATTGCTGATGTTTACTGCTAATACATAGAACATGAAATTTCCAATAGCACAAGTTAGTGTCAGATTTCAGCAGTTCACCACTTGTTTACTAATCAATATAATGGCATACTAATTGACAATTACATGTTTTGATATAATTATATTTCCAGATTACCATCTGCATGTCACTTTAAACATTACATTATCAAATAAACTAATTGAATATTTCATCAAGAGGATATATTTATTGCAGGTAATTTGTCAAAAACAACAACTAAATTATAAGCATGTTTGCTAAAATGTCATGAATGTGCTCCTGAAAAAATCTTCTGTTCTGAAAACTCAAATATTCAAAATGTTAGAGCATCTGAGGATAATATGTCAGGAAGCAGAATAGTGAAAATCTTGGAAAACATGTAACTGTTGTGGTAGCTACCATAATACTATTTTTTGCCTCTTTTATTTATATAAAGGTAACATATTTCATGTATTTCAAATAATTTAAGCTCATCATATACTTCCCAGCTTCTGTACTTCCTCCTTCGTTTTGTTCCTTTTTATTTTTTCAAAGAATTATTTATTTTACTGCAAAGTCATCATTACAGACACATACACACAAATACACACATACAGAAACAGAAAGAGAGATCTTCAATCAGCTAGTTCACTCCCCAGATGGCCACAACAGTTGGGCCTGGACCAGGCCAAAGCCAGGAGCCAGAATTTTTAATTTTTGCAATAAACATACTGGGTCTCCCTTGTGGGTGGCAGGGGCCCAAGTACTTGGACCATCTTCCACTGCTATCCCAGGCCATTAACAGGAATCTGGAATGGACATGTTTTCCTTAACTGGCCATCTTGGATCTTTTTTATCTTTAGCAGTTGGAAATACTGGAGAATGCATTTTTGAATGGCATCTACTTAGTTGCAAACTCATTTATCACACACACATTTCTAAATGTGATTCTAACGTAACTATCATAGCACCATAACACTTGTTCTAAGATTTCTGTAGAGGTAGAATTATTTCATTGTTCCTAGCCAATTATCTTGATTGAAGGAACAAGGTGCAGTGTTCTCCACACCATAGTTACAAATAGCAGATGTTTATTTAGGTATTCATTAATTTATTTTATCTTTTAAATTGACATAGAAACATTCTTCATATTTATGGGGTACTATGTTGTGGGGAGCAACTCAGACTAGACTAAGTTACTGGAATTAAGACTTATTCTATGCATCTGCTCTCCCACAATATGGCGCTGAGAAGGGAGAAACAGCTTCTACACAGCTGCCTCCAGTTCAACCAATAAACTGTAGGACCTGCTCCTGATTGGAGGAGAGCAGCATACTCGGCGTGTGGGTAGCAGAGTTGGGATTGGTGGAAGAGGACTATAAAGGAGAGAGACAACACGCATGAGGAACATCTAAGGGGAACATCTATCTGAAGGAACACCTGTGCAGCTCCTGAGAGAGCCGGCCGGCGGTGTGCCGCTCCCCCGCGGAAGTGGGGAAAGTGGCTAGGGGGAACCGCCCTTCCACGGAGGTGGAAGGGTTGGTAGCCAACCCGGGAAGAACCAGCAGCAAACCAGGGGAGGGCCGAGCAGACGAAAGAACAGCGCAGGGTCTTGTGTCGCTCCTCCACGAAGAGGGGGAGCGACACTATGTGATGTTTCAAAATGCATATAAATAGCATAATGTTCCAATCAGACTTGATCATATAATATAATCATTCACAGTTTCTTCATGTGGAAAACAAACTAGTTTCCCACTAGCTTTTTCTGAAGTATATAGTACATATTTATATCTATAGTCACTATTATACAATAGAACAGAACTTACCTCTTCTAACTATAACTTAGTAACATATATAATATAGAATTCTATTCATCCACAAAACAGTAAAACCCTGTTATTTACAACAAAATTGACAGAACTGGAGCTCACTAGTTTAAGTCAGAGAAAACAGGCAATGAAAGGAAAATACCATGTGATGTTACTCATATGTGGAAGCTAAAATGTTAGATTGGCAGCAAAATAGTGCTCATCAGTGGCAGAGGAGAGAAAGTAGGTGGGAAGAACAGGAAAAGTTGATCAATGAGTACTAAGTCTGGGAGGAGATGTACAATTTGGAACATGCTCAAGCTGACTGGCCCCAAATGGTAGAGTTAGAAATGTGCCAGGGGATTCCAATTCAATCCCATCAAGGTGGCATATACCAATGCCATCTCACTAGTCTAAGTGATCAATTTCAGTTCACAATTGATCATACTGATAGGGCTAAGAGTCAAAGGGATCACATAAACAACACTAGTGTCTACTAATACTAACTGATAGAATTAAGAAGGAGAGAATGATCCAACATGGGAAGCGAGATACACAGCAGACTCATAGAAGGGCAGATGTCCGAAACAGCACTCTGGCCTCAGAATGAACCCTTAAGGCATGGAAAGCCAAGACACCCTGGGGGAAAAAAAAAAAAAAAAACACCTAAATAAAGATCTCTGCGAGTGAGATCCCAGTAGAAAGAATGGGCCATCAAAGAAGGAGGTACCTTTCTCTGAAGGGAGGAGTGAACCTCAACTTTGACTATGACTTTGTCTAAATAAGATCGGAGTCAGCAAACTCAAAAGGCTTCCATAGCCTTGGCAACTCATGACAAGAGCCTAGGGAGATTATGGACGCCATAAACAAGAGTGTTAATTTGTTAAGTCAACAACAGGAGTCATTGTGCACTTACTCCTCATGTAGGATCTCTGTCCTTAATGTGTTGTTCAATATGAATTAATGCTATAACTAGTACTCAAACAGTATTTTACACTTTATGTTCTGTGTGGGTGCAAACTGTTGAAATCTTTACTTAATATATACTAAATTGATCTTCTGTATATAAAGAGAATTGAAAATGAATCTTAATGTGAATGGAATGGGAGAGGGAGCGGGAGTTGGGAGGGTTGCGGGGGGAGGGATGTTATAGCTGGGGCTAAACCATTGTAATCCATAAGCTGTACTTTGGAAATTTATATTTGCTAAACAAAAGTTAAAAAAATAATGTGAAAAGACATTTCCATTAACACATAATAGAAAAATAATTATTGGTGGTAATTAGAGAATATCTGTTCTGAAATGGTTGTATTGGAGCAGAATGGTGTCATTGAGTCTTTTGGAATCAATATCCATAAATCAAACAGAAGCACTATTTTCAGAGATAGGACCAAACACATTCCATATTGATATATTCATTTTTCTAATTTTAAACTTCATTATTGAAGTCACCATAGAGTGATCCATTTGAAAGTAATGTCACACATGCATTGTTTAACTATGGGGCTATGTTCTGGAACATTGGTCCCTTAGGTGGATTCTTCACGCAACTAAATTTACTAAATTTACTAAAACTGAGATTGCTACAATGTCACTAGGCAATACAGTCTTTTGGGACCATCACTGTGATATATGCATTCTATCACTGCTTGAAACATCATTATGAAGTACATGACTATACAGTTTCATTAAAGAATGAATTTATGAGTTGAAAATACTTTCATTCTGAACATCTGATTAATTTATATAATAATAAGGTTTTCATTTCCATTATCTACAATCTTTTTTTTTTTCATTATACCTGAGTGTGTATGTGTTTATGGGGGACTTCGAAAAGTTTGCATATAAGCGAAATTAAAATACAATTTTTTTTCCTGTTCTGTGGTAACTAACAGGGTAGAGAATATAATGCATATGAGTAAAATTGACATTTTGAGATTTGGTTATTATTTAAAGCCCTTGTCTCTATTATTGAGAAACAGTGTTTTTTTTTTCTTCTTACTGTATGTTGAATTCTTTACTAAGTGGAGGGTTAAGCTTATGATTACAAAAAAAGTATGTCTTTGTAAAAGTGAAAGAAAGAATAAGATAGGAAGGGGTAGGAAGGGTGAGAGCATGCGCAGGAGGGAGAATAGAGTAGGCAGTATCACTATGTTCCTAAATCTGTACATATGAAGTACATGAAATTTGTTCACCTTACATAAATGAAAAATATTTAAAGAAACAAATTTACTTGTTAAAAATATTTTTGAAATCTATGCATAGTTTTTTTCATTATACGCACTTCTACGAACTGTTTGAAATCCCTTTGATAGTTGATTATTATAGAATGAATTTACTTATTTACAATTCAGTTTTCTATATTTGTGAATGATTCATAGGTATCTTATTACTGTCTGTAATTTCATAAGGATATGAAGACTATACACAAATTCTAAATTACTCTAGATTTTCATTTTTAAATGTTATTTATGAATACAAACGTCATGCATTTCATATATAACAAATTATGGAGCATAGTGATTCTTCCCATCCTACCTCCCTCCTGGCTGCATTCCCACCCTTCTTCCTCTCTCTTCTCCTATTCCCACTCCTATTTTTTACAAAGATATCTTTTAAATTAACTTTATGCTCATAATATTAACCCTACACCAAGTAGAGTGTTCACTGAATAGTATGAAGAAAAAAAAAAAGAGAACAAAACCATCGTTCCTCAAAAGTCAGGACAAGGGCTATTCAAAATTATCACATCTCAAGGTTTCAGTTTTACTCCTATAGATTACGTTTTAGGTACTCTATTAGTTACCATAGATCAGAGAGACAATATAGTATTTGTCTTTTTGAGACTGGCTTATTTCACTAAGTATAATGGTTTCCAGTTGTATCCATTTTGTATGCTATTCATTTTTTAAAATTTTTATTATTCCACTTGAAATGCAGAAAGAACAATCTACTTGTTTATTCCCCAAATATACACCACAGGCAGAGCTCAAATAGGCCAAATCCAGGAGCCTGGAACTCCATCGGGGTCTTCCACATGAGTGGCAGGTACCCAAGTACTTGACGCATAATCTGCTATCTCCCAGTGTGTGCCCAAGGAAGAAATTGTATCAGAAGCTGAATAGCTGTGACTTGAACTATTCACAATGATATGGAATACAGTTGACTTAACCACTGCACCAAATGCCCATGCCAGCTATAAAATAATCATTTTTATTAACAATTTGTCAAAAATTAGTTCGGTTGGATTTAGGGTATTTCAAGTCTGCTTTTATCAGTTATCATAGAACACAACTCTTATTAAACATCAAGAAAATAAATATCCATATTTTCACTTTGCAAAAATATAGTTTACAAAAGAAGAATAAAATTTGAAATGAGTGCATCTGCAGTTGGTTATATGTTTTTTCTTGCATTTCTATGAGAATAAAAACATATGACCAATCGGGTTTTCTTAATAAATATTTATTATCTCCAAATATCAGAAACATTTCTCTTGTCTACACGGATGTATATATCTATATATTGTTGTGTACATCTCTATTTACAAATGTTTATATACAGTCTCTCTCAGGAATACTCATATCATTTGATTTTCTTGTTTTGTTCTCTCAAGAATGTACATTTTGATCTGATTTTGAATTTTTCTCTACTTCTACTTTCTAAAAAACAACTATCAATTTAATTATACAACTTTTTGGATTGACAATTTAGCATAATTTTCATCTGAATCCAATCCATGCATATAACATACATAAAGTAGCCTTCAAATCCACTACTGCCATTAAGTGCAAAAGAGTTTGGCAATCTACAATCAGGAAGGTATTTTTTCTTGTTATACTAAAATGACATTAAATAAGTACTTATAGTTGAAATCATAACAAGTTTTGGGGATTATTTAGTTGTTTCTCTTTTTATTCATTTAATTTCTTTATTTATATCCAGAATGCATCTATCCTGTTGGAAGTGTAGAAAAATAATACTATTAAAGTGTATACTCTTTGGAAAAATTATTCAAATAACAATTTGTTTCAATGTAACTTCATTATTCATTTTTCTATCTGAGAATGTTACAAATGATTATCTGGGAATTTTTCTCATAGTATTTTTGACTATTTATTTCTACTGGGGAATACCAACAGACTATCATTCCTTTGTGACCATCTGTGAGCATATCATTAAACACTAATGTTCACATTTGGGGAGATAACTTTATAAAAAAATTTAAATATTTTACAGGAAGCTTCTATATATGTATCTCCGCTATTTTTGATTGTATTGGGACATTTTATACTTTTAAATCATGAACACATGATTTTCTCATATGTGTTAGTGTATAGTAATAAAATAATGTAAAAATCTATAAATTAAGGACACAATTCAAGAAAATGATATATTCACTACTAATTTAAATTACACTGTGTACTTTTTTTACGGCAAATAGGTAAGATCTTACTGATAAATATAGTTCTGTATACTGATTCTTCAATGATACACTAAAGGTAAAAGAAGTGATTATTTTCCAAGATTCACAAAGGTTTCATTGACATGTATACCTTGTACTACCCATGCATTTAGCCAGTAAGCAAAATCCAAATGAAACTTGATTTTACCCAGATTGTCCAGGTTTTAGGTTTTAGTTATAGTGCAAGATGCCCATATAGTGTCTGAGTTTTCTAGAAACTCAAAAAAAATAACCATTTTCCAATCAATCTTCCAGGTACTTTTCAGCTTATTTCTGAAATAAAATAATAGTAGTAATTTTTTGCCTCTTGAACTCATTAAAATTACACAGTAACTTTAGGAACAAGGAAACAATGCCATGAGACAATAGCATCTCTACTTCCCTACAATTCCTGTATGTTTGGAGCCCATCAACAGCTCTTCTCCAGTTATTCACACAGTGCATAACATATTATTGTGAACTATAGTCCCCTCACCGTGCAGTGAAACCCTAAAACCTACAATTTCTATCTAACTCTGTTGTACTGTTCTTGATAAATGTGTATGTAAGTACTACATGTCAATCAGATTTTTCAAAAAAAATTAAAAGAGACTATATATACATATGTATGTGTGTGTGTGTATCTTGCCATCACAAGAATTATTTCCTTTGTTTCCATGCATAGAAAAGAAAAAGCAACAAAACAAATTTAGGAGCCGGCGCCGTGGCTCAATAGGCTAATCCTCCACCTTGCGGCGCCGGCACACCGGGTTCTAGTCCCGGTTGGGGCGCCGGATTCTGTCCCGGTTGCCCCTCTTCCAGGCCAGCTCTCTGCTATGGCCAGGGAGTGCAGTGGAGGATGGCCCAGGTGCTTGGGCCCTGCACCCCATGGGAGACCAGGAAAAGCACCTGGATCCTGGCTCCTGCCATCGGATCAGCGCGGTGCGCCGGCTGCAGCGGCGGCCATTGGAGGGTGAACCAACGGCAAAGGAAGACCTTTCTCTCTCTGTCTCTCTCTCACTGTCCACTCTGCCTGTCAAAAAAAAAAAAAAAAAAAAAACCAACAAATTTAGGTATGCAAATACAGAGGTTCAGGTTTAATAATTCACTTATTAACATTTTGGATATATATACTCTAAATAATTGTTCTTTTTTATTCTTATTTTTATCATTGCACTGTTTTGTGAAATATTAAGAAGTAAATTTTTCTAATATTCATGGAGCTTTTGAAATAATGCAGATTATAAGCATTGATAAATCAGCTATGTAAATACAGCAAACAGGATGTGATTATTAGAATTACTTTTTTTCAAGACAGAGAGAAATATGTGTGTGTTTGTGTGTGTGTGGTGGGGGGGAGAGAGAGAAAGCCCGAAAGCCTGAAACTCCATTTTGGTTTCCCACGTGGGTAGCCAGGCCCTAAGTGCTAGCCTACTTGAAGGAAGGAAGGAAAGAAGGGAGGGAGGGAGGGAGGAAGGGAGGGAGGGAGGGAGGAAGGAATCTTCCTTCCACTGGTTTATTCCCCAAATGCCTATAACCAAGAGTAAACCAGGAGTAAGGAACTCAATCAATCAAGATCTCCTTGTAGATATCAAGGGACCCAACTTCTTCAGTTATCAGCTGCTGCCTCCATAGGTACACACTGTCATGTAGCTGTAGTCAAGACTAGAGCTGGGATTCAAGTCCAGGCAATCCAATACAGGATGCAGGTTTCTGAAGTGAAGTCCTAACCACTACACCAAATGTCCATCCCTTTATTTATTTGTTAATTAATTTATTTTTTATTTTAAGGTTATGGAGAGAGACACACAGAAAGAAATAGACAGGGAGAGAACTATCATAAGGACTTTAAAGAAAAATAATGTCTTTGCCAAAGTAGCAAGCAGTGGTAAAGCAAATTTTCTTTGTCAAGAAAATTATAATTAGACTGAGAACTTGACAAAAAAACACAAAAACTTCTGGGAAACAAAGGAGTAAAATTTTCTCAAGATTAACTTAGGAATAAACATCTGCCCATTTGAGAGAAAATAGCTTTTATGATAACCAAGTGTTTGAGGAGACTGTCCTTGATATACAGTGGGTTAAGCCACCTGGGATACCAACGTTCAATATCGAATTGCTAGTTCAAGTCTGGGCTATTGTGTTCCAGATTCAGCTTTCTGCTAATGTACCTGGGAGAAAAGCGCAAGATGGGCCAGTACTTGGATCCCTGCTACCCACAGGGAAGGCCAAAATAGAGTTTCAGACTCCTGGCTTCCACCTGGTCCTCTTTTTCTCTCTCTCCCTCTCCATCACTCTTTCTTTTTTTTTTTTTTTTTATTTTTTGACAAGCAGAGTTAGACAGTGAGAAAGAGATAGGGAGAAAGGTCTTCTTTCTATTGGTTCACCCCCCAAGTGGCCGCTACCAGCCAGCACACGGCGCTGATCCGAAGCCAGGAGCCAGGTGCTTCCTCCTGGTCTCCCATGCAGGTGCAGAGCCCAAGGACCTGGGCCATCCTCCACTGCACTCCTGGGCCACAGCAGAGAGCTGGACTGGAAGAGAAGCGATCGGGACAGAATCTGGCACCCCAACCGGGACTAGAACAAGCAGGCGGAGGATTAGCCTAGTGAGCCACAGCACCGGCCTCCATCACTCTTTCTAATAAATAAATCTCAACCAAAATTACAGAACGTAAGAGGGATTAGGTTGCGGGATACTTTAAGATGTGGTTTGAATCAGTCAGAAAGTGGTAGTCTTTTGGTTCTGATCCAGTTTCCCTTCACTTCAGTCTCCATTGCGAGACCCCCAGTATGAATATGATGGATCACTTTAGATGTGCTAAGCACATTTTCTGGTCCTATAAAACACAGATATCAGTTCTCTTATCAAGCTTATTTTGAAGATCAAAGAATGTAAAACACGTGGAAGTGGTTTGACAAGTTAAAAACACCATGACTAAGGGATTATCACTGTAAGAGACAGAATCTGCTAGAAGCATCAATGTCTCTGCTAGGCTTTGGTATCCACACATAAACATCGGGTTTTTCTTCACCAACATGCCATGATTTTGTTGTAAGTTCACCAGATTCTTTGGTATCACTAGGGAATTTCATAACTAAACCTAAAATAAATGACAAGGAAATGAAATAAAGTGTGTTACTCATGATAAAAGTTAATATTGATCTTACAGCAGAGTATTCTTCCAGAAAGTTTTTATTACACAGAGAGAGGAGCACAGCAACCTTTTGGGATAAGTAAATGTCAACAAAGAAAGCATATTGGGATGTGACTTTTCCAAAGTTAAAAGGTCTTTGGGGTTCAGATGCAAGTGGGATATCTAAGAAAAGTGTTTAAATAGATTTCTCAATCACCGCCTTGCAACACATAAGTTTTCACTCCCCAGCAGTTATAATGCCAGCTAAACTTTTCTCATGTCCCCTTCAAGCATCTAACATCCTCAACTGGTTTCTTGTCATTCATGTCACCTGAGTTTATGCAAATGTCTGTAAAGTTTAAAAGATTGGAAGCTCTTTTTAACTCAGCAAAGACAAAGCAGAGTCTTCCATCAACATCAGTAGGAGATTGGTTCCAGAACATCCCCTTGCCCTCACCACAACTTCTAAAAATCCATGGATTTTCAAATTTCTTATTTAAAATCAGTTTTGTATATGTGCATGATGCTGTATGTTTGCATCATTTCTAGATTATGTATAATAATATACAATGCAAATACTATGTAATAACTGCCATAATATATTGTTTAAGGAATAAATGACAAGAGAAAACTATCTGTATATAGGCAGAGCAGACACAATTTTTCTTTCCAAATGTATTTTTCTGTGGTTGATTGAATGCATGGGTGTGGAATTCATGGATGAGCATTTTCTTTCTTCTAAACTATCAAGGAGAATAAAATAAATTTGGGGATCTGTGCACAATATAGAAAATAAAGCGTTCTAAAATGCCTAGCTGAAAACTGATCTCTTCAAAACAATATGTGTAGCTTGTCCCTTGTGTGATCAATTTGTTCTGCCTTCTCTGTGTTTCATAGCATCAAAACCTTAAGCATGAATGAGTATTTGAAATCGCAGTTAAGATGCTGATAAAGACACCGATGCCTCATATACCTAGTTCAATATCCTGCTCTGGCCCTTGATTCCAGTTTCCTACATGTGCAGACCCTGAGAGACAGGAGTTTGGTTCCTGCCATCTATTGCAGACTTTTGGAGGTGAATTAGAATGTGAGCACTTGTGGCCCGTGCTATGGCACAACAGGTTAAAGCCCTGGTCTGCACTGCACTGCTGGTATCCCATATTTGCACCTGTTTGAGTCCTAGCTGATCCACTTCAAATCCATCTCCCTGCTAGTACACCTGAGAAAGCAGTAGAGGATAGCCTAAGTCCTTGGTCCCCTGCACCCAGGTGGGAGACCTGGAAGAAGCTCCTGGCTCCTGGCTTCAGATCATCTCAGCTCTGGATGTTGCGGCCATTTAGGGAGTGAACCAGTGGATGGAAGACCTCTCTCTGTCTCTACCTCTTTGTAACTCTTTCTTACAAATAAGAGAAAATTAATAATAAAAAAAAAGGATGTGGGCACTTCCCATCTCTGTCTCTTTTTGTCTCTTACTCTGCCCCTCAAATAAAATAAATACATAGTAAGAAATATCCAAATAATTGTTAATTATACCAGGTCAAAACACTTAGTTGAATTCCTGATTCTTTGAGAATTTCATGGCAAAGGTGAGTAAGAAAATAGAAAATCAAGAGTTATCTACAACTTTCTTTTTTTTTTTAAGATTTATTTATTTGAAAGTCAGAGTTACACAGAAAGAGGAGAGGCAGAGAGAGCCACTGGTTCACTCCCTAATTAGCCATAAAGACGAGAGTTGCGCTGATCAGAAGCCAGGAGCCAGGAGCCAGGAGCTTCTTCCAGGTCTCCCACGTGGGTGCAGGGACCCAGGGACTTGGCCATCTTCTACTGCTTTCCCAGGCCATGGCAGAGAGCTGGATCAGAAGTGGAGCAGCCGGATCTCAAACCAGCACCCATATGGAATGCCAGCACTTCAGGCCAAGGCGTTAACCTGCTGTGCCACAATGCCAGCCCCTATCCACAACTTTCTGTCTCCTGAATTCCAGGTGTTGATTACAAGTGAGAGGAAATTGTTCTTACCAAAAATTTTTTAAAAAGGAAGTAAAAACTATCACCCAATCAAAATTAAATCATGTACTCACAAATGGCATAGTAAAAATGTGAAGTGGTATATAACATCAAGAAAAGAACTTATACTGAACATTTTTACTGAAACTTCATGTGTGTGTGTCTGTGTGGGTATATAGTGTATGTGTGTGTGAGAGAGAAAGAAAGAAAAGAAGGAAGGATATTGCCAAATAGCATTAAAATTCCAAAGTTACATTTTGTTAAAGTAATTGTGAATGCCTAATGTTTTTACTACATTCATCCTGGGAATATCTTGTAAAACATATTTCACAGGTAGGTAATATTTGACTTTTTCTATTGCCATGGTTTAATCCACTTGCAAATTTAAAACTTAATCCTTTATAGATTCAGTTCCTTTAAAGATGCTAATCTCAAAAAGGATTTTTATTTCATTTTTGGCATACTATTAATCATACTTCTCTCTGGATACTATATTCTATTTTATTTCTACTGTAATTTCACATTAATTTTATTCTCTTAATATTCTAGTTAGGATCCAGCCTACTTTCAGTAATGCTATCAACACAAAGTGAAAAGGCACTCTTAGACTAGAAAAAGAATTGTAATGAAATTTTATAAAACCTTTTCCTCTTTGCTTCAAAACACTGCACTCAAGTGTAGTTTTTACATTTGAGGTTTCGTCAGTAACTCAAAAGTATTGATTCTTTCATCTGAAAGATGTTCTTGGCTACGGCAGACAGCCCAAATGAATGAAAATACAGTATATATACTTTTTTTTCCCTTTTCAGAAAAGACTCATCACTGATCCTGGGTCCTTCATGTCCAAGCACCAAGTACCTTGGTTTAAAGTTACATAAAGCATCTCTACAGAATTGCTCCACACAAGATTCTGTTTGAGAAAACTGAAAGAATGGAGAGAATTAGAAACCTCTCTATAGCAATGCTTGCCATGAAATATTTATTAAGTGCTTTCTGAATTCCAATCACTATGTTATAGACTCCAGATAAAATGGTCAGAAAAATGCAGGCTTCCTAATTTTTTCAGCATCTGCTCTTGCGAGATCATAAAAGACATAGTATGGATGGCAGCATTAGCGTCTTGAGGATTACCTAATGGAGTGAAGAGAATTCCAGCTTACATATCTAATGCCCCAGCTTTTAGCTCCAGTTACTAACAATTAAATGTTAAATAAAATTTAAAACACCTCAGTGTTTCCCAGTGGCCCAAATAAAATAAGCCTCTGACATGACGGCTGATATTTTTAATTGTTTTGTTATGTTTTTGTTGTTATTTCCCTATTATATCCTAACTGATAATCAATATTTTCAGGAATACAATAATGATATACGTTGATGTGAATGTGTTAAACAGAAGATGATAAAACATTTGTAATGACTAAAGACAGCTTCACGTAGTACTTAAAAGCCATTTTGTTCTCTATATACAATGATCTAAAGGTCTTAGTTTAATGTGTACCAAGATAATGCTGCTTTTCCATTACATCTTCAGTATACCTTATTCCTTTACTGTTAAACAATTTTTTTGAGAACATTTTACTTATAGTCCAGTGTTAAAATATATGTGTATGAGGCAGGCATTTGGTAAGATGTTTAAGATGGCAGTGAATGCCTCGATTCAATTCCTAACCCTGCTCTTGATTCAAATTTTCTGTCCATGCAAACCCCAGGAGGCAGCGAATGATAGTGCAAAATAGGCTGAATTCCTTCTACCCATATAAAAGACCTGGATTGAGTTCTCAGCTCCCAGCTTTGACCTAACTTAGTCCTGGCCATTCTGTTGAGGACATTTGGGAACAGCTGATGGGAATTCTGTTATATATTCCATATGTCTATTTGTCTATTTTTCTATCTATCTCTCATTCCCTCTATCTATGTAATTATCCATCATCTCTTAAGTAAATATCAAAAGTAGGAACAAGTAAGGAATTAACAAATAAAAAGGGGGGGGGGCTTCCAAAAGTTGAGTTAAAATGAAAGGTTCAAAGACATACTTGGACAGTCGTTGACACTAATAATTTTTCTTCCCATGCATGTCTTAGGATATTGATACTAAGTATGCTGGGGAAAAGAGATTAAAAAGGGGGTGGGTGGGGACACTATGGGACAATAAAAAGGGAGTTCTCCCCCAAGTGTTTACCACTTAAAAATTTTTAATTCATACGTAATATTTGTATATATTGATGGGAAGAATAGATTTAGTTTTGTTTCTCTCTTTCTTCATAAGACTTGTTCAGAAATCTAGCCAGGATTCCGTCCAAAATATCCACACAAAAATGTTTATAAAAACAAGCTAGGCATCAATCAGCAAGCCGTAGTTTGTCTCTGCAACACTCTTTCAAAATTGAGGTCTTGGCTATGGAAGAGAGATTCTTTTACAGTTAGAAATCCCATCCTCACAAAAATTTTTATAAAAGCAAGCTAGGTATCTATGAGTCAGGCCATAGCTTGTCTCTGCAACACTCTCTCAGAATGGTGGTCTTGACTATGGAAGATTCTATTATAGTTAGAAATTGTTTAAAACATTATTTGTGTATGTATTAAAAAAAACAAAACAAGTGGTCTGTGTCATTTTCCTTAGAGAGGCACAATCTACAATAAAACACATGAGAGGAACAAGAATGCTCCTGTGACAAAAGGTGTCATAGTTTCTATTACTTAATGGTATTTACTGTTGGTTTAATAAGATGTAAACTGTGCCTCACATAATTCATTAGTTTGCTTATACTCATTTTGTAAAATTTAAAGGTTAAATAGACAGGATGCTCATGCTTAGACTGGAAAAGTGGGATTAAAATGAATTTTCAAGATCAAGAATTACTTAGCATTCTTTGTGAAGAATACATTACAGTACCATTTAAAAGTTAATTTGAGCAATTATCATAAATTATGAACAAAACTGTGAAGTAAAACAAACCTGCTTATTCATTTCTATGTATGTACACAGAAATAAATAGATTTGTCATAATCAGAGTAATTTTATATGATGAACACGTCAATTGTAGCTTTTCCTGCAAAGGAAGAAGTAGGACTTCCTGGAAGAACCCAACAAAAGCAATCAAACTCCAGGCAAATACTAGGTTTATGAGCTAGAGTGGATGATTGTTATTTTCTTTTAACTTTTATTTAATGAATATAAATTTCCAAAGTACAGCTTATGGATTACAATGGCTTCCCCCCGATACCGTCCCTCCCACCCGCAACCCTCCCATTTCCTACTCCCTCTCCCCTTCCATTCACATCAAGATTCATTTTCGATTCTCTTAATATACAGAAGATCAGCTTAGTATACATTAAGTAAAGATTTCAACAGTATGCTCCCACACAGAAACATAAAGTGAAAAATAATAGGTGATTTTTTAAATGATGATGAAATCAGATCAGACCTGTTGTCATGTTTAATCCCAGTGAGAGTCAAGTTGGGAATTGATCATTTCTTTTTTTTTTTTTACAGAAGATCAGTTTAGTATACATTAAGTAAAGATTTCAACAGTTTGCACCCCCATAGAAACACAAAGTGAAATATACTGTTTGAGTACTCGTTATAGCATTAAATCTCAATGTACAGCACATTAAGGACAGAGATCCTACATGAGGAGTAAGTGCACAGTGACTCCCGTTGTTGACTTTACCAATTGACACTCCTGTTTATGGCATCAGTAATCTCCCTATGCTCCAGTCATGAGTTGCCAAGGGTATGGAAGCCCCTTGAGTTCTCCGACTCTTATCTTGTTTAGACAAGGTCATAGTCAAAGTGGAGGTTCTCTCCTCCCTTCAGAGAAAGATACCTCCTTCTTTGAAGACCTGTTCTTTCCACTGGGATCTCACTCACAGAGATCTTTCATTTAGGTTTTTTTTTTTTTTTTTTTTTTTTTTTGTTTTGTTTTTTTTTTTTTTTGCAGGGTGTCTTGGATTTCCATGCCTGAAATACTCTCATGGGCTTTTCAGCCAGATCCGAATGGCTTTAGGGCTGATTCTGAGGCCAGAGCACTGTTTAGGACATCTGCCATTCTATGAGTCTGCTGAGTATCTCACTTCCCATGTTGGATCACTCTCCCCTTTATTTATTCTTTTGGTTAGTATTAGCAGGTACTAGACTTGTTTATGTGCTCCCTTTAACTCTTAGTCCTTTCATTATGATCAGTTGTGAACTGAAATTGATCACTTGGAATAGTGAGATGGCATTGGTACATGCCACCTTGATGGGATATTGAATTGGAATCCCCTGGTATGTTTCTAACTCTACCATTTGGGGCAAGTCAGCTTGAGCATGTCCCAAATTATACATCACCTCCCTCTCTTATTCCCACTCTTATGTTCAACAGGGATCACACTTCAGTTAATTTTCAACACTTAAGAATAACTGTGTGATAATTACAGAATTAAACCAGTCATATTAAGTAGAACAGACAAAAAAAAAATACTAAGAAGGATAATGTATTAAGTTGTTCATTAACAGTCAGGGCTATGCTGATCAAGTCACCGTTTCTCATAGTGTCCATTTCACTTCAACAGGTTTCCTTTTAGGTGTTCAGTCAGTTATCACCAATCAGGGAGAACATATGGTAATTGTCCCTTTAGGACTGGCTAATTTCACTCAGCATGATGTGTTCCAGATTCCTCCATTTTATTTTTAATGACTGGATTTCGTTGTTTCTTACTGCGGTATAGTATTCTAAAGAGTACATATCCCATAATTTCTTTATCCAGTCTACCGTTGATGTGCATTTAGTTTGGTCCCAGGTCTTGGCTATTTTGAATTGTGCTGCAATAACGTTAACGTGCAGACCGCTTTTTTGTTTGCCAATTTAAATTCCTTTGAGTAAATTCCAAGGAGTGGGATGGCTGGGTCGAACGGTAGGGTTATATTCAGGTTTCTGAGGAATCTCCAGACTGACTCCCATAGTGGCTTAACCAATTTGCATTCCCACCAACAGTGGGTTAGTGTCCCTTTTTCCCCACATCCTCGCCAGCATCTGTTGTTGGTAGATTTCTGTATGTGAGCCATTCTAACCGGGGTGAGGTGAAACCTCATTGTGGTTTTGATTTGCATTTCCCTGATTACTAGTGATCTTGAACATTTTTTCATGTGCCAGTTGGCCATTTGGATTTCCTCTTTTGAAAAATGTCTATTGAGGTCCTTGGCCCATCTCTTAAGTGGGTTGTTTGTTTTGTTTTTGTGGAGTTTCTTGATCTCTTTGTAGATTCTGGTTATTAACCCTTTATCTGTTGCAGAGTTTGCAAATATTTTTTTCCCATTCTGTCGGTTGTCTCTTCACTCTCCTGACTGTTTTTTTTTTTTTTTTTTTGCAGTACAGAAACTTCTCAATTTGAGGCAATCCCAATAGTTGATTTTGGCTTTGACTGCCTGTGCCTCCCGGGTCTTTACCAGAAACTCTTTGCCTGTGCCAATATCTTGAAGGGTTTCTCCAATGTTCTCTAATAACTTGATGGTGTCAGGTCGTAGATTTAGGTCTTTAATCCATGTTGAGTGGATTTTTGTGTAAGGTGTAAGGTAGGGGTCTTGCTTCATGATTCTGCACGTGGAAATCCAGTTTTTCCAGCACCATTTATTGAATAGACTGTCCTTGCTCCAGGAATTGGTTTTAGATCCTTGTTCAAATATAAGTTGGCTGTAGATGTTTGGGTTGATTTCTGGTGTTTCAATTCTGTCCCATTGGTCTATCCATCTGTTTCTGTACCAGTACCATGCTGTTTTGATTACAACTGCCCTGTAGTATGTCCTGAAATCTGGTATTGAGATGCCTCTGGTTTTGTTTTTGTTGTACAAGATTGCTTTAGCTATTCGAGGTCTCTTTTGCCTCCATATGAATTTCAGCATCATTTTTTCCAGATCTGAGAAGAAGGTCTTCGGTGTCTCGATTGGTATTGCATTGAATCTATAAATTGCTTTTGGGAGAATGGACATTTTGATGATATTGATTCTTCCAATCCATGAGCATGGAAGATTTTTCCATTTTTTGGTATCCTCTTCTATTTCTTTCTTTAAGGTTTTGTAATTTTCATTGTAGAGATCTTTAACATCCTTGGTTAAGTTTATTCCAAGGTATTTGATTGTTTTTGTAGCTATTGTGAATGGGATTGATCTTAGCAGTTCTTTCTCAGCCGTGGCATTGCTTGTCTATACAAAGGCTGTTGATTTTTGTGCATTGATTTTATATCCTGCCACTTTGCCAAACTCCTCTATGAGTTCCAATAGTCTCTTAGTAGAATTGTTTGGATCCTCTAAGTAGAGAATCATATCGTCTGCAAAGAGGGATAGTTTGACTTCTTCCTTCTCAATTTGTATTCCTTTAATTTCTTTTTCTTGTCTGATGGCTCTGGCTAAAACTTCCAGAACTATGTTAAATAGCAGTGGTGAGAGTGGGCATCCCTGCCTGGTGCCAGATCTCATTGGAAATGCTTTCAACTTTTCCCCATTCGATAGGATGCTGACCATGGGTTTTTCATAAATTACTTTGATTATATTGAGGAATGTTCCTTCTATACCCAATTTGCTTAGAGTTTTCATCATGAAAGGGTGTTGAATTTTATTGAATGCTTTCTCTGCATCAATTTAGATAATCATATGGTTTTTCTTTTGCAGTCTGTTAATGTGGTGAATCACATTGATTGATTTGCGAATGTTGAACCATCCCTGCATACCAGGGATGAATCCCACTTGGTCTGGGTGGATGATTTTCCTGATGTGTTGTTGTATTCCATTGGCGAGAATTTTATTGAGGCTTTTTCCGTCTATGTTCATCAGAGATATTGGTCTATAATTTTCTTTCAGTGCTGCATCTTTCTCTGGCTTAGGGATTAAGGTGATGCTGGCTTCATAGAAAGAATTTGGGAGGACTCCCTCTTTTTCGATTGTTCTGAATTGTTTGAGAAGAATTGGAGTCAGTTCTTCTTTAAATGTCTGGTAGAATTCAGCAGTGAATCCATCTGGTCCTGGGCTTGTCTTTGTTGGGAGGGCCTTTATTACGGTTTCAATTTCTGTTTCAGTTATGGTTCTATTTAGGTTTTCTATGTCTTCATGGTTCAATTTTGGTAGATTGCATGTGTCCAGGAATCTATCCATTTCTGATAGATTTTCCTGTTTGCTGGCATACAGGTCCTTGTAGTAATTTCTGATGATTCTTTTTATTTCTGTGGTGTCTGTTGTTACGTTTCCTTTTTCATCTCTGATTTTATTGATTTGGGTCTTTGCTCTTCTTTTTTTAGTTAGTTGGGCCAATGGGGTGTCAATTTTGTCTATTTTTTCAAAAAACCAGCTTCTCGCTTGGCTGATTTTTTGTAGTGTTTTTCTGGATTCAATCCTGTTAATTTCTTCTCTGGTTTTAATTATTCTCTTCTCCTACTAGATTTGGGTTTGGTTTGCTGCAGTTTTTCTAGGTCCTTGAGATGCGCTGAAAGCTCATTTATTTGGTACCTTTCCAATTTCTTGATATAGGCACCTATTGCTATAAATTTGCCTCTCAATACTGCTTTTGCTGTATCCCATAAGTTTTGATACGTAGTGTTGTTATCTTCATTTACTTCCAGAAAGTTTTTCATTTCTCTTTTGATTTCTTGAATGACCCAGTGTTCATTCAGGAGCATGTTGTTCAGTCTCCATGTGTTTTCATACTTTCTGGGGTTTCCTGAGTTGCTAATTTCCAACTTCATTCCTTTATGGTCTGAGAAGCTGCATGGTATGATTCTAACTCTTTTAAATTTGCTGAGACTTGCTTTATGGCCTAGTATGTGATCAATCCTAGAGAAGGTTCCATGCACTGCTGAGAAGAATGTGAAGTCTTTAGATGTAGGATTGAAAGTTCTGTAGATATCTGTTAGATACATTTGGGCAATAGTGTCAATTAAATCTGCTGTTTCCTTGTTGATCTTCTGTCCGGATGATCTGTCTATTTCTGAGAGTGGAGTATTGAAGTCCCCCAGTACTATTGTATTGGAATCTAAATCTCCCTTTAAGTCCCTTAACATATCTTTTAAACAGACCGGTGCCCTGTAATTAGGTGCATATACATTTATAATAGTTACATCTTCCTGTTGAATTGAACCCTTAATCATTATATAGTGTCCCTCTTTGTCTCTCTTAACAGTTTTTGTATTAAAGTTTATTTTGTCTGATATTAATATGGCTACACCTGCTTTTTTTTGGTTTCTGTTGGCATGGAATATCTTTTTCCAACCTTTCACTTTCAGTCTGCATGCATCTTTGTGAGAGAGATGTGTTTCTTGTAGGCAACAAATAGTTGGGTTGTTTTCTTTGAGCCAATCAGCCAATCGGTGTCTTTTAACTGAAGAATCCAGACCATTAATGTTTAATGTGACTATTGATAGGTAGTGACTTTGCCCTGACATTTTCCCGGAGATATTTTCTAGTATATGCTTTGAGCTTCCCTTGCTCTTTTACTGGTAGGTGTTCTTCCTTTCCCTTCTTTCATATTGATGGCCGTGTTTCTGTGTTTCTGAGTGTAGCACATCTTTAAGTATCTTTTGCAGGGCCGGACGAGTGGCCACAAAGCCTTTCAATTTCTGTTTGCTATGAAAGGTCTTTATTTCACCTTCATTCACAAATGAGAGCTTAGCAGGATATAATATTCTGGGCTGGCAATTTTTCTCTCTTAGCACCTATGTTATGTCTCGCCATTCCCTCCTAGCCTGTAGTGTTTCTGATGAGAAGTCTGCTGTGAGTCTGATTGGAGATCCTCTGAGAGTAATCTGACGTTTCTCTCTTGCACATTTTAGGATCTTTTCTTTATGTTTCACTGTGGTAAGTTTAATTACCACGTGTCGTGGTGAGGATCTCTTTTGGTCATGTTTATTGGGGGTTCTATGAGCTTCCTGTACTAGGATGTCTCTGTCCTTCTCCAAACCTGGAAAGTTCTCTGCTAGTATCTCACTAAAAAGGCCTTCTAATCCTTTCTCTCTCTCCATGCCTTCAGGAACTCCTAGAACTCGAATGTTGGTTTTTTTAATAGTATCCTGTAGATTCCGAACAATATTTTTTAGATTTCTAATTTCCTCTTCTTTTCTTTGGTTTGACTGTATGTTTTCCTGTTCTCTGTCTTCTAAGCCCGATATTCTCTCTTCTGCTTCACCCATTCTGTTTTTAAGGCTTTCTAATGTGTTTGTCATTGGATCTATTGAGCTCTTCATTTCATTTTGATTTCTCTTCACTATCACACTTTCCTGTTCTACTAGTTTCTGCGTTTCATTTTGATTCTTCCTTAAAATTTCATTTTCACGAGAGAGATTTTCAATCCTGTCCAATAAGGATTTCTGTAGTTCAAGGATTTGCTTTTGATAACTTCTAAATGTTCTTATCATAAATTTTTTGAAATCCGTATCTTGCATTTCTTCTATCTCATCATCTTCATAATCTTGGCTTAGGGTGTTTTGTTTATTTGGAGGCATCATAGTGTCATCGTTGATCTTGTTCCCTCGATTTCTGTGTTTTTGCTTGGCATAATTAATTCTTCTTTCGTCACTGTGCGTTTTTTTTTTTTAATTTTTTTTATTTTATACTATGTCTGTGTTAAGTGGACTGCCTGCTGTTGGAGGAGCCTTGGAGGCTTGGAATGGGTGTGGCCTGAGAGCTCTGCTTGGTGACACCCTCAGGTTATGCGTGGTAAATCTCTCTCTTTTTATTTATTTATTTATTTATTTTATTTATTTATTCAGGGGTAAGTAATACCGCAGGGCACGGCTGTGCAGAATTGATGGTATTTAGCTTCCAATCTCTGGCTTCTACCCAAAGAGTCTGTGCAGGCTCTGTTTCTCCTCTGGACTCCCACTGGGTTGCCTAGGCTACTGAATTGTAGTGACTCAGTTCCTTAGCTCTCCCCTGTTGTTATGTAAATCCAGAGAGGGGGCCTGCTATTTGTCTCTTGCAAACTCTTGGAAACTCTTGCAAGCCTTGCAGCCTTGCAACCTTTGCAATGTTGTCAGAGAGAGAAACCCCCCACCTTTTTTTTTTTCTTCTCTCCATAGTGAGGCTGGTGTACTTTCCGGCTCCCCTCTAGATTCTGACCCCCGTTTCCCCGCCAGTGTCTCGGGTTATTGAGCTCACCTCCCCTTCCTGCGCTGATGTGTGGACTCGGAGCCTTGGGCGTCCCAACTCTCCCTGCTGGTGTCTGTGTGACATGCACTCCCCTTCCTGCACTGGATGATTGTTATTTAAAGCTACTAAATTTTGAAGTGCTTGTTAATGTGATAAGAGCTTGAAAATATAGTTCTTTTCTAGATTTTTAAAATTCTGAGTCTTAGGTAAATGTTTGACTATCAGTCAATGGCATATAAAGCAAAAATAAATGGCACAAATAGTAATATATAAATATGGAATCTCCAGATGTTATTGAACACAAAAATTCTTCCAGAAAATTGCCTGCAAGAATTTTTGAGCAAATATCCCCATGTCTGAAACTAAAGAAAATAATTGTCAGAAAGTAGCTTTATCCTTAGTCAACTTGAATAAATGATTTTCTCATGGAAAGAAAATACAAACATTAACATAACAGTTAATAGACTGATAGTAGAAAATAACAGCTTGAATATCTGTCATATAGTGGAAATTCTAGTCCAAGGAAAAACCAACAATCACTTTCTAAGGCAAAGGCAGGAGACACATTCTTAAAAGTGTGCAATGCTTCCTGTGTGGCTTCATCTATTCCATGTGTAATTGCTGACACCAAGCACAGGTATGTACATATGTAGATTTCCACAGCTGAAATGTAATACAAAGGTGATTGAGCTCATTAAGAACATTCAAAGTGTTAATTTCAAAAGGGAAAGGAACAACGTATATTTAAACTCTGCAAGTTTTTCAACACTTAACTTGGGAAAGTTAATCTTTAAAAATAGTAGGAAGTAGGAAATACAATGACATTAGAGATGTAAAAAAAGGTAGAACAAAGGCAATGTTAGCATAAGCTTTATGAAAAGAAAAATAGAAATAAAGCAAATGACAAAACAAAGTTAGTGGAAAAGTTTATAAATGCATGTGTGTGGTAGAGCAAATTGTAACTGAAAAGGATAGCAGGTAATATTATATTTCTAGATATAATTTTCTTAAATGTTCTTTATATTGCCATATGTATATTTTTATTATTAGTGTCTATTTCTGTTTATAGCCATAGATCAACAAATGTGATCTAGACAAAAGGAAATACCACCTTAAAGTATTTGAAAGGAAGAAAAACCTGCATGAAATAATTAGAGGCACAGAATGGAAAATTTAGTGGTGATGATGACTACTTTTGACAAAAAAAAAAAAAAAAAAAAAAAAAAAAAAAAAAACCAAAAAACAAAAAACATGTAAAGCCTTACTGAAAAGAGGGACATTTTCAAGACTGGTGTCAGTTTAGAAGGCTGTGATGAAGCAGAAATGTGAAACTCAAGCACTTTTGGAAGGATTAAGGAACTATTAAATAAAATCATGAAAATAAGAAAAATAAAATTAGAATATTTAGTATATCATAGATAGTATTACTATTATATTTTCAAAAATTACTTCAGGTATTTCATTGTCTAGGCATGAGTCACAGCAGATTGCAATACTGTTCTTGTTGTGTATTCATTGAAATTGCTATAGGTAGATGCTTTTCCTTGGTCAACATGCAAAGCTGCAGAGTCAATAGGCTCCAACAAGGCATCCTGGCAGTGTTCTGAGGTAGACACATGAAGGACAGGACCTGTTCTGGTCAAAACCATGACCTTGCGAACCAGGTTTCCTGGGTTCAAACTCTGGCTATCTGTATGTAGCTTACTTACTATGTGCTGTTTTGCAAATACTTAGCCTCTTTGTACCATTATGTAACACATAATTGAAATTGGAACAATAAAATTGCTAATTTCACTATGTTGTTAGGAATATTAAATGTTAATGTTAGAAAGAAATCAGAAAACATCTGGTAACCAATACACACTACTTAGTTGTCTGTAAAAAACAATTTTCATTAGAATATGTGTGTCCTTTCTCTATAGGCATGAATGTGCACTGGATATTTTACTAATTCTCTCTGGGGCAAGAACTCTGTAACTAGGCAATGTAATATGATAATGAATAAAATATTAAATATAAAATACTTTGAAATGCTATCAGTTTAGGAGAAAATCTTATTTGAGAAAATGTGTGTTATAAAAAGGTAAGCATTCTACATGGAAAATAACCCAAAAAATGAAGATAATCCCACAGTCTTCTCTGAATGCCTCCATGCAGTGCCTTAATTCACAGGGTCAGTGCCTTAAGTAAGAATCTTGGAGATTCCTTTGTCATTGCTCTGAAAGTACCACACCAATTTTTTATTCAAATATGTGTTTTAAAAATCCTCATATTTCAAGTGAGAATATTTTATGAATGCTTCTTTTGTCTCATATTGGATATTTTACCAAACGCTGTGATGGTGTCATGCTCCTTATTACTGTGTCACACAATGTCTTAGCTCATTTTATATTTCTATAACAGAATACTGAATGGGTAATTTATAAAGGAAGAATGTGAGTTTGGTTCATGGATCTGAAAACTGAGACGTGCAAGATCACGATGTGATAAGGGTTTTTGTGCTGCTTCAGCTCATGCTGCAAAAAGGAAAGGCAAACAAGTATATGAAGAAAAGCCAAGACAAATGGGGTCACCTCATTGTATAAATATTCCTCTCCTTCAAGAGCTGTTTTATTCCATCTTAAAAATTTAATCCTCTCCTAAAACCTGACCACCTCTCAGCCATGAAACACTGGAGATCAAACTTCAAATTGAGTTTTTGGAGGGGCAAACTATACTCAAACAAGAAGTTCCTAAAAATAGCCTATTAGTAAACACACACACACACACACACACATATATGCCACCTCAAGGTTTAAATAAATATGCGGATGATAGGTAGAATAATTTAGGTTTATTTACAGTGGCCCTATATTTTCTGGGTATATTTCAATATACATAAAACATTTCATTGTTGGAACTTTGGGAGGCCAGAGAGATCACAGAAAGATCACAAAAGGTTTACAAAAATGTCCATAATTTCAGCAAAAATGGTTGTAACATCACAAAATCCACAAGCCTTCAACTTTATTAAAAATTTTAATATGGAAATAGTATTATTATGTTCCTTTTCTCACAGAAAATTGCCCTTCATCAGTAACTATGGGTTGCTATAATTTTGGGGTATTATTAATATTGAGATTAATACCTCTCTTCAGTCTGTTCAACTCAGGTTCATATTCCTCTATCAAAAAAGTTATTCATTTGAATATAAAATTCAGAATTCTTTTTTTTTAACAGGCAGAGTGGACAGTGAGAGAGAGAGACAGAGAGAAAGGTCTTCCTTTGCCGTTGGTTCACCCTCCAATGGCCGCCACGGCCAGCGCGCTGCGGCTGGCGCACCGCGCTGATCCGATGGCAGGAGCCAGGTGCTTTTCCTGGTCTCCCATGGGGTGCAGGGCCCAAGGATTTGGGCCATTCTCCACTGCACTCCCTGGCCACAGCAGAGAGCTGGCCTGGAAGAGGGGCCACCGGGACAGAAGCTGGCGCCCCGACCAGGACTAGAACCCGGTGTGCTGGCGCCGCAAGGCGAGGATTAGCCTAGTGAGCCGCGGCGCCGGCCTTGAATATAAAATTCGGAAAACTGATGTAAAATATAAAAATATTTTATTCTACTAGCTCATGAATATTTGATTATAGATTAGAAGAGAGGTCTTATTTTTTGGTATTCATTCGTCCTTTTTGATTCAGATACATCTTTATGTGTTTAAAATGAGTTGTTTTTTGGTTAGAGTTTATTATCTTAATGGGTCTCAAATAAAAGCTTGACATTAGATTTCTGAAATTATTTTAGCAGGTTTTTCTATATATAAAAATCTGTGTCTTTACCATTTTAGGAAAATTACTGAATAACTAGAAAATGATGATAATATCATAAACTGAATGATCGATAATTAATTCTACACGTGTTAGAATACAAAATGTAAGTCTGGATTCACAGCATATGAAACTTTACATCTCTAATTTCATCTACAAATAAATATTTTCTGATTTATATTTTGTACTTTCTGTTCATATCCACAGCATCAGTCTTCACCATTTTCTGAATGTAGGTTTCCCTGTTCCCAATTCCTTAGTAACATCTTTTGATATTCATTCTGACTCAAAATCATCAATATATATGAGAAAAATGGGATAAGATAGAGAAGATAAGAAAGGACTGGAAAATATGCTTATATAAAATTTCTATATAGCAGATAGAAAATAATTTATATTTGGCAGGCCATGATATATAGTAGTTCAGAAAATGTCTGTGAATTGTCAAAGAATAAAACAATGTCCAATTTATTTTGAGACTCCGTAAACTCATTTCTCTTCATACAAGAAAAATCTAACACAATAAAAAATGAAACTCAGAAAAACAAGAAACGCCTTCCACAGTAAAATCTTAGTAGTGTCAAATCAAACTATGCCACCTCTTCCTCCCACAGCCATTTTATTCACACTGCTCTCAAAATGAAAATTTCATCATCACCTATAATTAATAATTATTTGCCATATCTCCAGGCCTAAGTTCTTACTCATTAAGCTCACACAAGTTATTCTAGCCTGCAGATGATCTCAAGGAACTTTCATGACACTGGAGTTTGTTAACAAAAGATTAAGTATTTAATTATTCTCAATTAATTGTATGCACCTCAAGGATATGCACAGGCCATAAATAAGACATTCAACATGTTTTTGTAACCATTCTCCTTTGATTTATTCCCTCTGCTTCTTTTGTGTTAATTCTAGATTCTTTGTCTGCAATTTTTTCAATGTCATCTGACCCCCAATTGATAGATAGATAGATAGATAGATAGACAGACAGATAGATATAGAAGACAATGTGTACACACTCTTCAAATAAACTTCATCAGGCAGATATATTCACTTTCTGGATGTCTAACCATTCCCACATCTCCTCTCTTTCATTGAATGACAAAAAAGTACCCCTTCCTTACTTTTTTGAGTAACTGGGGATTTTTACAACATTTTTAAATGAATATTGTGATCTTGAATTGTAAATTATTTGAATGAAATAGTTAAATCTGTTCCCTTTCCTTCCTCTTTTCTTCTTCACATGTTCCACCCCTTTTTTCCATTCCTTATTTCCTTGTTTCTTTTCAAAATTAGTAATATTATAAACTTAATATTGTTGTTCTGCCACCAAAATTTATATACTGAAAAATATTAGCATCCAATGTAAAGTTATTAGGATATGAGGCTTTCACTGATTAGATCATGAGAGTAGAGCACTACATAGGACTTGTATCCTTATCAGAATGCAGGAAAAATGTCCCTGCAAGGATACAGAAAGAATGCTATCTTCAAACCAAAACAAAGACCTATCGAATACTAGATCTGCTGGCACACTGTGTTATAGTTTCAACTTTCCAGAAAAGTAAGAAACAAATATCTAATATTTAAGTCACCTAGTCTATGATTTTTGTTATAGCAACCCAAACTAGCTAGGACAAGTAATGTCCATGAAGAAGTTACAATTAACAGTGACATCAACAGGATGACAAAATAGATGCCCAAACCTTTTCCCTCATTCAAAAAGAAAAAAAAAAAACAAAACAAAAAAAACAACAACAAAAAAAAAAAACAAGCATGCACTATTAAAATAGCCTTGAGTGTGACCAAGCATTTATTTAAGAATCTGTAGCATCAAGGTGGAGAAACAATTAATGTAAGTGACAAAGAAACAATGGATAGACCAACATATTTGAGACATCTGGAGATGCCAAGAAACAAAGAAGGGTGAAGATATCAATATCAGCCATGTGGTGACTGCCACCATCACCTCTGGTGTTGAGCTTTGCAAAGAACACTGGAAACTTTACCACTGAGATCACTGAAAGTGAAGAGTCATCGCTGCCAAAATCTTTCAGGAGATGGAGCTGCTGCTGTGCCCAATGCCAAGAAAGAGCCACTTTTGTGCCATCCTTGATTGGGGTAGCCATTCTCCCAATCTCACATGTATTCTACTTTATGTCCCTGAAGCTAGAACGTGGGTGAAAGTGAGACCTACTCTAGGTCTCACAGTCATGGTCACTATACAGGCAACTATGTCATGAACCCCAATTCTGCTTCCACATGAGCACCTGTGCCTCAGGTATGTAAACCACCTCCACAGTGAACCACATTGAAAATGGACCCTGAAGTCACTGTTGTTCCACGTGTACTCGTGCTCTGGACCCAGCTTATTGAACTAAACCATCTATGACCATGCTTCATACATAAAGTCACTGCTCATACAGACATGTTAGCACCCCAGTCTCCAGGAGAGATGTGACTATGTTCTATGTTTTGGAGGTTGAATATCCCGCAAAGGTTCTTGTGTTAAATATTTGGCCTGCAGCAGGGTGATATTCAGTGGTGGTAAACATTTAGATGATGGAGGTTAGTGGGAGGGTCTTGGGTCCTGGGATGTGCCCTTTGAAGTTAGTTCCCGTGAGATTATTGTTATGAAAGCCAAAATCTGGCTAGTGTGAGTCTGATATGCAATCCACATAAGAACATTTCAAGAAAATAGGCCAATATCCTTAATGAATATAGATATACACATTCTCACCAAAATATTAACAAATTCAATAGCAAATTACCAGGATTATTCATCATGATCAAGTTGGAGTTATCCAAAAGATCTGTGAACATAGAGAAATCTAAGGACTGTGATGCACTACATTAACATAATAAAGGTACAAAAATAATGTAATGTTATCAAAAGATGCAGAAGAAGAGTTTGTCAAAATTCATCATTTATGATTCAAAAATTTCCCTCAACAAATTACTTATGGAAGGAATGCACCTCAATACAAGAAGGTAACCTATGATGAACAAAAGCTAGGGTGGTTATTAATAAAGAGAAACTGAAAATTTTTCCTATGTGTTCTGGCGCAGGAAAAGGGTGCCTAATCTCAGTGCTTATATAAAAAATAATACTGAAAGAACTGCTACAATAATTTCACAAGAAAGAAATTCTTAAAAATTAAATTACATTTCTTTGCACAAGACATGATCTTGTTGTACAATTAACATGTAAAAATCAGTATATGCAACAAAATACAACAATATAAAATTAAGAAAACCATTCATAGTAGTGCTCAAATGAATAAATATATAGGAATAAACAAAAAAGAGATTAGAGGCCTATGTACTGAAAATTATGAGTATTGGTGAGATAGATAATAGCAAATAGGAAGACATACTGTGTTCATGGATTAGAATAATTAATATTTCAAAATCACTGTATTACTCAATTCCTATCTATTTCAAGGGGCATTTTTCACAGAGATAGAAAAAAGCCCCAAATTTATATAAAATAGAACCTGAGTACTCCAAGTAATATTGAGTAAGAAAAATAACGGTAGAAGCAGCAAACTTCCAGGTTTCCAGGTATATTAAAAAGACATAATAATCAAGATAGTATGATACTGGAATAAAATTATACATGTAGACCAATGGTACCGAATAAAGAGTTCAGAAATAAATCCACATATTTACTGTTAATTGATATTTCACAACGGTGCCAAGGAAACACAATGGGTATGGGATAGTCTCTTCAACAAATGATGTTGGGAAAACTGTGTAACTATATGTAGAAGAATATATACACTTAATGCATATACTTCATATCATACAATTGACTCAAGATGGCTGAAAGACTTAAAAATAAGCTCTGAAACCATCAAAACACTGAAAAGAAAACAGAGAAAAATTTCCTCGACCTTGTTCTGGGCAATGATTTTGGGCTATCACAAGCAACAAAAGCGAAAGCATGCAGATAGAATTGCATCAGGCTATGCATTATGCACAGCAAAGGAAATAATCAACAAAGTAAACAAAAAAGGAAATAGTTGGAAATCATATATCTGAAAAACTGTTAGTACCAAAATATATAAGGGGCTCAAACAATAGCCAAAAATCATGGCAGGCATTTGACGTGGCAGTTAAGTTGCTTCTTCTATTTCCTGCTTTCATATCTGAGTAACAAGGTTGAATTCCTAGCTTTTGGTCCCAATTCCTGCTCTCTCAAAATGATGAACCTGGAAGACAAGAACGATGGTTCGAGTAATTGGGTTTCTGCTACTAACTTCGATTGGGTTTCTGGATTGGGTTTTTGGCTCTTTGGTCCTGGCTTTGGCCTCTCTTGCTGTTGTGAGCATATTGTGTTTGTCTCTGTGCCTAACAAGTAAGTAAGTAAAAGTAATTTAAAAAAATAGCTAAAATGGGCCGGCGCCGTGGCTCAATAGGCTAATCCTCCACCTTGCGGCGCCGGCACACCGGGTTCTAGTCCCGGTCAGGGCGCCGGATTCTGTCCCGGTTGCCCCTCTTCCAGGCCAGCTCTCTGCTATGGCCAGGGAGTGCAGTGGAGGATGGCCCAGGTGCTTGGGCCCTGCACCCCATGGGAGACCAGGAAAAGCACCTGGCTCCTGGCTCCTGCCATCGGATCAGCGCGGTGCGCCGGCTGCAGCGGCGGCCATTGGAGGGTGAACCAACGGCAAAGGAAGACCTTTCTCTCTGTCTCTCTCTCTCACTGTCCACTCTGCCTATCAAAAATAAAAAAAAATAAAAAAAAATAGCTAAAATGAAATAATCAAATAAAAATCAGAAAAGGAACTAAATAAAAAATATATGAAAAATATTTATTGGGGCTGGCGCTGTGGCTCACTTGGTTAATCCTCCACCTGCGGTGCCAGCATCCCATATGGGCGCCAGGTTCTAGTCCCAGTTGCTCCTCTTCCAGTCTAGATCTCTGCTGTGGCCCAGGAGTGCAGTGGAGGATGGCCCAAGTGCTTGGGCCCCTGCACCTGCGTGGGAGACCAGGAGGAAGCACCTGGCTCCTACCTTCGGACTGGTGCAGTGCGCTGGCCTTAGCGGCCATTTGGGGAGTGAACCAACAAAAGGAAGACCTTTCTGTGTGTCTGTCTCTCTCTCTCACTGTCTAACTCTGCCTGTCAAATTAAAAAAAAATTATCAAAAGCAGATATTAAAATGGCTCTTAGATGAATGAAAAGTCAGTCTATCACTCATCTTTGGAAATTATAAATTATATCATGCACTATCACTGCTCACTTTTTAGAATGGCTATTATGAAAAAGAACAAAGATAAATGTTTCAGAGGATGTCGAGAAAAGCAAAGTTTTGAGAAAAGTCAGTGAGAAAGTAAACTGATCTAGTTCTCAGTGCACATATGAAGAAAATAAAATCATTATGTTGCAGAGGTGTCTGTACTCTCATTTGTTATAGCATATTTAACAATATTTGAGATATGGAACAAATCTATATGTCCGGACAAATGAATAATCAAACAACATGTGGAAATTGTACCATATGCAATAACAGAGATAAACCTTGAGGATATTATGCTAAGCGAAATAAGTCAGAAATTATTATTTCAGTTATATGAAAAAATGTAAACAAAACTACTCACACAGAAGCCAAAATCTCACTGGTTAAGTAGTACAAATTTAAAATAGAAAGATGAAAAATTTCTGGAAATCTGATGCACAACATGCTGACTATAGTTAACAATATAGCATGAGTACACCTGAAATTGGACAAGATGATATATTTTAAGTATTTTTATCACTCAAACACAAAGAAACAAAAGGTGACTATGTCAGGTACTGAATATGTTAGTGATTGTAATTGTGATTATTTTACAATGTATACATATATCAAAATCTCACACTGTATATTTTAGAGAGATTTTTTTATTTGCAAATTATACCTAATCTGAGAAAAATAAGTGAACAATTTAAAAATATTGTTTGATCAATATTAATGTGATTATGCTCAATTTCACTTTCTACAGATATGCAAATTTAAAGCAGAATGTAATTCCACTGCACAACCAAGAAAACATCTAAGAGAATAAAGACAAGTAATTCCTACTGTTGGTAAGAATGCCAAACATCTGCAACTCTTACAAATTGTTTGCAGGAATATAAACTGAAATGTTTTGCAGATACCCAGAAAACTTGTTCTCAGCTACTAGAAACTAAATATGTACTTTATATGCCAGTAATCTCTTTCCTAGATATATATACCCAACAGAAATGTCTTTATGTCCTACAAAAGACATTCTCACAAAGCAGTATAAAGAATAGCCAGAGATTGGAAATAACCCAAATTGTCAACAGAAATATAATGGAAAAATAAATTGTCCTTCAGTCACCAATTGCAACATGGTTTTCAAACTTGTGGTCTCTGTACCTGTTTATGATTTGGGTGATAATTCTAAAAGACATCAATTCCAAAGACAATAATCTCAAATGTTGCTGTGAATGTCTCTAAAGATGAAAATCTGAGAACTATAATTCTGAATAAAAGAAGCTAATTCTTTAAGATATTGGTTTTCATTTTCAAAATATTATTTAAAAGGAACATATAAAAACACATAGAACCCTTCAAAAGCCACTTTACACAATAAAACAGGCAATAATGCATGTTTTCTAATGCATAATCATGCAAGTGTACAAATGACAATCACATGGGTAAAACGATTATGAACTAATGAATCATCTCTCTCTATATAAATATGAATTTATAATATATATGGCTATAATATGAAATATATAAAGCATGACATATTGGTAGGAAATTTTGTGTACCCAGCTTTGTTACAGTAGTAATCTGAAATACTGACAACCCAAGTCTTTAGAGACTTATGATGATGGGGTGGGCATTTGACATGGCTATTAAGAAAAAGCTTGCAATGCCTGTATATCTTACTAGAGTTCCTGGGTTCAGGTCCTGGCACTACTCCTGATTCAAGCCACCTGCTAATGTGCATTTTTAGATGCAATAGATGATGGTTCAAGTAGTTGGGTCCCTACAACACATGTTGGAGACCCAGATTGAGTTCCCAGCTCCTGGATTTGGCATGCTCCTGTCCAAGCAGTCGAGGGCATTTGGAGAATGAACAAATGGATGGGAGATCCCTGTTCCCTTCCCTTCCTTTGCCTCTCCTCACCTTTCCTTCCCTTCTCTCTTTCTCTTTCCTCTTTCTCTTTTTCTCTCTCTCTTCCCCCCATCTCTCTTTGTCCCTCTTTCTCTCTTTTCTTTCCAAATAAAAAAGGCAAATTAACAAAAAAATGATTATGTATGCAGTCACCCAAAGAATAGAGATGTCAAGAAAAATTGTCTTTCCCAAAAACGAAAGGATTTCTCTTCAGTTATTGAGGAAGTTTCAATGTTTTCATGTGCATACACTGTCCTTAAACACAAAGTCCACATTATGAGAATGTACTCTGAATCAGCTAAATTTGAAGAAAAAATGCATTAAACAAACCTGAATTCTCTAAAAAGTCTACCATATTTCTATCTCCAGTATTGCAAGTGATGCAAAGTTGAAATACTCAACATAGTGAAGCATGAAAAAAAGTGTTGTAAATTTGAAGCACTGTGAAAGAAAGAAAAAAAAAATGGAAAGAAAACATTAAAGAAAAGTCAATATATGAAAAATTTATTGTATAGAGTATTGGCATCTGTTCCAAAGTTTCTGTAAAAGCAGGCTTATGTGCAGGGACATTAACCATAATTTGAATTCTTGCATTGCAATGAACATTTGCCTTGTCCTGGTAGGGCATGGCTTTCTTCTGAGAATACATTAAGATTCACATTCTATATGGAACTGCTCCTTTATGAAATTATTCTGTTTGATAAATACTCGCAAGAGCATTCTCCATAAATTTTGAAATTTTGTTCATCATCTATTCTGTATTTCTATATTGTTTTGGGTCCACAAAATCCATTCTGTATGTACTTACACACTGACCCCAAATTTGGCAGGAACAATATTGGTGACAGAAGAGCAACAACATTCATTGCATGTCTTCTTATCCTACTATTCCCAGAACCTTCAAACCTGCAAATAACTTTGCTGGCTACTTCAAACGATGCAGCTTTAACTGATTAACAACTCCTGGAATTTCATGAATTGGAAGGAATACCAATGCAGAATCACTCATTTATAAGACAAAGTTTTCCTTTTCATGTCACATGACCATCTGCATCCATGAATTTTCTGCTATGCATTCCATTGAATGGGAAAAATAAACTTTATTAGCAACATCTGGAAATTCACTTTTAGAATTTTTGATTGTTCCCAATTTCAAATTTGTCAGTCTGATTTGGGGATCAAATTAAAATCTATGTTCTTCTTTGAAGTCCAGCAAATCTCAAAGTAAGTATTTATGAAGTGGTTTTTTTTTCCTGTTATTAAAACATAATTGGGGGCCGGCGCCATGGCTCAATAGGCTATTCCTCCACCTAGCGGCGCCGGCACACCGGGTTCTAGTTCCGGTCGGGGCACCGGATTCTGTCCCTGTTGCCCCTCTTCCAGGCCAGCTCTCTGCTGTGGCCATGGGGGTGCAGTGGAGGATGGCCCAAGTGCTTGGGCCCTACACCCCATGGGAGACCAGCATAAGTACCTGGCTCCTGCCATCTGATCAGCGCAGTGCGCAGGCCGCCACGCGCCAGCCGTGGCGGCCATTGGAGGATGAACCAACGGCAAAAGGAAGACCTTTCTCTCTGTTTCTCCCTCTCACTATCCACTCTGCCTGTCAAAAAAACAAAACAAAACAAAACAAAACAAAAAAAAAACCACCATAATTGGGTACATTAATAACAAAATTACTAGATAGAAAAAGGGGCATGTATTTTATATATTTGATAAGACAGAGCGAAGACAATTGTCAAAGTGTTATTCATTTTTTAAAGTAAAATATGCACTAGTTTTTCTGTGAGATTATGTGGTAAATAGAAGAATTTTGTTTGGCAGTGAAATCCTTAACAAAGAATAATTCACTATTTAATGTGTTTTGTAACACTGAAGGAACCTCTACATCAGCAAGTGTATTTAGAACAGAAAAGTCATGAAGCTCATCAAATTATTTTGATTCTTTAACAAAAAGTGTTTTTTTTATGGGCACATAATATTATGCGTAAAGTGGACATAGTGCACAACTGAATAGGTGGCAACAACCCTTTGTACAACAGAAAATCTATACATTCACCCCTTAGTCAGAGTACGACTTTATATTCCTCTTTTAAAAGTCCTTTTTCCTGGTAGAAATTTTAGTTTCTGTAATTTTAGCTTTCAAGTTTGATCATAATTTTTCAGTATTATTATATACGGGATTTTCATCATTATGGATTTTAGCCCTTAGGACTTTTTAGCTTGCAATACTTCAAAATTTGTGATTATGATATTCAGGATTGTGTCTTCTGGAGTGGATGCTTGTTGCAGTGGTTAAAATGATGCTTGCAGGCTGGCTTTGGGGCTTAGCTGGTTAAGCCACCATCCGCTACGCCAACATTCCATTTGGGTGCCATTTCACTTCCCAGCTGCTCCACTACCCATTCAATTCCTTGCTGATGCATCTGCAAAAATGGCTGAAGATGATCCAAATAGTTGGGCCCCTGCACCCATGTGTGACACCTAGATGAAGCTCCCAGCTCCTGACTTCAGCCTGGCCCAGACCTCCTAGTCATTGTAGCCATTTGGGGAGTAAACAAGCAGATGGAAGATTGGAAGATTCTCTCTCTCTCCTTCCCTTCTCCCCTCCCTCCCTCTCTCCCTTCCCCACTCCTCTCTCTCTCTTCTACCCTATATGTGTGTGTATATGTGTGTGTGTGTGTGTGAGTGTATTTGTCTATCTCTGTAACTCTTTCCAATAAATAAATAAATAAATATTTTTAAAAGAAAAAACATAAAGATGTACTTGGGATGCCCGCATCCTTTGTTGTAGTCCTTAGGCTTGAGTCTTGACTCAGTTTCTAATTCCAGCTTCTTGTTGATGTGCACTTTGGGAGGACACAGGTGATAGTTAAAGCAATTGGGTCCCTGCCACTCACATGGGAGACCAGGATTGAGTTCCCAACCCATGGTTTCAGTCTGTCTCTAACCCTGTCATTTGGGTAATAAACCAGCAGAGATCTCACTGTCTCTGTCTCAGTCATTCTCTTTGTATGCCTCTATGTTTCAAGTAAATACAGATAAATAAATAAATAAATAACAAATGCCAACCTTTTTTTTAAATATGGTTTTTTGAGATTATGATAACTACTTCTGCTTTACATTCTTAAAATTTATTATAGGACCAAATGAGCAGCTTTTATTTCTGTGAGCTATATCTGTTAATAGTTAACATGTTAGAACTGAGACATTTTAACAATAAATTAACATTTTAACAATTAAAATTGAGACATCTAACAACAGGGTTATATCAGCAGCTTCACATCATGTAGTCTCTGGAAAACTCGCTAACACTCATGAACGACTGACAGTGAAAAGTTAAATAACTTCTTAGCATTTCTATGAAAATGGTTTAGACCTTGTACACACCCTCAAAAGATGCGAAGAATCTGAGGAGTCCCTGTGTAATACTTTGAGAACTTCCACTTAAACAATAGTGAATGGAACAAACTCCAACATGCAAAAATATGCATTCATTTCTCAGCTAATTAAAGAAGCTTGCGACAAAAGAGTGCATGCTCATATTCATAAACATGAATATAAAACAGGAATACCCAAAACTATACTATGCTGTGAAAGTCAGAGGCGGGGAGTATGACTATCAGAGAGTAAAAGCAGGCTTCTAGAGTGATCTGAACAAACTGTTTCTCAACATAGGTTGTGATTATGCAGGTGTACTCAGTCTGTGAAAACTTATAGACCCATGCACTTACAACTCTAACAGTATGTATATTACACTTTAACAGAGAGTAAAACAAAAATATAAATTTAAAATAATATGAACTTGTAAATATTATACATCAATGTTCATATAAAGTCATGTAAATAAATGTACATATCAGTATTTATAATACTAAGATGGAACGCACTGATGAATAAATATGTAATATATTAATACAATGAAATATTATTTGTATTAATGACTAAAGTACTTATCTATGCTGAGTTATAGATAAACATTGCAAATATGCTAAAGGAAATAACTCAGACACAAAATAACTCATATTTTATAATTACACCTATATGAAATATACAGCAAAGTGAATATATGGAGAGATATTGCAGGTTAGTGGTTGTTTTGGGCTAGA
Source organism: Oryctolagus cuniculus (assembly GCF_051225735.1). Lineage (NCBI taxonomy): Eukaryota > Metazoa > Chordata > Mammalia > Lagomorpha > Leporidae > Oryctolagus > Oryctolagus cuniculus. Next base: position 125,208,731 of record NC_142868.1, read on the forward strand.
GAATGAGACGTTTGTGATGAGATGCTAATGTGTTTGACTCTTCCTTTATGCAGTGATACAAATATTCTGAAATTGGTAGTGATGGTGATTGTACAACTATATGATTACACAAAAAATCATCAAATTATACATGCTAAATGTGTGAATTTTATATCAGAAAAGCTATTACTAACAAACACCAACAGAATCACCTAAAAAGCTAGCTTTTACATTGTTTCTACTGCTTCTGAAAAACAACTTCAGATTTGTCAGAAATGTGAAACTTTTTATACATTTTAATGGAATTTATTCTTCTGATTATAAATAGCTGCTTTGATAACAGATTCTTCTGTTTAGAAACATCATTATAATACTTATTCAGGGCTGTCATAGCCTAGACTATGAAAAACAGAATATCTATAACATTTGCTGTCTGGTTTAGTAGTTAATTTTAATTCCCTCTGTGTTTGCACTGTTTCTTATGTTTAATTTTTTGATGTGTGAGTTCTTTAGATCATCCATAACTTTGGGGAATATTGCCATTTACATAAAGTGTAGATGTGTCTAATTCACACAGCTATGAGTAGGGTTTAGTTGTTCTCCCTCCCACTCTTTTAGAATTCTTTATGGTAGAATACAATGAGAATTAAATATTATTTTGTTCCAAATGTTCACAGCATTTTCTTATTCCCTGTCCTACTCCGCCTCGCTGTTAACTTGTGAAGTGAAAATGTCAACTGGCATCTGGCTTTTGTTAAGAGCTTTAACAAACAGTAATAGAAAATCTTTGCCATGAATATAACTTGCATTGATATTTGAGGTAGCTTACAATACAGAAAAAGATAATGGCTCTACAAAACTGATTTGAAAGTAATAAATTTCAATTACAGAGGAAAGTATTTTAGAGTTAATGAATAACAGGATGTGAATTAATTCAGCCATTTCATTTTCATTTATATTTATTTGCATTTATTTCCACTTCACTCAGTATAAGTAAATTTAAGAATTGAGAATCAGAGAATTCCTGAAACTTGTTAATAGTACTTGCTCTCCAGAGATCACTAGTACTGCATATGGATAAGACACAACAAATTACTTCATACCTTCCCAAGAGAGAGTAATTCTACATCAATAGAGCTTTGGTATTGATTTCAAAGGAAAATAACAAGGTCAGATTTACTTATTTTTGTTTTCTTTAAGTTTGATATATAATTAACAAAATTTGGATATAATTAAGTTAACACAATGTTGATGTGTTGATATATAAACACGGTGCCAAATAATCTCTATCACATGCTATTATATCCATCATGCTACTATTTTTACTACCAAGTGTTCTGTTCTTTCACTGTTCTTATATGGTAAGGAGACTAAGATTTAGCCAATAAGTAAATCTCAAATATGCAATACAGTTTTATTGTTTATGATCACCATGCTATGTATATTCTATAACCAGAGTTTGTGTATCTTGTGAAGTCTAGTTTAAGCCAGGAATTTTCATGGTGGAAGTTGGTTATTTTGTGGAATGATACAACACAATAGTATATGATCCAGTGAACAACACAAACTTTGAGGCCAAGAAGAAAATCATTTTGGAATGTCTACTCTTTTTTTTTTCTATTGGAGAGTTAATATGTGCGATAGAAGATAGAATACTACTCATCCGTAAAAAGAACGAATTCTTATCTTTGCCAACAAAATAGATGCAATTGGAGACCATATCACTCATGGAATTAAACCAGTGTCCAAAAGACATAGACGTTTTCTAATAATTCATGATAACTAATAAATAGAGTACCAAAAATGCAAAAAATATGAATAAAATTGACTTTTTCAGATTAAGTATTGTTTAGAGCACTTGTCTATACTTCTGAGGAATAGTGGTTTTTCTTACTACTTATTGAATTCTTTAGTACAGGATTAAGCTTGTGATTATGAAGCGAACTGAAAATATGTCATTATAAAAATTAAAAGAAAAATAAGAAAGGCAGCAGAAGAGAGGATGGGAGCCAGAGAGGGACAGTAGGGTGGGAAGTATTATTATATTCTTGAAACTGTATATATGAAATGTATGAAATTTGTTCCCTTTATATAAGTAAGTTCTAAAAAAATAGAATCTCCTTAACAAAATTTGGAAATATATTTTTAAGTCTCCTGCAACAGTGAATCTCTGTTCAGGTAAACAAAGAACCATAAGGTCACATTAACACCAAAAACAAGCTGTGTAATGGCAGACACTGCTTTATGTCTTAACAAACAGTCTCACAGAAAAAGGCAGTTGAACTTCGTCTTTCATCTTTGAATCATATTGTTAAAGGAAATAAAAGGGAAAGAAGCAATTTCACATATGAATTTGGGGAGAATGGAAGAAAAAGGAAATTTGGGTTGTGAGTTTTCAGAGATAAATGAAACATTAAGAAAGTGTTAACTTTAGATTGAAGCAAATGAAAATCTCAGTAGAAACTTTGATGTATGAACGATGTAATAGAGAAATTTATTATTAAACCAAAGAACAAATACAAACCATAGGCTTTCATGTGAAAAATACAAAATGAAATAATTAATTCTTACTTTTTGGTAAAACTCATACCTGCAAGCAGGAAGATACTTTGTAGAACTTAAGTATTTTTGACCCTTTTGATCTACTTTAATCATGTTTTTCATTTAATAATGTATTTTATATCATACATTTTCAAAATTTATAATAAAAACCCAGTATTAACAACTCAGATATTTTTAAATTCTTAATTTTATTAAGTCCTAATTCTTTCCTAGTTATAGAAGTGCTATTATAATTCACTGTTTTTTATGCATAGGTATTCTATAAATTTGGAAAAAATAAATTTATTCTGTTTTACTGGCTTTAATAATAGAAGCTATTACATATATTATATTATATATGTATTTATATACACAAAGTATTATTATCATAGTTAGAATTAGTTTTTGTGAAAAAATAAGTTGCATTATTTTATCTTTATTATTCTTTTTGCATATATTTTGAGGTAGACATCAGTCACAATTAAGAACATAATAATGTTCCCATTAAGAGTCAGGACCCTGAAATTTAACATAACTTGACTGTGGTGCTCCCCAAAACAGGACTGAATGCCTTTATCTACAAAATCTCATGTAGTCCAATTACTAAGAATGCTCCTTTTGGTAATCATTTAAATCAGGACTTCCAAGAGGACTCAGGAAATAGTGTGAAGCCAGTAGGTGTAGAATTTGCTTATCATGTTGGAAATTATCCAGTACTAAGAGAGGAAATACTAAGTAAATTAAATGAACTCTAGCAGGATATAATAAAAACACACAATTTCCTGAAGGAGAAAATATGCATTTCTGAAACTACACATAGCCCTTGTGATCCAATTCTCCCTGAATCTGGAGTCTTGATAATAATCGTACCTTTGTATGTTTGACTGAGAAGGTCGCTTTAAACACCAGGAGAATTAAAATGATATTCAAATATGCTGTGTGAAATATTGTCATAGTCTACTAAAGACATTTTTGTTGTACCTTCCAGATAATCTCAGAGCTCTGTAGTAGAGACAGGTCCCCCACATGATAGGGGATTATTTGTAAAGTCTTATAAGTGGAAACCAAATATGTTGATCTCATATCAAACTAAGCTCTGAATGTTAAGTTCTCAAAAGCCAGTATGCAGGATCCCAAACATTCCATGAAGTATAGTGAGTAACGTGGCTGGCTGAAAAACTGTCTCATTCTTGCTAATATACATATTCTCAGAACACAGCAGGATACAGAGGAGCAATAATTGGGTAGTAACGCAATCTACTCTGGTACTCAACAGTAATAGAGTTTAACACAATCTATTGAATATTGGAATTTTATGAGTTTTTATTAAAAAAAAGATGCCACTGCAGCATAAAGACAATACAAACAAAACAGTGGTAAAATGCAAAATTTAAGAAAAGTCACTGGAGACCACAATTGTCTATAAATTTATCTTTAAATTCAATGCTTATCAAATAAAAGTAATACTAGTGCTTTCTATTGATTTTTCAAGCATGCCCTAACATCCTTAAAGATTAAAAGAATCAAGAACAGTCAAGATCATTTTCAAAATGAATGACTGAATGAAATTATCCTACCAGCTGCTAAAGCTTCTTATGAAGTTCAATGTAACTATTTCTAGTAATAAGAAAAATATGTGATGTTTGAATCAATAATAGAAAGGCCAAGTAGGCCAGAAACATATCTGTGTTAACACAGAAAACTTTACATACCAGAGGGGGAAAGAAGTATAGTCAATAAACACATTTTTTTGCTGAAGAAACTTTTTTTTGCAAAAAATGAAACTGTCAATAATACGTTAAAGTACTCATAAACATGACAACCCTACAAGACGAAATTTGGTTCAAAAATGATACCATATAAAAACAAATATGTCAGCTGGATAACATTGCCAGACATGCAACTAATAAAGAATTGTATTTCAAAGTAAATTAAGAACACCTATTTTAACAAGTGAAACTGTGCAATAAAAATAAAAACAAAAGAAAATACAACATATATAATGAATGCACACAAAAGAACAGTGACAGTTCAAAAATAAATGTACACACACACAAAAAAGCCCCACCTCACCTCCAACTAGGGAAGAGGAAAATAAATAGAAACTATGATGGAGTAACTTTGGTGAATAAGTGGATAAAATAAAAAGAGCTCAGGCCGGCGCCACGGCTCAATAGGCTAATCCTCCGCCTAGCTGTGCCGGGTCACGGGGTTCTAGTTCCGATCGGGGCACCAGATCCTGTCCCGGTTGCCCCTCTTCCAGGCCAGCTCTCTGCTGTGGCCAGGGAGTGCAGTGGAGGATGGCCCAAGTGCTTGGGCCCTGCACCCACATGGGAGACCAGGAGAAGCACCTGGCTCCAGGCTTCGGATCAGCGTGGTGCGCCGGCCGCAGTGTGCCAGCCGCTGTGGCCATTGGAGGGTGAACCAAAGGCAAAGGAAGACCTTTCTCTCTGTCTCTTTCTCTGACTGTCCACTCTGCTGTCCAAAAAAAAAAAAAAACAAGAAAAAAGAAAAAGAAAAGAAAAGAAAAGAAAAGAAAAGAAAAGAAAAGAAAAAAGAGCTCACCATGTTCAGCAAAGTCTTGCCCTTTTTTCTTCTAACCACTTGCCACATGCAAAAACACATATTGCCACAAAAATAAGTAATATCATGTGTGCACACACACACACACACAGAGTAACCTAATAAGAAACAGTGATAACAAAAACTAGAGATACTTAACATTTCCTCTAAGTGACTATGAAGAGCAGACTGGTTCAAGATGAATAACACTTGGCAAAATTATATTTCAATAATCCTAGTTGGCTATTATATCTACAAACTATTTTCTTTTTTTTTTTTTTTTGCAAACTATTTTCTTGAAGATTCAAACATGGAAACTAACCTATATATTTGAATTGTGCATCACCATATGAAGTAAGAAGTATGAAATACACCTAGTATAAATATATACCATGTGCAAGAAGGTGGTTATTTTTAGTGTGAAAAGGGGGTATAGAAGGGCTTAAAATTATTCTCAGTATATTTTTAAAATTTTTGATATATAAGGAGAGCCAGAACTACGACACATTGTATTAAACTGTCACCTGCAGCACCAGCACCCATATGGGCATAGGTTCAAGTCTTGGCTGCTCTACTTCTGAGCCATCTCCCTTCCCTGCTAATGCACCTGGGAAGACAGAAGATGATGTCGCAAATAGTTGAGACTCAAAAGGAACTCCTGGCTCCCGGCTTCAGCCTGGCTAGCCCTAGCTGTTGTATTCCCTCTGATAATGAACCAGAGGATGGAAACTCTTTCTCACTGTAACTCTGCTTTCAAATAAATGATAAAATATCATATATTATCATAAAATAATAAGATAAATACTAGAAATGTTGAAAACTGTGATAGATAAACATGTGAGTTGTATAATAATCTTTTTGCATTTTTGGAAATATAAAAAGTACCATCAAATGAATTATAATGCAAATATCAGACAGGAAATAATTGATTACTTAAGGTCAATTTTATACAGTACATTCTAAATTCCTATCGCTTTTCACACCAAGAATTTTAATAATGCTCTAATTTTTCTATGAGTAAATGAACAAAGTTATTAGTTTTCTCCAGGATACACTTTTAGTTGAAAAGGGAAAAAAGAATGATCATCAATGCTGAATATGTCAAGGGATGTACTTTTCCGTGCAGTTTTACAATATATATTGTAAACCTTTAAAAACTACTGATGATTTTGAACCCAAAATTATATTTTTAATAATTAACCCAAGGAAATATTGAGAAAAAATGTTTATGTATAAATGTCTTCATTATTTTTCAACTTGGAAACATAAATTGTAGGATAGTGTGGTATGGGACTGGTAAAATATTTTATGACATGTTACAACATATTAAAATACTGTTTTCAGGATCAGGCATTCAGCCTAGCAGTTTAGATGCCTATCTGGGTGCTTATATCCCATGTCAGTGTGTGGGTGGCTTTGAGTCTCAGTTCTACTGCCATTTCAGGCTTCCTACTACTGCACATCCTGGGAGGTAGCAGGTGTAACTCAAGTAGCTGAGTTATTGCCACTCACATGGGAGACACAGGCCAAGCTCCTGGCTCTGGCTTTGGCCCCAGGTCAACCCCAGAATTTGCAAGCATTTGGAGAACAAACCAGCCAATGAGAGTTCTGTGTATCTTTCTGTCATCCACCCCACTGTTGAATATATATATATGCCTGTTGAATATAAAATATGAAATAAAATTCTGTTCTCATCAAATATTCACCACATGAATAAATTTTATATAAAATAAAAATATCCTAAATAGATTATATATTATATTGACACTGAGAAGTATATGTGTGTAAAGGCATAAAGGTTTATCTCAAATTATATAGTTTATTTTTTAATTTTTCTGTACTTTCCAAGTTTTTATACTGATAATTTTCACATATATTTGTGTGTACATGCAGTATCATATGTTTAGATACAGAACTTTCAGGTGCCAGCACCATGGCACAGTAGGTTAATCCTCCGCCTGTGGTGCAGCATCCCATATGGGCACCGGTTCTAGTCCCAGCTGCTTCTCTTCCCATCCAGCTCTCTGCTGTGGCCTGGGAAAGCAGTAGAGGATGGCCCAAATCCTTGAGCCCCTGAACCCCCATGGGAAACGAGGAGGAGGAGGCACCTGGCTCCTGGCTTCGGATCGGTGCAACTCCAGCCATTGTGGCCATTTAGGGAGTGAACCAATGAAAAGAAGATCTTTCTCTCTCTCTCCCTCTTATACTCTGTAACTACCTATCAAATAAAATTAAATAAAATCTTAAAAAATTTTTTTTAAAGTCATCCACATGGCCAGCGCCATGGCTCACTAGGCTAATCCTCCGCCTGCGGTGCCAGCACTCCAGGTTCTAGTCCCGGTTGGGGCACCGGTTCTGTCCTGGTCGCTCCTCTTCCAGTCCAGCTGTGGCCTGGGAGTGCAGTGGAGGATGTCCCAGGTCCTTGGGCCCTGCACCCACATGGAAGACCAGGAGGAAGCACCTGGCTCCTGGCTTCAGATTGGCACAGCGTGCTGGCTGAGGCAGCCATTTGGGTGGTGAACCAACAGAAGGAAGACCTTTCTCTCTCTCTCTCTCTCTCTCTCTCTCTCCATCTAACTCTGCCTGTCTAAAACAAAACAAAACAAAAACAAAAACAAAAAATCATCCACAATCACTTATAACTACAAAATTTTCTACAAATATTCAAGAATTTAAATTCAAAACTGATCACACTGGTAGCTCTAAGAGTCAAAGGGATCACATAAACAAGAATAGTATCTGCTAATACTAACTGATAGAATAAAAAAAGGGAGAGAACAATCCAACATGGGAAGTGGGATACACAGCAGACTCGTAGAATGGCAGATGTCCTAAATAGCACTCTGGCCTCAGAATCAGCCCTTAAGGCACTCAGATCTGGCTGAAAAGCCTATGAGATTATTTTAGGCATGGAAAGCCAAGACACTGGCAAAAAAATAAAAATAAAAAAATAAAAATAAAAAAAAAACACTAAATGAAAGGTCTCTGCGAGTGAAATCCCAGTGGAAAGAATGGGCCATCAAAGAAGGAGGTACCTTTCTCTGAAGGGAGGAGAGAACTTCCACTTTGACTATGACCTTGTCTAAATAAGATCAAAGTCAGCGAACTCAAGAGGCTTCCATAGCCTTGGCAACTCATGACATGAGCCTAGGGAGATTACTGACACCATAAACAAGAGTGTCAAATTGTTAAGTCAACAACAGGAGTCACTGTGCACTTACTCCTTATGTAGGATCTCTGTCCTTAATGTGTTGTCCAATGTAAATAATGCTATAACTAGTACTCAAACAGTATTTTACACTTTATGTACTGTGTGGGTACAAACTGATGAAATCTTTACTTAATATATACTAAACTGATCTTCTGTATATAAAGAGAATTGAAAATGAATCTTGATGTGAATGGAATGGGAGAGGGAGCGGGAGTTGGGAGGGTTGCGGGGGGAGGGAAGTTATGGGGGGGAAAAAGCCATTGTAATCCATAAACTGTACTTCCGAAAATTATATTTACTAAATAAAAGTTTAAAAAAAGAATATCCTTGTGCTTTGGTAGAATTATCACCTTAAGTATTCATATGGCTATATTTTAGAAGAGATAACTTTGAATTAGATAATAATGTTGTGTGAATATTAAGTTTCCTGGCTTCCATCATTATCATTATATGTCTATTACTTGATAAAAGGCATATTTTTCTTTTTTCTCTTTTTTTTTTTTTTTTTGACAGGCAGAGTTAGTGAGAGAAAGAGAGACTGAGAGAAAGGTCTTCATTCTGTTGGTTTACCCCCCAAATGGCTGCTATGGCTGGCGCGCTGCGTTGATCCAAAGCCAGGAGACAGGTGCTTCCTCCTCGTCTCCCATGCAGGTGCAGGGCCCAAGCACTTGGGCCATCCTCCACCGCCTTCCCAGGCCACAGTAGAGAGCTGGACTGGAAGAGGAGCGATCGGGACAGAATCCGGCACCCCAACCGGAACTAGAACCCGGGGTGCTGGCACCTCAGGCGGAGGATTACCCTAGTGAGCAGCGGCGCTGGTGCATATTTTTCTTAGAAACTATAATCAAAACTATTTGATGGTGAAATGGTAGAGAATCTTCAACTTCTCTTCAATGGTTTAGTAAAAAATACATGCACAAATGAGAGAATGATGCTGCCAAAGCTGCAAAATGGAAACAACGGACACACTTAGATAATCATGTGTAGAGATTCCTAAGTCTATTCTTAAATTTAAAAAACAAAAACTTCAAAATAAATAGTTGCCACAAGAAAACCCAAGCTCAACATAATAATTCAGGAATTAAATTAGTTTTCATATCTGGCATTTCACTTGTTTCCCATATAATTAAACATTGGTGATAATAATGTAGAGTGAGGGAGGGAGGAAGGGTGACAGAGACAGATGGATAAATGAGGACTCAAAAAATTATAGAGATTTGTGAAATGTCTAGATATTTAATATATATTAAAATATATCTATATTTATAACCTATTACTTCAATATAAAATAAGAAAATTGACACAGTTTGAGTAACACATATTGCCAAAGATGAACCATAACAGTATCTGGGACTGGGACTGTAGCGCAACAGATGAAGCCAACACCTGCAATGCATGTATCCTGCATGGGTGTTTTTCTGTGGCACAGTTGCTCCAATTCAGTCTTGCTGCCTCTTAATAAACCTGGGAAAGAAACCAAAGATGGCCTAAGTACTTGGGCCCCTGCATAATCTGAGAGATATGGATGGAGTTCCTGGCTCCTGGCTTTAGTCTGGCCCAGCCAGTTGACTATTGTGCCCATATGGGGAGTGAAATAGTGGATGGAAGATCTGTCTCTCCCTCTTTCTCTCTGTAAATAAATATACATCACTAAAAAATAATCTGTTTAAAACAATGCTATGTGTCTTCTCACTCACAAGCATAAAGCATCCTTAGAAGGCTATGTAGACCCTCAAGGGAGTATGAGGTCCAACAATAATTTCAGACATTGCTAAATTTGATCAGGAAAAAGGAAAATCCCAGATATTTAAAAAATCATTTTGGGGACTAGGTAAAGTCTAGGAAGCCACTTGTGGAAGCAAGATCATGGAAACTAATTAAGAAACTTCCTATCAGTTATTGTAAACTCTGAAAGCTTTTACTCATGTCTTCCTGAGAATATTCAAATTGCCCTAGATTATTGACTGCTTAGTATCTCCCATCATGATCCTGTTCTAATGTTAGAGTATGCATGTATGTGTCTAGATAAATAAATATATGAGGGTTTTTCTACCATATATGGTTATAGATACATATATCATATATGAGACTACTTTTAGAAACATGGGTAAACGCAACTAATTTTATATCTATTTCATTGCAAATTTTGAAACTCATGTGGTTTTTTCCATAATGCATGCTTTTTTTCTGAAATTTATAAGACTTCTTATAATGCATGAATTTAATTTTCTTAAAGCAACTTTTATATTCATAGCCTACAGACATTTTGAAACATATGTACATATATGTTACTGACTCCATATAATTTTTCTGGCTTCATATTTAAAATTGATTATACAACTTGTCTTTCTACATTATGAGTGACATAAAAAGAATCAAATAGCTATATGGTGACCAGAAGACTTATGCTTTCTAAATATCCACATGATTCATATTATATAGCCCCTATGGCACTAAGTAGGTCAATGGGCCAATCTTGACTTCCAGTAGAAATATCAAAAGATCATATGCCTATCTCTACAAGACTGTTAAGAAATTACTTTCATGCTTTCCATAGTCTCTCATTTTAGCCTGCACAAATGAGACCAATGTATTCTGCCATGGTGAAATTATAAGATAAAAGTATCTTTAGTCTGTGATTTAGTATTTGAAGTAGCATACTATAGTGATATATGCTACATAGGACATGAAGAGCAAATAAACTCTGTGTGTGTGTGTGTGTGTGTGTGTAAATGTGGCTACAACTGTGAGGTTTTGGTCATTTTAAATAAAACAGGTTTAATTTATAATGGGTGTTAGAATAATTTTTTAATGACGTAATTTGTGTTTAGTGTTTGAAAATTCTAATGATTTATGGTTCCTCTTAGGAACAGGACGATAGAAGTGTTAATAGGAAGTATTTATGCACAATAAGAATTATGTCCCAATTTCTTTAATATCAGTTGATTTGCAAAATCAAATGTGTCATGTAATCTCCTTTAGAGCAGAAACATTTATATTCTTTATTGCTAAGCACTCCCTAAGTTCATGACAAAGCTTGAGAGTAATATGTTCTAATGAACAAATAAACATATAAATCAATAAAATAATAAATTAGCAATATCATGCAACTCTGAAAAGTGGGAGAAGCCTTGATTGGATAATAGAAACTTCGAAGGTAATTGCTAAGGTTTCATCTGAATGAACTAAATTACAAAATTGTGAACAGTGTTTTTCTAAGATAAGAGATAAGCAACAGTATATGATTTATCTCACATGCTTTTTAAAATATTTTATTTATTTATTTATTATTTATTTATTTACTTGAAAGTCAGAGTTACAGAGACAGAGAGACAGACAGACAGAGATCTTCAATCTGCTGGTTCACTACTCAAATAGCTGTAAGGGACAGCTCTGGTACAGCTTGAAGCCAGGTACCTTGAAATCCACCTGGATCTCCCACCTAGGTGGCAGGGGCCAAGCATTCAACCCCTCTTGTACTTCTTTCCCAGGTGCATTAGCAGGGAGCATGATGAGAAGTAGAGCAGCAAACTGACACAACCAACTGTGTCACAATGCCAGCCCCTATCATGTATTTTTAATTGTTGATTTTATATAAAAAAATCAAATGTCAAATTTCTTAACACCCTGAATTTGCATGACTGTATTCACATATTGATTTAAGTACATGAAATGCAAATACTTCAGTCATGAGCATGCAACTTCTTACTAAGTTGGGAACTTAGATGTTTATCATGGGAAACAATGGTTAATGTGTTCCCCTATATGTTTGTTGAATTATTTCATTATTATGAAATATATTTGTATTTTTATTTATTTTTCTTCCAAAACCATGGACTTATTCAGCATTTGAAGAAATCATAGGTCTAAAATTCATTCTATCTTTAGATAAGTCAGCAGGTTTTCAGAATGATTAAATGTTGCTGCAGGAAGACAAGAATCGTGATCTCAACCAGCTTATTTGTTCTCATAATACTTTATGAAGTAATTTCATTTGACAGTTACATAGAAACACATACTAAAATTCATCCTTTCTTCTTTGTTATGAATAAAAAGAGGTCAATAAAGGCAAGATTTCCTATAAGAGGCAGAGCCAATTACATTGTTACATCCATCACAGTGCTGAGATTATTATTCTATCTTTATAAAAATTCTAGGGGAGTAAGTATCACAATACCTGTGCATTGAAGAGGAGGGAAAAGGGTTAGTATGGAAATGGTCTCAGACTTCAGAAACTCTGGTATATAACCCTCATGATTCAGTCTTGGACTCAGCATATACATGTTTACAAAACCAAGAAGTTCAGTTATCTACAGTTTAAATGATTGCCTATGTAGAATACTGTCAAAATCAGATAACATATAGTGAAGAATTTCTAATAAAAGACCTTTTGCTGGGTAATAAACCAAGAATAGAATTGCAATCTGGAGTACACAGGCACCAACCAGGGTGTATGGCTTGTGCTATGTCTGCATTACAAGGGAAAGGTTGGGAGTTTTATGAAGTCAAAGATCTGCATTTTGAAGGAAAGTTCATTGATATTTTAGTACTTGTGGAAGCTGGCAAGCTCTGGATGAGGAGCCATAAGAGTAACTAGCAAAACCTATCTTATGGTCACAGTTCATAATTCCATTGTCAGTTGCTATGTAAAAACACAGCAGGCTGTTTCTTTGGATTTTTTTCTGTGATAATTCCTGGAACAGGCATTCATGGCCTGAAACCTTCCCTTTCTTTTCCATGACCCTTGCCTCCATTGTACTGATATGTGATAGTGATGACTCCATTTTACGTAAGAAATTTTCACAAATGCTAATTATGACACATCTTGTTCAGAGAAGATTAAGTGGGATAACATGTGAGAATGTTGTCTTATCCACAGTGAAGTGCTTTTCAAATATTAGACATAATGTTGATGTCATACATAGAAGAGAAACTTTTAAAAGATACATCATTGGGTCACATGGCAATAGAGAAGCATCTACTTGCAGAATAACTACTCAGAGGAAATCCACCATACTCAACAGAAGGACAGATGGCATCTAACAGTATTCTCTTTGGGACATTTCAGTAAGCGGGAAAAGATGCCACACCATTTATTACTATTATGATTTTATTTACATTCGAACATTACCCTCAGATGTGAAACTTGGAAACATAATTCTACTTGCTCACAAAGTAACAATTTTTGTTTTTCAATAAGCCCAAGAAGTCTGTTTATAAACCCACATTTGTTTTGAAATGTAAACTTTTAAGTAAATCAATTGCCAGATCATAAAATAGTTGATCAGCTCTCCTTACTAACAGCGACTAAAATAGTAATTTACTTTACACATAAAAGGTAGAGATGATGCCCAAACAAGGAATGTAGAACTTAAGATTTAATTGATTCATGTAAATTCAGCCTAATGGTTCACCTATTTTAGGTGGAACAACAATAACCTAAGGTTTATTGACTAAACCTGTCTTCAGGGGCTGACATTTTGGCACAGTTGGTTAAGCTGCCATTTGTGATGCCAGTGTATCTCCTATCAGAATCCCAGATCGAGTCTTGGATGTTTGGCTTCCAATCCAGTTCCTGGATAATGCTCCTAAAGAGGCAGCAGATAATGGCTGAAGTACTCGGGTACTTGCCTCCCATACGAGAAATCATGATGGAGTTGTTAGGTCTAGTTTTGGTCTGGCCCAGACTGGGCTGTTGGGGCCATTTGAGAAGTGAGCAAGTGGATGGATGATTCTCTCTCTTTCTCTCTCAATTGCTCTTTCAAATAAACAATTTTTTAACTTGTCTTCACCTGAACAGTACTAAGATGATTTTTATGATGGATTGATGTGACTTTTGTTTCCATGAAAGTCCAGGATAATCAAACTCTTTGTAACTGATTTAGTTTTCTTTAGATTTTTAGATATACAAAAAGCCTCATTTTGATCTAAAAATGTCGACTCTATCACATAGCCCTTTTTATCTTACATTTTGAACTTTGGGAAAATATTTGATGAATTTTGCATAGATACAAAAGAAAGGATGGGAATTTTCAACCTTCTACCTTTCAATATTCAACTTTTAACAACCAGGATGTCTGCATGATAAACCAAATTCAACACCAGGATTTAGAAGATTGTTGAAAGCTTAGCTCCATGACTAGGCAGAGACAGAATATGTCTCCTGATAAAACATTTAGAACTTGAAAGAGAACAGCTGCAGATGGTTATGAAGTTGATGTCTTACATAGATGCCCAGCCAGGGATAGGGTAAGTAGAAACTAAAATCCACCTCATTTTAATTGCCAGTTCAGACTGGCTATTCAGTTGCATCATCCTAGGGGAGTATGTCTAACTTGAGCCAAGGAATCAAATAAAATAGAAAATGATTTGATCATGAACCTCTCTGGGGATTAAAACAATGTGAATGAATGAAACTTGAGCTTTAGAATTCACAACCTTGTGAAGAAACCATATTGTGAATAGCTACAGAGTAAACAAGATTTCTTCTTACAACCCATTCCAAATTTGAAAACTGTAATTGGTGCTAGGATGCTGTTGTAGTGCATCATACTAGGCTGCCACATGCAATGTTGCCATATGAGAAACATTTTGAGTCTCAGCTGTTCCACTTGCTATTTAGCTTCCTGCTAATGCGCCTGGAAAAAATTTGCAATATGGCTTGGGTGCTTGTGCTTCTGCAATTTCCATGGTATATCCTAACGGAGTTCCAGGCTCCAGGCTTGGGCCTGACCTCACCCCCATCACTCCCAGGCTGTTTTTGCCATTTGGGAAATGAACCAATGGATTAAAGTTCTGAGAGAGGAAGGGAAGGAAAGGAGAGAGGAGTGGGGGGGGGGACTATAGTTATCATTTTGAGATTTATTCTCAGAAAGAATTTCTTCAAATTTCTCTTTTGTTAACCACCTGTTCTTTTGGAAAATTAGAACAACATTTCTAGAAGTAGCCTTTTATAGGTGACAATGGGAAGAACCATGGTACTTTCTGGCCTCAAATTGTTGATCTAAATTTCAACTTCTGGAGGAAGTAATAAGCATTGCATTTTATGATTAAGCATACTAGAGAATGGCATTAGCACAATGAGAGTGAATGCAGTTGAAGGTGAAACACATTAATATAACAGTGAGATCATGATATATAAAATTGACTATTTTTTAAAAATTCACATTGTTTTTATTGTAGGATGTTGAAATCCATCACAAAAACACACTTGTGTACACAGAAAATCATGTTATCTGGGAGTCTCACTTATCTAAGAGTTAGTCTTGTCTTTCATGAGATGATTTTTGATGTTTAATCTCCAGAAAGACAATCTATGGGTTAAATTTTCATGATACCACTCAAAGGCTCTCAACTACTGCTTGTACACTGAACCTTCTTACAACGTCATGTACCACTAAGATTTTCAGATCTGGAATGTACCACCTGATCAAGTATATAAAGGCTATATTCTTCCATTTACATTTCCCTTCTATGTAATTCCATTTCCTCAGGAGTGCAGATAAAATCCAGAACTCCTTCCATGATTGCAATTACTACTTGCAAAATAGTGCCTCTCTTTAGACTAAAACCATGATGGTCTCTTCCCAAAGAGAACTGGATAAAACCTGCTAACTGAATCCTGTCAAATCATTTCTGAGATAAAGATTTGATTTGGCTTTCACTTGTGTCTGCTTCTTAACACAGAAGTTCAGTGTAACAGTTAAGAATACGGATTCAGGATGAAATCAGACACTGACTTTACCATGCCCTTATTTAGGTGATAGAGACAAGGAAATTATCCAAATGAGATTTCAACTTGCCAATCTTCAAAACATGGATGGAGCTGGCAGACTCTGAGAGTGTTCAAAATGATCCCCATGTCCACTATTCATGTCCTTTCACAAGGCTTGCCTTCTCTCTTACTTTTTTTTTTTTTTTTTTTTTTTTGACAGGCAGAGTGGACAGTGAGAGAGAGAGACAGAGAGAAAGGTCTTCCTTTGCCGTTGGTTCACCCTCCAATGGCCGCCGCACCGCGCTGATCCGATGGCAGGAGCCAGGAGCCAGGTGCTTTTCCTGGTCTCCCATGGGGTGCAGGGCCCAAGCACCTGGGCCATCCTCCACTGCACTCCCTGGCCACAGCAGAGGGCTGGCCTGGAAGAGGGGCAACCGGGACAGAATCCGGCGCCCCGACCGGGACTAGAACCCGGTGTGCCGGCGCCGCTAGGCGGAGGATTAGCCTATTGAGCCGCGGCGCTGGCCCGCCTTCTCTCTTACTTCTAACCAACAGACTATAACAAACACAATGGGATATCACTTCTGTTATTAGGTCCTAAAAGATATTTATTTTCTTGCTGACTTTCTTTCACTCTTACTCACCTCCTGTGAAGAAGTAAACTATGATTTTTTAATCTCCATGTAGCAAGGAACCAAGGCCAATCACCATCCAAAAGGCCCTGAGGAAGTGAGGCCTTGATACAACAATGTATGAGGAATTGAATTCAGCACATGATCACATAAGTGAGCTTGGATGCTGATTCTATGATAACTGAAGCTTGAATAGGATCTAATAGAACCAAATAGAGCTCTTGTTCAAACACCACATGCAGAATTGTAAGTGGAACTGGAAGCTGATCGTATCTTATTTGAATCTTGAGTTGACCAAAGTCCTGTTAATACCTTGATTGCTATCTATTTGAAACTCAGAGAACCCAACTTGGCCTTCCCAAGAGTTTTGATTCATGGCAACTATGATAGCAAATATGTGTTGATTTAGGCTCCTAGGTTTTGGGTTAAATTTTTACACTGCAAGAGATAACTGATGTAACTCATAATGCTGGTTTCCATTTTAAATGGTTGCTGTAGGTATTAAATGATGTAATATGAAGGTGTTGGCTCTCATTATTTTCCTTATTTCTAAAAATATTTATTTATTTGGGGCCAGCGCTGTGGCACAGCAGGTTAACGCCCTGGCCTGAAGCGCCGGTATCTCATATGGGCGCCTATTCTAGACCCAGCTGCTTTACTCCCGATCCAGCTCTCTGCTATGGCCTGGGACATCAGTAGAAGATGGCCCAGGTCCTTGGGCTTCTGCACTTGTGCGGGAGACCCAGAAGAAGCTCCTGGCTCCTTGCTCCTGGCTTCAGATCGGCGTAGCTTCAACCGTTGCGGTCATCTGGGGAGTGAATCATCGGATGAAGGACCTCACTCTCTCTCTCTCTCTCTCTCTCTCTCTCTGCATCTCCTCTCTCTGTGTATCTCTGACTTTCAAATAAATAAATATTTTAAATATTTATTTATTTTAAAGATTAGGAGAGAGAGAGAGAGAGAGAGGGAGAGAGAGAGCAGAGAGAATGAATCAGTCTACCATCCACTGATTCACTCCCGAATTGCCTGCAGTAGCCTTAGCTGGGCCGGGCTGATGCAAGGAACCCAGAACACAACACAGGTCTTCCAGAAAGGTAACAGGCACCCAACTATTTCAGCTATCACCTGCTACCTCCTAGAGTGTGCATTAGCAGGAAGCTGTAATCAGAGCCTATTTGGTAGTGAAATCCAGACACTCTAATATGGGATGTGGCATCCCAAACAGCATCTATGAAATTGTGTCAAATGGCTATCCCTTTCTGCTTATCTTAATTAGTAAGACTTGAAAAATGGATACGGATGTCATTTCTCAGATCTACATCTATATGATGGTTTTAGCCCTTTTTATAAGGTATATTTTTATTATTTTTATTATAGTATATATTTCTTCTACTTGATTAACTATTAATTATTTTGAAACAATGAATTTTTGGTTTTAAATTATCATGCCAAATATTAGCATATCCAGACCATGAGTCATGGGGGAAATGAATCTGTACATAGGATTCCATGAAGAGGAGTGTACACATTTCTTAGGTTTTAAGTGAAGCATATACATATATATATAGTTTACTTGATCTAGCCATTAAAAGAAACTTAGAAGTTATATGCCAACTGAAAGAAATCCTCTTTCCCTCATTGCAGAGGATTCTTACTGAATTGATTTCACAGGCATGAAATTAATGGTTGATGATAAAAGCTAAACCAAGCAACATTATTTTACAAATATTTTTGAAGTAACTTCGATTTCTGTCTTCCTCATAAGCAGAGCAGATTGAAATGGCATCATGTTCTAGTCACAGTGGCAACCAGTCTCTTCTTACCCCTTGGTATATTGTATTCTGAATTAATATTATTATTTTTCACTGGGCTACACAATATAGCTTCACATTTAGAACTTTGGATTCATTATTATTATTCACCTCACTACCCAATCAAGCACAATTCTGAGAAAATGATTTTGATAGATCATGAAAGATTGTCTTTGAAAAAATAATGGATAAATATTTTCCTCTAAGAGAAAGAGTACAAAAGCTTCCATGTACTTAAACAATAATTTCAAGGAGCTTTTCTGAGCAAGGAAAAAAACAACTTTGAAAATATTTTCTTGGTAATTAATCTTAAATTACCAATAATCAATTTTTAATAATACTATGTTTCCTTACCTCTTCTTCCTCATTGTGAGTTCCAGTGCTGTCTCTCTTCAGTTCCCTTCCTAGGAAGAAAAATTTTGTTTAATTTGGGCAAGACAAAGCAGGATAGTAATTGACAGTTTTCAGATTTGAAGTCAGGTACTCTTGTCTCATAGCTTGCATTACTGCGCCACACATTACCAGTAAATGTAGTAACAATAATTATATGGGATTAATTATTAATATTTGTCAAATACTTTTTAAATGTTGGCATATATTGTAATTGATATCATGCAACAGCTAAGCGACACAGCTATTGATGTCAACATTTTATAGGACGAGATAGAGGGAACTCTGGTGAAGGTTTACTGGTCAACAGGAAAGAGTTAATTTTGCAAAATCCTTGAACGTTTTGCTTCAGTAACCTCATGCTCCATGATCTTCATGACCTATTTTTGCTCACACCTAACGGCTTTCAGTGTTAATCCAGGTATAATAACACTACATTACCGAGACACATTGAGGCAATATTTAGAGAATTTTTTCCATCAAAGATAATCAGACATGCAGAAGATTGAATGCTTGTTCAGGATGGACACATGTGATCTTCTGATATTTTTATCACATACTCGTGCATTGAATGGCGTCAGTGCTTACCCTGAGAAAACTGAGCCGAAGGGCAAGCCAGAAATGATATTTGCCTTTGAGAGTTACACAATTAAGTTGTGATTATCTAGGTAGATATTTCAACAAACGATGTCCTTTGTTTTGTTTTAGGGTTCAAGCATGCTATTATATACACTGATACAGACAATATGGACATTGTTGAAGATTCTTGTAATTCTGAAGTATTCAGGGTCAAATGAAATAATTAAAAAACACAGTTCCATACTGTTTTTTTTTTAAGATTTATTTATTTATTTGAAAGTCAGAGTTACACAGAGAAGAGGCAGACACACAGAGAAAGAGAAGTCTTCCATCCGTTGGTTCACTTCCCAGATGGCCGCAGCAGCCGGAGCTGGGCCTATCCAAAGCCAGGAGCCGGGGGCTTCTTCCAGGACTTGGGCCATCCTCTACTGCTATCCCAGGCCATAGCAGAGAGCTGGATCGGAAACAGAGCCGCCGGGACTCGAACCGGTGCCCATATGGGATGCCGGCACTGCAGGTGGCTGTTTTACCACCTATACCACAGTGCCGCCCCTTACATATTGTTTTTAAGACATCCTATTTCACTCCACTTCATTTTAGTGAACCCTTTCCTAGTGTACCACCACCGGAGCATGGTGTTTGCTAAGACTGCACAGAATCAATCATGGGGCACACAGTGTATTCTAAATTTCAACTGGCTGAAATGATTCTCAGAGAACATAAGCTTGTGGGTCAAATACTAGCAAGCTTCTTCCCTTCCTTGATAATTTTTATATTTTTTTAAAGATAGTTTTTCAAAATGTAAAAGAATTGTCTGACTTCACTAGCAACAATAATAATTCCTTGGAATCAGGGAAATCAAAGTATAGCTGGATCTGTTGTCTTACCTATTCGTCCTCCTGAGGCCTAGTGACATTTTCCCTCCCATTTCCTTCTCAAAAATTAAAAAAAAAAAATGTTTATTCTGGGCAAGAACAAGCAGGCAAGCAGGAAATAACTTCCAGAAAGTATTAGGGTTATATGTGTTTCCTTCAAATTTCTGGCCTACTAAAATGACCAAAAAGAATCAGACAAACCCAAAACTGAGAACAATCTGGATCTGAGTAGTTTAGCTAGAAAGGAACTGAGAGATGCTGAGGTTCAAGGTAGTCTCAAACGCTCCTTGCCTTGATATATTTGAATAAACTAGTCAAATTCTACCAAGAGAGATGAAATTTTGAATTAACACCTCCAGAAACTTCCTACGAAAATGCAACAATCGAACTTCTAAGATAATAGTAATTATGTATTGGAATTCAGATAAAAAATAATAATTTGTTGATGGAAAGTCAAGCAAAGTAATGGTCCAGAGGTTTCTACTCCAATAATGCTGAAAAATGTGCTTCTGTGTCTATAATTAGTAGATTAGGGAAGCAACACCTAAAAAACAAAATTAAAATTGTGCTGGGAACTTACTCCATTATTGTTTATATTATTTTAATGTTCTTGCTGTCAGTTCATATGGAATTCATAGCAGATAAAGGGAAAGCTGTATAACTGGCATAGGAGGAAACCAAGATTTAAAGATATACCTATAACTTCCCTCAGCTTAAGGTTGTATATGTGTTGGGGAAGGGACGTTTGTTTTTCTTTCTTTTTCTTCTTTTTTTTGGGGGGAGGGATTGCTTTGGCCCAATTGCACCTCCAAAAGCATCTATGGTAAGTAGAATTCAATAATGCTAGAATTATAAAGGTGGAAGTACCATTATAATCTAATCTCGGACACACTGCAGATATTACTTCCTTAAAACCGTATCTCCCCATAGCTCTACAATCAGTAAGTTCATGAATTTGTAAATAAAGCTAAAAACTTTATGTTGGATTCAGAAGTCTTTACCTATAATATCTACTCATTTGTCCAATTTGAAAAATAAAATATCTCAATTCAACCTAACAGCTACTTTACTATCTAAAAGATCTTTTGTCTTTTGTGATAAATCACTTTTAAATTCATTAAGCATTCTTCAGATGTGACTCTCAGGTTGTCGCAGTATTGGAACTATTCCTAGACAGGTGCTCATGTTTTTGAAAAGGACTAAAACGAAAAGTTCTCATTAGGATGTTTCTCGTTTATCTTACTTTCTTACTTTCTTCCCCAGCAACTCTTATTCTTCCCTAAATATGATTTATATTCATTAATCTTTTTTGTAGAGTCTGATTCATCTCCAGCATCCAATCAGAAACTTCCTACATTTCAAAATCATTTTTCCTTTACAATTTGTTAGTTCCTTTTCACTATGTTATTGTTTGAGTATGCTTTGTTTTCTCTGTAACTCACGTTGAAATTTGATTGTCTTTTGGATGGTATCAGGAAGTGAGGACTTTCAGGGGTCATTAGGTCATTTAGGATTCATGTTGTCCTGGAAGGACTGGGTTTCTTCTCAGAGGTGAGTTCTTGCTCTTGCAAAACTGGCTTAGTTACAAGTTGTTGTAAAGCCTGGGAACCCTGCATGTTTTGTCTCTTGTGTGCACATGCTTACCTGTCTTTATAAATTACCCCATTACAGCAACAGAAAATGAACTTAGTGAGGTAACAACCTCACAGTTATTTCTTTCATTGTTACCATAATATCCTTCTGGTTTTGCATAGCTGTAGCTTAACCTTATGTTAAGCATTGTTTACATTCAAGTCAAAATGATGTAAAAATTAACGGAATTTTTAATGTTCTCAACCACAAAGAAGATGGGTATGCTAAATACTCTGATTTGACCCTTGCAAACATTATTCATGGGTTGGAACAACATCACATTATCCCCACAAATGTGTGCAACTATGTCAAAAACAAAATGAAATATATTTTCATTCCATTGCTTTATTAATTGTTCTTCATTGTATGGGGAAAAAAAAGTCCAAACACTTAGCATGGTACACAGGAGTATGCCCAATACTTGTTTCTCCAGCAATACCCCTAACATCTGTATCCTATGTTCTTAACCAACAAAATGTGAACGTTTTCACTACACTTGGGTTCTGGCAGATCTGTGACCACCAGGCTTTCCTTCTGGTCCCTCTTTTGTCTTCCTTGATACATTCCTTTCATTACCTTACTGTTGCTCATGATCTGGTAGGTGTTCAGGGGATGGAAGGCCTTGAATTTAATTCTGACTACACCATTAACTCGGTGTTGGTCCCTGTACACGTGACTTATCCACTCAGGACTTTCATTTCTATCTTAGAATTAAATAAATGGGACAATTACTTATGCCCAACTCTTGTTTGCTGGGAGAAAATAATGAGATGCAGAAAATGCTATTTGAACTTCAAAGTGATACGCAATTAGGAATCATTTCTAAGGTGACCAATGCTATTCAAATTCATCTGAAGTGTTTCTGTTCTAACTCCTGCTTCCTTTTTCTTACCTTTCTAAATTGAAGTTTGAATAAAATAGAATAAGAACAGTACTTTGCTAATCCTTCAGAAATGACTACAGCGTATAGGTTTACAGTTTCATTATGTCAAATGTGTTTATATTTTTAAAATTATTTGTCAGTGGGAGCTATACACAAAATAAATCATGGACATGCCAGGGTAGAAATTTTGAGAAGATGTGAATGTTTTCTGGTACATGTTATCTCTTTCAGTGAGAATTTTTATTATGAAAACCACTTCATATTCAATCTAAGAGAAATAGGTTATTAAGAAAATGATGCAATTGATAAATATTGAATATCAAAGAATACTGCCTTGAGGCTGGCTCTGTAGCTTAGTAGATTAAACATCCGCCTACAGTGCTCGCATCCCATATGGGCATTGGTTCAAGTCCCTGCTGCTCCAATTCCCATCCAGCTTTTTGCTAATGTATCTGGGAAAGAAGCAGAGGATGGCCGAAATCCTTGGGCTCCTGCACCCACATGGGAGACCTAGAAGAATCTCCTGGCTCCTGGCTTTGTATTAGCTCAGCTCTGGCCCATGAGGTCACTTGGAGTGAACCTGTCTCTGTATATAACTCTACCTCTCAAGTAAATACATACATCTTAAAAAAAGATTTATTAAAAAAAACTTATTTTCTCTTAATTTTCCTTGCAATAGACATTTCCTAGTGCACATTCTTAACTTGGTATTAACAAAAAGCATCAGAATTTCTAAAAAGCAATCTCTACAATACAGGTCTAAACAACTTATAAAGAATCCCTTTTCAAATGGATAAAATATGGGCTTAGAACTGTTGATCGAAAGATAAAATCATAAGGAATTCCAATATGGCTGAACAGGGGAAAGATGTACTGCTTCAGACAATGAGAAAACAGCAGAAAAATAGCAGGGGAAGTGCATTTCCAGGGGAGATTTGGAGATGGATTTGCAGGGGAAATTCTCCAGAAGGAAGAGGGATGCTGTGGATCTGCAGTGGAAGCTGTGGATGCACAGCAACGAGAATCAGCACCACACCTGACCCCCAAGGCTGAGCGCCAGAGGACACGCCCGCTTTGGAGAGCGAGGTGAGAGCAGACTGCAGCAGCTCACGCCGTGCTGACACTGAGGGTCTGACAGCCAGGTGGACCACATTGTCTTTTGAGTGCAGTCTGGAACCTTAGTGAAGGGTAGGGTACCTGCCCAACCCAGCCAAAAAAAAAAAAAAAAAAAGTTCTTTCTCCTCATCCCCCCAAAAGGGTGCCCAGCAATTGGCAGGAAGAAAGTTGAGATTTTGACACCAGCAGCAGCTGTGGCGACTTTTGTGCAAGCATGTGATCAGGGGATTTTATCAGAGAGAAAAATCCACATTTCCCACTGAGTTTAATTCTGGCTGGGAGGGTTGACACCCCCACAGGACTATGAGGTGCTCTAGGGTTCATATTGCCAAGGTGGAGCACCCATAAGCAAGTAGTTCTGGGAATGTTTTGCTCTAGCTGGTGAGGCAGAGCAGAGCCTCTGTATTCCGTGACTGGGGAGTCCTGCATGCTGAGACTTTGGCAACTCAGTGATTACACAACAGGGTGCAGGGTGTAGCTGGCTCTCTTGTCAATCACTGTGTCCAGCGCACTAGAGGCTCAGAGCTCCCTGACTGCCTGGGGTGGGTCATTACGGAGGGCTCTGTGCTCACACTGAGGACTGCATAGATCCTGTGTGTAGTTCATGTGGCAGTACAGGTGAGTTAGGCACCCACTATGGGCTAACCCCAGGCATTGATCACCTTGGGAGAGGTGGCGAAGGTGTGATCATGTCAACAGAGATGATCATATCCTTCTCCATGCTAACAATAGAGGAGATCTACCACGCCCTTGGTGACAATCTTGGGTGACAATCTGGATACTTATCCTACCCAGGAGCACTGACCAGAGTTCCCTGACCACACCCAACACACACCTTTTCACTGAAAGAACAGACACTTCACTAAGCCACAGAGGAATGGCTTAAAGATGAAATGCATCAGAGGAGAAAACAAAGAATTTTTACAAAAACCTAAAAATAAATACAGAAAGTCAGGAAATCAGAATAAGGAAGAAAGCATGATTCCCCAAAGAAACACAACAATACATCAATAGCAGAATGTGAAGATGAAGAGGTTGATGAAATGCCTGAAAAGGAATTCAAAAGAATGGAGATACCTTAGAAAGATGAAAATAGATAAATTATATGATGAGCATTCCCACTCTTGAGAATTTACCTAAGGGAAATAAGCACATGAAAGAGTTACCTGTACCCCCATGTTTATTGTAGTTAAATTCAAAATAGCTAAGATATGCAATCAACCCAGATGTCCATCAGCTGATGACTGGATAGAAGTTGTGATATTAAATATGGAATATTATTCTGCCATGAGAAAAGATAAAGTAAGAGGGGCCAGTGCTGTGGTGCACTGGGTTAATGCCCTGGCCATATGGGCACCGTTCGAGACTAGGCTGCTCCTCTTTCATCCAGCTCTCTTTATGGCCTGGGAAAGCAGTAGAAGATGGCCCAAGTGCTTGGACCCATATGGGAGACAGGGAAGAAGTTCCTGGCTCCTGGCTTCAGATCGGCACAGCTCCCGCAGTTGCGACCAACTGGGGAGTGAACCATTGGATGGAAGACCTCTCTCTCTTTCCCTCTTTCCTCTCTCTGTGTAACTCTGACTTTCAAATAAATAAATAAATCTTAAAAAAAAAGATAAAGTAAGAAACAGAACCATATCTAGATAGGATTTTTTTTGGAAATTATTAGATAAGAAATATGTAATAAATATGACTAAATATTAGGGACTGACATGAAAACATGTTTACAAATGCAAATATAGCAGGTAATTTAAGCAGAGAGACAGGATAACGTTTACAAAGAATCAACAGAAAATACTGGAGATAAAAATCATTGTACACAAATAAAAAATGCCTCTTTTAGGCTTATCAGTAGACAGCACTCAGTCCAGTGGTGAAAAATATGAGTGAGTTTGAGACATGCCAAACCAAACATCCCAAAGACTGAAAATGGATGAAGTTTTCCCAAATTAACGGCAGATTCTGAACTATGGATACAGGAAGCTTACAGAACACCAATCAGGATAAAAGGTCTGCAAATTACACAAAGTCAAATCATATTAAACTATAGAAAACCCTAAATAAAGTGAAAATCTTGAAATAAACTGGAAGAAAATGATTACACTAAGCTTAAGGGGAGGGGAGGGGGAAGGAATGTATTGGATTTCTCTTCAAAAGCCATGTAAGCAAGGAGTGAAATATTTAAACTATTGATAGAAAAACAGACTTAGAAATTTATGGATAATGAAATTATTCTTCAAAAATTAGAAAGACACTATATGACAAGAAAGTAGAGGAGGTTTATCATAAAATAAGTTACTCATAGAAAAGAAAAATAGTATAGGTCATAAAGCAATGATTTACATAAATTAACAGTGTCAAGGAGGAACAAATGAAAGTAAAAATTTTTTTTTTATTTCTTCTATCCTTAACTAACCTAAATGATAACTCTTCAAATTATGTTAGAAGAAACATTAGGTGATTTTAGGATATACATAAATGAAATGAATGACATTTATATTATCAGAGATATCAGAGAGGATAATATTGATAATATCCAGATATGTGGCATTTATACTATCCAGCATATAGCCTAGTGTTACTTATTTATTTATTTAAAGATTTACTTAATTTTTTGAAAGTCAGAGTTAACATAGAGAAGGAGAGGCAGAGACACAGAGAGAGAAGTCTTCCATATTCTAGTTACTCCCCAATTGACCGCAACAGCTAGAGCTGTGCCGATCCGAAGCCAGGAGCCAGGAGCCTCTTCCAGGTCTCCCACAAGGGTGCAGGGGCCCAAAGCCTTGGGCCATCCTCTACTGCTTTCCCAGGCCATAGCAGAGAGCTGGATTGGAAGTGGAGCAGTCAGGACTTGAACCAGCACCCATATGGGATGCCGGCACTGCAGGCAGCAGCTTTACCCGCTATGCTACAGTGCTGGCCCCAGCATATTGTTATTTAAAAGTACACTTAGACTAGCTATAAATGCATATTGAAAATTCTAGGGCAATCCCCACAAATAATTTTAAAGAAGTATATTTGTTAAAAATAGAAGAAAGAAAATGCACTTACAAAATAAACAAAACTTGAGAAAGCAGAAATGCGATGAAGATAGAAAAGAGGAACAATAATAATGAATAGAAAAGAATCACAGACAGTAATTAAAGGATGCCAATAATCACTATAAATGTGACTATTCTATCAGCTTAAAGACATGGACAACTACAGGATAGGGAGACCTAGAAATAAGATCCTCCTACATGTTGTCTCTAAGAAACCCCATTTAAATATAAGGACAGACAGATGAAAAGAGAAAGAGCACATTAACAATAATCTAAAAAAAAAAAAACACAAAGCTGGAATATCAACGCTAATTTCAAACAAAGGATATTTCAAGGCCAGGTAAATTATCAGACATATAAATAATGATAAAGGGGTTATTTCCTGTAAGACAAGTCTCTTTAGTATGTTGTAGCTTCTATCAGAGCATCAAAATACATGAGGCAAAAACTGATAGAACTACAAGGAAGAATAGACATCATATTATATTTGGAGACTTCCAAACCTGCATTTCAGTAATTTATAGATCCTGTAGGTTCAAACTCAGAAAGTATAGTTGAAATGAACAGGATCATTAATCAAAAAGATTGAATTAGCATTCATATAATATTTCATCCACTAACAGCAGAATGTTCATTCTTTTCAATTTTGCATAGATAATGAAAAAAGATAAACCATATTTTGGTGAATAGAATATACCTTAATGAAATATAAATTATTCAGTCTATCATCAATTGATGATGATTTAAACTTGAAATCAACATTTGACATATAGTCAGAAAAATCTCAATATATGTGGAAATTAACAACACATTTCTAAATAATACTTCCAAGTAGGTTACTAAGAATTAAGGACGAGGCCAGTACTGTGGTGTAGTGGGTAAAAGCCTGCAACACTGGCATCCCATACCGGCACCAGTTTAACTCCCAGCTGTTCCACTTCCGATCCAGCTCCCTGCTAATGTGCCTGGGAAAAGAGCAAAAGATAGACCAGTGCTTGGGCACCACATCCACATGGAAATCCCAGATTAAGCCCCTGGCACCTGGTTTGGGCCTGGCCCAGTTCTGGCCATTGTAGCCATTAGGGGATTGAAACAGAGGATGGAAGCACTCTCGCATGCTCTCTCTTCCTCTCTCTCCCTCTCTATAACTCTTTCAAAAAAATTGAAAATAAAAAGAATTAAGGGAATAAAAAGAGCTCAGTCACAATAGGACTCAGTCACAATAGCAACAAACTCAGTCACAATAGCAACAAAAATAATAAAATACTCAGTAATACTATTAACTAAACAGGTGAAACACTTCTATATGACAATTAACTCTGACTTTCAAATAAATAAATAAATCTTTCAAAAAAAAAGAAAACAAAATATCAATTATAAAATTAGATATACAAATAGGAAATGCCACATAAACTGATCTATGCAATCCCTAGAAGAAGACCAATATGAAGAGGCCAATGCAACTTCCTCTGTCTGACAAGGTCTCAGCAGGAGTCTCTCTGCAGGGCAGAACAAGCTGCGGTCCTCTTGCTGGTTTTAGATTTATTGATACAAGAAAGCCAGAGTTTCCTGGTGACCTCACTGATGATCGCTACATTCTTGGAAATCTCTGAGAATCAGCCTCTGCTCCAAATGACCTCACTGACAGCTGAGCTTTGGATGGACTGGATCCTCCTAGAGTAATTCAATCCCTTCTGATGCTTCAGTTATCTGCAATAAAAGCCTAGAAGGAACTCCGAACTCTAGGGCATATGGTACGCAGTTAGACCTGATTTAGGGATGAGAGGGTCCTTGGGGAAGGTCTTCAGTCTCCTGCTATAATCCACTTGAGAGTCTGTCTTATTATAGACTAATGACTGGTAAATGAGAGTTAACAATTTAAGTAGCTGAGAGAAACACAAACAGGGGTAAGTACCTGAGTATGTGTGGCCTGGTGGAAAGAACATAAAGTAATTACCAAAATCAGTGAGTGAGTCTTAAATCAGTTACTAAAACTAGTAGTAGTGAAGGGGTATGGAAAGGACGTGTATAATGAAGGGGTTTGTTTGAGCAGGTTAATGGTTAATTTGTTAATGGTTAGTAGTAGAGTTAAACTAAAAGGTGAATGTTCCAATCTTCATAATCAATTGTTATAAGTAGATGTTCCAATTCTTTGCAAAATAACCATTATGTTTTTTTGTAATTGATTATTATATAATTTAGCATGACTTTGAGTCTCTTCTCTATTATATCTCAAATATCAAGTAAATCTTTAAAATCAAAGAAATTGTTACATGGTTATGGTAATCGGTATTAGGGAGGAGCTACACATAGTACAAGGTCAATGGTTTAAAGTGGATGGGAAACAGACTTTGTTATCGTAAGGAAAAATCATTAACTCTGTAAGGATCATTTATGAGTGGACATTTGCAAAATTTATGAGAGCAGTAAGGGATGTGTAAAATGAACAGCGGATGTAACTTAGGGTATAAAAATAAAGTCTGGTGCTCTCTCATCGGACCCATGCTGTCAGCCTCACTGTGAGCGTGTCTCTTATTTCTCCCTACACCGACACCTACCACACCTTCAGGAACCCCTGGACCTGCTAGAGCTGGACTCTGGCACCAGTATCCTTTATATAAATACAGAAAGCAACTCTAAAGTTCATATGGAACCAAAATATAATATAATAAGCGCACAAACTTGAACAACAACAAAAACACTAGAGAGAGATACAATTCTTCCTGATTTAAGAAAGAATTACAAGGGGTGGGCGACTTGGCGTAGTGGGGTAAGCCTCTGCCTGTGGTGCCAACATCCATCTCATCCCTGCTGATCTTCAGATCCAGCTCTCACCTCGGAAAGCAGTGGAAGATGGCCCAAGTGCTTGAGCCCCTGCACTCACAGGGGAAACCAAAGGAAGGTAATGGTTCCTGCCTGTGGATTAGCACAGCCCCGGCCATTATACCTATTTGGGGACTGAACCAAAAGATGGAAGACCTTTCTCTCTGTCTTTCCTCTCTGTCTGTAACCCTAACTCTCAAATAAATAATTTTTAAAACAAATTATTACAATGCTACAGTAATTAAAATAGTATACTATTGGCCTTAACAGATACACAGACTATGGAACAGACTAGAGATCCCAGAAATGACTCCATGCACACAGTGAGTTGGTATTCAAAAAGAAGCTACTGCCATCCACATGAGGGACCTGGATGGAGTGTCTGACTCCTGGCTCTTGCATTCCCTCCCTCCTTCCCTCTCTCTCCCTGTCTCTGTCATCCTGCCTTAATAGCAAATAAAACAAATCTTGAGAAAATGATTCTAGAAGGGTATGCAGGGGGAAAGCTTAATATTAATCTTGGCAAAGATTTTTTGGATATGACTGCAAAAGCATTGGAATAAAAGCAAATATAGACAAGTGGGATTACATCAAACTAAAAAGCTTCTTCACAAAATAGGCAGTAATCAACAGATTTAAAAGGCACTCTGTGGACTGAGCAAAAGTATTTCCAAATGCTACATATAATAAAATGTTAAAATCCAAAATATATGCAATATTAAAATTCATAAGTTAAGCAACCTAATGGCAAATGGATAAGTACCCAATTAAAAATGGCCTCGCAGGAGACAAAAATACTCTGAAAAGTCCTGTAAAAGTAGAGAACTTGAAGGAATAGTTGTTACTATCATCCCCAAACATAAAGTAACAGATCCAAATGGTTTTACTGTTGAATTATATCAAATGCTAAAATGAAGAAATATACTATTTCTCTACAATCTCTTCCAAAACAAAGAAGCAGAGGGAACACCTCCTAATTCATTTTATGCAGTCAGTGCTCCAGTAAAACCAAACCACATAAAATTGTAACATGAAAGAAAACTCAGCCTTATCTCTTAAGAATTTAGGTCTAAAATCTCCAACTAAATATCAGCAAATTAAATAAATAATATATAAACACAACATGCTGTGGAGAAATGTTATCAAATTAAGTTATATGAGCCCAATTTAAGATTCAAAAGTCAAAAATTGTAACTAAAATATGCACCAATTAAAGAAAAAAACTATATATTATAAATTGTTGAAGCATCCAACAAAATCCAATACACATTTAATGCAATAACTCTCAGTAAATTAGGAATAAGGAGCATTTCTACAATTTTATAAATAGCATCTACAAAACAACCCTATAGTTGACATCATGCATAAAGGTAAGAAAGTGAAGCTTTCTCTACCATCAAGAACAAAGCATGGATGCTACTTCAGAACTTTTCTATTCAACATCATATTGTTACACCTAGCTAGTGCAGTAAGAGCTAAGAAGGATACCAGAGATAGTTATAGGGAAGCAAATAAATTTTTTCACAGATTATAGTACCATCTGTCTCCAAAATTCCTAGGTATTGACAAAAAAAATTCTGAAACTAATATACACTTATAGCCAAATTTCCGGCTAAAACATTACTATACAAACATCAATTGTTTTTCTTTATTCTTAGGATGTATGATTAATGATACAATATCATTTAAGTAGCATAAAATGAAATACTTGGATACAAAATACATAGAGGGTATACAAGTGCAATGCTAGAAAACTCTCAAAAATAATAAACTATATAAATAAATTCAGGGCCAGCACTGAGGCATAGCAGGTAAAGCCACAACCTGCAGTGC
Organism: Oryctolagus cuniculus; assembly: GCF_051225735.1. NCBI lineage: Eukaryota > Metazoa > Chordata > Mammalia > Lagomorpha > Leporidae > Oryctolagus > Oryctolagus cuniculus. Next base: position 125,240,353 of record NC_142868.1, read on the forward strand.
CAGCTCCTATATGGGCACTGGTTCCTGTCCTGGCGGCTCCACTTCCAGTCCAGCTCTCTACTATAGCCTGGGAAAGCAGTACAACATGGCCCAAGTCCTTGGACCCCTGCACCCACAGGGGAGATCCAGAAGACGTTCCTGGCTCCTGGCTTAGGATTGGTCCACTCCAGCCATTGCAGACATCTGGGGAGTTGTCGCTCCCCCTCTTCGTGGAGGAACGACACTAAACCCTGCCTAGGCTTCATATCGAGTCACGGCACCAGTATGTCGCTCCCCCTCTTCGTGGAGGAACGACACAGGACCCTGCGCTGTTCTTTCGTCTGCTCGGCCCTCCCCGGGTTTGCTGCTGGTTCTTCCCGGGTTGGATACTATCCCTTCCACCTCCGTGGAAGGGCAGTTCCCCCTGGCCACATTCCCCACTTCCGCGGGGGAGCGGCACACCGCCGGCCGGCTCTCTCGGGGGCTGCACAGGTGTTCCCCTTAGATGTTCCCCTTAGATGTTCCTGGTGCATGCCATCTCTCTCCTCCTTTATAGTCCTCCTCCACCAATCCTAACTCGGCTGCCCACACGCCGAGTACGCTGCTCTCCAATTAGGAGCAAGTCCTACAGTTTATTGGCTGAACTGGAGGCAGCTGTGTAGAAGCTGTTTGCTTCTCTCCCAGCGCCATATTGTGGGAGAGCAGATGCATAGAATAAGTCTTAATTCCAGTAACTCAGTCTAGTCCGAGCTGCTCCCCACAGGGAGTGAATCAGCAGATGCAAGAACTCTCTGTTTCTGTCTTTCCCTCTCTCTCTGACTCTCTGTAACTCTATCTTTCAAATAGATACATAAATCTTTAAAAGAATAAATTCAGATATATTTCTAGCTGAAGTCTGGGAAGATTCATTTATTCTTCCCAATGTGATCTCTAAAGCCAACAACATCTGTATCATTCCAAGCTAACTATTTTGTAAATATCAGCAAAACGATTCTAGAAATTATTTGGAAGTAAAGATAGAATAGTCAACAAAATACATAAAATTAAGAAGAAATTTGGAAGATTAATGATACAGCAATTCAAGATTACTATAAACTTAGTACAATCAAGACAGCATGGTATTAGTGAAAGAATAGCCATAGAGATCAATATACTGGAAAAAATATTGCAGAATTAGAACTTCACAAATATGCTCAACATAATTTTTTGACTCTTTTTTTTTTTAATTTATTTGACAGGTAGAGTTATAGAAAGCGAGAGAGAGAGAGAGAGAGAGAGAGAGAGGTCTTCCTTCTGGTGGTTCATTCCCCAAATGGCCGCTACGGCCTGGACTACGCCAATCTGAAGCCAGGAGCCAGGTGCTTCTTCCTGGTATCCCATGCAGGTGCAGGGGCCCAAGCACCTGGGCCATCCTCCACTGCCCTCTGAGGTGACAGCAGAGAGTTGGACTGGAAAAGGAGCAACCGTGACTAGAACCCAGCACCCATATGGGATGCCGGTGCCACAGGCGGAGGATTAACCAAGTGAGCCATGGTGCTGACCCCTCAACATAATTTTGACAAAGGAGCAAAGGCAGTTCAATAGAGAAAGGATAGATTTTTCACCAAATGAGTTATAGCAAAAGTAGATGCACCTATTAAAAAAAATTACTCTAGATGTTGACCTCACACGTTTCATAAGAACTAACTCAAAATGGATGGTACACTTAAGTATGAGAAAATTATGAAATTCCTAGAAGACAACGTTGGAGAAAACCTAACCAATGGTGATTTTAGTGGTAAATTTTTATTGAGTTGCTTATCATTTTAGTTTATTTATTTATTTTAGTTTAGTTATTTATTTGAGAGGCAGAGACACAGAGAAAGGTAAAGAGACAGATAGACAGAGACAAATAGCTCCTATCCACTGGTTCATGTCTTGGATGCCTACCACAGACAGTTAGTCAGAATTCAATTTGGGTCTCCAACGTGTGGCAGGAACCCAATTGGTTGAGCCATCACTATTGCTTGTCGGTGTCTGTATTAGCAGTAAGCTGGAATCAGAAGGAGCTAGGTCTCACACTCAGACACTCCAATACGAGATATACGTATCTTAACTGCTAGGCCAAAACCTCTGTCATGGGTAAAAGTTTTGGATACAACATAAAAAGCATAATCCATCAAATTATAATTTAATAAATTTAATTTATATAATCTAATAAATAAAATGTTTGTTGTAGTTTACAAAAGATCTGATAAACAAAATGAAGAATACAGCAAACAAATGGAGATTTATTTGCAAAATAATCAGATTTAAAAGTTTACATCAAAAAACCTCTTAAAACTTGGCAATAAGACAAAAGCTCCAAGATGACCAAAGAAATCTGAATAAACACTTCAACAAGGGAGAATTGCAGATGGGAAGTATGCAAATGAAAATATGCTCAACATCATCTGTCATTAGAGGTTCACATATTAAAACACAAATGATATATCAGTAACATTAGAATGTTTAAAATGCCAAAAAAAAAAAAGACTTTACAAAATGCTTTATACAGAGAAACAATAATTTTCCTTTAGTAGTCATACAAAATGGCTTGCCATTTTGTAAGACAGTTTGTTGGCAAATTCCATATATTCTTAATATGGTCTAACGATCACACTCCTAAATATTTAACTAACTGAATTTTAAATGTATGTCCACATAGAACCTACACATGCATCCTAAACAGTTTTAATTGTATTCCCCCCGGAATTGAAAGCAACCAAGATAAACTTCAGCAGATTAATGAATTACAATGAAAAACTCTTGTGGTGTATTCAGATGGTAAAAATAGATCAGTTACCAAGCTATGAAAAAACATAGAACAACATCAAATGACTACTGGTAAAGCTGTGATCTTTCTCTCAAAAGTACCTAGACCAAACATAACCATGAGAAAAAAAAAAAAAAAAACCAGGGACTGGCACGTGGGATATGAGCTAAGCTGCTGCCACAATACCAGCATCCCACAGGAGTGTTGGTTCTGTGCTAGCTGCTTCTCTTCCAATCCAGCTCCCTGCTTATGTTGCTGAGGAAGCAGCAGAGGATGCGCTAGTGTTTGAGTTCCTATGACCCATGAGGGAGACATAGATGAAGCTCCTGACTCTGGCCTGGTTCAGCCCCTACTGCTGCAACCTTTTTGGGAGACAACCCAAAGTCGGAAAATCAATCAATCAATCAATCAATCAATCAAATCTGTCACCCCTCCCCTTCTCTCTGTAACTCTGCCCTTTGGCTAAGATAAACAAATCCTTTAAAAAAATGAAAAGAAAAAAAATACACAAATTCTAGTAGACAGACATCCTTCAACATATCTTCTAAATCTTTACAACTGTCAGAATCATTAAAAAAAAAAAAAAAACAAAAAAACTCTGATACATTTCACAAAACAGAGAGACTTAAGAAGACATGACAACAAATGTGACACGGTATCCTTGATGGTATCCTGGGCATAAGAATAAACTAAATTATAGCTAAATCTTTATAAATTTTAGATATTAGTTAATAATAATGTATGGATAGTGGTTCACTGATGGGAAAAATACACTTTACCATAATATTGTATTTTGTTAATAAATTGAAGACATTGTTGCACAAAGTGTGGGATCTTTCTGGACAATATTCTCAACTTTTATCAAAAATGTGAAACCCTTCTTAAAAATAATGAGTACCCCTGGGTTTGAGTACTGCTTCTGCTCCCAATTCCAGCTTCCTGCAGATGTCCTCCTTGGGCAGCAACTAGGTGATGGTTCAAGTTGTTGGGTCCCTGTCACCCATGTGGAAAACCCAGATTCAGAGCCCGGCTGTCATGGACATCTGATGAATGAACCAGTGGATGGGAGATCTGTTTCTGTCTCTCTCTCTGTCTCTTTGCCATTCAAATTAAGCAAATAGCATTTTCTTTTAGAAAAAGAAAAGATACTTTTTCAGAAGAATCTTCAAACTCTCTAAATTTTAAATTTTAGAGTAGTAATATTTATTTATGCTAATAACAAGATGCTGATTTTGATGCATTTCCTAACTTGACTATTTAGTTGTTTTGTAATTATGAAAATAAATGAATTTTTTATTGCTAACAAATAAAGTAATCATTTCTCTTTCTTTCATGAACGTAACAAGATGTCATTTCTCATGCCTGTAAATCAGAGGATAAATGCTATGGAAAAACATTAAAATCATAATAGAAATGAGGTAGTTTCCCAGTTTTAGATAACATGTTAACTAATTACACATGCTGACACAAAATTAACTGAGACATCCTGGGATATACCATATTTAGCCTAGGCAATTTGCATTTGCAAGGACTAAGCAAAGTCTAGCAAAATCAGTGTTAAACATAAAATAGTGTAATATGAGTAATTTATAGTTATTTGTGTTTGTTCTATATTATTATGTACATGTTCTATATTATTATGTACATGAAGATTTCATATCGAAATATGATCATTTCATTATGTTCAGTGTGAAATACATGTAAATATGTGTCACCCTAGGCATGTTCCTCAGTGCAGTTATTCCTAAAAGTTGATTTTTCCCATTTCACAAATAATTTGCTTTTTCACATCATTTTCAACATTAAGCAAAGGAAGGATTCGATGCAATATATATTTATTATCCATTTTATGTACACATTTATAAATTTATATGAATTTATACATTTTAGGTGCTTCAAAACCAATGTCAATAATGAAGAATTATCCATCTAACACCTAAGTAACTCATTCTTCAAAAATAACAATAACAGTGGAATTAAGTAAATATTTTATAATAAATGTAATCAAAATGTTATAAAACAAAACTTGGAAATGTTTACATGAGTTTTGACACAATATTACCTAAAATGCCTATATAAGCAAAAGAACACAACCGAAAATTAATGATTAAAAAAAAATCTAACTCAAGAAGTTGTATAAAGGGACTGTGGCATCAAGATAGCTAAACCGCCTTCTCCAATGCCTGCATCCCATTTTGGAGTACCAGTTCAAGTTCCAGTTGCTTGGCTTCTGATCTATCTTTTTACTAATGTGCTTTATTTTTTTAAGGTAATATTTTTCTTTTTTTATTTATATGAAGGGAACAATTTTCATATATACAGTTTTTTTTTAACTTTTATTTAATGAATATAAATTTCCAAAGTACAGCTTATGGATTATAATGGCTTCCCCCCCATAACGTCCCTCCCACCCGCAACCCTCCCCTTTCCCATTCCCTCTCCCCTTCCATTCACATGAGGATTCATTTTCGATTCTCTTTATATACAGAAGATCAGTTTAGCATACATTAAGTAAACATTTCCACAGTTTGCTCCCACACAAACATAAAGTGAAAAATAATAGATGATTTTTTAAATGATGATGAAATCAGATCAGACCTATTGTCATGTTTAATCCCAGTGAGAGTCAAGTTGGGAATTGATCATTTCTTTTTTTTTTTTTTTTTTTTTACAGAAGATCAGTTTAGTATACATTAAGTAAAGATTTCAACAGTTTGCACCCCCATAGAAACACAAAGTGAAATATACTGTTTGAGTACTCGTTATAGCATTAAATCTCAATGTACAGCACATTAAGGACAGAGATCCTACATGAGGAGTAAGTGCACAGTGACTCCTGTTGTTGACTTTACCAATTGACACTCCTGTCTATGGCATCAGTAATCTCCCTATGCTCCAGTCATGAGTTTCCAAGGCTATGGAAGCCCCTTGAGTTCTCCGACTCTTATCTTGTTTAGACAAGGTCATAGTCAAAGTGGAGGTTCTCTCCTCCCTTCAGAGAAAGGTACCTCCTTCTTTGAAGACCTGTTCTTTCCACTGGGATCTCACTCACAGAGATCTTTCATTTAGGTGTTTTTTTTGTTTGTTTGTTTGTTGTTGTTGTTGTTGTTGTTTTTTCCTGCCAGAGTGTCTTGGCTTTCCATGCCTGAAATACTCTCATGGGCTTTTCAGCCAGATCCGAATGCCTTTAGGGCTGATTCTGAGGCCAGAGTGCCGTTTAGGACATCTGCCATTCTATGAGTCTGCTGAGTATCTTGCTTCCCATGTTGGATCACTCTCCCCTTTATTTATTCTATCGGTTAGTACTAATGTGCTTTAGAAAGCAGTGGAAGATGAAGATGATCTAAGGTCTTGGATTCCTGCCATCCATGTGGGAGGCCAAGGTGGAGTTATGGGCTCCTGGCTTTAGCCGCAACCAGTGCCAGCTGTTGCAAATAGCAGATATGATGTGAACCAGTGGAGAGCAGACCTCTCTCTGCCGCACTCCTTAAAATAAATAAATAAAATTTTTTAAAAGTAAAAAAAAAAAATAAGAACTTGTGTAAATAGAAGTAAGCTAAAAGGAGACAAGAATAAATATCATAAAGATATTTGTGGGACTAATGGAATAGAAAATGTGTAACATATAGGGCAACAAAGGCAGGTGTTGGTTCTTTTGATAATCCAACCAACCAACTGACAAAACTAAAGAGAACAAAGGGAAGAAATGCAGATATTCAACAGCAATGATCAAAAGGTGTCATGACTTCAAACCTGAAAACCTAATATAATATTGAAATACAAAGAGTATTACAAGAAAATTTACATCAGTAAGTTTGAAAAGTTAGACAGAAAAGGTAAATTCCTAAGAAAGTAGCACTTTCAAAAATGAACAGGTAAAATATGCATCATAAATCTTCCCACAACTATGAAACAATCTTACAAAGAAAAATCCCAGAGTAGATTACTATATCTGAACTATATATTAGACAATGAAATAAGAGATATCAATTTTTGCTTTTGATCATAAGTTGGAAAACAATTATATTTCTATTTATCAGACAAACAACTCAAAAAGAAAAAAAAAAGTAACTCAGGTGTAATATACCACAGCATATGTGTAAGTAGAAAGTATAAAGTAGATGATAAATGATAGGTAGACAGATGTTAGATATATAGAGACAGACACATGCCAAAGAACATGAAATTCCATAAAACATTAGCAACGTTACAGAAGTAATAGAGTAAATGAGTTTTTGTATGTGTATGGAATGAATTCACAATTCAAAAAAATTATAGGAAAGTGGCAGAGTGGCCAAAACACACTTGAATGATTATAATTTGGTATTGCCCTACTGTATAGTTTTTTCTAAGTTGATCATAATTAAAATATCAAGATACTGGAGGTAGAATAAGAAATCCATTTATATTTTTTGTAATATACATTTTCTACATATTTTGAAAAAGTATTTCAGCATTAAAATCTCATACACTTAATTCTGCCTTCCAATTACTTTCTGATGTTCCTTCATATGATGTTAACTTCATGTTTTCATGTGTCATTATTTTTCAACTTGTGTAGACTGTAGAAAACTGCTTTGGTATCAGCAGATATATCTCAACTTATACTGATATATACATGCAGCTATATGATCACTTTTTAAAGATATAAATACCAAGGTTCATGTATGTTAAATAATCACTCAAAAGTTTAGTAAGTGATATCAAAAGTTGTGTGCTATTCCTCTCTTTACAACTTATGTATTTTGTGAGGTGTATTATGCATATATCCCCCATGTAACTTTGGGAATCAAAGGAGACTGGTAGTGTTTACATTTATTTTCAAATAAGGAATGAGAATTCCAGTGTGTTCTGGTTGAGAAGCTAGTATTAACCATAATAAGATATTCAATGTTCTTTTGCACTCATTGGCTTTGTAATTATACATAGTAATATTTTTTAAAATGACATGGGTATCACCACAAATTAGTGATTTTTGTCTTATTCCCTCTTACTTTTTACAATGGTCTACTTTTAGTTTAATAAGAAGAAAAAAAACACTGTTCCTCAACAGTACAGACAAGGGCTGTAAACAATCATCCAATCTCAAAGTGGCAATTTCACTCCTATACATAATTTGGTACTCTCTTTGATACCTTAGATCAGGAAAAACATGGTATTTGTCTATTTGGGACCAATGCCATATAAAAGGATACTTTAAGTTCATGAGAAATTTAATTAAATGATAAATTTATTTTGGTATAAAAATTGAAATCCATATTTACTTATCTCATAAATATATTCCCATGAAGGACCTTCAATTCATGAGTTTCTGTAGGAAAAGGACAATTAATTTAAATGACACTTGTTTTTTTCAAATCACTTACCAAATGGATTCTGGGACATGACTGCTGAATGTATACCTGTGTTCTATATTGCTTAAAATGATAGTATCATATAGTCACTGTATACTAGTGTACATCTATAATAAAATTTTTGAAAAGATATTGAAATTTAGGAACTTTTTTTTTTTTGACAGGCAGAGTGGACAGTGAGAGAGAGAGACAGAGAGAAAAGTCTTCCTTTGCCGTTGGTTCACCCTGCCAGCGCGCCACGCTGATCCGATGGCAGGAGCCAGGTACTTATCCTGGTCTCCCATGGGGTGCAGGGCCCAAGGACTTGGGCCATCCTCCACTGCACTCCCTGGCCACAGCAGAGAGCTGGCCTGGAAGAGGGGCAACCGGAACAGAATCCGGTGCCCCGACCGGGACTAGAACCTGGTGTGCCGGCGCCGCAAGGCAGAGGATTAGCCTAGTGAGCTGTGGTGCCAGCCCGAAATTTAGGAACTTTATAACATATCTTATACACTGATATTGCTAACATTTGCTTAAATATTATTATTTTTGTCAGATATCTCTAGACCCTGTCATACCTGGATTAAAGCAGCAGTTCTGAGATTTAGAACTGTGAGAGGAAAGTTTGGGGCCACTTGTATTCTAGTTACTTTCTAATTCTTATGAAATAAATTACAAAACTATACTATGGCATAGCAATATCATTTTCTATTGTTAAATAATAAATTCAATGTTTTAAAGTAAATATTTTAAAGTCTTTTGGAACCTTTATTTGTGCTTTCAATACGAAATGTGGTGCAATGTAAATTTTGTTCTTTGTCAAAGAAGATGTTTTGAATTTCTCTCTGTTCTACTTCATTTTATTATTTACAAAATTTAATCATAAAATGTGAAAGGTAAATTAAATTTACAACTAAAGAATTCACAATCAATTGCAATAAATCCCAATTTTCTCCAGTCATATATTTAACAGTTCTTCTTGTAAATATGTTGATGGACTGATATTCTACTTGAAATTTATTATGCATGCATGCTGAATATTCTGAATCTCTACATTATTAGAGATACGCAATCTAAGTCATATATAATTTAAAACAGCCAAGAGTATTTATATATTTTTCTTATTGCTCATATAAAATAACTAAATGTGCAACCAGGATATGTTCCATAAAGATAGAATCATTATTTTATAATCTAAAATTCAGGATAGTTTTAGTAACATTCACGGTCTCCACGGAAGTAGTTATTAAGTCACTCAATAAAATATTTAACGCCTAATTACTAGGTATTTTGCACTTCTTGGCACTGATGGAGGATTTTATCATCCAGGACTCGGGCTTCACTGGAAAGCAAAGCTTTGTCATGATCCAGCTCATTGGCTCCCAGCTGCCTTCCCTTTTGGAAGCAGAATCTAGGGAATGCTCAGAATATTGTTCGCATGTAGAAATGAAGAATCTTAGAACTTCATGGTTTCATCTGAGCTTCATGGTTCCACTTGAAGAGACAACCAACCATCTATATAAAAATACAACAGTATATATCACATAGTCATCAATAAAAATGAATTAGTAGATGAATGATCAACATAATTTCCGGAAAAGATTAAATATACAGCAGCAAATTTCTAGTTTTTCTAGATATTTGCAAGGAATTGTATATTGCACAGAGCAATGTAAGGATGGTACAAAAAAGAAAAAAAAATGAGAAAGAATAACAGCTCTTTGAAATTAAAAATGTAATTGCTTAAATAAAATTAAAGAACAACTTAAATATGGAGTTTAATAAATATCAAACAATTTTATTAAACTGAAACATTTAAAAAACAAAAGGAGAGTTTTCTATGACTTCAATTAGAGTTAAAGAAAAATAAAATAAATAAAATATATACAGGGCAAAAAATTCCAGGTGTGAAATCTTCATTTTAGTGGAGTCATCATAGGTCAAGAAGAGTGAAGAAAAATTTATAAGAGGCTTATCCTACCAAAATTTCACAGTATCAGTGCTAGAGAGAACATGATTACAACCATTAATGTGAAAAATTAATAACCATCAGAGGAAAAAAATTCTAGTGTTAGTAATCCAAGTTTGGATGCTAGCAGAATGTTCATAAATATGATAAGAAAATATTAGTTCAGTGACTCTGACATAAACAACCTATACCAAATCTATACAAGACAAATATGCTTTCAGATATGATAAGCAGTCAAAATGCATTTCTAATTAGTTTTGATAATGTGTTGCTCTAAGGATGTAACTCAAAAGTAAGTAAAAATCAGAAAAATTGGACTAAGAAGCTCTATTATGAAGTAGTGGATGCAATCAGTAGAGTGAGACATCCAACACAACAGGCGAAACCATTTGCAAGCCATTATGAGAGGGAGGAATAATATCCAAAATATATCAACAACTCAAAAAAAAAAAAAAAAAAAACTCAACAGCTGGGTGGCTGTTGTGGTGCAGCAGGTTAAAGCCCTGGTCTGCAGCACCAGTATCCAATATGGGTGCCTGTTCAAGTCCAGGTTGCTCCACTTCTAATCCAGCTCCCTGCTAACGTGCCTGGCGAGGCCAAGGCAACTTCGGCTGGCTGACAAGGTCACAGCGGAAGATCTGTCTCAGCAAGGCGTGAGAAGGACAGCTGAGGTCCTCTTGGTGGTTTTAGATTTGTTGGGAACTACACTCTGCATAAGAGAGCTGGAGCATCCTGGTGGTCCCACTAATGACTGCTGTATTTCTAATTTTAGGGAAGAGAGCTTAGTTTCAAAATCCCCAACGTGTCCATTGCTTTGTAGAATTTTAATCAAGTCAAATGCTGGTGTAGGAGAAGGGGTGATGCTTTACACAAGCTTAAGCTGTTTGTGGGAAAGAGTTAAAAGGCAACAGGCTCCCTGGGATATACTTCTCACTAAAACAAAGGCAAATGTTATTAAATCTTTAATTCAATATGTGCTACAAATACAACAATGGTTAGGATTTCAAAACCGTGGAATAGATCTAAATGAACCTTTAGATAAGTACAATAAAGAAATTAAAGAGTTACAAAAAGGACTGCATAAGAGGGGATACATTTAAAAGGGGGCCTGCTTTGGCCGTGGGGCTTCTAGTAAAGATTAGATTAAGAAGGTAGTAACCTAGCTTCTGTAGCCAATTTCTGCGTAGCTGGACAGCACTCCAGGCTTGGCTTGTGTGGACAGTCTGTTAATTTGCACCTGTCTGTAATAGTAACCCATGCTCTGAACATGCCTTTGAAAATTGTTGTCTCGTACCTGTGATTGTAACCTATGCTCTGAATATGCCCTCGAAAATCGAAGAAATTGAAACTAGGTGAAAATGAACAACTTGGTATTATGAGAAGAAAGAATCATTATGTGACTTATGAGATATATATATATATATAAAACAGTCTAGTACTCCAGAGCCAGAGCCAGAGCCATGCCATCAGCCTTGCTGTGAGTGTGTCTCTCATTTTCTCCTGCGCCGATGCCTCCCACACCTTCCAGAACCCCTGAACCTGCTGGAGCCGGACTCTGGCATGTGCCTGGGAATGCAACGGAGGATGGCTCAAGTCCTTGTGCCCCTGCACCAACAAGGGAGATTTGGAAGAAGCCTCTGGATCCTGGCTTCAGATAGGCCCAGCTCTGGCTGTTGTGGCCATTTGGGGAGTGAGCCAGTGGATGGGAAGACTCGCTCTCTCTCTCTCTCTCTCTCTCTCTCACTTTCTCTGTAATTATGTCTTTCAAATAAATAAAATAAATATTAAAAAGAAAACTCAACAGCAAAAAACAACCAAAGAATTTAAGAAATGGGCAAAGGTCCTTAACCGACAGTTCTCAAAAGGAGAAATGTAAATCAAAACTATAGTGAGATATCACCCCACCTGTCAGAATGGCAATTATCAAAGAGAGAGAGAGAAATAAATACTAGCGAGGGTATGCAAAAAAGGGAACTCTTACAATCCTTTGGTGAGATTGTAAAATAGTGCAGTCACTGTGGAAAACTGCATGGGGATTTCTTAAAAACTGGAAATGGATCTGCCATACAATCCAGAAATCCACTTTTGGGAATATACCCACCCAAAAAACAGGCATCAGAGATACCTGCTCTACTACTTTTATAACAACAGTGTTCACAGTATCCAAGATATGGAATAAACCACATTGTCCATTTTTTTATTGGATAAAGAAAATCATATATATATATGTATATATATATACACACACACACACAATGGAATTCAGGTTTAAAAAAATTAATGAAATCCTGTTATTTGCAGCAAAATTGATGAGACTGGAGGCGACCGCATTGAGTGAAATAAGCCAGACACAGAAAGACAAATAGCCATGTATTCTTTACACGAGGGAGCTAAAACTAAAAGGGGAAAAAAAAAACAATCTGAATGCAGAATGTTGAATACTAGAGGCTGGTCAGAATAGGAAGAATAAAAGGTTTACAGATTAAAAAAAAATATATAGGAAGTTGAGTTTAATTTATGAGATGTTAACAGAGGATACAGGTAGAGGGATATACGGGAACTCTTTGTATAACCACCTCACAATTTATCTTTTGTAAATTTAAAACTATTCTAAAATAAAATGTAAAAAAAAAAAAGAAAATTAGAAAGAGAATAAAAATAAGCATAGTGTTACCTCATGAAAGTTACAATGAGGTATCCCATCATGACATCATTGAATGAGATTTAGAGTAGAAAATCAGTTGGTTTCCAAAACTTTGATTAGCAAGAAGCAAGAATATTGGTGAAAGTAGAATAGCTAATAATCTATAGGATCCCATGCAATGAAGACTTATTTACTTATTTTTTAATCTGCCATCTATAATTGAAAAAAAAAACAGAAACTGAAGTTATAATATAAATAACACACACACACACATACATATATATATATATATATATCTGTATATATATATATATAAAAGACTCTTTGAATTTTAAGTTAACCGCATGGTACAAATTTCATTGGTTTATTGGAATATGTGAAAACCATATCCATTTCATGGTAGATAACATGGCTATGAGCCTTTAAAATGGCACGATGAAACGGGAACTCCACAATGCTCCCAGCAGATTCCAGTGGCTGAGCTCCAGAGGGTCCTTGATTTCCTTTTTTTAACCAAAGATAGATTCCTGGCTGGAAATGTCCTAGGGCTGTGCATCTGCCGAGATGGACCACACTCCTTCCTTTCCATAATTGAATGTTATTTATGTTTTCTGGTGGTGCTTCACTGTCATTACAGTCAAAACAACAGTTACCAACCTGATCTTACTGCCTATCCCCTCTACTGGCGCCAATGAAACATCCAGCTCCTAGATTGTTCCCTCATTTGTACAATCAGGGTTGATACTATTGGAGATCCAGACCGACTCAATAAACAGATATAACTCCTGTGATTTGATTTCAGTAGTCACTCAATAGCAGCATCTTAACTTCTTATTAACTGAAACAATACTTTGAATATTTATTATACTGTTTTATTATAAGTAATAATAGTCTTTTTCAACTGCATATGTCTATATGTATATTTACATGTGTTTATATATATATTTGCCAGTATTTTTCTTGTTAATTAGTACAAATATATTCCTTTTACTTTTATATTTTATTCTGAAACTCATAATTAATTCATCCCAGGCAGTTACAGATTATTTTTGGTCCTCAACTTTTTCTGATTTTGTCACTTAAAATGATAAGTAAAATTATAAAGAACAACTTTGAAATACCTAAAAAATATTTTTAAATTATTATGTGTGTAAACAAGTCTAGTACTTGCTAACACTAATCGATAGAATAAATAAAGGGGAGAGTGATCCAACATGGGAAGTGAGATACTCAGCAGACTCATAGAATGGCAGATGTCCTAAATAGCACTCTGGCCTCAGAATCAGCCCTAAAGGCATTCGGATCTGGCTGAAAAGCCCATGAGAGTATTTCAGGCATGGAAAGCCAAGACACTCTGGCAAAAAGATCTCCGTGAGTGAGATCCCAGTGGAAAGAACAGGTCTTCAAAGAAGGAGGTACCTTTCTCTGAAGGGAGGAGAGAACCTCCACTTTGACTATGACCTTGTCTAAACAAGATAAGAGTCGGAGAACTCAAGGGGCTTCCATAGCCTTGGAAACTCATGACTGGTGCATAGGGAGATTACTGATGCCATAAACAGGAGTGTCAATTTGTAAAGTCAACAACAGGAGTTACGGTGCACTTACTGCTCATGTAGGATCTCTGTCCTTAATGTGCTGTACATTGAGGCTTAATGCTATAACGAGTACTCAAACAGTATATTTCACTTTGTGTTTCTATGGGGGTGCAAACTGTTGAAATCTTTACTTAATGTATACTAAACTGATCTTCTGTAAAAAAAAAAAAAAAAAAAAAGAAATGATCAATTCCCAACTTGACTCTCACTGGGATTAAACATGACAATAGGTCTGATCTGATTTCATCATCATTTAAAAAATCACCCATTATTTTTCACTTTATGTTTCTGTGTGGGAGCAAACTGTTGAAATCCTTACTTAATGTATACTAAGCTGATCTTCTGTATATTAAGATAATCGAAAATGAATCTTGATGTGAATGGAAGGGGAGAGGGAGTGGCAAAGAGGAGGGTTGCGGGTGGGAGGGACGGTATGGGGGGGAAGCCATTGTAATCCATAAGTCGTACTTTGGAAATTTATATTCATTAAATAAAAGTTAAAAAATAATTATTATGTGTGGATTTCCTTTGGATTTGTTTTTAATTTTATTTTCCTATGATTGAGATAACAGAATTACAGTAAAATTTTAAATTCTGGGAAAATATAATTAGCTTAGTTGTCATCTAGCATTGAGAAAGCACAGGAAATTCATATTTGCCCCCTTGTCCTCATAACAATTATTCCTAAACTACGACAAGAAAAATGAGAATGGTTAAACATTCCATCAACACATCTTAAAAATTCAAATGAGAAATTCAAAGCTGAAATAGATCTCAGAGATAACAGAAAGAATAAGCATGAACACACAGTAATTAAGAGGAAAAAAGTTGTAGACAATGGATACTATCTTAAGAACAACCAGAAGAAAAATATACTGAATGAGGTTTTCAAACAAGCTAGTATAACTTATTTGAAAATAGAAGTTAAAGGTTGTAAAAATAATTAGAAACAGGGTAAACCTTAAGTTGCCCTTCTATGCTACTCAAATGGTAACAGATAATTTAAGACTAGGATGTCTTCTGAAGTTATCCTTACATAAACCTATTTCTCCAGATAATCTCTATGGCCCTTTTTTGTATTTTTATGCATTCTATTTAATTATTTTAAATGAATGTGTGCATGCATCCTATTGTTCAAAACATTTGTAGCGCTAAGTTGTTAGTGATCAGAGACCAGCTTGTGGACACTCAGGTAATTCAGAGAAACTGTATTTTTGTTATATTTTAAGAGACTATATAAATTCATAAAATATTAAGGCATTTTTCTTTAAATTTTCTACAATATGCAATGAGAGAAATTGCTAAGTCCCAGTATCCCTATCCTACTCTTTTTTTTTTTTTTTTTAAGAAGGAGAAAAAAAAAATCTGCAGGCTCAGGCTCACTCCCCAAATGTCCCATATCACCAACACTGGACCAGGTGGATGCTGGGAGCCTGAGATTCAATCCAGTTATCCCACATACATAGCAGGGACCCATCTACTTGCATCATCACTGCCTCCCATGGTCTGCATTGGAAGTAGATGGAATCAGGAGCAAGATCTTGAAGTCAAATCCAAGAAAACCTAGACAAAGAGGCTGGTATCTTATCAGCTGGGCCAAACACCAAATTCAGCATCCAAGTCTTAATTTCTGCCTACTTATATTTCAGATATCAGAACTAAAGGAGTTTCAAAATGTGCCCAAAAAGAAGACAACTAAATAATCAGTTATATTATTTTAAATATACAGTTATAATATTTTCCAGTATTTAAAGAAGCTTAGGATCAATAACAGATCATAATCATGATATAAAGGCATATTGTTAGGACACAGTTTGACATATGATTTTGCCCAGTTACTGCTTAGAAAAATAATTATAAGCAAATTACTAAGATATTTTTAACGCATAATGTATATAAAAACCATGCCAGATGCAGACTTTTTCATAGTATTATCTTGTTTTGCTATATATTCATCCTAAAACACAGCCAATCACATGTTAAAAACTCAATGTTTGTTCAGGGAATGAAGGAGTGAATTAAAAAATATAGTAAACAGGTTCAGTCCCTGCTAGGTTTTTAATAATAATAATAGTTATAATAATAATATTTCTGGTTTAATTTACATGAGTGATCACATCACTGAATTGTATAGGAAAAAAGATCAGTATTTTTGAATATTTAACAATCCAAAGAATACAGCTCCCATGAGATCTACTTAATGGAAAATATCAGAGAATCAGTTTTGTCAAGCAAATGACAAATAAAGAATCTAAAATTAGATTGATTGTAGGAATATTGAAATCCTTAAATATAGGCTTACATGTTAAAATTGTTAATATTTATGTTTACAGAGATGTTTGATATTACAGGTGGCTCACAAAGATAATTAATGATGATTAGCTAGGTAGATATTAGCTTAGGTGTATAAGAGGGGCTGGGAAAAAAATGAGAATTGGAAAAAAAAAATTATGTGCAGTGGAACAAGGAAACAAGCCCTGAAAGCAGATAAGCAATTACACTGAAATTAGTTGCTCATGTCAGATGGGCTTAGCCCTCTCCCTGCCCTCTAACCAAGGAGGCTGTTAGGTATGATGACACTGTTTTTATAAGGTTTTGGTTGGATTTTCAGGAAATCCACATTCAGAAAAGCCCTACCTGCAATTTCCCAGAGGGGGAGGAGGGGAATAGAAACAAGGGAACCATACTCATGTCCATGAAAAACCGCAGTCTGAACATAGACTGGAATCTGAGCCCATTATTGAGGTGCTGCTGGGCTACCAGGCGTGCTTCTCTTCATTATTTTCTTCATTATTCTTGACTCGTCTGCTTACCACTACTTTCTATCTCACTTCTGAATTCACTCTTGTGCAAAGACAAGAACCTCCAAGCAGCCATCTCCATTAATGTATTTCTCCGCTAATATTACCACCAAAATTTGGGGAAACAGAACAAAATGGCATTTTGAAATAACACAAAGTACAGAATTCGAGAAGGGAATGAACAGGTGAAGCATAGTATAAACATGATGATTTTTGTCATCTTTTTCTGTCAGATGGACAAGGAATGTACATGTTCCTTAAAGATAGTAACTGTAATTTATAGAAGCCTAAAAATTTGAGGATACAAAGTAGAAAATAAAAATACAAGAAAAATGTGTGAAGTATTTTAAAATAGATAAATAAGTAGCACAATGCACTCTGGAGTAGTGAGTATTATATACTAGATTTGTCAAATATTACTTTCCATATCAGCTTTTATCATTTTAAGACTGATGTATAAGAGCTAAAATTCACTGCAATAATCATAAAACTACATCTACTATCTCCAGAAGTTATCTAATTTCTGAAAGTGATGTCTTCATGTATTGGAAAGATTTTACAACTTTATGTGTTCATATATCTATTACCAGTATGACTAGAAGTGCTACCAGTAAGAAACAATAATTGACCTTTGTCTCCCTGTAAGAAAACCAGTCAGATGAGACAGAGACAGCAGTAAGCAATTTAATGAAGTTTAATTAAGGTGTACACTTAAGAGACCAGGTGAACAGCCTGGCAGAAAACTGAATCACCTGTCATTTCTTAGAATGGAGTTTTTATGGGTACAAAGAAAAGTTTTCCTGTCACGTTTTCTCCCTACCACTATTCTTTTGGCATGTTGCTAGATGGAAGGCTTCCAAGGCATGAAATTCAAACCTCATCCCCCCTACCTGCCACAAAGATAGCACACAGGATTGCCTTTTAAAAAATAGCTCTTCTCTCTCTGTCTGTCTGACACACAGACACACAGGCTCGTGTCCGTTTGCCTGCCTAACTTTCCCCTGCTCAAGAGAAGCAACTCCTATATCTTATTAGAGAAGCATTTGTAGAAGTCTGTGTTCTGTATCTATCTCCTGCTGGCATCGAAGTATAGAGTTGGTTATAAGTATTCTCTTGCTGTCTGCCCCATGGTATTGGAAGATAGTTTGGGAAAATTTTAGTCTGCATGGTCTTAAAGATTGGTTCTATCATCCAACACAGTAGGCTGAAGCCCTCCCTCATGACCATCTGGAACTGAAAGGTTGTATTCTGTTGGTGACAAAACAGATGAAGACATAAAAGGTGCATAGTCCACTGAGAAATAATAAGAGTATGGGAGTTATAGGGCCAAGGAGGGGCAATAGCCAGACTACCATGACCAGATGCTAGGATAAATTTTGTAACTATGTGAAGCCTTGTCCTGAAGTTGTCTGGCCTTGTCCAAGAACCATTGAATATGGTGTTGTACCTGTCCAATTTGAACCCCAAAGAACATTCTTCTTGGCACATGGTAATGATGCCTCCCTAGGCAGCAGTTATCTTATCTAAGATCTGTTCTGAAGGACAGCTGCAGGCAATGAGTTGAATTTCAAAGGTACAGAGGGAAACTGCAATTTGGGTCTTAAGTTCAACTAATTCATTCAGTCAAAAGGTTTACAAAAGTCTTGTTTACTGAAAATGTCCCAATTGTTTCTGGGATGACTTGTGCTAGCCTGAACAGAGTGTTAATCCTGTTAGGATGGGGCACTATGGGCCAACTCTTCTAGAGACCCAGTAAGTAGAAAGAGAATAAAGACTGGAGTTGAGGCAAGAGGTGTAGTAGATAAGGCACAGACTAGAGTGAAGAACCCCGTCTAGTTAGTAGTAAGCATTGGTAGGCAGAAATTCCATAAATTACATGCCCCTATATGCTATTGTAGGAAGGAGACATCCTAGCAGGTGATGGATACTAAATTGGTTTTCCAGCTAATATCTTTTTTTTTTTTTTTTTTTGACAGGCAAAGTTAGACTTTGAGAGAGAGACAGAGAGAAACGTCTTCCTTTTTCCATTGGTTCACCCCCCAAATGGCCACCACAGCCGGCGTGCTGTGGCCAATCCAAAGCCAGGAGCCAGGTGCTTCCTCCTGGTCTCCCATGGGGTGCAGGGCCCAAGCACTTGGGCCATCCTCCACTGCCTTCCCGGGCCACAGCAGAGAGCTGGCCTGGAAGAGGGGCAACCAGGACAGAATCCGGCACCCCGACCGGGACTAGAACCCGGTGTGCCGGTGCCGCAAGGCGGAGGATTAGCCAAGTGAGCTGAGGTGCTGGCCTCTAGCTAATTATTTCAAGAAATTTGTGGCAGCAAAGGACACTGTGGTTAGTGTACCAAAACAAGGAGTGGTGCTGTGGGAGACACTCTCAGGTCTTCCCAGGAGGTGTCAATAAAATCTGAGTTGTTTTGTCATCTTCATGGATGAGGGAGGAACTGCCTCTCCCTTAGCAGCCTCACTAGGAGTTGGCTATTAGAGCTAGGTGTCCACATGACAGAGGCCTTCCCTGACAAAAAAAAAAAAAAAAAAAAAAAAAAAAAAAAACAGCATAATTTAGTCAATGTGTCACAGATATGCTTGGTGGAGATAAGAGATGAGAGGTGAACAAGGGGGGTTTGAAGGTGAGTGACCAATCAATAGTAAGTAGTTGACCATGTAGATATGGGAAGAGTTATTTAGGAAACCAGAGAATATCCCTGGGAAAACTCAGGTGATTGGAGTCCTAGAGGGGTTATAGCCTTCAGGTAAACTGTGTATAAATAGCCCCCGTAGCAGGATGTAAATTGCTGTCTTTCATGACTAATACATGCAAGCATTAATGCCTGGAAGAAGTTGAATAATACATAAATAATACATAAATAAATAATACATAAATACAACATCCCATAGAGATGTTGGTCATGCCTCTCCAAAAGAGCCCTCTGCATCTAAACAAATCCATCAGAAAGGGTCATAGCAAGTGTTGGCTAGTAAATTAACTGCAGACTGAATTGACCTGATTCAGGAACAGACATTAGCTTGGCGTACCAGTGAAAGCATATTAGCATATAAAGGAAAGGGGATTATGGAAGAGTATTTTTTCTTATCTAGGCTCGTTTTATAGAGTAGACACAAGTTATTCAGGGATCTGTTGACAAAACCACCTGACTTGGAGTGTACTTGGTGTTCAGAGCAGTATGGCTTCATCCTGGTATATTTCATCTAGCTGGGATGCCAGGAACCTTTATTTCTGTAGGTGGGAAAAGCATGGCAGGGTGTATATTACATAAAAGAGTGAGCTGTGATCTGAGGGAGATGCCCTTCCAAGGTTTAAGTAGAACCTTGGTTCTGGGTGAATATAAGTGAAATGGGTTGCCATCCTGGCCTATTTGAGACACAAGATATTAGTTTGTCTTTTGAAATTGAGATGACTAAAAACCAGGGTTTTGGTTTTTGTTCTTGTTTGTTTTCTGGCAAAACTTTCCAAAATTTTTCTGTAGGATCTGGTTTGTGTTTCCTACTTTACTAAAGGACTAAGGTATCTAAACAAAATGAAGATACCAGGTATTCCTAAGGATTTACAAATCTCTTGTGCAATCTGGCAAATGAAAGAGGCCCTGTTGTCACTCGGTAGAGATCTTGGGAGGTGAAAGGCGATGTGAACCCTTTTAATGAGTATTTTGACACTTTCTGTGTGTCTGGGACATCCTGAGTCCTGTTTAGGAAAGCTTCTATCCATCCAGCAAAGGTATCTGTGAGAACTGTCAGATATTCAGATACTTAGAATCTTGACAGAGTGGTATTTGTGTAAAATCTATACACTAATCTTCTCCAGGGTAAGCTCCCTTTCTCTGTGTGGGTTCAAGGGTGCAGATCAGAAACTCTGAGGATTATTTGTAGTACATGGAGTAGAATTTTGGCAGATTTATTGGATAGCTTGCCAGGTCCTTTCCATAAAACAACTTACCACAAAGTTAAGTTTGTCCCTCCCAAAATGACAGGAATCATGTAAGCCTTTTATAATTTCCCATGGTAATGCCTTAGAGAGGCATGCTATCTCTTCTCGCTAACATCATCTTCAAATTGTCTTGGCATATCCCTGCTCTTTGACCAGGGCATCCTACTCCAGTGGGTTTCATGTATGTTTCATGGGGCAAAGATGCTGAAGTCCATACTCTTACCCTGAGGACCCAGAAGAGACAGTGCATACTGGGAAGGTGGGGGTAGGGAGCCCACAGTTAAAGAGACAGTATCAGTACGCCAGTTCACAGGAGTTTCAGCTTCCGGAAACTCACTTCCCGCCTGCTTATCCCACATCAAGTAAGCCTCAGTTTTTCGTAAGGTATTTTTGACAGGTCTGCCTGTGGAGAGTGGACACTTGGGTGCTTTTTCTGCTTGTTTTTAAAGATTTATTTATTTATTTGAAAGGCAGGAAAGACAGAGGTACAGAGAGGGAGAGACAGTGAGAGAGTGGTCTTCCATGACTGGTTTGCTTCCCGAATGGCTGCCATGGCCGCAATGGCCGGAGCTGGACCGGTCAGGAGCCAGGAGCTTCTTCTGTGTCTCCTGTATGGGTGCAGGGGCCCAAGCACTTGTGCCATCCTTTTCTGTTTTCCCAGGAGCATTAGCAGGGAGCTGAATGGGAAGTGTAGCTGGGTCTCAGACCAGCGACCCTATGGGATTCTGGCACCACAGGCAGTGGCGTCATGCACTACACATTCGCACTGGCCCCCACAGTTGGATGCTTTTCCGTGTGCCTATGGGGCACGGGTGCTGTCTTGAGGCTGCAGAGTGCCTAGTGCACATTTTGCTGTTCCATGCCCAGCTTATGCTGTCAGGGGAATCTTTCTGCAGTGAGCACTCACATGATATTTAACTGCTCCACCTGCGTCCACTTGCGTGTGGTAAAAAGAGACTGTGGCTCACACTGAGCAAGACCAAGTGAAGGGAATGATAGAAATAAACTAGATATGGGGCGTTGCTCATGCACTCCAGTAAGGTCACTTAGACTTGGAACTGCTCTTGAGTACTTCTGCTTATCTCTGCCAAAAATCATGTTACCTGTATGACTGAGAGTGGTACTGGAAGGCAGGGATGATGACTGGTCCTGGTGTCTCGGAGGAAAAGAATACAAATGAGAGACAGATTTTGGTGGTAGGCAAGTTAGTGGGTTTAACAAGGAGCGTACAACTGGCAGACAGGGTAGGTAACTTGGCAGAAAACAGAGTGCCCTGTCTTTGCATAGGTTGAAACTTTTGTGGATACAGGGTGAAGTTTTTCAGGCCATCCCCCACTCCATACTCCTTCTCCCAATTCCAGAATAATGCTAGGTGGAAGGCTTCGTGGGTGTGAGAGCCTGCCCTGGTGCTGTTCTCACACAGAAAGCTCCCTGGGGCCGGGGACAGTGCCCTGGGACATCCTCTGTGGGATGAGATCCACCTCCCCTGGATGGGTGATTTCAGATACAATGTCATGGGGCAGGAGCAGGCAGATTCCTGAAAACGAGACCTCCCCTACAAGATGGTAGGGTTGGACTTCTTCTTTTAGTATTTCGTATTTTATTTAGAATAACATGACCTTAATATTTCAGGTAGTGTAAAGATGGCTAAAACTATGAAGAATCCAGTTATTCATGTTTACTTGATATACATCACAATAATTTAATCATTTTTCTCTTCCTTCTATTTTTTGTATTTTCCTTTTTAAAATGTATTTAACATGTATAAATTGCATGTATTCTTTTTTAAGTTTATTTATTTAAAAGTCAGAGTTCCACAGAGAGAGGAGAGGCAGGGAGAGAGAAAGAGGTCTTCCATCTGCTGGTTCACTCCCCAGTTGGCTGCAACAGCTGGAGCTGTATTGATCTGAAGCCAGGAGCCAGGAGCCAGGATCTTCTTCCATGTCTCCCATGCAGGTGCAGGGGCCCAAGGACTTGGGGCCATCTTCCACTGCCTTCCCAGAGCACAGCTGAGAGCTGAATCAGAAGTGAAGCAGCCAGGACTCGAACGAGTGCCCATATGGGGTGCCAGCATTTCAGGCAGCTGCTTCCCCCACTAAGCCACAGTGCTGGCCCCTCATGTATTTCTTATATATAGATCCAGGGACATAGTGATACTTCCCAACCTACCCTCACTCCCACCCACACTCCCAGCCTTCTTCCTCCTCCCTCTCCTATTCCAACTCTTAATTTTTTCTTGAGATTTTTTGACATCTTTATTTGCAAGTAGCAAAGACAGAATAGGAATATAAATTTCCAAAGTACAGAATATGGATTACAATGGCTTCCCCCCCATAACATCCCTCCCACCCGCAACCCTCCCCTTATCCACTCCCTCTCCCCTTCCATTCACATCAAGATTCATTTTCGATTCTCTTTATATACAGAAGATCAGTGGAGCATACATTAAGTAAAAATTTCAACAGTTTGCTCCCGCACAGAAACATAAAGTGAAAAATACTGTTTGAGTACTAGTTATAGCATTAAATCTCAATGTACAGCACACTAAGGACAAAGATCCTACTTGAGGAGTAAGTGCACAGTGACTCCTGTTGTTGACTTAACAAATTGACACTCCTGTTTATGGCATCAGTAATCTCCCTAGGCTCTTGTCATGAGCTGCCAAGGCTATGGAAGCCCCCTGAGTTCACCGACTCTGATCATATTTAGACAAGGCCATGGTCAAAGTGGAAGTTCTCTCCTCCCTTCAGAGAAAGGAACCTCCTTCTTTGATGACCCATTCTTTCCACTGGGATCTCACTTGTGGAGATCTTTCATTTAGGTTTTTTTTTTTTTTTTTTCCCCAGAGTGTCTTGGCTTTCCATGCCTGAAATACTCTCATGGGCATTTCAGCCGGATCTGCATGCCTTAAGGGCGGATTCTGAGGCCAGAGTGCTGTTAGGACATTTGCCATTCTATGGGTCTGCAAAGAATACAAGAATACAAGAATAGTGTCTGCAAACACTAGCTGATAGAATCAAAAAGGGTGAGAATGATCCAACATGGAAAGTGAGATACTCAGCAGACCCAACTCTTAATTTTTACAAAGATCTATTTTCAATTAATTTTAAACTCATAAGATTAACTCTACACTAAGTAAAGAGTTCATCAAATAAGATGAAGAAAAAAACACTGCTGTAAACATCATGGGAGCTCAAAATGACAATTTTACTCCTAAATATTACCTTTTATAGGTACTATGTTAGGTCCCACAGAACAGGAAAAAACATGATATTTGTCTTTCTGGGACTGGCTTATTTCACTACATATAATTGTTTCCAGCTGCATCCATTTTATTGCAAATGACAGGATTTCATGTTTTTTTACCACTTAGTAGTATTCCTTAGTGTATATATGTACATGTATATATGTATATATATATCATAATTTCTTTATCCAGTCATTGGTTGATAGACATCTGGGTTATTCTATATCTTAGCTATTGTGAATTGAGCTGCAATAAATATGGGGGCATAGATCAATCTTTCATATGCTGATTTGATTTCCTTGAGATGAATTCCCAAGAGTGGGATGGCTGGATCATGTGGTAGGTCTTTATTCAGATTTCTGAGGTATCTCCATACTGTCTTCCACAGTGACTGTACCAGTTTACATCCCACCAACAATGGATTAGGACACTTTTTTGCTGTGCAAAGGTAGGTTGCTTTCAAGGCACACTTCTAAGACATCTTTGTCCCTTCCCTCATTTAAACACAGGAACTTCCCAATTTTAATTTCTCACACACAGGACTCACGCCTCTCTCGCCATTCAACACATGTCTAAATTATATTATATTGTTACCTGCCCAAGCACCTGGGCCATCCTCCACTGCCTTCCTGGGCCACAGCAGAGAGCTGGACTGGAAGAGGAGCAATGGAGACTAGAACCCGGCACCCATATGGGGTGCCGGTGCCGCAGGCGGAGGATTAACCCAGTGAGCCACAGCACCAGTAGGAAATAATCTTAATTGAGGTAAAAAACTTTACTGTGGGCCGGCGCCGTGGCTCACTAGGCTAATCCTCCGCCTAGCGGAGCCGGCACACCAGGTTCTAGTCCCGGTCGGGGCGCCGGATTCTGTCCCGGTTGCCCCTCTTCCAGGCCAGCTCTCTGCTGTGGCCAGGGAGTGCAGTGGAGGATGGCCCAGGTGCTTGGGCCCTGCACCCCATGGGAGACCAGGAAAAGCACCTGGCTCCTGGCTCCTGCCATCGGATCAGCGCAGTGCGCTGGCCGCGGTGCGCCGGCCGCAGCGGCCATTGGAGGGTGAACCAACGGCAAAGGAAGACCTTTCTCTCTGTCTCTCTCTCTCTCACTGTCCACTCTGCCTGTCAAAAGAAAATACTTTACTGTGTGACTAAAACACAGTTTATTGTCCACTTATTGATGAGAGTTTAAGTAGTTTTATTTAATACAATTTTCATACTTTGTACAACATGTAGTATAGAGGGAAAAAATGATCAGAAAACCTAATTGCTCCGCCAAAAAAGGGAAGGCAGAGCTATGTTTAAACACTGAAATAAAAGAGGAATTGAAATCTAGAGCAGCATGTTCACGAGCTAGGGCCTCAGGAGACTTAGGATATAGAAGAATCACATAGAGCCCTTACTGAGGAGAAAGTGTCTCGGGCCTGCAGAAGGCAGTGAGCTAGAACTAAGAGCATCGCCAATGTTGTGATTGCTTTCTTCAGTAAATAGGGAATGTAGGGGAACAGAACATGTGCCTGCAAACACACATAAACAAGGAAGGTTGATACTGTGCCTGCCTCCCACTGGTAATCAAAATAGAAAGATACAGCAGACACGCTGTACAGTGTCTGAAGACATAGTTAATAAAATTCAGCCATGGGATTGGTGGGAGTGCATAAGGAGTCCAGGCAGCAGTGCAAAACTCCCTAAAGATAAACTTAGTGAAAACTTAAAAACATTCAAACAGTGTGCAGTGAGGGAGGAGCAACAGAGATGAAGCAGCAGAATTAAGATAAGCAAAAGCTTGAAAAAAATCAGGGCCCACACTGTAGCATAGTCACTTAAGCTGCAGCTTGCAATGCTAGTATCCCATATGAGAGTGTCTCTAGAACTTACAAAATCCAAAGTGAATCATTACTCCACATGTATTTAGATTTGCTGGTTTTTGTTTTGCTATTTTTCTCATTCTAATTATTAACTTTTACCATGATATTATTTATTTTTATGTCATTATAACACTTTCTTATTTAAGGGACTTCATTGCTTCTTGGCTGGTACTAAACATGAAGAATGTTAAAATACATTTTTATAATATCAAAAAGAAAGGGAGTGACTGAATCAAATAACTATTTGCATTCCCATGATCATGGATTTTAGCACTATTTGCCATGGTCAAGAAAAGGAATTAACCTTCTTATTCTTTGATAGATATGTGGACAAAGACAATATGGTATCTCTACATAATGGAATAATACTCATCCATTAAAATAAAGAATGAAATTCTGTCATTGTGAGGACATGGATGGACCTGTAGAACACTATGTTAACTAAAACAAGTCTGGCGCAGAAAGACAAATAACAAATGTCCGTATCTTTATGTAAACTCTAAAAATGTTGATTTCCTCCATGTAGAGAGTAAAATAGTGGATGGATAAAAGACATTGAAGAATGGAGAAATGATGATGTGCAGGCATGGAAGAATGGAGAAATGGGTATGTGAGTGCACTTGGATAGGTAAATAACCTCTAATATTCTATATAGCAAAGACAGCTGTAAGAAAATCGTTCAACTACAACCAGATGGTTAATTGCATATTTCAGAATTGATAGGAGAGAGTATTTTGAATGTTCATAACACAAAGGAATTATCAATGTTTCAGATCATGGGTAGGCTAAGTACCCTTATCTGATCATTATATGTTGTCTATATGGTTTTTTTTAAAGATTTATTGAAAGTCAGAGATACACAGAGAGAGAAGGAGAGGCAGAGATAGAGATAGAAAGAGAGAGAGAGAGAGAGGTCTTCCATTCGCTGGTTCACTTCCTAATTGGCCACAACAGCCGGAGCTGCACCAATCCGAAGCCAGGAGCTAGGAGCTTCTTCTGGGTCTCCCATGTGGTTGTAGGGGCCCAAGGACTTGGGCCATCTTCTTCTGCTTTTCCAGGCCATAGCAGAGAGCTGGATTGGAAGTGGAGCAGCCGAGACTCCAACAGCTTGCGTATGGGATGCTGGCACTGCAGGCAGCAGCTTTACCCACTATGCCACAGCGCTGGCCCCATCTATATATTTTTAAGGACTTTATTAATACATTGGATTCTCAGGATCACAGCAAATGTGTGATAAATACTACAACACAATTCTCATGTTAAAGTGATCTTAGTAAAATGAAACCAGATTCCATATAGTTCATAGATATGAACATAATGATACTTCCCCTTCTCCCATCATCATTTCTTTCTGTCAAAATATCACACTTTATACAATAATTTATACAGCTAAATGTCAATTAAAATTTTCAAAGTATATTAAGAAAAATATATTTTGAGCTATCCATATCTTTTTCCTTTTCAGGAAGATATTAAGATATTTTTATTAGGTATATTTAATTTTAATATTATTTTTTCTAATGACTTTTAACAAAGAAGAATACACACACACACACACACACACACATATATATATAGTTTTCCAAAATAAAAATGATGACTATAGGAACATAACATCCCCACAAATTTTCATGTATCCCTTTATAATAACTTCTTTCTTTGTCATCCACTACCCTGATTTAGACAATCATTAGTCTTTTTTTTCGGTATGAATTAGTTTGTATTTTATAAAAATTTTATAAATAAAAATCGTAAAGTATATATTTATTTTTAACCTGCATGTTTTAGCTCAATATGCTTTTTTTTTTTTTTTGAGAATCACCTATGGTATTGCATGCATTTTAAAGTACTTTAA
Organism: Oryctolagus cuniculus; assembly: GCF_051225735.1. Lineage (NCBI taxonomy): Eukaryota > Metazoa > Chordata > Mammalia > Lagomorpha > Leporidae > Oryctolagus > Oryctolagus cuniculus. The sequence goes on from NC_142868.1 coordinate 125,268,376, forward strand.
TTTTTATTTAAATAAAAAGAACAACTTTCATGTGTTTCATATATACAATTTTGAGGTCATAATGATAGCTTTATGCTTCCTTTCTTTTTTTTTCTTTGAATTTTTTCAATAACATACCTTTCAGTTTACTTTATTACCACAGGCTCCACTGAACAAAGAACTATTCAACAAATAGAAAGCAGAATTACCACTATTCTTCAGGAGTATACAAAAGGGCTATAAACAATAATTAAATCTCAAGATGTCAATTCCACTCATAAATGTTACTTTTTTGTACTCTATATAATGACTAACACAAGTCAGAGAAAACATGATATTTTTTTCTTTTTGGATCTGAGCTATTTCATTAAGCAAATGATCTCCAATTCCATCCATTTTGTTGCAAAAGAAAGGATTTCATTCTTATTTTGTGGCTGAGTACTATTGCATAGTGTGTGTGTGTGTGTGTGTGTGTGTACACACACATATATATATATTCCATAGTGTGTATTCCATTATATATATATGTATATACATATATAACAGTGTCATATAATTATATATAATATATAACACGTATATAACATATATTCCATTATATATACATATATAATATATATAATATAATTATATATATTCCATAGTGTGTATTCCATTATATATACATATATGTATATACATATATAACAGTGTTATATATATAGTACATGGTATATATATATATATATGTATATATATAGTCTTCAGTTGATGGACATCTTTGTTGAGTCTGTATCTTAGCAATTATGAATGGAGCTTCTATAAACATAGAGATACAGGTAACTTTCATAGCTGATTTAATTTCCTCTGGGTAAACTCCCAGGAGTGAGATGGTTGGGTTGTATGGGAGGTATCTTTTCAGATTTCTGAGGAATTTCTGTGTGGTAATCCATAATAATTATGCTAGTTTATAGTCCCACCAAAAGAATATTAGGGTTCCTTTTTCTCCATGTCTTAACCAGTATTTCTTATTTGTTGATTTTTGATTGATAGTCATTCTAACTAGGGTAAGGTGAAAAGTCAGTGTTGTTTTTATGAGCATACCCTTGTTGGCTAGTGAACCTGTGCCTTTTTTCTATTGACCATTTGTATTTCAATCCTTTGAAAACACCCTGTTGGTGTTCTTTGCCCATTTCTTTTTGTTTGTTTGTTTGTTTTTTAATCAATTTATTTATTTGAAAGGCAGAGTTACAAGGAAAGAATGAGAGACATAGAGAGATCTTCCATCTTCTGATTCACTCCCCAGATGGGCAGAACTATCAAGGCCAGGACAAAATCAGGAGCCAGAAGCTTTTCCTGGGTCTCCCATGCAGGTGCAGTAGCTGAAAGACTTGGGACATCCTCCACTGTTTTTCCAAACACATCAGCAGGGACCTGGATGGGAAGAACAGCCAAAACTGAAATCAGCAGCCATAAGGGATGCTGGCATTACAGGCAGTGGTTTTAACTCACTGCACCACAGCACCATCCCCTACCCATTTCTGAACTGGAACATTTGTTTCATTGTTGAGTTTCTCACACTCTATATATTTTGGATATAGATCCTTTATCAGGTGCATAATCTGCAAATGTTTCTCCCCTTCTGTCAGTTGCCTCTTCACTTTGTTGAATGCTTTCTTTGCTATTCAGAAACTTCTTTTAGTTTGATACAATCCATTTGTCTATTTTTGTGTATTGGTGCTTCCGGGATTTATCCAAGAAGTTCTTATCTATGCCAATATCTTTCAGTGCTCCCTCTGGGTTTTCCCTTAGTAATTTGATGGTTTCAGGTCTTGAATTTCGACTCTTGATGCGTTGAGGGTTGATTTTTTTTTTTTTTTACAGGGTGTAAGACAGGTGTCTTGTTTCATACTTCTGTATGTGGAGATCAAATTCTCCCAACATCATTTGTTGAAGAGACTGTCCTTTCTCCAGGGAATGATCTATTCTTATTTGTCAAAGATTAGTTGGTTGTAGCTGTGTAGATTCGTTTCTCGGGTTTCTGTTGGCCTACATGTCTATTTTTGTGCCAGTGTCAGACTACTTTGATTATGACTATTTTATTAAATGTCTTGAAATCTGGTATTGTAATGCAGCTAGTTTTGTTTTTATTATGTTAGATTGTTTTAATGTTTGGGGGTCTCTTAAGATTCCACATGAAATTTAGGGTAATTTATTTTCTTTTTTTTTAAAGAAAAGAGGTTTATTTTGACCATGGTTGTGGAGGTCCAAGGCTGAGGGACTGTAACTGGTGATGGCCTTGCTGCTGGCAGAGTCCTGAGGTGGTGGAGAGTCTCACATGGCAAGAGATGGGGCAACCTGCAGAACTGCTCCTTCTGCTCTCTCTCCCTCTTCTTAGAAAGCCATCCATGTTCACTTCTTGGTGCTCCAGCCTGAAGATATTAATCCTAATCACCTCCCCAAAGCCCCGTCTTGAAGCCTCACAGTCAGATTAAATTTCTCCTCTTTTGCTACCTCACTGTGGGGATTAGATGTCAAAATAGGAGCCTAGGGTAATTTATTTTCTATAGTCAAAAAGAATATTGTTGGTATTTAGATTGCAATAGCAATGAATCTGCAAATTGCTTTAGGTAGTATGGATATTTTAAGGATATTCATTCTTCTAGTACAAGAACATTGAAGATTTTTTTCATTTTTTCTGTCTTATTCTATTTCTTTCATTACTATTTTGTTAATTTCATTGTAGAGATCTTTCACATTTCTGGTTAAATTTATCCCAAGGAATTTGAATTTTTTGGTTATCATGAATGGCACTGATCATACATGTTCTCTTAAGCCATGGCATTGTTCAATATAGCTCTGGAAGTTTTAGCCAGAACCACTAGGCAAGAAAAAGAAATCAAAGTGACACAAATTGGAAAGGAGGAGGTAAGATTATTCCTCTTTGCAGATGACATGACCCTCTATATACAGGATCCAAAAGATTCTACTAAAAGAATACCATAACTCAATCAGGATGTTTCACAAAGTTGCGGGATATAAAATCAATCTCTGTCTTGGTTATTGGTCTATTTAGGTTTTCTGTGTCGTTGTGCCTCATTGTAGTAAATTGTTTGTGTCTAGAAATCTTTTCTCATAGATTTCCCAATTTGTTGACATATTGCTGTTTGTGGTAATTCCTGATGATACCTTTCTCCCTGTTATATCTGTTGTAATATCGCATTTTTCAACCTGATTTTATTATTTTGGGTCATTTCCCTTTTTTTGGTTAGTTTCTCCAATGGTTTATCAATTTTGTATTTTTTCAAATAATGGTCTTTGTTTAATTGATTTTTTGTGTAATTTTTTAATTTCAATTTTGCTTATTTTTCCACATAGCTTTATTATTTTTTCCTTCTACCAAGTTTGAGTTTGGTTTGTTTTTGTTTGTTTAGGTCTTTGAGTTGCATTATTAGGTCTTTTTTTTGATGTCTTTCCAATTTCCTGATGTAGTAACTAATTGCTATAAACTTTCCTCTTAACACTGCTTTTGGTATGCCACAGTCATTTTGATATGTTGTGTTGTCATCTTCATTCATTTCTAGGAACTATAATTTCTCTTTTGATTTCCTTCATGATCCACTGTTCATTAAAGAGCATGTTTTGATGACTCTACGTATGTGCACATTTTCTAGGGTTTCTTATTTCTTAATTTCCAACTTTATTCCATTGTTTTCAGAAAAGATATATGGTGCAATTTAAGTTTTTTTTTTTTTTTTTTTAACTTGTTGAGCATTTGTTTCATGACCTGGGATAGGGTCCATCCTAGAGAAAGTTCCATGCCCTAATGAAAAGAATGTGTATTCTGCAAATGTGGGATGAAATGTTCTGTAGGTATCAATTATGTCCATTTGGTCACTAGTATAGATGCATCCCTGTTAATAGCTGAGTTTTATCCTTTGTAAGGCTACACTATAGTTGGTTTATGTACATTTGAATTGTTCTCACTATTATTTATTGCACATAAAATTGCCAAGAACATTTGTGTACATTCTATTGTCTTACACATAATTTGTCTGGCATAAATGTCTAAAAATGACTGGATTATGTTATAGGCATATGTGTAGTTCTCAAGAAAAGGCCTAACTGGTTTTCAAATTGGCTATACCATTTTATGGCTCTACCTGCTGTGACAAAAGCCTCCATTATTCCTGATATATGATAATGTTATGCTTTTCATGGAAAGCACTCTAATATGTTCATAGCGGAATCTCATGACTGTTTTAATTTGAATTTCCCAAGTAATTTAAGAACATTTTTCTCAGTGATCATTTAACATCTGTGTATATTCTTGGATAAAGTGTCTATTTAAAATTTTGCTCATTTTAAAGTGAATTGTTTTATTATTGAGCTTTGAGTTATTTATGTATTCTGAATGTACGTTCTTTCAAAAATGTGATTTGCAGATGTTTCTTTCAGTCTGTAACTTGCCATTTTGTTCTTCTAATAATATGTTTGAAGGTAAATTTTTAAGTCCAATTAAGCCCGATCTTGCCCCTCACTCCCATATCCCCCATTAATGTCAAATTTAAAAAGTTTTGCCTAATTCAAAATTATAAAGTTTTTTTCTTATTTTTTCCATAAGTGTAATATTTTATGTTTAGGTAAATGATCTATTTAGTTTAATTTTTCATGTGGTACAAGGTATAGATTACGATTCATGTCTTTGCAAATGAATAGCCAGCTGGTTTAAAACCATTTGTAGAAATGACATTCCAATCACCATTAAATTGCCTGTGTATCTTGGATAAAGTCAGTTGACTATATTCATGGCAATCTTTTTTCAGACCTCTTGTCCTGTTTCATTCATACTTTTTGGTTTTTATGCTAAATCACACTGTCTTATTCTCTGCTGCTTTAAAATGGAATTTAAAATAAAGTTCCTGTGCTTTTCATACTGTATACTTCCAATTTATCAAAGTAGATTTTATATATTATTTTTACTACATGTCATTTTTCTAGAAAAGTATTCTCTTCACTATGAGTTTTGTATATTTCTATCTAAAATCTCTTCTAATTTTCACTTCTTCACCAAATTTGATTATACACAATTTTGTATTTAATTCTAACAATATATTTGTTTGGGGGCACGTGTTTTGTGAAGTGGTTAACTCATCACTTGGGATGCCTGTATCTCATATTAGAGTGCTTGGTTGGAGTTCAAATTGCTCTGCATCTATCCAGTTTCCTGCTAATACTCATCCTTGTAGGCAGCAGGGGATGGATCAAATATCTGTGTCACTTCCCCCAGCATGGGAGACCTGAATTGTTTTCTGGGTTTCTTTCTTGGGTGTGATCCAGCCATGGCTGTTGTGGGCTTTTGGAGAGTGAACCACCAGATGGAAGATCTCTCTGCATCTATCTCTTTATACTTTCAAATAAAATTTTAAAAAAAAATTAAATAAATAAATGTATATGTATTATTTGTTTAATTTTCCTTTGGTAACAACTAAGAAACTTTACTTATTTATTTCTATTATGACCACTGACTTTCGCTATAGTTATCAATTTGGGACATTTGTTTGTGTCACATTTTATCACTGATGTTTGTTAGTATAATTATTATTATTGTATCTTCAATCATGTTTTAATGAAGTTTTTAATATAATTCTTGTAATTTCTTGAATTAAGAGTCTACTTACCACACTATGCTGGTTATTTTCTTATTAAACATAATGTTTAAATTTTAAGTCCAAGTAGAATTTCGATATTATTTTAAACATTCAGATGTATGTCCAAATAAAGACAAAATTTATTCTCATTATGAACAAACTGTCCAGTCAAGTATCTATTTTATATTTCTACTTTGTTCTAATCTTCAAATCATGTACTAGTAGAGGCATTGGGATATTAGTATACATTTTTCCTTTCCTTTATAGTATTCAGTCATAACATAGAGAAACTCTCAATAGTATGAAAATGTACTTATTATTATTCTTGCTTTTAAACTACTACAATTTCTGTTATTTTATAATAAATAAAAGATAAGTCTAGCTTTGCAGACCATTCTGTTCTTACAGAAAATTCTTTTATATGCTTATCTAATTATTACTTTTTAAAAGGGAATTTTGTAAGACCCTAAGAAGAATTCTTTGAAAAATTTTTGATTAATTAAAGAAGTGATAACATTGCATCATTTAGTCTTCTCCAGAAATCCAGCCTATTATCTGTTTTGTTCACCTTTCTTCCATGTATCAACTGATTTTTGCAGTTTACATAATATGTGTTGATAATTTTTATGTTGACATTTCTAGACAGTATACTTATTATTATTGTAAGTGACATTTTAAAAAAATTGGATGTCTGTAGCCAAATGCTCATGAATGACTTTTTTGTATAAGTCTTGAGAGAATTCAAGATGTAAGAGTAACATAAAAATAAATTTTAAAAAAGTAAGAAAGCCTTCCAACAATTCCCTTTTTTTAATAAATTGTCATTATGCTGAGTGAAATAAGCCAGTCCCAAAGGGACAAATATCATATGTTCTCCCTGATCGGTGACAACTAACCGAGTACCAAAAAGGAAACCTGTTAAAGTGAAATGAACACTATGAGAAATGGTGACTTGATCATCCCTTGCCCTGACTGTTGATGAACAACCTTTTTTTTTTTTTTTTTTTTTTTTTTTTTTTTTTTTTTTTTGGACAGGCGGAGTGGATAGTGAGAGAGAGAGACAGAGAGAAAGGTCTTCCTTTGCTGTTGGTTCACCCTCCAATGGCCGCCATGGCTGGCGTGCTGCAGCTGGCACACCGTGCTGATCCGAAGGCAGGAGCCAGGTGCTTCTCCTGGTCTCCCATGAGGTACAGGGCCCAAGCACTTGGGCCATCCTCCACTGCCTTCCCGGGCCACAGCAGAGAGCTGGCCTGGAAGAGGGGCAACCAGGACAGAATCCGGCGCCCCGACCGGGACTAGAACCCAGTGTGCCGGCGCCGCTAGGTGGAGGATTAGCCTATTGAGCCACGGAGCCGGCCTGATGAACAACTTAATACGTAATCTCTCTTAGTATTTTTTTTGTTTGTTTGTTCTACTTAATACTTTTGGTTGAATACTGTAATCAATACACAGTTATTCTTAAGTGTTGAAACTTAACTGAAAAGTAATCACTGTTAAATATAAGAGTGGGAATAAGAGAGGGAAGAGATGTGCAATTCGGGACATGCTCAAGCTGACTTACCTCAAACGGTAGAGTTAGAAACCTACCAGGGGATTCCAATTCAATCCCATCAAGGTGGCATGTACCAATGCCATCTCACTAGTCCCAGTGATCAATTTCTGTTCACAATTGATCATAATGATAGGACTAAGAAGCAAAGGGATCACATAAACAAGAACAGTGTCTGCAAATACTAGCTGATAGAATAAAAAAGGGATAGAATGATCCAATATGGGAAGTGAGATACACAGCAAACCCATAGAATGGCAGATGTCCTAAACAGCACTCTGGCCTCAGAATCAGCCCTTAAGGCATGCGGATCTGGCTGAAAAGCCCGTGAGAGTATTTCAGGCATGCAAAGCCAAGACACTCTGGCAAAGAAAAAAAAAAATGACCTAAATGAAAGATCTCCGGGAGTGCGATTCCAGTGGAAAGAACAGGTCATCAAAGAAGGCGGTACCTTTCTCTGAAGGGAGGAGAGAACCTCCACTTTGACTATGACCTTGTCTAAATATGATCAGAGTCGGTGAACTCAAGTGGCTTCCATAGCCTTGGCAGCTCATGACAAGAGCCTAGGGTGATTACTGATGCCATAAACAAGAGTGTCAGATTGGTAAGTCAACAACAGGAGTCACTGTGCACTTACTCCTCATGTAGGATCTCTGTCCTTAATGTGCTGTACATTGTGATTTAATGCTATAACTAGTACTCCAACAGTATTTTTCACTTTGTGTTTCTGTGTGGGAGCAAACTTTTGAAATCTTTACTTAATATATGCTAAACTGATCTGTATATAAAGAGAATTGAAAATGAATCTTGATGTGAATGGAAGGGGAGAGGGAGTGGGAAAGGGGAGGGTTGTGGGTGGGAGGGGAGTTATGGGGGGGGGAAGCCATTGTAATCCATAAGCTGTACTTTGGAAATTTATATTCATTAAATAAAAGTTAAAAAAATTATTGTCATTACAAGTTGGAATAGTTACTATTCAGAGTACATATTTATTCCCAGAACTTTTGGAAACACCCAAATTTATCATTGCTGAAAGACAAATTATTTTGATCTAATATAAATTATACTAAGATACCTTTTACATTTAAGCAAACAAAAATTCCTCATACTCAAAATTCCATAACTGAAGAGAAGCCCTGATATCCTTTATTTATACTTTAGAAGCAGCATACAAATCTAGACTGCTAGTGACATTGAGGGCATTTATCAAAAAATATATTCTGATACAAGAAAATACACAGTTATTCAGATGGACTCAAACGTGATCAAACAGTATAGATGAACATCAAAGGAACTTACAGAAAGGACTATTTTTAATTAGTATTGCTCTAACATTAAATAGGTAGGATAGGAAAGAGTTCCATAATATTAAAAAGAAAATGAAGAAACAAGTTGCTGCCACAAACAAAAATGTCCTTGCTGAACATAGTTGTTTATACTGTTTGCAAATGAGTAAGTTAATAAATGTGTGTGCCAACCAGTTATTAAAATAAATAGCGTAGACTGCAAGCACTTAAGCTCTCCTTGAAGAGACATGACATCAAAAGTAGTGATGTGCAAAATAATTGGTAAAGTAGGAAATGATAAAACAATAGTAACTTGATGAGACAATGGTAAATGATTTTGTCTACAGTCAGAAAGGGAGTGAAGGTTTGCTAAAGTGGCCATCTCAGAATGGATGAGAGTTCAGGAGAACTGAAGATTATTTATATTACTTACATTTTAGATTAACACAAGTAAAGAAGACAGAGTAGTCACAGTAATTAAAATAAGATAAGGTATAATTGTAGAAAATTTCAAAGTCTATGCATTTAGTATAAGAAGGAGAACAGTGAAAGGTCAAAAGAAAAAAAAAGCTTTAAGGTGTTTTAAAGTAGATTCCATGTTGGGTGATTGTTTTTATGTTTAATATTAAAAGCTAGTAGTTCTTTACATTTCCTCAGTCATAGCGAGGAAGGATCTTTAAATAGTTCATTGAAAATGTGTATTATGACGAAAAATATAGTCACAGATTTTGAAAATGTTTATACCAGAATAAACTCACCTTTTATTCCCTTTTCACATAAACTTTTTAAATTACTCTCACTCATCCAATGTAGAGTAGAAATGACTAATTCTTTCTTGAAAATGTCAGTGATTGCTTTTTGAAAAAGTTTATTTGAAAGGCAGAGTTAGAGAGAGAAGGAGAGAGAGATCTTCCATCCACTGATTCACTCCCCAAACAGCCAAAACAGCCAAGGCTTGGCCTAACAGAAGCCAGGATCCTAGAGTGTCATGTGGGTCTCCCTTGTGGGTCGGTGCAGCAGCCTAAGCATTTGGGCCATTCTCTACTGCTTTCCCAGGCACATTAGCAGGGAGCTGGGTCAAATGTGGCACAATCAGGACTTGAACCGACTCCCATATGGAATGGCAAAGGCAGCTTTGCCGGCTACACCACAACACAGGCCCCTGTTGCTTACCTTTTCAAAACTGTGTGAATCAACTAATGTTAGTGACTGGAAATCATCAGTGGTACTTGTGTAATGGAAATAGGCAAATGATGCAAAGTTGCTTGGGTGTGGGTGTTTCTTCTTCCCATCCCATCCTTCCCCTCCCCGCCCCTTCCCTTTCCTTACTTTTCTCTATTCTTCTTGCTCCCAACCCCTTCAAGAATTCTCTCCCTCTCTCTCTCTCTGATGATAGAGAGCCATTTGTTAGCCTTTACTACTGGTCCTTTCTGTGTAAAGTTTACTTATTCTTATACAAATGTACTTGTAAGCCTCATTATAGGCTTTCTGTAAAATCTCTGAAATACCCCCATTGGTTTATTCTGTGGAAATCCATGGAATATGACTAGGAACCATTCTGTAGTTATTATAAAACACTGGATTACTAAATTTAACAGCAGGATAGAAATACAATTTGAAATCATTAATCCTTGGAGGATGGAGCAACAGAATATGAATTCACAAGTTAATATGCAACTTCAGTATATTCAGGTTTAGTTACCTATTTATATAAGCTATCATTTTTGAAGCCCTAATTAGGGCATCAAACATTATAATCATTTTATGCACCTTAATTTCTTTATCCTACATGACAGCCTGTTGTGATAGCTGCTATTATTCCACATTTACAGAGTTGGTAACTGAGACCCTTAAGCATCATGTTCAGATTTTTAGTACACAGTTGGCAGATCCAATATTTGACCTAAGTTGAGTCTGAATCTAACATACTTGTTCTTAAGTTTTAGTGAAACAGAAACTAGAAAGACTTTGTACTGAGTCAGATGCAATCACCCTAATCAGACCTGAATAAAGTCTATTTTCAGAGGGACATTGATGGAACAAACCAAATGCAACCCATCAGGATACTAGTTTTAGAGAAGAGAATAATTTCAGTTTAAGGTTCCCTGAGATTGAAAATACAAATGGAGAATTTGTATGCTTGGGCCTCCGCACCCACAAGGGAATACTGAGAATTCAAACCAGTTCTAATCCTTTTTCATTAGCATAGTAGATCAGAGCAATATTTGAAAAGCATTTTCCACTGTGCAAAATAGAAAGTAGGATTAGATTCAGCATAAGGTAGAATAATAGACCAGAATGTGGGTCAAGAGTAAGGGCATCATTAAGAGCTCTAATCAGCATGTCAAATGAATTTGCCTATATCTGTGTCTTTTGGTACTTAGCTCTGTTAAGAAACAGGCAGTAAGATTGTGAATTGCTTGGCTTCTAAATAATCTTCATCTACTCAGTGTTTGCATGTTTGAATTATTCCGTGTATGCCAGTTAAATAAATTATGTTTCCCATTCCATCCATGAGGAAACAGCTTTTCTTGAGTTGCTTGAAATGTGAATGACAGGAAGCTGTATTCACACATAGCAGTTCAACATTGAAGTCCAGGATTTTATGCTTCTGCTGGCTGACTTAAGTTTCTAACCCAGTATATATTCCCAAAAGCCTTAGGCTTATGACCTATTCTGCTCCCCATCTCATGCGACTTACATTTGCTCTTTTGTCAAATGGCATCAGTTCAATAAATTAAAGAAAACAGATGGAGAGACACATCAAGCCGGCAGTACACAATCCACTAAAGTAATTAAGCAATTACTTGCAGGAACACATTCCTCCCTCAAATATAATAATGTGCAGTGTTATCAACATTTTTCTTGCAGAAGATTAAGAGCATTAAGAAAATTAAGCATCATTAAAAGGCTTGCCATGAAATTACATAGTAAATTATTAAAGTTAAACCCATTTTTGATTCATCAACATGTTTTGTTCTTTTATTTAGTGAGGATCAATTTAGTAGAGGGAAAAATAGAGGAGAGTCGGAAGATGGAAAACCAAAGAGACTGGCACGGACTTATCATGCCAAGGAGATTAGTGGCAAGTTTCCAACTGGGTGCTATAAAAATCTTACTTGGAGGCCTCTTCTCAATAAATTATCTAACCACATAAACTGGAAAGGAAGAGAAAAGTATAAAGAGATTCATCTGTGAAACCTGTGTTGGTGCATAAATTCCGTTTTAGTATTCTCTGAAGCTAGCCAACAGCTAGCTAGCAGCTGAAGTCAATCTTTACCAAAACACACAGCCCATGACATGTCTGCATTGCATTAGAAAGGACTGAGGCTAAAGAAAGTGAGGCACTGACAGATATGGCAGCACGGCGGGGTGCAGGAAACCTTCCCTTGCTTTTGCAGACCTAAGGGTCTTTAATCCCTGAGCGTCAGGCCAAGCTCAAACATAAAATTGACCCTCCCTTCTGCTTTCCTTAACATCAATTACTAATTTCAAAGCACTGTGGAGGAAAGCTAACAAACCTACACATTTTTCAAGTGAGAATGATAAATTGGCAGAGAATTCCTGACTATGACTATCTATGACATATTTGCAATGTTCTAGTAGCAAAAATTTTGCCTAATGGGCTACATCATTTCCTTCAGGGATGGGGGAGGGAATAAGGTGGTAATGAAATACATATATATATATATATATATATGGAACCTCATATAATATTAGGAAAGTGCAACAGTTTTGTCATAGAGAAGTCATTTGTTTGGGAAACAAAATTCTGTATGTGATCTGACAATATTATTGTGAATATCAGGAATATAAGAAGGAGTTTAGGAGATACCATATGTAGCTTTTAAAACAGATGGGGTCTCTGGACAAAAGCCACATAATGTTAAAGATGGGAGTGAAATCCACTTATCCATCCTCCTTTTGTGTTTCTTCCAATAGATGAGAATAAATGTTTGGGAAAATGTTGAAAGCATATAAAGTACAGAAGAATGAAGAATGTAAAAAATTAGTGTTCAGAGACTGCGTGTGTTGTGCAAGAATTTGTCATGAGAAATAAGGAGAGGTAGAAACAGTGACTTATTTGCTTTTATGCATTGTCTCTTAAACCATATGTCTAAAGAAAAAAAATTAGCTGATACTTTAATCTTATGGAGGGGGCTTTTTCTATCAACTGAATTTTTACAAAGCATAAGGATAAGAACTTAAAGGCAATGCCTCAAAAATTGGCCCTAAACAATGTGCCATGAATTGTCAGGATAAGAATCGCTATAAGCTCTGTAAAAAAAAATGGACAAACATGTACACTTATACACATATGCACTTCCAAAACATGGAAACTGTCTGATATGGCATGTATAATAACATTCATGGACTTTCTGCACATACTAACTAACAATAGGTGCCCAAGGATTCTCAGGGTAGCACATTCTGTCCTTACCATCAAATCTTTTATCTTTATCCACTAAAATAAAGTTATATTTTAATTTCATTTTTCCATTAACTTTTTTGAAATTCTCACCAACTTGTATTTATAGTTTTAGTCCTCTGCATGAGATTCAGTAAGTTTGGAATTGCACCTAGAAATCACAATGTTGTGATAGTCTTCAAGTGAATACAAAAAGTGTCAATTATCAGACCAGGTAGACTGGAAATCACTGATTGTAGATTTTTTTATACTAAAGCAATAACCCTACTTGAAGAGAAAGAAAAGTGCAAAGCTGGTAGGATTTTAGAGAAAGCATAAAAGGTGTCATTCTCATTGCTAACAGATAAGACCATATTCTATAATTTTTTATTGATTTGAAATCTAGACCCATAAAATAGAAACTCTAATCCATGATCTTCCAAATGATTGAATCATCATATCACATAGGAATATTAGACTTTCCCAAACCCCTTCCTATTCAAGTATTACTGATATTGTTTTATACATTAATATACAAAAGTGCTTTCTTGTAAAAAGATCACCTAATGTTTATTTTTTTAAATAAATATGAACTTCGGAATGTTTGGTAAGGGGGCTGGACCAAGATTTCTCACACTAAATTCGACTCCGGGCAATAAGTTTTACATTGGAATATCAGACACAATTTCTGGTGTTTGAAAATTTAGGTTCAAGGTCATGTTTATTTAACTCAAAGTTCTTAAGGTTTTGACTAAATCAAGGTGATGAGTAGAAAATGTTACAGTGAATTGGATAAGGAAAGAGCTGAATTAAAGGCTACCAATATTTCCTGTTAATTTTCTTGGATTTCAGTCCTAATCACAAAGAATATCTTGTAGACATATATATTTTATTTACTTGAAGGACATGAAAGAAAAATTAATATGTAGAATTCAGTATCCAGAAATTTAAATAACAATGTGAAAAATTAATCATAATTAAGTCTGGAAATCCTGTAAATGTCATAATTTTGGTCTCAGTCATTAATAAAATATTTCTGGTAACCCATTTGGTGGGAAAACATTAATTTTACACATTGTCTACTTATCTAAAAACATCTCTGACACAGCCAACACATTAGATGGATCCTTCAGATGACTTAGTGAAACAACACAGGCATCTTCAGGTCCTCCACATAAGGCTGCAATTGTCCAAGACAGCAGAAACTGGCTGCTGTGAATACTGGTTGGAAAAACGTTGAATCCAGAATAAAGAAATATCTTAGGATGCTGAAAAGCTTAAGTGAAAGATGCTGTATGAAAATGATAACTGAAATCTAAAAATTTCAATTTTGACCCAGTTTATTGGCAATCTTGATTATGGCTCACATCTCATGAGAAAAAGAGACTATAATGGGAAAACGGAATGAAAATACATGTATTTTTAGTTTAAAATAATTTAAATTCTTAGTATAACATTGTGATGCTATGTATTCCCATAAATGTTTTTAAAGAGCCCTCTGTGCATAGATTTCAGAATATTTTTGTGCCAGAATGAACTTGTGTTTACTTTCTTTTTTCTACAGACTTTTTGTAATTCCCTTGTGCATTTGTTGTCATGTCAGTCATAGAATCCAGGGATAACATAGGTGAAAAATACCTTTTGGATATTATGTAAACCGTGATTGGATCTGCAGTCCGAGGTACGGGCAAAAGGAGAAATTAAACCCAGATATCATCAGGTTACAGAGGAAAAGTCTGCTAGAGTAAGACACAGCTCCAGTGTTTCAGTGGCTTGAAACAAATGTATTCCTCATTCACACCACATGCTTATTTTGAGTTAGAAGTTGTACCCTGCTCATTGTCACCACATAGAAATAAAGTCAGAGAAAGAGTGAGGAGCAGGGGAGAGAGAGAGAGAGAGAGATCACAGCATAGTTGTTCAATCTTCATTCCAGATGAATAAAAAGCTTTGAAGTATTTTGTACCATTACTAGATTATTCGAGCCCAGAAGTATCATTGTTTGTACACAGCTTGTTGACCAGAATGAAGTATATAGCCCCACTTGACCAGAAAAATAGCAGTAAAAACAATGTCACCATGCATATTGGAAGTTGAGAATGAGAACTCTCTAGCAATTAGAAATGATGACTCTATACACACATCAAGTATTAATGCCAATTTTAAACTTTATGAAAAGAGCTCGTTAAATAAGGTTTATATTAATTTTGAGAGTAGTATAGCTTCTCAGAACTCTGAGGGAAAAAAACAAAATCTTTGTAAAATTACTATAAAGATATGGCTATTGAGTACGTGATAGTCTGTCTCCTGTCCTATGGTAAGCAGTCTTTTGGATACTAACAGAAAAAAAAAAATGTGGAAATTGGGGGCTGCTCACAAGTGAAGCTGGTGTCTTTTCTAAAATTATTTTCCGTTGAGGGAATTTGAAAGACACTGGGGAGTCCTCACACTTCTGACAGGATTCTTCTTTCAAGTTTCCCTGTTTTTTCTCTGGTTAGTTCATGAAATACTCTCCAAATATTTTAGAAAGGTCCCATGTGTATAACCTAGATTCTTGGCAACTTTTATTTTGTATATATAAAATATGTAAATGTATTTCCCTATTACATATTTTTAATATAATGGAGAGGGTGACTCCATTAAGTCTGGTATCAGGAAAATAATGAATTTGTTAAGGTGTTATCTGAGCAATGACAAGAAAACAATAGTGTCTGAAAAGAGGCCACATGTATGCTAATGTAAGGCTGTGATGCAGCTGACTAAACAGTGCTCTCTGATTAAGCCAGGAACACAGTGGAAAGGAAATAGAAATAAGAGATGCACAAGCTGTGGAAAGCATCCTGCCTCCTCACAATTAATCATGTAAGTCCTTGCATTTATTAAATGCTTACTACAAGGCAGAACACATCAAAGTAATTTGCAGCATGAGGAGTTTTCCAAAATTTCCTGGAATTGCACAGTATAAAAAAAAGTATACATACATTTCAAAGTTTTACACCAAAATAAGCAGCTTTTGATACCATTTTTCATATTTGTGAAATCTCATGGTTTTTAATGCTACATGCCAATTATGTCAATAGGAGCACATCATTAAGAAGAGATTAGGGCAAGGAAAGGTTAACAATTTGGCACAAACATGTACCTAGTAGCAAACCTGCAGTACTAATCCTATGTCAATTAAAATGAATGGGAGGTGAAAATTAAATGGCATCAAGCATAATTCTGTGACTTAATGATGTGATACAAGTAGAGAAAGACACTTGGAATGTATGATGGGACAACAAAAAGTTCATGGAAAATGGAACCAAATATAAAAATTAAAAATATAAAATTAATGTCTTAGTAGAAGCTCCTGCGAGTTCAAAAGCAATCATTTAGCCAATCCATAAGGAACTGAGGGTTCTGGGAATTTAACCATATAAATGCAGTTTTTTATACATTACTAAGTGAAGAAAAATGTGTACTTTTTTTAAGAGATTTTAAGATTAGCAAACCAAAAATGCAGTCAGAAAGAACCAAAGTGGACAGTAAGATGAATGTCTAATGATTTGTCATCAAAACTCTTTCAAATTGCCATTGTTTGATGAGAGAAATGAATAAGGATATTGTTAAAGTGTAGAACAACTATCTGGAGAAGAATTCCTGGGTGTTTTTCTGCTAAAGCTTTGACTACTTTCTCGAAACGCTCTCCTTATACAGAAATATTATGGTTTTTTGACCTTCCACAAAGTCAACAAGCAAAATCTTTTTTAAAGATTTATTTATTTATTTCACTTGAAAGAGCTATAGAGAGGCAAAGGAGAGTCAGAGAAAGAGAGAGAAAGAAGTCTTCCATCCTCTGGTTCACTCCGCAAATAGCCACAACGGCTGGAGCTGTGCTGATCTGAAGCCAGGAGCCAGCAGTTTCTTCCCAAGTGGGTGCAGGGACCCAAGCCCAATGGCTTGGGCTATCTTCTACTGCTTTCCCAGACCATAGCAGAAAGCTAGATAGGAAGTGGACCAACCAGGACTTGAACCGGCATCCATACAGGATGCCAGCACTGCAGGCGGCAGTTTACCTGCTACACCACAGCGCTGGCCCCAACAAAATCTTGATTATCTCAACAAAATTGTTGCAGTGACTTTTGTTTTTACTTGGCCATTTCTACCTCTTTGTGATCATTGCTTGGATTTTGCTTTGTCGTCAGGATGATACTGGAAAAAACCATGTCTCTTTTGTTAGAGTTCTTGGAAAATTTGCTTCAGGATCTTGATCCCACATTTTTAAAATTGCCACTGAAAGCTGCAACAATCCGGTTAAACAGTTTTGGAACATGTCAAGCTGAAAGCTTGTTCCACCCTCACTTTTCAACTATAATTGTGTAAGCTGCATCAGTTGAGATGACTATTGTGTTGATTATCATCTCTGCTGTTAGTTATAGGTCCTCTTCAATTAAGGCACAAACAACTTTTTTTTCCTTGTAAGTTGATGGACATGATTCCTTTGTATTCAACATCCTCTCATCTTTAATTAAAACTAGCTTTCATTTGTAACCGCTAATTTATTTGTGGCATTGCCCCCATAAACTTTTCAAAAAACATGAATGATTTCACCCTTCTTCCACCTGAGGTACATAATCAACTGGACATTTGTTCTTGCTCTAATAATAGCAGAATTCATGCTGCTCTTATAGGGGCTTTGTTTAAATTGGTATCTCGTATTTCTTGGTATCTCAAACTAGAGCCATTTCAGACATGTTATAACAAGTTATTGGAAATATATTTTAATGAAAAAAATTGAACCCTATGTATTTTTAATGATATGCGTTTTATGAGCTTTTTGAAGATCTTTCTTTTGTAAAATGTAAATTAAAAAGCAGTTTAACAGTCTGGGAGGTGTTGGGAGATGGTTAATGAATGGAAAACCAATTTTATATCAGCAGTGTTCTAAATGTCCCCTCTCATCTTAGGAGGAGGTACTATATTTCTGGATATTGCAGCAAATAACTCCCTGCTTGATTTGGTGTCTACGGTCTAGAATGTCATGAGCACACAAAGGCATGCCTTCAAACTTAGTCTGGCACATGAAAGTGCAAAATCAAGTTATCCTTTTTTCCAATTTTAATTTTCAAGTAATTTTAATGACTTTTACATAACAACTTAGCTTTTTAGAGCAAACACTAATTTTTACAATAAAATAACAAAAGTATGATGGGGAATGAACCAGTGGATGGAACATTTCTTTCTTTTTTTTTTTTTTTTTTTTTTTTTTTTTTTGACAGGCAGAGTGGACAGTGAGAGAGAGAGACAGAGAGAAAGGTCTTCCTTTGCCGTTGGTTCACCCTCCAATGGCCGCCGCGGCTGGCGCGCTGCGGCCGGCGCACCTCGCTGATCCGATGGCAGGAGCCAGGAGCCAGGTGCTTTTCCTGGTCTCCCATGGGGTGCAGGGCCCAAGCACCTGGGCCATCCTCCACTACACTCCCTGGCCACAGCAGAGGGCTGGCCTGGAAGAGGGGCAACCGGGACAGAATCCGGCGCCCCGACCGGGACTAGAACCTGGTGTGCCGGCGCCGCTAGGCGGAGGATTAGCCTAGTGAGCCGCGGCGCCGGCCCTGGAACATTTCTTTCTATGTTGCTCCCTCTCTCTGTGACTCGACCTGTCAAATAAATCTTTAAAAAAAAAGAACTTGATAATCCATGGGTACCAAACCAAATAAATAAATCACTATTGATTGGCTGGGAGCAGAAATTAAATTCAACTGGGCAGGGGCCAGCGCCATGGCTCACTTGGCTAATCCTCTGCCTGCGGCGCCGGCATCCCATATGGGCACCGGTTCTAGTCCTGGTTGCTCCTCTTCTAGTCCAGTTTTCTGCTGTGGCCCAGGAAGGCAATGGAGGATGGCCCAGGTGCTTGGGCACCTGCACCCACATGGGAGACCAGGAGGAAGCACTTAGCTCCTGGCTTCAGATCGGCGTAGCTCCGGCTGTAGCAGCAATTTGGGGAGTGAACCAACGAAAGGAAGACCTTGTTCTCAGTCTCTCTCTCTCACTAACTCTGCCTGTCAAATAAAAAAAAAATCAACTGGGCAATTAAATTCAAAATTTTCTATCAACATTACATACACTTAATATTTTGAGGAACAAATAGAAATAAAGAAACAGAGGAAAGGAAAATATAGGAAAATGGACTGAAGTAATGATTAACTCTAAATATGCATTACAAACTAGCAAAACTTGAAAACATTTTTACATATTCATGAAATTTTCATTAATTATATTTTAAAAACATTTCCAGGGGCCGGCGCTGTGGCTCAGCAGGTTAACACCCTGGCCTGAAGTGCCGTCATCCCATATGGGCACTGGTTCTTGTCCCGGCTGCTCCTCTTGTGATCCAGCTCTTTGCTATGGCCTGGGATCACAGTAGAGGATTGCCCAAGTCCTTGGGTGCCTGCACCCACATGGAAGTCTTGGAGGAAACTCCTGGCTCCTGGCTTTGGATCGGCGCAGCTCCGGCTGTTGCGGCTATCTAGGGAGTGAACCCATGTATGGAAGACCTCTCTCTCTCTCTGCCTCTCTCTATAACTCTGCCTGTCAAATAAATAAAATAAATTAAAAAAAAAATTTCCAAAGTAGGTGGTGTATCAATTGCCACCAAATAAATAAAAATTGTAATCAGGTGAAATTAGAGTAAACATTGGAAGTAAAATGGCAATTTTGATGTAGAACTTAGAACTGAAAGATCTCTTCAAAAGACATACGAGTGTAAGAATCTTTGCGTAGGGACCAGCATTGAGGTGAAGCTGGTAAAGCAATCCATTGGGTGCTGGTTCCTGTCCTGACTGCTCCACTTCTTATTCAACTCTCTTTCAATGGCCTGGAAACGCAGTAGAAAATGGCTCATGTATTTGGGCTCCTACCATCCACATAGGAGACCTAGATGAAGCTCCGATTCCAGGCTTCTGGCTTCAGCCTAGCCAATCCCAACCCAGATTTTTGTAGTCATCGGGAATGAATCAGCCAAATAAACTAACCTATCTGAAACATTACCTTTGTACTATGCCTTCCTTTCCTTTCCTAGGAATGAAGGTCTTTTTAAGTATTTATTTGTTTTCTTGAAAGGCAGAGTGACCCTGAGAGAGAGAGAGAGAGATGGGAAGAGACAATGATCTGTCTGCTGTTTCACTCCCCAAATGCCTGCAAAAGCTGTCCATTTGGGAGTCCCCCATCGGTGGCAGGAACCCAAATGCCTGGATCATCATCTTCTGTGTACCATGTGCTTTAACAGGAAACTGGATCAGAAGCATGGAATAGACAGAACTCCTACCATGTACCCTGATATAGTAGGTTTGAAGAGTTAAAATTGTATATGTGCGGGTGTAAAAAGTTAACCTTCCTGGTGCAGCTGTAAAAATAAAACAGTGAAGTAGCACCTTGACAGTAGGGACTCCATTTTGGAGCACTTGAGACTGCATTCTGGGAAAGCAACCCCCCACCGTGAGACTCTGGTCTAAAACTATGATCTCAAATAGTCGGACAATAGCAGTGCACTACATCACCCTTGGCAACACACAAAAACCCCCTAGCATGATTGCTCAAGCTTAAAAGTAAAAAGGTTACACCTGGGTTACCTGAGCTAATAATAAAGATGTGATTTGTCTATGTCTTAAGATCATAATTGCTGACTGTAAGACTTTAGCAACCGCTTAACAACCGTGTATTCTCTTCCCCTTCCTGGTTTTGCGGTTTTTGCCTTTATAAAACCTAACCTTTGGTTATTCAGGGCTGCTCTGCTCATGATGATCAGACAGCCCCAGCATGCTGGATAATCAATAAAGCTTCCCCTTGCTGTTTGCATAAGAGATGTCTCTTGGTGACGTTTTTCGGGCGGTCGACTCTAACAGGTTGGCATCCAAACAGTGGCTTAACTCATTATAACATCAGCCTCAGAGAAGCGTTTAGCTACTACAACTTTTTTTTTTTAATTTAAACCAAATTTCTTCATCATTCCTCTATGCAAGGATTTCATCCATGTGATTTTTTTTTTTTATTTTCCCTGAATTGCAATAATTCTGCAATGGTTCCTCTTATCAGTTCATAATCCCCTCAATTTATCTCCTTTCTCAAAACCTTCCTATCTGGAACCCATATTTTTCTTCAAATCCCACCTCATGCCCTGTTAACTTTCATAAAATTCTTCAAAAGGACTGACTATAGTTATTTTATGCAATTCACTTCATTTGTTCTCTCTTGAACATAATGCAACCCACTTATATATTATGCAACCTAAAGAAGAATTTCTTGTCAATATCATCAATCCCATATTGCTTATCTACAGTGCAAAGCTTTTCATTTATTCCTTCATGTGATAGGGAGAAAAAGGTACACATCTAATCCCCCAAAATCTCTACATCCTAATCCTCAGAAGTTACAAATCATTATATTGTGTTAAGTGGAAAAGGAATTAAGGTTGCTAATCAGATGACCTTGGACTAGAGAGATTATACTAAATTATCTGGGTGGTCTAATATAACCACAAAAGCCTTAAAAATAGAAGCAGTAGTCAGAAAAAAACAAAGTGCCAAAGTGATGTGTTGTGAGGAAAATTCAACTGACAATTGCTGGCCTGAATATGCAAAGAAGCCATGAACCTAGGAAAGTGAATATCCTCTAAAAGTGGAAAAGGAAAAAAAAAAAAAAACAGATCTGCCCTTAGAGCTTTCAAACGTAACATAGATCTTCAGATGTCTGGATTTCAATCCAGTGAAACACACCAGAATTATAACCTTTGACACTGTAAGATAATGAATTTTTGTTGATTTAGGCCAATGTTTATAGAAATTTGTTACAATTTATTGATCTGTAGTTACTGAAAAAGAATGTGCTTATCTGTACTAGTCAATGCATTTTTACAAGTTAAATACAAAGCTTTCACCAACACTTGATAAATAATTCGAAGATAATCAATCTTTAGAACATACTTTTGGAGACAGTAAATTTTAAGGCTGTGAATGTAGACATGTACATATTTTCTTTCTTTCTTTCTTTCTCTTTCTTTCTTTCTTTCTTTCTTTCTTTCTTTCTTTCTTTCTCTCTCTCTCTCTCTCTCTCTCTCTCTTTCTTTCTTTCTTTCTTTTGGCTGGCAGAGTGGACAGTGAGAGAGAGAGGAAGACAGAGAGAAAGGTCTTCCTTTTTCTGTTGGTTCACCCTCTAATGGCTGCTGTGGCCAGCACGCTGCGGCCAGCACGCTGCGGCCAGTGCACCGCACTGATCCGAAGGCAGGAGCCAGGTACTTATCCTGGTCTCCCATGCGGGTGCAGGGCCCAAGCTCTTGGGCCATCCTCCACTGCACTCCCTGGCCACAGCAGAGAGCTGGCTTGGAAAAGGAGAAACCGGGACAGAATCTGGCACCCCAACCGGAACTAGAACCCGGGGTGCCGGCGCCACAGGCGGAAGATTAGCCTAGTGAGCCGTGGCACCGGCCCATATTTTCTTGACTATCCTACCACTGAGACATGAGGTCTGTTTCTTATTGCTTCAATTCAGGCATGTTCTGTAGTCTTTGACCATCAGAACAAAACAAAAATAACATTCTGACATTCTTGATACATGACCTTAAACTTGTAACTTTAACATTATATTACCTGGAACCATTATCCAATGAGCCCAAAAGTACCATGCAAATACCCTATCTTGCTGAAGAAAATGCGTGGAGAGACACTGGAGTTTCACACAAGATAAGAAAAACCCATATGAACACATAATTTCTTGCTTTACGCCAAAGCAAAAGTGTGTGAATGAAGTCAGTCTATGACTCTTCAGGCTGGTCTACCCCAAACTGAGTACCACTCAATGAATTCAATCAACAATCAATAATCAAAGGAGAGGAATTGACAGAGAGAGAGAGAGAGAGAAGAGAATATGAACTGAGAGGCAATTCTTATCCAGTGGTTCACTCTCCAAATGTATGCAATGGCCGCTGGCTGGGACTGAATCTAAGAGCCAGGAACTCAATCGAAGTCTCCCCGTGTGGGTGGCAGGAATCCAGTCACTTGAGCTACCACACTGCCTCCCAGGGTCTGCGTTAGTGGGAAGTTGGAGTCAAGAGCATAGCTGGCTATTGAAACCAGGCACTGTAATGTGGGACACTTCCATTCCAACTTAACCACTTGGACAAGCATTCATGCCTCTCCTCTGAGTTTGTATTTCTTTCTTTTCTTTTTCCTTTTCTTTTCATTTCTTTTCTTACTTTCGTTGTCCTACTTATGACTTGATATTTTTGTGAATTTCAAGAAATTTAGTAATTATCTTTCAACTATTTATTCTGTTCTTTCTCTTTTGGTTGTTCTAGGAATCTGTTTATATGTATGCCACTTCTAGAGCTGACTCCTCTGCTTACAATTCAGCTCCCTACTAATGTGACTGGAAGGGCACAGAATGGCTAACAAAGTACTTATGCTCCTGCAACCAATGTGGGAAATCACGTGGGGTTCTTGGCTGCTGACTTTGGCCTGTCCCAGATATGGTTATTGTAGTCATTTTGGGAGTGAACCAGTGGATGGAAGGTCCCCCTCTCTCTCTCTCTTTCCCCCATGCTGTACCTTTCAAATAACTTAATAAATACATAAAACTTTAAAAATAATTTTACCATATATATATATATAAAATACTTCATATGGATTGATAAAATTATAGCATCATTGTTTTTGTAGGTATAAAGAGAAAAATAGAGGAAAATTAAGTTGTAATTGAAAACATAAGCATCGTTCAGTTACTTATAATATCA
Organism: Oryctolagus cuniculus; assembly: GCF_051225735.1. Taxonomy (NCBI): domain Eukaryota; kingdom Metazoa; phylum Chordata; class Mammalia; order Lagomorpha; family Leporidae; genus Oryctolagus; species Oryctolagus cuniculus. Next base: position 125,291,990 of record NC_142868.1, read on the forward strand.
CTAAAAGGATTTTTATGTAATTTATAAAACATCTGAAAAGTGATAGAATATATAAAAAAGAAAATGGGTGCCTTAAAATGTATAATTTTGGAAACAGCAGAAATCATTCTAAAAGTAAACACTACCATCCTCTACCAATGCACAAATACTTGTCATTATATGTATTAGCTCCATGTTTTCCCTACTTTGTTTACTCAGTGACTAACACAGCAAAGCCATACAAAAAGCTCAATAAATATTTAATTAATTAATTAGTGTTACCAATAATACCACACACCTGTCTTCTCCACACAACCAGTACATTTTACAGTTAAGGAGTTATTGTCTAGAATGCATAGATGGTAATAATGAATAAAAAAGTAAATAAATAAAAATTACATGTTTACACATTTTCTATAACAGGTATTTTTCAAGAATAGAAATATATTTGCATTTTTAAAATATTTATTTATTTACTTGAAACTCAGAGTTACAGAGAAAAAGAGAGGCAGAGAAAGAGAGAGAGAGAGAGGTCTTCCATCTGCTGGTTCACTCCCCAGTTGGCCCAATTGGCCCAATTGCCTGCAGCTGCACCAATCCAAAGCCAGGAGCCAGGAGCTTCTTCCGGTCTCCCATGTGGGTGTAAGGGCCCAAGCACTTGGGCCATCTCCAACTGCTTTCCCAGGCCATAGCAGAGAGCTGGATTGGAAGTGGAGCAGCTGGGACTTGAACCAGCAGCCATATGGGACACCAGCATGGCTGGCAGGCGGTGGATTTACCCGCTATGCCACAGTGCTGGACCCAATTTTACATTTCATTTTCTTTTAAAATAATTTGGCTCAGTTCAATTTGGGCTTCGGTTCAAAATAAAATATAAATGAATTAGCAAACACAAATTTGATGTTGACAAAAAGAAAAAGCTAATACCAAATCTTTTTCTGGCTCTGACAGGTGACACATTTAAAATAGGAGGCATGTGGGTGGGGCAAGTGTTTGGCCTGTGGTTAAGATAATAGTTAAGACTTTGTATTTGATAGGGAGGTGGTGCTTGCTTTATCTTCTGACTTCAGCTACCAGCCAATGCAAACTTAGTGAAGTAGCAGATGGTTCAAATAGTTGGCTCTCTGCCACTCAAGTGGGTGACTTGGGTTGAAATTCTGACTCCAGCATTCAGCACCCTGCCATTGTGGCAATTAGGGAGTGAACCAGTGTATTAAAACTCTGTCCATCTGCCTATTTATCTCTCTCTTTTTCTTTTCCTGTCTTCAAATAAACAAAAAGTAAATAAAATATAAAGAAAGACTGCTGATTCTACAATGAGGTGGAAAGGACATAGCATAGTATTACATACAAAGCATCATATATAGAGAAGCTTATATTATCTAATGAGAACCTAAACATTCATCCAGATTGTATACATATGTCAAATTATGATTCTGTACTTGATTAATAGGTATACTTATATGTAGATAAAAATAAATATAAATTATAAAAAACATTAAAAGAACCTAAATTCTCAGATTTGCTTCAAACTAATCTTGAACAAGCTAACTATATTATTTTACAGCTTTATTGAAGTATAATTGACAAATATAAATTGTATGTTTGTAATGTAAAAAAGCATGCTGCTCTGATATACATAAATATTGTAAAATAATTACTACAATCAAGCTGATTACAACATCTACCACTTTGCATAGTTAACAACATTTAAGATACATTATTAGTAAATTTCAAGTGTACAATTCAGTGTTATAAACTATTATCACTATGCTGCACATTATATCTCCAGAACATATTCATCCTATATGACTAAAACTTTGTATTTGTGGAGAACTATCTTCCAATTTCTCCAAACCCCTAGCACCCACTATTCTACCATTTTGATCCATTCAATTTTTTTAGATTGCACATTTAAATGGGATAGTGCAGTATTTGTTGTAATGTACCTGACCTGTTTCATTTAGCATAATACCCTCCAGGCTCATCTATGTTAGAGGCTGAATAATTATATCATTGTATAAGTATTCTAGTCTGTATAATATATCTATAAGGATTCTATACATATAAAATATAAGCATATTAAATATATACATATATGGGTTTGTGTGTATAGATAGTGGTTACATTTTCTTCATCCAATAATCCATCAATAGACACTCAAGTAAATTCCATACCGTGGCTTTTCTAAAAAATACTATAAGAAACAAGAGAATGCACATTTATATTCATAAATAAATATGCAGTAGTAGGACTACTAGAATATATCTGTCCCTTTTTATATTTTGAGAAACTCTATACTGTTTTTCATAATAAATATGCCAATTTACAAGCATGCTAACTTCATGCAAGAGTTTCCTTTTGTCTACATCTCCACACTTTTTATCCTTGTCTTTGTGGTGAGTCTAACAGGTATAAGGTGATATCTCATTGTGGTTTTCATATACATTTCCCTCATGGTTAGTGATGCTGAGCATTTTTTGTGTATTTGTTGGATATTTGTCTTCTTTTGAAAAGTTCCTGTACATGCCCATTGCCATTTTTAAATTGGATTATTTGTTTTCTTGTCATTATTATTTTTTTCTTTTTATATTTAGGATTTCAACCCATTATTAAATGTATGTTTCAAAACTATTGTCTCTCATAGATTGCACTCATTTGGTTTATTTTGTGTTTGCTGTACAGAAGCTTTTTAATTTTATATCATCTTATTTTTCTACTTTTGCTTTTATTGCCTATGCTGTTGAAATAATATACAGAAAATCATTGCCCAGAACAATGCCATGTCTTTCCCTTATTTCTTTTCTGAAATTTTGAGTGATTTTTGCAAGTGGTAGAGGTAAGTGTTAATTTCATCTTCTGTACATTGTTATACAGTTTTCCAACACCATTTATTGAAGAAACTATTCATTTTCTATTTTGTTTTTATGATACTCTTATAAAAGATCAGTTTGTAGAATATGTAAAAAATATTTTGAGTCTCTCTCTTCTGTTCCATTAGTATGTGGAAGGGTTGTCATGAGTTGTGCCAGATATGACTCACACATATCTCATAGTTTCTTAATTTGCAATACAAACATGTTCATTTTTCTGCTTTGCTGGATATCTATTGTTTGTTTTCTGAAAATACTCTGTCCTCTAAGTCTATCTGCAATATACCTTAGATGCTTACATATGTACAAAGTTGTAGATACGTTTGCTCTTTGCCACTCGACTTGAGATCTGAGCTCTGTTTTATTTTACCTTAAAATATACCAGGAATCCCAAAATTATATCTTATTAAATTTTCTTACTGGCTGGCACCTCGGCTCTCTAGGCTAATTCTCTGCCTGCGGCGCCGGCACCCTCGGTTCTAGTCTCATTTGGGGCTCCAGGTTCTGTCCCGGTTGCTCCTCTTCCATTCCAGCTCTCTGCTGTGGCCCAGGAGTGCAGTGGAGGATGGCACAGGTCCTTGGGCACTGCAACTGCATGGGAGACCAGGAGGGAGCACCTGGCTCCAGACTTCAGATAGGCACAGCGCGCTGGCCACAATGCGCTGACCATGATGGCCACTTAGGGGGTGAACAAATGGAAAAAGGAAGACCTTTCTCTGTCTCTCTCACTCACTGTCTAACTATGCCTGTCAAAAAAATAAATAAATAAAATACATTTTCTTACTCATACATTTCCTCAAGTAAATGAGCTGGATCAAGTTCTATCATATTCCATCTAGCATACTACTAAAATATTCCTTTTTCTTTTCATTTTCAGTAAAGGTACATATTAACAGATTCATACTCTATAACAGAGAACTTCTTGGTAAGCTACATTGTTCAAGTGCCTCTTCTCCCCACTACCAACACTGTAAGATATCACTAAATACTTAGGTGTTGAGCAATATTAATATTGTTGAGAATGTCAAAAGCCCTGGAAGTGTGGGCATTTGGGGACACATCTTGTGCTAACTGGAGTCTATTCTTTTCTCTCTCTCTCTCTCTCTCTGTTTCTTCCTTCTATTTCTCAAGTAGATATAATAAATATAAATATAAAACCAAATTTTTTTTTTGACAGGCAGGGTGGACAGTGAGAGAGAGACAGAGAGAGAGAAAGGTCTTCCTTTTGCCGTTGGTTCACCCTCCAGTGGCCGCTGAGGCCAGCGCATCGCGCTGATCCAAAGCCAGGAGCCAAGTGCTTCTCCTGGTCTCCCATGGGGTGCAGGGCCCAAGCACTTGGGTCATCCTTCACTGCACTCCCTGGCCACAGCAGAGAGCTGGCCTGGAAGAGGGGCAACCGGGACAGAATCCGGCGCCCCAACCGGGACTAGAACCCGGTGTGCCGGCGCCGCTAGGCGGAGGAGTAGCCTAGTGAGCCACAGCACCAGCCTCAAAAATTTGATATTAAAACAGAAGATAAGCAATGTCCTTAAAAATCTATTAGAGGTCAAATAAAATATTTTACATGTAGTAAAGTAATCTACATGATAATTAAAATATCAACAAAAGTACAGAAATATAATAAAATATTTTAAAGTTTTTGTTGCATAACCATTATCTGTATTACTAAATGAAAATTAAGATTTTCAAGCTTAACCATTAAGGTGAAGTATTAGATTTATTTTGGTTTATTGAATACAGTAGGTGGTATGGCGAAAGCTTAAAAATATCAATGATATTTTACCGTTCTAACACGGCAAAAAGTAAACAAATTATTTGACAAAAAATTGTATCACTCTATAGAAAGGAACATTTAAATTACCATAATTGCCATAAAATTTTGACTATGAGTGTGTCAGTCAAGCAATAGGCAGCTGGAAGGAACTTAATGCAGTGCAGTTGGAAAAAAAATATTTGGAACGGGAACATAAGAATTTAAGGCCAAAATCTTTAACATGAATGATAGCTTTTCAGCATACAGTATATCAAGGAGACAAAAGCTTTCATTGATAAATATTTGAGATTTTGGCAACTGTAACAATTTTCAGTTTTGGTATAGATTTATATAGGTAGAAGGCCATTGTGAAGCCAAATATTGCCCCTGCTATATTACTTGCTCTCTCTCACCCATCTTCTCACACTATTTCACACACACACACACTCCCACACACATGGAGTATGGTAAGTATCACATTTATTGAAAATAAATGACAGGATAACTTTTATTCCCTTTTCTGAATGATTCATGTTCTAAATCTCAAAATCTTATTTTGTAAGTTGTGCTGAAAAAGTTATTACATTGAATATTCAATCAACTAATATCAATGCATTTAAACGAGAGACAGATAGCAGGGACTTGCATACAAATTGAGAGGAAAACGATATTTTCTAGAGAAATATATTATCCTTTTTTTTCTCTGCCCTTGAGTCTGGTAAAGAAGTAATTATATTAAAACTGCTTTTCTCTTCCCTGTCTGAAAATAGATTGCTGAGCAGGGTGGATTATGGAAATGGTTATTCAACATAGCACTGAAAATTTCTAAAGTGGCAATCTTACATATTTTTACAACTCTTTTATTAAGCCTTTTGGGAAATAATTATGTCTGAATATTCCAATGTAGTATATGTATGCATTTGAAAACAGAAAATTTTTCTCCTATGTTTCTTTGAAACATGTTTTCAAAACATTCTATCTCACTGAAGTAATTTTGTTTGTAGTAGTAATCGTTACTAAGACAGGAAATAAAAATAGGTTTTCTGTTACATAAGAAAATATCAACACACACTTTCTAAAAGAAAATCATGTATTTTGTTAAACCTTTCAAAAATATGGATTGGAGTGTTTATGTTCATACTGCATACAAAGGATGCCTGTTTGGGTTTATAAACATTTTTTTCCAGATCTTTAATTATTCTCATCCTATAAACATGGCACTAAAACAATGAAATTTTCATAAAAAGATGAAGTTTTAGGCAATGATTTTTAATTACTAAACAGAGTTTGAAACCAAATGTTGAAAATGTTTTGATAAAAATTTAGTGATCCAATAACAACAGTCTTATAATTTCCCTATGAAATTTTCCAAGAGGCATTAACTTCCCTACTGGGTTACATGGGATATTTTAGCATCATTATGGGAAGGAAAGTGAACCCCAAGGCTCACTTCCCCTTTTCACTCTGCTCAATGCACTCTTGTGGCCAAAAGTCTTTATCACAGGTGGAAGTTGTCATTATAGGAGCAACTGCCATACTAATGGAATAGACAGTACTTCATCACCCATTTGTAGGATGCAATGTTTGAAACAGATAGTTGACTACCAACATTTATTAAGCCTTCCATAGTGGAGCTTCCTGTGAGAAGCAGTGGCCAGTTGTAGACGCCATTTGTTTGCTTCATGTGGTGGGATTATGCCAATGGAACACAAAAGAAAAGTGGCAAAAAGGCTATTAAATACATATGACTTCTTTACTTGATCTTTCTCACCAGATGAATGCATGAGAGTACAATGTCCAAAAGATTAGGGGGGAACATTGAAATAAACTAGACATAGAAAGCACAATATTTTATGAACTTACTTATAGGTAGAATCTTCAAGAAAATGTCAGACAGCAAAACAGTCATAGTGTCCTGTTTTGATGAATTCAACTGCAAGGTGTTGGACCCAGAACAGGAAACCCACACCAACATGTTTTTGGAGCTTGAAAGGTCACTTTTCAATCGGATGGACTTTGAAGACTTGGGGTTGGTAGTAGATTGGGATCACCACCTGCCTCCACCAGCCGCCAAGGCTGTGGTCGAGAACCTCCCCAGGACAGTCATCAGGGGCTCTCAGGCTGGTGAGGCCACTCATTCCTCTTGTTGTCGGGGGCAAGGTGACAGATGCTCCCCCTTCCTCCAGCCGGACTCGGGTCTGGCCGTCAGTGGCCAGGCCAGGGCCAGGGCCAGGGCGCCCTTCAGGAGTGGGAGCTGGGCGGGGGACCTGCGGGCAGCTCTTCTGATCAGCGCTCCCTCCTAAAGAGCTCAAGTGCCCCGTGTGCCTTCTGGAATTTGAGGAGGAAGAGACTGTCATTGAGATGCCTTGCCACCACCTCTTCCACGCCAACTGCATTCTGCCCTGGCTGAGCAGGAAAGTTTCCTGCCCCATGTTCCTCCAGGAGCTGCCCCCTGATGATGACATTAGGAGGAGCAGAGAAGAGATAAGGCTCAAATGCAGCAGCAGCAGCAGCAGCAGCATCGACTAGAGTACCTCCACGGAGCCCTGTACACGTGAGGCGTCTGGGGCTGAGCGCTGGCTGTCAGGCCACAACAGATTCCTCTTCCACCTTCAATCCTCATTAAATGTTTCTTTACCAAAGAAAAAGCAAAAGAGGAGGAAAGAAAAGAAAATGCCAGATATGCTGAGCTAGAGAATAAAATTGTGGTTATCAGAGGTGGAAAGAGAGAAGCAATAGGGAGATGCAGGTAAAACCCGAAAGGAGCAGAAGTATCAAATGAATGTCATGAGATTTACTGTACTACTTGAAGACTACAATGAATAAAAATAATAATTGCATGAGAGATTTTGTTAAATATGTAGATTTTACATTTTAGCAGCTCTTACCACAAAAAACTGCCTAAGATCATAACTATGTTTATCTGTTTCACTATTTTAACATTGTATTACCTATGTGTCTCCCATAACATTATTTTATAAACTTAAATATATACAGTAAATTTTATTTTAAAAATAACAATAAATATATTCCTACATTTTATGACTTTAGGTATACTTAACATGAATTTGTTAAATCTTATATTTGGTTATACCATTTATTAATTTATGTTTTGCTGACAAATCTAATTAAGTAAAATGCCTGCTTTGGTCTTCTATTTGAAATAGAACCCAATTTTTCTACCATTCCCAAACATCAGTTAAAATCCAAATCCAGCATTTTGGCATAGCAGGTTAAATCACCACCTAGCATGCCACTATCATATACTGGCACAAATTTGTGTCCTGGCTTCTCCACTTCCAATCCAAGTCCCTGCTAATGCACCTGGGAAAAGTAGCAGAAGATGGGCCAAGTGCCTGGGACCCCGAACTCACATGAGAGACATGGATGAAGCTCCGGGCTCCTGACTTTGGCCTGGTCTAGCTTGAGACATTTAGGGAATGAACCAGGAAATGGAAAATCTCTTTCTCACATGCACTGTTGCTCTCTCTGTCTCTCTCTCTCTGTTTGTAACTTTGCATTTCCAATAAATAAAATAAATGTCAAAAAATAAAAATATTCCTGGCAAGTTCTAACCTAAAATATAATGTGAAACTTTGTTTAATTTAACATTCTGCCATCTTGGAATTGTACTCTAAGACTTTAGCAAATGTATAGTTTGAAATATGGCTATTGTATTTATTGGGCATCTTACTTGACAGAGAAAAATGAGAATTATTTTATGCTCAGGAAAAGAGAAAAGGTTTATTCACACAGTGAATATAGAACTATATACCTTTGGAAATAGTAGATGGGAAAGGGAAGGACAGTCCTCAGAGTATAAGATAGAATACCTAACAAGAAGCGACAAGCTCTTGGTTTTTTGTTTGTTTGTTTGTTTGTTTGTTTGACAGGCAGAGTTAGTGAGAGAGAGAGGGAGACAGAGAGAAAGGTCTTCCTTTTCCGTTGATTCACCCACAATGATCGCTGTGGCCGGCACACCACGCTGATCCAAAGACAGGAGCCAGGTGCTTCTCCTGGTCTCCCATGCGGGTGCAGGGCCCAAGGACCTGGGCCATCCTCCACTGCACTCCCGGGCCACAGCATAGAGCTTGACTGGAAGAGGAGCAACTGGGACAGAATCCGGCACCCCGAACGGGACTAGAACCCGGGGTGCCGGCGCCGCAGGCAGAGGATTAGCCTATTGAGCCATGGCGCTGGCCCAAGCTCTTGTTTTATCTGTGCAGAAAGTAGAAAGATATCTCACAAATGCAAAGTTATGCAAATATCACATGCAAAATAGATACACAATTCTAAATGGAACATTAGCAAAACAATGCATGATTACATTACAAAAATGTTATTTACGAATGGGACATACTTTATGAACACATAATTTTGTAAATATTAGGAAATGCATTATGAAATTTACCATATTAATTGGTTTGCACAGAAAACTTGTGTTATCTATGTTGTTAATGCTTAAAAAGCCATTGAGAAAACACTATATTAAATAAAACAGATTTTGAGGAATACTTTCCTGAAAGTGATAATTAAATATATATATATTAAACCTATATGGGAAATGTTACAGACTATCTTTTTTTTTAAATTTTTTGACAGGCAGAGTGGACAATGAGAGAGAGAGAGAGAGAGAGAGAGAAAGGTCTTCCTTTTGTCATTGGTTCACCCTCCAATGGCCGTCGTGGCCGGCGCGCTGCAGCCGGCCCACCGTGCTGATCCGATGGCAGGAGCCAGGTGCTTCTCCTGGTCTCCCATGTGGGTGCAGGGCCCAAGCACTTGGGCCATCCTCCACTGCACTCCTGGGCCACAGCAGAGAGCTGGCCTGGAAGAGGGGCAACCGGGACAGAATCCGGAGCCCCGACCGGGACTAGAACCCGGTGTGCCGGCGCCTCTAGGCGGAGGAGTAGCCTAGTGAGCCGCGGCGCCGGCCCTACAGACAATCTTAATAATATAGAAGTCAATGAGAGCATTTCTGTTACTAAAAACAAGATCAGGCTGCTGCCACTTGAAAACCAGTACTCAAGAGATAAGAGCTGACACAAGGAAATCAGGCTTATTCAGGATGCCGCATGTCTTGGAAGATGACAGGCAAAACTACGCTGAAGATCATCTCAAATTCTCAAGTTAGCAAGATAGCTTTTGAATAGAACAGAAAGGTGGAGGTAAAGGGGAGTCAGGAACAAAGGAACAAAAGCAGTCCTGTTGGCCGCAGGCCAGGTGGTAAGGGACCAAAGTCACAGAAGTTATCAGCCTACAGGCACAAATCCATTCCTCTGGTCAGACTACTGCGATAGGACACATTATTTTGCATTTTCAGCTGGCTTTCTTAAGGCTACTTTCTGAAATTCTCAAGTGAACATTATTTAATCTGTAAGATTAAATGTAAGTCTGAGTAGTGCAAAGTCAGTAGTTGATATTTGTTAAGGAAAATGGAGCTATTTGAGCTACTGCTTCATGCCTACTACTTCATATAGAATTTACATTAACATCAATTTGGAAGTATGAATCAAAGCAATTATGAATGATAAAGCAAGTAAGAAAATGAGAATTATAAGCAAAGAAGAAAAGCATATCTTTGCAAATGATTAAAGAACTTAAGGAAATCTAAAATCTTCAATGATAAAACTCCTATAACAAAAGAATTCTCTAAGTAAGGTACTAAGGCATAAAACCATTGTAATCCTTAACAAAATTTAAAATCTCAAAATAAATCAGAAGATACGTAGAAAAACCAATCCCATTGAAAATAGTAGCTAACATATAAAATATTCTTGGAAAGAGTTATAAACAAATAAGGAAACCCTAAATAAAGAAAATCTTAAAACTCTCCCAGAATATACAAATGTATAATGGGCATTTAGAAAGCCCCCATTTTTGAGCAGAAAGTTTCAATGTCCTAAATATGTCAATTATCCTTAATTTGTTATATGGATTTAATGAGTTTTCAATAAAAGTCCCAATAAGCTTTCTGTAGAATTGGTATATTTGATACTAAAGTTCACAGGAAAGAAATGTAGAGATGAAAAGAATGGAAAAGAAGCATAATAAGAAGTAAATACTGCCTTGGGAATTGAGATATTCTATAAATCATTTTGATACAGTTAAACTGCGTCCTCCAAAAAATAAGCTCATGTCCTAAGCATCAGTGTCTGTGAAGGTGAATTAAGACAAGGTCATAACTAGGGCTGTAATTCAAAGAGATTCAAAAATCTCAAAAAATGATCAGAGGAATCAGAGGAAGGCACACAAAGAAGAGATACAGGAAGAAAGTCATGATGTGACTGAGGACGATGGGAGTGATGCACCTTCAAAGCACGGAAGACCAGTGATTGTCAGCAACCATCAGAAGCTAGAAGAGATGAGGAGAGATCTTCCACAGACCCCCTCAGACAGAAGATTCCACATGGGTCTGCAGCCCTGACAATTATAAAGCAACAAATATCTATTGCTAAAAACTCCCAGTTGATAATAGTAATGGTTTTTCTAAGAAATTAATACACACTTATACTTAAACCCTCTGGCATTAGTTTAGAAACAAAATACTACCATAGAATAGAAAGTCCATAAAGAGTACCAAGGATATATGAGTATGTAGTACATTGTAATGTGGGATCTGAAAATCCCTGGAGCAAAGATTGATTTTTAAAAAAAAAAACTGGATAGCCTATTTGAAAAAATATAAAACAAAATTTTATATAGTCTATTTTATAGAATTAAATCTAAATATGGGATCTAAATATAAAATGAAACCATACAAGAACTCAAATAAAACATGAATGAATTTCCCTTAAACTATATGTGAAGGAGCACAGATTTAACCTAGCAGTTTAGGTAACTACTTTCCACATTGGAGTGCCTAAGTATGATACCCAGATCTGGCTGCTGACTCCAACTTCTCATTAATGCAGAAGCAGGCAGACAATAGTGCTGCTTAACTAGTTAGGTTCCTTCCTCCCACATGAGAGACAATGGATTCCATTCTCATCCCATGGCTCTCTCTCTGCATCTCAACCATTTTTTTTAATGTAAGAAATGCTGAACTTACTATACCTCAAAATTCAACTTAAGTATTTTTACTATTATCTGACTGTAAATGTATATTTAATTGTGAGGTAAGAAACATACAATCAGAATTTAAAGACGGTCCACAACTAGACAAAAATTGCTATGTATATTCTAGATGAAGGATAAATAAAAATATTTTTTCTAAAATGGGAATCAAGAGGGCTGCTGTGGCACAGCAAGTTGAGCCACTACTTGCAACACTGTCATCCTCTATTGGAATTACAGTTAGAGTCCCAGCTACTTTGCTTCTGCTCCAACTTCCTACCAATGTGCCTAGAAAGACAGCATAAGATGGCCCGAGGACATGGGCTCTTGTCACCCACCTGAGAGACCAGGATGGAGCCCCTGGTTCCTGGCTTTGAATTGGCTTTGATCTGATTGTTTTTACCATTTGAGGGGTGAACCAGTAAAAGGAAGATATTTTCTCTCTTCCTCTCTTTCTCTCATTCTTTCACTCACCCCCTCCTCTTTGTCACTCTGCCTTTCCAATAAATAGTTCATAAATCTTTACAATGGGAATCAACAAAAAGCAATAGAAAAATAAGAGAAAATTAAAAATAAAATCATAGAATGGCTTTTATATATATTAAAAACTACATCTCAAACATAAGTGAAACAGAAAACTACTGAGAGCATTTTGTTCATCAGCTATATAGTAAAATATTAAAAGCTGGAAAGTCTGAGGTTGGCATTTAACCTAGCAGCTAAGATGGTGTTTAAGAAGCCCACATATGGATTGGATACTGCATTCTAGCTCCTGACTCTAGTGAATGCAAACTATGGTAGGTAGCTGTGACATAACTCAAATTACCCGTTTTAGTCACCCATGTGGGAGACCCCAATTGCCTTCCCTGCTCCAGGATTTGTCCTGGCCCACTCCAAAACATAAAACATAAAACATTGGCATTTGAGAAAATGAACCAATGGATGGAAGCACTTTCTCTCTCTCTCTTCCTCTGTCTAGGTCTTTTTTTTTTATTTATTTAAAGCTTGACTCTGTTAGAAGAGCTGAATGAGAAATAGGTATCTCTTTCTTCTCCTTCCCTCCTTCTCTCTCTCTCTCTTTCTCATTGAAATGTAAAACTATACACTTCCTTTTGGCCAAAATGTAGTAAAGTCAATTAACCATTTGAGTATGGAATCCTACTTTTTGGAATTAACCCTAATAGTACACATCCTAGTATAAAACTTGAAAATAAATACACATGAGCAATATTTCTAAGTGAAAAACTATTTATAATCAAATTTTGGCGTAATAAACTGTAGAGACTACTCAGGAAACCAGTGAAACTATTGGACAGTTGTCCAAAAGAAAATAATAACACTATGCACTGAGGAATAATTACTTTCAGGCTGTATTTAAAATCGAAAAAAAAAAAAACAAGGGAAAATATGCACAGATACACTCATAGATATATAACACAAAAGGACTTGTTGTAAAATCATACTTAACATAATCTAAGTTCATCCCAATATCAAGCTTTGCAAATCATGTCAAGAATATGAGTAATATACAAGGATATATGTAAACCATGTCAAAGAAAGGGAAAATTAGGACAGCAACTTGTTTTCACATTCATTTGTACTGCTTTAGAAACATTCAGGACCAGAATTTACATATAAGATTTTAAGTGTATAAAGTGATTGCATGAACAAAGGAAGCTCTTCACTTTATTGTGCATTTCTATTTTATATTTCAAGAGATATATGACATGTAACATATTGAAGTGAGCCATGCTCTGTAAATCTATTTATGCTAGATTTGTTTAATATGAGCAATTTAGTCTGACCTCATGAAATGCTATTCAGATAGGAATTTCTTTCTACTACAAAACACAGTGTGCTTTCATGTTGTCACTTATTAATATGTTTAAAATGTGATTTGTCTTTATCACCTAACTATGTATCCTGCCAACATGAGACATCAAATTATACATGTACACAATTAGACCTTTAGACACATGTACCACACACATAAAATTATGTGCATATATTAGTAAGTTTAAGTATTCAAAAATTAAAAGGAAAAATAAATGGGAAATCAATCAATGTGGTTCTTTTTTAAGAGCTGATTGAGAAGCTAAAAAGGTATAGTAAAAGGAATTAAGTTTCTCTGGATATTAACTATCTCTTAGGGTTATATGTGGGCAATCCCAGCAGGTAGCCTGAGCCCAGGCACATTTCTCCCTACATTACCTTCTGCCAGTCAGGTAAACTGCTCCAGGGTGTGGCCCAGGCTCACCTGGAAAGCTACCTTCAAGCTGATTGGAGAGGCATATCAGTGCCAGTGTCAGTTCTGCCCTATAGATAGTGTTCCCCTGTGTTAATTGTGCCCCTTCTCCCTGCCCTTTAAAAAGCATAGGTTGCTGTGAATAAATTCAGACATGTTCACCGAAACTTGTCTCCGGTGCTCCTTGTGGGAAGGACACTGTCGCCGTGCCCTCCCAGACAGTGTGGCTTTGCAGGACAAGCTACAGTTATATTTTTATATACTTTAAAAATTAAAATAATGTGATTTTTGAAATGCTAAAATTACCAACAAAGAAATAGTTAATATATTTGTTTTTGAAATTGATAACATGATCATAAAAAAAGCAAGCCACAATTTTCTGAAAATACACTTTTTACCATATAGACTAAGTTGAGTATACTATAAAGACAAAAATACCTTAAAGAGAACTTAGATATATAAATGGCCAACTACAGTATTAGGATCAAAAAAATACATGGCCAATCTGGAGAAAATTGTTTTGGAAAGATAATTCTCAAAGAATAAGAAAGGGCAAGAAAGAAAGGAAGAAGTGAAAGAATGTGTGTATGCCAAAGTTAAAGAGAGAAGCAAACGAACATGACTGAGGATTGTCAAACATTCAGATGAACTTCCATGAGGACACTACCATTTGATAAATTGTGTATTTTTTAAAAGTAGATTAAATAACATGGAATTTAAAAGGGTTATGTTAAACAAAGAAGTACCACAAAACAAATGACTATGAATCAACAATGAGAAGAAGAAATATACGGATATAAAAAACAACAAGACAAATCTACAAAATATCCTGCTATATGAAAGAAAACAAACACAGAATTATCAAACATTAATGGATTGTTTTTCACCACTATAAATACACACAGAGACTTGAGAAACAGTATAAATACACACATACACACATATACACAAACATAAATGCACACAAAATGGTTTATACACACACACACATATATACATAAACTTTATATATATTTATCCTTATGGAGTACACACAAGTATATAAGTATATATGTATATCATATGAGTATATAGGTGTATGTCAGAGCTGAGCCAGGCTGTAGTTAGAAGTTGAGAACTGAATCTGGGTCTCCCATATGGGCCTCTATCATCACTACTGCTCAGGGTGTGCCTTAGCCAGAGCTGGAATCAAAAGCAGAGCTACAACTTGAATCCAGGCCACCAGTAAAGGAGGTGGACATCTTGACTGCTACCCCAACTGCCCACTCCCTCCATGAACATTCTGAATTATACATATACCTATATATGATGTTGTTAAATGTGGTAGATCTTACCTGGAGGTAAAATTAGCAAATGGAATATAGTCAAATGGATTGAATGCCTCAAAGAATCATACAGATAAGAGAACCCCAATGTTAAAATGAGAATGTACACTTTGAAGTATATATTTGCCTACAAGGACTTACATGAATTTAATTAACAGTCATATACATGGTTATATACAAGGGATATAAATAGATGATTAGAGAAGAATTTCTTGTATAATTTTAACTGATACAAATTCAAAGAAGAATAAAAATGAGCAGCAGGGAAAAAACTTCATTTAATCTAATAAATAATTAATAATTTATAGAGAGCAAAACACATAATCTTGTTCTACACTAAAAACTCACAGAAGAAAATCTCTCACTGCTAATTTACGTGCCTTATAGCTGTGGACTTCGATTTTCCTCCTACTATTGAATATTGCTTCCCTTCTTTTGCTGCAAACCCCTCTTCTAACTGATCTCCCATTATTGCAGTAACTTAGGGCCCAGGTTTTAGTTCTTTTCAGTTCAGCACTAATACACACTAGTGATTTTACTTGGTCTCATAGTCTAAATGTACCTCCACCTTTTTGTGCAATAGATATATACAACTTAATTAATCAGGTATAACTTCGACAATCTGCAACACCTCTCTGAATCCTTCCCATGTGTGCTGGTTTCACTTAGTCTCTTAGCTTAATGGATGGCACATCCACTCTACCAGCTGCTCTTCAAGTCATCTATGACCGCTTCTTTAAAACTCCAGACCATTAAAATATCTAAAATGTGACCAGTTCTTACCACTTCCACTTGCTTTGTTCATTGGCATAACCTAAGTGTGCAGAACAATGACTGACAAATCTGTACATATTCTGTATATAAATTTAAAAAATAGATGAATATATTTGGAGAGGTAAAAGAAAAACCATACAAACAGGAATGTCCATGGTTCTCTGGGGTAAAAAATGAGTAAACAAACAGATATTGGACAAAATAGGGCTGGGGAGTAGTTATATAAGAGGAAGAGGAAATAGGAAGTAAGTCTGAGGGAAGAGAAAATCAAGGACAAGTTGGAAAACTTCTTACATCATTTAAGAATTTCAATTCCTTCTTGGGCAAATTTTAAGAGAATTATTTGGATCTATGAAAAAAAAAATTAAACCACATTGAGTTAAATCACAACAGATCACCTAACCAAAAGTTTAAACAACTATAAAAATAAATTTTCCCATTAAAAGTGGAGCTTCAAATTTTTCCAGCCTTGAAAAATAATGCTCATTAAAATGTTTAAAATGTCAGCTAGTTATTAAATACTATTAATTAGAAACAATGCCAAAATCCTTTTCTTTTGCTTAACAGTCATTCTCATTAAAAAATACCCAGTATTCTTTTGAAAGTGAATTTCTTATGGCTTCTCCAGTGTATGCCAGGAAAAAAGTACAGTATTTTGTCTATTAATATCTGAGTGGACCCATTAGAGTCATACACATGTAAAAAACTTTAAAAACTTTTGTTGATTATATTGTCAACATAAAACACACAGAATAAGTTCTTATGTACAATAATGAGTACAAAGCAACCTTCTTAAATTGCTCCTCTGTCACTTATTAAAGAAATAGTCTGTGCAGAACACTCAGGTATAAAGTTGTATATGGATACTATGGAGATTACAAGTAAGTGTGGAATTCCTGGACGCCATATAATGAGGTGGGGGAGGGGGGAGAAAAACCGTTTAGTATAATAGGTTTTCCAAAAGTAAATGTGTAAGAGCCCTAAAAATTTTGTTAATATAATGAGGTATGTAGCAGCAAACATTCATTAACATTTTCTCCTAGTTATAATTATTTCCTGTGGTACGTGTTGTGGTGCAGTGGATGAAGTCACCGCTTGGGTCATCCACCTTGCATATGGGAATGCATGATATCAAGTCCCCTCTCCCCTTCCCACCTAGCTTCCTGCTAAGGCACCTGGGAGGCAGCAGGTGATGGCTCAAATACTTGGGTCCCTGCCATAAACATGGGCGACCTGGATGGAGTTCCTGTTTCCTGGCCTCAGTCTGGCCCCAGTCTCTATATATTCTTATATTTTCAAATGCATGTAACTTTTCCAAGTATTTGTCTAAGTAATTTCATTTCATTTTAATGACTCCACAGTATAGGACAGATATGTTTCTTTATTAATTCAGATATACTGAATTGTCCAGATTTACAAAGCATAACCACAAAAACTCAGATCTTTCTGCTTCTACTTGTCATGAAATTATATTTTGTGTGTCCGACATTTACATACGAGAAATACAAGTGAAGGTAATTGCTTCAAACACAGTCATTCTGTCATTATTGCCTAATATATGTCCCACTGATACTGGGAAAGCAATTCAAGAGCAATACTTAGATTCAGTTTTGCCAGTAAACAATCAGTATTTCATGTACCTGTTACTATTTCCACAGTATAATATTTACTGTTATATTTAATTCAAAAGCAGAGACATGGATACATGTGCAGAAGGGGAAGACTTGTTTAAAACGAGTAGACACATTCAGGTGTGAATACAGGCAATCTCTGTCCGTGAGGAAAGGACAGTTGTTGTGCCGATCAAAATTGGGATTGTCCTTTATAGGGTAAAGGGTGGTACCTAACTGAACCTCAATGTGGTGGACTTTGGGTGGGGCTTCAGCACACATGGCGATCCCTAGGAAGGTTCATAGTGTTTCCACATGGAACAGCAACATAAACACTCTCATCATGATGTGTCATGCAAGATGGGAAGAGAGGCTCAAGTGCATGATGGGGAATGAGTGTGCCAAGCCTACAGTCATGCTGTATTTTCTAAGGAGGTGGTAGTGTTTTAGGTGTTACAGGGGTGCAGCACAATAGGATTCTGTCATTTCCTCACTGACTACTGGTTCCATATCATTTCTGCTGGTTCGCTCCCCAAATGGCTGCAACAATCATGTTTGGGTTAGACTAGAGGCAGGAGCCAGGAAACTCAACCTGGCCTCCCATATGAGTAGCAGGATCCCAAATACTTGAGTCATCTCCTGCTGCCTTCCTGGGCACATTAGCAGGAAACTGGATAGGAAGTGGAACAATGTGGAGTCACACCAGCACTCTAATATGAGATGCCAGCATCTCAAGCCACAGTTTAACTTGCTGCAACACAACACTAGTCCCGATAAACTTATTTGTTAATTTAACCTTCTACAAACTGTTTTAGGTACCCTCACACATATAACCAGCCGTGTAATCTAGGATCTGTTACAAATCTCAGAAGAAAAGAGAGAAATAACTGCTTTGGTAGTTCTGCATCTTAGCGCTGACGAAGTAGGGCTGCTCTGCCTGATTATATTTTGCTGGATGGCATTTTCCACGTAAATTTCCAAGAAGCAATGTTAAAAATGAGGTATCTTATATGTAGAAATGAATAAATATTAGAAACTAGAAAATATCAGATGTTGACTTTGGAAACAGAATGTTGGTAACTTTGAGGCATTTTTAACTCATTATTCTCTTATTTTTTTTTTCTCCATCCCCAAATACATTCAATTGGCTAAGTAAGGCCATTAAATCTGCTATGACTCTTAATCTGGTATCAATCAATGCTACCTTTGTCACATGCTGATTACTACTTTTTTGGACTACTCCAATAACCTATCTACTGGAATTGCTGTTAACTGACTAGCAGGATCAGTATTTGCATGCTAAACAGTGTTGAAAGTAGTGCTTATAACGTCATCAGCACTGAGGTAAGAAAGCAATACATACCATCAGAATAACTGTCTAAACCTCACAAAAGTTCTCAGAAACATATTCGAGCACTAAAGCAAAATTAAGAGTAGATTCAGGTGCCAAAGACAAGACGCATATAGTTATCTGTGAGGTGATTTGAAAAAATTTGCTAAACAACATTGTTAACTGGGACTATTTTCATCAAATCATTTTTAAGAAGGTTTTATCTGCATCAGTTCATGAAAGAATATCATGTGTGCAGTGAAATAAGAATTTCAAAGTCCATTCCACTGTAGCTATGGCTTGTAAATGCAAGTTTGCATTCTACAAACTTCTTTTCCCAATATTAAAGGTTTCCCCCATCTCTGAGACATTACACATAGCCAACCTCCTAACTCTAGCAGTTCCTGATATTACATAATAAATCTATACAATATTGCTGTGAAAGCTATTGGCCACTATTTCTTTTCCATTTTAAGATTTATTTATTTATTTATTTGAAAGGCAGAGGTACAGAGAGGAAAAGACAGGTATATATGCATATATATATATATATATGAAAAGTTTACTTTATATATATATATATAGAGAGAGAGAGAGAGAGAGAGAGAGAGAGGAGAGAAAGAGAGAGAGAGACAGAGAGAGCAATTTTCCATTCACTGGTTCACTCCCTAAATGGCCAAGCCGAAGGGCTGAGCCAGGCCAAAGCTAGGAGCCAGGAACTTCTGCACCCACTCATGTGGGTGCCGGGGCCCAGGTACTTAGGCCATTTTAGGCTGCTTTTCCAGGTGCATTAGCCGAGAGCTGGATCAGAAGTAGAAAACCTAGGAATTGAACTGGCACCCATATGGGATGTCAACACTGTAGATGGTGGCTTTACCTACCAGACACTGCCCACTATTTCTTAAACACCATATTTTTTCTGTGCCTTTAATTATTGTGGTAGTTCTATTCCTTCTCATTGTTTTTTTTAAACTTTTATTTAATAAATATAAATTTTGAAAGTACAACTTTTGGATTATAGCAGCTCCCCCCCCCCATAACCTTCCTCCCATCCACTACCATCCCATCTCTCACTCCCTCTCGCATCCCATTCTTCATCAAGATTCATATTCAATTAGTTTTATATACAGATCAACTTGATATATACTAAGTAAAGATTTCAACAGACTGCACCCACACAGATACACAAAGTATAAAGTACTGTTTGAGTAGTAGTTTTACCGTTAATTCACATGGTATGACACATTAAGGACAGAGATCCTACATGTGGAGCAAGTGTATGGTGACTCCTGTTGTTGACTTAACAAATTGACACTCTTGTTTATGGCGTCATTAATCTCCCTAGGCTCTTGTCATTAGCTGCCAAGGCTATGGAAGCCACTTGAGTTCACAAACTCTGATCTTATTTAGACAAGGCCATAATCAAAATGGGCATTCTCTCCTCCCTTCAGAGAAAGGTACCTCCTTTTATGGTCCATTCTTTCTGCTGGTGTCTCACTCACAGAGATCTTTCATGTATGGGTTTTGGTTTTGTTTTTTTGTTTGTTTGTTTGTTTGTTTTTTTCTTTTGCCACAGTGTCTTGGCTTTCAATGCCTGCAAAGCTCTCATGGGCTTTTTGGCCAGATCTGAATGCCTTAAGGGCTGATTCTGAAGCCAGAGTGCTGTTTAGGACATCTGCCATTCTGAGTCTGTTTTGTATCCCACTTCCCATATTGGGTCATTCTCTCCTTTTTAATTCTATCAGTTAGTATTAGCAGACACTAGTCTTGTTTATGTGATTCCTTTGACTCTTAATCCTATCATTATGATCAATTGTGAACAGAAACTGATCACTTTGACTAGTGAGATGGCATTGGTACATGCCACCGTGATGGGATTAAATTAACTTTGGGGCAAGTCAGATTGAGCATGTCCCAAACTGTACATCTCCTCCCTCTCTTATCCCACTCTTATATTCAACAGGGATAACTTTTCAGTTAAATTTAAACACCTAAGAATAATTGTGTGCTAATTAAAGAGTTCAACCAGTAGTATTAAGTAGAACAAAAAAAATTACTAAGAGGGATAACGTATTAAGTTGTTCATCAACAGTCAGGGCAAGGGCTGATCAAGTCACTGTTTCTCATAGTGTCCATTTCACTTCAAAAGGTTTTTTTTTTGGTGCTCGGTTAGTTGCCACCGATCAGGGAGAACATATGATATTTGTCCCTTTGGGACTGGCTTATTTCACTCAGCATGATGTTTTCCAGATTCCTCCATTTTGTTGCAAATGACCGGATTTCATTTTTTTTACTGCTGTATAGTATTCTATAGAGTACATGTCCCATAATTTCTTTATCCAGTTTACTGTTGAGGGGTATTTAGGATGATTCCATGTCTTAGCTGTTGTGAATAGAGCTGCAATAAACATTGAGGTGCAGACAGCTCTTTTATTTGCGAGTTTAATTTCCTTTGCGTAAATTCCAAGGAGTGGGATGGCTAGGTCATGTGGTAGGGCTATATTCAGGTTCTGAGCAATCTTCAAACTGTCTTCCAATGTGGCTTTACCAGTTCGCATTCCCACCAACAGTGAGTTAGTGTCCCTTTTTCCCCACAGCCTCGCCAGCATCTATTGTTGGTAGATTTCTGAATGTGAGCCATTCTAACCGGGGTGAGGTGAAACCTCATTGTGGTTTTGCTTTGCATTTTCCTGATGGCTAGTGATCCTGAACAATTTTTCAATCAAAATACCAAAGACATTCTTCTCAGATCTGGAAAAAATGAGGCTGAAATTCATAGGGAGGCACAGGAGACCTCGAATAGCTAAAGCAATTTTGTACAACAACAACAACAACAAAAGGTGGAGACATCACAATACCAGATTTCAAGACATACTACAGGGCAGTTATAATCAAAACAGCATGGTACTGGTACAGAAACAGATGGATAGACCAATAGAACACAACAGAAACACCAGAAATCAACCCAAACATCTACAGCCAACTTATATTTGATCAAGGATCCAAAACCAATTCCTGGAGCAAGGACCATCTATTAAACAAATGGTGCTGGTGTTGTATTGAATCTATAAATTGCTTTTGGGAGAATAGACATTTTGATGATATTGATTCTTCCAATCCATGAGCATGGAAGATTTTTCCATTTCTTGGTATCCTCTTCTATTTCTTTCTTTAATGTTTTGTAATTCTCATTGTAGAGATCTTTGACATCCTTGGTTAAGTTTATTCCAAGGTATTTGATTATTTTTGTAGCTATTGTGAATGGGATTGATCTTAGAAGTTCTTTCTCAGCCATGGCATTGCCTGTGTATACAAAGGCTGTTGATTTTTGTGCATTTATTTTATATCCTGCTACTTTGCCAAACTCTTCTATGAGTTCCAATCGTCTCTTAGAGTTCTTTGGATCCCCTAAATAAAGAATCATATCATCTGCAAAGAGGGATAGTTTGACTTCTTCCTTCCCAATTTGTATCCCTTTAATTTCTTTTTCTTGCCTAATGGCTCTTCTTGCATGTGTAAAGTTCTCAATTTTAAGAAAGACTTTATAGATGCCGGTAGGTATGAATTTTGCCACTCACGTTCTGTTCTCCACTCCTGAGCCAATGTTACCTGTGCTACTCAAATAACAGCAAGGGTTTTTTCAAACAAATTGAACCTTTAATCATATCCTGAATCTCCTGTTAACTTACCTGTGAACTCAAAAGGGGAATTTGGCCTTCATTTTAGCAAAGCCTAACTGTCTTTCTTTTAGCTTTTCATAGGTTTTTGACATCTTTTTGAACAGTGATCTTTAAATTGTAGCCTCATCTTGGCTGCTGTGAGCACAGAACATGCCCTCCTATTATAAGTCTATTTGCTAGTTGGCAACCGCATTTATTAGCATTAATGTATCAATTATTTTTAATTAGATCTTAAGATTTCTCTTTCACCAATAGTAAAGTCATTAGTTGCAATTTGCAAATGAAAATGATCACACTGTTTCCCATGTCCCAATACAATAGCACCTCTCATTATCTAACCCAGAAAACCACTTATTATTTCCTTTTATTTCAGCCCTTTATATCCTGTTTATTAATTTGCCTCACAACTGTGGAAATCTTAACAATGAGGCAAAATTTCCTAATTGCCCTCATCTACCCCATACTGACATCAGGGTGAATTGTGAGATTTTTCATCATTGTTTTCTAGTATATTCTGGGTAGTTGAACAAACAAAACACATACACACAAACACACAAAGACACACACACACTTACTTGGGTATGCTCAATAGCTTTGTTTTTAAGGTCAGAGGGAAATAATTTCAACCTCCATCTACTAAGTCACTTCAGATCATAAGCGAGCATAGTCTTTCCATTTAAAACAGTTCTTTTCTTGCTTAGATTTAAAAAAAATTCTTTTTATACTTAAATGCATTAAATTAGAAAAAAAAATTCTCAGCCATAGTAATTGGTTCATCCTTGAGGCAAATGATATGATCAGGAATGACTACTAGGAATACCAAAAAAAATGTTGCACCAAAGAAAAGGGTTCAGATAATATGTGATTCATATTAATAGCTGTCCCACTGAGAACTTAATTCAACATTTGAAAATCAATGAATTATGAACAAAGCCAAGTTTACAGTAAACTTCTACGCAGCTGCCTCTCGCCAACTTGACTGATAAACTGCAGGAGCTGATACTGCTCCTGATTGGAGGAGAGCAGCATGCTCGGCGTGTGGGTAGCAGAGTTGGGATTGGTGGAAGAGGACTATAAAGGAGGAGAGAGACAACATGCACCAGGAACATCTGAAGGAACACCTGAGGAACATCTGAGCAGCCCCTGAGAGAGCCAGCCGGCGGTGTGCCGCTCCTCCACGGAAGCGGGGAAAGCGGCGGGGGTGCCGCCCCTCCACGGAGGTGGAGGGGTCGGCAGCTAACCCGGGATGGCGTCGTTCCTCCGCAAGTGAGGGAACAGCAGCAAACCCGGGAAGGACCGGCAGCAAACCCAGGAAAGGCCAGGCAAGAGAACAGCGCAGGGTCTAGTGTTGTTCCTCCGCGAATGGGGGAGCGACAAATATGTGATATTTTATTACATCTATATAATGTATAATGTCCACTCAGAGTAAAAATATTTATCCTTTCAAGCATTTAACATTCTTTAGAGTGAGTCATTAAACAATGCTATCTTCTAGTTTTATTTTATAGGGAAATATACAGTTAAATTTTTCTGTGTTTACCACACTATGAATAGAATTTCAGAACTTTTTATTCTTATCTAGCTATAACCTAGTACCCATCAATTAACTTTCCCAATACTTCACTTTAAAGTATGTTTGCCTAGTTGGCTTTTTTTTTCCAAATTATTACTAATGTATTTGTATTTGCTCAAAATGTAGAGAGAGAGAGAGAAAAAGATAAATCCCCCGTTCACAGGTCACTCTCCAAATGCCTGCAAAAAGATGGAGCTAGGCTGGGCTAAAGTCCTCTTCCAAATGCTTGTTGGGGATTCAACTACTTGAACAAATACCTGCTGTCTCCCAGAACATTATCTGGAAGTTGGTATCAGTGGAGCAGGAAGGTCAATGTAGTGGCACAGTGGGTAAACTGCTGTCTGTGACACCAGCATCCCATATGGGCATGGTGTCAGGTCCCCACCACTCCACTTCTAATCACTTCTAATCTGGATAATGGCCTGGCAAAAGCAGCAGAAGATGGCCCAAGTGTTTGGGCCCTTGCCTCCCATGTGGGAGACCCTGATGAAGGCTTTGGCTTCGTGCAGCACTGGCCACTGCAGCCATTGGGGGATTGAACCGGTGAATTGAAGAACTCTCTTTCTGCCCCACCCTCTCTCTCTCTCTCTGTCTCTCTGTGACTCTCACTTTCAAATAAATTTTTAAATGTAAAGGAGTAAAGTAGGGATTTGAAATCAACAGGCATTCCAATAGAGGATATGAATGTTCCAAGTGGCATCTTCAACTGCTGTACCAAACACCCGCACTAACATTTATTTTTTCCCACTGCTGTCATTGTTTTCTTTTGTTTTCCAATTTTTAAAATTATATAAGGCAAACAAATTTCACATATTTCATAGACACGGATTTAGGAGTGTAGTGATACTTCCCTTCCTACATACGCCCCCTCCAGCCCATCCTCCCAACCTGCCCCTCCTTCCTTTGTTATTCTTTCTCTTAATTTTTACAACAGTATACAGTTTATTTTATAATCATAAGCTTTATTTATTAAGTTCAGTTACAAGATTAAATGAAACTATAGAATGTATAGTTTACTTGAATATGTTAGAGTTTCTGAAGATCCCTGAAATGGAATTGAACTTGGTTGGGAAAAGTGGGATCTAATTTTATAAATCTAGAAATAGAGGCATATATTCAGTCCACAAAGTGATAAAGTTTATTTATGAGGTAAGAAAACGCACATGCACACACACACACACACACACACATACACACATACACCACCCATGAGCGTGGTTGAAGAGTGGAGTAGGCCAGAGAGAAAAGGGGGTGGGAAAATGGAAGCAGAGAGGGGGGCAGGGTCAGCCCCTTTTCTTGTCTTGTTTCTGATGGGAGAGTGTGAGCAGTTTGCAGCACCTCCTTTGTTGAGTTAATGTGGTCACCTGGGAAGTGTGTGACACCTCCATAGAATTCCAGGTGGAGTTTAATATCTGTTTACCTGGCAACCCTTCCCTAAGTCCCCATGAAAATAAGGCATGTTGGGGAAAGAGGTGTTCTGACAAACAGGATAGAATTACATGGGGCAAGGCCTTGTGGTTTGTGGTCTTCAGCTCAGTTAGCAAACTTATCCCAAAATCAGCATCAAAGATTATTTCAATGATAGTCAAGCCATGCTACTCGGAGCAATTTCAAGAGAAAATGTAAGTTACACATAGATATTTAGAATATTTTGGCTACACATCATAAACATAACCAGGTATGTCCTACTGAAAATTAAGATAAAACTGGAATGTAACATAGTAAAAAAATTAACATGGATATTAAATATTTTCAAGACAATTTTGGATATTTTACATTTTGATAGATATTAATGTATATGTGAAATAAGTCATATGTACATATGAGGCTACCTCAACATTTGTGGAAAATTGAATGGCAAATTTATTTGGTGCAAAAATATTTTAAATCCAAGCTCCTGAGGGTTTTCAGAAATTTCATGAAAAATGCATGTTATGAAGAATATGCATCCATTCCTAAATTAGTTTACACAAAAATAAATTTATCTTTTAAATCTATTGTTCATGAACTTTTGAAGCCCTTGTGTTTAATTGGTGGTCAACAGCTAAATAATTGTACCAAACTCATGTTTTGATTCTTGCTTTGGTTTTATTTTTAATCACAATATTGCTGTTAAAATAAGACATCAAGCCCATAATTAACATCCTATTATTAAGTAAATCAATACATTTATTAAGTAATGTCATTATATGCAAATTTTACACAAAAACAAAGGACACTGGGAAAAATTTGTCAGTGATGGCATAGAGAAAATTATAGCAGATGCTCAAGACTGGGAATGGCAATCATGATCTTACAAGGATTGGTTCCAGTTTTAATTAACAAAGAGATGGGCAGCATCCATTAAGCTGCCACCTGAGACACCTGGATCTCAACTGAGACATCTCTGCAGTCCAAGTTCCACCTGCTCCACTTCAATCCAACTCCTTGCTAATGGCCTGGGAAAATAGCAGAATATGGCACAAGTTCTTTGGCCTCTGCTACACGTGTGGGAGACTTGGATGATCTCCCGGCCCCTCACTTTGGCCTGGCTCATTTTTGGCTGTTGCATCCATTGGAGAGTATAACAGTGGATGCAAGATCTCCCTTTCTCTTTGTTTCTCTCCTGTCTCCTTGTAATTCTGTCTTTCAAATAAATAAATCAACTTTAAAATAAAGAAAACAAAGAGACAGGCAAAAACAAGGAAATTATCAGTATTTAAATAAGACTGCTTGTGCTTCCATAATGTAGTTTAGCTGTGTGATTCAAATGCCTTAATTTATCTCAGTCTCCTCCAGACTGATGAGGTAAGAGTGTTCCCAGTTACGTTTACAGATGAGGAATGGATTCATATTACTTAGAGAAATTAATGAGAATCGTACACAATTGAAAACAGTGCTAGACTTGCGATCAGCCCTATTTTGCAACCCAGCCATGTTCTCCCAATGTTTAAAAATATAAATAATAAAGAAATGAGCGATAAAACAGCATCTATTTAATTCTGTGAAATGTAGCAACTTTTCTGCCAGGAAAAAAGAGAGATAAGAAATGGGTAAAGGCTTTTTTTTTTTCCCTTCAAAAAATTTAATGTAGGTAACTAGAAAAATACTTAAATCCCACACAGATACCACCTTTTCTTTAGCCCACATTCATTCTGTCAAGTCTTCCTTCTCTTTTTTCTTTTTTTATAAAAAAGATTTATTGTATCTGTTTGAAAGGCAGAATGACAGAGAGAAAGGGAGATGCAGAAAAAGAAAAAGATCTTCCACCTACTATGTCACTTCCCAAAGGCGCCAACAGAAGGAGGTGAACCCAGCTGAAGCCAGGAGTCAGGAATTCCATCCAGGTCTTCCACAAGGGTGGTAGGGGCCCAAGTTACTTGAACAAGCCTCCACTGGCTTCCTAGGCGCATTAGCAGAAAGCTGGATTGCAAGTGAAGCAGCCGGAACTCAAAATGATGTCATGATATGAGATTTCAGAATCAGGCAAATAAATGTTTTTTGTGGATCTTTTGAGTAATCTAACCATCTGGATTGATTTTATCATTTAGAATCTTTTGGATGTAGTCACGATGGCCTGAATCTAGTTAACATAAACAGAAAAGGAATGTTGCGGAGACATTTAAAAGATACAAGTCAGACTTGGAAATCAACAGCTATCAATACAGTTCAGATGTGCTTGGAACAAATATAGGCATACAGCAAGAACAGACTTCATGGGGATTTCATTTCAAGAACAGAATGGGTTACAAATGATTAGGTGTCTTTAATCATCGTTTTATGACGCATATTACAGAAAAGGAAGACTGACTCCTATAACCTTAGTTTTATATTTACTCCTTGTTTAGGATAGGACAGAGCTGCATCACAGGAATTGGATGGGGAAGAATTAAACCATAAAAGGACATCAAGGAGATTTTAAAAATAAAAATCTATACTGAATGTGTGGCTTACATGACATTTAAATATTTATATTTTGAAAACAAACTTCCTAGCTCCCTGTTACAGGGCTCTAATGATAGTAATAAAATATATATATAAAACAAGTTCAAATGGACTCACAGGTACAGCATCAATAACCAACTTCCTAAAGCAAGATGTAGTTTTTATGGTCCTCATGACAATTTATACAGAAGCTGAGATCAGAATCCACTTCATATTCACCTCTATATGTCCCATAGTGATTTACCTATAGTAGAGTCATTACAAATGTTCATTGATTGAGACACAAAGATTAGGGTTTAAGCTAGTGTTTGTATGTATAAATTTTCTTGATGATTGAAAAAATTTTGGTTTAGATTGATTGAAGTATGTCTTCCAGAAAATAAGATGAAAATTCCCTTAACAACATTCAGAGCTTTTTACAATCAAATCAGGAAAGCATAATATTTTTTGGAAAGTGTGAATGAAAATATAGTTACAGACTACCATTTGGTCATGGTTTCTCACTTACATCATTCATGTGATCGTTAGTTTCTATTAACCCTATATCCAATAAGCCCTCATCACCTGCCAGGAAGTAATATATGTGCATTCTTATTGAGTAACACATTTCTGTTGTTTTCTGAAAAGTTGGTCATAATCATAAGATATTTCCTTTTTGCAAGACTTTGAGAAATATGTGCCTATAACTTGGATTTTTAAAATGTCATACATTTTCCCCTTCTTGAATATATAGTAAACAAAAAACATTTTCTCCAAGAATGACAAGTGCATGACAAATAGTGCTTTGATTATTTTGTTTAGCTATAATGATATTTGGACTTGTTAAGCATTACAACTGGAATGTTGGGAAATTCCCACCCTCACTGTATTTGGCAAATGAATTTAGGGAATTTTGTTTGCTTAGGATGAGCCTCGTATTTTCACAAGCCAAAACAAAAACAACAACACGTAGATTCAATGTGGGAAAGCATATAGCAAATGGACGATCTTTCTCATTGGGGACTGTATTTACAGATACTGACAATCTTTACTTGCAAAGAATTCTGCTGGAGAACCTATCTACCAAGTAGCAAAGGCCTTCTTCACAGCAAGAAAAGATTAACTCTAGGCTTGTTTCTGGCTAAATTGACAGGTATCTGCTTATTATTTTCACTTGTTGCATGGAACTTCCTGATATGCTTAGCAAAATAATTGTGATGCTTTGTTGCCCCAGTGATCTATGTTCATTCCATTATCTCAACACAAAGCCCATTCATCTTCCTTCATCACTCAACATTCTGTTCATTGTTCCCCACACTCCAGTTATCCTGGCTTTCTTTTCATTCCTTAAATAAACAGAAACTATTTCAGCACCAGAGCCTGTTGCCTTATGGTTTCCCTGCTTGGAATATTCACTGAAAGGCTGGCTTTTGTCTTGTTCCATCTCATAGTGTGTTGAAAACTCCATGCTGTCTCCCAGGAGAGACATTCTCTGACTATGCTTTCTAATTTTAGCTTTACAGGTAACATTTCATTATCATACTGGATTCCCATATTACTTGGTTTTATAGGGAAATGTGTGTGTGTGTGTGTGGTGTGTGTGTGTGACTGCTGTTGCAGACTAGTGATTATTGCATATTTCTCATTACAACTATGAATAAAGGTATCAACTCAAGAAATGGAGTTAATATTTAAGATCACAGACTTAGTTTCTGTAACCTTTCAATTAAAAATAAATACATCTTTTTAAAAAAAAGTACATCCATCTGGAATAAAAAGATTAAAGCTGTTTTGATACAAGCACCAGACAATTTAATAGCAACCAAAATGCTAAGGGAACAGCTTTATCTCAGTATTATGTGCTGATGCCCTAACCTCACAAATTAGAACAGGAAAATCATGAATCAGCCCATCCTTAAAGATGAACGAAGTCAAACCTTTGAAATGAACGTCTTATATTTCTAAAACAATCCTTTCTATAGTGACTTCCAGCTCAAATGTGGGTTTTAAACCATGTAATTAATTGTAGAAAGAAAAATTTTGCTTTTGTTTTTATATTTTTATAAGAAAAATACAAATATTTCCAAATATTCTATGAAATAATAAAATATATTCTTTTTCAAACACAAATATATGCAGATGCAAACACACACAGAAGCACATGCATATTAATTGACATTTTTTAATACAAAGTCAAATTTTGGTTTCAGTACATGTCCACTAAATTGGGAGTCTCTGTCTTCTTATTGAATAAAGCTTATCACAAAATGAATTCTGTAGGGTTTTACTCAGATTCAAATTGAGAATAGAAATTGAAGATATTTTCAAAGTTGTTTTTGTGCAAAATGCTTCTATTGGCTGTTATATTCACAGTCTTTTTTATTTGGCTAGCCCTCAATTAGCAAAAAAAAATTGTAATTTCTTTTGCTTGTATTTGAAACAATTTAACTAAATTTAGGGAAACAACTCTTTTTGACAATTAGAATTAGATTGATAGAATAATTAAATTTTGTAAAAACAATAACTGATATACCTGGAATGAACAGCCTTGAAAAAACAAAATCAATATTGATGAACATAACATCCAGCTTGTAGAAACAAATATTCATCAGCTTCTCCGAGTGTAACTACCAGCTGCATGCATTTATCAAGCTTTGAGAAGCAGTAAGTCATTCCACAGCTGAATGGGAGAGTGTTGATTAATCCTGCAAAAAGCTAAGTAGAAATTTTTAAAGATGGGTTTCTTTGTATATGGGTCAGGACAAGTTTCTGACAACTGTTGATTATATTATTCACAAATGGCCATAGCACATATGTAAAGTAACTCCATTACCAGTTGCCTATTTGTTCTATTATGCATAGTTGAGCAACAAATTATCATGTAAAAAATAAAACTGAATTCAAATTCAAATTTGCAATTTAATAGTTATGTGATTTTTTTTATAGATTTCTGAACCTCTATACATTTCACATCCTTCATCTATACAATGAAACCAATAACTATTACTCAGTTTGTTGCTTGAGTAAACAAGGATGTATGATGCATTTATCATAATGTCAGGCATATTATCAATAGGTGAGTTCTAACTGTACTCTTGATATCAACTATAATACTTTGTCTTATTAGAGATATGGTTGCATCAATATTTGTTACAAACACAGCAGACTTGGAGAGCCCTGAAACATAGTAGTTTACTTATCATATACTTCCTCTTGGGACTCTCATTTCTATTTGTGTTTTGTAGTTTCATTACTTCTCTTACTCTGCCCTCCCCAGTTATGTTGCTCGTCCAGCTCTTGTCTGTTTATTTTGCCAAATCATGTCATCTCTTATCATTGAACTAAGCAAACTCATCTGAAATAATTTTCTGACACATATTTCATTAAATTGGTTATGAAAATGCAAGTCAGGAATACAATTGAAGGATGATTGCATACTTATTTATTATAGAGAAATAAGCAGCTTAGTGGAATACAAACATAAGAGTTAATCTTTGATATTTAGAATAAGTAGTGCAAAACCAAAGTTGGAACTAGAAAGAAGCGAGTATCTTTTATCTGAACATATTATGTAGTTGTGAATCCATTGCCACAGGAAGGAGACATGATTATCTAAGAGGCACATAGTTATAGGAAGCATCAAAGACTATTACAGCTCTCACTTGATATAGTCCTTTGTTTTGTTTTGGGTTTCACAGACTCTGATCACATTTCAAATCTGTAGTGTCCACTGATTTCTGCAGTTTTATAGTATGGCCAGAGAGTCAGAATAATTATAAGCTCAGTTAATATAGAAGACATAAAACAATGATTTCCTTCACTCTAGAAATAGGAAAAGGAAAAGCATTACAATCTAAATCTGTAAAAATCAGAACAGAACCAGGTACTTAGGAAAAATAAATGTTTTTCCATATCCCAGGGCACTCAAACTAGAGCACTTCAGCCTCAAAAATTGAAAGAGATCATTTCAAGGTAAATATAAAAGGTTCCAGTGCCCTTTTAATGTATATCTATGGAGAGTATTATCCTGAGAAGCAATGATAGTACAAATGAAAATATAAATTGCTTTCTCATGTCTGCTGGTGTGACCACATGGAGAAATACCTTCCAAATGTGCTCTCTTTTATTCTCTTTTTCTCTACCTCCAGTCTTATATTTCCATATTAGACATCTTATTGTAAGAATGATTGGACTTTTTGAGTCATAGATAATCAGGGATTTGAGTGTTTTGAAATAATAATTATCAACTGCAAAAAAAGAATCTGTCATAGAAAAGTGGAAAAAATGAAAATAACTTCTCAAGTTTTAATGTGTTAGCTGAATGTGTAGGAACATTAAGCTATGACTAAGAGAAATAATAATTCAGTTCTTATGCTTGTTAGCTGTGTGATTTCGTAAACTATGTTTTGCTTACCTTCAAAACAGAAAAAAGGATCTTTCACAGTTATGTTATATGAAAAAAATTTAGAGATAAACTATAAATTACATTTGCTGTAATATCTGGTACAGAGTAAATCCTTCATAGATGGAACTCAACTGAATTGTTTTTATTAGTATCAATGTTTTCATTTTCATCATTTTTATAATATAAGAAAGCAAAATTAAGCTTAGTGCATCGTTGATAAGTTAGCTGATTTTATGTTTCTACAAATGGCAGGCACTGCATACTCATCAGTTACCAAAATCACAGCCATGGATATCACTTGTTCAGGTGCAAGTCATTGCCTAATACTGGCAGTTACTGAACACCACAGAGTATTTATGTGTGAAGTAGATAAGAGCTACTTATATGTAATTGTTCTAAATTGACTGCCATTGAACATTATATACTAAGCTACAAAATAATAGCAAAATTCCAAGAGCTAGAAAATAGTGACGGCAAATAACCATAAATTTGTGATAATTTTTAATTTATAACAACTCCAGAGCTTTACCTAAAGAAATAGCTGACTCTCATCATTTTCTGTAATACACCTGGATATAGGTAAAAGTTCAGAGCTCTATGAGAAGCTATGTGGGCAATGCAATAACAGACATGAAGTGAATGTCTTGAAAAGTTTAAGGTCTTTTTAGGAAGCAAGAGTTGAAGTTCCAGAAACAATCAATAAAAAATTCAGAAGTATAAATAATTAGGCAGTATAAATTATTTAATAAATGTTATATGCCTCTGAGAAAGTGTTATCTTGTCTGTAATTTTAAAAATAGGCTATTTTCCTCTGATGAATATGTTGGAACTGAATCAACTGAATCTGATCTTCAGTGCTTGCAAGGAATAGGACCAAGTCTGATGCATTGGCTGAATTGAATGTTTGACAAAGTGAAATATTTTTATCTAATTATAACCCCTAGATCTAGAACACACATTTTCCATAATTCTCAAGCATGACTGACAAAGTATTTGGGAGATATAAAGGAAAGAACAAATTATTTTTTGTGATGAATACCATGTTATATTATAAACAACTCATGTTTATCAGTTACAAATGTATAGCCAACTCACTAAGATAACTTTCTCGAAGTCTTATGGAGACTGACTCAGCAACTCCATTTGAAAAATACTAGTATTAAGAAAGTGTAATTAGTGAATTATCCCCCAGATTATATGACAATGTATCCTACTGGAAAGAAATATAGCCTCGTTTCTCATCTTGTAACTCTGATGCTGAGTAGTGTAGAGCAAAAAAAATGTTTGAACACACAAATCTGGATTTCTACTCAATTTCTGAAGACCACTATGTCTTCAGATTCTCTACTAATAATTACTAGCTTTCAGTTTTGTTTTGAAGATCAATAATGTTCATATGTATAAAATTCTGCATGGTTAACAACCATAAAATATAAAAAAATTAATATTTAAATTGTTCCCTAAATATTCCAGTGATTTTGACAGAAAAACTATGGTTAATGAATATGAAGTCAGTCTTTTATTCAGAATCTCAAAAGAAATATATTTTATCATTTTTAAAAATTTATTTGACAGGTAGAGTTATAGACAGTGAGAGAGAGAGAGAGACAGAGAGAAAGGTCTTCCTTCCATTTGTTCACTCCCCAAATGGCTGCCAACGGCCAGCACTGCCCCAATCCTAAGCCAGGAGCCAGGTGCTTCTTCCTGGTCTCCCATGTGTGTGCTGGGCCCAAGCACTTGGGCCATCCTCCACTGCCCTCCCGGGCCACAATAGAGAGCTGGACTGGAAGAGAAGCAACTGGACTAGAACCCGATACCCATGTGGGATGCTGGAACTGCAGGAGGAGGATTAACCAAGTGAGCCATGGCACCGGCCCCCCAAAATATAATTTGTCTTATATATCAATAGTAACTCTCTCACATACACTCAAAAGACACACTGATAATTTAAAAGAATAAAATGACAGAAGAATGCACACATTAACATTGCATGATATATATTTGTATTTTCTATCTTAATTCTATTTTATAACTTCATTTTTAAAATACCAATTGTGACCCAACAATGTGATTTCATGAGCCAGCAATGGATCGAATCTTACTGTTTACAAAGCATGGCTCCATAAGATATAATTTGATACACACTGCATTGTAAATAGCCTTGAAAATCGGTAATCCCTTCAAAGTATCAATTTTTAATCCTCTTTATGTGTCATTATACTGTCTTCCTCCATAAAGGCTTTGCGATTGTGGAAGGATTCATCAATAGCTCTGCCATGAGGTAATTCTTGTAAGTCCTTCACACAGCCCTGTCAACATCAAGTGTAGGAGTAAGCATTTTAGCTGTTGCAACAGGATAGCCAAAAAGATTGAGAGGATTTAAGGTCTTAGGTAGTCCTGAACCAATCACTTGTATAAGAAGATCCTAATCAGGTAAGGTTGTCGCTCCCCCTCTTCATGGAGGAACGACACTAAACCCTGCCTAGGCTTCATATCCGAGTCACGGCACCATTATGTCGTTCCCCGTCTTCGTGGAGGAACGACACAGGACCCTGCACTGTTCTTTTGTCTGCTCAGCCCTTCCCGGGTTTGCTGCTGGTTCTTCTCGGGTTGGCTACCGACCCTTCCACCTCCGTGGAAGGGCGGTTCCCCCTGCCACATTCCCCACTTCCGCGGGGGAGCGGCACACCGCTGGCCGGCTCTCTCGGGGGCTGCACAGGTGTTCCTTCAGGTAGATGTTCCTGGTGCATGTTGTCTCTCTCCTCCTTTACAGTCCTCTTCCACCAATCCCAACTCTGCTACCCACACGCCGAGTACGCTGCTCTCCTCCAATCAGGAGCAGGTCCTACAGTTTATTGGTTGAACTGGAGGCAGCTGTGTAGAAGCTGCTTCTCCCTTCTCAGCGCCATATTGTGGGAGAGCAGATGCATAGAATAAGTCTTAATTCCAGTAACTCAGTCCAGTCCGGGTTGCTCCCCACATAAGGTGAGCTCAGAAAGGGGTATAACAAAGATCATGAACAAAGTAGCAAAGATAATACAAAAGTAATGATGGTTTGATAAAATTGGACTTGAATTCAGAAAATCTACTTTTTTGACAAGTTCCTGCCTTTTCGTTATCTATTTAAGCTTTGGCAAGTTAATTTCTCAAAAAGTCACTTTCTTTACCTGTAAAAAGCAAACAAAATTATAACATACCTATTTCACAACTTTTAAGATTAAATCTATACCTGGAAGGAGCCTCTGGCTCCTGGCCTCAAATTGGCCCAGCTCCAGCCATTGCAGTTATTTGGGGAGTAAACCTGCAGATGGAAGACCTCTCTCTGTCTTTCCCTCTCTCTATCTGTAACTCTCTCAAATAAATAAATATCTAAAAAAAGAAATTTGTCAAAAAGAAAAGTTTACAGAAAATGTAGGTAATTAGTTTAATTTTAAAAAATTTATTTATATGAGAGGCTGAGGACCAGAGAAAGAGTCCATCTACTGTTTATCTCCCAAATGCCTGGGATTGCATCAATTGAACCCAGGAACAGAAAATGCAGTCCATGTTTTCCATGTAGTTAATACAAATCAAGGAGCCATCACTGTTGCATTCTGGACTTTGCATCAGCAAGAAGATGAAGTAGGGAATTGGACGCGGGCACTCTGTTACATCTTAACAGAGTCTTAACTGCTAGAATTAACACTTGTCCCAGTGTGTGTCCTTAGAATAAGAATTTGGAAAGGTTTAAAAATTACACTTTAAATATATTTTAAGAAGCCAATGGAAAGATGAAAAGTAAAGCTTTATTTTAACAGTGAGCAGAATTTGGTTTAGTGAATCAAGGAAGAAGATTTTAGATTAGTAATTCTAACATAGCAAGGTAGAGGAAACAGAAACAGCATTGGCATTTGTATGGCACAAGTAGCCCTAATCATGTCCCTCTGCAATTACAAACACAACTAAGTTATTGTTTTACTTTTGAATTTTGAGGAGGTAGAAGGTTAGTCTTTCTTAGCACATCACTACAGATATGAAAAAAAAAA
This sequence comes from Oryctolagus cuniculus, assembly GCF_051225735.1. Taxonomy (NCBI): domain Eukaryota; kingdom Metazoa; phylum Chordata; class Mammalia; order Lagomorpha; family Leporidae; genus Oryctolagus; species Oryctolagus cuniculus. Next base: position 125,328,518 of record NC_142868.1, read on the forward strand.
TGGATTAAATTTTCCATACAACAGAAATCTATTTGATTTACAGTTTCCCTAGGATCCAGAGGAGTCTAGTTCCAGGACACACAGATAACAAAATCCAAGGGTGCTCAAGTCCTTATGTAAAACAACATAAAATTTTCATATTACCTATACACATCCTCCTGGGTTCTTTGGATCATCTCCAGATTACTTATCATACATATAATAATGTAAATACTATTTGAGCAGTTCTTATGTTATTTAGGAAATTCTAGTTTTACTTTCTGGAACCTCCTAGAATTTTTTTCCAAATTTTTTCAATCTATTTTTAATTGAATCTGCAGATGTGGAGTCTGCAGATATAGTCTGTGCTATAACTAAATAACCTCTGTATCTCTTTAAATCCCCCTACTACATGGGTCCATATACTGCATGACTTAGAAACATACAGTACACTTTTTGGGATTTTGTTTTCTGTTATTATTCTATGTATGTGATGAAAAACTCAGAGGACTACACCATAAAATATTTTAATTCAAATCCATAATTTTGTATTTACGTTAAAATTTAGAAAATATTGATATTGAGAAAAGATTTCATGCATTCCATAACTGCAGTTCCAAGAAGAAAAGTCCTCCCTCTCTCCCCTCTCTCCCTTTCATCAATATTTTGCAAAGACATAATTTTAATCACTCTATATTCATAGGCTTAATTCATCACTAACCATGATATTCAACAAGTAAAAAGTAGGAAGACCAAAGTTCCACAGGAGTATAAACAAGTTCTGAATATGACAATCATATCACAAAATGTCCGTTTAGTTCTATTACATTTTTTGTATTCTGTATTATCTGCCACGTATCAGAGAAAACACATGATATTAGTCTTTTTGAGATTGGCTTATTTTATTTTATTTATTTATTTATTTTTAAGGGAAAGGGTTTATTGGGGAACAACCTACAGACTGGCGTGAAGGGGCGGTGAAGGAATAAAAGGAGGGAGACTGTAAGAGAGAGAGACAGAGAGGAGAAGAGCTAGCAAGGAGAGAAGATAAAGCAGAGAAGAGGAGAGAGGAGAGCGGAGCCAAGAGACCAGAGGAGGAGACTGGAGAGAGGAACCCAGAGAGAGAGAGCAGGAGAGAAGGGGCAAGAGAGCAAGTGTTCAGGAACAGGCCCTTTTAAAACTTTGCCTGAGGGTGCGCAGGGAAGCAGGAGCAGCCAATCCCATTAGGATGGGGGTGGAGCCTGGCTCAGGTAGCTGGGCCATGTGGAGATTGGCTTATTTTATTAAGCATAATGGCTTGCAGTTGCAGCTATAGCACATTGGATTCTCAGGATCACAATGAATGCATGATTACTAGTAAAATACAGTTCTCCACAAATTTTCATGTTAATGTGATATAATACAAAAAACAAATCCAATGTAATTTGTAGATACAATTACAGGAATATAATGATGCTTCTCTTCCTCCCTCTTTCCCTCCCTCCCTCCCTCCCTCCCTTCCTTTCTCTCTCTCTCTCTCTCTCTCTCTCTCTTTCTTAGCTTTTGAGATAACACATTTTCATTTACATTATAGTCAAATGCTTAAGAGTTCAAAAAGTAAAAAGACACTAGTTCAGTGGGAGACAAGGACTATAAACAATACTCAAACGTGACCAATTCTCTCTCATATACAGTAAAATTTAAAGTAATCATAGATAATTAAAATTATATTATTCTTAATGATTGCTTTGATATCATTTCTTGACCATTCATTTGGTCAACCAAGGTGTCTATCACCAGATGAATGGTTAAAGAAAATGTGAGATACATACATACATATAAATATATATATATATATATTTATGTAACATTTTTGAGCACTTAACAAAATGATATTTGACCAGTTGCCTCAAAATGGATGCAACTGGAGGACATAATGTTTATTGAAATAGGACAAAAAAGACAAATACAACATGTTCTCCCTTAAATATGGGAGCTAAAAAATTAAAAATACACAAACAAAAATATATAGTATAAAGTTTTATAATAGCTATTCACTCCAAAAGTTGCTATAATATTGCAAAACACATTCAGCAACTTTCTAGAAATTGTTAATCATGGGTAGAGTTAATAATAGAATTATGCCTTTTAAAATAAAAATTTAAGTGAAAAATTTTTTGTGTAAAAATAATTTGTGACCTATAATATGGTTACAATTCTTCCAGACTCTTTGCAGATGAACATGGAAAATTGTTTTTCAACAAAATTTATAGAAAAAACTTCTGTAACATCGAAACTAAAATTATCCAAAGCATGAGAATTATAAACTAAAAAAAATTCTTACACCATTTACCAAATTTTAGATGTCAAAATAATGTGCTTAAATCACAAAATCAAAATATAGTATTAGTTGTATAAAGTGATTGTGATGAGCTCTTTGCTAAAGCTTTATTAGTACATTCTTCAATTTATCCCCCTCAAGAATTACAAAATTGTATATCTATAATTGCCATGACCACTAAGTCTTAACTAAGTTAGTAAACATTGCGATTTATCTTCCTTATCTATTGCTGCCTCACAAATTACCCCCAGAATAAACATCCCCTAGTGTCTGTGGTTCAAGAATCCAGGCACTCCTTAGCTGGGCCATGTGAATTATGTCTCTGACAAATTTTCAGTCATGGTGTCAGTTGGGATGCTTGATGCCCCCGAAGAGACAGGTGGGGGTTAGTTCACTTTCCACTTCATTCCTGTGGCTTCCAGCAGAATTCAGTTCCTTAGGATTTGCTGATTTGAGGTTCTTAGCCTCTTCAATTCTCTCTGTAGGTAAACTCACTATGACAATTGGTGTTTGTCAGACTGAGTGAGGGAGAGCCTAGCAAACTTAGTTTTCATAGGTAGCATTGGAAATAAAGCTGTGATTGACAGCATTTTTATATTCTTACAGTGCATTGGCCATGTGGTTTATTCAAATTCTCTACATTGAATAATTGAATGTGTTTTGTATTTGTTCTGTATTATTTTTATCACAAATAAAATAATTTCATATTTAAGAGTAATATACATTTTCATTATAGTAAAAACTGATTTCTTGGAGTTGGGATATGCATAAATGTTTATTATGCAATTGTGACTTAACATTTTAATTATAATTATATAGTGAAAGTACCATTTTCTCAAAAAGATATCTAAAAGTTATGTTGTTCTAGTTGGCAGAAAAGCAAATGTTGACTTTGTTAACTGCAGTAGCTTGGTTTCAGTCATCTATGATAAACAGTCAGGGAGGGGTGAGCTTTGTGGCACATTTATATCATGGTTTGCAACACCTGCATCCCATATTGTAGTGCCAGTTTGAGTCCCAGCTCCTCCATTTCTGATCCAGCTCCCCAAAAATGCATTGTGGGAGGCAGCAGATGGTGACTCAAGTGTTTGGAACCCTGCCCCAACAGAACAGAACCAGATGGAGTTCCTGGCTCCTGGCTTTGGCCTGGCCTGCTACTGGCTGTTGTGGGCATGTGGAAAGTGAACCAGAGGATGGATGGCTTCTCTCTCTCTCTTTCTTTTTTTCTCTCTCACTTTGTCTTTCAATTATATAAATATAATAAATTATATGAATATATAAATAACATTATAAAAATTATAGAATTCATATGTTTGTTTTGAAGGACATTGCATTTTTCCCTTCTAATTTGACTTTTTTTAAAAAGTAGTATAGATTCAAAGGCCTTTCTATCACAGTGTTTCAAAAAAATTTAGTATTTGTAGTGCTTGTAGTACTACTTGCTATTTCAATTTACTTCAATTTTTAAATAATAACTTGGCACCTGGCAATAAATAAAATAGCTTTTATTTAAACCAAAAAATAATGAAAAATCAAAATGCAGAATTTGTCCATTGGTGGATCTTGTTCCATTTAATTAAATGCTATAGTGAAATATTGGCTCCTGTGATTTTTTAGTAACAGAATTATATTATAAAAAAAAAAAAAAAAACAGCTAACAAAAGACATGGAAGACTATTGCTGTCATGGGTTTGTCCAGGCTGTAGCTGACTACTCCAAGAAATAAATAAAACAAAATGAACAAATGAACAAAAAGCAAACAAAAAAATTTAATATAGTTTCAAACAATTCTACTTAAAGATTCTCATTGTTGAAGTATTTCTTGTTATTAGTTTTATCCCTTGTTCTTTCAAATAGTAGTATAATTATTTTCTATGTTAGATTATTTTCCTTTGTCTCTTAATTATTTTTTGCTCCATAATCAGCACCTGTCAACTAAGTGCAGACAATGGGTAGGGCATTGATTTTGCAGATCAAAAGAACTTGGTTACCATACTAAATCAACTGGTGTAGTTTCCATAAACTTTAACAAGTTGCTTAACATATTCAATCCTAGCTTCTTCTGTAAGTAACATGTAGCAAATAATTCTTCACAGGGCTGAAATGGCTATTAACAAGTAACACACCAATCTATAGAATTTTTCTAGTGACGGAATGGGATCACTATGAATATCCTTCCTTTTATTCATTGATTTATATATTACAGTGTGCATCCAACAGTTTAGCGAATTGTCTATCTAATGAATGTGGTTTAGAGGAAAATTCTGTATCTATGGTGAATGATGCTAAATCCAGATAATCAACTTCTCAACTTGACTTTCTTAAAGATAGACTGATGTATAGCCCAGGAGCGTGGCTAACAGAAAATTGTCTTGATAGTGGACATAAGTACAGCAGTCCATGTCCATCTCCAAACAATAACAGTCTAAGAACTATTGTTCAAGATCCAGCAATTAAGGGAATGTATAGAGTGAAAAACTGGCTCTAATCTACATTGTAGCATGAAATCTGAGAAATGTGATGTTTTAATTTCCATGAAAATATAGAGAAATTTAAAGTAGATTTATTACTCAGTGATTCATTTTAAAAGGCCTTTTTCTCCTATTATTTGAACACTTATTTTATATAGTTATGGTATCTTTCTAAGTGCATGCTTTGCTGAAGTGCTTGAAGACTTTTAAAATGCATTGTTGAACTCATATCTTTTTTTTTTTTTTTTTTTTGACAAGCAGAGGTAGACAGTGAGAGAGAGAGAGAGACAGAGAGAAAGGTCTTCCTTCTGTTGGTTCACCCCCGAAATGGCTGCTCCGGACAGTGCACTGCGCTGATCCGAAACCAGGAGCCAGGTGCTTCCTCTTGGTCTCCCATGTGGGTACAGGGCCCAAGGACCTGGGCCATCCTCCACGGCACTCTCGGGCCACAGCAGAGAGCTGGAGTGGAAGAGGAGCAACCGGGACAGAACTGGCTCCCCAACCAGGATTAGAACCCGGGGTGCCAGCTCTGCAGGCAGAGGATTAGCCTAGTGAGCCGAACATCCATGCATCTTAATCTTGCTCATTGATATTTTCAGTAAAGGAAAAGGAAAAAAAAAAAAAAAGTCAGCACAAATCCTACACCTTGTCTTTGTTGCATATTTCTCCCTAGGAGTGAATTTGTCCAGTAACTCATAACATCATCAGACAATTCCATTGTTATTTTCAAATGTACATATATATATACACATTTACATACGCATAAACATCACACATATATATGTTTTTATAAAATACATGAAAACTCAGTCACAAGAAATATGGTTCATGGTAGGAGCCTCAATTTAAGTATTAAAAAGTCTCCTATCTCAGAGGCTAAGGGAAAACAAAACCCTAGTTGCTCATTGTGGCATATAAACCCAGGACTCCAGTATTGTGCTATTCTTACCATTTAAGTGTGGATCAAATCTAGTGATTCACTTCTAATAAATACTATCGGTCTTCAAATAGCTCATGGAAAATGTTTATTATGCATGAATTTAAAAAGAAAATTACACTAAAGTATATTTATTTTTAATTGCATGATTACACGAACCACTTGAATTCCCATCACAGAATACGAGAGAAGTTATAGGATGTTGCATTTGACAATATATTAGCAAACGACCTGACTTCCTTCTTTTTTCTCTGTCATCTCTTGCCATCCCATCTGATACTCTGATTCTCTCTCTTCTTACATTTATGCTTGTTGGCTCTGATGAAGCAAGCTTCCATGCTGTGAGCTGTCTAGCAGAGTGGCCACATAGTACAAAAAATGAGAGCGGTCTCTGAATAAAAGTCATCAAAGAATTGAAGCCTTAATTTTTAAAAAGACTTTTATTATTTATTTGAGAGCTAGAATTAAAGACAAAGAGAGGGAGAGACACAGAGACAGGTCTTCACATGCTGGTTCACTCCCCAAATGGCCACCATGGCTGGAGCTGAGCTGATCTTAAGTCAGGAGCCAGAGGCTTCTTCCAGGTCTCCCAGATGGGTGCAGGAGCCTAAACTCCGGGGCCATTATCTACTGCTTTCCCAGGCCATCATCAGGCAGCTGGTTCAGAAGTGGAGCAGCTGGAACTTGAACTGGATCCCATATGGGATTCTAGTGATACAGGTAGAGCCCAACCTACTGCACCACAGAGCTGGCCCACTGATAGAACATGGGGGAAAAATCACATGTAAGCAAATTTGAAAGTGGATATCTCCCACACATGGAGCTTTAGATGAAATCGCAGTCCCAGCTGCCACTTTGAGTGTGATTTTGTGAGAAACCCCGAGCCTGACAACTCTGATAAACCATGCCAGACTTCCCAACCCACAGAAACTGCATGGCCACTAATGTTGTACTGAGAAACAATGTTTGTCTTAATATATAATGCAGTGCAGATAATTAAAACATTCCTCTGGCTGCATTGACTTCTGGTGGATAAAATATTGTGTTTTTTATATGTTATGCCATAACCTTTACCTTAAGGGTTTGCAATTAAGACCTGGGGATACTGGGAACAGAAATAAACAGGCTTAAATATTCATTTTCACTAAGTATTATTAACTTATTCAGTCCCTGCTCATAACTTTCACATATTTATTGAATCTAAATTTAAATTTAAGTTTTCAGTTTGAAGTGATTTTCAGTATGATATGGTTCTTTACTGATGGTACAAAGAAGCAAGTTGTGGTGCTAAATTCTGAGGATAATCAATAGACAAAGCTCCTGGTAGGTTAACATAAGCACTAATTCTTTCAAATTCCCATGTGAACTGATATGAAAAATTGTCAGTCTTAGCCTTCACAGTCTCACTTTCCTTCTGACTCTCCAAAGGTTTTTTATTATTTATGTTTTTTAGATTTTTTTCCAATTATTCATTTATATTAACCCTAAAAGTGGCAGGTCTTTAGAGGTCTTGTAATTGAATTATCCATTGAAATCTGTTGGAAATAATTAACATTGATTAGAAAAGGAGGCTGATAGGGTTTTAATGCTTCCAACCAAGTGATAAACATATTATGATCTAGAGATCAGACTAAGTGGGAGTGACTGCGCTATGCATTCTAATACTGGGAAGTGCTTTTGTAGATTACTTAAAGATGCTAAATAGGAGGTTCCTGGGAAGGAAGGGAATCCTATCAACTAGCTAGCTCTGAAAAGGCCCACTCTGGCTCTCAGAATCAACATCTTTGTCTTTCCATCCTGAATGACAATCAGCCAAATGTCACATGTAATGATAGTGTACTACACTAGCAGTTATCCTGGGAAGTAATGCTGATCTGTGGAACTGCAAATCATGAGGAGTTGGGTAACGCTTCTCATCAAGGGGTCAGAACTCCACAAGGGAAGAGGACAGAGAAATAAACATGGAAGACAGAAACATTAGCTCCCCAGCCTGAGGTAATGATTGTGTTAAACCTAGGCTTGGTATGTCTCCTCACTCAGTAAGACACCTGCCTCTTGTTACATATATTAAAAACAACAATTAATGTTAAACAACAAGGTTGTGCACAAGAATGTCAGAAATACCAAACTATCAATATATGTTAGGGAATCCCTAACTAAAGGAAAAGCAATCATACCTTCAAGGTAGAAGGAAACTCAAACATAATTTTCAAATCAGGACAATCCTATTGCTGACTAGGAGCAAATTAAGAGCATTTCAGTTTTTGCAAAGTAACTGCATGCATAAATAACTAGAAAAAAAGAGACTCCAATTACATTGTAATTATAATGTCATTTTCAATCAGTGAGGGAAACAATTAATATGAAATTCATAAGAATATGTATATGTCTTCAGTCTATGGAGAATTAACAAATATATTTTATTATTTAATCCTGATAACATTAGTAGTAAAGTAAGAAATGACTTAAAAAGTTATCCGTATTTAAAAATGATGGAAAAATAAGACTTCAGAGGAGTTATAGGATTCACTGGAAAGAATATGTATATATGTACATATTTGCAACCAACCTCTTTTAGCACAGGATTTCCATTGACTCTTTTCTATGAATATTATTGTTCAATTGGTATCCTTATTGGAGGTGTTGTGGAGCTCAACTTCTACCTGGGCGTGTTCTAAGCTCTTGTCTCTACATAAGAAAAGAATTCAAGAAGGATATGTAAAAGTGCACAGGAAAGCAAAATTTATTGAAAGGGACAGTACACATTCATGAGTGTGTGCAACCTGACTTCAAGAGGAAGGAAGGGCTGCTGATCCCGTTGCTTTCCGAAGTGCATTAGCAGGGAAATACATTGAAAGTGGAGCAGCCAAGATTGGAATCAGCAGGGAGCTTAAACCACCACAACACAAAACTGGCCCCAAACTTCAATTTTTATTTAAAAAAAAAATTCGTGAAAAAGAGTCAGATATGTAATTCATTACCTCCCTCATTGACAAAGGTTCTTTTGTTTTAATTACAAGTAAATTCATAAGTACTAACAATTTTAAGTAACGATTTTAAAATGATTTGTGGAGGGGCTGACACGGTGGCGTAGCAAGTAAAGCTGCCGCCTTCAGTGCCGTCATCCCATGTGGGTGCCAGTTCGAGACCCAGCTGCTCCACTTCCCATCCAGTTCTCTTATATGGCCTGGGAAAGCAGTACAACATGGCCCAAGTCCTTAGGCCCCTGCACCCGCGTGGGAGACGTGGAAGAAGCTCCTGGCTCCTGGCTTCAGATCAACTCAGCTCCGACCATTGTGGCCAATCGGTTAGTGAACCCCCTCTCTCTCTTTCTGCCTCTCCTTCTCTTTCTGTGTAACTCTGACTTTCAAGTAAATAAGTAAATCTTTAAAAAAAAGATTTGTGGGATCACAGGATAAGAAAATGGTACCTGAGATGAGTATATTTTGTTGTTTCTTAGAGTAATTTTTCCAAAGTGAGGATTTTTTAGACAGCAGACAATGGAACTGAACACTTAGTTAATTCTTTAAATAATAACTAAAAATCCACAATGCCCTCTGACAGTGTCCAATGGCACTGGAAATAAAAAAAATGTTTAGATTTCATAAAATTAAACTTTTAATACTTCAACATTTCATAATCTGAAAGAAACACTGGAATATTTTGACCCACTTTTTGTAGAATGAGTACTTGAGGTCTATGAAATGGCTCTGAGGTTAACAGCCTCTTTCCTAAGAATAGCATACACTGCAAGGAACAGGATCTAAATTTAGATAATCAAAGGAAAATATCAATTTGAAAATGGAATATTTATGATAGCACTATAAGAAAAGCATAACAAAAAAATCTCAATCACTTTTACGTTTTCCAACATTATCATGTATATTTTTTACACAGTCACTAAAATGGACAAATGTTGGCTTTTTCATGGAATTCTTATGGAAACTGAATCCTTAAGGTTTTTACCATTTGCTGGGATTCACAAAAAACAAGTGACAATACATGTTCATCATCAATATTTCATGACTCTCACATCCACTTATTCCTCTCTGTTAGAAGTCAGGACCGATTTGCAAAATAGTCAATACTCTAGATACTGATATTGTTTTATTGGGAATATCTGGAATGAGTGTTACATGCCCACACACCCTTCTAAGAGATATGAGGAAGTTGACATGGCATGATTGGTTCATACAATCATCAAGGTCATATAAGTGAAGATACTTGTCTATGATGTGGCTCCTACCTTCGTGTAACTGATCATTCTAAAAAGGTAGGGAAGAAAACAAATGTCAACAAATGCTGGGGAGCAGCCAATAGCACAGTAGTGTTTATACCCTTGCAATGCAGACAAGAGCAGTTCAGGGACCTGTGAGCAGATAATTGTTTCATAAGTATCCCCGTAGAAAAAAAAAATAGCTGTCCCTATGAGTATTAGAAATATGTACTTCTGTCATTTTTTCCTATATCACTCAAATCTTATCTTGTGTTTCACTTTTTTCCCACATGAATCACTTTATTTACTGATAATCATTTGCAAAGCACTATGCAAAACACTTTTCAAGGATAGACATATGTATTTTCGGTTTCACAACAACAGAATATACTAGCATTAGGTCTATTGTACAGAGTGAAGAGCTAGATTTGAATGACTGCACAAATAACAGTTTGTAAATGTCAGAGTTAGAGGCAGAGCACCATTAAAGATGAATAATGCTTTGTGTTAAAGACTCACCTTTATTTGTCCAGGAGATGTTAACTACTTGATGGTAATTCCCTTGAAGACAGGATTTATGTTAGTCTTTACATCTCCACTTTCTGGATGGACTTTAGAATTTTAAAAGATAAGTAAAATAAACTCTGGGCATGTTTTCCCATAGCTTGGACAAAATGAAATTCACCTTAAGAGAAATTATAGCAAAACAAAACTTTGCTGTGATGAAGATGGTGGTGACAATGGAGTTTATTTATAAATAAATCTATGAAAACGCTGGGGTTGAGAGGGGAAAGATGGTTCTGCTGCTAAAGATCCCACGAGGCAGGAGGAGGTTCCTGAGTCAATGCACACCACAAAAAGAAACCTCACCATAAAAAAATTGCTTAAAATTTTCCCTTCTTTAGAGTCCAAGGTGTCCTTTTTTCATTGAACCAGAGGAACATTTTTGTAGGCTCCATTTCTTTTTTTTTTTTTAATGAGCATAAATTTCCAAAGTACAGCTTATGGATTACAGTAGCTCCCCCCCCCATAACTTCCCTCCCACCCACAACGCTCCCCTCTCCCACTCCCTCACCCCTTCCCTTCACATCAAGATTAATTTTCAATTATCTTTATATACAGACGATCAATTTAGCGTATATTAAGTAAAGATTTCCACATTTTTCTCCCACACAGAGTAAAATACTATTTGAGTACTAGTTATAGCATTAATTAAACACCTAAGAGTAATTGTGTATTAATTACAGAGTTCAACCAATAGTTTTAAGTAGAATATAAAATGCATCTTTTGTATTGTTGTGGCTTACCCCCCCACAACCTCCCTCCCTCCCGTGGCCCTCCCCTCTCCCACTCCCTCCCCCATCCCGCCCTTCATTGAGTTTCATTTTCAATTACCTTCATATACTGAAGATCAACTTAGTATATACTAAGCAGGGATTTCAACAGGCTGCACTCACACAACCGAACCAGGTATAGAGTATTGTTCAACTAGTAGTGTTGTTTTTGAGTTTCATAGTTAAACACATTAAGGACAGAGATCCTGCGTGGGGAGCATGAACCCAGTGACTCCCGTTGTTGATTTAACAATTGGCACTCTTATTTATGATGACAGCAATCACCCGAGACTCTTGCTATGAGCTGTCTAGGCTATGGAAGCCCCTTGAGTTCACCAACTCTGAATTTGTTTAGTTAAGGCTATATTACAGTGGAGGTTCCTTCCTCCCTTTAGAGAAAGGCGCCTCTCTCCTTGATGGCCTGATCCTTCTGCTGGGGTCTTGTTCACCAGGATCTTTCATTTAGTGTCGCTCCCCCTCTTCGTGGAGGAACGACACTAAACCCTGCCTAGGCTTCATATCCGAGTCACGGCACCATTATGTCGCTCCCCCTCTTCATGGAGGAGCAACACAGGACCTTGCCTAGGCTTCACATCCGAGTCACGGCACCATTATGTCGCTCCCCCTCTTCATGGAGGAGCAACACAGGACCTTGCCTAGGCTTCATATCCGAGTCACGGCACCATTATGTCGCTCCCCCTCTTCGTGGAGGAACGACACAGGACCCTGCGCTGTTCTTTCGTCTGCTCGGCCCTCCCCGGGTTTGCTGCTGGTTCTTCCTGGGTTGGCTACTATCCCTTCCACCTCCGTGGAAGGGCAGTTCCCCCTGGCCACATTCCCCACTTCCGCAGGGGAGCGGCACACCGCCGGCCGGCTCTCTTGGGGGCTGCACAGGTGTTCCCCTTAGATGTTCCCCTTAGATGTTCCTGGTGCATACCGTCTCTCTCCTCCTTTATAGTCCTCCTCCGCCAATCCTAACTCGGCTGCCCACACGCCGAGTACGCTGCTCTCCTCCAATCAGGAGCAAGTCCTACAGTTTATTAGCTGAACTGGAGGCAGCTGTGCGGAAGCTGTTTACTTCTCTCCCAGCGCCATATTGTGGGAGAGCAGATGCATAGAATAAGTCTTAATTCCAGTAACTCAGTCCAGTCCGGATTGCTCCCCACAGATCCCCCTTTCTTTTTATTTTTGGCGTTGATACGCGCCTGTCTTCGGTGTCCCACGGCACACACTCTGCTCTACTTGCTAGAGTTGCCACAGGTTCTTACAAGTCCTATCAATCAGGCAAACCGAATCCGGGTCCTCTCTTCGCCATGTTGTGAGGAGGTTTTTAGGCGCTGATGCGTGCCTGTGTTCGGTGACCTGCGGCTCACACTCCGGTCGAGCCGCTTGCTGGTGCTTACCGCCTTAATCAGGCAGACCGAATCCAAGCCTCCTAATTGTTGTATTGTGGGGAGGCCTTACTGATGTTAATTCGTGCCTGTCTTCGGTGACCTGCGGCGCATAAGCTGCTAGCCGCCCGCAGGTGCTCATCGCCTCACTTAATCAGGCAGGCCAAATCCAAGCTCTCACATTGCAGTGTTGTGGGGAGGACTTTCTATTTCTCTATTTCTCTATCTCCGGGCATTCCTATTTCTCCCATTTTACTTCTATCTTCCAGCATTCCTATTTCTCTCATTTTACTTCTAAACTTCTGTTTCTCTTATCCCCGCGGCCTCCCGGTGCCCGCCCCGAGGCTGCTTCTCGGCGGCTTCCCGGCTGAGCCGCTTCAGCCCGCGCCTCTCTCATCTGCGCGGCTTCCCGGCTTTGCGCGGCTTGGCTTCGCGCGCTCCGCGGTCTCCACGCCCTTCGCGTCTGCACCACGGCCTCGCGCCAGCCCCGCGTTCCCTATGTACTTGAGCCCCGCACTCTCTATCTGCGCTCGGCAGCCTCCGCGAGTCACACAGCGTAGCTTACGTGTCCGCCACTAGCATTCAATCTAAGTTCCCCGGGCTAGCCTGGCGAATTCAACCCAGCATACGTCTCCGCCCCACGGTTTGGCTTCCCGTCCTTTGCTCCCCGGGCTAATCAGACGGATCCCAACCAGGCTTACGTTTCAGCTTCTGGTTTCAACTTTTCGCCCCCTATTCCCGGGCTAACTTGAGAATCCCAAAGTGGCTTTCGTTTCCGCCTCGGCCTGCCCCCCGTGGCTTCAATTTCCCTAACACTTTTCTCTACCCGGTATGTTTCCCCAAGCTTTCCTCCAACAATACTCCTCCCTCATTTCTCCTGGCCTCTCCCCATAGTCCGCATCCGAGTCTGTTTGTTCTAGCTTTCACTTTCGCTTTCAACCTTAGAGATTTCTCCCAGCTTCCCCCCGTAGTCCGTATCTGAGTCTATGCCTAGGCTTTCAATAGCTTCTTCCGGCACCTTTTTCGTCCGGCTTTTCCCTAGGCTGTTTGCTAGTCTCTCTCTCCGATATTTTCCCTAGACTGTTTGCTAGTCTCTCTCTCCGATATTTTCCCAGTTCTTCCCGTTTCTTCCCTCCTAAGTTTGCTATCCGTCCTAGGTTTCCTATCCGAGTCACGGCACCATTATGTCGCTCCCCCTCTTCGTGGAGGAACGACACTAAACCCTGCCTAGGCTTCATATCCGAGTCACGGCACCATTATGTCGCTCCCCCTCTTCATGGAGGAGCAACACAGGACCTTGCCTAGGCTTCATATCCGAGTCACGGCACCATTATGTCGCTCCCCCTCTTCGTGGAGGAACGACACAGGACCCTGCGCTGTTCTTTCGTCTGCTCGGCCCTCCCCGGGTTTGCTGCTGGTTCTTCCCGGGTTGGCTACTATCCCTTCCACCTCCGTGGAAGGGCAGTTCCCCCTGGCCACATTCCCCACTTCCGCAGGGGAGCGGCACACCGCCGGCCAGCTCTCTCGGGGGCTGCACAGGTGTTCCCCTTAGATGTTCCCCTTAGATGTTCCTGGTGCATACCGTCTCTCTCCTCCTTTATAGTCCTCCTCCGCCAATCCTAACTCGGCTGCCCACACGCCGAGTACGCTGCTCTCCTCCAATCAGGAGCAAGTCCTACAGTTTATTAGCTGAACTGGAGGCAGCTGTGCGGAAGCTGTTTACTTCTCTCCCAGCGCCATATTGTGGGAGAGCAGATGCATAGAATAAGTCTTAATTCCAGTAACTCAGTCCAGTCCGGATTGCTCCCCACAATTTAGATTGTTTTTTTTGCCACCGTGTCATGGCTTTCCATGCCTGTGAGACTCTCATGGACCTTTTAGTCAGATCCAAATGTCCCAAGGGTTGATTCTGAGGCAGGAGTGCTGTTTTGGGCGTTTGCCATTCTATGAGTCTGCTGTGTGTCCTGCTTCCCCCACAGGATCATTGTCTCCCTTTTGATTCTATCTTTCATTATTTGCTTACACTGGTCTTATTTGTGTAATCTCTTTGACACTTACCCTATCTTTTTGATCAGTTGTGTATTTATACTTATCACTTTACCAAGTGTGCTGGCATTGGTACTTGCCTCCTTGGTGAGGTTGAGTTGAAATCCCGTGGCACATTTCTAGTTCCACCATTGGAGGCAGATCTGAGTGAGTATGTGCCATCCTATATATCTCCTCCCTCTCTTATTCCCACTCCTGTGTTTCACAGAGATCAATTTTCTGTTAATTTTTAAACGCTTAAGAATGGTTGTGCATTGATTGCAGAGTTCAACCAGTGGTCTTGTATAGAGCAAACCAAGCAACAACAACAACAAAAATACTAAAGGAACAAAATAGTAAGTTGTTCCTCAACAGTCTAGACAAGGGCTGCTCATGTCATTGTTTCTCGTAGTGTCAATTTCACTTCAATGGGTATCATTTAGGTGCTCATTTAGTTGCCATCGATCAGAGAGAACATGTGATATTTGTCCCTTTTGGACTGGCTTATTTCACTCAGCATGATGTTTTCCAGCTTCCTCCATTTTGTTGTAAATGCCCGGATTTCATTTTTTTTTTTTTTTTTTTTTTTACTGCTGTATAGTGTTCCATAGAGTACGTATCCCATAGTTTCTTTATCCAGTCATCCTTGATGGAAATTTAGGTTGATTCCATGTCTTAGCTATTGTGAATTGAGCTGCAACAAATATTGAGGTGCAAATGGCTTTTTTCACCTCTTTAATTCCATTTGGGTATATTCCAAGGAGTGGGATGGCTGGGTCCTGTGGTAGTGCTGTATTCAGGTTTCTGAGGATTCTCCAGACTGTCTTCCATAGTGGCTTTACCAGTTTGCATTCCCACCAACAGTAGACTAGTGTCCCTTTTTCTCCACATCCTCCCCAGCGTCTGTTGTTGGTTGATTTCTGTATGTAAGCCAATCTAACCGGGGTGAGGTGGTATCTCATTGTGGTTTTGATCTGCATTTCCCTGATGGCTAGGGATCCTGAGCATTTTTTCATGTGTCTGTTGGCCATTTGGATTTCCTCTTTTGAAAAATGTCTGTTAAGGTCCTTGGCCCATTTTTTATTGGGTTGTTTGTTTTGATTCTGTGGTGTTTTTGATCATTGTGTAGATTCTAGTTGTTAATCCTTCATCTGTTGTGTGGTTTGCAAATAACGTCTTCCATTCTGTTGGTTGCCTCTTCGCTTTCCTGACTGTTTCCTTTGCTGTTAAGAAACTCTTCAATTTGAGGTAATCCCATTTGTTTATTTTATCTTTGATTACCCGTTGTAGGCTCCATTTTCCTAAAAGGTATTTTCTTTCCTTTTCATCATTCCTCAGATGGGGCAGGAAGGAGCAGGGGAGAAAAGTGTTTTTTTGTTGAGAAAAAAAAAAAAAAAGAGCTGCCTTTATGACAAGAGGAACTCTTCAAAAGGCTGTAAATGCTAATAGCAATCATTCCCCAGGACAGGGGACATTTGTGTCTACATAGGAGCCAAGTCAGCATTGCGCCAGTTCATCTGAAGGGAAGAGAAAAGGTCTGGCAGCTACAAAGATTGACGGCCAAATAAACAAGTCATTAGGTGGCTGTTTCATACATTGAAAAATAGACTTTACACCCCCCAGCACGCACACACCATGGCACCTTATTTTAATATATAAGTTAAGGTAGAAATTTTTTATTCTTCAGGCATTCTGAAAGACATAGTGTTCACATAAATAAAGATTTTATTGAGAGGAAAGACATTTGTGCAACCATATAATGATATCCTTTTTATTGGACCATTGTTTAAGAATTATATCTTGTACATTATTGTAAATCATTCCCATAAACATTATGATGAGGATTAAATGCTGTTTGGTTGTAGAGTAGCTCTCCAACGATATTAATATTAAATTTGTTTAATGCATTGTGCTCTGTCCTCTGTGTATGCAAAAAGATCTTTTGCTAAGTTGAAAGCCTCATTAAAAAACACTAATATAATCATGAAATAGTTACACTGTAGTGCTAATAAAGGCTATGAAGGACTACATGTTAAAAGTAAATTAAATCAGTTTTACACAAATAATAACCATTTTTGAAACAGAAGCTTATTTTTTTCCTATTTATCAAAAGATAAAAGACATGTCATCAGAGAGATATGATTCGAGGGAAAAAGAAATGGCAGTTAAGAAAAAATATTAATCTAGCTAATGGCTGTCTTGAAAAGTTAGAAATGGAAAGAAGAACCTTGAAGCTGATATTGTCCTTAATTCATAGTCATTGGAGCACAGGAATCACAGAACTAATGTAGCCTCACAGACAGTTAGGATTCTGCCAGGCTGTGTTCAATACTAATTAAAGTTCTTACACTGACAGGGTCACTCTGCTAAAACAGACCTCCGATTTCAAAGAAGACAAGAAGCTGGTATTTCTAGCTGAGCATTCAAAGATTAGGCTCCTAGAAATCTGAAGATATTGCCTTTCTCAGGTTTATAGGAATGAGAGATAAATCTCTCCTCTATCCCTTTAGTTCTGCTTCCAATAGTTCTCTATTGTTAACTCTGTCTAATTTAGGGCAGGAATATTGGGAGTGTTGCAGGCTATGAGGAAAGAAAAAACCTCTGATTCAAAAAGTCAAATGATCTTTGTAAATAAAATATCTTGATTAAACAGATTAGAGGAAGGTTCTTAGCTGTTAAGTGATGATTGGTTTTGTAGCCAAGCATTTGTTTGTGATAAGGAATATGGCCTTTGGTTTACTTGGCACTTGCGGCTTCTTAGGTACAATAAAAATGACACATAAATGGCCGGCGCCATGGCTCACTAGGCTAATCCTCTGCCTGTGGCGCCAGCACACCAGGTTCTAGTCCCAGTTAGGGTGCCGGATTCTGTCCCAGTTGCTCCTCTTCAGTCCAGCTCTCTGCTATGGCCCAGGAAGGCAGTGGAGGATGGCTCAAGTGTTTGGGCTCTGCACCGACATGGGACACCAGGAGGAAGCACCTGGCTCCTGGCTTTGGATTGGTGCAGCGCACTGGCTGTACCGGCCATTTGGGGGGGTGTACCAATGGAGGAAAGACCTTTTTCTTTGTCTCTCTCTCTCTCTAACTGCCTGCTGGAAAAAAAAATGACACATAAAGAGGTATTGAGTATGAAATAAAATGGCACTTTTCTTTTTCCTATACACAATTGAAGGGAACATCATTTGGTAGTAGGCATCTGAAACATATGTGTCAGGAGGTCAGAATAGATTTCAAGAACTGATTAATGAATAGAAGATTTTCTCTTAGAATTAACCAATTAATTATTGTCAGCTTTAAATTTTAATTATTCTTTTAATACAAACTTGAGTCTTTTTTTTTTTTTTACTTGAGAGTCAGAGCTGGCGCTTCAGGCCAGGGTTTTAACCCACTGTGCACAGTGCTGGCCCCAAAATGAGTCTTTAAAGTTGCCTTTTATAGGCATTCACCCAGATGTAGAAGTGCTGCATCAGTCAGTGATGAGTCATTGGCAGGTTGGCATTCCTAAGGTAATCACATTTGTTAACATACACGGTATTTAGATTCCAGAGATGTAGAGTGACATTACAAGAAGTCAGGACCAACCCAACACTGCCCAGGAACATGCATTTTGCCACCAAAAGGCCAGATTCATGGTTAGCTACATCCTACTTAAAGAGGAAGAAAAGGCCTTGGGAAGGTTTCCCAAAATAACGAGGCTAAGAACATGCCCACAAGAAGGGCATCCTGAACATGAGGGAACCCAAGTCTTATGATTAGCTTTGTGGTTTAGATCCCTGCTCCCCACTCCCCCTGGGTTTTACTTGGGTACTCTTGGAAAATGGAACACAAGGTAGAATTTGGATGCATGCATACAGGGACCAAAGATAGTAAATCCCAGTCTGCCAATCAAATGACATGCATAGAGGGAGGAACAATTAGGGGAGAAAAAAGAAAACATACCTGGTGCTACTACATGCTCAGGATATCCCACTCAAAAGCCTTAGGAGTACTTCTGCCTTGAGTAAACTGGTTTTCTTGTCTCTGGCTACTGCAAGACTCTTTTTTTTTTTTTAAGATTTGTTTATTTATTTGAAAGTTAGAGACAGAGAAAGAGAGAGAGATAGAGAGAAAGAGAGAGAGAGAGAGAGAGAGAGAGAGAGAATCTTCTGTCCACTGATTCACCCCGCAGATGGCCACAACAGCAGAGGCAGGTCTAAGCTGAGAGTCAGAAGCTAGGGACCAGGAGCTTCATCCCAGTCGCCCACGTGGGTGGAAGCGCCATTTCCTCGTGCTTTTCCCAGGCCATTAGCAGGGAGCTGGATCAGAAGTAGTGCATATGGAACCTGGATCAGGCACCTCTAGGGAAGCCCATGTGGCAGGCAACACCTCTACCTGTTATGCTACTCACTGCACATCTTTGGATTGAGCTGTTTCACTCAAGAAGACAAGAATGGAGAATAAAACCTTCCCCTTGGCAATAGGTACAATATTGGATGAAAAGTAAAGGAGGCACAGAGTAATCTTGATTAACCTAGTGTCTTTGTCCACATACCACTTATTTTGATTTGCATTAAGTAACTTTAAATTTTTCTAGAAGACGAAGCAGATAATAAAATTTTCAATTACATTATCTTGGATTTACTGGCTTTTTGAAAAATAGAATAGTGAGAAATTAGGGTGCCTTTTGTTTGTTTCAAGAGTGTTCTATATCATAATTATGGTTCATTTGTAAGTCTTAACAATGCAAGCTTACAAAAACAGAGTTGGAAGTCTCTGCAGCGTTCAAACCTGTATACAAGTTCCCCAAACAGAAGTTTCTTTCCTCTGCTTTCAACCTCAGGGAAAGAACATCCGGGTATCCAAGGGTGTGTTACTTTGGGAAACTTGGTTATTAGCTATTTCTTTGTTATAATAAATTGCCATTTCCTTTATTTTATCTTAAAACTTTTAGATCAAAACCTCTAGGACCATTTAGATGAAGTTTAATATTTCTTCCAAATAATAGAACATAGATGATGTAAAAACAGATTCCCCCTGAATCTTCTTTAACGGATGCGTTTTTGTCATATGTATGGTCTGATTTCTTTTCTGTGCTTATTTCTACACACCCATCCCGGTACATTCCACTCTGTCAGTATCACTGTTAAAAATGTGATTCCCAGGACCAAGTTCAATAGTACATGTGCATATCACAGGGAAAATATCATTCTGAAACGTGTGTCTGTCTATTTCACTTCTGGCAGCCTGTGACTATATCAGACTCTGGAAATGCCACATGATGCTATTTAGTCAAATTATATTTCCAGATAGTGAAACTTGATGCACCTTTGACTTATGATGGTGTCTTAAGTATTTTAATATCATACAATTGCCAAAACATACTAGACTCATTTTTCCCATTAAACTTTCATGAATTAGTCCACTATTTCAGTCTGCCCATTTCCTTCTGGATGCTTCTTATCCAGGTTAATAACAATCTCACTCACCTTCCTCATATGCACAGATGTAAGTAATTCAAAGAGCAGCTAGAACCTTTTGACTCTGACAGATCAGCCACTGAATTCATTTTTCATCTCTTATTTACTATGTGACCTGAACCTTTTTAGATCGAAATTCTTTTTCTGTTAAAGTCATATGACTCAGGGCCGGCACTGTGGCATAGGAAGTATAGCTGCTACCTGCAGTGCCAGCATCCCATATGGGCACTGGTTCTCGTCCCCGCAGCTCTACTTCTGATCCAGCTCCTTTCTAATATGCCTGGGAAAGCAGCAAATGACCAAAATTCTTGGGCCCCTGAACCCGTGTGGATACCCGTCTCCTGGCTTCAGATCGGCCCAGTTTTGGCCATTGCCGCCATCTGAGGAAGACCTCTCTCTCTGCCTCTGCATCTGCCTTGCTGTAACTCTGCCTTTCAAATTAATAAACTCATCTTTAAAAAAAAGTTATATGACTAGAGGCCAGCCCTGTCGTTTAGTAAGTTAAGCTGCCTCCTGCAGCACCAATATCCCATGTGCATGCCAGTTTGAGTCCCTTCTGATCCAGCACACTGCTAATGGACTGGGAAAGCAGTGGGACATGGCCTAAGCACTTGGGCCCCTTCAACCACATGGGAGACCCTGCACCAGAAGATGGAAGATCTCTCTCTCTCTCTCTGTAAGTCTGCCTCTCAAATAAATTAATTAATTAAATCTTTTATGAAAAAGTCATATGACTCATGAATTCTTATGAGGATTAAAATTAATAATATGATGTGGTTAGTGGCTTCTGACCTAATTACAAGCATCTAAATATCCATTATTATCATCACTGTTACTGCTATTTTAGTCCAACTTTCTGGTAAAATAAACAGAAATCCATATCACAGTAGTGGAGTCTATCAGTCCATTTATTAATGGACCAAGATGTTTACCTAAATCACTTTCTTGATTATTCATTAATATCATACCACACAATTACTCTACTTAAAACATATACCATTTTTACATAAGGCTGTGCCACCTAAAATCAGATTAGTTAATTATTTATATATCTAAATAATCATTTGTTAAAATTCAAGTAACTTTTTAAGTCCTTTTAATCTTGCCTGTGGATCACATTTTTACCCCACTTATTTTTTAAAATATTGTAATAGATCTTTTGGGATGTTTCATTTTGGAAAAGTTACCTTGAGAAGCTACGGATTCATTTACTCTGCAGAAATAAAATTGATTCAAATTTAAGTTTAGTATAGTTGAAGTTTTTATCAAGTTTGGTACAGTTGTCCATTATGGAAACTGGTATCATGACCCTTATCTGTTTAGTAATAAAAGAAGATATCTCTAAGAAAAACAAGTTAGATGTAATAATCAATTGTCAGATAAGAGACTTGAACATCTATCAGACTTGTGCTAGGTATTAACATAGAAGTTGAATCCTTCTAGCACTCAGACATCGCTGGATAATAGACATCACTGGATAATATATTCCTCCATCCTTTAGTAGCAAGAGGCTGGTTTTTCTGTAGGAATCACTCCTACATTCTAAAGGCGTAAAAGTATCTTAGATATTGGCACATGTGACCTATTCTTGGTCAATTTAGAGTCATTACTTAAGGGTGGGAGGCACCTAGTGTAGAACTAAAGGATGTGCTCTCTCTGCAGGGCTCATGCTGTACTTCACACGACTTGGAGAACATCCTTTTAAATGTAAGGCCTTACCACTCTCACTTGCTTCAAAACTCGTCTAGGACCTAATTTGCTTTAATGGCTTAATGACTCAATTTAGATGAATGAAAATTAAGTGTGGAACTCTTCCTCCCTTCCTTTTTTTTTTTTTTTTTTGACAGGCAGAGTGGACAGTGAGAGAGAGAGAGACAGAGAGAAAGGTCTTCCTTTTGCCATTGGTTCACCCTCCAATGGCCACTGCGGCCAGTGCGCTGGGGCCGGCGCATCGCGCTGGTCCGAAGCCAGGAGCCAGGTGCTTCTCCTGGTCTCCCATGGGATGCAGGGCCCAAGGACCTGGGCCATCCTCCACTGCACTCCTGGGCCACAGGAGAGAGCTGGCCTGGAAGAGGGGCAACCGGGACAGAATCCGGCATCCCGACCGGGACACTAGAACCTGGGGTGCCGGCACCGCAGGCGGAAGATTAACCTATTGAGCCGTGGTGCCGGATGGAACTCTTTCTTAAGCGGGAAAGAACCTCTGACTTTCTGGTGAACTATCTAAATAAGTAGGAGATAAACTTGGAGATAATGATGCCATTTCAGCCAAGACAGAGTCAGTTTGAGAATCCATCCTGGGCCAGCGCTGTGGCATAGCCAGTAAAGCTGCCACCTGCAGTGCTAGCATCCCATATGGGCACCGGTTTGAGTCTCAGCTGCCCCACTTCTGATCCAGCTCTCTGCTGTGGCCTGGAAAGCAGTAGAAGATGGCCCAAGTCCTTGAGCCCCTGCACCTATGTGGGAGATCCAAAAGAAGCTCCTGGTTCCTGGTTTCAGATCGGCGCAGCTCTGGCCTTTGTGGCCAATTGGGCAGTGAACCAGTGGACGGAATACCTCTCTCCCTCTCCTTCTCTCTCTGTGTAACTCTGATTTTAAAAATAAATAAATCATTTTTTAAAAGATAGAATCTACCCTGTGCAGTGGAATGAGAGCATGGACAAAAAAGTGGATATCTAGAAACATTTTTAGGACCCTCTACCCAAGTATGTAAAAGTGAATTCAATTCATTATTTCTTTTTCAAGGTAAATTTGGCCATATATTTCATTTATAATCTTAGCCAGTTTGTCAGATTTACTCCACTGGATGTGAAAATACTCTTTGTAGCATTCCTGACTAATTTCATTCACTGGAATATAAGAAAACATTTTCTCTCTCTCTCTCATTCTTTTCTTCTCCATCCCTCCCTCGCCACAACTTTATTTTTACTCATAGACTCAGAATACACACATACATGTAGTTTAAAATTAATACATAGGAACACCATTGTGTTGCAGGGCATCAAACTGCCACCTGCAATGCTGACATCCCATATGAGAATTGGTTCCAGTCCTGGCTGTTCCACTTCAGATCCAGCTCTCAGATATGGCCAGGGAAAGCAGCAGAAGATGGCCCAAGTGCTTGGACCCCTGTCCCCCATATGGGAGACCTTGATGGAGCCTCAGCCATTGCACTCATTTCAGCAATGTACCATCAGATACAAAATCTCAATCTCTCTCTCTCTGTCTCACTTTCTCTCCCTCTCTCTCTTTTCCCTCTCTCTATGTACCTCTGCTGTTCAATAAATAAATCTTTGTTAAAAATAAAATTAAATTAGTACATGCCATTCTGTAGCAACCTCAGGCAGATTAAAACTTTATTAGTCCCTTTACAGATACTTTTGTAACTATATCTATATCATTCCTCTTATTAAATACTATTCATAATGTATCAACATATTTTCCCTTAGTAATATGTTAATTACTTTTATGGTTTGGGGATTTTTGAAAGTTGTATAAACTTGATATTGTTTATTCCTTAAATGTTTGGTAGACCTGTCTAGTAAAGCTATCTGGTCTGGAGTTTATTTAGTTTTAAAGGTCTGACGTTTACTTTGTTTTAAAGTCCTGAACTACAAATACACTTTCTGTAGTAGGTATCTACTACTCATGCTACACAATGCCTTTTGAATGCAATTTGGAAATTTATATCATTCCAAGAAAACATTTGTCCAGTTTAAATAGGTTACTCAGTATCTCCTTGTTTTATTTTTAATATCTGAAACATGCTTTTATATGTTCTGTTTTGATAAGGATACATTTGATATGTTTCTTTTTTATTCACTAGTCTGGCTACAGTTCATCCATGGTATTCAAAATTTAAAAAAGCTTTTTTTTTTTCTAAGATTTATTTATTTATTTGAAAGTCAGAGGCAGAGAGAGAGAGAAAGGTCTTCCACCTGCTGGTTCACTCCCCAGATGGCCTCAATGTCAGGAGCTGTGCTAATCCAGAGCCAGGAGCCAGGAGCTTCCAGGTCTCCCACATGGGTGCAGGGGCCCAAGGACTTGGGCCATCTTCTGCTTTCATGCTGGATTGGAAGTAGATCAGCCAGGAATTAAACCAGTGCCCAAATGGGATGCCTGCACTGCAGGCGGTGGCTTTACCTGCAAAGCCACAGTGCTGGCCCCTAAAAGAGCTTGGAGGAAATCAATTCTTCTATATTGTGAGTCTGATTTAAATTACATTGATTTCTTTACATATTTTAATATTTCCTTTCTTCTGCTTGTTTCTGGCATGATTTGTTCTTTATTGTTTCTTAATATGGAGGTTTAGATCACTGATTGAGACTACATGTGTAGCATAAGTATTTGATGATATTGTTTCCTCAAAACATTCTTTTATCTACTTATGATAAATTTTAATGTGTTATGTTTTAATATTCTTCCAATTAAAATACTACTTAATTTCTCTCTATTTTGCTCTGTAATCAAAAAGTGTTGTTAATTTGGAACTATAATGAGTTTTAAAAATAGATTATTTTGGAATTGGTTTCAATTTTATTCAGTTTTTGTAACAAGTTTTGTAGTCTTTCAATCATTTTGCTTTCATTGATATTTGACAATGGCCTACAATAAGTTCCACCTTGTTAAGTGTTTCTTGTGCACTTGAAAAGAGTGTGTATTCAGACTTTGTTCGGTAGAATTTCCTAAAGTGTCAGCTATGTCAATTTAATTGATATATTTGTTCAGATTGTCAGATCCTTGGAAATTTTCCATCAATTTGTCTTATGGTTTTCTAAGAATGAAATGCTGGCAGTGTAATATATGAAAATCTATTTATTTGAGAAGCTCAGTGACATAGTGAGAGTGAATATGAGCATTGGAAAAGGAGAGAGAGGGGAAAGAGAGAGAATTCCTATTTGCTACTCCCAGGTGTGTAAAACAGCTATGACTGGGCCAGACCAAAGTTAGGAGCCCAGAACTTAACTAATTGTCTCACACAAGTGTCAGAACTCAAGTGCTTGAGCTAACACCTCTGTCCCTGTGGGGTCTGCATTAGCAGGAAGTTGGAATGAAACTCAGATACTCTCACAATAGGAAGGTTAGGTCTTTTGTTAGTAATGAAATGTTAGTAGTTTGAAATTTTAAATTTTAGATTCTTCCTACATATTTTAAAATTTTATCCTTAAAAGGCTCACATTTCAGCAACTTATTTGTATTTTTACTTCATTGTTTAGCGATTTTTAAATGTTCTTAATTGTTATCTTGTTCTTTAATTGTTATCTTCAGTGATGTTTAGTAATCTTTACTAGAACTTTTCCTCTCTAGACAGCTACAAATAATTCCTTATTTATAAAACGTTTTAATGCTTTTCTTCTAGTTTTTCTTCCTGAGTTCAATCATATCTCATTTCTTCATTTTTTTGTGTATTTCTTTTCAAACTTTTTGTTTAAACTAATTTTCATTTATTTAAAAAATGTCCCTTAGTAATGTCTTAGGATACTACATTCAGTTAGCATTATTACTCTCTATATTTTCTTTAGCTTCTCATTTGGATTTTTGGAAATATGTTCACAACAGAAATGTTTTATTTGCATTTCTCATCCTTTAACAATAGTTTTTATGGATCTATTTTACTTTTCTTGTTCCATTTACTTGTTAAATAAACTTCTGTTTGATTTTTATATTAACTTTTTGGCCTCTTGAAATTTTTTTTTTATGGGTGGCATTGAGTTTGTGAAAAAGAAATGAAAAATTGGCTTGTCTTGTTTCTCTATTTCTGGAAGTTCTTCAGCTATCTCATTTTTGCCTAAAAAACATTTCAGCTCCTCCACACTCTGTATGCTTTAAACCAAAAACAATATTTCTCTAAGGCTGTATGTTTTAGTGTTGTGCTTCTTGGTTTAATATTTTGACATGGGTGAATATTTGTGTGAAGATTTTTGTAGCTAGAAAATAATGATTATTCTGTATAAATTCTCCCAGATTTTAATAATTTGTTTATTTCTGCTACACTAATTCATTAAATAAAATATTTTAAAAATCTCAAAAGAAACATTCCACATTCATATGCCAGGAAACGATTTATGAAGATGTCCATTTTATCCAATTTTCTATGTAGTCAATCAATTCCAATAAAATCTCGGCGTAAAGGGATGTGTGTGTGTGTGTGTGTGTATCAATGTGCAAGCATGCAGGTGCATGATTATATGTATGTCTGAAAAGAATAACAACTACATCGATAGTTTTATGGCAATGCAAAGACCCAAAACTAGCCATAGAAATTTTGGAAAGTAGAATGTATTTGGTGCAAGGAACTCTTAAATGGGAAATTAATAGAAAGAAAAATAGAGAAAAAGCTGATTAAAAACAATAATCTAATTTATAATGAATGTGAGCTGTTTGGCAAAGTTAGTGAATTCAGGAACGGGTACTGTTCCAATTGGAAACATATTTTGATCTTGCTCATCTCTATCACGGTGTGTACAACAATAAAAACATATTTTGATCTTGCTCATCTCTATCACGGTGCGTACAACAGTAAACTCCAGATTTGTTATATACAGTGATGTAAAAAGTTAAAACTGTAAATGTAAAATTAAAATTATTAAGCATTGAGGTGATTACCTTAAGGAACTTAGAATGCACAAACATTTCTTAAATAGGTTAATAAAAATGGATTATAGAATTATATATTAATGGAAAACAGCAATAACAGACTATGTTAAAATTTAGAATGCTTTATTTAAAGTCAACATGAATTCTATAAAATAGCAAGAAACAGCATTAGAAGATATCTACCTATTACAAATGATAAATATTACTATTTAATAAGAAACAACAGAATTATAAGATAACAGATATAGCTCAGAAGAAATATGAACCAAAGATTTATTAGAGCATTTCATACACACAGACACACATACACTGATTCCATCAGCATATGAAAATAATCTCAATATCATAGCTTATTAGGGATAAGCAAACTATAATACAGTATGAATACATAGTGAGAATGACTAAAATGAATAGTAAAACAAAACCAAAAACAGGCACTATCAAATGGAACTGAGTACGTGAAATAATACAAATTGAAATATATTGATTGTTGAGGTGTAAATTGGCAGAAAAAAAGCCTTCGGCAAGTTCTATAACATTCGTTAAAGATATGTGTATATATATGTGTGTATATATATATATATTTTAAATATTTATTTATTTATTTATTTGAAAGGCAGGGGTCCGGCGCTGTGGCGTAACTGGTAAAGCCACCACCAGCAGTTCCAGCATCCCATATGGGTGCTGGTTCGAGTCCTGGCTGCTGTATTTCTGATCCACCTCTCTGTTATGGCTTGGAAAAGCAGTGGAAGATGGCCCAAGTCCTTGGGCCCCTGCACCTGTGTGAGAAACCTGGAGGAGTCTCCTGGCTCCTGGCTCCAGATTGGCACAGTTCCGGCCATAGAAGCCAACTGGGGAGTGAACCAGTGGATGGAAGACCTCTCTCTCTTTCTCTGCCTCTCCTTCTCTCTCTGTGTAACTACCTTTTAAAAATAAAGAAATAAATCTTTAAAAAGGAAGGAAGGAAGGAAGGAAGGAAGGAAGGAAGGAAGGAAGGAAGGAAGGAAGGGAAAAAAGAAAGAAAGAGAGAGAGAAAGAGAGAAAGAGAGAGAGAAAGAGAGAAAGAAAGAGAGAGAGAAAGAGAGAGAAAGAGAGAGAGAGAAAGAGAGAGAGAGAAAGAGAAAGAAAGAGAGAGAAAGAAAGAGAGAGAGAGGGAGAGAGGGAGAGAGGGAAGGAAGAAAGGAGGGAGAGAGGGAGAGAGGGAGGGAAGAAAGGAGGGAGAGAGGCAGGAGAGTAAGGAGGGAGAGAGGGAGAGAGAGGGAGGGAAGAAAGGAGGGAAGGAGGGAGAGAGAGAGAAAAAGAAAAGAAGGCAGGCAGGCAGGCAGAGTTACAGCGAGGTAGAGAGGGGGTGTGGGTTCTTCCATTCGCTGGTTCAGTCCCTAAATGGCCACAACGGCCAACCAGAGTTTGGCCTATCTGAAGTCAGGAGCCAGGAGCATCTTCTGGGTCTCCCACACAGGTCCAAGGGCCCAAGGACTTGGGACATCTTATACTGCCTTCCCAGACCGTAGCACTACAGGCAGTGGCTTTACCCGCTAAACCACAGTGCCAGCCCCTAAAAATATATTATGTACTTTATCAACCCATGTGTAATAGTATGTAATCAAGAGATACATACAAGTTTGATAATATTAATACCATTCTCATTTGCAAAAAAAAGAGAAGGCAATAAACCAAAATGTTAACCATTATAGAATGCACAAATGTGCGGCTGGTACAGTGGTGCACTCGGTTAATCCTCTGCCTGCAGCGCCAGCATCCCATATGGGCACCGGGTTCTCTTCCAGTCCAGCTCTCTGCTGTGGCCCGGGAGGGCAGTGGAGGATGGCCCACATGCTTGGGTCCCTGCACCCGCATGGGAGACCAGGAGAAGCATCTGGCTCCTGGCTTCAGATTAGTGCAGCGCCAGCTGTAGTGGCCATTTGGGGGGTGAACCAACGGAAGGAAGACCTTTCTCTCTGTCTCTCTCACTGTCTGTAACTCTACCTCTCAAATAAGTAAATAAAAATCTAAAAAAAAAAAAAAAAAGAATGCACAAATGTTTTGTGTGTAGCCACATACAGGAATAGTCTGCAGAAATGACAGTGTGTAATATAAATCTATATGCAACAAAATACATAAATCTTGCAAACATAATGAGCAAAGCCAGAGATAACTGAGTGCATAAACTTTGGTTTCATTTATATAATGTTACAGGTAGGCAAACTTCATCTATGATGTCAAAAGTCATGAAAATAGTGACTTTTGTAGCAGACATAGTTATTAGAGAAAGCAATAAGGGAGTATCTGCTGTGTTTGTAATATTTTTTGTTTTGTTCATAATGCTTATTACATGTATTTTATAAAATGGTTTTTGAATAGTATATAATTTTGTAGATTTTTCTATGAGTTTTATTGAAAAATTCAAATAAAAATGCATCATAAGAGTATACAATAATTTAGAATATGATCTATTATCCTCTTCATATATTGATGTATTTTTTCCTGATGGGTGCTTGGACTTCCTAACTTTGTTGGACTATTCATTCTTATTTGGTCTGTTATTTTCTTGGCTTTTACTTTGCCAACTTAAAAATAGAAAACATTATTCATTTATTTAAGAAGCAGAGACAGATCTTCCATCTACTGGCTGATTCCCCAAATTCCCACAGTGCCCAGGGCGGGACTGAGGCTGAAGCTGGGAGCCTGGAACTCAACCCAGGTCTTCCATATGGATCCAGAAACCAAATTACAGCTCCCTCCTAGTGTCTGCATTAGGAAGCTGGAGTCAGACGAAGGAGCCGGTGCTCAAACCCACGCACTTTAATACAAGATGCAGGTGTCTTAACTGCTAAGCCAACTGTCCGTCTGTCTTTGCCAATTTTGATAGTGAGTCTGTGTTATCCTCTTAAGGTGAGCTGTGGAGTTCTACTCACACAACTGCTTTGAAAAGCAATGTGCAAGTATGGGACTGTTGTTCCTTGAATATTTGTTAACACTTGATAAATGAAGTGAACTAGGTTGGAAATTATCTTAAAAGATTTTGGCTATTTATTCAGAATATTAACAATAAATAATTGACGGGTTTTATTCTGAAATCAGTTTTCAAAGTTCAATTTTTGGCCTGAGTTATCTCTGAAATTTTCCTAAGTTCATGCAATTTTATGAGGCACCTCACTTCTGGAGTGTAGGTGTGGGGGTACATGCCTTCCCTTCCTTACCTTCTATGGTTCCTTCGTTTTATAATAAGAGGCTTAATTGTATCAGCCTTTACAAATCCACCATTAATGTTATTTCTTCTCTCTTTTCTCATCCAAGTTGATATACTATTTTTTTTTAAATTTATTTCTTTATCATGCTCTCCTTCTTTGTATTACATATTTTTTTAATTCACTTGGTCCTAATTATCTCATTAGTTTCATCATCTTTATTTCCTTTTAAGACACATTTGTTTAAAGTTCTGCATACCTTTTTTTTTTTTAGTACTACTTTAGGTTTCTCAGTCCTTGACATCTGCGATAAGTAAATGGACATCCAATTACAGCCTTTCTAATTTATATTTTTGTTTTCAATTCTGCTTAATTTATTTAATTATTTTTATTTGATGGTGAAATGAGGGGAGAAGGAGAGAGAGAGAGAGAAAGATAAGAGAGAGAGATATCCCATCCCATCACTGTTTCATTCTCCAAATGCTCACAGCAGTGGGGCCTGAGCAAGGCTGAAGCTGGGAGCTGAAACTCAAACTGGGTCTCCCATGTGGGTGTCAGGGAACCAACTACTTGAGTCATTACCTGCTGTCTCTTGGGGTGTGCATCAGCAGGAACCTGCAATCCAGAGTAGAGTTGGGACAAAAACCCAGGCGCTCACATATGGAAATGGTTCATCCCAAGTGGGATATTAACTGCTAGACCAAACACCTATCTCTACTTCTACCCATTTTAGTAATAAGCTTATAAATTTTCAAATACATGGAGATTTTGTAACTTCTCATTTCTAGTTTAGTGCACTGTGATCAGAACTCAGATTATCAATGTATATGTTGAAGGCTGCATACATATTTTCCTTTTTTGCTTTGCTTTCTAAATCTTATTAATATAAAGAAAATAGATTTCACATATTTTATAGAAATAATTTGAAGAAGATAACCATACTTCCTCCCTTCCATCATCCCTCCCTCAACCCCTCTCCTTCCATTTCTTCATTTTTTCCTTTAAATTTTGCAATAACATAATTTTTTTGATAGGCAGAGTGGACAGTGAGAGAGAGACAGAGAGAAAGGCCTTCCTTTTTCCGTTGGTTCACCCCCCAATGGCCGCTGTGGCCAGCGTGCTGCGGCCGGCGCACTGCGCCAATCTAAGCCCGGAGCCAGGTGCTTCTCCTGATCTCCCATGTAGGTGCAGGGCCCAAGGACTTGGGCCATCCTCCTCTGCACTCCTGGGCCACAACAGAGAGCTGGACTGGAAGAGGAGCAACTGGGACAGTTGCAGCGACCGGGACTAGAACCGGGTGTGCCGGCGACGCAGGCGGAGGATTAGCCTATTGAGCCGTGGCACCAGGCACAATAACATAGTTTCAATTTACTTTTTAATCAGGTTTATTGCACCACTAACCATGATGTTCAACAAATAAAAAATAGAAATACCACTGTTCCATGGGAATCTAGACAAGGACTATAAACAATAATCATACTGTAAGATGTCATTTTCATTCTTATATAGTTTTTGTGTTCTGTATTAACTACCACATATCAGAGAAATCATATCATAAATTTCTCTGTGTTTGCAAAGGTTAAAATTCTACAATTTCTGAGTCCAGTGATCAATCTATCTATCCATCTATCTCAGCAATATATAATAGTAATATATTTAAACATGTTGTTCTAATCTTATATTACTCAAGGGCTTCTACCAACAACTAAGAAAGGCTGTTAAAATATGGTGCCTGACAAAAATCTCTGTTAATTTGTATTTCTATATTTTGAAAGTTAATTGTTAAGAAAATGAACTTTTAGAGCCGGCGCCGTGGCTCAATAGGCTAATCCTCCACCTTGCGGCGCCGGCACACCGGGTTCTAGTCCCGGTTGGGGCGCCAGATTCTGTCCCGGTTGCCCCTCTTCCAGGCCAGCTCTCTGCTATGGCCAGGGAGTGCAGTGGAGGATGGCCCAGGTGCTTGGGCCCTGCACCCCATGGGAGACCAGGAAAAGCACCTGGCTCCTGGCTCCTGCCATCGGATCAGCGCGGTGCGCCGGCTGCAGCGGCGGCCATTGGAGGGTGAACCAACGGCAAAGGAAGACCTTTCTCTCTCTGTCTCTCTCTCTCACTGTCCACTCTGCCTGTCAAAAATAAAAAAATAAAAAAAAATAAAGAAAATGAACTTTTAGAACATTTATGTAATCATGGTGATCTGAACTTTTTATCATCACAGTGATGAAATTTTTATCCAGTAATCATATTTGCCTTAAATTCTAATTTATCTATTATTAATATAGGTATACTGGCTTTTTTTGTCTTGGTTTTCTTAAAAGACTCTTCTCATCTTTTACAATCAGTCATTTTGATACTTTATGTGATCATGTCTCCTATAAAAATATAGTTTAGATTCCATTAAGAATCCACATACACCATTAATTTTTGCTGAATCATTTCATCAATTTTAGTTATAAAAACTAGTGTTGTATGTGGAACTGTTTTTACTTAACATTCTATATATCTTGTGTTTTTTCTTCTTTTAAGTTTTTGCTTCCATTGTATTTGTTCTTTATACTTACTGTTTTTTTAATCCCTCTACTGGTCTTGAAATTATATATTTTCTTTGTTTCTGGCCTGTATTATTAACTCTTACATTGTAAAAGCTCTAAATTCAATCGGTGTATTTCATCCAAAAATACAAAAAATTTTAGAGCACTTTAATGCCATTGTTCCACATAAACATCAAATGCTAATTTGCGTTTAGCTTAATCATTTTCTTTCTTAAACGCCAAATTCCACTTTTACTCTTTTCTGTGATTGACACATGTTACCTATGCATAAAATACACTGTGTGGTTTTCGTTTTTTCCTTGATACGCAAATCCTCCATTAAAGTGATATTTAGGAATTTCCTTAGAGAGTATTTGCAGGTGGCGTGTCATGCCAATTT
Organism: Oryctolagus cuniculus; assembly: GCF_051225735.1. NCBI lineage: Eukaryota > Metazoa > Chordata > Mammalia > Lagomorpha > Leporidae > Oryctolagus > Oryctolagus cuniculus. The sequence goes on from NC_142868.1 coordinate 125,361,360, forward strand.
TTGTCAGAAATGTTTTGACATTATTTTCACTTTGAAAGGCACTTTCACCAGTTATAATGACCAAGGCTGACAGTTATTGCTTTCACAGCATATTGACATTGTCATATTTCTTTGTCCTGACATCCATTGTGACAGAAGATAAGTCATGCGTCAGTTGTTACCCTTTTTAATATAAACTTTGATTTCTGGCAGCTCATACAATCTCTGCTCTGTCTTCAGAGTTTTTCATTATCACAGTGATAGTGATTTCAATTCGTTTTTCCTGCTTGTAATTCTTGTGCCTCTTTACATTTCTTCAGTCTCATTCATCAGTTTTTTCATTAGTCTCCTTCAGTTCTATGTTGTCTCAAAATACTACCTTTAAATGTGTTCCTCAGTGAATTCTCCCATCTCATGGAGTTCAAGTCACCTTCAAGAATTGATCTAAGTCACCATATTGGTAGAAATGGAAGTCTATAGAGCTGAAACACTCCAAATGGCTTAAAGAAACAAATTACTTATTTATTCTTTTATTTCCTGTAGTATGTAGAGAAACACAGAAATTATAATAATTTTAACAACTTATAAATAACTAAAATTCAGTAAGTGTGCTTTGTGCTGCTTTTCACTATTTGTTTTAGATGCAGTATGCTTTGTACTCTCAGGTCAATCTAATACAGGTAGTTTTGTCTGATATGGAAAAGTTATTTTATTTTGATAGTATCTAATGGATATTATCTAACTCATTGGATTATTTATAAAAATGCAAGTTTTATCAAAAGGCAGTGTGATTTTCTTTAAACAGAAATGTCAATAGGAATCAATATCAAGACAGACCAATAGCAATGTAAGTGATTTACACGATGATGAAACAGGGCTTTGAAGCACTGCAAAGCATTTTTATTGTTGTTGCTCCTGATTCATTAAGATATTTTTAGGGTTGGTAATTGAGATATGTTATTATTTATTTTATAGAAGCATTATAATATACCAACTATAAAATGCTTGAAGATTATGCCCCTGTTTGTGGATTAATGGTCAGCTCTGAGATGTTTGCCTGAGGAAATATCTCTCTTCGAATCTAAACTCTTTTCTTCACTATTGTGAATATTTAAAATGACATTGTAGAAATTATGGAATGAGGAAGAGGTGAAAGGGGCTTTGAAGGTGGAAAAAAGGTAGTGGTTGTGTAACTGGTATGAATTTAGAGACTGCAAGCATCACACATTTTTCTTAGTAAATCACCTAAGCCCAACTTTTACCTATTAGATTTAAAAAAAAAGTTTCTTCTAAAAAAGAAAAAAAGGCAATCAAGTGATGCAACCCTCTGGCTGATTGTATGGTTAACTAGGGAATATGATGTTTTAGATGCTAGTATGAACTTGTTTGACTAAAAATAATGTAGGAAAATATTGTATATCACAACTTAAAATGCACATATTCAATCTGAAAAATATTTCATAAAACTTTATCCATGGTGTGTTGGTGTATACATATTCTACTCCGTTTATCCTATTTCCTCCTTCCCCCTCCCTTCCTCCTTTCTTTCAGTCCCCCCTTTTTTTTAACATCATAATGATGGTGTCTATAATAGTATAAGAATCCACCAGTGTGTTACATGACAAGTAGTTCCAAAATCAATGTAAATGATGGAGGGACTTACATTTATTGATTAGCATAAAAACAAAGTTAAGGATGCGGTATTTTTCTATCTGGGGCAAATCTTGCACTACATTTTCAAAAAGATGTCAGTTAATATGGAGGATCACTTTCTTGTCATATATTTCTTGTTTATAAAAATAAGAGCTAAAATAACATACATGATTGAAAGTTTTGGTTAAGCAGTTTCTAGCTAAATTTATTGTACATAACTCATTAAGCTACATTGTGTTAAAAATAAAACAAGGAACACATTAAATGTAAAATTACATGTAAAATGGCCCATAAACTATTCATTTTTATTTTTATCTATTCTGGGGTTCACATTGTGGGTTGAGCAGGTTAAGCCGCTGCCTATAATGCCTGCAATCCCATATGGGCGCAGATTTGATTCCTTGCTGCTACAATTTCTGTTTAGTGGGTTGCAAGAGAAAAGTTTCAATAATCATTTAATATTAGCTTAAAAATTCTATCCAATGCAATTAAATGAATACAATCTATAATTTTTAAAAGGTAATATCTGACTATGTTATATGTCACCTTAGATTAGAAAACCTAATAAACCAACCATAAACTACTTAAATCATGAAAGGGATCCAACTGTGATCAAATTTTTAAGAAAACACCTATCTGACATACTGTAATTTTTCTGTATGCAGGGAAATAAGTTGAAAGTACAATGAAGAAAACTTCCAACACAATAAAAGGTAAATGCAAAAGTGTAGAAATAAATATTGAAAAACATGTATCACAAACAGGAAGAGTAGTAATGTTCAACCAAGATATATCAAAGGAAGTTGTACTGATTTCTTCTTTTTGTTTTTAAGATTTACTTAATTTACTTGAAAAGCAGAGTCAGACACACACACACACACACAAACACACACACCCAGAGAGCGAAAGAGAAAGAGAGAGAGAAAGAGAGAGAGAGAATCTCCATCCTCTGGTTCACTTCACAAATGTCCACAACAGCTGGTGCTAGGACAGGCTGAAGCCAGGAGCCAGAAGCTTCTTCCGGGTCTCCCACATGGGTACAGGGGCCCAAGCACATGGGCCATTTTCTGTTTGTCTTCCAAGTGCATTAACAGAGAGCTGGATCGAAAGTGGAGCAGCTGGGACTCAAACTGGCATGCTCATATGGGATGTTAGCACCACAGGTAGCAGAAGAACCTACTATGTATGGTACAACACTGGGCCCTCCTTTGTTTTTATTTCATTACTTTTTTTTTTCTTCATTTTTTCTGGGCCACAGTCTATCCTGGGTCATGCATTCTATTCAATTCTCATGTCACTTTAACATCCTTAAACCTAAGTGGGATCCTCCTATATTTTCATTTGATCATAGATTTTGAAAAGTACAGGCCAGTTTCTTTCTTTTTTTTTTCTTATTCATTCATTCATTTTATTATGAAACAGATAGAAAGAGAAAGAGACACAAACATAAAGAGTGCTCCTATTCACTGACTCTGCAAATTCCTATGATGGACCTGGCTCAGCCAGACTGAATCAGGGGCTGGGCATTCAATCCAGGCCTCCCACACAGGTGGCAGGGACCCAAATACTTGAGCTGCCTCCCTGGATCTGCCTTAACAGAAAGCTGGAATCAGGAGTGTTACAGAGAGCCAGAAACTTCATCCCGGTCTTTCATGTAGCTGCAGCAGCTGCAGGGGCCCAAGCACTTGGGCTGTCATCTGCTTCCTGGCTCCTGTCTTAGGCCTGGCCCAGCCCCAGCCACTGCAGTCACTGAAGCCATTTGTGGAGACTGGGGTAGTGAACAGTGGATGGAAGATCTCCTCTCTCTCTCTCTCACACACTCTTTCTCGCTCGCTCTCTCTCTCTCTTTCTGCCTCCTCTGTCTTTGTAACTCTGGCTTTTAAATAAATAAGGAGAATCTTTAAAAATAAGTAAATAAATGAAAGATGATAGAAAGCCAGGCATTTTTCTTTCTATACTTATGCAAGTTTAAATACGTAGTAATCATCATTTTATCTAAGGTTTGAAAGTACTTGGGTCTGAAGATAACTTTGCTAGATACTTTTCAGGGAAGAAAAAAGTTTAATAACTTTTCTAATTCTTTTTTTTCCCTCAGAAATTTTATTTCTATTAATTTTCTATGAAAGTATATTTACTTGTATTTTTTTAAAGATTTTATTTATTCATTGGAGAGGTAGAGTGACAGAGAGAAGGAGAGACAGAGAGAAAGGTCTTCCTCCCGCTGGTTCACTCCCCAGATGATTCCATCTGTTGGCTCACTCCCCAGATGGCCACAACCAGGAGCCAGGAGCACCTTCCCGGTCTCCCATGTAGAGGCAGGGGCCCAAGGACTTGGGCCATCTTGCACTGCTTTCCCAGGCCACAACAGAGAGCGGGATCGAAAGTGCAGCAGATGGGACTTGAACCAGCACCCATATGGGATACCAGCACTGCATGCAATGGCTTTACCTGCAATGCCACAACGCCAGTCCCTGTACTTCTACAATTCTAATTTGGTATGTCTTATGACCTTTTCGGCACCCTCATTCTTGTTCATTTTCTTTCATTTAAAATGATTTTTCTATTCAATTTACCTGTTTTTGTTTTATTACATATTTATTTGAAAGACAGAGTGACAGAGAGAAGAGAAAGAGAAAAAGAAGGGAGAGAGAGAGAGAGAAAGAGATCTTTTATCTGTTGTTCACTCCTCAAAGAGCTGCAACATCCATATCTGAGTCAGGCCAAAGCCAGGAGCCATGAACTCTATCCAGATCTCTCCTCATTGGTGGCATAAACCGAAGAAGTTGCACCATCATCTGTCACCTCCCATGCCACCAGCAGGAAGCTGGATCAGAAAAAGAGATAGAATTTGATCAAAATCACTGTAATATAGGAAGCCGGCAACTGAGTGGCACCACAATGCCTACCACTTTCCTTTTCAATTTAAGTTGCAGGAAACACTTACAGAGACTAGTGTTATCTTCTATCTCATTTTTAATTCACATCAACTTTACTGCATTTTATATTGAGTAGGTCATTCAGTTTTATAATATTCCTGAAGGATACCTATTTATTCCCCATTTATAGGTGAGGAACTAAGAGAGAAGACAAAAACAGATTTTAAATCTTAAGTGTCTAACTTCAGAAGCTAGGCAAGTCATAGTACAGCATCCTGAAACCTAGAAAGGCATTTAAATTGAAGCAAACTCAACAACAAAAAAAGCAACTTCTGAGTAATTAGCATATTAGTCAGTAGTTGCAGGAAATTAGGAAAATGATGAAAGCTTAATCAGAGAATATGTAATGTTTCTAAAGTCACACATTCTTCCATTATAAGTGGGAGCAATTAGGGTCATAGTTGAAACATAGGTAAAGCATTGTATCAGTGATCCATGAAAGTTCAATTTAATGTTTTAGAAGATAGCCTTCTAGATATAATCTATTTTCTGTCTGGAAATTATGGTTACAAAAACAAGTCTTAACTAATTTAAACATTGAAGAGCTGCAGCCATATGATATAACTAGGAGAGTGATTTGATTTGGTGCCCAAGCAAAGTTGCCAACATTTAACATGTTGAAGCACACATTCCAGGATATATGAAAATCCTGGCAATGATGTTTGGTTCCTCAGGCTTTGGATTGTTTATTTCTGAACTATCTTGTTATATGAAAGAGAAAAACAAGCCATAAACCCATTCAACATAATTTATTGACAGCGAAGCCTATTTGTGCTTCTATTTTGATAAACAGATGAAATGGCAACTTTTGAAATTCTCTCTATGCTTTAAAAAGGGAGGGAAATGCATGTGGCAAAACACATTTTGAAATTTAGCAAACCTCAGATGTTTACTGTGAGATGTTTGATGAACCCAAACACAGCTGTGTACACTTCTACCAATTGAACATGATATTTTCCCCTGAAATAGAGCAAACACTTGTTCATGCTAGCAGTCTACTTATGATGACAGCATTCCATTAAGTAGTTTGGTTCATGCAGAGTATATTTTTAAATGAAAAAGCTTGCTCTCAGCCCTTGCAGAAGCTAAAAGGCCTTGGTGAAAATATGGTTTGAATATAATATCTTTCACATATCCTAAGGTAGTGGAAGGAGTGCATTGTGGCATAGCAAGTTAAACCTCTGTTTGTGACACCGACACTGGCATTCCATATGGGCACCATTGAAGAACTGGCTGCTCCACTTCTGATCCGGCTCACTGCTATTGCATCTGAGAAAGCAGCAGAAGATGGCCCAAGTACTTGGGCCCCTGCACTCACTCAGGAGACCGGGAAGAAACTCCTGGCTCCTGGCTTCAACCTGGCCCAGCCCTGGACATTGTGGCCATTTGGGGAGTGAACCAGAGGGTGGAAGATCTCTCTCTATTTCTCTTTCTTTCTCCCCCTCCTTTTTCCTTTTCCTCTCTCTGTAACTCTGTCTTTCAAATAAATAAAAACTAATTCCTTTTCAGAAAAATAAAATGCTGTAAGAGCTATTTGAAAAATTGTTTTGACTGGAGTGATAGCAGTTACAGCAACCTGTGTGTAAGTGGATGGGAAGTCTAATGGCATGATTTTTCTGGCAGAATAACGTTAGATTATTGAGAAGAATTCTACTTTTTAATTGATGTAACTTTTCCCTAGATGATATGAATTATAACATTTAAAATGTTTTATGCATAATGTGGATAAAGCCACATGAAAATGCAGAAAATTAAAATGCTGTGCTCCCCAGTAAAATATTGCCAGTGTCTGCTTTCCTTAAAGTGTGCCAAAAATGTCAACATGTTAGTACATTGTAACAAAAAACACTAAACTAAAAACAAATGTAAATCCAAACAATATTATCGATAGGATACAGATATTCCACGATTTTCATGAATTTTAATCTGATATTCACAGATCTTTTATGTTTAGCTTCATGTGTGGTAATTTCATCTTTGCTGACTTCTAGTGTCCATGAAATTTAGGAACAGCTATTGGAAGAAAAACAAACATGTTTCTAGTGATTTAGATAGTATTTTGCAGATATTACTTGATATTTCTATATGAAAGGTGGGACAAAATAGGGAAGAATACTAAATTTAAGGACATAATGAGTGAAATTCCTAAAATTTGGTGAAATGCAAAAATATGTAAATTTAAGCAGCTCAGCAAATCAATGCAGAATAAATCAAAGCAGATTAATTTATATACACGTGATTAAAACTGCTGAAAATGGAATATGAACACAAAATATTTAAAATAGCTAAAGTAAAGGGATGATGTCATTGTGGGGGTGCTGTGGAAATCAAAAGATATAAGAAGTGGATTCACTGACACAGTGAGGAAAAATCGTCAAGACAATTTGAAATACAGAAAAAAATATCCTTTGAGAATTAAGGGATAATACACTATCAGACAAAAGAATGTAGTGAACAGATTGTCCAATATGAAATGCCAAAGAAGGTCCCCTGTCCTGCTCAGTGGGTTAAGCCACTGCCTGTGACGCTGGCATCCGGTATTGGAGTGCAGGTTGCAGTCACAGCTGCTCCACTTCTGTCCAGCTCCCTGCTGATGTACCTGGGAAAGCAGCAGAAGGTGGTCAAGCGCTGGAACTCTGTCACTTACATGGGAAACCTGAGTGGAATTTCTGGCTCCTTCTGGTCATTTGCAGAGTGAACCACTGGATGCAAGATTTCTATCTCTTTGTCTCTCCTCCCTCCATTTCACTGCTTTCAAATAAATTTTTAAAAGATCTAAAAAACTGAAGAAAATGTTCTAATAAAAATATAATGTTTTTCCACAAGAATATAAACATTAAACTCGATTATCTTGGTAAATATAAAAGACATTTGTCTATCTATCTACTTTCATGATACATAGTCAATTTGGGGGGAACGCTTAGTGCATTAAGATAAAAGCACAGGGGCGGCCATTGTAGTACAATGCGTTAAACTATTATTTGGGAAGCCTGTATTGTAGATGAGAATGCCTGGAATTGAGTCCTGCCTGTATTTATGATCTTGCTTACAGGTATTTGGGAAATTAACTAGAGGATGGGAGATTTTTTTTCCATTGCCCAACTTTTTAACTAAATAAAAATAAATGAATAAGATATAAGGAAAAAAGGAAAAATAATATGTAAGTATGACAACTGACTGCAGAAACCATAAAGGAAAAACACTCTCAGACCACAAACTGAATTGTTTAAGATTATTCAATGATATTTAACATTATTACAATCATATTAGCTAATATTATTGAAAGCTATTTCATATACTAGTAATGAAGAATCAGAAGCAGTAAATTTCATTTATTCAAAAATTTATATATTTAGGCATATTTTTAACCAAAGTCTTTTAAGACTCCTACAGTGGTAATTATAAAATATTGATGAAGAAAATTAGAAAAGAAAAGTAAATGAGTGAATATATATTCTTCATGCATTATATAGCCTATGTTTTTAATATTTCAACTGTCTTGTTTAAAATGAATATAGTCCTGGTATAATCAAAGCAAGTTTTTCCTCAACAGTAAACAATAAGCTGAAGCTAGAACTTATAGGGACCAGCAAAGGATATAGAATATCTAATAAAAATTTAATGTTTACAAATAAAAATAGAATTGTGAAAACTCTCTGATTTCATCATAGTATGTTCTTGACATAAGAGCCAATGTATAAACCAATAGAAAAAATATTCCATAAAAGATTCATATTTTTGGGATTATACTTTTTCTGCAAAGGTTCCAAAGAAAACTAATGGACAATATTTTAAAATGAAATATTTAAAAAATGTTAATGGATATTTAGATAACAGAGTGAAACCATGACTTTACTTCACAACTTACATGAACATTAATATATACTTTCTAGACTTACATCTAAACATTAAATCCAAAATAAGAAACATTTGAGTGGAAAGCTATGAAAAAAATATTCATTATTTCATGGTTAAGCCATATTTCATTAGATCATATATGGCAAAAACTCTTTTTTTTTTTTTTTTTGACAGGCAGTTAGACAGTGAGAGAGAGAGAGAGAGAGAGTAAGGTCTTCCTTCTGTTGTTTCACCCCCAAAATGGCCACTACGGCCAGAGCTACGTCGATCCGAAGCCAGGAGCCAGGTGCTTCCTCCTGGTCTCCCATGCAGGTGCAGGGACCAAGCACTTGGGCCATCCTCCACTGCCTTCCTGGGCCACAGCAGAGAGCTGGACTGGAAGAGGAGCAACCGGGACTGAATCCGGTGCCCCAACCAGGACTAGAACCTGGGTACCGGTGCTGCAGGCGGAATATTAGCCAAGTGAGCCACGGCACCGGCACAGGCAAAAACTGTTAAAATTGGATATTTAGGCTTCATCAAAATTAAAACTTTTTTTATCAAAAGGCACAATTATGCAGTGAATAAACCACAAATTTGGAGAATATATCCACAAAACATCCATTTGATAAGCATGGTATACATTGCATGTCATTTCTATGACAAGAAATGTGGATGGCTAGAAAGGGATTGCGATGGTTAACATGATTAATAATTAGAGAAATAAAATAGGCCGGCGCCGCTGCTCACTAGGCTAATCCTCCGCCTAGCGGCGCCGGCACACCGGGTTCTAGTCCCGGTCGGGGTGCTGGATTCTGTCCCGGTTGCCCCTTCCAGGCCAGCTCTCTGCTGTGGCCAGGGAGTGCAGTGGAGGATGGCCCCAAGTGCTTGGGCCCTGCACCCCATGGGAGACCAGGAAAAGCACCTGGCTCCTGGCTCCTGCCATCGGATCAGCGCGGTGCGCCGGCCGCAGCGCGCCGGCCGCGGCGGCCATTGGAGGGTGAACCAACGGCAAAGGAAGACCTTTCTCTCTGTCTCTCTCTCTCACTGTCCACTCTGCCTGTCAAAAATAAATAAATAAATAAATAAAATAAAAAATAAAAAAAATAATTAGAGAAATAAAATAAAGCCATGCAAGAAACCACTATGTTCACCAAACAGCGAACATAAAAGTTAGAGATGGGGCTGGCGCAGTGGATTAATGGCCAGGCCTGAGGCGCTGGCATCCCATATGGGTGCCGGTTCTAGTCCCAGCTGCTCCACTTCTGATCCAGCTCTCTCTTATGGCCTGGGAAAGCAGTGAAGGATGGCCCAAGTCCTTGGGCCCCTGCACCCATGTGGGAGACCCGGAAGAAGCTCCTGGCTCCTGGCTTCCGATCAGCGCAGCTCTGGCCGTTGTGGCCATCTGGGGAGTGAACCAGTGAATGGAAGACCTCTCTCTGTCTCTACCTCTGTCTGTAACTCTGTCTTTCAAATAAATAAAATAAAATCTTAAAAAAAATGTTAGAGAAAGATGGAGAGAGGAAGAGCATCAAATATTAGGAATTGGTGAGACTGGAAAATACACTGGGAAGGTAAAATGTTACAGCTACTTTGAAAAACTTCATGCCGTTTTTTGTAAAACAAAACATATACTCAGCCTATGACCTAGCCATTCTCCTCTTATGGAATTGCCCATGAGAAATAAAATAAAAATTAAGTACAAAAATGTTCATAAAATAACTTCATTCATAATAACCCTAACTGTATATAGCCCATGTGCCAATTAATACGAAGTGTACTCATTTGATAAAACGCAACACAAAAAGGTTTTGAAAATAAATATACTCATGGACAGGCATTTGGGGTAGGTGAAGACACTTCCTGGATGCTCACAGGGTGAAGTACCCTGATCAAGCCCCAGCTCCACTCCCAATTCCAGCTTTCTGCTAACATGCACCCTGCGAGGCAACAGTTGATGGCTGAAGTAGACAAGTCTCTGTCACCCATTTGGGAGACTTGGTTGAATTCCTGGCCTCCTCCCTGACATTGTGGGAATTTGGGGAGAGAATCAGTAAATGAATGAGAGCTTTTTCTGTCTCTCTGCCTCAAATAAATAAAAGTAAATAAAAATAAAACACATGAATATATTCATAACAACATTGATGGATCTCAAAGGCACTTATTTACAAAGTCCAAAAATACATAATGTATGATTTTGTTTATAAAATTTCCAAAATAGGCAGAATGATTCTATGTAGAAAAAGTCAGAGGACAGATACTTACTTCTCAGTGACACAAGCGAGAAGCGATGGGAAAGTACATAAGTAGATTTCTGAATGATGATAAAGATCTGCATCTCTGTCGAGTCTGGGGTTACGTAGGTGCTTGTGTTTCTCTAGACTCACTGAATATACATTTGTAACTTGTAGATTTCATTGTGTGTAAATTTTACATTAGAGGAACCTACTACTAATTAATTAGTGATAGGCTTTTTCAGTTATGTTGCAAATACTTATTTTGAAATGTCTCAAAATAGATTAATGACTATGTAGAAAAATGGATAAGTATATTATAGAAAAGGATAATAAAATATTAATCTTAGTAATAAGTTTGTAGGTGTTCATTATTAAGTTACTTTAAATTTTCAGTATGTTTGAAAACTTTAATAATAACTTGGGAAAAGCAAAACTTGTCTTCAGTAACTTTCTGTTTTGCCCTCCCACCAGCAACTCCCTATCAGTCATAATAATTATTCAGCAAGGATAGGCACCTGGATGTGAGGGTGAAGCCATAAATTCCCCAGCTGGTTCCTGTCTAGCCAAGTAATTAGTGAAGCGCCTGAAAATGAGTTTAGCCAGCAAGGGTGGAGAGTTTTTTTCCTGACAAAATCCATTTGGGTATTTATAAATTATTCACAGGGCATGTAAAATTATCAAATTAAAAATCAACCTGCTATAGATTTATTGAATTTCAAGACCCATTGGTGGGGCCAGAGCAAACGATTTTGCCAGCCTTGCTCACGTACCAGAAGTTCCCCACCCACAATAGGGGATCTTGGCTGGTTCCCTCTCTAGTTAACCCTCATCAGATCCACTAACAATTACCTCTGAGCTTCCTCTCAGCTGAGATGTTTTAGGTTTAAGCATCAGAGTCTCCGAGTATAGTCTCCTAATCAAAGGCAATATTAGAACATCTGGTGGGTGTGAGACTAATTTAAATTGCACGAGATTTCGAATTGTGTAGCTTGGGATTCAAATACCCAGCTTAGCCTCTTACTAGCAGTCGGCACTAAGTATGCTAGGACAAAAGATAATGCACGTAAAGAAGCTGGCATTTACTAGTCTACAGGTAAGTGCCAGCTTTCTTGTTGTTGCAAGGTAGACTGTTTCCTACAGCTTCATATCTGCATTGTTCCTGTAGCATTTCGGAGGGAAAATTTAAAGATTTCTTTGATCCAACAATTAAAAAGCTTGGAAGATGCTACACTTTAGGTGAGTAGGAATATCATATTCACCAACAGGAGCCAATAATCACTAAAAATGGGATATATAGATATAATTTCAGATCATTACTAATCAATATTTAGTACTATTTCTAATCAATATTTAGTTCTATTTCTAATCAATACTTCTTATGCAGCTCTTGAATAAAATATCTGATCTATTGGATAAATGATATGGTTAAAAAGCTAACATATGTGTACATAAGTAGGGCATAAAATGTCAGGAAAGGATAATATCTAGGACATTTTACTGCACTGAGTAAAATAATCTAGTGTTAGCTTCTCGCATAGCCTCTGAGTACAATGTTCTGGTTCAATAGCCCCTGCGGTCAGCTTGCATTGTTTTGTCTTGACTCAGTGACTGTGATCGTCCTGACAAATAACAAGAAGGTTACCAGTAGCCTAATGGTATATAACAATAGCTTTTGCTCACATCACCTCACCATGTCAGTATGTTCATCCCGCATCATCAAAGAAGGGTGAGTACAGTACAATAAGATATTAAAGACAACATTCACATAACATATTACTGTATTTAATATGTGTTATAATTTATTATGAGTTATTGGGTCTCTTACTGTTCCTAATTTATAAATTTACAATATGTAGGTATATGTAGAAGAAAACATAATGGCTGTAAGGTTTGGTGGCTCCAGGCATTCTCTGGGAGTATTGTAACATATCCTGCAAAGTTAAGGGGTATTATAATGGTTGCTCTCCACTCAAACTGCTGCACAATTTGTATAAAACTCAGATTTCAATGTGAGAAGACTGCTCTATATATGTTTTAATTTCTTTTCTAGTCCTTTCTTGAGGATTCCCGCACATCCAATGCAAGGAACAAAACAGGATAATACTGTTTCTTCAAGTGTGGTCTTTGATTCACTTAATATTAGAATTGCTTGACATTTTAATGATTTATCAACCTGGAAAACCAGTTTATACAGGAAACCAAGCAGTAAAAGAACCATGTTTCTGTGTTTAAAGACCATTCTCTGGAGAGTGGTTTCTAAAATTGAATCATTTTAGAATCAACAGGACCTTAACAAATAATAACACGTGGGTTTCATTTCAGAGTATTTGATTTGGTGCATTGTGGTACTTAACAGGAGCAGTGGGAGTAGTAAAATCTCTCCAGGTGATTCTAATGACTATAATTACTCTCCATGTCCTAAACCAGAGTTTCACAATTTAATCTGCATGTATACCGCCTGGAGATCTTGTTAATATATAGATTCTGATTTGGTGCATTTGAGGCTTGGTTTTCTCCACAGCTCCAGATGATGCTGATTTTGTAGATCGCTGACAATCCTAGGCAGCTAGGCTAGAAAACTTTGTATTACCAGACACAATTATTCTATGTATGACTTTGTAATTTTGGGGAAATATTATATTCATCTCTTCAGTTTTCTGTCTGTGAACTATGACCCCAAAATAGCATCAGCATCTTTTATAGAGCTTCCTTCAAAATAGCAAAGCTTTCCTAAATGATACATCCTAAAAAAAGACAAAAAAAAAACTGGACTGGAAAATTAATGATGCTAATGATAAAGAAGAAACTGCTAGGTTGAGGAGAACCTTAGTGTCTCTGAATTCTATGAGATGAGGCAAATTTCAAATTGAGAATTTACTTAAATGACACACCCATTGTGATCACGGAAAAAAAAAAAGCTAAAAGTTATGTGCGTCCCTTCCCTTCCCTTGAAGCATTTTTCAGAATACTTTGAAAAATTGATGGGAACCTTTGCACATGGATAATGAGATAAGTGGATAAGTACTAGGACTGGCAGTCCCAGTCAGTCCATTCTTGGCAGCTCGACATAAGATTTCTGGCAGGATTCAAGGAGCGAAAATTGGTGCTGGTTTTGCTCCAAGCTTGTCCTATAATTTCAGCAGAAGAAAAAAATTGGTAAAGAAATAAGAGTACTTGAAAAATTCCATTTATTCTTTTTTTAAAAAAGTTTGTTTTAATGCTTTATTTGAAAGGCAGAGCAAAAGAAAGAGTGAGACAAGGAGGAAGAGAGATCTTGTACCACTGGTTCCCTCTCCACATGCTGCAACTGCCAAATCTAAGCCAGGCTAAAGCTGGGATCCAGGAAGTGCATCTAGCTCTTTCCCACATGGGTGGCATGGGTATAAGTACTTGGGTCACCATATGCTGCCTTCCCAGGCACATTAACAGGAAGCTGGATCAGAAACACATCAGCTTTGACTTATCCAGCAATCCCACATGGGATAACAGCTTTGCAAGCAGAGGCTTAAGCCACTGCCCCACATTGCCAGCCCCTCTATTTTTATCAGTTAGTTACTGAGTGCCTGTTTGTCTCTGTCTTTCTCTCCTGTCGGAGAGTGTATCTTCGTGAAAATAGCTAACAGGGATATGGAGGAACAGTGACAAAATTGATTATTGAAATGAAGGTATTAAGGATTCAATGTGAAACTTGAAGCTACAAAATTGCCTTTCAATACTGTTGCTGGTGGTCAGGTGTGTGTATTGAATACTTGACACATAGTTCAAAGAGAAAAAAGTGCAACACATGAATGTATATATATATATATGATTTCAAAAAAATTATACATTTAACCCATGCTAAGTAGATGGAAAACGCAATGATTAAATACAATCACATTTAATAGGGAATATAAAATGAAAGAAAACACAAAATCACAAAAGAAGCAACAAAATTGACAAAAATCCTACCTAAATTATCAAGAGAAATTTTTAAATATAATGAAAATACTAACCTTAGGAATAATTAAAGATTTTTTACTATTGACATCATAGAAATAAAAATAACTATAAGGGAACACTATGAGAAATTGTCGATAAATTAGATTAACTAACTGAAACTGATAAATTCCTAGAAAGACATAATTACCAAAACCAACACAAGAAAAAATAGGTGGTGAACATTTTGGTGCAACATGTTAGGATGCTGAGACGCCCACATCCCATATCACATACTCAGTCATACCTCTGCTTCCAATCCACCTTCCTGCTAATGCACACCAAGGGAATCACCAGCTGATAGTGCAAGCACTTGGATCCCTACCACCCATGTGAGACTCTGATGGAGTTGCTGGTTCCTGGCTTTAACCTGGCCCTGCCCTGGCTGCTCTGAACATTTGGGTAGTGAAACATCAGATAGAAGAGCTTTTTTTCTCTGTTACTTTGTTCAAATAAATACATATAAATAAAATAGAAAAGAAATAGGAATTATAAATAAATATGTACAAGTTAATAGAATGTATTTAGAAAAATAAAAATAAAATACTAACATCGAAAAACTGAGCTCCGAAAGTTCTGGGTGTTGAATTCTATCAAGGATTTGACAAAGAATCAATACCAATTCTTTTCAAACTTTTCCAAAAATTAAGAGAGAAGGAAAAACTTCACAACTCATTCTGTCAGTGTTACCCTAGCATTAAAACCTAACACATCACAGTTCTCTGAGTAAATGGATAAAAACAACAAAGAAAAGAAAGAAAAAGGAAAATAAAACCGATAATCCAGAGCAGCTGCATTAAACAGCAGGCTATTTCAGGTGACCTAGAAGACTTTCCTCTTACTGCTTTTGATTTAAAATCTATTGTCTGTAAGTACGGCTACTTCTGCTTTCCTTTGGGTTTCATTGGCAGGGGATATCTTATTCCATCCTTTTACTTTCAACCTATATGTGTGTCCTTAGAGATGAAGTAAGTTCCTTATAAGGAGCATATTGATAGATGTAGTTCATTGATTTCTTTCACCAGAGTTTTGAAGTTTTTCTTATATAAATTTTGCATGTGTTTTATGCATATATACATATTTTATTTTAGAGGGTTGCTAATGTAAATGGTAGTATGTTTTTAAATTCAAATTCCATTTAAATTCAAGTACATTTCTGATGTCTGATAAAGTGATTGGTTTTGCATATTAATTTTATAATTATCAGACTCCTAATTATTTGTGTATTTCTAGGTTGTTTTTTGTCAGCTCCTACAGACTTTTTGATAATTATGATCATGCTAAATGTGAAAAAATAGTTTTATTTCTTGTTCCTCAATCTGTATACGTTCTGCTCTTCCTTTTATTGCCATATTTCATTAGCCAAGATTTCCAAGATAATGCTGAATGGAAGTACTGAGTTGGGACACTTTGCTGAGTCCCTGACCTTAGTGGGAAAGCTTCTCATTCTAAAAATTGAGTTCTCTGCTAACAGTAGGTTTTTGTAGATGTTCCTAAACTAGTTGAGGCTGTCTTCTGTTTTGTTTTTTTGAGAGTTTTATCATGAAAAATTCTGGATTTTGTCAAGTACATTTTCTGCATCTGTTGATAAAATCAAGTGATTTTCTTTATGTGATGAATTACATTAATTGATTTTCAAATGTTTAGCTTGCCTCTATACCTGAAAAAAATTACATTTGGTCATGTCATGGTATCTAATTTTTAAATATTTTGTTGGGTTTAATTTGCTAATGTTTTACTGAGCTTTTGTGTGTGTGTGTGTGTGTGCTCATGGGAGAAATTGGTTTGCTGTTTTCTTTCCTCTTTTTGTAGTGTTCTCTGGTTTTGGTATCTGGATAATCCCAGCTTCATCATAAGTGTGCATTCTACTTCTGTTTTCTGAAAGATTGTACAAAATAAACATGCTGTGTCTGTTAAATATAAGGTAGAAATTACCATTGAATTCATCTGAGCCTTGTGCTTCCTTTTGGGAAGATTATTAAGTATTGATTCAATTTTATTACTAGATATAAATCTATTCAAAATGGTTATTTTTCCTTATGTGATTTTTGTCCAATTGTGTCGCTAAAGGAATTAGCCTATTGTGCCTTTGTTGTCCGATATACTGCCATTGAATACTCAATGGTGTCTCAGTGTATATTTCCACACTTCTACTTCCTTTACTATACAGGTACCTCTCCCATCTGATCAGTAATGACTTTCCAACTATTTCAGTGTCAACTATTACTAATACTGTTGTTATTGTTATTATTACTTAAAGCATATTTGCTTCTCCCCAAGACAGTCAACAATAAATACCCAAGCTAGACTGTTTGGATTCAAACTTCTAAACTCCTGGTCCTTGGAAAAATTGCATAGCCCCCTGGATTCAGTTTTTGACTTAAATAAGGTCAGATTCCAAAATTACTTAGAAGTTGAAATGAGTCATTATATGAATATAATTATAGCATTACCTAACATATTACAAGCACATCACAAATATTATTATTATCACAATATGAAGTTTTTTTTAATATTTTTTAAGATTTATTTATTTATTTGAAAATCCGAGTTACACAGAGAGAAAAGGAGAGGCAGAGAGAGAGAGAGGTCTTCCATCCACTGGTTCACTCCCCAATTGGCTGCAATGGCCGGAACTGTGCTGATACGAAGCCAGGAGCTTCTTCCCGTCTCCTATGCAGGGTCAGGGGCCCAAGGACTTGCGCCATTTTCTACTGCTTTCCCAGACTATAGTAGAGAGCTGGATCAAAAATGGAGCAGCCAGGGCTTGAAACGATGCCCACACGGGATGCCAACACTGCTGGCAGTGGCTTTACCCGCTATGCCACAGCACCGGCCCCACACAGTATGGAGTTTCAAAGAAGAGCGCTCTGTCTTGTTCATCTTCCCATTTCCTGGACATATCATAGTAACTGGCCCACTAGATAGATTCTCCAAGTTCAGTTGACTGAAAAATTGAGAATTGAAAGCTGCCCATTCCCTCTTCCTCTGCAAAACCAAATCTGATGAATAAATCATTAACTGTGAAAACAAAATCAAGAGAACTGGTACATGTAGCCCTGGGGCACAACTTTCAGTTTGTAGACATGGCATTTTCAGAAGACACATACCTTTCATTTTTCAAGAAAGAAAAAATGTTGTGCATTCTTGCAGACAAAAGCTTTTCACATCAGGATTGCATTTACACATATTTTACAAAATGTAGTGCTAGGTTAAGATCATATTTACTAAAAAAAAATACTACCTTATGGTACAATTTTAAAAGATTTTTTTTTTTAATTTGAAAGTCACAAGTTAAACAGAGAGTGAGAGGGATAGAAGGGACAAGAGATAGTGAGAGGGAGAGAGGGAGAAAGAGGGTGAGAGGGAAAAGAGATCTATCTGCTGAATCCCCAGGTGTCTGCAACAGCCTAGGCTGGGCCAGGTTGGAGCCAGGAGCCAGGAGCGTCTTCGATGTCTCCCACATGGATGACAGAGCCCAAGCACTTGGGCCATCCATCTTCCACTGTTTTTCCCAGGCACATTATCAGGGAGGTGGATTGGAAGTGGAGCAACCAGGATGAGAACTGGTGCCCATGTGGGATGCCAGTGTCACAGGTGACAGCTTTACCCACTGCACCACAGTTCTACCCCCTTTTCCATCTTCTGATCCATTTAAAGCCCATTACAGTTCATTATATTTTTCTATAAGTGTGTCCATAAATGGCCAAGTTACAGGAATTTTCAAATGAACAGAAAGGACTATATTTTAATAATTATAAAATTAAATTTGGTAACATTTTAAACCTTTAAGCTGTGTATGAATTCTATTCAATATCATCATTGAAAAATTAATGAAATTAAACAATGGCTGAAGATTGAAGTGTCAGATGGTATACTGCTTGTCCAGTGGTAAGAAATTTCATTAAATTAAATTCTGTTTTTTCACCCCTAAAATACCTTTCATATATTTGATATTATATTTCATTTTTTAAAGATTTGTTTATTTATTTGAAAGATAGAGCAACAGGGGGAGAGTCAGAGAAGTATATTGAAATAGAATTTCAACATGGGATACTAGCATTGCAGGCTGCAACTTAACTTGATGTGCCTCAATACTGGCTCATTCATTTCATTTAAGGTGTCTAATCTTTTGGGATAAATGTAGATGCTCAGTTTTGCAAATCAACTTAAAACAAGATTTTGACATAGCATTTAAGAGTAAAAATTTGAAACATTAGATAAATATTTATTTCTTACATGTAAAATACTGTTACTAAAAAATTGTATTTCATTAAATGTGGATATAGTGACTAAAATATAAATTACACATCTATTACATCTGTACATGATTATGTTATATATGTTGAATTATGGAATGTGTATCACTGTCACATGAAATACCTAGCATGTATATAATATACATACATGTATATTATATAGTTTAAATATACACATTGCATTGTTTATAAATGTTTTATTACATAATAAGTATATTCAAGAGGCATATATAATTTATATGCACAATGTAAACCCTAAAGAAATGGACTTCTTTGATCACAACTGAAATATAAGAGTGCGGCTGGCGCCGCGGCTCAATAGGAATCCTCCGCCTTGCAGCGCCGGCACACCGGGTTCTAGTCCTGGTCAGGGCACCGGATTCTGTCCCGGTTCCCCCTCTTCCAGGCCAGCCCTCTGCTATGGCACAGGAGTACAGTAGAGGATGGCCCAGGTCCTTGGGCCCTGCACCCACATGGGAGACAGGAGAAGCACCTGGCTCCTGCCTTCAGATTAGCGTGGTGTGCCAGCCACAGCGGCCATTGGAGGGTGAACCAACGGAAAAGGAAGACCTTTCTCTCTGTCTCTCTCTCACTGTCCACCCTTCCTATCAAAAATAAAAAAATTAAAAAAGAGTGCGTCAAAATGTGAACAAATTAATCTAAAATATAGATCTATTTCTTAGCAGTTTTCAAAACCAAGCATAAACTCTTCGTAGTATATGAATTTCTAAGGACCTTTTGAAACTCTTCAGGTCACTAACACAGTTGTCTGAAGACGCAGGCTTCTTCACTATCCACTCTCCTGCGTTCCTCATCCTAATCAATAGGTTTCCTATAATCCAGTTGCTTTGTCAGTATTTTTGATAATTTTAATAGATATTATCCCTAAAATGTATTGTTTATAGTTTGTTTTTGTTTTTGTTTTGACAGGCAGAGTGGACAGTGAGAGAGAAAGAGACAGAGAGAAAGGTCTTCCTTTGCTGTTGGTTCACCCTCCAATGGCCGCTGCGGCTGGCGCGCTGCGGCCGGCGCGCCGTGCTGGTGCGAAGACAGGAGCCAGGTGCTTCTCCTGGTCTCCCATGGGGTGCAGGGCCCAAGCACTTGGGCCATCCTCCACTGCACTCCCGGGCCATAACAGAGAGCTGGCCTGGAAGAGGGGCAACCGGGACAGAATCCAGTGTGCCGGCGCCACTAGGTGGAGGATTAGCCTATTGAGCCGCGGTGCCGGCCTCTAAAATGTATTGTTTAGAGCCCCTTTTTCTCCTTCAAAGGGATATACATTCACCAGGATAGTCATCAATGCTTTCATTGTACAAAATAGGCAACTAACATAGAATCTTCAATTGATAGTTTGTTACTGCAACAGTAAGACAATCTGAAGTAAATGTTCTATTTGATTGTATTAAAGCTGAAATGAATGTTTTGGCTGTTGTATTTGATTTTATTATCAAGGGAAAATCAAGCTGCTCAAAATAAATCAAAACAAAGATGGAGAATATTTGGAGTCTGAAAGATCTTCTTGGATGCCTCCCAACTGGGAAAAGTTCAGGGAAAACAATAGTAACCACATATCAAAACTACCAGAGAATGCAAAGCCTCAGGAATAATAACAAAAATAATGAAAATTTTGAATTTCCTACCATGTTAAGAGCCCGAATTACTAAGGTACTTACTGAGAAAATAGGAAACATGGAGTAAGTGCAAGACATAGTTACAATGACAACAGCACCCAATATATAGTTGCAGATGATACTCTGTTGCTTGAATTTGTGTGAATCAATTTTCATTTATCTTTTTATTATTCACTACTCTTTTCTTTACTATTTCATGAAAGGTATTTTGTTAAAGTGGATTGCTAATAAATTAGTTGAGGCTTTATATAATCTAGAGATAATAGCCATACCAAATGAGGGAATCCCTTTAGGGGAGAATATAAGTATATTATTGCTTGCATGACAGAGTTATGTTACATGAAAGCAGATTTTTTGAAAGCTTAAATACGTGTAGAAGGTTAGCACGTACGGTGTAATCCAGAAACAAGGGTAGTAATATGCCTGGTGCATTGCTGCTCCGCCTTGGTTCTAATCTATTTCTGAAGGGACTTTGTTTCCTAAAGAATTGGCATGATTAACAAAAAGCCAACAAAACCAAAACAAAACAAAACAAAACACCTGGGGCAGCTTGGAGGTGCAATGGGCAATGGGTTAAGCTGCCTCTTGCAACACAGCACCATTCAAGTCATGGCTGCTCTGCTTCTGCTCAGTTCCATACTAATGCATCTGTGAAGGAAGAGAAGGCTGGCCTAAGTACTTGGGCCCCTGCCACTCATATGGTAGACCTGGGTGCAGTTTTGGGCTCCTCATCTTAGCCTGATCCAGACCTGGCTATTGTAGCCATTTGAGGACTGAACTAGTAGATGGATGGTATTCATTCCACCCCCCCTCTTTCTCCCTCTCCTTCCCACCTTTCCTCCTCTTATACTGTCTCTTTGTTAAATAATTAATGAGTTCTTCCAAATTCCATTTCTCACATACTCATTTGTGAAAGTTCTGTATGAAAGCTTCTCATTTAATTTATCAGATTGATGGGAGACAGGAGAAAGGTGGAGTTCCTTCTTCCTGCTGTTTTAGCTGTGCTGATGTTGAGGAATTTGAGATGGTGATTTTTCTGCTACAACTTTTTTTTTATTATTTTTATTTTTGATAGGAAGAGTGGACAGTGAGAGAGAGACAGAGAGAAAGGTCTTCCTTTTCCGTTGGTTCACCCTCCAATGGCCGCTGCGGCTGGCGCACCACGCTGATCCGAAGCCAGGAGCCAGGTGCTTCTCCTGGTCTCCCATGCGGGTGCAGGGCCCAAAGACCTGGGCCATCCTCTACTGCACTCCCTGGCCACAGCAGAGAGCTGGCCTGGAAGAGGGGCAACCGGGACAGAATCCGGCGCCCTGACCGGGACTAGAACCCGATGTGCCGGCACCGCAGGTGGAGGATTAGCCTAGTGAGCCTCGGCGCTGGCCCTGCTGCAGCTTTTGATGTCCATTCACAGTGTCCTTGGTTGTTTATGGAAAGTTGAGGTGGAAGCAACCATGGCTTCCTGGGTCTCCTAACTCTGCTTAACTCTGGAACACATCTGCTCTGCCTGCCTCCAACAGTCTCACTTCTGTGACTATGAAATGATATGAGTGATCCTGGTGGACCAGTTTGATAAACATTTTTTTCTGATTGGTTCCTTAAAGTCTCTTTTTTAAAAATTTTATTTAAGTTATATGTTTCATGTATTTCATATATACAGATTTAAGAACATAGTGATACTCCCCACTCTATCTTCCCTCCTGCCCACTCTCCAACCCTTCTTCCTCCTCCCTCTCCTGTTCCTACTCTTAATTTTATAAATATCTATTTTCAGTTTACTTTATACTGCAAAGATAATCCTACACTAAGTAAAGAGTTCAACAAATAATATGGAAAAAAAATGTCCCTCAACAGAAGAGACAAGAGCTGTAAACAATCATTGAATCTTAAAATGTTCATTTCACTCCAGTACATTACATTTTAGGTACTCTAGTAGTTACCCAGATCAGGGAAAACATATAATATCTGCCTGTGGGACTGGCTTATTTCACTAATAATGGTTTCTAGTTGTGTCTTTTTGTTACAAATGACAAGATTTCATTTTTTATAGCTGAGTAGTACTCCATAGTAATATATATATATAAATTTCTTTATCCAATCATCAGTATATGGACATCTGGGTTAATTCCAAACCTTAGATATTGCAAATTGAGCTGCAGTGAACATGAGGGTACAGATATCTTTCAAATGCTGGTTTCTTTTCAGTTGGATGAATTCCCAGGAGTGGGATGGATGGGTCCTGTGGTAGGTCTACATTCAGATTTCTAAGATAATTCCATGCTGTCTTCCAGGTCATAGCACTGTTCTCCCTTCCCTGGAGTATTTGCAGTGTCCACTGATTCTCTCATTTGTCTCTTCTCAGTGTAAGTTTCTACACAGGAAATCCAGAGTTCCTCTGAAAATTAATATCAAATTTATTACTCACTCAAAGACTGTCATTGGCTTTTTTCTCTATTCGTGAAATAAAAATCTACCATAACCTTTAAGACAGAATATGTGTTGGTTACCCAGGAGCTCTGTGACTTAATCCTGTACTCCTCTGTTCCTTTCTCATTCAGCTCTGGATTCATGGATATTCTGGATAACATCTGATCACAATGAACATGTCCTGCCTAACTCAGACTTTGTCACTGAGCGGAACAGTGTTCCCAAGAGAACTCCATGGCTGTTCTCCTCACTTCGGATACCATCTTAGATATCCCATCAGAGAGGGATTTCCTTACTGTTTTGCATACACTCACTCCCCCTTCCTAATCACTCTTCATTAATCATATACAAAATGACATATCTTGTGCTTATTTTTATTTCTTATCTCTGTCTATACTAGAAAATTTTATAAGAGGAAGGAGTTTGCCTCTGTGTAACTGTCAAGCATAAATTAAGCTTTCAATACATATTTTTTTGAATCATTTAATATAAACAGTCAATAAAACTGGCAATTAGAAAAAGCACTTATACAACTAGGATGCATGAGTACATTAAACCATGTGAGACACTAAAACCAGGAAATAATGGTAAAATAAGTGTTAACAGACACTTTTGTTTGGAGTGTTGCCAAATTATCAGCCTCAAGAGGTAGCACTCAGAGCAAAGTTTATTTATTTGTAACACATAAAAGAAACAGTGGGAAGGTGTAGTTCCCTAAAGAAACTGAAGATTGGTAGAGCTTTTATATCAACAGCCAGGGAAGCCTACACGATGTAGCAAATGTTAGTGGGAAGGGCTCTCCTACTTGCAATGTGTATTTTTATAGTTGATGTTCAAAAATCTGGCTTGGAGGTGGGTGTTTCACCTAATGTTTAAGACAGTATCCCACATCAGCATTCCTGTGTTCTGTACCTGCCTCTGGATCCTACTCATGCAGACCCTGAGAACCAGCAAAGATAGCTCAAATATCTGGGTTCCTGCCACCCATATGGGAGACATGGCCTAAGTTACTGGCTCCTGATTTTAACATCAACTCAGCCCTGCCTGTTGCAAAAAATTGTGATGTGAATCGGTAGATGAAATCTCTCTCATTCTCCCTATCTTTCTACCTCCCTCCCACTCTCCCTCAAAAAGAAATTTAAAAAATCTGACTCAGACTGGCTTTTTGCAGCTTTCCTTTTCATAATGGTCTGACCTGCCTGAGCACAATGTTACAAGATGTATTTGGACACTCTGGGAAAAACAGGCTCAACCCAAAGAATGATTTTATATTCTCTGACTTGTTTCAGTGAGCAGGGTTTTTGCCTAAGTCCTATAATTTGGTTACAGAGCAGCATGATCTGTGACCAGAATATGGCATATGAATCCTTATATTAGGTTCAGGAAACCATTGCGTAAATAGTGGACCTGCTTGGTATAATTCTCCATAACATGTTACAACAACAGCAGCAACAAAATTAACTTTCTTCTTGCCGCCTTTTTATTTCTTCTTGCTAGTGTGCTTTTATTGATGATTTTCAGTTTCACATTGGAGACATAGACTTTATTCAACAATACTTTCTCTGTGTATTCTGTACCAGTTACAGTGCCAGATGTTGAACATTTAATGATGGAGAAGATATAAACAGCCAGCTTCGAGGAGCACATAGATTAAATAGGGGTGGTGGTTGTGGGGGATGAAACCAAGTAGGCCTTCTAGGAGGATTAATTGCATGCTTCTAAGGATGGTTTTGCTGCGCTGGATGAGAATTGTGTCTTCCATGGAGGCAACCCTAGGGCAATATGTTCACAACATTTGGGAGGAGGAATTTTGTGTGCATTTTTGTGTGGGTGTGTACATGCACATACACACCCACAGCCAGAAGAGAAAGAAAATTACCACAGGATCTCACTTGTACATTGACTCTAAAATGTTGAACTCACAGAGGCGAGTAGAACAGCCATTATCAGGGGTGAGTTGTTGAGTGGGGAAATATTGGTCAAAGCATTCAAAATTTCCATTGAAAGGAAGAGTGAGTTTAAGATCCCTATGGTAAACATGATGGGTATAGTTAACAATGTATTGCATTCTCGAAAAATCAGATATCACTGAGAGTGGATTTAAGGGTTCCCAGGACAAAAAAAATCACTATGTGAATTAATCTACATCTTAATTAACTCTATTGAGTCATTCCACAATATCCATACATTTCAAAAGACCATGGTATATATGATATATATATGCAGATGTTTCAAAAAGTCATGGACACATAAAATTAAAAATGTTTATTTGGGTACACTTTTTTTTTCAAAATCCTTGCATAGCTGTCTTATTTGTCAACTAAAAATAATTATAAAAGTAAATGTTTATAAAATGTTTGAATCAGAATGATTTTTTCATATTGCATGATGGCTAATTAAGATGATTAATTAGATAACTTACAAAAAAGATGGTTTTATTTTTAGTAGAATATTCAAAATCCACAGGAAACAATTTTTAGAAGTTCTTCCCAAATACATGAAGATTACTCATTTTGGGTAATTCAACTGTATGTTTTTTAATTATCTCAAAAGCATTTATGAGGGTTAAAGAAAAAATCATGTATAGAAAATAATCAGGCTTTACTAGGAGCTAGTGCCAAGGAGAATGATGGCCAGTTATAAAATGTAATGGCTTCTTATATTTCCTTGTAATCCTTTGGTTTGTAAAGTGCTTTTCCCATGTATTATCTTATTTATCTCTCATAATTATTCTTATTGGCAAGTAAAGCTAAAAGTGACTCAAAGTCAGTTTATAAGCACAGATATCATTTGGACATACTAAACAGATTCAACAAAACCTTAATATAGTGCTTTGGAAACTACAGAAAACCTAGCCTGGCCAAGAGCTTCCCTACAAGTAGTTGGTCATCTCCTCTAGATTTGATTATTACTGGTCTTATGTAGTTTCAGGCTATTTGCTTTCCACGTTATCATATATAGGAAGTTGTGGAAATGTAGAGCAGTCCAGTGAATGATGGCTTCTTTGGTACATAAAGGAAAAAAAAAAAAATGTGTGACATGCAAGCGACCTAAGAACTTTACATTCTTCTGTTTGACCCAGAGTTGATCATCTAAAGAATAGCAGATAAATAATAATTGTATTCTGAAAATGTATTTCCTTCCCATTAAGATATATTTAAAAATTAATGCAGAAAACATAATTTAAAAAGTATCTGAAAACTTTTTGTCCAAATGAACTGTGTCAGTTTTCTAAAATGCATATTATCGTTTTCTTATCTTTTTTCTTTGCATTGACTGTTTTGAGTTAGCTTAAATTCAGCTAAATATAATATTCAAAGCACTGATTTGCTGCATATATTTTTAATCTGTTCTAGATATCTCTGGATTTATTTCGAACAGATCTCAACTTTATTGTTTTGACCTTTTTTATTGTGTTAAAATCATAACATTCAGTGTAAAATCTTGATCATTTTTAAAAATAGAAGTGTTAAGTAAATTTGCATTGTTTGCAACAAATGTCAAGAACTTTTTAAATTTGCAAAACTGAAAATCTATACCTACTAAACACCAATTCCCATTTTCTCTCCCTCCATCCCTTGTCAACCACATTTCTGCTATTTCTTTGATTTTTGACTACTTTAGCTGCTTCCTGTGAGTGGATCATTCAGTATTTTTCTTTTTGTGATTTGACTTATTTCTATGCTTATCCTTGTTGTAACATGAAAACAATAATTTCATTTTTAAATGCTGAACAATATTCCATTGTGTATGCATGTATATGTATGTCAGTATAACATTTTCTTTATCCATTCTTTTATTGATGGACATTTGGGTTACTTCCACCTTTTGGCATTTGTGAATAATGCTGCAGTGAATATAGGTGTGTAAATTTCTTCCAGATCCTGCTTTGAGTTATTTTAAAAGATTTATTTACTTAAAAGGCAGAGTGACAGAGAGGGATATTCAGAAAGAGAGAAATCTTCCACCCACTGACTCACACTCCAAATTCCTGCAACAGTCACACCTGGACCAGAACAATGCTAGGAACCAGGAACTCCATCTGTCTCCACATGGGTGGCAGGGATCCAGGTACTAGAGCTGTAATCTGCTGGTTCTCAGGCATGTTAGAGGAAACTGAATTAGAAGCGCAGTAGCTGGGACTCAAGCCTGCACTCTGATGTGGCATGTGAAAGTCCCAAGTGGCAGCTTAACTTTTTGTGTTGCACTGCCAGAACCGTGCTGTGAATTCTCCTGGATATATAATGGCATATATATATATATATATATATAGTATATATAATTCCACTTAAATGCTTTTGAACATACTCTTATTTTCTTTAATGACTGCACAATATTTTTATTTCAACCAGTGTTGCGCAAAAATTACTTTGAGAGCATGCATGTGTATACACATACATGCACACACACGGAGAGGGAGAGGGAGAGGGAGAGGGACATCCTACTGGTTTAACTCCCCAAATGCCTACAATGACCAGGGCTTACCCTGGTACTCAGGTCAAAGCTGGGAGTCAGGTCAGGAAGTCTATGTAGGTCCCATGCACTGGTGGCAGTGACTCAATTACTTGCCACTGTTGCCTCCCAGGGTCTGCATTATTAGGAAGCTGGAATAAGAAGTCTGAGCTGGTAATCAAACCCACATACTCTGACACAGGCTACCATTGTCTTAACCAGTGTCTCACCTGCTAAGCTAAATGCCTGTCTCTGTTTTTGTCATTGTTGAGTAATACAATTTTCTTACATATCATGGTTATTGAACCCTTATCAGATATCAAAATTGCACATATTTTCTTGAATTCTCAAAGTTGCCTTTTATTCTGTTGATTGTTCACTTTGATGCATACAAGTTTTTAGTTGTTGTAACCCCATTTCTTTGCTTTGATTGCATGTGCTTTAATGACATATTCAGAAATCATCACCAAATCCAATGCCCTGAAGCATTCCCTCTAGATTTTTTCTAAAAGTTTTGCAGCTCTTTGATTTAGGTTGTTAATACATTTTCTATTTTTTTCTCTAATGATACAAAGTCAAGGCACCAGCTTCATTATAATGCATATTTGTATCCAGTTTTCCCAACAACATTTGCTAAAAAAAAAAAAAAAAAGCTGTTTTGAATACTCTTTGCACCTTTGTTGAAAATCATCATTATCTAGCTTTATTTCTGGACTATTCTACTACACTGGTCTATATCATTACCTCATTTTGTGCAAATTTTATACTGTCTTCATTAATGCTGATTTCTAATATGTTTTGAAATGAGAAAATGTCAGGCCTGCAATGTTATCTTTTTCCTTCAATTTTTTTTTGTTATCTGAGGTCTTTTGAGATTAAATATGAATTTTAGTTTATTTTTATACTTTTGCTAAAGCTTCCTTTAGGAGTCTGATAGAAATTGCATTGAGTCTTTACAGTACACTGTGTAGTATAATCATTTTTGCAATATTAAGTATTCCAACTTGCAAACATGAGTCTGTGTGTATTTTTATACTCCTCTTTTCTAGGACTATTCCCTCCAAATGTTGAGGTTTAAATGTACATGGTGATAGGTACAGAATTTTGGAAATAATATTTAAATTGATTATAGAATCAAAGGCTTTTGTCAAGACATTTCAGAGAAGGGAAGGATCTCAGCCATATCTCTCATATGGCTCAATGGTAAGATTGATTCTAAGTCTTCTGCATTGTAAAAAAAAAAAAAAATCATTAAAAACAGTGGCATGGGGCTGGCGCCCTGGTGCACAAGGTTGATTCTACACCTGTGGTGCCAATATCCCATATGGGCACCGGTTCTAGTCCTGCCTGCTCCTCTTCAAATCTAGCTCTCTGCTATGGCCTGGAAAAGCAGTAGAGGATGGCTCAAATGCTTGGGCCCCTGCACCCACATGGGAGCCAGGAAAGAAGCTCCTGGCTCCTGTTTGGATCAGTGTAGCTCTGGCTGTTGAGGCCATTTGGGAGGTGAATCAATGGAAGGAAAACTTTTCTCTCTGTCTCTTCCTCTCACTGTCTGTAACTCTACCTCTCAAATAAATAAATAATTCTACAAAAAAATAGTGGCTTGAGAAATTGCACATTTGTTATTTCATAGATTTACATTGGTCAGAATTCAAGACACAGATCCACTATTCCATCTGCTCATTGTCACACATAGAAACAAATGTTTCCTACACTACAATTTCTTTTATATTCTTACAGATTCACAAGGTAGGTCTCAGAACCCAGGGGTTATAAAAAATACATCATCTATTTTCAGAGGCTACCTGCCATTCCCTGACACATTGCTCTTAGAAAAGCCTGCAGAACATCTCCTGTTGCTTCTTGGCTCTTGCCTCTGTGAACTCTTTTTAAAAGGCTCAGCTGACTCAGTGTACCCATCTAGGTTACCTACTTTATAATTAACTCCAAGTCAACTGATTAGGGGACTTAATTACTTCTTAGGATTCTTTTATTGTAGCTGTGCAATGTGACCTAATCATAGGACACATAGTTCACCATATTCAGGCATCCTGTATATAGTTAGGAGGAAGAAATGATGTAGGGTGTGTAACTAGGGAGCTGCATGAAAAGTGGAGCAGCCAGGACTGGAACTTGTGCTCATATGGGATGCCAGAGTCAGACAGTGGTTTAGCCGACTGCACCACAATGCCAGCCCTACACATACTGATTTTGAGACAGTTCTCTACTGAATGATATCCTGTGATATTCTTCCTTTGGGAACTTTCACCTTTTCAAAATTTCTACCTTTTTGGATGTTTAATTTAAAATGAGATTTTCAGTAGATGGAATCATTAAAGAAAAAAAAGAAATTCAGATTGAGTCTTTTTATATATTTAAGCTTTTAAAAACTATCAATATTAAACTGTATATTTTTTTAAATTAAGGAAATAATTTAACCTTCTCTGTTCCCATACCATCCTAAACCTGTACCACATCTGGAGATAATAACTTTGCAAAAGAGATGAAATAAAGTCCATGTCTCAGTGATAAAAATAAAAACTTGGGAATTTGAGAATCAAATAGTATTTCCAAGTGGAAGAAATTTCATCTGGTTCAACTTTAAAGGATAACATTGAATTTAATGTTCCCGGGATTTGAGTAGGCTCTTTCATTTGATAAAAACTCTGAATACTCAGGTCTTGAACATAAGGATTCTGGGTTCCAGCATTTAGAATGAACCCTGCAGTTTGCTATGTCTTTTCATTGAGTTGATTTCCATTTAATCTTTATAGAAATAATACATGGTAAGCATTCTTATTAGTCAGTCACATTTTAGGGGAAGATATTATGTAGAAATGTTACCTACTTGCAGGCACATGGAAAATATAAACTTGATACCAGACAAAATGACTTATTGCACATTAGCATAAACAATGTGGTAAAAGCAGAAAGATACCAAATTTGGCATTTCCTACATTAGGCCCATTGGTGCACCAGCTGAGTCACCCAAGTTGCTGTTTCTACCAACCAATATACCTTTAAAATATTTTGAATAGATAAATAGGAGATAATACCTAAATCAGCATTTACTCTGGGACGTGCTGAACATTATCCTGTAATTTATACCCAGGCTTTCAAAGGACCCTCTAAGTCAGGTCATCCAAGTGGGTCCTGAATTAGTCTATATTCTTTGCAACTTGAAGGTACACAATAAAGTGTTCAAATTAAACATTTTCCTAGTGTGCTATTGTGTTAATAAGATGTTTCATATTGAGAGGAATACTGAGCATGATAAACCTGTTTAATATTTTTTGTGTTTTTCTAAGGAAGGATATTTTAAGGCAACATCATCATATACTCAGTTCTTAAGAAGTTATAGAATGTCATATTAGACCAACCACATTACTCATTAAGATTGACTCCATTGCGTTCAGTTGTTATTTATTCCCACATCAGATGTCTTTCATTTCTGAGTGCTGAACCTGAAAATCAACCAAACTGAGGTATCATAGGGAGAATGACCAAAGCAGGGAGAGTGTTTACAATTACATATGCTAATTGGCTGAAGGAAATAGACCCCTCAGTCAGAACATGAACACTGATTTTCACTGTGTCAATGAATTCTGAATATTCTGAGCAATTTAAGGATTAAAATTTGGTAAGTACCATAAGTACCAAAATGAATTTTTTCTGATTATCACATTTTTGAATATTCTTTCAAGATAGTATATTTTATGTCATTATGTGTGTTCAATCAAAAGCAAAGTGAAATGTTTTAAATGTGGAAAAGCTGTTTTGACAACATAATACTAAATGTAAGTTCCTATTCAGATATTTAACACTATAATTCTGAACAGTGGCGATATCTGAACATCTCAAATTTAGCTTTCACGGGTAAAAAGATGATATTGCAGAGACTGAGATGAAATCTAGATCAATGCAGGATTTTAATTTATAGATTATATTGAAAGAAGTGAAATGGATATTAGAATTTTAATATTCTCATTACTAAATAGCATTAGTGAGACATCTCTGTGATTTGAAGATTAATACAGTGATAGAAATAGTGAAAATATTTTGAAAATATTGTGTTGAAGCCAATATGGAAAAGCTATTTGATTCAATTGAGTGACATATTAGAAAAGGCAAAATGATGGGGACAGTAAAAACATCAATGGTTACCAGGAATTAGAGTGGAAACAAAGGATTTTTAAAAAAAATAATTATTAAGATAAGGAGAACAGATTTTATCCATTCCATAGAGGTAGTTCTAGAAAGATAGCCACACTTCCCTGACTCCCCTGCATATCACTTCATCTGTCCCCTCTGTCAATTTCTGTAAATACATAATTTTAATACACTCTATATTCAGACTTACTTTGCCAGTAATCATAATATTCAGAAAGTAAAAAGAAGTCCACAGTTCCACAACAGTAGAGACAAGAGTTAAAAACAACATTCATATCAAGAGATTGTTTCACTCCTGTACTTTTTTTTTTATTCTATGTTAACTGCCACATATCAGAAAACATTTGCCTTTGTGAGACTGGCTTTTTCCCTATGCACAGTGGTTTACATTTTGTTGCAAAAGACAGGATTGCATTCTTTTTTATGGCGGAGTAGAATTCCACAGTGTGTGTGTGTGTATGTGTGTGTATAATGTGTGTGTGTGTGTGTGTGTACCACATTTTGCTTATCCTGTCATCAGTTGATAGACATCTGGGTTGATTTCATTTCTTAACTATTATGAATTGAGTGGCAATAATCATGGCAGTACAACTAGCTCTTTGATATGCTGATTTTATTTACTTTGGGTAAATTCCTAGGAGTGGAATGGCTGGGTC
Organism: Oryctolagus cuniculus; assembly: GCF_051225735.1. Lineage (NCBI taxonomy): Eukaryota > Metazoa > Chordata > Mammalia > Lagomorpha > Leporidae > Oryctolagus > Oryctolagus cuniculus. Next base: position 125,393,569 of record NC_142868.1, read on the forward strand.
ATATGGTAGATTTATTTTCAAATCTCTGAGGAATCACCATACAGTCTTCCATATTGGTTTTACTAGTTTAGATGCCTACCAACAGTGAATTAGAGTACTTCTTCCCCTACATCCCATCCTCACCAGCATTTATTGTTTTTTTTTTTTTTTGATTTCTATATGACAGCTATTCTAACTGGGGTGAGGTGAAAGTTCACTATGGTTTTTATTTGTATTTATCTGATGGCCAGTCATCTGGAGCATTTTTTTCATGTGTCTGTTGGCCATTTCAATTTAATCCTTTGAAAATTGCCTTTTCAATCCTTTCCCACTTCTTAACCGAATTGTGTTTTTTTTTTTTTTTTTTTGTAATGCGGAAGTTTCTCAGCTTGATGTAATCCCATTTATCTATTTCTGTTTTAACTTCCTGTGATTCTGGGATCTTTTCCAAGAAGCCTTTGCCAGTGCTAATGTCTTGCAGGATTTTCCAATTTTTCCCTTATTAATTTGATATCTGGTCATAGAATTAGATCCTAATCCATTTTAAGTGTTTTTTTGTGTGTGTGTGTAAGGTTAAGGTAGGGATCTTGCTTCATACTTCTACGTAGGGAGATTCAATTTTTCCTGCTCCATTTGTTGAAGAGACTGTTTTTCTCCAGGGATTGATTTCAGCTCCTTTGTTTTAAAAAAAAAAAAAAAAAAAGGTAGGTTGTAGATGCATAGATTGATTTCTGGAGTTTCTATTCTGTTCCATTTGTCTACATCTGTTTTTGTGCTAGTACCAGACTGTTTTGAGTATAACTGCCCTAAAGTATGTCTTGAAATCTGGTATTGTGATGCCTTCAACTTTGTTTAAGATTGCTTTAGCTTTTCAGGGTCTCTGTGTTTCCATATGAATTTTCACTTTATTTCTTTTAGATCTGAGAAGAATGCCAATGGAATTTTGATTGGGATTATATTGACTGTAAATTGTTTTGGGTAGTATGGACATTTTGATGATATTAATTCACCGGTCCAAGAACATGGACGATTTTTATGAATTTTTGGACTTCAATTTCTTAATGTTTTATAATTTTTTTAAAAAAGATTTATTTATTTGAAAGGCAGAGTTATAAAGAGGAAGAGGTAGAGAGAGAGAAAACGAGAAAAAGAGAAAGAGAGAAACAAAGAGAGAGTGAGAGATCTTCTGTCCTTTGGTTCACTCCACAAATGACTGCAATGTCCGGAGATGCACCGATCAGAAGCCGAGAGCCTGGAGCTTCTTCCAGGTCTCCCACATGGATGCAGGAGCCCAAGCAGTTGAGCCATGTTCCACTGCTTTCCGAGGCTATAGTAGAGAGCTGGAATGGAAGTGGAGCAGCCAGGACTCAAACCAGTGCCCATATGGGATAATGGCACTGCATGTGGCGTCTTTACCCACTATGTTACAGGGCCAGGCCCCAATGTTCTGTAATTTTGCGTTTAGAGATCGTTCAACTCCTTGGATAAATTTATTCCAAAGTATTTAAATTTTTTGTTGCTTGTGTTATCAGGACTTGATGTCACAAGTTCTTTTTAAGCTATGACATTGTTTACATATACAAAGGCTATTGTTTTTGTTGATCTTATGTCTTGCAACTTTGCCAAACACTCTTATGAGTTTGGATACACATCTAGTGGAGTCTTTTTGTTCTCTTATAAATAGAATCATGTCACCTGCAAATAGGGATCATTTGACTTCCTCCTTTCCTATTTGTATACCTCAGATTTCTTTTTCTTGCCTAATGGCTCTAAAGCTTCCAAAACAACATTGAATAACAACTGTGAATGTGGATATCCTTGTCTGATTTTTGATCTTGGTGGAAATGCTTCCAGCTTCTGAACTCAATGTGATGCTGGTTGTATGTTTTTCATGTATTGCCTTGATTGTGTTGAGCAATGCTCCTTCTATACCCAATTTCATTAAGGCTTTTATAAACAAAGTGTGCTATATTTTATCGAATTCTTTCTCTGCATCTATTGAGCTAATAATGTTGTTTTTATTCTTAAATTTGTTAATGTGATATATCACATGTATAGATTTGGGTATGTTGAACCATTCCTACATGACATGGATAATTTCCACTTGTTCTGATGAATGATCTTTCTGATGTGTTGTTGGATTTGATTAGCTAAAATTTCAATGAGGATTTTTGCATCTATGTTTATCAGGGATATTGGTCTATAGCTCTGTTGTATATTTTTTGTTTTTTTTTGTTTTTTGTTTTTTGTTTGTTTGTTTTTTTGGAATTAAGGTGATATCGGCATAATAGAAGTAGTTTGGGAGGCTTCCTTCCCTTTAAATTGTTTTGAATAATTTGAGAAGAATTATAATTAGATCTGCTGTAAAAATTTGGTACAATTCAGCACTAAAGCCACCCTGTCCCATCATTTTCTTTGTGGGAGGGTCTTTGTCACTGATTCAATCTCTGTCTTGGTTGTTGGTCTATTTAAGTTTTCTACATTTTCATGACTCAATTTTGGTATACCTACTTGTAGTAAATACTGATTATTCTTTTTATTTCCATAATACCCATTGTTACATCTCCTTTTTCATCTCTGATTTAACTGATCTGGGTCATTGGGTCTTCTCCATCTTTTTGTTGTTTTTTGTTGTTAATTTGGCCAGTGGTATATCAATTTTGTTTACCTCCCCCCCCCAAAAAAAAGCTCTTAATGTCACTAATATTTTGTTTCTTTTTTATTGTTGTTTTAATTTTTATTATTTTTCTCTACTTTTAATTATTACTTTCCTTCTACCAATTTTGGGTTTGATTCAATGTTGGTTTTTCTAAGTTCTTGAGATGCATTGTTAACTCATTTATTTGATTCCTTTACTATTTGTTTTTTTAAAAGATGTTTTTATTTACTTATTTTTTGAGAGAGAGAGTTATAGGCAGATAGAGGAAAAGACAGAGAGAGAGGTCTTTCCTCTGCTGGTTAACTCCCCAAATGGCTGCAGTGCTGGAGCTCACTGATATGAATGCAGGACACTCCAACAGGTCTCCCATGTGGGTGTAGGGGCCCAAGCACTTGATCCACCTTGTAGTTCTTTCCCAGGTTATAGTGCAGAGCTGGATCAGAAGAGGAGCAGCTAGGACTTGAACCAGCACCAAATGGGATGCTGACACCATGTGTAAAGTGGCAGCTTTACCTACTATTCCACAGCACTGGCCCCTCCAATTTCTTAATGTAGGCACAAATTGCTATAATCTTCCCTATCAACACTGCTCATGCTGCATCCCAGAGGTGTGGGTATGTTGTGTTTTCATATTCATTCGTTACCAGGATATTTTTTACTTCTTTTTTTTTTTTATTTCTTCTATTACCAACTGCTCATTCAGGAGCATGTTGTTCAGTCGCCACGTGTTTACATATTTTTTTAGAGTAAATAATTTTCCAGTTTCAATCCATTGCAGTAAAAAAAAAAAAAAAAAAACATGGGATGATTTCAAATTTTTGAATTTGCTGAGACTTGCTTTGTGGTCCAGCATATGGTCTGTCCTAGAGAAAGTTCCGTGCACTGATGTAAAGAATGTGTGTTCTTCAACTGTGGGGTGAAATGTTCTGTAGATATCACTTATGTTCATTTGCCCTGTAGTATAGATTAGCTCTATTTTTTCTTTGTTGATTTTATCTATAGTTGATCTTTCCATTTATGAAAGTCAGCTGATGAAGTCCCCCATTACTATGTTATTGGAGACTACATCTCCTTTTAGATCCTTTAGCATTTGTTTGATATAGCCAGGTGCTTTGGCTTTGGGTGCATATACATATACTATAATAACTTCTTCCTGTTGAATTGATTCCTTAATCATAACATAATGCCCATCTTTGTTTCTTTAAATAGTTTTTGGGTGAAAGACTAGTTTGTTTGATATTAGGGTGGCTACTAGCCTGCTCATTTTTGCTTTCTATTATCATGGGAAATCTTTGTCCATCCTTTCACTTCCAATCTGTTGTATCCTGTTGGCAAGGTTGTTTCTTATAGGCAGCTAATACATGGGTCTTATTTTTTAATCCATTCAGCCACTCTATATCTTTTATTTGGAGAATTAAGGCATTTACATTCAAGGTTATTATTGATAAGTAATGACTTATTCCTACCATTTTTTCCCTATTGGTATCTCTATTGTTTGCTTTGAATATACTTTATACTTTTACTAGGATACATTCTGCTTTCACATTCTTTTATAATGTTGACTATCTTTCCCTGTTCCTGTGTGAAGACCATCCTTAAGTTTCATTTGTCAGGCTGGACAAGTAGCATCAAATTCTTTCATTTCTGTTCTGGAAATCTTCACCTTTATTTATAAATGAGAGCTTTGATGGGTACAGTATCCTGGGCTGACGGTTTCTTTTAGGGCTTAGACTACATCTCTTCATTCTCTCCTAACCTATAAGGTTTCTGAGGAGAGACCAGTTGTCAGTCTAATTTGATATCCTCTGAAGGTAATCTTGTGTTTCTGTCATGTACATTTTATAGTCTTTTTTTATGCTTTATTGTTGAAAGTTTGACTATATTGTGTCACGGTGAAGATCTTCTCTGATCATGTCTATTAGGAGTTCTTTGTGCTTCCTATAGTTGGTTGTCCCTTTCTTTCTCCAAATTAGGGAACTTCTCCACTATTATTTCACTGAAAAGGCCTTCTAATGCATTCTCCTTCCATGCCTTCAGGAACTGCTAAGGCACAAATGTTTGGTCCTTTGATAGTATCATATAAACCTGAAATACTATTTTCAGGTTTCTAATTTTTTTTATAACAATGATATTTGCAAGAATTTGTCTTTTAGTCTGGATATTCTTTCTCCTGGCAAGTCTGTTGGTGAGGTTTTCCGCTGTATTTTCTATTTTATATATTTAAATCTCCATTTCCAATATTCAAGGTTTTTTTTTTTTAATTTATTTGAGATTAGAGTTACAGAGAGAGAGACACAGAGAAGAAGTTACAGAGGAGAAGTTACAGAGAGAGAGACACATCTGCTGGTTTACTCCCTACATGGCTGCAATGGCCGGAGCTGGGTCAGTCTGAAGCCAGGAATCAGGAGCTACTTCTGGATCTCCCATGTGGGTGCAGGGACTGAAGCACTTCAGCCATCTTCGACAGCTTTCCCAGTCCATAGCAGAGAGCTGGATCAGAACAGGAGCAGCTGGGAAATGAACCAGTACCCATACAGGATACCAACGCCACAGGTATAGGCTTAGCCTACTGTTCCACAGTGTTGGCCCCTCTGTTATTTCCATTTGATTTCTCTTCAATATCTCTATCTCTTGGTACAAATTTCATCCATATTTTGTGTGAACTTTGTTGGTAACAATGTGTCATTGTAGATTCAAAAATTATGATGAACATTCTATCCTGAGGGAGTGTTGATAATGTGTGAAACCATATATGTGTGAAGGCAGGAAGCCTATAGGAAACTTATCCATTTTCTTCAGAGTGTTGCAGTGAATGTGAATCTGCTCCAAAAAATAAATCTTTAACATAGTTGTTAAAAACAAAATTAGCTTAAATTTAAAAATTTCATCTATATACTGCTATACATCTACTTTTAAATATATCAGTAATGTTTTCTATTTTAATTGATAATTTTATTTTTGATACTAAAATAATTTCATGATATTCATTTTTTGTATTTGAGAGGGAGGGAGGGAAAGAGGTGGACAATGAGGGTGAGTAAGAGGGAGAAAGAAACAAAGGGTAGGAGAGAGACAGAGGGGAGGAGGGAGAGAGATACACTCAGAGAGAGAGAGAGAGAGAATGAGAGAACAACTACATCAGTGATTTCATTTGCAAATGGATCAGCTATTTCATTTGCAGATGGCCACAATGGTCAGGACTGGGCCAGGCTGAAGTCAGGAGTCAAAAAATTAAACCAGATTTATATTAGTGGCAAGAACCCAATTAATTGAACTATTACCACTTCTTCCTGGTTCAAATTATCAGGAAACTGGAGTCAGGAGGAGAGCTGGATGTAAAAACTCAAGAATTTCAATGTGGAACACAAAAATCTTAACTGCTAAGCTAACCTCCCACATCTCTAAGTAATTGTAAATGGCAGTTTTTGATTCTTTGACCCAGAGATAAGGAATCTGTTCAAATGAACATATCTAAATTGTCGTAACAGTTTCTTGCAATTTTGTTATTGATTTGGCCACCACATTGATGTGTGAAGAAATTGTGTCTGAAAGTTTGGTCCATGACTGAACATAATCCAATTTCTGTAAAAGGTTGCAAGGGATCAAAACTCTATAAATATATCTTTGTGGGAAGGGAACAATACCAAAAAAATGTACCTTTGTGCTGTATTGCAGCTATGTTTATTTACTTTCCTTATAATATCTATATTTGAAAATATAAAAATTCTTGTGAACTGTGTAAAACAGGTAATTCATTAATTTGTTGTCAACACATGTATAGTATATCTTGGGATGCCAATAGAGAACATAGCTTACAGATCATGAGGTCTAGAGTCTTCATTTGCTAATGAGAAAACTTGAATTTGGGGCTTTTTAAGCCTCTTTGTCACACAAGAGATCAGTGGACAACAAGAATTGTTTTTCTGTTCACTTCCCCATCTTCTCTGCTGCTAGAGAAGAGTTTGGAAGATCATCTTGTCACTGATAATGAACATGAAATACAATCTAAGGTAAAGCACAATGCATTTTCAAACTCAGAGACTAGAACTCTTCTAGTGACGAGCTGATATGTGTGCACGTTTGTGGTTCAGTACAAGAAACATTAGTAAAGACATTTGTATTTTCCAATGTATCATAATGAGTTCCTGACCATAAAAATTTTACCATTCAAAGTCGATTCTTAAAGATAAACCTCGACTTCCAAATGTACAACTTTTAAATGCAAATATTCTTATAGCATATTAAATTATTTCACTTGGAGTCCCTGGGTCTTATAATATCTTAGGAGAAAGTAAGGAGAACTGTGAAACCATGGACAGGCAGAGGTCATAAGCAGTGGGGTATGATGAAGAATGTGGCCATCATTTTAAAATGTCCTTACTATAGGCTTTAATCTGGAATAAAAAGACTAGTGCAGGTTTGCACATGTGGATAATACTATTTGTTGTCCTTACTGATATAGTGTTTCAATAAGCATTTAGTCAGAGGGTCCATGTTTCCTTCCACTGGAAATAAAGTTAGATCCTATGGAATTTTATAGGAAAAAATAACACTTTTTCTAAGATATATGGAGTACAAAGAGGTATAGGAATTTTCAGATAACTTATTTTCAGCCTTTTCCCCAGCCCTATCTGAAGCATTGGTTTGCAAAATGATGCAGACAGAGATTTATCTTTCCTTGCAGTAATGCCATCCTTAATATTTTATTTCTTGGTCAATGTTGTTCTGCTTGATCAATAAATTTTGATGTCTGGCTTCTCAGAAATCAATACTTGCTTCTTAGACCTATTTTTCAAAAAGTGCACTGGGAGGTTAATTGGTATGCTCAGGGCCACAGGGTGAGTCACTTACCGACCCCTGTCTAAGAAACCTAATATTATGACTACTTATTCCCCACACTCACCAAGATAGGCACTAGCAGTTAGAGAAAACACAACTTTATTTGCTACAGATCTTCTGAATCTTGGTTTTTATTTGAGATTTTTATTTGAGATTCCAAACTGTGCATGGTTTACATAACTTTCTATCTTGTTATTCTGAAGTTATTTCTCCTATTTTCCTTTTTTACCCTCTGTATTATTTTTAGACTTTTTTGAGATACGACTGGCATAGAAAATGCTGACATACTTAAATGTGCAACCAAATGAGTTTGGAGCTAAGTGAATCAACTATTTGACTCTACAGTTCTGAATCTATGTAATTTAAATCAGGATACTGCTTCATGTATTAGAAAATAGAGCAAGAAGAAACGTGCCAGGGGATTCCAATTCAATCCATCAAGGTGACATGTACTAATACCATCTTACTTGTTAAAATGATCAGTTTAAGGTCATAATTTATCAAAAAGATAGGATTAAGTGTCATAGGGATTACCTAAATAAGACCAGTGACTGCAAATAATAATTCATATAATCAAAAAGGAGAGAATGATCCTACATGGGAAGCAGGATACACAGCACTCATAGAATGGCAAATGCCCTAAAGAGCACTCTGGCCTCAGAATCAGCCCTTAAGGCACTCGGATCCTGCTAAAAAGCCCATCAGAGTTCCCCAGGCATGGAAAGCCAAAATACGGTGGAAAAAAATATAATGACCTAAATGAAAGATCCCTGTGAGATCCCAGTGGAAAGAACAGGCCATCAAAGAAGGGAGGTACCTTTCTCTGAAGGGAAGAGAGAACTTCCACTTTTTTTTTTTTTTTTTTTTTTTTTTTTTTGAGGGCTGTGGGTTTTATCCAGGGCACAGTGAGGAATCATCAGGAGTTTGGGGGCCAAAGGTGGAGAGAAATGATCGGATGATGAGTGACGACTCTGGGGACACAAGAGTGGGATTCGGGGAACCAGGGAGGAACCTAAAGTGGAGGTCAGAATGACGATGTGTCCATTTCACACGGCTCTCCGAGACGAAGGGACGCAGGGAATCCTTGACAGGGGAGTTCTCAGTAAGTGGCAGGGCAAGGTTTTTTCCAGAGGTGCTGTGGGAACCTCTCCAGGGAGTTGGGAAAAGCAGTGACCCTGGAAAGCCACAGGCCGGCTCTCTGGTCCCTCGCCTCCCTCAAGTCTCCCTTTAGTGTCCTCTTAGAGATACACCAGTCAATGCAATCCAACGTTTCCTGGCCTGCTTTCTTCTCCAAAGCACTGACTGCCTGCAGCACACTCTGTCTTACATCTTTTCTGTATTTGCCGTCTCCCCCACAACCCCAGAAATGAAGACTCTGTGAAGATAGGACTTCCGCCTGTTTCGTTCCCTGCGGGGTCCCTGGTGCCTACAATGGCTGGAGCGGCTCCTTGCAGACACTCAGCAAATAGCCGCAGAGCGAGCGAATGCAATGCCCTGGACTCTGTTCTCCTAAGCATCTATGCTGATAGGAATGCATCTCTTGGCAAAGGCAAGCTTGGGAAATGCATCTTCCTCAGAGCCGGAGGCCAGGCACTGGGCACGCCTGCACGTGGTGCTGGCTGTGGACTGCGGGACCTGGCTGTGTTGCTTGTCAGGGACGTGAGCTGGTCCTGTCGTCAAGAGTTCCAGCAGCCGCCTTCAGAGCCGTCCTCTCTCCTCTGCCGCTGCCTTCACGAGGCTTTGTTCCTCCATGTGTGCGCGCCTTACTTGGTGAGCACCCAGCTTTGGAGTTGGTTTGTTTTTGAGAGCAAATGAGCCATGGGGAGCCATGAGCCTCTGTGTCTGGGGCCCAGTGCCCATGGGCCCAGGGATTCTCAGCAGGAAGGGAAGGGGCTTCCTATCAACTTCAAGTTCATGAACCCACTGAGCTATGAACAGCCTGCCCGCCCACCATCGCTCCTTCCTCTAGCCTGTCCTGCCCACTGCTGCTAGACAGAGCTTCCCAAAACACTGCTCCTGTCCTGGCATCTCCTGCTGCGAAGGCTTCCCATGTCTCCCACACTTGGCTTGAGCTTCCCTCTGGGAGTTGGCCTCACGTTCTTGGCCAAGTGGATCCAGCTACTGGGCGTCACTGACCAGCCTGAGCCCTGGCGGGCAGGCTTGTCCTGGCTTCACTCTCAGCCCTGAGTCTGGAGAGCAGGGGCTCTTCCCGGCTGCACCGAGGCCCTCACCCCTCCCGTGTTCCATGGTTGTTTCCTCATTGCCGGGGCCTGATCCATGCACCCTCCCTGACCACTTGGGCAGCCTGTATCTTTGGTTGCATTTGGGCATTTGGCTGCATGTTTGGCTGGTTTTAGGCTTGGGAGCTTGTCGCTCCCCCTCTTCGTGGAGGAAGGACACTAAACCCTGCCTAGGTTTCCTATCCAAGTCAAGGCACCATTATGTCTCCTAAGCTTCATATCCAAGTCACGGCACCATTATGTCGCTCCCCGTCTTCGCGGAGGAACGACACAGGACCCTGTGCTGTTCTTTTGTCTGCTCGGCCCTTCCCGGGTTTGCTGCTGGTTCTTCCCGGGTTGGCTACCATCCCTTCCACCTCCGTGGAAGGGCGGTTCCCCCTGCCACTTTCCCCACTTCCGCGGGGGAGCGGCACACCGCCGGCCGGCTCTCTCGGGGGCTGCTCAGGTGTTCCTTCAGATAGATGTTCCCCTTAGATGTTCCCGGTGCATGTTGTCTCTCTCCTCCTTTATAGTCCTCTTCCATCAATCCCAACTCTGCTACCCACACGCCGAGTACGCTGCTCTCCTCCAATCAGGAGCAGGATCAGCTCCTGCAGGTTACTGGCTGAACTGGAGGCAGCTGTGTAAAAGTTGTTTTTACTCCTCTCCCAGCGCCATATTGTGGGAGAGCAGATGCATAGAATAAGTCTTAATTCCAGTAACTTAGTCTAGTCTCAGTTGCTCCCCACAGGAGCTCTCAGGTGGTGGAGCACTGGGAAGCCCGGTGTTCTTTCGAGATGTCACAATCTATCGACATATTGGATCCGGAGTTCACACCCAGGTGCCGTGCCACTTGCCAGAAAGGATGTTTGTGATCAATGTTAACTTGGGACCCTGGACTTGGGTTTATATAAGCTGGGAGAGGAAGCAGGTGCTGTCATTTTTTTCATGGATCTGTTCCTGTTAGTTTGTTCCTTGCTCATGTGTTCTGCTGATCCAGAGAGCTATCAGGAGTGGGTATCAATGGTTTAGAAAAGGGGAGGGAACAAGCCCTTAAATATGAGATAGTCGTATTAACTTATTTTTCCCCTGCAAGTCAGGAAAACACTGCTGTTTTCTTTCCTCCCAGCGACAACGCCTTTGTCCACGGCTCCTTGAGCACAGCCAGACCGTGAACTCCTTGGTGGCAGAGGCCTTGGCTATCTCTCCCGCTGCCCTAGCCCAGCATCCAGCCCCGGGCCTGGCGTGTTGCAGGCACTTGCAGTTTTATGGAACGAAGAAGACAATGAACAGCTGATTCAGTGGGAGAAATCATTGCTCTCGGAATTTTAGGTTTGCTGGTTCTACTTCCCTAGAGAGCAGGCCTCCTGCTTCTAGAATGAACCCTAGGCTTTTCAGTGACTTAGTATTTGTTTGTGGAGTGATGGATGGACAGACTGATGGATGGCACCCACAGCATTAAGCATTTCCACTTGGTGGTGGTGATGAGGAGCGCCCAAGAACGGTGTAGTGACAGTGGAGTAGCCGCAGCTCAGAGGTTGAGGTGGACGACAGGAGGCCAGACCTGAGCTTACCGATGCCGTTCAGGGGTTGGTCGCTGGCGGGATCCTGCTCAACATTGCTCATATCAAGCCAATCTTGATCTTCCAGTTCTACTGCCATTTCTTCCAAATACACACAACGGCTGGGGATACCATTCCCACTTTTCAAGCTTGGATCACTGTTGTCCAGAGTAATGAGGAAGATTCTTTGGATCATGTGATTGATGTTGAGTTGCTCACATATTTCCTGTTGTGATCGGAATGAGCGGCTAATCTCGGCCACAGAGTAATCAAATTCATCCAGGCTCTCTGACACACTATTATCCGAGTCATCTGGGCTAGCTGGGAGTTCATCAGATTGTTGCAAACGGCTTGGCATCAGCCAGGGAGCCAAAAAGAGCAGCAAAGGGGTTACTTGAGATGTTGTTGTTATTCTCCTGGTCTGTCATTTCACTTTAAGTTATCCTCCATCCAGACCTAGGGGGAGGGGCAGAGCCTGAAGGGCCAGCAGCGACACGACAGAGTCTCAGGGGCCCAGAACTTCCACTTTGACTATGGCTTGTCTAAGTAAGATCAGAGTTGGTGAACTCAAGAGGCTTCCATAGCCTTGGCAGCTCATGACAAGAGCCTCGGTGATTACTGATGTCCTAATAAGAGTGTTGGGCCAGTGCTGCGGCTCACTTGGCTAATCCTCCACCTGCAGCGCTGGCACCCTCAGTTCTGTTCCCGGTTGGGGTGCTGGATTCTGTCCTGGTTGCTCCTCTTCCGGTCCAGCTCTCTGCTGTGGTCCAGCAAGCCGGTGGAGGATGGCCCAGGTGCTTGAGCCCTGCACACATGTGGGAGACCAGGAGAGGGCACCTGGCGCAGCATGCCGGCCATGGCATCCATTTGGGGTGGGTGAACCACTGGAAAGGGAGGACCATTCTCTCTGTCTCTCTGACTCTGCCTGTCAAAAAAATAATATAAATAAATAAATAAATAAGAGTGTCAACTGTTAAATCAACAATGGGAGTCACTGTGCACCTGCTCCCCATGTAGTACCTCTGTCCTTAATGTGTTGTACTATGCAAATTAACTGTAAAACTACTCTCCAAACTATACTCTATACTTTGTGTATCTGTGTGGGTACAGTCTTTTGAAATCTTTACTTAGTATATACTAAATTGATTTGCTGTATATAAAGATAATTGAAAATAAATCTTGATGAATGAATGGGGTGGGAGAGAGTAGGAGAAGGGATGGTTTTGGGTAGGCGGGAGGTTATGGGGGGAAAAGCCACTATAATTCAAAATTTGTACTTTGGAAATTTATATTTATTAAATAAAAGTTAAAAAAAGAAAGAAAATAGAGCAAGAAAGAATAAAGTCCTATTGTGTTTAAACATCGGTTTAGTGATTTGAAGTAAAGTTGTATATTCCTACTCAGTGTTAAATTTTTTTCTTATTTTTTTTTTTTTTTGACAGGCAGAGTGGACAGTGAGAGAGAGAGACAGAGAGAAAGGTCTTCCTTTTGCTGTTGGTTTACCTTCCAATGGCCGCCGCTGCTGGCGCGCTGCAGCTGGCGCACAGCGTTGATCCGATGGCAGGAGCCAGGTGCTTCTCCTGGTCTCCCATGGGGTGCAGAGCCCAAGGACATGGGCCATCCTCCACTGCACTCCCTGGCCACAGCAGAGAGCTGGCCTGGAAGAGGGGCAACCGGGACAGAATCCGGTGCCCCAACCAGGACTAGAACCGGGTGTGCCGGCGCCACAAGGCAGAGGATTAGCCTAGTGAGCCGCGGTGCCGGCTCAGATGCTGGTCGGGGTGCCGGATTCTGTCCCAGTTGCCCCTCTTCCAGGCCAGCTCTCTGCTGTGGCCAGGGAGTGCAGTGGAAGATGACCTGAGTACTTAGGCCCTGCACCCCATGGGAGACCAGGATAAGTACCTGGCTCCTGCCATCAGATCAGCGCAGTGCGCCGGCCAGGCCACAGCATGCCAGCCGCGGCGGCCATTGGAGGGTGAACCAACGGCAAAAGGAAGACCTTTCTCTCTGTCTCTCTCTCACTGTCCACTCTGCCTGTCAAAAAAAAAAAAATTGAGCCTGATATCTGCCTTTTTAACAAGCTCTCACATAATGCAGCAGCAACTCTGAGTTTCTCATTCAGTGGTTTTCAGTTGGGCATGTACTTAACAATAACTGGAGACCTTTGAAGAAAGGCAATTGGAATATGAGGTGTGTCCTAGGCTTTGATAATTTTAAAGCTCCTGAAGAGATGATACTTGTCTGTTGAGATGGAATTCCACATAACCCAGGCCAGATTTCCTCACCCATAAGCTACTGGCTCATAAACCCTTTCCCATTGGTAGAGTCCAGTCTTCTCTTTTCTCCCATTTTCTTGGAATTCTGTAAGGCCTTCTAGTAAAAGATATGTTTTTACTTTTATAATTCTACTACATATTTCAATGTGTTAGCCATGTATTCCTAATCAAACCCTCTTTTTTGAGTATGAGATTGGATTTCCTGCTTTAAACAAATAAGCACATATCAGTACTATCATCTTGTTATTACTTTCAACAGATGGAGTTCATATTTGTAGGAAACAAACTTTTCAATCAACTAGTAATAACTAATATTTAACAAACAGTTGAGAACATGCTTTCATATAGTTTCATTTTTATTTCACAACAAGTTTGTACATTAAGTACTTTTTATCATATATGCATCTATATACAGAGAGAATAAGCAATTAATGTTAGCATGGATGAAAATGTGATAAACTTAGATTAAACATTTTGTCTTTGATTCTGTGTATGTTTTCCACTACATTTCACCCTTTTTATACCATTAAAAACATATCAGTTATGCTTTATGTTCCCTTATCAACTAGCTAACTTTCACAGACAACAGCTCATTTCAAATTGGCAAAATCTTTGACTAAATAATAAATTTGTAATAATCAATCTGCACATTTAAATCAATCAACTTGAATGCCAGTTAAAATAGTTTTCCAATTTTCTCACTTTCCTTGAACTATGCATCACTTATCACCAATAGTTTACACATGTATAGAAATTAATATTCTAGAACTCAGATGAGCACATTGTCTCATTATTTTATAGCTTCCAATTGTTCCAAATGAGAAATACTACTTAAATTTCACATGTTTATATTTATTTCTTTTTGTCAGAAGAGGATTTGCTAAACAAGTTTCCCAGTATTTTCCATTCATTGACCAGAAAAATCAGGATTCAAATCCATGCAGTGTTTAGAGTTTATACTGTGAACAGTTTTATCATTTATTAAAACACAGTGGTACCCAGTAGGTTAAATATTGTCTATGTTCCCTTCACTTGCTTCAGTGCCTGACTGGAACCCATTGTATGGAGTCTAAAATTTTTGTTTTTTGACTTTTCACAGAAAATGTTTGTTCATGCTTTCTTTATAAAATTGTTTTAATTCTTGCCCAATCAATCAAAATATCTGAAATGTGTGCTTCTATGTTAATCTATTCCATGTAAGGAATGCTTACCTAATTTTTTGCAAATACTTCATTGAGAACCATAAGCTTGAAGGGAGCATCTATTTTTTGTGTAAAGTACTTCCACAAACTGCATCTCATTTAAGTCCCATAACCACTGTACAAAACAGAAAGGTAAATGATTATTTTTCCCATTAAACAAATAAGAAAAAAAAAACAATGCAAATAAATGTTAATCTTTTAAATATCACCATGTGAAACTCAAAGTTGATGCGAACCTCTTCTATTATGACATGATATTAATATTTCAGTATGTTACTTAACTTTATAATAGCTTAAGAAGACTAATTTAACTTATTTAGTTAACTTTATTTAACTTATTTTATTCAATTAGGGCTTGCTGTGTGCCAGACCTTCTTTCTTTTAGGCCTTTCATAGATGCCAATTCATTTTATACTCACAACAAAATTTATAGGCTAAATATATTAATTAATGTCATTGAAAATAAATAATATAAATGATCAAATGGAGATATGTTAGTTTACATAGCTAACCCAAGGTCATAGAGTTGTAGAGCTCCAGTTTTTTTTTTTTTTTTTTTTTTTTTTTTTTTTTTTTTTGACAGGCAGAGTGGACAGTGAGAGAGAGAGACAGAGAGAAAGGTCTTCCTTTGCCGTTGGTTCACCCTCCAATGGCCGCCGCGGCTGGCGCACTGCGGCCGGCGCACCGCGCTGATCCGATGGCAGGAGCCAGGAGCCAGGTGCTTTTCCTGGTCTCCCATGGGGTGCAGGGCCCAAGCACCTGGGCCATCCTCCACTGCACTCCCTGGCCACAGCAGAGGGCTGGCCTGGAAGAGGGGCAACCGGGACAGAATCCGGCGCCCCAACCGGGACTAGAACCCGGTGTGCCGGCGCCGCTAGGCGGAGGATTAGCCTAGTGAGCCGCGGCGCCGGCCTAGAGCTCCAGTTTAATCTGAAGAATCCATAAAGTGCTTGATTTTGAGGACTTCGCTACATTTACTTGTGTGGAATTTATACATTGGTCTTTGTGTTTTAACATGAAGATCCATGGGCTGATATAGTAGCATAATGGGTAATACTATAGCTTTTGAAGCCAGCAACCCATGTGGGTGCCAGTTCGAGTCCTAGCTGCTCCACTTCAAATCTAACTCCTTGTTAATGTCTGGGAAAGCAGCAGAAAAGTGGTGTAAATGCTTGGTGGTCCCTACACCCATGTAGGAGACCCAGATGAAGTTCCTGGCTCCTGGTTTTGGTCTGGCCCAGCCACAACCACTGTGGCCATTTGGGAAGTGAACAAGCAGATATAAGATCTCCCCCCTACTCCCCCCTGTGTGTGTGTGAATATGAATTTAAAATAAATTGAGTACATGTCCCGTAACTTCTTTATCCAGTCTACTGTTGATGGACATTTAGATTGATTCCAGGTCTTAGCTATTGTGAACTGAACTGCAATAAACATTAAGGTGCAGACCGCTTTTTTGTTTGCCCATTCAATTTCCTTTGGGTAAATTCCAAGGAGTGGGATGGCTGGGTTGTGTGGTAGGGTTTGTATTCAGGTTTCTGAGGAATCTCCAGACTGACTTCCATAGTGATCTTACCAGTTCGCATTCCCACCAACAGTGAGTTAGTGTCCCCTTTTCCCCACATCCACGCCAGCATCTGTTGTTGGTAGATTTCTGTATGTGAGCCATTCTAACCAGGGTGAGGTGAAACCTCATTGTGGTTTTGATTTGCATTTCCCTGATTGCTAGTGATCCTGAACATTTTTTCAGGTGTTTGTTGGCCATTGGATTTCTTCTTTTGAAAAATGTCTATTGAGGTCCTTGGCCTATCTCTTAAGTGGGTTGTTTGTTGTTGTGGAGTTTCTTGATCTCTTTGTAGATTCTGGTTATTAATCCTTTATCAGTTCCATAGTCCAAGTGATCAATTTAAGGTCACAATTGATCATATGATAGGATTAAGAGTCAAAGGGATCACATAAACAAGACTAGTGTCTGCTAATACTAACTGATAGAATAAAAAAGAGAGAGAACGATCCAACATGGGAAGCGAGATACACAGCAGACTCATAGAATGGCAGATATCCTAAACAGCACTCTTGCCTCAGAATCAGCCCTTAAGGCATTTGGATCTGGCTGAAGAGCCCATGAGAGTATTTTAGGCATGGAAAGCCAAGACACTCTGGCAAAAAAAAAATAAAAAAAAATAAAAAAAAATAAAAAAGTAAATCTCTGGGAGTGAGATCCCAGTGGAAACAATGGGCCATCAAAGAAGGAGTTACCTTTCTCTGAAGGGAGCAGAGAACTTCCACTTTGACTATGACCCTGTCGGAATAGATCAAAGTCGGACAACTCAAAAGGCTTTCATAGCCTTGGCAACTTATGACAAGGAGCCTAGGGAGATTACTGATGCTGTAAACAAGAGTGTCAAATTGTTAAGTCAACAACAGGAGTCACTGTGTACTTACTCCCCATGTAGGATCTCTGTCCTTAATGTGTTGTAGTGTATGAATTAACGGTATAATTAGTACTCAAACAGTATTTTACACTTTGTGTTTTGTGTGGGTGCAAGCTGTTGAACTCTTTACTTTATATACAGAAGATAAATTTAGTATATATTAAGAGAATTGAAAATGAATCTTGATGTGAATGGAATGAGAGAGGGAGTGGGAGATGGGAGGGTTGTGGGTGGGAGGGAAGTTATGGGGGGGAAATAGCCATTGTAATCCATAAGCTGTACTTTGGAAATTTATATTTATTTAATAAAAGTGAAAAATAAATATTTTTTAAAGAGAAGATGAAGATACATTTGATATTAACAAATTTATCATAAATACATTTAAAAAGCAGTGTTAACTTCTTATTTTGATTACTCACAAAGAAAATAAAGCAATGTTTAAAAATTTTAAGTAATTCAGATTGAAGGCATATTTACTTTAATGCCCAGTTGGCAAAAAGTAATGCATTGAATAGCCGACGCCATGGCTCACTTGGCTAATCCTCCACCTGTGGCGCCGGGACCCTGGGTTCTAGTCCTGGTTGGAGCACCGGATTCTGTCCTGGTTGCTCCTTTTCCCGTCCATCTCTCTGCTGTGGCCCAGGAAGGCAGTGGAGGATGGCCCAAATGCTTGGGCCCTGCCCCCACATGGGAAACCAGAAGAAGGCACCTGGTTCCTGGCTTCGGATCAGCATAGCTCCAGCCATAGTGGCCATTTGGGGAGTAAATGTTTACTTGGAGAAGAAGGATAGACTAAGACATGTAGTTAGAGTGGGAAATAAACATTGTAGATACCATAGATACTCACAGATAAAATGATCAGTGTTTATTTCCTAGACTAAGATGCTCATACTGAAGATTCATCATAAGATCATTAAAATCAGGAAATTTGAAATTTATATTAGGTAAAATATAGTCCAAATTCAAATTTTTTGTTAGATATTTTTCCGTGTTTTTATTAATTTACTTTTTAAATTGTATTATATATTCGAAAGGCAGAATTATGAAGAAAGAAGGAGAGACAGAAAAGACAGAGTGAGAGAGGTTTGGGGAGAGAGAGATCTTCCCACTGCTGGTTCACTTCTCAATTGGCTACAATGGCCAGGACTGGGGCTGGATGAAGCCAGGAGCCAGGTGGTTCATCTGGGTCTCCCACATGGGTACAAGGGCCCAAGTACTTGGGCCATCTTCTGCTGCTTTCCCAAATTCATGAACAAGGAGCTGGATCAGCACTCATGTTGGATGTCAACATCATAAGCGGCAGCTTAGCCTGCTATGTATGGCACAATGCTGGCCTCTCCCTTATTTTCATTTTTACATCATTAATTTTTTTTCATTTTCCTTGGGCCACAGTCTATCCTGGGTCATGCATTCTATTCAATTCTCATGTCGCTATAAAATCTTTAAACTGAAGAGGGATTCTTAGATAATTTTTTTTCTAATTTGTTCATAGTTTTGAAGGGTATGGGCCAGTTTATTTATTTGTTTACTTATTTATTTATTCCTTCACTTACTTATTAAGCAGAGAGAAAGAGAAGGAGACAGAGACACAAAGAGGGTGCTCCTATTTACTGGCTTGCTTTCCAAATTCTGATAATGATCCTGGCTGGACCAGACTTAATCAGGGCTGGAAATTCCTTCCAAGTCTCCTACATGGTTTGCAGAAACCCAACTACTTGAGCTATTTTCTGCTGCTTACTTGTCTACAGTAACAGGAAGCTGGAATCAGGACTGGTACTTTAATCCAGGTACTGTGATGTGGGATGAGGACATCCCAGCCAGAGTTTTAACCACTGGACCAAATAAATGCCTGCCCCCAAGTTATTTTGCATTTGACTTTTATTTTGACTTTGTCTGATGTTTCCTCATAAATAAATTTAGGAAATGTGTTTACTTAATGGTACTACAAACATGCCTTCATGCTTTTTTCATTGTACTTTATCATAAATCTTGTAATGAATATTTGTCCTCCTAGAGATGTTAACTATGATCACAGGATTAAAGTAATGCTTTGTGTATTTCTCTACTCTAAATCTTCTCACTTGTAACTAGTAAGTAAAGTTGTCCCTCAGTATCTATGGCAGATTTGTTCCAGGGATTCCAGCAAATGCCAAAATCTGTAGATGTTGAAGTTCTGTGTATAAAATAGCATAGCATTTGCATGTAATATACGCAACCCTCCCTTATACTTTCAATCATCTCTCAATTACAATACCTAAAACAATGTAAATGCCATATAAGTAGTTGTTTTGCTGTATTGTTTAGGGAATAATGCCAAATGAAAAATATGAACAGATGCAAATCTGTGAATACTAAGGATCAATGGTAATTTGTGAAGAGATACTTTGAATCTGCATAATAATCAATAATAATCCTACTTCTCATCAAACTTCCAGCCACAATCACTAGTATTCATCAGTGATTCTTGCCTAAATCCATGATTACTGTGATGATCTCAACATAGAAATTCCTTCCAATTTAAGGATGGATTTTATCTGTTTGTTTCATTTTTTCCTTCATGTATTCCTTCCTCCCTCCTTTCATTCTTTCTTTGGATTTTATTTAAATTTGGTCTCATTCATTCTTACTGTATTCAATGGTTCATTATTGTGGGGAGCAGCCCGGACTGGACTGAGTTACTGGAATTAAGACTTATTCTATGCATCTGCTCTCCCACAATATGGCGCTGGGAGAGAAGAAAACAGCTTCTACACAGCTGCCTCCAGTTCAGCCAATGAACTGTAGGACTTGCTCCTGATTGGAGGAGAGCAGCGTGCTCGGCGTGTGGGCAGCCGAGTTGGGATTGGCAGAGGAGGACTATAAAGGAGGAGAGAGACGGCATGCACCGGGAACATCTAAGGGGAACATCTAGCTGAAGGAACACCCGTGCAGCCCCCGAGAGAGCCGGCCGGCGGTGTGCTGCTCCCCTGTGGAAGTGGGGAGTGTGGCCAGGGGGAACTGCCCTTCCACGGAGGTGGAAGGGATAGTAGCCAACCCGGGAGGAACCAGCAGCAAACCCGGGGAGGGCCGAGCAGACGAAAGAACAACGCAGGGTCCTGTGTCGTTCCTCCACGAAGAGGGGGAGCGACATTTATAGATTCTGGAAATTAATGTGTTATAAGTTGATTTGCATATATTTTCTCACATTCTGTTGGTTGCCTCTTCATTTTGTTAACTGTTCCCTTTGCAGTACAGAAACTTCTTAGCTTGATGTGATCCCATTTGTCAAATTTTGCTTTGATTGCCCATGCTTCTGAAGTGTTTTCCGACAACTCTTTGCGTATACCAATGTCTTTCAGTGTTTACCATATGTTCTCCTCCAGTAATTTGAGGATATCAGGTCATAGATTTAGATATTTTATTTATTTTGAGTTGATTCTTGCATAAGATGTAAGGTAGGGGTATTGCTTCAAACTCCCATGTGGAGATCCAATTTTCCCAGCACCATTTGTTGAAGATGTTGTCCTTTTCCAAGGGATTCATTTTAGCTCATTCATCAAAAGTGAGTTGCTTGTAGATTCATGGATTGATTTCTGGAGTTTCTGTTCTGTCCCATTGCCTACATGTCTATTTTTGTGCCAGTACCAGGCTATTTTGAGTATGACTGTACTGCATGCAGGAAACCTGGTATTGTGGTGGCTCCAGCTTTGTTTTTGTTAAATAAATAATGATATCTGCAAATTGGGATAACTTGACTTCCTCTTTTCCTATTTGTATCCCTTTGATTTTTTTTCCCTCCTTAATGGCTCCACCCAAAGCTTCCAGGACTACATTGAATAGCTGTTGTGAAAGTGGGTATTATTGGCCGGCGCCGTGGCTCAATAGGCTAATCCTCCACCTTGCGGCGCCGGCACACCGGGTTCTAGTCCCGGTCGGGGCGCCGGACTCTGTCCCGGTTGCCCCTCTTCCAGGCCAGCTCTCTGCTATGGCCAGGGAGTGCAGTGGAGGATGGCCCAGGTGCTTGGGCCCTGCACCCCATGGGAGACCAGGAAAAGCACCTGGATCCTGGCTCCTGCCATCGGATCAGTGCGGTGCGCCGGCTGCAGCGGCGGCCATTGGAGGGTGAACCAACGGCAAAGGAAGACCTTTCTCTCTCTGTCTCTCTCTCTCACTGTCCACTCTGCCTGTCAAAAAAAAAAAAAAATCTTTAAAAAAAAAAAAAAAAGAAAGTGGGTATTATTGTCTGATTAAAGTTCTTGGTGGAAATGCATCCACCTTTTCCCCCATTCAGTTTGATGCTGGCTGTGTGTTTTTCTAATATTGTCTTGCTTGTGTTTAGGAATGTTCCTTCTATACCCAATTTACTTAAGGTTTTCATCATGAAAGTATGTTGTATTTTATCAAATGCTTTCTCTGCATCTATTGAGATAATCATATGGTTATTTTTTAAAGATTTTATTTATTTATTTGAGAGGTAGAGTTACAGACAGTGAGAGGAAGAGACAGAGAGAGAGGTCTTCCATTCATTGGTTCACTCTCCAAATGGCCACAACGGCCGGACCTGCACTGATCTGAAGTCAGGAGCTTCTTCCCAGTCTCCTATGTGGGTGCAGGGATCCAAGGACTTGGGCCATCTTCCACTGCTTTCCTGGGCCATAGTAAAGAGCTGCAGTGGAAGAGGAGCAGCCGGGACTAGAACTGGTGCCATTGGGATGCTGGCGCTGCAGGCAGAGAAAGAACCTACTGTGCCACGGTGCTGGCCCCATCATATGGCTTTTAACATTTCAGTTTTTAAAATTATGTATCATATTTATTGATTTTCATACATGGGACCATCCCTGTATAACAGGGATTAATCTCACTTGGTCTGAGTGAATGATCTTTCTGAACTGTTGATGGTTTGATTAGCTAGTATTTTGTTGAGGATTTTTGCATGTGTGCTTGTAAGGCATGTTGGTCTATACTTCTCTTTGTTTTACCTTTTTCTGGTTTTGGAATTAAGGTGTTTCTGGCCTCATGGAAAAATAAAACTGAAATATTAGAAATGAAGCATTCAAAATGTCAAATAAAAACACAATTGAAATTCTTAATAGCAGATTTGATGATCAGAAGAAAGATTATGCAAGCTAGAAGATAAAACTTTGGAAGTATCTTAGACCAACCAAAAAAATAAAAAAGTAAAAAAAAGAAAAATAAGACCAGTGTTTTAGGGGTCGGCGCTGTGGCGCAGTGGGTTAACACCCTGGCTTGAAGTGCCAGCATCCCATATGGGTACTGGTTTAAGACCAGGCTGCTCCATTTCCAATCCAGCTCTCTGCTGTGGCCTGGGAAAGCAGTAGAAAATGGCCCAAGTTCTTGGGCCTCTGTATTCATGTGGGAGACCTGGAGGAAGCTCCTGGCTCCTGGCTTCAGATCGGCACAGCTCTGGCTGTTGTAATCAATTGGGGAGTGAACCATCGGGTGAAAGACCTCTCTCTCTCTCTCTCTCTCTCTCTCTCTCTTTCTCTTTTCTCAGAGGCTGCTTCTCCTCTCTCTGAGTAACTCTTTCAATAAATAAATAAATCTTCTGACTACAATGGAATGAAATTGAGAATTAAGAATCTAGGAATCTATAGAAAATAAGCAAACACACAAAGACTAGACAACATGCTCCTGAATGAATAGTCGGCCACAGAAGAAATTAAAAGGGTAATCAAAAATTCATGGAAACAAATGATGATTACAGTGCATCAAAACTATAAGATATAGCAAAAACAGTGTTAAGAGGGAAGTTTGTATCAATTAGTACCTTCATCAAGAAGTTGGAAAGGCATCCAATAAATGAGTTATCAGTGCATTTCAAGGACCTAGCAAAACAGCAAGCCAAACCACCCCAAGTTAGTAGGTGGAAAGAAAAATTTAAAATTAAAATAGAAATTAGCAACATTGACCCCCCAAAAAATAAGAGATCAGTGGAATGAAGAGCCTTTCTTTTTAAATCAACAAAATTAAAACATCATTGGCCAAAATAACAAACACAAAAAAAGAATACTAGAGATGAAAAAGGAGATGTGACAATGGATACCACAGAAATAAAGCTGTCTGTATGAATTCCTGATGATTCTTTTTATGTCAACAAATTTGAGAATCTAGAAGAAATAGATAGATTGCTGGACACTTACAATCCACCAAAACTAATGCACAAAACACTGACAACCTAAACAGACCAATAACCAATATGAAGATTGAATCAGTAATAAAGAACCTAACAACCAAAAAAAGCCCAGGACTGGATGGTTTCACTGCTCAATTGGACCAGATCTTTAAAGAACTAATTCCAATTCTTCTGTAACTATTCTGGACAATTGAAAGCCTCCCAAACTCCTTCCATCAGGGCTGCTGATTTCATTTTTATGTCAAAATTAATCCAAACTTTTACAGTAGAAACCATTCAAGTTCCCTATATGGTCTTTAAACATATATGTAATTATTTATATATGCATATATATTAATTTCTGCAACAAAATTCTGTGGATAATTGTCCAAGTAACATAGAATAATCACAACTATCTGCAAAGGGTTGAGCAAGAGAAACATCAATAAAATGATAAAAAATACATTTGTCTTTGATTTTTTGCAAGGCAGGTATTTCTCATGTAGACATATGAGAATTGCCTGTACATTAAAGAACCTTCTCTAATATATTTTTATATCTTCTTTGATGTTAATCAAGGCAAGTGCTTTCAGTAATTTCCTTTGAGAAAGAACACAGCCTTATATATCAACATCTAAAGTTGATTTCTGATAGAAGAACAAATTTACTTTTCCTTGTTTGCCTCCATCATTCATTTCCATTGTGAAAATATAAAGCTTTCCACAATATTTGCATCCTACAAGTGCTTCGAAACAATTATAACACATCATTTGGTATCATTTTCCCTTTTCTGAAAACATCATACTGACAGTTATTAGATTGCTGTTCTGTATGAAAAAGTTAACATACTTTAATTATTAAAACAGATTAGTCACATATATTCATGTATGAATATCACACTAGACAAATGAGAAATAAATAATAATTTAGTTTATGCATTCTGATAGAAATATTTATCCCATGATAAATTTGATGAAGTCATCTTCATTGAGGAGTTGGCTATCAACAAATCTTATCTCTTGAATTCTGGGCTCAGTTTGAAATTAGAGGTAGATATTCCCCCCTCTTAATTTGAGCATATTTTGTGAATTATTTATAGTAAGTGACTTCCTATTCTGCTGTCTTATAATAACATAATTTCAGATGAGAAATAAAATCTTTAGCTACTTTTAAAAAGGATTAATCATAAAGATTACAGGTTTATATAAAAGCCTTGTTTGGCATCTAATGATATTACCCCATGAATCTTTAATATATTTACTATCTTTATAGATAAAAAGGAAATAAAGAATTATTAAGAATTACACTAGGAAGAATTCTAATATGATCCCCATAATCTATGCTATTTTGTGTTACTCTTATGATTTTAAGTTATGGCAGAATGTAGCTCATTGTATATTGAAAAGTTTATGGACAACCCATATTACCTTTTTCATATTAACTTTTTAAAGCATCTTAATGTTGTAGTTTCATGAAATTACTGATCAGTTAACCTTAATTTACAAAGCTTTTTAAAGTTGGCTAATCCAATTGCAAGTCTTAGCAAGGCAGAACATTTTCTTAATGCTTATGTAAGAATTCGTCTGAAAAACTCAATGTGTTAGGAAAACTGAACCAGAAAGAGGATACAGCTGGCCTTGCAGAACTGTGATGTTCTAAGAGGCCTTCTATGAGATGACAATGACTTCTGGTTGATAGCTCTTGAATAGAGGATCCAAATACCAAAATACACAATCTATAGTTTCTATGGATTAGCAGTCCATTATGACCCAAGTGGGATATCCAAATTTGAAGCATTGTATTAAAAAAAATAACTTTTAGGTCCAGCGCTGTGGCAGAGTGGGTAAAACCACTGTCTGTAGTGCCAGCATTCCACAGGGGCATCACTTCAAGTCCCGGCTGCTCCATTTCAATACAGCACTCTATTGCCTGAGAAAGCGGCAGAAGATGGTTCAAGCCCTGAGGCCCCTACACCCACATGGGAGACCTAGAAGCAACTCTGGGCTCCTGGATTTGGATTGGCCCAGCTCTGATCTGCAGCCATTTGGGGAGTGAACCAGAAGATGTAAGACTCACCCCCCTCTGCCTCTGTCTCTCTAATTCTGCATCTCAAATAAAATAAATCTTTTAAAAATTAACTTTTGGTAGGATCTAAATTTTATGCAGATCATATAGGTCCTTAAAGTAATTAGATGCAAGTCAAATCAATACTAAAAATCCTCATGAGAATACACAACAAATACAGCTAGGATTTCCATTACAAATTAAAATAATGTAGGGACTCCTGCATTGAAAAGCAAGTAAACAAACAAACAAAAACTAATATTTCAGTAGGGAAATTGACATTTTTAGCTTCAATGATTGTTTATAGCCCTGAACAGTGTTTTTTTTTTTTCTTGCTATTTGTTGAACTCTTTAGTTAGTGTAAAGTTAACCTTATAAGTACAGAGTAATCTGAAAGTAGATCATTGTAAAAATTTAGAGAGGGATTATGATAGGAACAAGGAAGAAGTATAGGAGAAGGAGGAGGAGGAAGTGTGGAAACATGGGTGGCAGGTAGGATTAGATGGGAAGTATCACTATGTTCCTAAAGATTTTATACATAAATTGCATGAAATTTGTATACCTCAAATAAAATTTAAAAAAAAAACACTAATAATCAAGTCAGAAAGGCATTGCAATGAATATATCCTTGTGTAATGTCTGTATTTCTCTCTGTAAAATCATGAGATAGCAGGTGCTCACTTCTGTGACTTTCCATGAAATTTGAACACAGAAACCAAACCTGCAATTTTGCTAAATGGTGGTTGATACAAAGAATACTGAAGGAAACGCTATGTTTGTGGTAATAGAGGTAGTAATATGAATGTTTTACGGTATCAAATTAAAGTTCAATAAAGTTATCCAGACAGAGAGAATAATGGCAGTGTGGGTTCACTGATCTGTGGTCCTGATTGTGCCAACAAGGAATAATTAGGAAGTCAGAAAGGTCAAAACATGTGCAGTACATATATACTTTATGCACAATCCAGAGACTTGCATTTTACATACTGCAAAAAACAGTTAACACAGCAGGCTTAGAATTGTCATGCTTAAAATAGGCCTGGTAGCAAAGTTGGCCCTAAATTAACATTTGAGAATTGGAGTTTCACATGTTCTTGCCGTTCCCTAATTGAGGAGAGTGATCCACTCTACACAGACTATGCATACAACGTGTTTTTTGTCAAATTCTTCCTTTTCTTTTATGAATCTGGGATTTTGGTATGTGCTATGCAGAGTGTACCAACTTCCGTAGTTCTAGAAAACCCTGGTTATTGAGTCTCTAAAGAGCTTCTTGGGCAGAAACATGGTACATGTGTTGGTTTGATTGATTTTTTGCTGGTGGTCGGAGTAGTCTGACCTCTCACGGGAAGAAGCAGCATAAGGAAATCGGCACTTCATTTGAGATCCTACCTTTGTCTTTCTCTTGTAATTTGACCCTGTGTCCTTACCATATTACTTTAATAAATCTTAGGTAAAAGTACAACTATATGATGAATACTGTGAATCCTTCTGTAAATCTTCTAGATTCAGGGTCTTAAGGAATTTGATGCACACATACAGCATTTATTCTTCCAATGATGATTCCAAAGAAGATATTCCCTTTCATTTTGAAAATGAGAAGCCATTCTTGATATTGCTGAAGAACTTGTCCATGTCACAGACCTGTGAAATACAGGGCTAGGAAGAAAACCAATGTGTGCCTAGCAAAGAATTTTTAATTGAATTATAGATTATGCGAGGATGGAATTTAAAGTATTTTTACTTGGCCTACTCTTCTCCCATCATAAAAACTTTTGGCTTTTCTATATACATTCTAATTATTCAGTCACTCATCCATTCAGCCATATATCCCCTCACTTCAAATTCATTGAATTTTAAATCCCAGCCACAAGCTATGCTTTCCTCATTATAATTGGCCACTAGTATGTGAAGTTCAAACCTACTTGAACAGTTATGACAATAAAAGAAAGTATATTAATAAACTACAATTGGCTCTCATGGACATTTTCCTCTGTCCTCATTCTCATTTGTGGATACAATAACTAAGCTTCTGAGAATGCATTTTAGCTGTTTAAGTATTGAATGTTTTATACAATTTATACCCCTTAAGAATAGATCCTAGTGACACCATTTATTAATATTTCTATATCTAAGAAATTCCAGATTTTTCTGTAACTCTCACAATTAAGACTGGGTCAAAATTATCTGGCTAAAATAGTCTGAAGAGTCACTGTATTTAATGGTCAATATTATAAAACTTACTCTGAGTCAAAGACGTTTCTGTACAGTAAAACCTTATGGTTGTCTTTTTCAAAGAAAGTTTGTTTTTATTTAGTTAAACTATGGGGGTGGTGACTTTTATCCACTGGTACACTCTCAAAATGCCAGTTACAGCCAGGTGTGTGCTACACTAAAACTAGGAGTCCAGAATTCCATCTGGTCTCCCATGTGGGTCACAGGGGCCCAAGTAATTGAGCCTTCATTTGTTGTCTCCCAAGATACATTAACAGGAAACTGGGTCACCAGTATATTTATCATAAATCAAAACAGCATTCCAATATGGGTTGTGGATCTCCCAAACCAATGGCTTCAGTTGTTATGACACAAGGCTTGCCCTACAGTTAAGTCTTATAGATTCTTTCTTGAAAATAAAAAACAATTCCTATACATATTGGCCATTTGTCTCTTCCTTGGTGAAATGTCTATTCAAGTATATAGCCTTTATTTTAAAACTATTAAGACTTAGAACTTGCAAATACACTTTAGAGATTAATCTTATTTTATTTTATTTATTACTTATTTTGCCAGGCTGAGTTAGACAGTGAGAGATAAAGACAGAGAGTTATAGACAGTGAGAGAGACAGAGAGACAGAGAGAAAGGTCTTCCTTCCGTTGGTTCACCCCCAAAATGGCTGCAACGGCTGGCGCGCTGCGCTGATCTGAAGCCAGGAGCCCAGGTGCTTCCTCCTGGTCTCCCATGCGGGTGCAGGGCCCAAGCACTTGGGCCATCCTCCACTGCACTCCCAGGCCACAGCAGAGAGCTGGACTGGAAGAGGAGCAACTGGGA
The DNA here is from genome assembly GCF_051225735.1 of Oryctolagus cuniculus. NCBI lineage: Eukaryota > Metazoa > Chordata > Mammalia > Lagomorpha > Leporidae > Oryctolagus > Oryctolagus cuniculus. Next base: position 125,421,962 of record NC_142868.1, read on the forward strand.
CAGAATCTAGCACCCCAACCTGGACTAGAACCCAGGGTGCCGGCGCCGCAGGCAGAGGATTAGCTGAGTGAGCTGAGGCGCCAGCCGAGATGAATCTCTTATCAGAAAGGTTTTGCAAATGTTGTCTGTCATCCCATAGTCTGTCTGTTCACTCTGTTAATTATATTCTTTGGTACTGCATAGAAACTCTTAAGTCCCATTGGTTTGCTTTTGTTTTGTCTTTGCTTTCTTGGAATATTCATATAATTATCGTTCAAGGTCATGAACATTTTCTCCTATATTTTCTTTTCTACCAGTGAAAATTTAATCTTAAAATTGAACTTTTTTTTTTTTTTTTTGTAATTGAAAAATTGGATGTATTTGTGCTCCAAAGACTTCATGGATAATGGGCTCTAAAATCCTTAAAAAGTGTTGTGTTTGCTTCCTCCTTTTCAGAGAAGAACCAAAACAAATGTTAAGTGACTACATTTCAAGGCGAGTGCCAGAAAGAGAACACTGTAGCTTGACAAGAGATACACAGGACCACATAGGACAGAGATGGCAGCACAAAGAGAGACACAAAGTAGGATGGTAACCATGACCACAGTCACATGGCCAGGGAGAGATTCCCCTCTGCAGGGGAAAGGGTACTGGGGAGCACGAGGAGATCCCACAATTAGGGACATTGGAAATAACAACCTTGGCTGCAGGAGAGATCCACAGTTATTAGCCACAATCATTCACAGGAAGGGCCCAGGCCCAGTAAGGGAAACTGACTGGAGTATACATGGTTGCTTTGTGGCATTGAAGGAAATAATTTTGTCTTTCCTCTAAACCCCTGAGCATGGGTTGTCTCAGAGTGATGATATATTAAGAAAACACTGTCAAATCCATATTGCCTTAGGGGGTAGAATATCTTGAATAGTCCCGTCCTAAGGACCCCACAAATATTCCACTATGCTAGCAATTAAGACTGCACTATCACAGACAAAACTGGATCCAGCAATAAGAGTGACCCCATCATTTAAACCCATAGAGGGTACTGTTATTCATGGGCCAGCCTATTCAACACAGTAGGGTATGTGCTGTTTAAGGACAAAAATAGCAAAGCTCTTGCCTTTGCAGATTTTGGAGTCAGAAACCCAGCAGTTTCTCCCTCTCCAAACGGCAGCACACACTAGTCATAAACTGAAGCCATGCTCAAAATGGCTTCCATCTCCACCCCAATCTGGCTTTGGTGGGTACTCTAAACTCCAGCATCACCTCAGCTCTGGTTGGTATGGTTATTTGCCAGGACTACATATTCTCCTTCTACATCCTAATTTAGGTTGGTGAGTACCCTCATCTCCAAACTAGCTGGTGCGAATGTGCCCTGCTGTGCTGGTTTGCTCTTGGAAATCTGACCTAGCTGTTCAGGTCTCTTTTCCAGAATGCCACAGCTTTAGTGGGAGTAGGTGACCGCACATGTAGGTCTCAGATTTCAGCTCTGGAACTACCATGACCCCACCTATCACCACTGAGCTCTACACACCCTTGCTGGAACTGAGAAGAGCCCCCCATACCTCTGCTACCTTTGTTAACAGTAGAAAAAAGACATGGGGATATTACACTTAAGAGTCCTACTGGAACTGAAGCCCAGTTGCCTACCAAACTGATACCCAAAGAACATATTCAGGAAAATGCCTCCAATGCATTGAAAACTCTTTAAAGTAATAGGGACAACTGATCTACCAGATGCTCAAATATTAATGTGGGGCACAAGATACATGAAAAAGTTAATGTGATACCTCAAAAGGTGTGGCATAACACTTTATATCAGACCCCAACAATGGCCCAAGTGTATGGGCCCCTCCCACCCACATAGGAATCCAATGAAGTTCTTGGCTCCTGACTTTAGCCTGCCCTTGCCCTGAGCATTCCAGTCATCTGAAGGAGGTGAACAAGAGGACAGATGATTCTCTCTTTCCTTTCCTCTCCCTCCCATTCTCCCTCACCCTCTCTGTAACTTTGATTTTAAAAATAATTAAAAAATCAAAGTCACAGAGTGGACATTGTGGCACCATGGTTTAAGTTGTGCTTAAGTCCAACATTCAATATTGGAGTGCAGGTTTGAGTTCTAGCTACTACACTGCTGATCCAGTTCCCTGTCAATGCACTTGGGAAGGCATCAGACGAAGGCTCATGTACTTAGTTCCAGGTTCTTGGTTTTGGCTTGACCCAGCCTTAGTTGTTATTGGCATTTGGGGAGTGAACTAGTGAATGGAAAGTCATCTCTCTGTCTCCCTTCCTCCCTCTCTACCTCTTCCTCTCCTCTCTCGGTCTTCCCCTTTCTTTATTATTCTGCCTTTCAAATAAATGAATCCTTCAAAAGGAAATCAAAACAACAATAACATTGTCTCTCACTTGTCACAATGGCTATTAAAACACAGTAGTCTGGATAAGGGTGGGCAGACATTTGAATACTTGCACGTTGTAGGTGGGAATGCAAATTGGTATTACTGCAATGGAAAAATTAGTGAGGAAATTCTTCATAAAGTTAAAAATAGAACTGACTATATGATCCAGAAACTCTTTATGGACATTTATCTAAATTAACAAAAATCGGTCTGAAGAAGATTTTAATACTCTTATGTCCACTGCAGCACTATTCTCAATAGCCTAGTTATGTACTCACTTAAATATTTATTCACAGATGAATGAATAATGAAAATGTTGTATGTACATATAATGTGCTACTATTTTGCCTTATTTAATCCACAGTGTTGATTAGCTGTATTGTTGCTTTGTTGATTTTCTGTCTAGTTGATCTGTCTATTGATTAAAGTTGGGGTGTTGAAGTCCCCTGTTATTGTGTTGGAGTTTGTCTCTCTTTCAATCCATTAACGTTTTTTTCATATAGCCAGGTGCCGTGTAATTGGGTACATACATATACATTTATTATAGTCATATCTTCCTGTTGATTTGATCTCCCTTACTACATAGGGCCCTTCATCTCTTGTAACAGTTTTTATGTTAAAGTCTATTTTTCTCGTAGTAGGATGACAATATGTGCCCTTTTATTATTTCCACTAGCATGGAATATCTTTTTTCATCTTTTCACTTTCAGTCTGTATTGGCGAGATGTGTTTCTTGTAGGCAGCAAATAGATGAGTCTTACTTTTTAATCCATTTAGCTAGTCTGTATCTTTAACTGGAGAATTGAGGTCATTTACATTTAAGGTTACTGTTGATAAGTAACAACTCAGCCCTGCCAATTCTCCATAAATAATCTAATTTTTATTAGGATTTCTTTTGTACTTTTACTAGAGGATTTTTGTGCCTTCACTTTCTTGCATAATGATGGCTATCTTTCTGTGTTTTTGGGTATAGCATTTCCTTAAGCATTTTTGTAAGGCTTTACTAGTGGTGACAAATTCTTTCAATTTTTGTTTGTTATAGAAGGTCTTTATTTCATCTTCATTCATAAATGAAAGCTTACATTGTACAGTATTCTTTGTTGACAGATTTTTTTCTCTTAAGACTAGGAATATATCTCGCCATTCCCTTCTACCCTGCAGGATTTCTGATGAGAAATCAGTTCTCAGTCTAATTGGAGATCCTCTGAAGGTAAACTGGCATTTCTCTAGTGCAATTTTAGAATCTTTTCTTCATGTTTTACTGTGGGAAACTTGACTATGATGTATTATGGTGAAGATCTTTTTCTGGTCATGTCTGTTAGGAGTTTTATGTGTTTCCTCTATGCAGGAGTCCCTTTCTTTTTCCAAATTGAGGAAGTTTTCTGTAATTATTTCACTAAATAGTCCTTCTAGTCCATTCTCTCTTTCCACACCTTCAGGAACTCCAAAGACATGTATGTTGGGTTGCTTTATAGTATCCTATAAGTCTCCAACACTGTTTTTAAGTTTTCTATTTTTTTCTTCTTCCTTTTTGTTTGGTCTGACTTTAAGATTTTTCTTCTAGTTCAGATATTCTTTCTTCTGCCTCACCAAGTCTGCTGTTAAGGCTTTCCACTGCACTTTTTATTTGATCTATTGAGTTCTTCATTTCTAATTTTTCATCTTGATTTCTCTTCAAAATCTCAATTTCAGGGGGAAAATTTCATTCATGTCAATTATGGTTTTCTTTAGTTCATGGATTTGCTTCTGATCACTTTTGAGTAATCCTATGATCAATTTTTTGAATTCTATTTCTAGCATTTCCTCTCTCTCTTCATCTTCACATTCTAATATTGAAATGTTTTGGGTTGCTTTGGTGGGGTCATTTTGTCTTCATTATTCTTGTTTCTTGAATTTCTGTGTTTGTTTTTGGCATTTGTGGAGTTTATTTTTTTTGTTTGTTTTTGCCATTCTGATTGTGTTTACCTCTGAGCTATGCCACTGTGACTTTATGGAATATCTGCACTTTCAGGGGAATAGAGGTGTGTGGTAAGTGTGGCCAGGGAGCTCTGGTCAGTGCTCGGAAGTGTGTCAAGTATCCAGGGTAACACCCAAGCTGGATACGATAGATCTCAATGCCCGGGTGTTAGCCACCAGTGTGTTCCGTACCACCATATGAATGACATCAATGATCTGCACAGTCTCACTGTCAGCACAGCAGTCACCTGCTGTAGGCAACCAAGGAGCTCCTGGCATGTGGAGCTGTAACCAGTGATTGCCCAGCAATCCTGCTGTCTTCTCATGTAACCACCACATTCCCACAGTCTCAGCATGCAAGGTTCCCACAGTCACTGGGTGCATGGGTTTCTCTCTGCCCTGCCAGCTTGTCCAGTAAATAGAGAGGCAGCTGTTCCCTGAGACAGTTCTGCTTAGGTGTCTTGCTCCTGGGCGTTCTGGGCACCTCCCCATCCTACATGGTTTCCAGCCACCTCCCAGCCAGACTCAAAGTCAGTGGGGCTGAAGTTATTTCCCTCTGCTAGAACCTCTGGATCACACATGTACACAAGAGCCACTGGAAGAATGTTGCTGCCTCCCTGCCACTGCCACCGGTACTGCCAAGAAGATTGTGTTGGCCGGCGCTGGGGCTCACTAGGCTAATCCTCCCCCTTGCAGCGCCGGCACACCGGGTTCTAGTCCCGGTCGGGGTGCCAGATTCTGTCCCAGTTGCCCCTCTTCCAGGCCAGCTCTCTGCTGTGGCCAGGGAGTGCAGTGGAGGATGGCCCAAGTGCTTGGGCCCTGCACCCCATGGGAGACCAGGAGAAGCACCTGGCTCCTGCCTTCGGATCAGCGTGGTGTGCCGGCCGCAGCGCTGGCCACAGTGGCCACTGTGGGGTGAACCAACGGCAAAGGAAGACCTTTCTCTCTGTCTCTCTCTCTCTCACTGTCCACTCTGCCTGTCAACCCAATGAGACGCCTGCCCTTTCTCAGCCAGACAGCAGGTGCTGTTTTGGGAAGTTGGGGCAAGATAAATGTACCCCCTCTGCTTCCACTGGGTGTGTCGGCAACCGCTAGCAACAGCTACTGCCAGAGTTCCAGTCCAGACTCACACTGTGCTCTCCCTCTGTCTACATCACCACATGTTGCTGTGGTCCGTTCTCGCCTCCATCTCCAAGCTGCCTCCTGCTCTGGCTCTTGGCTGCTAAACTTGTGGTTGTGATCGTGTTTATGCTGTGTGCCCACACCTTCCACACAGGTCCGTAACATTCCTCTACGTCTTGCTACCTCTCATAGGATTTCCAGTGTTGTTTTCTCTCCAATTCTGCCCTGAGAGTGCACATTGTATACTTTTAACTGTTCATCCCTAGCCTAGCGCAGTAAGTCATTCTCTAATCCACCGTCTTGGGATCTACTTTAAACACTTTGACATCTGCATATAATAAGAGTTTCAATTTAGTATATATTTAATGTACTACCATTTTATGAAGCCCAGGGTTATACATATTTTCTATCTTGCCATCATCAAAATTTTGGAACAAATTAGATTTTTGACATAAACTAAAGTAACCATTTTATGACATAAAGTATGCACAAAACACTTAATTCTCAAAGATACATTCTGCTTAAATTGATTTCTGTATTTATGATTCTTTTTGGAATATATTCCTAGATATTAGCAATGGTTTATATGCAGTGCAATATCATCAGTCATTGCATATTGGAGTATATTTGAGCTTTTTCTATACTTAAGAGCATCATGGTCTCCATTACTTCCACTGTATTTCAAAAGGAATATTAAGATAGTAAGATTAAAGTAGATGCATATTTGTGTATTTCCTAAAGGATTTTCATTGTTGTAGTATAATATACCTTTTATAATAACATACCATCCCAAGAATACTGATAATTAAGTTTCTTAATGGGTACTTAGTATGCAACAGCAGAAGTATAGATAAAATTGCAGTTTTGTCTTACCTTTAGAGAAATATGCAAATGATCTTAATAATAAATTTCCATTGAATATTTTATGAATTTGATCTATTGCAACCTTAACTTCTGACCAAGTCGGGGGAAAATGGATTGAATTTACATTCCTTCCATAAACAACTAATGACCCAGACAATATATATATATTGGCACAGTTTTGAGCCTTTGGACAATCGATAGTTTACGAGAGTTTGCACAGAGATGGAAACAAATAAAAGAAATACTTGTAACTTTAAACAATTTTGTGAAAACCAATTAAAAAGACAATTTAAGAAGCAGTCAGAAAAGACACATTTTTATACATGGTGAAGCTAATAATAACAGATGATGTTAAATAATAAAAACGGCAAGCTACAAGATGCCAGAACAACATCTTTAAACTACAACTACTATTAAAGTTAAATTGTCAACTTAGAATTTTATACCTAGTAAAAAAGTAAAAGTGCAATGAATACTATTTCTGAAATATGACTGCTGTAGTAATTTATCGCCAGCAGACCTGCAGTACAAGGAATTTACTTCAGGCAAAAATAAATACTCAATGAAAATCTGGATCTATGCAAATTCCTTAGAAATGGTAAAATGTGGATAAACAAAACTATTTTTTCTTATGTATCTGTGAAATATAACTGTTTTAGCAAAACAACAAAGTTCCTGAGAGTTCTGAGAGCTCAGTATTTTGATTGGCATGGATGTTCACAATTTTCTTTTCTTCTTTCTTTTTTTTTTTTTTTTTTTTTTTTACAGGCAGAGTGGACAGTGAGAGAGAGAAACAGAGAGAAAGGTCTTCCTTTTGGTTCACCCTCCAATAGCCGCTGTGCCCAGCGCGCTGCAGCCGGTGCACCGCGCTGATCCGAAGCCAGGAGCCGGGTGCTTTTCCCATGGGGTGCAGGGCCCAAGGACTTGGGCCATCCTCCACTGCACTCCCTGGCCACAGCAGAGAGCTGGCCTGGAAGAGGGGCAACCGGGACAGAATCCGGCGCCCTGACCAGGACTAGAACCCGGTGTGCTGGCGCCGCAAGGCAGAGGATTAGCCTATTGAGCCGCGGCGCTGGCTGGATGTTCACAATTTTCAAATCTTTTCAAACTGTGAAGTAAAAACTGTACAATCTGTTTGAATAATTTATATTCAGAAATGATTAACTGGAAACATTCATTTTATTTTACTTTGAATTCTTTGGATATCATGGATACTGAAGTTACATATTTTTCATCTGTTTATAAGTTCATTTGTAGTAATTTTTGTCATTGATCATCGGACTAGATGTCCTAATTTTCATTTATGAAATGTTTAAGTGTGTGAACATCGTCATTCCAACTGGCGTAATTTTTTTTTTAAACTTTTATTTAATGCATATAAATTTCCAAAGTACGACTTATGGATTACAATGGCTTCCCCCCCATACTGTCCCTCCCACCCACAACCCTCCCCTTTCCCACTCCCTCTCCCCTTCCATTCACATCAAGATTCATTTTCGATTCTCTTAATATACAGAAGATCAGCTTAGTATACATTAAGTAAGGATTTCAACAGTTTGCTCCCACACAGAAACATAAAGTGAAAAATAATAGATGATTTTTTTTAAATGATGATGAAATCAGAGCAGACCTATTGTCATGTTTAATCCCAGTGAGAGTCAAGTTGGGAATTGATAATTTCTTTTTTTTTTTTTTTTACAGAGGATCAGTTTAGTATGCATTAAGTAAGGATTTCAACAGTTTGCACCCCCATAGAAACACAAAGTGAAATATATTGTTTGAGTACTCGTTATAGCATTAAATCTCAATGTACAGCACATTAAGGATAGAGATCCTACATGAGGAGTAAGTGCACAGTGACTCCTGTTGTTGACTTTACCAATTGACACTCCTGTCTATGGCATCAGTAATCTCCCTATGCTCCAGTCATGAGTTTCCAAGGCTATGGAAGCCCTCTGAGTTCTCCGACTCTTATCTTGTTTAGACAAGGTCATAGTCAAAGTGGAGGTCTCTCCTCCCTTCAGAGAAAGGTACCTCCTTCTTTGATGACCTGTTTTTTCCACTGGGATCTCACTCGCAGAGATCTTTTGCCAGAGTGTCTTGGCTTTCCATGCCTGAAATACTCTCATGAGCTTTTCAGCCAGCTCCGAATGCCTTTAGGGCTGATTCTGAGGCCAGAGTGCTATTTAGGACATCTGCCATTCTATGAGTCTGCTGAGTATCTCACTTCCCATGTTGGATCACTCTCCCCTTTATTTACTCCATCAGTTAGCGTTAGCAGGTACTAGACTTGTCTATGTGCTCCCTTTGACTCCCAGTCCCTTCACCATGACCAACTGTGAACTGAAACTGATCACCTGGAACAGTGAGATGGCATTGGTACATGCCACCTCGATGGGATTGAATTGGAATCCCCTGGTATGCTTCCAACTCCACCACTTGGGGCAAGTCAGCCTGAGCATGTCCCAAATTATACATCTCTTCCCTCTCCCATTCCCACCACCATGTTCAACAGGGATCACATTTCAGTTAATTTTCAACACTTAAGAATAACTGTGCATCAATTACAGATCTAAACCAGTCATATTAAGTAGAACAGATAAAAAAACTACTAAGAGGGATAATGTATTTAGTTGTTCATTAACAGTCAAGGCTATGCTGATCAAGCCACCATTTCCCATAGTGTCCACCTCACTCCAACAGGTTTCCCTCTTGGTGTTCAGTCAGTCGTCACCGATCAGGGAGAACATATGGTATTTGTCCCTTTGGGACTGGCTTATTTCACTCAGCATGATGTGTTCCAGATTCCTCCATTTTGTTGCAAATGACTGGATTTCGTTGTTTCTTACTGCGGTATAGTATTCTAAAGAGTACATATCCCATAATTTCTTTATCCAGTCTATCGTTGATGGGCATTTAGGTTGGTTCCAGGTCTTGGCTATTGTGAATTGAGCTGCAATAAACATTAGGGTGCAGACCTCTTTTTTGTTTGCCAATTTAAATTCCTTTGGGTAAATTCTAAGGAGTGGGATGGCTGGGTCGAATGGTAGGGTTATCTTCAGGTTTCTAAGGAATCTCCAGACTGACTTCCATAGTGGCTTGACCAGTTTGCATTCCCACCAACAGTGGGTTAGTGTCCCTTTTTCCCCACATCCTCGCCAGCATCTGTTGTTGGTAGATTTCTGCATGTGAGCCATTCTAACTGGGGTGAGGTGAAACCTCATTGTGGTTTTGATTTGCATTTCCCTGATTGCTAATGACCTTGAACATTCTTTCATGTGTCTGTTGGCCATTTGGATTTCCTCTTTTGAAAAATGTCTATTGAGGTCCTTGGCCCATCTCTTAAGTGGGTTGTTGGTTTTGTTTTTGTGGAGTTTCTTGATCTCTTTGTAGATTCTGGTTATTTACCCTTTGTCTGTTGCATAGTTTGCAAATATTTTTTCCTATTCTGTCAGTTGTCTCTTCACTCTCCTGACTGTTTCTTTTGCAGTACAGAAACTTCTCAATTGGATGCAATCCCAATAGTTGATTTTGGCTTTGACTGCCTGTGCCTCCCGGGTCTTTTCCAGAAATTCTTTGCCTGTGCCAATATCTTGAAGGGTTTCTCCAATGTTCTCTAGTAACTTGATGGTGTCAGGTCGTAGATTTAGGTCTTTAATCCATGTTGAGTGGATTTTTGTGTAAGGTGTAAGGTAGGGGTCTTGCTTCATGATTCTGCACGTGGAAATCCAACTGGCGTAATTTCAATACTACATGGGCCAATTTGGAAAACAAGTGCATGTTTAGATTGGTTTACTTTATTGGTTTATTTGCATTCTCAACTTATCTGATTTAAACTTCAGGTAGGAATTGAAATTTTCTAATGTCTCAATTTTTGCCCTGATTATTTCTCTAAGTAATATTATGTTATGTGAATATAAGTCCAAGGAGAAAGTCTCATATTTTATTAATGCAGGCTTATGTAATGTGAGAGGAAGAAATTTGCCTAGTTTCAAGGAATTTTAGGTTTGTTCATGGGACCGTGGCATCTAGTTGTGAGTATAGGAGACTTTCCATAAGTGATTTTTAAAGAGACTTTTGAAAATATCTAGAGCCTTCCTCTTATATTGAAAACTGACAATCTCTAAGAACTCTAAATTTATGGGTGGTATTTTTACCATTGTGCAGTTAGTTATTTCAGCCAATTAAAGTGGGATTATGCACATTTTTATTACTCAAATGAATTTTACATAATGAAAAGCATTAATGCTGCTATTTGATTCTAAACATCTTAACTATAAAGGTCAATTACTTCTTTATAAAAATTAATGTATATCTCATCAATATTCTTGATGTAGATACTTTGATTTCTAGCTTAGTGAGAACCTTTTTTCAAAAATACAACAGATTATTTGTATGTTGTGTTTTGTTCTATCCTCATGTTCTTCCAGACACAATAGGAATCTTACTGGCAACTGTCAGTGGAGCTATCTCATAACTGTCAAATATGCTGCTACTACGGAACCAGCAGCTATGCCCCTTCTGCTGTATTCAGTGTATTGACATTTCTTTTAAATCGGCAGTGACAAGCCAAGTATAGATTTGGCAGTTCTTTTAGAGGTTTAATTAGTGGCAGCTGGATATGCTGAATTTCCAGTCTCTCAGATTAAAAACATTGCTGCATTTCTGCCCCATTTAATACTCTACCTTCTTTCAGAATCATTCTAACCTCCCACCTTGAGATAGTTTCTTTATCTCCAAATCTTTTTTCCTGGCATACACTGAACCTATTCAATCACTTGAATCTAGGAAAGATCTTATCCTACTGTGAATTATTGATGCTAAATATGTATTTTCTGTATACCCAATATATTATTTTACATGTGACTTCTGTCATTTTCCCCTTTGCTGTAGACCAGTTGTCTGAGATGAGTGTGCTCTACAGATGAGCTAGATTGATGTCATTCAAGAATTTGTTAACTATGCGAAGCTTCAGTCCTCCACAGATCTACAAAGTTAGAAAATCTGGAGGTAGGTCCCAGAAATCTGATTTAACAAGCTTCTACCAGTGATCAAGGCATATAATACTATCATTTTATTTAAATCTCCTTCTTTTAACTTCAGTATGCAACCATGCACCAGATAATGATGTGTCTGTCAATGGTGGACCATACATACAACTGTCGTGCAATGGGAGTGTATCACCTGGTGACTAGTTTGTGGAAGTACACTCAGTTATGTTCAAACAATGACAGAGTCCCTCAGGAAACATTCCTCAGAAAGTATTCATGTCTCTAAGTGACCCATGACTGCACTAATTTCTTTTGCTTTCCTTAGCTTTAAAAGGGATTTTATTTAAAGCTTTACTCTTTAGCAAATGGAAAAAGGTTAGCCTGAGTTTCTTGGTTGCAAATCCAACAATCTCAAGGAAAATCTTAAGTGGACAAATCGTGCCCTGTTCCTGTCCCTGGATGATTTAACTATGGCCAACAGTGTTTTATATTGTGTCATTTTCTTTCTCACTGAAAGCATGTGAATTCTGAGAAATAAGGAAGAAATGGAAATTCCCAGAAGAAATGTGCAAAATTACAAAGTGTCCAAATCAACATTCACCAGAAACCGGAATCCCTTCCTCTCTTAAAGACTTTAACCTTCAACTGGGTCATAAGTGCCTTATGAGCATCTTTCCATAGTATATTAACATTTCCTAAATATATTCATGTGATTTTGGTACCTGAAGGCTCAATCAGCATTAATTCTTAGAAGTTTTTATACTGTTGCTGACATTGACTTTATCATGTGGAATGAATTTCTTATACTCATTAAATCAAAACTACTGCAGATGAGTGAGAACATTGTCACTACACCAAAGTTAATGCTTGACCATTAAGGTCCCCAAAGAATGAAATCATTTTATATCTTGTAGCTATCTCTTTCCAGAAAGCTGGGGAAAGTTTGTCTTTGACAAAGTTGGAAAATAATTGGTTAGTATGTATCACAGATTCATTGTTTTCAAATATATTCTTTCCTTTAACATCCTAAAAATCTGCAGTAATGTACCTTAGGTCTAGGGTACAATGCAAGAAATTAGTACTGAATGAAATATCAAAGATGTGTTGCTGGAAATTATCTTGTATCATGAGTAATATTGTGATATTATCCTAATTCAATGATGTATTGAGTGACTCCAACATGCTGAGATTTTGTGATTGTTCCACAATTTCTTATCATGAGAACTGAGATCATCCCTGCAGTTTGCTATTTATTTAATAGTGATATTGCTATTCCTCTGTCTTCATCAATACTACATTATTACCCCAGGGGTCTCTAGCTACAGAAATTAGAGCTGAAAAAGCCTCTTTATTATACATTCCATAAATTTCCTAAAATACTCATCAAATCTTCAATAGAAAGCATACGGTTACCGTTTAAGACAACTTGAATCCCTATGGTAAAATTCTTTCTTTGCTGTGTCCACTAATGCTACATCACTGATAAATAATGCCTTAAGCTAGATGTTGAAATTTTGGTGTCAATAAAACTTTTTGAAAAAAGGGAAGTGTGGATAGGCTTTTGGTATAGCATTTAAGATGCTTGGGGCCGGTGCCGTGGCTCACTTGGCTAATCCTCTGCCTGCAGCGCTGGTACCCTGGGTTCTAGGTCCCGGTTGGGGTGCCAGATTCTGTCCCGTTTGCTCCTCTTCCAGGCCAGCTCTCTGCTGTGGCCTGGGAAGGCAGTGGAGGATGGCCCAAGTGCTTGGGCCCTGCACCCGCATGGGAGACCAGGAGAAAGCACCTGGCTCCTGCCATTGGATCAGCGTGGTGCGCCAGCCGCAATGCTCCGGCCGTAGCGGCCATTTTGGGGATGAACCAATGGAAGGAAGACCTTTCTCTCTGTCTCTCTCTCTCACTGTTTAACTCTGCCTGTCCAAAAAAAAAAAAAAAAAAAGAAAGGAAGAAAGAAACTTGGGACCCTATATCCTAAATCAGAGTGTCTGAGTTCAAGTCTCAGCTCTCCCTGCAATCTGTCTTCCTGCTAATGAAGACCCTGGGAGCCAGAAGTAATGGCTCGAGAAGTTGCTTCCCTGCCATCCGTGTGGTAAACTTGGGTGGGATTCTGAGCTCCTGGCTTGATCATGGCCTAGCCCCAGGTATGTTCATGTTTGGGAAGTGAACCAGAGGATGGAGTATTTGTCTCTGTCTGTCTGTTTGCCTTTGCTATACACACACACACACACACACATATATGTATATATATATATATAATTATATAATTAACAATTTAAAACTTAATGAATATCCTGACTTTAACCATCCCATGCAGACATAACTAAGGCCAGAAATGTGGCACTCTCCCTTTCAGTCATAAACAATAAAAATGAATTTGTCTTCTCAGCAGGTTGTTTTGGTTACGTTTGGAAGAATAAGAACACACACACATACACACATGCAAGGACACACACAAGTTTCTATCTGTTGATTAAAATGACCTTGCCTCAGTCCTAGCTGATATTATGAAACCAACGTAACTCTATATTAACTCTATATTAGGAAACTGGAAATGAGTTTCCCCTCATTTGACTGCAGCACAAGAATCAACTAAATTCCAAGTATCTTCTTAGGGTGAACAGAATAATGTGTCCCCACCCCTAATGATGTCTAGGCCCTAATTCCTGGTATCTATGAATATGTTACGTCTGTGGCAATGGGAAATAAGTTGCAAATAGAATTACGGCTGCTAAACAGCTGATGCTAAAACCTGGAGATTATCTTGGATTGGTGGAGTAAATGTAATTACCAAGGATCTTAAATTTGGCAGTGGGGAGGAAAAGAGAAAGTCGAACTGATGCTTTTTCAGAGTGATTTGAGCTTCTCTAGCTTTCTCTAAAGTTGGAGGAAACTAGTCATGAGGCAAGGGGTGTGGCCAGCCATTGGGAACTGGAAAGGTAAGGAAGTAAGTCTCCCCAACAGACTACAGAAAGGAGCACAGCACTTTGAACGCCTTCATTTTAGTCATTAAGACCTGTGTTGGCATTCTAAAATAAATAAGTCATATATACCTCTGGTATTCTAGTAACTCAACATGCAAAATTCTGATACAGAAGCAATAAAAACTAATTGTATATCCATTAAATTGTCAATTAATTTCCTTGTTCACAAGAAACTAAAACAGGGATAGGTGTTGATAAACAGATGGGCAGAAGTGCAATACCTGTCTCATTTTGTTAAACACTCCCTTTTCAAATCTTCAGTAAGCATCTTTGTTTTAGGCATATTTTTCAAATGTCTCTGTTACTCAACTTATCCCTTGATTTTATAACTGGAGATACATTTGATTATAAATGAGTAAATAATTGACCTAAAGAACAACCCTATTGATATCAGGATACTGTATGATTTTGCAACCCCAGCGTTTGTTTGTTTCACTTAAAATCATTGCATATTTTTAATGTATAAGTGAGTGCTGCCTTTGTGGCAGTGTTGAAGAAGGAATTAAAATTCACTTAAAAGGACCAAGTTTGTTTTTTAGTATCATTTGGAAGAGTCTTGGTTATGTCATAGTAATACATGACCTCAAATTTTCATTGCTAAGAATAGCAAATGAGTGTTTCATGATCATGTTACATGAATAATATGGTTCAGTTCTGGCTCTAATCTGTAGTTTCTGCAACCCAAAATCCAGGCTAATTTGGAAGTCCAACTTCAGAGGCTGCTTTCTTCTACTGCCTACTTCCACTGCCTTGCCCCTTTCATGACTAAAGGAAAAGGAATCATGAATAACCCTTACACCAGCTCTAAAGCTTTCCCTTGCAAGTAACACACTTGCCTTTTGCTCACATGTCATCATTCAGAGCAAATCAAATGGCTACTTCTAGATCTGGAGCAGCAAGGGATTGTAATTACCTCCTAAAGATTCATAGTTAACATTTGTGAAAATAATTTTTAAAAATCATACAAAATAGTTTATTGCACTACTCATCCCCACCGTAGAATCTTTAAAGATCAATTCAGTTCTAGCCCTTTCCACAAATATTAGAAATGCCTGAAAATTAGCACAGGAACACTTGATAGGCTAACTACAATGTTTGCCAGTGTTTAATTGAATAAGGTCATGAGTTAATCATATGTTGCTATTCCAATCACTTAAAATAGCTCTGAACGCAAAATGCAGGTTCAGTGTCTGTCAACAACAGAAACAACACATTCTGTATTTTTTATTGAAAAAGCTAAGTGCTATATGACAAAGCTCTTAAGCTCTTGTAGGACTTTATCTGGAAATGAGCCCATGCTCCCCTCACATAAAATAGAATGGATAAAATAGCCTGGGTAACATAAAACAGGTGTTTGTTTCATGGGTGTCTTTTACGTAAATTGCTGGAAGGCCACAGACAGGTTAATTGTGACTATCGAGTTAACAATGTTAAGGACAGTAATTTTAAATTGAGTTTGAGAGAATATTTGAATAATAATGGCATCATACACACTTGAATATAAGCAAAGACAGAAATAGCAAGCTTACAAATAAAGATCTTCCCAATTGAAAATGCTAATGAGAACACCCTCACCATGAATACACATAAACACAGAGAATATGAAACACATTTAATAAAGAATTTTTGATTATACAGTGTAGTGGAGAATCTGATATTCTGACACAATGGATAATACATTTTAAAGAAAGTTACAGTATAAAGCAATTTCCAAGAATTATAATTCAATAAAATTCCCTGAATATTAAAGCTCTGCTGAATATAATTTTGTCTTCTCTATTTCAGAAAGCAATTTAAAATCTTACAGGGCATTAGAAATGTTTCTTATATTTGTAGCCTATTAAATTTTATAAGGTGCTTTCATTTACATTGTCATTTTATTCTTACAATGACCTCATGAAAGACAAAGCATTATTATGCTCCATTAGCACAGCTCATGACATCTAAGAGGCAATTATTAATAAATATTTGTTGTTAGAATGAATGAATGAACAGATTCCTGTGTCAGTTATGAGGAAGGTGAACCTACAGGAATTAGCTATTTTACTCATGAAGACAGACCCTGAACCCTGGAAAACTTTCTCTTTGCCATTAATATGACCTCTCTTCTTACTGTGAAATCATCTTGCTCTTATGGCATGCAGAAATAATTTATTAAAATACAAATTGGCCTGCAGCTGGCGCTGTGTCTCACTAGGTTAATCTTCCGACTGCGGCACTGGCATCCCATATGGGCGCCAGGTTCTGGTCCTGGTTGCTCCTCTTCCAGTCCAGCTCTCTGCTGTGGCCCGAGAAGGCAGTGGAGGATGGCCCAAGTGCTTGGGCCCTGCACCCACATGGGAGACCAGGAGGAAGCACTTGGCTCCTGGCTTCAGATCGGTGCAGCTCCAGCCGTGGTGGCCATTTGAGGATTGAACCGATGGAAGGAAGACCTTTCTCTCTGTCTCTCTCTCACACTGTATATAACTCTACTTGTCAGATAAATAAAATATATATATATATATAAATTGGCCAAAATCATATCTCAAATATTTATTTTAAATATACTATAGATTTTTGTAAAATAGGTCATTCACCTTAATATATAATACACAACATGTATGCATTTAAAGTGTATACTTGTAAATTTAAGTATATATTTTGAAAATATATTTACTTGAAAATTACAGCTTTATGTAGATGGTTACAAAATTTATTTGAAAATTGTGTCCAGTGCTAAAAATAATGCAAAGCAAGTGAGAATTATAGCCACTGGTCCTCACTTTTTATACCATAAACTGCTTAGGAATAGTAAGTAATGCCTAAAATTTTTTCTCAGAATAATATCCTTAAATATGCAAAATAAAATTATTGTATTAAAAAATTATTTTTAAAAATAATTCTATCCATGTAAACAATCACTGCATGGATAGTCTATTGATAATTATTACTTTAATGTTTAGTCATTATTCATTATATTTTAATATTTTTACTCTTAGAAGGAGAAGAAGGTAATGATTCTTATTTAACACAAGTGCATTGGTTCATGGAGCAATGTATGATGAACAAATAAATTTTACTAAATATATTACCAATGATAATACACAGCTAAAATTTAACCCCTATGAAGCTAAATGCCAGGGTAAGGCAATGCTTACACATCTTATCCCAAACTATTTAGGTTGAGCTTAAGAGAATCATTTAATATATTATCTGTACTTTCTAAAGAGAGGTAATCAAATGTCCAGTTCTGCTGTGTGGATTTGTAAAGGAACTGACATGAATAGGTGACAAGCAACAATGAAATTTATATAACACTTAAAATTCAAGACAATCTTCTAGAATAAGCAATAAATTAAAGTTTGAGACTTCTTTAAAAAAATGAGACCAAAATACTTGAAGTTAAGTATCAGGAAACAAAGTAAGGGCTTAAATAACACAATTTAAGAAATGTCAAAATAGTGCATGTTTAATTGTCAAGGGTATGGGGTGGACAGCTAAGGTCACTGGAGAATGTAGTCTAAGAAAAACTTAGAACCTAGGTAGTAAAGATATGTCAACAGAAAGGAAGGAGGGAGGGAAAGAAGTTAGAAAAGAAGAAATGGAGGGAGGGTGGCAGAGAGAGAGAGAGAAAGGAAGTGAGAAGAAAGAGAGGGAAAAGAGTGGTTTTAAAAATATCTTAACTACAGGGTTGTTAAAGTTTGTGATAAAACATGAAAAGCTTGGACTAAATTCATATTCAGTAAATGGTAGCTATTATTATAAATTTGCCTGAAGCAAGTTCTGTAAGAGAAAACCTTTGGTTTGTAACTCCCACTATGAAAACAATATGTCTAGGTTTATGTCCCAGTGAAAGATTGAGTAATAGAATTTTTAATTAGCAATCACTAGGATGCAAGTGTTTGACTTCTAGTGCAATCAGCTAAAGCTGCAAATGGGAATTCATTTAACAAATTAAGGGTGCCTGGTGAAACTTAAGACCCCACAAGAGACTACAGAAACATTTACAATGCTGCCAGGATCCAGGATCCATGATGTAAAGTATCTACTTGGTAACTAGCAAGCAATTATAGACTTGACAGCAGAGACATATTATGTGAGACCCTTTTCATAAAATATGCTATCAGATATTCATGAAGAATATCACTTACATCCCTTATGAGGCTGTTGTATATTATTAAACTCAGAAATAAAGATGATGAGTTACCCACTAGTTTTAGGCAAAGCCTCACTAGAAATCATGCAAGTCACATAAAATACCCACTAAAAAGGAGTATGTAGAAGTGTACAAGAGGACTTCAAAAGTTTCTGAACAATATGCATTATCTTTTTAATTTTACTTTAAATATTATTTGAGTTATACACATTTCATGTATTTCATGACACAGATTCAAAAGAAAATGATACGTCCCACCATACCCTCACTCCCGCCCATGCTCACACCCCTCCTCCTCCCTCTCCTAATCCCTCTCTTAATTTTTATAATGATCTACTTTTAGTTTACTTTATACTCTTAGGATTAACCTTACACTAAGTAAAGTGTTTGCCAAATAGTGTTTATCTTTTTATTCCATTTTCCCTACATGCAAATCTATATATAGGTTTTCCTGAATATATTTAAATAATTAGATTTTGTAAAAGTTTTGTGATGTGTGTATATATATATATATTTTACATAGAAAAATATAGTTGTCTCTGTCTCTGACTTTCTGTCTCACAAAAATATATACTAGAATCCTACCATTAATCTCTGATTACCTCTCATAGTCACACTTATCTCAGCTATATTACTCATTTTAGACACTGTTGTGTCACTCATTTCTTCATATTTCCTAACATTCACAAGATGACACATAAGGTTACACAA
Organism: Oryctolagus cuniculus; assembly: GCF_051225735.1. NCBI lineage: Eukaryota > Metazoa > Chordata > Mammalia > Lagomorpha > Leporidae > Oryctolagus > Oryctolagus cuniculus. The sequence goes on from NC_142868.1 coordinate 125,441,094, forward strand.
AGTAACTTTCAAAATTATTGTATCTTATACATCTTTTGGGTGCCACATATCTCAAAATCATTATTTGTCAATCCTGCCTAGTTTCACAGTATGGCTGTGCTAGAAATTATTTAAACATTTTTATACTTATACAGATTTAGATTTGCTCCTGTGTATCTACTACTCAATATTAAATAAGAAGTACACACAAGCATTTGTCGATTTGAGTAGAAGAAATATATAATTATTTGGATACTTCATTCATAAAGGTTTATATAAATATTCCATTTATTCTTCTGAGATTTACCTATTCGTGTCCATAAGTATCATAGAATCCTCAAGTGACCTTGGGAAAGATGGCACATGAGGACAGCCACATTCTCCAAGGATGTGTAAGAGACAAAAAGCATCAGAAAGAGTTTTCAAAAGTGTTGGCAGCTGCTGCTTAGTGAGATGCTTACATGCCTATAAAGGGATATTTAGCAATGGACAGACTGATTAAGATGACCTTTAGAGAAACTTGTATTTTTCCTCATACTTATTAAATGTGTAATTGAAACACTTATTTCTCCTTAATGAAATTAAAGGGACAACAATTTAAAAGAGTTAAAATTCAATTTAGTTCATTTAAGTAAATGTTCCTGTAAGTAGATCACAAGTTTGTCGCTTTTCATTCTGTTTTGCATTTCTTGTCTGTGTTGTTGTTTGTTCCTATAGAAAACCTGTGAACAGTGCCATTGTGCTGTTGAAGGTACAGAATCCCTAAAACACTAATAAGGATATGAAAAATTATGCCAAGAAGAAGCAAGTCCCATGACACAAAAGCTTTCTGACTCACTTTGTATTTTCTCATTGAAAATTAAATTATAGCTGTTATATGGGACATGAAAAAATTTGCCTAACATAGTGAAAAAATATTCTCACATGTAAATAATGTGCATGCTCACATTTATTTTTCTTAGCCAACTCAAAGAAATTAATGAATCTGACCATCCATTTCTATGCATTTGGGAAGTGAAAGTGATTTAAGAGTTGAACTGTTGATGACAGGTGCTGTGGCCTCCTGCAGCGCCAGCATCACATATGTGCTCTGACTCAAGTCCAGGCTGCTTTACTTCTGATCCAGCTCCCTGCTAATGTGTCTGGGAAAGCAGTATAAGATGGCCCAATTCCTGGGGCCCCAGCACCCACTTGGGAGACCCAGAAGAAGCTGCTGGCTCCTCATTTTGGATTGGCCAGCCCTGGCTGTCATGACCATTACGGGAGTGAACCAGCAGATGGAAGATCTTTCTTTCTCTCTCTGCCTCTGCCTCTCCTTCTCCTAAACTCTGCCTTTCAAGTAAAATGGATAAATTGTTGGATGTGTCCTCACTTTATGAAGGTGAACTCTAATGGGACAGCAGATGTTCAGCTTAACCTGTCCCTACAATTTCTGTAAAAATCCAGCTAATATATCCCAGTGGAAAGTATCCCTGATGATTGTCTGCCTTATTTTTATTTTCACTTTTTTCCTTTACCAGCTATAAATCTTCCTGTTTGGCTTCCCAAATATGTGTCCTAACTTCTGATCCTTCCTTCTGTCAACTCCTTGGTTAGGTGCCACCTGTTGCTGCCAACATCTCTGGCATCAGGCTGAAATTTTCATTCAGTATATATAGTTGGGTACAATCTAGACACTTTGCAACAACAGTGTTCTATGTGCCCTTGTAAGGTAATCACATGCCAACCAACCCTCAAACGTCCAAAATAGTAGCCTACTCTGCTGGATAAAATGGTCACTCAATCAAAGATCCACAGTATACTAGTCTGAGTAGAAGGAAAATTTATCTTGATTTTTGTGTAAGAACTTAAATTTAATTGCAAAGTCATGATTTGTTGATGATTATGTGAATGTCATTATTTACTCAAGTGAAATCCTTAAATAAGACAATATGCTTTTTACAATGAGATTTTCTCCATCCCTGGGCAATGGAGCTTAGTTATAGAGCCAGGCAAGGCACAGACAGTATTTACTACAAGTGTGAAGGTTCCAATCCACGTTACGGCTGCGCACTCATCTTGTTCGGTTCCTGTAAATGTAGAGCTGTGCCATGCAGTGGAAGACTTTCTGATGAAGAAAATGAGAACTCTTATTTTTTTGAAAAATTGGCATTAAATGTGCTTCCTTGCTGACTACTTCTCCAAGATAAATGATCTCAGTATTTATGCTCTATCCAGGAATAAAGGGAAGTTAAATTTAAATTTAATAATCAATTTTTTTAGATTTTTAAAAATTTGTTTGAGAGGTAGAGTTACAGAGAGAAGGAGAGACAGAGAGAAAGGTCTTCCATCTGCTGGCTCACTCCTCAGATGGCCGCAATGGCGGGGCTGTGCTGATCCAAAGCCAGAAGCCAGGAAGTGCTTCTGGCTCCCCCACGTGGGTGCAGGGGCCCAGGCACTTGGGCCATCTTCTACTGCTTTCCCAGGCCATAAATGTAGAGCTGGATTGGAAGAGGGGCAGCAAAAATATGAACCAATACCCATGTGGGATACTGGCTCTGTAGGTGGAGGTTTAGTCCACTATGCCAAGTGCTGGCCCCAATCAATATTTTGTATGTTTGTATGCCAGGGACTGTGTCAATCCATAATCAAAATGAATAATTTCAAATCTCCTCTAGTTTAGGCAGGTAAGGGAAACTCACTCAAATTAATTTAAACAAAGGAATGAAGTGGAATGATGCTGTAATGCCCATGGAACCAAGTGCAAGGAGTTGGGCTTCCTGTGGGACTGAAACAAGGCCCTGGAAAGCCAGAGAAAATTCCCATTTCTTTTTGGAAGTGTTTGGTTCCCCATCTTTGCTTCTCTCTGAGCATCTACTGAATTTGTTCTCGCCACAGTCTCAGTTTCTTTGCTTCTAGAAGAAAATGATGCTTTCAGCCCTCTTAGTGTTCTCTCACTCCCACCAATCACAAGGAAACCCTTTGTGCTAATTGCAAATTCCCCGGGGAAGAAAATTGTACTTGGCTTAACTTTGTTGTCAATGGACTGGCTCTCCTTTGATCAGAGGGACACCCTTTGGTCCTGTGGAATAGGCATCTGTCCCTCGGGGGTTGATCAGGGAGCCAGAAGCCATTCCATGTTTGCAAGGGTGAAGGTCTTTATTAAATGCAACAAGAAGATGGCACATCTGTTGTAAGGAATTATGGAGGGATGGTGGGGCAAGCCATTTTCAATTGTCTCAGCCAACACTGCCAAGCAGGTTACTTGCAACAACTCACCCCAAACCCATTGTGGATCTCAAGGACTTTGCTCTTCCCCACATATAGCAGCTCGCAACACGGTGACTCTCAAGAAGTTCACCAAGGAGTGGCTGCCATGATCAAGAACCTCCTGAAAGTTCTCACCCTATATTAGCCCACACTCAGAGTGGCTGCCAGCTCTCTCAGTTGCTGCCTGCACCCATAAAAGGGGTGATTTATAGCAGCTAGCTTGGAAAGAGCTTCATGTCTACCTGCAGATGCCTTCAGACAGTGATCATGCCTAGTCTGGTCTCTCTGCTAAGTCTCTTGAGTGCTTCTTATTGGAAAACTCTAACTTGAAATCTATGTGGAAAGCCATTCTGAGAAATGTTTGGGTTTCTCTTGTATAATATGGGAGGAGGTGGTAGAAATACATCATAGTATACTGAGCTGAAAACATGATGAGCACAGCCATGGACCCCTAGAAATACAGGACCAGTGGTGCACATGTGACGAGAGAGCCCATGTAAGTTTGTGTACATGTGTGAACGTGTGTGTGTGTGTGTGTGTGTTTAGTAAGCAGAGATAGGACTCAGGGACTGAGGCATGAACTGGGCTCACTTAGTACATGAAGAAGGCAGATTTCTCACCTCCTTCCCTCTTCCTTTCAGACACAATCTGAGCTATCCCAGAGGGCTAGTCTGTAGGAAATATTTCCCCCTCTCTCTTCCTGAGCTTTCTGTCTTCTCCCCCTCTTTCTTTTTTTTTAATATTTATTTTGTTTATTTGAAAGACAGTTACAATGAGGTAGAGGCAGAGAGAAAGGTCAGTCTTCCATCCGTTGATTCCCTCCCTAAAAGGCTATAATGGCCAGAGCTGAGCCCATCTGAAGCCAGGAGCCAGGAGCTTCTTCTGATTCTCCCACAGGGATGCAGGGGCCCAGGGGCTGGGGCTGTCCTCTGCTGTTTTCCCAGGCAAATTAGAAGGGAGCTGGAACAGACGAGGAGCAGCCAACACTTGAACAGAGCACCCATATTGGATGCTGGTGCTGCATGTCAGGGCTTTAACCTGCTGTGATGTAGCACTGGCCCCTATTACTTCTGTATTTTTTAAAATTTTATTTAATGAATATAAATTTCCAAAGTACAGCTCATGGATTAAAATTGGATTACAATGGCTTTCTCTCCCCCATAACTTCCCTCCCACCTGCAACCCTCCCATCTCTTGCTCCCTTTCCCCTTCCATTCACATCAAGATTCATTTTCAAATATCTTTATATACAGAAGGTCAATTTAGCATATATTAAGTAAATCATTCAACAGTTTGCACCCAGAGAAACACAAAGTGTAAAATACTGTTTGAGTACTAGTTATAGCATTACTTCACATTGGACAACACATTAAGGACAGAGATCCTACATGAGGAGTAAGTGTACAGTGACTCCTGTTGTTGACTGAACAAATTGACACTCTTGTTTATGGCGTCAGTAATCACCCTAGGCTCTTGTCATGAGTTGCCAAGGCTATGGAAGCCTTTTGAGTTCGCCGACTCTGATCATATTTAGACAAGGCCATGGTCAAAGTGGAAGTTCTTTCCTTCCATCAGAGAAAGGTGCCTCCTTCTTTGATGACCCATTCTTTCCACTGGGATCTCACTCACTCACAGAGATCTTTCATTTAGGTTTGCTGTGGTGTTTTTTTTTTTTTTTTTTTTTTTTTTTTTTTTTTTTTTGTTTTTTTTTGCCAGAGTGTCTTGGCTTTCCATGCCAGAAATACTCTTATGGGCTCTTCAGCCAGATCAAAATGCCTTAAGGGCTGATTCTGAGGCTAGAGTGCTATTTAGGATATCTGCCATTCTATGAGTCTGCTGTGTATCCTGCTTCCCATGTCGGATTGTTCTCTCCCTTTTTTATTCTATCACTTAGTATTAGCAGACACTAGTCTTGTATGTGATCCCTTTGACTCTTAGACCTATCAGTGTGATCAATTGTGAACAGAAATTGATCACTGGGACTAGTGAGATGGCATTGGTACATGCCACCCTGATGGGGTTGAATTAGAATCCCCTGGTATGTTTCTAACTCTACCATTTGGGGCAAGTCCAATTGAGCATATTGCAAACTGTACATCTCTTCCCTCTCTTATTCCCACTCTTATATTTAACAGGAATCACTTTTCAGTTAAGTTTCAATACTTAATAATTCAATACTTAATAATTCAATACTTAATAATTACAGAGTTCAACCAATAGTATTAAGTAGAACAAAAAATACTAAAAGGGATAAAGTATTAAGTTGTTCATCAACAGTCAGATCAGTGGCTGATCAAGTCACTGTTTCTCATAGCGTCCATTTCACTTCAACAGGTTTCCTTTTTGGTACTCGGCAGGTTGTCACCGATTAGGGAGAACATATGATATTTATCCTTTTGGGACTGGCTTATTTCACTCAGAATAATGTTTTCCAGATTCTTCCATTTTGTTGAAAATGACTGGATTTCATTGTTTTTTTACTGCTGTGTAGTATTCTATAGAGTACATGTCCCATAATTTCTTTATCCAGTCTACTGTTGATGGGCATTTAGGTTGATTCCAGGTCTTAGCTATTGTGAATTGAGCTGCAATAAACATTAAGGTGCAGACTGTTTTTTTTTGTTTGTTTTTTTTTTTTTTTTTTTTTTTTGTTAGCCCATTCATAGTGGCTTGACCAGTTTGCATTCCCACCAACAGTGGGTTAGTGTCCCTTTTTCCTCACATCCTCACCAGCATCTGTTGTTGGTAGATTTCTGTATGTGAGCCATTCTAACCGGGGTGAGGTGAAACCTCATTGTGCTTTTGATTTGCATTTCCCTGATTGCTAGTGATCTTGAACATTTTTTCATGTGCCTGTTGGCCATTTGGATTTCCTCTTTTGAAAAATGTCTATTGAGGTCCTTGGCCCATCTCTTAAGTGGGTTGTTGGTTTTGTTTTTGTGGAGTTTCTTGATCTCTTTGTAGATTCTGGTTATTAACCCTTTATCTGTTGCATAGTTTGCAAATATTTTTTCCTATTCTGTCAGTTGTCTCTTCACTCTCCTGACTGTTTCTTTTGCAGTACAGAAACTTCTCAATTGGATGCAATCCCAATAGTTGATTTTGGCTTTGACTGCCTGTGCCTCCCGGGTCTTTTCCAGAAATTCCTTGCCTGTGCCAATATCTTGAAGGGTTTCTCCAATGTTCTCTAATATCTTGATGGTGTCAGGTCGTAGATTTAGGTCTTTAATCCATGTTGAGTGGTTTTTTGTGTAAGATGTAAGGTAGGGGTCTTGCTTCATGATTCTGCACGTGGAAATCCAGTTTTCCCAGCACCATTTATTGAATAGACTGTCCTTGCTCCAGGAATTAGTTTTAGATCCTTGATCAAATATAAGTTGGCTGTAGATGTTTGGGTTGATTTCTGGTGTTTCAATTCTGTTCCATTGGTCTACCCATCTGTTTCTGTACCAGTACCATGCTGTTTTGATTACAACTGCACTGTAGTATGTCCTGAAATCTGGTATTGTGATGCCTCCGCCTTTTTTGTTGTTGTTGTTGCTTTAGCTATTCAAGGTCTCCTGTCTCCATATGAATTTCAGCATCATTTTTTCTAGATCTGAGAAGAATGTCTCTGGTATTTTGATTGGTATTGCATTGAATCTATAAATTGCTTTTGGGAGAATTGACATTTGATGATATTGATTCTTCCATCTATGAGCATGGAAGATTTTTTCCATTTTTTGGTAACCTCTTCTATTTTTTTATTTAAGGTTTTGTAATTTTCATCGTAGAGATCTTTAACGTCCTTGGTTAAGTTTATTCCAAGGTATTTGATTGTTTTTGTGGCTATTGTGAATGGGATTGATATTGGCAGTTCTTCCTCAGCCATGGCATTGCCTGTGTATACAAAGGCTGTTGATTTCTGTGCATTGATTTTATACCCTGCTACTTTGCCAAACTCTTCTATGAGTTCCAATTCTCTTAGTAGAGTTCTTTGGGTCCTCTAAATAAAGAATCATATCATCTGCAAAGAGGGATAGTTTGAGTTCTTCCTTCCCAATTTGTATCCCTTTAATTTCTTTTTCTTGCCTAATAGCTCTGGCTAGAACCTCCAGAACTATATTGAATAGCAGTGGTGAGAGTGGGCATCCCTGTCTGGTACCAGATCTCAGTGGAAATGCTTCCAACTTTTCCCCATTCAATAGGATTATTGTCGTGGGTTTTTCATAAATTGCTTTGATTGTATTGAGGAATGTTCCTTTCAAACCCAGTTTGCTTAGAGTTTTCATCATGAACGGGTGCTGTATTTTATCAAATGCTTTCTCTGCATCTATTGAGATGTTCATCCCTCTCCCTATCTCCTGAAACCCTGGCAACCGCTGACATTTTTTATTTCCCTATAATTTTGTCTTTTCCAGAATGCCATATATTTAAACCATACAGTATATAGCTCTTTCTGATTGACCACTTAAAATGTTTTTATATGTTCTTCTCCCCTTGATCTCTCAATTAATTTTGCCAAGGTTCAGGACTATTTTAAAAATTATTATTTGCAAGAGGAAGTGGTTCCAATCCACTAGTTCACTCCCCCAAACACCTGTAACAGCCTAGACTGGACTAGGAGGAGAAACTCAATTCAGGCCTCAGTGACTGATCATCACCTACTGCCTCCAAGGGTCTGCATTAGTAGGAAACTGGAATTGGAAGCTAGAACTTGGAGTTCAACCCAGGAACTTTGATATGGAAAGTTGCCACCTTAACTAGCACCATCTCCCTTAGATCAACCACCTCCTGATGTAATCACCTTTTTAAAGATTTACTTATTTATTTAAATGGTGGAGTGGAGGGGGGAAGAGAAAAATTGAGGGAGGGAGGGAGAGAGAGAGAGAGATTTTCTTCCATCCTCTGGTTCACTCCCCAAATAGCTGCAACAACTGGGGCCTGGGCCAAGCTGGAGCCAGTAGCCAGGAATCCATCTGGGTCTCCCACAAGGGTGGCAGGGGCCCAAGCAGCCATCTTCTGCTATCTTCCCAGGGGCATTAGCAGGAAGCTGGATCAGAAAGAAGGTAGCCTGGACTTGAACCTGCTGTGCTGCAACAGTGCCCGCTCTCACCTTCCTTCCCACCTTCCTCCCTCCCTTCTTCCATCCTTCCCTCTTCCCTTTCCTTCCTCCCTCCTTCTTTCCTGATTTTTGAAATAACATATCTTCCATTTACATTATAGTCAAGGGCTCAATGTTTAGATTTTATTAGTTTCTAATATAAGTATGCAAAGCTATAGATTTTCTGCCTTGAGTATAGTTCACAAATTTTGAAATGGACAGTTCTGAAGAATTAGGATACCTTTTCATAAGTTAATTAGGTATATTTTAGTTTGAATTTCAAAACGTGTAGTAAGCTTGTGATTTTGTAATTAACATTTAACGAATTTGAATTATAACCATGAAATAGATAGTCTTTATTACATTTATTCCTTGAAATTTGTAGTGAATGCTGGCTTGGTTTATATTCTAACACATGACTAAGTTATAATGTTATTTATATTCTTGAGAAGTTGGTTTTTTTTTCCAAAATACACATGTTTCTTGACTTCTTTTTTGGGATTATTTCTCAATAAAACCCATTGTAAATTGAAATTATGTGAAGTCCAAATTGGATTTAATTTATTTAACCTACCCCAAACAACTAAGTTAAGCTTAACTTACCTTAAACGTGTTCAGAACACTTATATTAGCATATATCTGAACAAAATCATCTAACAAAAGCCTATTCATTGTAAAGTGTTGAATGTCTCCAATAATTTACTGAATGCTGTTCTCAAAGTTAAAAAAAGAGTAATTTTAGGGGTACACTTTTGCACCTTGTAAAGTCAAAAAATTGCTAAGTCACACCATCTTAGTTGGGAATCTTCTGTAGTTGAGTTTAGCATTCTGTAAATGTCTAAGTTTCTAGGTCAAATTTCTTAATATATTTACATTCTTTATTTGCTTACATTATATCTTAAATATATATTAAGTAAGAAATTCACATTGAAATCCTTGACTCTGATGATGGATTTATCCTTTTAAAACTATGGTTCTAAGGCCGGCGCCGCGGCTCAACAGGCTAATCCTCCGCCTAGCGGCGCCAGCACACCAAGTTCTAGTTCCGGTTGGAGCACCGGATTCTGTCCCGGTTGCCCCTCTTCCAGGCCAGCTCTCTGCTATGGCCCGGGAGTGCAGTGGAGGATGGCCCAAGTGCTTGGGCCCTGCACCCCATGGGAGACCAGGAGAAGCACCTGGCTCCTGCCTTTGGATCAGCGCGGTGCGCCGGCTGTAGCGTGCCGGCCGCGGCGGCCATTGGAGGGTGAACCAACGGCAAAAAGGAAGACCTTTCTCTCTGTCTCTCTCTTTCTCACTGTCTACTCTGCCTGTCAAAAAAAAAAAAAATTATGGTTCTAAGATGGCAGAATAGTGAGGGCACACACTGATAGTCCGGGAAATGATAGTTTAATAAAAGGGGAGTTCTCTCAGGAAAAGGCTCAGGATAAAATTGCAGAGGAAACTCTTCCAGATCTAGTGGATGTGACACGGAGGACCTATGGGGAGAGCAAGGTCACCCACTGTGTGGAACCCCAGCCTCAGAGTCTGCGCCAGCGCTGGAAGGGGGCGGTGAGACAAAAACCTTGGTAACCTGAGACATCGGTGGGGAAAGGCAGAAAGAGCCTAGAGGGAACTAGCTTGAAGCCCCACTGGGGAAAGTTCACCAGGCTGACTGGAGGAGAGAAAAAAATGAATAAATAATGGGAACCGGCACGGACACTAGCCTCTCTCTCCACTCCCCTTACAAAGCCGAGCAAGACAAAGAGCAGGTGCCATTTGGGACATACGTAAAGTGGCGCCTGCCATCAGCCAAGCAGAAAAACCCGACTCTGGTGGGAAGAAATAACAGGAGGTTAGGGCCTAGTGAATGTGTGGAGCTAATGAACTAAGACTGTGAAAATCTGGGGGGGGGGGGCGAGAGAACTCACCAAGTACACAAACTCAGTAACCTTGGCAACCTGGTAAGAGACTGCGGAGAAATTTGAGACCACACTGAGGGCTGCATAAACTCTTTGTGTGGTCCCAGGGGTAGAGCAGATGAATACCCAGAGGGGCCAGATTTCATACACCAACTACCCTCAATTCCACTCAGCTGAATTAAGCCCGTCCCAAAGGGACAAATATCATATGTTCTCCCTGATCGGCGACAACTAACTGAGCACCAAATGGGAAACCTGTTGAAGTGAAATGGACACTATGAGAAACAGTGACTTGATCAGCTCTTGTCCTGTTGATGTACAATATAATACTTTATCCATTTTAGTATTTTCTCTTTGTTTTGTTCTAGTACCATTGGTTGAATCTGTGATTAACACACAATTACTCTTAGGTGTTTAAATTTTAACTGAAATGTGATCACTGGTAAATATAAGAATGGGATTAAGAGAGGGAGATGTAAAATTTGGGACATGCTCAATCGGACTTGTCCCAAATGGTGGAGTTAGAATCATGCCAGGGGATCCCAATACAATCCCATCAAGGTGGCATGTACCATTGCCATCTCACTAGTCAAAGTGATCAATTTCAGTTCACAATTGATCACACTATAGGTCTAAGAGTCAAAGGGATCACACAAACAAGTCTAGTGTCTGCTAATACTAGCTGATAGAATCAAAAAGGGAGAGAACAATCCATCATGGGAAGCAGGATGCACAGTAGACTCATAGAATGGCAGATGTCCTAAATAGCACTCTGGCTTCAGAATCAGCCCTAAGGCATTCGGATCTGGCTGAAGAGCCCATGAGAGTATTTTAGGCATGGAAAGCCAAGACATCCTGGGAAAAAAAAAAAAAAAGAAGAAGACCTAAATGCCTAAATGGAAGATCTCTGTGAGTGAGATCCCAGTGGAAAGAACGGGGCCATCAAAGAAGGAGGTACCTTTCTCTGAAGGGAGGAGAGAACTTCCACTTTGACTATGACCCTGTCGGAATAAGATTGGAGTTGGCAAACTCAAAAGGCTTCCATAGCCTTGGCAACTCATGACAAGAGCCTAGGGAGATTACTGACGCCATAAACAAGAGTGTCAAATTGTTAAGTCAACAACAGGAGTCACTGTGTACTTACTTCTCATGTGGGATCTGTCCTTAGTGTGTTGTCTAATGTGAAGTAATGCTATAACTAGTACTGAAGGAGTATTTTACACTTTGTGTTTCTGTGTGGGTACAAATTGTTGAAATATTTACTTAATATATACTGAATTGATCTTCTGTATGTAAAGATAATTGAAAATGAATCTTGATGTGAATGGAATGAGAGGGAGCGGGAGATGGCAGGGTTGCAGTTGGGAGGGAAGTTATGGGGGGGACCAATGTAATCCAAAAGCTGTACTTTGGAAATTTATATTTACTAAATAAAAATTTAAAAAATTAAAAAAAGAAAGGAGAGAGTGATGCTAGGAGAATCTTGAACAGAAATAATTTAGGGAAGAAATAATCTGTTGGACTTAACACCTGCAACTGCTGGATACTACTTGGGATGATTTGTTCATTGATTCTTTGAAACACTCATTTATTCAATATGTATGTATTAAAGACCAAAAAAAATTCTGAAAAAAAAAATCCACTCCGCTGTGCGGAATTACTTCCCACCTGAGTTAAAGAAAAAAAAAAAGCGAGCGAGCAAGAGAACAATCTGGGTGAGTCACCTTTAGCACACCCTTAACTCTGAAGAACCAGACAGAGCTCTCTGGCCATACCCACCACGGCCTCTAAGGATCCATCAAAAGCAGACAGTCCAGTTAATCTAGAGTCATAGTATAGTGAAAAAAAGCACCACAGTGAAGAAACCAAAGAATATCTCCAATATGCCAAACAACAAACACAAAAACTGAGGTAATAAGAACAAGGAAGACACTATGATGCCCCCAAATGTAAAGACACCCCAATTCAAGATTATGAAGATGATGAGATAGAAGAAATGCAAGAAGTGGATCTCAAAAAATTGATAAGAGCATTAAGCAGTTCTCAAAAACAAATTCTTGAACTACAGAAATCCTTAATGGACAGGATAGAAAATCTCTCTCACGAAAATGAAATATTAAGGAGGAATCAAAATGAAATGAAGCAAGTAGTAGAACATGAAACTATGATAGTGACAAGAAATCATAATGAAATGAAGAATTCAATAGATCAAATGACAAACACATTAGAGATCTCAATTTTTTTTTAAGATTTGATAAACAATCAAGATATGAAGCAATTCACTGATCATTTCTTTTTTTAACCTTTGGGACATTTTCTGTTTAAGAAACATAGATTTACTATAGGCAATATGATAGTACATTTTTAAATAAATGTGATCCAGTGACTTGAATGGCAGTGAAATTGATGATAAATGGCTTGTGCTACCATAAATATGAAAGCAGCAATATTGGGAAAGTGACTGCTTTGGTTTTCTGTCATGCCCTTTGACTGATGTTAGCACAAACTGGGCCTTTTCCTCTCTAAGTTTACTTCTTAAGGGCATGAAAATAAATACACTGATTTAGGCGATTATCATATACTAACTTTGTTTAATCTTTTTCATTCATTTTAATTTCCTATGTTTCTTTAAGGACAATACTATGGAAATTCAAGACATTATTAAGAGTTTGGTGAGTTATGTGATGTGATGATTTTTAGTGAGTCCACCTTTTTTCTGGAACCATGTAACTCCTACTAGGTCCTTATCTTTTTATATTATAAGATAAATCATTCCAATTTATCCCATCCCAGAATGACAATAAAATTTAGTTTCAGATTCACTCATAGATGGCACATTGTAAATAAACCTTCTACCAAAATCTTATCCCACATAGCTCAGGAAAATGCATTGGTTCTCCTCTATTGGCATATACACCTGCATGTGTCTCTTCCAACTCAGATGCATTCCTGGGGTCATTCCTGTCTATGTGAAATAATTAATATCATGAGGCACTGGAAACTGAGTCAAAGGCTTTAGGATTTGGAGCATATGTCTACATAGACCTGAAATGTAATGCATTTGAGCGAAATAGTCATTTGGAGAATGGAGAATTGTTTATAGCCCTGTCTCTTCCACTGAGGAACAATCATTTGTTTAATTTTGTTTTATTTTGTTTTCTTTCTCTTCATTCTATTAGCAGAACCCCTCCACTTAGAGTAAGGCTTACTGTAAGATCACTAAGTAAACTGATAATGGATCATTGCAAAAATTAAGAATGTGCATCCAAAAAGGGTATGGGGAATTGAAATGTGGATGGGAGGGAGGAACCCACTTGGTTCCTAAATCTGTATATATGAAATATATGAAACTTGTATAACTTAAATATAAAATAAAATTAAGAAACCATATAGTATATAGGGACAGAGTAGCAATAGAGTAGGAAATTAGGATAGGAATAGTCAAGCTTCATACAGCCAAGTGTAGTGACTGAGGTAGGCATGTGATGGCATCATGAAATAAATTAGAGTCTGGCTTTTAGCCTGCTTGGGATCTAACTTCAGCTTGTACTAATTGTATCTTCTTAGATAAGTTACTTTACCCCTTCATACTTTGGTAACCATTTCTCCACAACAGGACAAGTAATAACAGTGCCAACCAAAGGGGTTTTTTGAAGTTTAAATGATTTAATATACCACTGAATTAGAAGAATAGAGAGTAGCTAATGAGTGCTGTATGAATATTAGATATTATTTTCCCAATGTTTAAAACTAAATTTGTGTAGCACCCTGCTGGCTTTGGTATCATTACTATTTAGAATATTGTTCCTCAGATCTTTTTGCCTGTAATAGAACCTCCTGTGGGCTGTGGCTAAGAATTCAGATCTCCAGCCCTTCTTCCCTGACAGAAGCGCTTTGGATATTTCTTATGACATTTATATGAATCAACTGTGGATTAAAACTTATTTCAGACCATAGAATATGATTTGTAATGAGTTGTTTGCAATGATTTGCATATAGTTATTTCCTTCAATAATGTTATTTTTAATTGGATATATAAACCACATGCAAGAATGGATCCCTCTTATTTTTATAACATTGCTGAGAGAGAGAATCTTTCTAATTTCCAAGAAGACTCATGGAAAGTAAGACGTTGAACACATTTCTGATCAGATTTGCTTCATGGGATGATTCAGTTCTCTTAGTTCTCTTTCCAAATCCCTGGAAACCTGTCATTATACCTTTGAATGATGAAACCAGAGAAACACATTGAAATGTTTATTGAAACATGTGCTCGGCCAGCGCCGTGGCTCAGTAGGCTAATCCTCCACCTTGCGGCGCCGGCACACCGGGTTCTAGTCCCGGTTGGGGCGCCGGATTCTGTCCCGGTTGCCCCTCTTCCAGGCCAGCTCTCTGCTATGGCCAGGGAGTGCAGTGGAGGATGGCCCAGGTGCTTGGGCCCTGCACCCCATGGGAGACCAGGAAAAGCACCTGGCTCCTGGCTCCTGCCATCGGATCAGCGCGGTGCGCCGGCTGCAGCGGCGGCCATTGGAGGGTGAACCAACGGCAAAAAGGAAGACCTTTCTCTCTGTCTCTCTCTCTCACTGTCCACTCTGCCTGTCAAAAAAAAAAAAAAAAAAAAAAACATGTGCTCAATAGTCTGAGGGGGTGAAAAAAAATTGGCATTTGGAAAATAAAGTTTGCTTACTTTTTCTGCTTTATGGAATGCAATTATCAAAATTCAAGTCTATAAAATAGTTTTGAAATATTTACTTTTCAGTAATGTCTTGCAGATTTTCCTAGGGAAGACAAAGGACATTTCATTATATATAGGTTTGACTAAGAACCTGCAAGGGATCGCCTGACAGCCTGATATTCAAAATGCTAGGGAAGAGCTGTCTTAATATCATAGAATATATTTTCCCAGAAACAAATATTCAGCTTCTATGTTACTGGAAAGGATCATTTCCTTTAAAGTATTAAAGGTATACTATAGAATATGCATTTCATTATATTAAAACTTCCTGAAGTGACACCAGACCCAAATTCTAGATGACTCATAAATACAGGCCAGAAAAGAGGAGGACAGAGAATGAGGGTGAGATTGCATTGGCTAGAAGAAAGAACCATTACTTTCTCAGTGAGTCCGTTCATTTCTCTCTCAACAATGTCAAAAATTTGCAGTTGGTAGACATAGACACAGGAGTCAGAACTCGCATTTCTCAATGATGATCTACAGGATACTTTACAAACCCTCAATCAGGAAACCCAAACCTTTTATCAGGAATAGCTGAATTTTATTTTTGTGAAGGAGAGTAATTAAGCCATGATGTGAGGAGATGGATTAGGACTTTGGGAGCAAGGGAAGGAAAACAGCATTGATTAAAATTGTGAGGCATGCAGTTTATGGCTTTAATTGTTTAAAAAATGTGACTTTCGGCAAACAAACCATTTTTTATTTTCTTGTTTATAAACTTAAGAAGTTGTATAAAATGATATGCATGTAGAATTAATGAGAGAAGATTTTATGGTTATATGAATGTGAGAAAATGTGATCCATTTTCACATGGTTAACAAATAAATTTAAACGCAATAGAATGCCACGGGAAGTAATGTTAGAGATGATTATTAATGTCTGTTGCTGTAATACTTTTGCATTTATCAGGTAAGAGACAGCATTGGAGAAAAAGTCTTGTTTATGAGTCTGAGGAACTCTTTTGATGTCTGATGTTTGCTATTTAAATAGGATGGAAGCTCTGAAATCAGCCCTTACCTTAAAGGAAGAATGCCTTTCAGTTTGTGGAGCTTGAGAATCAAATGCTACTTTGATTTGAGAATCAAATGCTACTTGATATGTATAGAGAGTAGAGTGAGTTTATGGGAGAAAAGAGAACATAACAAGTCAGGATGACCTTATTGTCCACGATGGTTACTGGGGCAATAGAACCCCCAGAAGTGCTAACACCTCTTACAATAAGAGTTCTACCATTTATATTCAAACCCAGGAATCAGCAGTTCTATTACAGGGTGGGCATCTGGTGCAGAGGTTCAGATGCCACTTGAGATGCCCACATCTCATATCAGAGTGCCTGGTTCAAGTCCAGGCTTCACTATTTCAATTCAGCTTCTTGCTAATATGGTCCATGGGAGGAAGTGGGTGATGGCTCAAATACTTAGGTTCCTCTCACCTATGTGGGAGACTGAGATGGAGTTACTGACTCCTGGCATTAGCCTGGCCAAGCCCTGGATGTTGCAGACATTTGGGGAGTGAAACGGTAGTTAGAATATTTCTCTCTCACTCTCACTCTATCTTCTCTCATTGTTCTCTCTCTCTCCCTTCTTCCATATCTCCTTCCTGGCCTATCAAAAACACATTTTTTAAAAAAGGTTTTATTGCTGATTTTATTAGTTATCATTCCCAAAGTAAATTATCACAAATTAGGTGACTTAAAATAACATAAATTTGTTGTGGTTTTTTTTTTTTTTGAGATTTATTTTATTTATCTGCAAGGCAGAGTTAGACAAAGAGGAAGAGACAGAGAGAGAGGTCTTCCATCCATTGTCTCACTCCCCAAATGACCCCAATGGCCGGAGCTGGGCTTATCCAAAGCCAGGAGCCAGGAGCTTCTTCTGGGTCTCCCATGTGGGTGCAGGGACCCAAACACTTGGTCCGCAGCTTTCCTTGGCCTTTAGCAGGGAGTTGGATTGGAAGTAGAGCAGCCAGGACTCAAACTAGGGCCTTATGGGATACCAGCATTGTAGGTGTAGGGTTAACCTACTATGCCACAGTGCTGGGCCTATATTTCTTGTAAAATTCTAGAATCAAAAGTCTGACCTGAGGCTCCAGGGGCTAAAATCAAGGTCTTTTAAAGGCTAATTTCTTCTGGATATTCCAGGGAGAATGTGCATCTTGATTCTTCAGTTTCTAAAGAATGTTACTGTTCCTGGAATTGTGGTTGACTGACTCCAAGCTCTGTACTGTAACCCTGTTCCATCATATCTGACTCTCATTCTTTCTGCATCATTTTATAAATATCATTATGTTTACATCAGGCCCACAAGGATAATGTAGGACACATTCCTCATCTCAAGATCTTTTTTTTTTCTTTTTTAAGATTTTATTTATTTTTTTGAGAGGTAGAGTTACAGACAATGAGAGGAAGAGACATAGAGAGAGGTCTTCCTTCCATTGGTTCACTCCCCAGATGGCAACAATGGCCGAAGCCGCAGCAATCTGAAGCCAGGAGCCAGGTGCCTCTTCCCGGTCACCCATGTGGGTGCAGGGGCCCAAGCACTTGGGTCATCTTCCATCACTTCCCCAGGCCACAGCAGAGAGCTGGATTGGAAGAGGGGTAACCAGGACTTGAACTGGCACCCATATGGGATGCCAGCGCCACAGGTGGAGGATTAACCTACTGAGCCACGGCTTCAGCCCCAGCCATCTTGAGATCTTGAGCTTAAACACACTTGCTTGCCCACTTTTGCCATGTAAGATAACATTCACAGGTTTTGGAGACTAGGATGTTGATATATTTGGGAGTCCTTTGCTCATTCTACCACTTTGACTAAACAGTCAGTTCATGCAACTGATTAGACTTCAACTTATTTTCACAATCTTACTCTCTTGTAGCTTCCAATACAAGCATGTGTTTTCATTTAATTCAAAATTAGTCATAAAATATATAGTAGGGGTTTTTATAATGAAGTTGGAAGATACCAGAAAATATGTATGTTTATACAACATTCCCACAGAAGCATGGATAATAGTGAATGACTACTTTGTTTTTAATTGTTCATCCAAGAAGCCCAGATGTGGCAAGTAATTCTACCAAAAGTTATACTAAGCCTTGTTCAAAGTCATGTGCAGATAAGAGCTCAACAGATATCTGACATCATTATGATTAACAAGGTAAGGGTAGATAGAAATGGGGGCAAGACTAGCATTTATGAATGAGAGTAAATTAGCTATCTGAAATGGTTATTTATGTCAATCATTTAAGAGATGATGTAGCCTAGATCATTTATTTTTTATAGTTAAATAACTTTGCAACATCCTGTGTGGTTATTCTGATTTTAACATCTGAGTTGACTGAAGAAGTATACTATTGATATTTACAACGTCTTGTCAATCTCTTGAAAACTTTTAAACTTAGATTGTGTATTGATTAAAATTAATCAAATCAATCATTAAAAAATTATTCTCCTTGGTCCTATTTTATAGAGAATTATTCCAGAATATTTAGATTTACCATCTCTCTCTAAGTAAGTCTCTATGGAGCATTTAAATTAAAATTTCAAAATTATTAATACAATCAAAATATATACATAAGCACTAATTTTTCAAAAATAAAATTTGAGTAGTTAAAATACAAAAATATTCCATCTTTCTTGCAATTTAAAAAAAAAGACCTATGCTACATTTACTTCCAGCTAAATCTTTAAAATATATCTTTAGTAATAAGAATATTTTCTTTTTAAATCAAAAATAAGCAATGTAATAAGAGTGCTTCCTGAGTTACAACTGTGTTTTCTGGTAGGTTAAACATATAAGATTAATTTGGGGAAACATCATGTTTTAGCAATTAGTGTTAGACTTAATTTAAGTACTGCCTATCACTATGTGTCTCTTTTTAGAACTTCAAACATTGTTGACCTGACAGGCCTTTGTATAAATAAGATGGTATGGATTGGGTCATGTCTATACTTCTTTGTTATTTCTAAAATATTGTCATTCCAATGTCAGACACAACAAATTCCTGTTTTCATAGTCTCAAACTGTACAACAGTAGTGACATAAAACAATTATTTAAACTTCAAACAGAATTTTTGAACAGAGAAATTCTGACAAAAACAGCATGTATACAAGTAAAGTCCAGGTATTTCTTTAGCTTCTATTGACATTTTAATTAGGACACAAAGAATAAGACTACTGATTGAAAGTAAATAACCTGTGATTTCATTAGAAAGTAGGCTCTGTTCAGGTAGGGGACATGCCTCATACTTTTTTCTTACCCTGTAATTTCATCACTACTATATTTACTGATTGATTTTTATACTCTTTGCCAGCCATTTAACCCTCCACCCCTTTTATTTCTTAACGTTTTACTTCTTGATGAGTTGGTAACTGCTTCTACCCATGTTTTTTAGCCCACGTGTAAATTTGGACTCTGTATAAAATGGAAATCAGCACAACAAAGCTAAAAATCTCTAGATGTAGATATTCTTGTTAACTAGGCATTTATGACATGTCTCTCTGAGCCTAGATATCTCTTTCTAATTTGACTTAATAGCACATACTAATACAAGTCTTTGTCTAAAGATAAATCTAGATCATCTGTATTGGCTATTACAAGCTTTATATATGAGCCCTCTGCCATATGAACTGAAATCTATACCAGTAAATTTTCAATCTTGCAGTTTGTGACATTTGTCTAAAAAATGACTTTTCTATCAGACTTAGTGACCTAGTAATTTCTAGCTTCAAAGTCCTAACAACTAATTTCTTTACTATGACTTTTTATCAGACAGCTGATAGAACATCAATGAAATTAGCTTAAATGAAAGGCTAAACATTTAAAAATATCTATTGATAATGAGCATTTGTAACTTTTTAAAATATGGATCATATTCACAACATATTTGAAATCGAATTATTTTTTTTTTTAACTTTTATTTAATGAATATACGTTTCCAAAGTACGAATAATGGATTACTATGGCTTCCCCCCCATACCGTCCCTCCCACCCACCACCCTCCCCTTTCCCACTCCCTCTCCCCTTCCATTCACATCAAGATTCATTTTCGATTCTCTTAATATACAGAAGATCAGCTTAGTATACATTAAGTAAGGATTTCAACAGTTTGCTCCCACACAGAAACATAAAGTGAAAAATAATAGATGATTTTTTTTTAATGATGATGAAATCAGATCAGACCTATTGTCATGTTTAATCCCAGTGAGAGTCAAGTTGGGAGTTGATAGTTTCTTTTCTTTTCTTTTCTTTTTTTTTTTTTTTTTTTTTTTTACAGAGGATCAGTTTAGTATGCATTAAGTAAAGATTTCAACAGTTTGCACCCCCATAGAAACACAAAGTGAAATATATTATTTGAGTACTCGTTATAGCATTAAATCTCAATGCACAGCACATTAAGGACAGAGATCCTACATGAGGAGTAAGTGCACAGTGACTCCTGTTGTTGACTTTACCAATTGACACTCCTGTCTATGGCATCAGTAATCTCCCTATGCTCCAGTCATGAGTTTCCAAGGCTATGGAAGCCCCTTGAGTTCTCCGACTCTTATCTTGTTTAGACAAGGTCATAGTCAAAGTGGAGGTTCTCTCCTCCCTTCAGAGAAAGGTACCTCCTTCTTTGAAGACCTGTTCTTTCCACTGAGATCTCACTCACAGAGATCTTTTGCCAGAGTGTCTTGGCTTTCCATGCCTGAAATATTCTCATGGGCTTTTCAGCCAGATCTGAATGCCTTTAGGGCTGATTCTGAGGCCAGAGTGCTATTTAGGGCATCTGCCATTCTATGAGTCTGCTGAGTATCTCACTTCCCATGTTGGATCACTCTCCCCTTTATTTATTCTATCGGTTAGTGTTAGCAGGTACTAGACTTGCTTATGTGCTTCCTTTGACTCTTAGTCCTTTCATTATGATCAATTGCGAACTGAAATTGATCACTTGGACTAGTGAGATGGCATTGGTACATGCCACCTTGATGGGATTAAATTGGAGTCCCCTGGTATGTTTCTAACTCTACCATTTGGGGCAAGTCAGCTTGAGCATGTCCCAAATTATATATCTCTTCCCTCTCTTATTCCTACTCTTATGTTTAACAGGGATCACATTTCAGTTAAAAGAAATCGAATTATTTTAAAAATATTTGTCCTTCCACCCTATTTAACGTTCTAATATTTAGCTGAGTCCAATCTAGTTCTTTGAGATAAGATGTACTGTTTTTATTATCTGGTTTGGTGGCTTAAGACTCTCTTACTTTACTTCTCAGCTTGCCCAGAATCCTTGGATGAGTGAACCAGTGATAATGCCAGCATATATTTAAACAAAATACATGTTTTACTTTCATCCAAGTTTCTGTTTGTAAAAAATTTCAAGCCTGTTCTGATTGATCTTTTCTTTTTTATTCCGGTTGATAATTCTTAACATTGATTATAACATGACTAGGATTTTTAAATAAATACAATGGGGGTTTAAATAAACTAAATGAAGTCTGCATTATTTCCTCTTGCAGACCTGATATTAGATAACTAAATCGGCTATTATATTTCATGGAACACAGGAAACTACAATATTATACATTTTATATGAAACATGAAATATCTCACTTTGTTTCCTCTTTGAAATATAGTTGCCCAAATTACAGCACTTCAAGTCAATTATATTTGTGAACTAAGTATATGCACTCTATCCCTTTGGATGGAAAATGACTATGATCAGAATGAACATCTTTTGAAAGCATATATTAATGTGAATGACAGAGAAAAATTCCAAAGTTCCAAATTGAAGAGAGTTCTTTCAAATGGTATTTTGCATAATAGTCTGTAACTAAGTCTAATGGTACATCTCGGGTAAGTGATGTAGAATTAATCACAAGCTATATGTGTTTCAAGATGCTCTAAAAGCATCACCAGTTGATGTTGTATAAATAAAATTTGCTTTTGTCAACTTGCCTAAGATTTAAAACACCAAGGGCAGAGAATCCACAGTCCAAATGTAGAGAATACAATAACACATCTACCCACCCATTCCTCTTAAATAAACGTTTTCTGAGCTCTGTTATGTGAATGTACTCTGCTAAAATTTTGGGATACAAACTTCCAGGTCACATGCACAGTGATCTCACTGTGAGAATGAAACAAAATGTAGGAGAAGAAGGGCACAAGTTTTAGTGGTAATCACCAGGAAGCTATGTAGAAAAGTAGCAAGATTTAAGTTTCTTTTTGTTGTAAGCATACTAAGGGAAGGTCTGTTTCTTAGTGTTTTCTGCACATGGGAAAACCCAGGGAGTGAGGTCCAATGGAAATCTCTATAATGAATACATAGGAGAAACCCTACTAAAGTTTGTTGGTTGCTGTTATATAGAATCCTTCTCATCATCATTTCATCTAACAACCCCATCAAAACATTTATTTAATGGTACCTTACGTCTTAGCTTTCTCACTTGCCAAAAATGAAGAGATTTATTTGAATGGTGACAGATGGCTGTTTCTCCTTGCAACCTACGTGCAGAAGGGGCAAAAGGTCTCTCTCAGGGCCTCTTTCATAAGGGTTCGAGTGCCCTACATGGGCGCTCCAACCACATAACCTAATCATCCATAAAACACCCTCATTTGTGAATGTCTTTGTTTGAGGAATAAGTATTTGTATATCTGAATTTTGAGAGATGTTAACCTAAGCATTCAGACCACACTTTGCAGTATTCTTTTTGTCCATATCCAAGAGATCTACCAAGCAGTCAGAGGCACTGATACCTATGTTTAGATTCATATTTCTAGTCTACTAGTGCTAAGATCTATTCAGATTTTTTGGAGTTATTTTAATAACGTGTATAATTTAAAGGGAAAATGGGATAGAATTTCTTATCTCTTTTCTGTTTCAAACCAATAAATAACCACTATTAACTCTCCATAGATTATTTTTATATTGGAAAAAATAGTGGCTAGTGAAAAAATTATCTTCAATAGATGATAAATATTAAAATCACCTATGAAATGCAAATATTCATCAAGTGTTCTTAGAACACCTTCGGGAAAATGTATTGTTGTAGTTGAGAATTTAGTACTTTAATTATGAAGAGAATTAGATAAAGATAAAATGAGCAAAATAATAATAATTATAAAACAATGTCATATGTCTTTCCAAATCCTTAATGAATGTCTGTGATTGTGATAACACTACCCATTTAAAAAAACTCAAGATCAATGCAAATAAATTTGTTATTTGATCTTTGATTGGGTTCTGTACTAGGGAATAAAATTTGTTACAAAATATATTATAAGGTCAAAACTGAAAGAACCTGGGCTGAGGATGATAAACTACTTAACTATCACACGAATGTTCAAATTGCAAAGTTATAACTGAACTGAGATTATATGACATAATATTCTTTTATTACAGTAAATGTATATTGAAGTATACTTTGGTAAAGGAACATGATACAAGCAAATTGTTTTCAAATTATTAAAAAATACATGAACAGGTGCTCACAAGCCATGCAAAGAATGGGGGGAGAGAGAGGAGAGAACCAAGAAAGCTGATTGGGCAAAATATTAGAAATAGATGAAACTGAGTAAAAAATATACTGTGATATTTGTATCACTCTTATTTTTCATGTTCTCCATAAATTTGAAATTACTCTCAGTGGAAAGTTGGAAAGTTATAAAAATTTAAAGAAAAACTTTAAACATTTTTATAAAGAGAAATGAATAGGATTATTATTGTTGTATTAGATTCTGAAAAGTTACAGTTTTGACATAAATATTTTATAACTGTTCAGCTAGTTCACAAATCAGCTTTAAATTTCTTTGGAACTTCAAATTTAGTTCATTCATTTCTTTTGGTACTAATGAGAAAATATATAAATTACTCTGCATTCTTGTCTTTAGTTAGTATTTGGCAGTCCATCTTTATGGTTCCACAAAATCTTGAACTTTTCCTAACAGTGCAATGAAACTTTACCAAGATTTAGTCAATATACATTAGCAAAATGATCAGTAAATTGACCACAAGTTTTTAAAAAATGAATATGGGCAGGTGCCACGGCTCACTAGGCTAATCCTCCATCTGCGGTGCCGGCACACTGGGTTCTAGTCCCGGTTGGGGCACCAGATTCTGTCCCGGTTGCTCCTCTTCCAGTCCAGTTCTCTGCTGTGGCCCAGGAAGGCAGTGGAGGATGGCCCAAGTCCTTAGGCCCTGCACCCACATGGGAGACCAGGGGAAGCACCTGGCTCCTGGCTTCGGATCAGTGCGCCAGCCACAGCATGCCGGCTGCAGCGCGCCAGCAGCAGCGGCCATTGGGGGTTGAACCAATGGAAAAGGAAGACCTTTCTCTCTGTCTCTCTCTCTCAATGTTCACTCAGCCTGTCAAAAAAATAAAATCAAATTAAATCAAAATAAAATAAATAATCAAATTACTTTTAAAAAATAAAATAAAAAGGCCGGCGCCGCGGCTCACTAGGCTAATCCTCTGCCTTGTGGCGCCGGCACACCGGGTTCTAGTCCCAGTTGGAGCACCGGATTCTGTCCCGGTTGCCCCTCTTCCAGGCCAGCTCTCTGCTGTGGCCAGGGAGTGCAGTGGAGGATGGCCCAAGTGCTTGGGCCCTGCACCCCATGGGAGACCAGGATAAGTACCTGGCTCCTGCCATTGGATCAGCGCAGTGCGCTGGCCGCAGCGCACTGGCCGCGGCGGCCATTGGAGGGTGAACCAACGGCAAAGGAAGACCTTTCTCTCTGTCTCTCTCTCTCTCTCACTGTCCACTCTGCCTGTCAAAAATAAAATAAAAAAATAAAAAATAAAATAAAAAATGAATATGAGCTATTTTTCTGAAATGTTAGAATAATACTGAAAGTTGCCATTTAATTAAAGCAGAAACCTGATGAAGCAAGATGTACCTGGTAAAAATTACTTCTAATGAACATCTAATATATCAAGGCAGTGACTGCAAATTAGACACTCACACACACACACACATACACATGTGATATCTGCTGGCATTAGCCTCCTGCAGCATCCCATGGTGATTTTACCTAATTTACCATACAACTGTGTAAAGACGCAAGAGAAGATTTGAATGTAGGAATACTGATTATATTCATTACTTTCCTACTTTATCAAACATCTGTTCATCTACTACAAACTCTAATTCTAGAAACAAGAAAAGTAAGATTTTTTTCAAAAGATTTATTTGAAAGGCAGCATTTACGTAGAGAGCGGGAGAGAGCGAGAGCGAGAGCTAGAGAGAAACTTTCATCTAATGGTGCTGGTTCACTCCCTAAATGGCTGCTAGACCAGGTCAAAGCCAGGAGCCAGGAGCTTCTTCATGTCTTCCATGGGCACAGGTGCTCAGGCCATCTTCTGCTGCTTTCCCAGGCCCAGCAGGGAGTGGGATCAGAAGTGGTGCAGCGGGGACTCAAACAGGCGCCCATATGGGATGCTGGCACTGAGGGCAGTGGCTTAATCCACTCAGCCACAACACTATGCCCTTTCTTCATGCTCTTGTCTCTCTTATTTAACCCTTCTAATATGAAATAAGAGTAAAATTCATCGTGTCATTTTGGATCTATGTATTGTAAAATCCTTCTCTTATCCCTTGGCGTTCCCTTTCTCCCACTTAATGAAGTATTTTGATAAACATAAATATAAGAATTAACTTCAGTTTATCCATCTTTCCTTTTCTAGCAATGATTATTGCACCCTGTTTAAGAAACCTGTGCCCACTTCTCTAGTTATTAAATATTCTCCCACTCTTTCTTCTCCAATCGTTATTCTGTTATCTTTGGGTCTGCAGGTCATGTGCAAATGCTTTTGGGAAATGGTGTAAAATAATGTAAATGGTTTCACAGCATTGACTCAACTCCTGGTGGGATTACTATAGGTTTCCAACAGATGTCTCCTCTAAATACTCAGTCCTTTTCCCATGTGTTTCCCATGTCTTTATTCATCCTGAGTAATACAGCCACATACAGTCAAGTTATCAAAACCCTCTGACATACCAAGGTGTGACCAATCTGAACCTTAAGAAAAAGATTCACTTTCACGGCTATGCCTGTTTCCTGCTTAAGTACAGAAGAAAAAGTGTTCCTGCCTGTAGCCTGGCATAATCTTTTCTCCTAGAAAATTTTAAACTTTGAGCATAAAGTTAGTTAGAGTCAAGCAGTATAAATATGCATATAATCAGAGAGCGAGCCTGGGAGCTGAATAATGAGGTCAGAGGAGGTTTGCAACAATAATGAGAAATACAAATTCTAGAAATGAAGACTATTTGAAGGGAGCACTTCAAGCCTTCTCTGCGACAGTTAATTTCACATAGTTGTTTCATCCAAGCGTGGGTGTTACTTTGATATGGTTGGTTAAGCTCCTAATCAAACAAACCCCTGCAATAAAACGGACAAATATTCATCCTGCTTTACTTAAAATTTTGTATCTGTTCTTTTACTTTGTACTCAACATGCCTTCATCTAATTCTTAATAGTTTGGTTTAAAACCTTCACTCTTTTATGGCCATTGACATTACATTACTCTGTTCTTATTCAAATAATCCAAGTTCTTTAATGCATGACCACGATATTTATTTACCTTTCTTTAATTCACAGACCACATGAACTTCCTGTTTGTAACCTGGCTAGAGCTGTAAATGGTTATAACAGCATGAACATAAACAAATTGAAGCACCTTTACGATTCAGCTCCCTTTACTAAAAGCAAGGTTGCTTTTTTTCCCCCTCGAGATTTTCATCTTGGGAGTCTCTTATTAGATATTTTATATCCTTTGTAGTCATTTCACTGCTTCCTTACAGCCAAGTGGAACTCTTAATCATCTATTTCCTTCTGGGATAACATTAGATTTCTACTAGCCATTTCAACTGCAAATTATTTAAACCAATAACTTTGCTCTTTGAATACTGAAACACCAAATAACAACTCCAGAGTTGAAAATGATATCAAAGCTTGAATACAGAGTTCTCTGAATTTCAAACTAAATCTAAGCTGCAAACCATTTGTACCCTTGATCAGCATGGTGGAGTTATTTCATTTATCTGTACTTACAAAGCACAGATATGGCAGGTTTTCATTTACAGACTTTACAAATTAACTAATTTAGTTGATATAACAAACCTAGGTAGTAGGTTTCATATTTTATATGAAAATACGAACCTAGGTAGTAGTGATTCGTATTTTATAACCAAAGAATTGTAAGTGGTATTAAGTTAAATAAAGAACCTGCTCTAGGTTGCACTACTACAATATTGTAAAGCTGGAATTTGAAGCCAGGCAGTCTGCCTCTATACTTTCTGCTGTTTAACTCAATTTAAAGCAAGTAGTAGTAGAAAATGAGGGGTTTACCCTCCAAGCAAACTTAATCCTTTCCTGACTCAGACATTTGGTGCCAGTTATCATTTTGATGATCAATTTTTGCTTGAAAAACTTTATCCCTGACTTGTTCTTTCTCTGAGTCTCCTGACCTCCTTTACAATTTGCTATAGAAATAATAGTCTTACATTGCTTTTATTCCTCATTTCTCCTCTACCCTAAAGAGAGTCAGAGTTAAAACACTGTTCTTGATCTTCCAGCTTTGTCTGAAGCTCTGATTTGTAGTATCATACATCACTAATGAGTCACATTGTATACTGGATCTGAGCATATACTATTCACTTGCATATTCAGGATGCCTGCATGTGATTTTACGGGCTACATTCATTTTAGGTGTTCACCTGGAACCTTACCAGACATGTGCTGCCATATTCCTTAAATACTCTCTTCCATCTTCATAACACATCTTCATCATCTGCAAGTTGACCAGTTGTATTTCTTGGACATGGTGAAGGGAAGGGAAGAGCAAGAGCAAGTCTTTTTTTTTTTTTTTTTTTTTAAGATTTATTTATTTGAAAGAGTTACAGAGAGAGAAGGAAAGGCAAAGAGAGAGAGAGAGAGAGAGAGAGGTTGTCCATCTGCTGGTTCACTCCCCAGTTGGCCACAATGGCCAGAGTTGTGGTGATCTGAAGCCAGGAGCCAGGAGTCTCTTCCAGGTCTCCCACATAGGTCTACGAGCCCAAGGTCTTGGGCCATATTCTGCTGCTTCCCCAGGCCACAGCAGAGAACTGGTTCACAAGTGGAGCAACTGGGCCTCAAACTGGTGCCCATATGGGATGCTGGCACTGCAGGCAGCAAGCTTATATCACAGTGCAGGACCTGAGCAAGTCTTTTAAATTCAAATGCTTATCTTTCCACTTATTGAGTGTCCTTGCTAAGCCCTTTAACCTAATTCTCAGAACCTTGGCTTTTCACATGTAAATCCAGTTAAAAGGCTTTCTGCCCTTTGACCATTGTCTCTCTATATTCACCAGTCCCTGGTAACTACTATTCTATTCTCTATCTCTATGAGTTCAACCATGCATTCTATGGGTACAGTTCCAAAAAGACAACCACACTTCACTTCCTTCTCCCCCCAACCTCCTCCCACCCTCTCTTCCTTGCATCACTTTTTGCAAAGACATAATTTTAATCTACTCTATATTTGCAGGATCAATTCACCATTAATCATGATATTCAGCATGTAAAAAGTAGGAAGACTATATATTCTACAGGCATATAAGCAAGGGCTAAAAATGACAATCATATTACAAAATAACTGTTTCACTCCTATATATTTTTGCATTTTATATTAACTGCCACATATCAGAGAAAACATATTATTTGCCTTTTTGAGACTGGTTAATTTCACTAGGGATAGTGGTTTCCAGTTGTATCCATTTTGTTGCACAAGACAGGATTTCATTATTTTTTATGGGTGAGTAGTATTTCAGGATGTATGTTGTATGTTTAAATATTTATTTATATATACCACATCACATTTATGAATTCAGATTTTGTCATAGCATATCATGTAAGTGAGATCTTTCAGTACAAAAAATCTAGTATACAATGTGGTGACTAAAGTTAATAAAATTAATTCAACTTGTATTCTTAAAAATTGCTAAGAGAATGGATTTTGTTTTCTCACCACGAAAACTCATAGTATGTGAGATATTGCATATTTTAATTTGCTCCACTTAACCATTCCACAATGTTTGATATTTTAAGACTTTATATACATTATAAATATATGTAATTTATTTTTCAATTTCCAAAAAAAGCTATGTGTTTGCATTGCCATTTCCCATAATGTTTGGCTTTTTAAAAAAATCATTTTGGCATTTCGTCAACTGCAGGCGTCTCTGCATCTACAATAAATATTCCATGGAAATCATGTTATGAATATAGATGGCATTACAGCTTATACCTTTACTATTAAATTAGAAGTATTCAAAGAGTGCGTTGTTTATATATTTGTTTTGCTACCTCTTCTTCAGAATGAGAATAAATGGACTAATGTTAGGGTAAAGCAGAAAACAACCATGTTGAATTGAAACATGAAATGTGATTTTCTACTGCTCCAGTTGGGAAATTTAATAACTTCTATTTCTATAAGCAGACTTTCAATCTGCTCCAAGACTAAGGATGCTTTGAAGAACCTGAAAAATCAATAATAATCCATTTCTTCAACAAATGTTTAGCTACTTTTTTATGTGCTGCATAAGCTATGTGAGACAGTGTTTTGAAAAAAAAGTGACATTTCTTCTTACAATTTATATTTTGATTCTTATGTAAGTAAGTGAAGGAATGTCATATTCTTATAACTAATAAGGATCAAAACAAGCTTCTAAATTAAGGATCGGTCTCTTTAGACATAATGATCCATGTAAATGTCTAAAAATGTCATATTGACATAGGTATCTAAGGGAACATTTGAAGCAATTCAAAGGGCTGGTCTTAACTGAGTAACACTTAGCACAATCTTTTATTCTGTATTTTACAAGAGGGTATTTTAAATTGGTGTCTGGATCACTATATGGCCTTCATTTTTGTTATTAAATAATAATAACTGGGTCATCCTGCTTTACTGAGGAGCATATCCAAAAACAACTATCATCTTATGTAATTCTTGGTAATTTCAATTTTAACATGGATAGTCCTTTCAAAGCTTGCAATTCTCAGATTCCTGAACTGACCTCCTACAATACATGTATCTTTAATCTGCCTCAGACATTGTCTATGGTTATTACTAATAGCACTACTCTATTTATTCTCTTAATGCTATGTAACCTTTTCTGGGAATAGCAACTCTGTTTTCAACTCTGTCTCTTCAGTACACTGATACCAACAATCTATGAATATCTAAACTATGTTCACAGTCCTTGACATTCTTGTTTTTCTCAATTTCTTCTGTATTCAGCTAAAAATCAAAGAAAACCATATAATCATTTATGTTTTAATCTCAATACAATTTGCTTGCCAAAACAGTTAAATTCTGAAGAAATCCAGGAGATTTCATATTCCAATCTTGTACCCAGAGAGGTTCACACATGTCAGAAAAAATTGAAACCAATTTGTCTCATCTTAAATTCAAGACTAGAGTCATATATCACTACTTTAATGTCACAGTCATCCATATGTGTATGTGTATATGCATGTGATGTTACTAGGGAAGAAAAACATTGATGATACACTATTAAGTCAGCAAAGCAGGCCATAAAAAAAAAAAAACAATGACATCTGATGAAATGTCATCTTTCTTGATACCATGTAGAGTATAAAGTTATTTTACTTTTGTTTTTCATTTTAATTGATATGTGTTCAACTTACTAATATATAAGTTCTAATACATTTATTTAAAATTAGCCAAGTATTTCAACCATATGAAAATAAAATATAGAGTAAAAGGAAGCCACATAAAGATTACTACTTTAAAAAGTGAACAGCTTGACAGAAATTTAAAAAAACAATTAAGATTATTAAAAATCCTTTACCCAGTAAAAGCATACAAAAACTCTTATGGGATATTTATTAGGTATAAACTGTTGTCTCTGAGATTCTGTGAAACACTGTAGTGGGTTATATTATGCATCAAGCTCTATCCATTACAATGAAAGAGGTCCCTGCTTCTAAGATTAGAGTTTTTAGCCATAAAGTAAACCATTTAATGTTTCTGTGGTCTGAAAAATACAATGGGGAATATTTAAAAATAGGATAAAAGTGATGGCTTTAGATAATGGGCTCTTAATCCTCTCTTTATGACTTTAAATTAGTTCTTAATATTTCTTCTTATGTCTCTAGATCTTTAAATCCTGGATAAGCATCAAGATTTAGGAATGCATTCATCTCCAATAAGGAGTAGTCATTTTCTTTGAAACATTCCCTCAGATTTTATCACAGACTTGTACTGATTGCCGACTTCCTATTTTCTCTCTGCTCCTGTCTCCTTTATGGACTCCCAGTATTCCAGATGCACTCTTGCAGATTTTGGCTTTGTTTACCTTCCACAGAGAAAGATATCCAACAGCTTTTCACAGAATAAAATGTTAGAAAATCATACTACTCATTTAAAAATATTGTGCTTTGAAAAATTTATGCATAGAAAACTCCAGGAGGATTCTTTTAGTTTGGAGTTTCAGGTACTTAAGGACAAAGCTTTATCTTTCAAATATAAGTTTGTGGTTGCTTCTTAATATAGACAGCAGGTGAGAAGTATAATTTTTTGGTAATTCATAATTGAAATATTCCTATTCATATGTCTATTTGCCTCGATATAGAAAAGGAAAACTCATAGATATTGTATCTAATTTTTAAATGCTTATTTATTTTTAGCTACTTGAAAAGCAGATTGACAGAAAGAGAGAGGAAGGTGGAGGGATGGGGAGGGCAGAGAATATGAATATGAATGAATATGAATTGTCTGCTTTGCTATAGTAATGTCTGCAAAAGCCAGGCCTGGGCCAGTCCAAAGTCAGGAGCCCAGAACTTTATCTGGATCTACCATACAAGTGGCAGGGGCCCAAGTACTTCAGCCATCATCTGCAGTCTCCCTTGATGCCTTAGCAGGAAGCACAATCAGAAGTGGAGCAACTGGGACTTGAACCTGTTTTTCAATGTGGCATAGGATGTGGATGTTCCAAATGAAGAGTTAACTCTGTGCCACTATGCTTATCAATATATTATTTTTAAATTGTCCCAAATTGAACCATTTGAACTTCAAAGCACCAATCTCTAATCCAAAAATATTCCTGTTGGGCCAGCACTGTGGCTCACTTGGTTAATCCTCTGCTTGCAGTGCTGGCATCCCATATGAGCACTGGATTCTGTCCCGGTTGCTCCTCTTCCAGGCCAGCTCTCTGCTGTGGCCCGGGAAGGCAGTGGAGGATGGCCCAAGTGCTTGGGCCCTGTACCCGCATGGGAGACCAGGAGGAAGCACTTGGCTCCTGGCTTGGGATCAGCATAGCTCTGGCCATAGCGACCATTTGGGGTGAACCGATGGAAGGAAGACCTTTCTCTCTGTCTCTCTCTCTCACTGTCTAACTCATCTGTCAAATAAAAATTTAAAAAAAAAAAAGGAAAGAAAAAAATATTCCTGTTAGGTATTGATGACATCCCAGATTTTCCCTCCTAAAACTCTATCACTGTTATATTTAGTGTTAAAGCAGATAAAGTATCTGGTAAACAGGGAATCTCTCAGATAATGGAATGCATTGGTTACCCTAATTTCTTCAAGATATGCATTTGGACCTTGAATATTATGTTTATAAATATATATGTATAATATATATATATATGAACATAGAGTGAACCTATAAGTTTTAAAGACCACTGAAAGAGAAGAATAAAAGAGGAATAAAAGAGGAAAATAATTCAGGCATTTTTGTCCTGGCTAAATTTCTAACACTGTCCCTAATAAAGGGTATTCATTTATAGTCTTGCTATTGAAAAAATTTGAATAATTTTGGTCCTCAGAGAATCAGTTTTAGAAGTTTGAGAATTATTTCTTGTAGTCCTATTTGATTGCTCTGGATTGCTGCCTGGGATTTATACCTTTCTGAATTTGCATATATTTTTCATCTGAAAATCTATGGAGATTATGCTAGAAAAATTTTAAAAAACATCAATAGCCCAGGGATTGGAGACATAAAGACATGGGAATACCTCCTGTAGTAATACTCCTTAGATGGTTTAAAACTAAATGAGAGATGTAATGTGCCTGACCTGAGAGATTTCACCTCACCTTTAAGGTGGACTTTTATTTGAAAGATGCAAGATGCACAGTGTTCCTAAAACATTATGAAATCATACTAAATGGGAACTTCAATATCAAGTTGATTTATATAAATTAAGATTATTAAAGCTTTCTTGACTCAAAATTATAATTTCAAGAGGTTTGCAATACAATCATCATATTAAATTTAATGAAAGTATCAGGGTTTACAATTTTAATGTAAGAATTTAATAAAGGAGATTTGGACCTCAAATGTTTACTCTTAGTGAAGGAGATTTGCCATTCATAAACCTTATCAAGTGCTTGTCCTAGAAATAATTTATGTAATTACAGATATTGTAATATCTCAAGGTCAAAAAATTAGTTTATTAAATTGTTACGCCCCTGCTCAAAAATATCATTAAAACACTGATGTTACACTTTCAAGTATATCACTCTTATAATATTTTCCTTATTTTTATAAATCTCTTTAGTTTCTTTAAATTGACTCACTGGCTCCTGTTTTCCAGAGTTTCAGTCTTTCAACTTCAACATCTCCCTTTCCTTCCTAATACTGCTTTGATATTATGGCAATGAATAGGCCTTGTGATAGAAAAATACCCCAATTTTAGCCTCATTTCATACACACAAAAACACACACTTACTAATGTCGCATTTACTATTGAATCTGAACCAAACAAGAGTCTGTTCTGGGTCAAAATTCCTATGATAATTGCTTCATTTCAACTTAAAATTTTTTTTTTCTTTTTTTGCTCTCCCTTAAAACCCTTCCACCTGATCTCCCAGACCATAATGTATTAAGGGCTGAATTTGAGGTCAGAGTGCATTTTTTTTTTTTTTATGACAGGCAGAGTGGACAGTGAGAGAGAGAGAGAGAGACAGGTCTTCCTTTGCCGTTGGTTCACCCTCCAATGGCCGCCGCAGCTGGCGCACCGCTCTGATCTGATGGCAGGAGCCAGGTACTTCTCCTGGTCTCCCATGGGGTGCAGGGCCCAAGTAGTTGGGCCATCCTCCACTGCACTCCCTGGCCAGAGCAGAGAGCTGGCCTGGAAGAGGGGCAACCGGGACAGAATCCGGCGCCAGGACCGGGACTAGAACCCGGTGCGCTGGCGCTGCAAGGCGGAGGATTAGCCTAGTGAGCCGCGGCGCCGGCTGAGATCAGAGTGCTCTTTAAAGTAATTCATCCTGCTATGAGTCTGCTGGGTGGACTGCTTCTCATGTTGGAGCATTCTCTCCTTTTTAATTCTATTTATTATTATTACTATACATTTAATCCTATCCACATGATTACTTTAACACTTAAAATGATATTTTTACCTCCCAGTTTAAGGGGATTTGGTGACCCATAGCAAGTTTTTAAACTATACCCTTAGAAGTAGGTTATAGGAATGTATGCAGGGCTATGCAGCTTTACGGTTACAAACTTCCTCATATACTTCATAATTACAACTTAAGGAACATGGTGATTCTTCCCACCATGCCTGCCCTCACACCTGTGCTCCCACTCCTCTTCCTCCTCCCTCTCATATTCCCACTCTTATTTTTTACTGAAATCTATTTTCAATGGACTTTATACACATATGTATAACTCTATGTTATAACTATAGTATAGTTTTTTCTATAGTTCCTAAACATCTCTTTATTATTGTACTCCTATTAGGATGTATTTCACATTTCTGTGTGCTAAATGGGCCATTAAAATATATCACAGCATTGTTTATGTAATTGATAACTTCTTTTATGCCCATAACTATTCATAGACCTGCAGATTCCAGATTGAATATGCTCCAGTTAATCTGAAACATGGCTTATAGTCATGATCTTTCATGCCAAAAAAAAAAAAAAATCTAAAACTTCTATAATAGCTTTTGGATTTGGAAGATTAAATAGTCTGTGATTAGTTTTAATCAAAGATGAAAATAAACATCATTAACACACAATTATTCTTAGGTGTTTAAATTTTAACTGAAAAGTGATCCCTGTTAGGAATTTGGAAAACATTATGTTGAGTGAAATAAGCCAATCCCAAAGGGACAAATACCACTTGTTCTCCTTGATAGGTGACAACTAACTGAGCACCAAAAAGGAAACCTGTTAAAGTGAAATGAACACTATGAGAAATGGTGACTTGATCAGCCCTTGTTCTGACTGTTGATGAGCAGCTTAATATGTTATCCCTCTTAGTATTTTTTTTTGTTTGTTCTACTTAATACGTTTGGTTGAATACTGTAATCAATACACAATTCTTCTTAAGTGCTGAAACAACTGAAAAGTGATTGCTGTTAAATATAAGAGTGGGAACAAGAGAGGGAAGAGATGTGCAATTCAGGACATGCTCAAGCGGACTTACCTCAAACAGTAGAGTTAGAAACATACCAGGGGATTCCAATTCAATCCCATCAAGGTGGCATGTACCAATGCCATCTCACTAGTGCCAGTGATCAATTTCTGTTCACAATTGATCGTAATGATAGGACTAAGAACCAAAGGGATCACATAAACAAGAATAGTGTCTGCAAATACTAGCTGATAAAATAAAAAAGGGAGAAAATGGTCCAACATGGGAAGTGAGATACACAGCAGACCCATAGAATGGCAAAAGTCCTAAACAGCACTCTGGCCTCAGAATCAGCCCTTAAGGCATGTGGATCCGGCTGAAAAGCCCATGAGAGTATTTCAGCCATGGAAAGCCAAGACACTCTGGGGGGAAAAAAAAAAAAACCTAAATGAAAGATCTCTGTGAGTGAGATCCCAGTGGAAAGAATGGGTCATCAAAGAAGGAGGTACCTTTCTCTGAAGGGAGGAGAGAACTTCCACTTTGACCATGGCCTTGTCTAAAAATGATCAGAGTCGGTGAACCCAGGGGGCTTCCATAGCCTTGGAAACTCATGACAAGAGCCTAGGGTGATTACTGATGCCATAAACAGGAGTGTCAATTTGTTAAGTCAACAACAGGAGTCACTGTGCACTTACTCCTCATGTAGGATCTTTGTCCTTAGTGTGCTGTACATTGAGATTTAATGCTATAACTAGTACTCAAACAGTATTTTTCACTTTATGTTTCTGTGTGGGAGCAAACTGTTGAAATCTTAACTTAATGTATGCTAAACTGATCTTCTGTATATAAAGAGAATAAAAATGAATCTTGATGTGAATGGAAGGGGAAAGGGAGTGGGAAAGGGGAGGGTTGTGGGTGGGAGTGACGTTATGGGGGGAAGTCATTGTAATCAATATTCTGTACTTTGAAAATTTATATTCATTAAATAAAAGTTAAAAAAAATAAACAACATTAGAAAGGCCATGTCTACTTTGTGACTCATAATCTTGATGTTGAAATTCTAATAATTGTGCTGAAGCAGCCTATGTACTTCCTAACATGAAGTTCTCAGTTGTGAAACCAAGCAACCTTTTGGCAGAAGATGTACAGAAACAGTTCACAATTCACTGACTTCTCAATTTTACTTTTGAAATAATTCACTTTTGGATGTGAGCTTTTTTGTGTGACAGAGCCCTTGGTTGCTATCTTAGCATGCACTCTTAGCCAATTTAGCCCTGAGCACTTTTTCAATAATTCAAAATTCCTTAAATGTGCAAATCCCTTACCTACGTTTAGAAGGGTAATTTGTGACTGCAACTATGTTAAAGTTTCATGTTTGGTTATCACAGAATGATAAATTTCAAACCATCAACTTCACTTACAGCTCACTACTATTGTTTTGATTTTTTATAATTTTGAATAAGCAGCTCAAACAACATTTGCTTATTTAATCTCACTATATTTGTTAAAGTAACTTTCTTTTCTTACAAGTCAAGAAATGTGAACACTTTATAACAATGATTTTTGCATATAGAACCATGCTTTCATAAATCATACTTTAGTGATAATTGAATCACAAAAGAATAAAATTTATAGTATCTAAATATCAATTATTTAGAAAATATCTTGGAAAATTCTTAGAATAAAATAATGAGAATTGGGGCAGCTGCTTTTCTGTGCTGCCTGACTTAATTGTCTCCTTCAGAACACATTTGGTATAGTTAAAAAATTTTTAAAAAGTATGACTTTTATTTTATAGTCCAACTTAATGAACCTTGTGACCCATGGAATCCTCTGGAATTAGCTCAAATGCATTTTAAAAATTTTTCGTAAGATAATCATGAAGTACAACAGACAACGTTTCATTCTTCTCTTTTCTGTGTAAATATCAATATAGACTTTGTGAATATCAGTGCAGACTTTGTACTCACTTTTGACCTACTTTTTATGAAAGCAATCTAATCTCCTTCATTTATATGTTGGTATGGAAAGGTTACTTGTTGGTATTATTTATATTAAATAGCATTGCTTCCAGGAGTTAATTATATGTCACTATTGACATTGAGACCTTAATGTAGCAACATCACCTTTCTTAAAGTAAAAATGCAGATAAGATATTGCAAAAACATTTGCAATGCTTATGGAAAATAATGAATAGCTGCAATTGTTAACAAAGCTTGAAACATAATTAGAAAGACAAAAGGAAGAAATGGGGAAAAAAGACATAAATGGAAAATGACTTAAGGGGAAAGGAAATTAGCCTCTAAACGCTGTGTACCTTCCTTAGAAGACAGTGGAATGAAATTTGAATTGGATACGAAGTGTCACTTCCCATCATGCAATAAATAAATGATTAAATAATGTGATATGCCTAGTGCTTCTTGGTTTTCAGGGGAAAAGCATAACACGCTTCTGAGATATGTGTTGTATATATTTTAGAAACTCTTTGGTCTACATTATGGTCATAACCATTAAAATATATTCCACTTTTGGGGATTCATAGTAATGAGGCTATCAGGGTATAGATTGTAAGAATATTTTAGATGGAGGAACTGTAAGGAATCTCAATATTAATCATTAACAAGGGACTCACACAATAAACTGTACAATAGCCAACTAAAGATTATTATTATAATCATTAAAAATAATGCACTAGAGCTTTGCTAGTTAGCCTGAAGGAATTTCTAGAACCATGTATAAACCACAAATAGAAATGTGTATTGTATTATCTAAAAATATAATAAAAAATAACAAGACTGTTCTAGAGCATGGTGTTTTAACATTGGATATTTGGAATTGTGCTTTGTGGGAAGTCACAAGATGGCAGAGACAGAAGTGAGGGGAAGTAACAAATAGATATTAACAATTAAAATGGTGTTTGAAATAAAAATAATCCATGCATAATATGATTCTATCCTTGTAGATATCTCTATTAGCTGTACATATGTGCCTAACATGCAGGCATTAAAGAATGAATAATATGAAAATGAGGCTCATACTTATCTCTGAGGACTTGGCTTTCTGTAAACTTTTGCATTCTTCCTTAATTATCAGATTTACATTGAACTTTTATAACTATTAACTTATTTATATAATCAGAAAAACTAGCTATTTCAAATGCATAAAAGTGTTTCAAAGGCAACACATTTTTAATTACTTTGTGCTTCTGTGGGTGATTTGTTTTTACCTAATGTGTTCATTAGTTAATGTGGGATGTGCAAATATAATTGTGTAGATGTGAAAATTATCTTTCCAAATCTGATGTTCATGATTCTTCTTCTCTGCCTTTAACTCTTTCTTTCTGTGTGATGAGGGCATAAGGAAATTTACTCCAGAGAACAAACCATTTCCATCTGTTCTTTTCCCTTAACAAACTGCTTCATTGATGCAGTTTGAGTGTCTTGATATCTAATGCAATATGCAGATTCATGTAACTGTTTGTAATTGATTCAAGTGTGTGTACATTTTTCCTTTGGAATTAATTATGATAAAAACTGAAGGATTTTGTCAAATTCTAAGTAGGTGGTTCATTCACATTGGGTGCAGGGGCCCAAGGACTTGGGACATCTTCTACTGCTCTCCCAGGTCATAGCAGAGAGCTGGATCAGAAGAGGAGCAGCTGGGACTACAATGGGCGCTCATATGGGATGCCGGTGTTTCAAGCCAGGGCTTTAACCCGCTGCACCACAGCGTTGGCCTGTAAACATTTTTTTTATATTTTATTTTATTTAATGAACATAAATTTCCAAAGTACAGCTTATGGATTACAATAGTTCCCCCCCCATAACTTCCCTCTCACCCACAACACTCCCCTCTCCCACTCCCTCTCCCCTTCTATTCACATCAAGATTAATTTTCAATTATCTTTATATACAGAAGATCAATTTAGCATATATTAAGTAAAGATTTCCACAGTTTACACCCACACAGAAACACAAAGTGTAAAATACTATTTGAGTACTAGTTATAGCATTAATTAAACACCTGAGAGTAATTGTGTATTAATTACAGAGTTCAACCAATAGTTTTAAGTAGAACATAAAAAATACTAAAAGGGTAAAGTATTAAGTTCTTTTTTTTTGTTTGTTATATAGTTTTTTTATTTAATGTGAATTTACAAAGTGCAACTCGTGTATTGTTGTGGCTCCCCCCCCCCAAACCTCCCTCCCTCCCGTGGCCCTCCCCTCTCCCACTCCCTCTCCCATCCCGCCCTTCATCGAGTTTCATTTTCAATTACCTTCATATACTGAAGATCAACTTAGTATATACTAAGCAAGGATTTCAACAGGCTGTACTCACACAACCGCACAAGGTATAGGGTATTGTTCGACTAGTAGTGTTGTTTTTAAGTTTCATAGTAAAACACATTAAGGACAGAGATCCTACGTGGGAAGCATGTACCCAGTGACTCCCGTTGCTGATTAACAATTGGCACTCTTATTTATGACGTCAGCAATCACCTGAGACTCTTGCTATGCGCTGTCTAGGCTATGGAAGCCCCTTGAGTTCACCAACTCTGAACTTGCCATAAACATATTTTTAAGCAGTACTTTAGGAAAAATGCCTTTTTGAAGATGACATGCCGCTGTCTTAGGGAAACCAGCCCAGCTTTTCAGATTGATCCTACAGGACCAAAAATGAGATTAGTAGGAATGGTAGTTCATGAACAATATTGTCAAGGCCTTGGTTGTGGTCCCTCTAATTAAGACTTTCAAAATTTTTTTTCTTTTCTGACTGGTCTGAAATCATTTTTAAAGAAGTTATGAAATGTCCTTTTGTTAAAAAAATTATTTATTTATTTGAAAGTCAGAGTTACACAGAGAGAGGAGAGGCAGAGAGAAAGGGAGAGAGGTCTTCCATTCAATGGTTCCTTCCCCAATTGGCTGATCCAAAGGCAGGAGCCAGGAGCTTCCTCCAGGTCCCCCACACGGGAGCAGGGGCTCAAGGAC
This sequence comes from Oryctolagus cuniculus, assembly GCF_051225735.1. Classification (NCBI taxonomy): domain Eukaryota; kingdom Metazoa; phylum Chordata; class Mammalia; order Lagomorpha; family Leporidae; genus Oryctolagus; species Oryctolagus cuniculus. Next base: position 125,481,373 of record NC_142868.1, read on the forward strand.
TTAGGCCATTTTCCACTGCTTTCCCAGACCACAGCAGAGAGCTGGATCAGAAGTGCAACAGCTGGGATTTGAACCGGTGCCCATATGCAATGGCAGCACTTCAGGCCAGGGCGTTAACCCACTGTGCCACAGCACTGGACCAAAATGTCCTTTTTTAAAAAAAATTTTTCAGTGCTTTCTGTTGGGCCTGGTATTTGTACGTAGTAAACCTAAATATATCAAATAGTATTATTTAGCTGAATTAATAATTTTCTCTGTGTTTTGTAGTTTTTAAGTGTCCATGGGTGTGTGGTTGCAATTATTTCACATAATTTTACCATTTTCTCATCCATGGGCTTGCAGGGTATATATCTATACATATATATATATATATATATATATATATATATAGGGGAGAGAGAGAGAATTGCTTATTAAAATGTGAATGAAACAAATACACAAGCATGTCACTTTATCTAAAGAAATAGGTGTGCCCATATTCTGCTTATGAACATGACCATATTTTTAATTATTTAGATATTCCTTATCTAAATAATTTTGGGCAAGACAGCGAACTCCAATCCCCAATGTCAGTCAAATATCTTTTCTATGACTTTAGTAAAGACATTAAATAAAACTGAATGCATAGAAATGTTGGCAGCACTGATTTTGCCTTGTATTCTTTGACATTTTATCATGGTGATTGATTTATTTGTTGCCCTCTGGTCTTTTTCTTTAGACTAGCAAGCCATTTTTCTCTCTTCAACAACATGTTCCAAACTAAGCCATTTTAAATTAACTTCTGGAAATCAAATTTCATGAAACATGTTTACTAAAGGTCACATATACAAAATATTCTATAACCCATTCCTGCACTAATTTGGATTTTTATTGTGAAAAATGGAATTAGAATGATTTCTGCATAAAACGGACCTATGCTTATTGAACACAGTACTATTGTACTAATATTTAATTGTCTTATTTTACTATTTTTTAAATATTAGAACATTAGATACCTAAAATATTTCCAGACATGTCATATCATTAGAGGTTTATGAATCAGCCTCATGTTAACTTGTGAGATACATGTATGTATATTTATATATATGTAGGCTTTTGCAAACAGATTTTGAGAAGTCATTTAATTTTTAATGGAAAAGAGTCCAAAAAGTAGATCATATTTAATAAACTGCAGTTATAACCTCAGTACTTATTTGTTAAGAGTGGACTTTCTCCAATAACTCCAGAAAGATGTACTACTTAGCCATCCCAAGGTGTTCAAAGTGAGGGAAGATTGTCATTTATTGTATGCCTCTGTATAGTTTCTAGGACTTGAAGAAAGTAGTAGACCCACCTTGGTAAATGTGTCAGTCCTCGAATAAAAAAAAAAAAAAAAAAAAAAAAAAAAAACAAGCAAAAATGACATTTGAAGGTCAAAGTTAAATGAAAGCATATTATCTGGCTGAGAAAGGTCATCTTTACATTTAATCTGCTTTATATTTTAGCTTAATGTTAATAAAGAAGGTGACTGACTGAGGACTAATACTCAATCTGCTAGGTACTTAGTAACCCCCAGAAGCATTGGAGCAAATATGCCCTCAGAAGTAGGATGTACTGAACAGGAAAATCAAGGCCATTGGCAATTTTATAGAAATGTAGACTTGGACACTATGAGAAACCGTGACTCGATCAGCCCTTGTTCTGACTGTTGATGAACAACTTAATACTTTATACCTTTTAGTATTTTTTTTTTTTTGCTCTACTTAATACTATTGGTTGAACTCTCTAATTAACACACAATTATTCTTAGGTGTTTAAATTTAACTGAAAAATGATCCCTGTTAAATATAAGAGTGGGAATAAGAGATGGAGGAGATGTACAGTTTGATACATGCTAAATTGGACTTGCTTCAAACGGTAGAGTTAGAAACGTGCCAGGGGATTCCAATTCAATCCCATCAAGGTGGCATGTATCAATGCCATCTCACTAGTCAAAGTGATCAGTTTCAGTTCACAATTGATCATAATGATAGGATTAAGAGTCAAAGGGATCACATAAACAAGTCTAGTACCTGCTAATACTATCTGATAGAATTAAAGGAGACAACGATCCAACATGGGAAGTGAGATACACAGCAGACTCATAGAATGGCAGATGTCCTAAACAGCACTCTGGCCTCAGAATCAGCCCTTAAGGCATTTGGATCTGGCTGAAGAGCCCATGAGAGTATTTTAGGCATGGAAAGCCAAGACAGTCTGGCAAAAACAACAACAACAACAACAACAACAACAACAACAACTAAATGAATGATCTCTGCCAGTGATATCCTAGTGGAAAGAATGGGCCATCAAAGAAGGAGGTACCTTTCTCTGAAGGGAGGAGAGAGCATCCAGTTTGACTATTACCTTGTCTAAATAAGATTAGAGTTGGCAAACTCCATAGCCTTGGCAATTCATGACAAGAGCCTAGGGTGATTACTGATGCCATAAACAAGAGTGTCAATTTGTTCAGTCATCAACAGGAGTCACTGTGCTCTTACTCCTCATGTAGAATCTCTGTCCTTAATGTGTTGTCTAATGTGAATTAAGTCTATAACTAGTACTCAAATAGTACTTTACATTTTGTGTCTTTGTGGGTGCAAACTGTTGAACTCTTTACTTAATATATACTAAATTGATCTTCTGTATATAAAGATAATTGAAAATGAATCTTGATGTGAATGGAATGGGAGAGGGAGCAGTAGATTGGAGGGTTGCGGGTGGGAGGGAAGTTATGGGGGGAAAAAGCCACTGTAATCCAAAAGCTGTACTTTGGAAATTTAAATTTATTAAATAAAAGTTAAAAAAAAAAGAAAATGTAGACTTGGGTTAAGAATTACACAGGCAGACCCATACAGTCAGATGGCGACCAGACTACAGCTAAGAAATAACACAGTCTTGGCAGTAGAGTGAAGTGGTCAATGTATCCTTTTCCCTAATATTGACCCAAACCTATTTTACTCTGAATAAAGCACAGAGAGGCCAAGTAGAAAATTAGAAGAGGCAATGGTATGGGTGTCAATAAACAGGCTTTAATATAAGAGGACCTGGATCTGACTCCCAGATTTGACATTTCTATTAGGCATGACACTTGCCCATTGTGAGCTCTATCTCCTCAAATGAAAAATGGAGGTAATAAAATCTCAATTACAGAGTGATAATGAAAATTACATTGGACAGTATACATGGAAAAAGTGCTAGTTTCACACAAGTGTTAATTCTACCTATATTTGCCTGAATAATTTAAAGATACAGAAATAACATTTCTGTTTTATAGTATTTGAAATTAGCTTTCTCTAGAATATCCCTATATATATATATATATATACATGTATATGTGTATATATATGTATGTATATGTATGTATATATATGTAGAGACGGGCATTTAGCCAAGTGGTTAAGTCCCTGTGTCCAATATCAAAGTGCCCGAGTTCATGTCCTGTTTCCTGCTCCTGACTTCAGCTTCCTGCTAATGCAGACTCTAAAATACAGCTATGATAGAACAAGTGATTGGAATCCTGATACCCACATGTGTTTCTGGCTCCCTGTTTTGGGGAGGGAATCAGTGAATCGGAGCCTTCTGTTCTTCTCTCACTCTCACTCTTGCTCTCTCTTCCTCCCAAATAATGGAAGAAAATATTTTAAAGATTCATAAATATTAGATGTGTGTACATTAATGTTTTCTCTCTATTCAAAGTCAAATTATATGACATTGTAAGGATTAGGTTTAGGAACTGCATGCAATTTCCTTTAGCCCATTTCCTATGTCTAGGAAAAAATTCAAACGTTTTCCCTAGTTTTCTATAAAGTTCCCAGAGGCTTACATTATCGTGTTTTGATTTAGATTCTCTTTCTTATTTCTTACTCTCACTGAAATTTTATCTCAATGCCTAGACCAAAATTTGGACCACAGAAGTTTAAAAGTACCATGGCCACAAGGTTTGAGTGTATGTAGGTGACTTGACTGGGTTCCCCAAGACTGACCCAATATCAACCGTGAAATAGTTAAATTTCCTTTATTGAACTTTCTTTCGAAAATATTTATTATTTATGAGGTTGATGTATAAGATTGGTAATCCTCATTTTAATACTTATCATTTTCTCTTATTTTTATTTTAGTGTTTTTGAAAACAAAAATATTAATCTTTGTTTCTATGCCCTGTTTGAGTATTCTCAATATCCATAGTCACTCTCAAGTATAAAGTTATGTGTTTTTAGTATAGTTAGGCACAAAAATGCATAAAATCCCTAAAAAGGTCCTTCAAGGATGTGAAAAATAGTATTTTATATAGTTTGCTTTTTCATTTTTTCTTGTTTTTGTTTGTTGTTATGTTAGCCTCATAATCTTGTGATCATAACTTCCAATCATGAAGAACATTTTTTCATGTAATTCAATAAGTACTGTGATGATTAATTTTATGTGTCAACTTTATTGGGTTATGTGACATCCAGACAACTTGGAAAACGTTACTTCTGGGTGTGCTTGTGAAGATATTTCTGGAAGATGTTAGGTTTGGAATCAATGGACCAAGTAAAGAAGACCTAGTCTCACCAGATTGAACTGGCATTGTCTAATGCATTCACAACTACACAGAAAAAAAAAATGGTAGATGTTCTCTCTCCTTTCTTGAGCTGAAATATTCATCTTTTCCTGACTTTTGCCTTTTCCTGTTTTTGACCCTAGGAACTAAGAATGAATTATACTGCCAACTTGCCTGGCTCATCAATGTGTGGATGGTACTCTCATATCACATAACTTCTTGGCCTCCATAATTACATGAACAAATCCCCATGATAAATTTCCTCTTTTATGTACATATCTATATCTAATTGCTTGCTTATCATGAGTCCTAACTCATACAGTACATATTTATTGTGCTGCAGTTTGATATTTTTAAACTAAAGAAGTATTACAATTTCTTTACATATGCCCTTCTATGTTTTCTATGTTGTTTTTTGTGAGATTGATATATACAATGTTTTTCTTTAACCTTGTCCAGCTTTTTATTTAAAGTTCTTATGCTTATAATGTGCTTTAAAAGGAAACACATTGTCTTCTTTGTGTTGTGGTGACTAGATTACATCATGTGCACTGTTCTACCCCAACCCCTCCACCTTCTCTTGCCTTCCCTTGTCTGTCCTCACCCCATCCTCCTTTCCCTTCCTTCCTGTCCCTTGCATCCTCTCTCTCCCTCTCTCTTTCTCTCTCTCAGGCCATTATTATTTTTGTGGCATATTAATTTTGTACCTTGATCTTTCATGTGCACATTTCTGTTTTGAAGATTTATTTATTTAATTATAAGTCAGAAGACACCAAGAGAGGGAATGACAGAGAGAAATAGATCTTCCATTTGCTGGTTTACTACCCAAGAGACCATAATAGCCAGGGCTGAGCCAGGCCCAAGCCACAAGCCAGGAGCCAGGAACTCAATTCAGGTTTCCGACATGGGTGTCAATGGCCCAAGCAGGTGAGCCTCCATCTTCTGTTTTTCCAGGCACATTAGCAGGGATCTGTGCAACAAATCTGGCCCCTTGACCTGTTGCTTTTTTTATCTACTTATATATTTATTTTTTATGATGTCAGGATAATCTTCCTAAATTCCTTGTACAACCAGGAAAATATTTTAATTATAATATATGTATATATTATTTATATTTATATTATTAACATATTATATAAATATATAAATTATACAATTATGAGGAATGATAGTGTGTGAGCTTAAAAATATCTTTCATTGAGAGAACAATGCAACATGGGAAGCAGGATACACAGCAGACTCATAGAATGAGAAATGCCCTAAACAGCACTCTGGCCTCAGAATCAGCCCTTAAGGCATTCGGATCCCGCTAAAAAGCCCATCACAGTTTCTCAGGCATGGAAAGCCAAGACACTGTGGCAAAAAATATGACCTAAATTAAAGATCTCTTTGAGTGAGATCCCAGCAGAAAGAACGATCCTTCAAAGAAGGAGGTACCTTTCTCTGAAGGGAGGAGATCTTCCACTTTGATTATGGCCTTGTCTAAACAAGGTCGGAGTTTATGAACTCAATAGGCTTCCATAGCCTTGGCAGCTCATGACAAGAGCCTTGGGTGATTACTGAAGTCATAAATAAAGAGTGTCAATTGTTAACAACAGGAGTCACTGTACACTTGCTCCCATGTAGGATCTCTGTCCTTAATATGTTGCACTATGCAAATTAATGGTAAAACTAGTACTCAAACAGTACTTTATACTTTGTATTTCTGTGTGGGTGCAAACTGTTGAAATCTTTACTTCGCATATACCAAGTTGATCTTCTGTATATAAAGATAATTGAAAATGAATCTTGATGAAGAATGGAATGGGAGAGGGAGTGGGAGATGGGATGGTTGTGGGTAGGAGGGAGATTATGGGGGGAAAAGCCACTATAATCGAAAAGTTGTACTTTCGAAATTTATATTTATTAAATAAAATTTTTAAAAAAATCCTTCATTTAGGCCGGCGCTGTGGCTCAATAGGCTAATCCTCCACCTGTGGCACCAGCACCCTGGGTTCTAGTCCTGGTCGGGGCACCGGATTCTGTCCTGGTTGCCCCTCTTCCAGTCCAGCTCTCTGATCTGGCCCAGGAGTGCAGTGGAGGATGGCCCAAGTGCTTGCGTCCTGCACCCGCATGGGAGACCAGGAGAAGCACCTGGCTCCTGCCTTCGGATCAGCCCTGCGTGCTGGCTGTAGCGGCCACTTGGGGGTTCTTCCAACGGAAGGAAGACCTTTCTCTCTGTCTCTCTCTCTCTCACTATCCACTCTGCCTGTCAAAAACAAAAAATCCTTCATTTATATTGTTTCCTCTGTGAACATTAGTGAAATTAATTAGTGGCCCTGGCTCCAATTCTGCTTCAGTCAGTTACTATAAATATAATATAGCAAAGCCCTGAATCATTCAAGTATCTATTTTGGAGACTCAAGTTTACACTGAAGTTGCAGCTTTTCATAACTAAGTTCCCTTTTTATTCTTTCTTATCTATGCTTCCTCCTTTCCCTTCCCATATAATTCTGTCTTTCCTTATCATTTTGAAAGTCATGAGGATTTTCATGAGACTTACTCCCTCCAGGAAGCCTGCCTCACTCATCCAAACAATTTATCATCTGAACAGTGCTGACTGTAACTCATGCTGTGCCAAATTCTTTAAAATCATCAATAGTTAAGATACACTATAAATACAGCTGAAACTCTTTAAGCATTGGCCAAAAGGAATCTCAGAGGAAGCAATTCCAGCTGTGGTTCAGGCTTCACCCTAACTACTGTGCCATCAACAGGCTACAAGTTTTTCTTTGCTCATCGGGCACCATTTGCTTATAATGATATACAAGAGAATTTGCTAATTTTTTTGTTACCAAGGACTGGAATGAATACGTTAATATCTGACAGAGGAAGTGGGATTTTCTTGAGAAAGGAAGAAGATGGCAAATGCCTTGTGTCTCTAACTGCTGTTATTTATAAGCCTAAGAACTTCTGAAATCCACAGAAGGAAGTGCTGACCTGTGGGCTGAGAGCTGAGCTCCAGTTCCTTGGGGAAAAATCAAATCCAGTGAAACCATGATGGATGTTGCCTCTGCAGCCATAGGAAAGGCAGCTCTATGGGTAGCTGGGTAGTAATTCATATTTTTTTAATATTTTATTTATTGATTTGAGAGACAGAATTACAGACAGAGGGAGAGGCTGAGAGAAAGTTCTTCCATCTGCTTGTTCACTCCCCAAATAACCACAACATTGGAGCTGGGATGATCTGAATCCAGGAGCCAAGAGCTTCTTCCAGGTCTCCCACATGGGTGCAGGGGCCACTTGGGCCATCTTCCACTGCTTTCCAAGGCCATAGCAGAGAGCTGGATTGGGAGAGGAGCAGCTGGGTTTCAAACCAGCACCCATATGGGATGCCAGCACTGCAGGTGAAGCTTAGCCTACCACGCCACAGTGCTGGCTCCTGTAATTATTATTTTACAATAATTTATCCCCAAATTGTGGTTCTTAAATACTCAGCTGTTCTCTCAAACACAACACCACAAAAGACATATAGTTTTCTCCTCTTACGAATCTTTTAGTTTTCCTTGTTAGCTCATCTCTGCTCACTCCTACAATCAAATCTCATTCATCCTTGAAGGTTTATTTGCAGTCAGAACTTGGCACAAAACTTTCTCACCACTTTTCTTCTTGTGATCATCAACCCATGTTTGTTATTGTTTCCACACAACTGGCTTTAATTCTGTTTGTCTTTGAATTGTACAGTTTGAGTCGGTTGAAGTGTTAGTCTTCAGCTAATTTGGAGAAATGCTTTGCCTATCACCAGAAGACTGTGGAAATTAGGGCTCTGTAATGCTCCACAGTGCAAAACATACAATTAGATTGTCCAAGTTGAATCCTGGATCCATCTATCAATAGCAGGTACTTTGCTCTTCATCTACATAGTGAAGTTGATACCTCCCTCAATTATTATAAAGATTGCTCAAGTCATGTTTGATAAACATTTAAACAGTGCTTGGCATATAAAATAGGAAGTCTAAACATTAGCTATTCTTACTAACTCTTGATTTTGCCCATATTATTTCACCAAAAATAAGATAATCAAGGAGGGCACTTAGTCTGGTGTTTAAGGTGTCTGTTATGACACTGTCTCATTGTGTCTACCTCTTTGCCTCTCTTTATCTTTCTCATCAGTAAAAATAATAATATAATCACTGATATTGTACCCAGAGAAAAATCAATGAGGTAAGAACCTAAATAACTGGAAATTGAAAATCTTGGAAGGAGTTTATAACCCAGGTATCAATGCCTTAATTGTTGTAGCTATGAATAGTGTAAATAAGTTCCCATGAAAGTGGAGATGAGACAGAAAGGATTCAATCAACTATGCTAGTGACTTTTTGTCCAAAGACGTAACCTGTGAAGAAATTAAACTGTGTACAGAAATAGATTTTGTATAGCTGCAATCAATAAGCCAGTTTCAACCTCATGTTTAACTTCTGCAGTCATAGTCTATCAAATGATATCCTTCATGGGAACGGAAGAAAAAGTCAGAAGTGAATTAAAAGTTGAGAGTAAAAGGGGCCAATGCTATTGTAGGCTAAAAGGGGCATTTGAAATATTACCACAGTTTTGGCCCCAGCTGCTCCACCTCCTATCCGGTTCTCTGCTAATGCACCTTGGAAAGCAGCAAAAGATGGCCCAGGTCCTTAGCCGCCTGCCACTCATGGAGATCTAGGAGAAGCTCCTGGCTCTGGGCTTTGACCTGGCCCAGCCCCAGCCATTCCAGGCATTTGGGGAGTGAAACATGGAAGGAAGATATCTTTCTCTCTCTTTTTCTTTCTCTCTCTCTCTTTCCTTCTCTTTAAGTCTTTAAATAAATGAATCTTTAAAAATTTAAGAGCTAAAGTAAATAAATAAATAAATACAATCAATGAGATATATAAATTCAGTCAAAACTCTTTTTTTTTTTTGACAGTCACACATGAATTTTATTGAAAATGAGAAGCAAATGAGAGACAAGGTAACCGATCAGGACTGGCCACCAATCGGGACCAACGCTCCTTACCAGAGTGCGGGCCCCAACTGTGGCTTACACAGCTTTTTATAATATTTTGTCCACTATGGCTCACAATTTCAAACCGGACCCCTGGCATGCAGTGAACAATAAAAAGGAAAACCAGAATATGATTGTAAGATAACAGTTACCAATAACAAATCCAGTAACAGAACCAAGATATGGTTGAAAGATAACAGTGAGGGACACATTTCAGTCAACCTAGTTCCTGGGAATTTGGACCCATATAGTTTCACCAGACACACCCTTAGCAGTTAACAAGCAAGGTTAATATGTACAGAAGCAAGAGATCTGCAATTAGCTTTTAGCCATACTCCATTTTTATTCTGATTTTACATTTCCTCTTTGCTAGATACTAATCAAACCTTTGACTGATCTTTAATACTTCTAAGGATTCATAATTTGCTTCCATTACCATTAACTTCACTGTTCTAATTCTTCTCTAACATATCTAGTAACACAGTTTATAATGCACAGTCCTATAAGCAGGGCTAGGAAAATCAGAATTACAGGGCCAACCAGTGCCAATAGTAGAGTAGTAGTAAAAAGTCTTATGTCACTAATGAGGGAATCCCTCAAAACAGAATTCCCCAAATGTTAGATACCTTTATTAATCATCATTTGTATCTTGGGGAAAAAGGTAGAGAAATCAGTCAAATTCCAGAGTTTGCTAAAAAAAAAGAGTAAATAAGCAATAAAAATATTTGTAAGTTTTCTGGTTTTAATTCTCATTCTTTCTAATCCTTTATACATGCTGCATCTACAGTTATTATATCTTTTTTCACTTGAGAGAAAAAAGAGACAAAGATGGATAAAAAGATCCCAATCCATTGGTTTATTCTAACCCCAATGCCTACAATAGATGAAATTGGGTTAGGGCAAAGCCAGGAGCTGGGAAGTCAATCCAGTTCTCTTTCTTGTGATTGTAACCCAACTCCTTGAGCCACCGTCTGCTGACTCCCAGGGAGCGCATTAGCGAGAAGCTAGAAATGGGAGCACAGGCAGCAATGAAACCCAAGCACTCTGATATGGAATGCACGTGTCTCTAACAGCATAAGATTGTTTGAGTTAAATTGTGGTATGAATACTCCTGATACTTGGCTAGATTAAGGCAGCAAAATTAGCCTTGATATAAAAAAAATCTCATAGTAAGCATAAAAACTACATATATTCTCCCCTCGTATCCTTTGGTATAAAAACAGTTAAAATTAGATGAACTAGAATTCCCCAAACTCCTTGATCATTTCACTCATGAAATATTTAGAGACATTCTTGCCTTGAAATCCATGTTGCCCAACACAGTATCCAATTGTTTAACATCACCCTTTCCCTTCATACTGAATTACTGGATATTAAAATCCTTTCCGGAAGTACCTCCTTTTGAGTGGTTTCAGTAAACTGGCTGTTTCAGTCACTGAGTTTGCTGACCTAGTCATTAGTGAAAAAGTAGTTTAATCCAGAAAGCCAAGGATTATTTTAAATCTAGGATTAGAAGCAATAACAACAACAACAACAAAAACACACAGATCAGCAAGAAAGATAAAAGGGAGAAGCTTTAAGCCTATTTGCACTGAACTTGAGTCATATTCGGGAAAGAACTATCCAATATAAATAGTATGAGTCACAAAAATAAGTGTAGATTTTCTAGCAGATGCATTAAAAAGACAAGACATAAATGAAAATAACTGTAAATAGTTCTGATTAGATACAATATATCAAAAATACTATTATTATCATAATACTTAATACTATTTTGAGTTTAAGTTAATTAAAATTCAATAATGTTGAAAATTCATTTCCTATGTAGCACTAGCTATATTTAAAGTCCTCTGTAGCCCAGCATGGCCTGTGCCTGTATGTGCCTCTCAGCAACAGCTGTTTAAAGCATTATGTTTAAGCAGTGACTTCAAAACCAATGATTTTATTGAGCAGGCTTCAAAGAAATGTGTGTGTGTGTGTGTGTGTGTGTGTGTGTGTGTGTGAGCTCTGTTAATTTTTCGTGTATCTACATGTCTCTACCTTTTGAAAAACACTCTGAAGAGGCTCCGGTGTGTTGAAAAGTTGAACAGTTGCCCCTCATCCAAAACCATTTTGATCTGCCATGAGGACCCTTGAGATACTTCACTTGAAATAAGGAAAACACAGGGTGAAAAATTAATATAGCTCTAGAATGCAGGTCTTAAAACTGGAGCTTCTGCATTCAAAAATCATTCTTGGTCATAGACCAACTAGGAAGATTGTGGATGTATTTTGTTAAAAGATTTTACTATCTGTATTACTGAAACTAATTGTGATTGACTTATAGAATTTTTGTGAGAAGATACCTTAAGCTAGCATGTCACTCTGTCTATATTTACTAATATTATACATTGTTCTCTAGAGTGCTACTGGAGTAATCTACCTAAAATGTAAATTTTTCCATGTCACTATTCCTGCCAATCATGTACAGAGGCCAATGCTATTGTACAGAGGAAAATGGAATCAAAGGTAACAGAAAAATTAGGATAATCCCTCAAATATGTGCTACCACTCTTTAGTTCCCACGGCTTCCTACTTTATACTGTAAGCCCTTATAATACTGAATGGATAGGACATTCATCCTTCCATGGTTTATCTCATGCCATCGCCTTTGTCTGTAATACCCTTTGACTCCAAATATGTGAAACTACCATAATCTGACAATGTAGAATGAACTCTACCTTATTAAAAATAATGTTTACACACACATAAATAAAACAAAAAAAAATCAGAAGCTAGCACTCACATTTATCTCAGCTAAGGATGTTTTATTTCCAGCACAAAATAGTCCCTTACAACACTGAAGGAAAAAAGTGGAAATTCATCAAAGCATGAAATTCATCAGAGATTACTTCTCAGCTGCCTTTCGGTTCTTTCCGAAGACTGACCCTATTTGTCTTCCTCCTTCTTCTGATTTCAGAAGGCCCAACATGGTTCTCAGTAACTTCAAAGCCAGGAGTTCTTATCTTTTCTAGGTTTCTGTAGTGTCCAATTCCAAGTTCTCAAAAGGGAACATCTGCTTGGACGGGCTGGCCTAAGTATCCATTCCTTGGTTTTTGTGAGAAGTTGGAAAAATTTTCTGCATGTAAATTTTGATTAGGAGAAAATTTACTTGTATATTCAGTATATTATGCCATACTTTACAAGAGAGAAATTGCTTAATGTACTTTAACCTGTTGTGGGTAACATTTTAAACTTACTTTGAATACATTCACTAAAACCTTAGAAAATCAAAACAACTGATAATCTGTGGTTAAAACTTGCAATTATGCATCTTAATTATTTTGAAAGTATTACATCTGATAAATGACATAATAAAAATAACTAATTGCTATGTTCATAAATGGGCAAATAACTGCACTCAATTCAAAACAATGGAGAGCACATTTTACACACAAAATGAGAGAGGTTAAATACTTAGTTCATTTCCTCACATTTAGAATGTAGCACAGCTCAGTGTCACCATCAATCCAGCTGTAATTTCTGTGCTTTCTTTGAATGGTTGAATGACTTCCCCCTGTCAATGAGGAATGTGACCTTGGACCTGTGTCAGCACTAATGTTCCATAGTGACACATTCCTGAAGAATTATGAAAAATTGAATAAAATAATAATAGCAAAATAGCAAACACACCATGCTTACTACTTGCCAAATATCTAAGCATTTTACATATATTAACTCCTTTAATCTTCACAGTAAGTCAGTAGGGTAGCTTCCATTATGATACCCTGAGAGGAAATCTCAATCAACTCACAGTGGATCACAGCCAAGAAATGGTTTATTATATTAAGTATCTAAGTAGCCCACAGGCCACATAGTCTTAACTCCAAAACTTTTTAATGTATTTGGAAATACAAAGTTGTGTCAATCATCAGAACAGTTATAAGTGGCATACATTACCCAACAATGAAGGCCGTGAATCGGAATAGTTACAGAGACTAATTGCCATTACTTTTTCTAAAAGTATTTTCCCCTAAAAGGGGTGGAGGTCTGCTAGGACTAGGATCCACTCATTTAAGTGCAAGGGCAATTTAAAGCTGATTTGTCACTCTACCTCCCAGAGTTCACATTGGTAAGCAGCTGGAATCAGGGGCCATTGTTGAACTTGGGACATGAACCCAGACACTCTCACGGGGAACATGAGTGTCCGCTAACCAGCATCTTAATCAGTAAGCCAAATGCCAGGCCCAATAATTTCGTATTAATGTATAAGCTATTTCTGCTAAAATATAAATATACATGATTTTATGTAAAACCTTGATATCTAGAGACAAATTTCCCAATTTCAAAAACCTGGCTTATTTACCTAGTACAATGGAAAGATTCAGATAATGCCATTTTTGTGATGATACTGATTAAAGTCATCACAACTAGTGACAAGAGTAATAAAGGTGTTGATGAAAGTAACAGTTACAATAAGAATCTGTTGCTTTATTTATTTATTTTTGACAGGCAGAGTGGACAGTGAGAGAGACACAGAGAAAGGTCTTCCTTTTCCATTGGTTCACCCCCCAATGGCCGCTGTGGCCGGTGCGCTATGGGCGGCCCACCGCGCTGATCTGAAGCCAGGAGACAGGTGCTTCTCCTGGTCTCCCATGCAGTTGCAGGGTCCAAGGACTTGGGCCATCCTCCACTGCACTCCCTGGCCACAGCAGAGAGCTGGCTTGGAAGAAGAGCAACCAGGACAGAATCCAGTGCCACGCCCAGGACTAGAACCCAGAGTGCCGGCGCTGCAGGTGGAGGATTAGCCTAGTGAGCCGTGGCATCAGCCAAGAATCTGTTGCTTTCCATAAGTCTTATTTTTTTAAAAAAAATTCTTTATTTATTTGAAAGAGACACAGAGACAGTGACAGAGACAGAGATCTTCCTTCTGTTGGTTCACTTTGCAAATACTAACAACAAGTAGACTGGGCCAAGCTAAAGCCAGAAGCCAGAAACTCAATATCGATCTCCCAGGTAGGTGACAAAGTAGCCGAGTATTTGAGCTTCTAATTCACTGCCTCTCAGTTAGCAGGTGCTGGAGTTAAGTGAAGGCTACACCTAAACCAGTTCTCCAGTGTGGAACGTGGGTGTCCTGAGTGATGTCTTAACAATTACAATGAATACAATTTCCCTTTCCCTGTTTAACTTCAAAAATACTGTCAACAGAGATTTCTGTGTATGCTTTGTTTTTTAATATGTTTTATCTACTCGATGTCAGAAACTATGATTCTTAGGTCAACTGAAAATGTCTAAAATAGTTTCTTCCATAAAGGAGATAACTGGAAATAGTAACTAGAAGAAAATATTTATAGAGGACTTATGCATACATCATTATTGTGCATATTTTATACATATTTAGTCTTCAAAACAACCCAATGAGTTAAGGACAGTCATTATCTCAGTTTTAAAGATGAAAAAAAATTAAGGTACAAAATTGTTAAATAGCTTGTCCAAGTGCCACAACAAATTTTGGCACACCACAAAGTCAAAGTTATTAGCCACAATGATAGTGTCTCCTGATAGTAGACATGTAAGATGTACCTAAAAAATTTTTTTAGATTAAAAAAAGAGAGAAAATGAATAAGAAAAAAATACCTAACAGATTTAAGAATTAACAGTTTTTAAGAAATGCTTGACAATATTTGCTGGATGGCTCTAATTGTGTAGTTTTGAAAACTTCATATTGTTTAATAATATGTTCTATGTAGTAATCAATTTTTCTTATGGCTCTCCATGCTACAGTTTTTTTGAAAATAAAAATTACTTTTAATATCATATCTGAAGTTTAAACTTCAAATATTATAGGATTGTCTCATTATGTTGTAGCACTTATATATAATTTTCAAACACTGTGATCATGTAATACATACTATTTTGTAGTTTCATTGACAAGTCAACATCTTCCCATAATATTCTTCTAAAACATGACTATGAACAGTTAAATAATAACTTGTCATTTTTTTTAACTTTTATTTAACAAATATAAATTTCCAAAGTACAGCTTTTGGATTACATTGGCTCCCTCCCCCCATAACTTCCCTCCCACCACAACCCTGCCATCTCCCGCTCCCTCTCCCATTCCATTCACATCAAGATTCATTTTCAATTCTCTTTATATACAGAAGATCAATTTAGTATATATTAAGTAAAGATTTCAACAGTTTGCACCCACATAGAAACACATAGTGTAAAATACTGTTTGAGTACTAGTTATAGCATTAATTCACATTGGACAACACATGAAGGACAGAGATCCCACATGGAGAGTTAAGAGCACAGTGACTCCTGTTGTTGGCTTAACAATTTGACACTCTTGTTTATGATATCAGTAATCTTCTTGTCATGAGTTGTCAAGGCTATGGAAGCCTTTTGAGTAGGCCAATTCCGATCTTATTTAGACAAGGTCATAGTCAAAGTGGAAGTTCTCTCCTCCCTTCAGAGAAAGGTACCTCCTTATTTGATGGCCCGTTCTTTCCACTAGGATCTCACTCTACTCGCAGAGATCTTTCATTTAGGTTTGTTTGGTGTTGTTTGTTGTTGTTGTTGTTGTTGTTTTTGCCAGAGTGTCTTGACTTTCCATGCCTAAAATACTCTCATGGGCTCTTCAGCCAGATTCGAATGCCTTAAGGGCTGATACCATGCTATAGTTTTTAAGAAAATATTCATTCATACAAAATATGTTTTACTTCCATAAAGCTCTGTAATGTTGAAGAAGAAAAGGAAAAATGATTATGGCTAATTGAGTCATCTGCTGATTATTTATGGGCATCTGTGATTCAAATATAGAGAAATCATATGAGCTTTTGTTCTTTTATTTCCCCTTAGAGCTAAAAGGACATAATGTGCCCTGACAACAATATAGCTTGCCTATAATCTTAATTTCTCTGATTCCAACTGATAGACATTTAAGGGATTAGTGCCATAGATGTATCAGTATGAAGAAACACTGGTTGTTACACTAGTTTTCACAATGACATTTTTCACAACAAATGCTATTTTAAGGATTTTTCTGCCTGGTAGGGGTCTTGTTTCATACTTCTGCATGTGGAGAGCCAATGTTTCCAGCACCATTTGTTGAAGAGACTGTCTTCTTCCAGAAAGTGGTTTTAGCTCATTTGTCAACGATTAGTTGGTTGTAGATACATAGATTAATTTCTGGGGATTCTATTCTCTTTTATCGGCCTAAATGTCTATTTTTGTGCCAATACCAGGGTGTTTTGATTATAACTTCCTGTAGTATGTCTTCAAATCTGATATTGTGATGCCTCCAGCTTTTTTTTTGTATTTTTAAGATTGCTTTAGCTATTCGGAATATCTTATGTTTCCATGTGTTTCAGCATCATTTTTTCTATATCTAAGAATAATGCTGTTGGTATTTTGATTGTGATTACATTGACTGTAAATTTCTTTGGGTAGTATGGACATTTTGATGACATTAATTCTCCCATTCCAACCTTACACCTTATAAAGAAAAACTCAAAATGGATCAAGTTTTAAATCTGTGACCTTATGCCATCAGATTGCTAGAGAACATTGGGGAAACTCTGAAAGACATTGATATAGAAAGGCTTGTTGGAAAAGACTCCAGAAGCACAGGCAATCAAATCAAAGCACGTAAATTGGGTTACATCAAGTTAAGAAGCTTCTGCACTGCAAAGTTTGCTTGCTGTAGGGTAATTTGTTTCTGAGGATTCCACTCTAATGCTGTCTCTCTCAAGGGTGTGTTGGTCTGATAAGCATGTATTAGTTCCAGAGACAGCAATTTGTTTTACAAAGAGGAAGATTGCTCCCCTACTGATTTCTTGCTTCCTTATTTGAACATATATATATATATATTTCTCCTGCCTAGGACTGTTTCCCATGTGTCTACCTTGTAGTGACATAACCAAATATGTCCTTAACAGAAAGCCTGCCACTTGCTGTTTGAACCTCCCAGACATGAGAATTGTGAGACAAATAAACCTCTTGATAAAATAAGCAATCTCTGGTACTATCTATTTTTTAATATAACACAAAATTCACTAAGACAAAAACAAGCAAAACAAACCTGCATAAATATTGAGTTCTGCTATAATTTGAAGCAAACTGGAGGCAAATTATTTTTTTAATAAATCTATTTTCATTGTATTTGAAAGGCAGATATATACACACAGAGAGAAAGAGAGAAAGAGAAAGAAAGAGGGAAGGAGAGAAATAGCCCTACTGTCTAAACAGAATACATTGTAAGCATTTTTTTCTTTCCTTTCTTTCAATCCCTTCTTAACACTACTACATCAGGGAATGAGGTATGCATTATCTAACTGCCCAATAGAAAACAGATACAAGCTGAGGATTCATTACATTAGACTGAGAATGTAATGATAATTAAGAAACTGGTGATAACAAATATATCCATCAGAAAAAAATGTAGTGCTAGTTCCCATCATCCCTCATCTTACTTTCTTTATAGTAAATAAATACTTTCACTATTTGGACTTTTGTCTTTGTGAGCAAAGCCATTGCTAATTGCAAAATACTGATGTGATTAGTCAGAATGTGCCCTCTCCTTTGGGAGGTGTGGCTTCACTCCAGGGAAGATAGACGGCTTTGCAGAATGTGAGCTGGGTTTTTAGCCTTAAATTAACCGTTCAACTAGATGACTGTGTTCAGGGTTCCAGGTGTACAATTCTATGGAAGACCAGATATGAAATATGATTATTTCAGCAATTATTCAAAGGAGAAATTATAGAAAGTTACCTGACTCTCCCAGAGTCACCCGAAAGACGGCAAAAATGAATCTTCATTAATACCGTGAAATCTAAGACCAAGACCCAATTATTTTAAGCACATTTTGTACCACTTTATCTGCAAAATCAGGATGCTGTTTTTCAACTTGTTGAATTCCCAGCATTATTTTTCATCAACTTTTCAACTCCCCTGACTCAGTAATTACAGCAAAGATGGATTCTTCTTTAATGGAAGAATATACCTCTTTTATTTTGTTATGTGATACTACATTTAGCAAGAATAAAAAAAAAAAAAAAAAAAACAAGATGGCATATGCTAACAGATACTTCAACCATAAAATCCCCAACAGAGCACCTGAGAAAGCCTTGCTAAGCAAAGCTAAATGTATTAGATTTCCAGCAGGAAGAGAGAATACCATCAAACCAAGTCTTGGTAGTGATAATTAATGGAAGATGCTAATAGGAGAGACTGACAACATAGTTTACAGTACAAAATTTGTAAAAAAAAACATTTAAAATTTTATAAAAATTAGAAAACAGTAGCCTCAGGGCATTGAACTACACATGCGACTCACTGGTCACAAGCATCATAATACCAGGCTGTTAATAAGGTTTTATGGCCTTAACTGAAAGATGTTAAGGTAGTTTGTGAAAGTAGGGAACTAGTTGGGGTTAGGCATGATTTATCTTATGATGCTTTCACTTAGTGGAGACAGTAGCAAGGATCTTGAAGTGAGCTTTGATGGCTGATGTGTTACTGTTGGAAAGTAAGGTGTTTTATTTTTTCGCAGCTTTAACTTCCTGAATCAGAATTACCTAGATTGATGCCTGAGTTATTTTTGCTTGCTTTCAGTTTTATTGAGCATAGGAGTAGCAAGGTATGCCTGGTCATAGAGTTAATAATACAGGGACTGAAATGTAACGATTTAGGTCTCAGATGTGTCAATCTCTTTTTCCTTCACTCAAAAGTACATATCACAGTAAGGCCCAGTCCCAGAACTACACAACCCAGGACAAACAAATCAGTTTGTTCTCAGTGTTCTTTATCTCAAGAAGAGGAAATTATGTTAGTTTTAATACTCCAGCCACCTCTCCGTAGTTTTCATTTACACTATGCTCATAATGATAGATCATCACTGCATGGGGTGAGAATCAGTACAAATCTTACTGTTTCAAGTGTCCTGGTTGTTAGTAGAGTGGTCTCTCCTTATCCATGAGGGGTATGTTCCAAGAATTCCTGTGTATGCCTTAAACTGACAGCACAAATCCCTACATATATTATGTTTTTCCCCTGTACATAAATGCATATGATAGAGTCCAATTATTATTTAGGTATAATTAATTAAAAGAATAACTGTAGTAAAGTTATCAGTGTCAATATTTCAGTGATTCATGGCCATATTAAATAAAATGAGAATTACATGAAGTCAAGCTCAGCAACACTGAGGCAATCAGGTTGGTAGCCAAGATGGTTGCTCAAACGTCAACAGCATATAGCGTGGATATGCTGGACAAAGGAAAGTTTCATGTCACAGACAGGACAGAGCCAGAACACAGATTGAATTACAATACTCAGAATCATAGATGATGTAACATTTATGAATTATTTATTTCTGGAATTTTCTGTGTACTATTTTTGGACTGTAGTTGACCACAGATAGCTGAAACTTTGAAATGTGAAACTGGATATGGGTGCACTACTGGAAGAGTTTTCTTATTTGGTTGCTTTGTAGAATATTTATTGGAAAATTTACTGTACAATATATGTTAAAGCTCTGTAATTAATACATTTGAGGACTGTAGCACACAGATACTTCTCTAATAGACTCTCTCCCTTACTGGCTTTGATGAAATAGGCTGCTGTGTTGTATATGGTTCAATGTCACTAAAATTGTTGTAATTTGTAACAAGGTAATAAGAACTAATACAATATCTAATTCCCAAATTCAAGAAAATCAAAGAGTAAGATACAGTGGTACTTCCAAAATTACTGAATCTTTTGAAATAATATATTTTTACTATTAAAGTGGGCAAGACCGAAGAAAGAGATTCAGGAATGGTCTTCTACAAATTTCTTCTCCTGCTATATTTTAACTTAATAAATCCTCATTGCATCTAAATTGGATTTCTTTGGAATTATAATCTTAAAAATTAAAACTTTTCACACAAAGATTTGTATGGCCTTAATTACACTGTCTAAATTACTACTATTTTCCAAGCCACTTGGAAAACATTGAAAGAAAGCAACTGGGCATGGAAGAAAATAATCCACACGTCCTTTTTAGGTTCTAAAGATTTTATTATTTTAACTCAAATTGAAATAGGCTTAATTTTTTTTCTCTTTTTTCTTCTTCTAAGAATAGAAGTTAATGAGCCAAAATTGGCCCTTTTTACATGATGTCAGGGCCTCTTCTGAATATAGTCATCAGTTTTTCAAGATAACATTTCTCCCAGTTTATGGGAAGTATTCGAATGACATACAACTGAAAATTAATTGTAATTATCAGAACCAATTAATAAATATGTGTTTTTGACCAAAGTACCCATGTGGGTTTGCTGAATAGTATGGATATTGTTGACATTCCTTTCAAGAAAAACAAAAAATTGTAATATGGAAATCATCAGAAAGACTTAATAAAAGAATTTTTTCCTAGGCTAATACATACCATGTGATTTGACTCTTTTCTACATTCACTTCTTTTTTTTTTTTAAGATTCATTTATTTATTTGAAAGTCAGAGTTATAAAGAGAAAAGGAGAGGTGAGGGAAAGGGAGAAAGAGAGAAGAAAAAGATTTCATCCACTGGCTCACTCCTCAAATGGACAGCGATGGCCAGGACCGAGCCAAGTCAAAGCCAAAAGCCAGGGGCTTCATCATGGCAGGGATCCAGGCATTTTGTCCAGCTTCTTCTGCCGTTCCCAGACTAATAGCAAAGAGCTGGATAAGAAGTGGAGCAGCAAGGATATGCTGGTATTCCAGGGGGTGGCGTAACCCACAGTACCAGTCCCTTCCATGTTCACTTCTGTGAATGTTTAGCTACCATCAATAACTTCTGAAACAGGCTCTCAAAGGTTAATCCTATGGAAACAAAAAGCACTATTTTTGTTCATTTTTTTAAAAATTGAATTTTTAAAATTTTATTAAGGTGAACAAATTCCATGCTTTTCATAGATACAGATTGAGGAGCATAGTAATACTTCCCACCCTGCCCTCCATCCTGTCCACGCTCCCATTCTCCCTTCTCTTTCTTTTCTCATTCCTTCCTGTAATTTTTACAATGATCTACTCTCAGTCTATTTTCTAATCATAAGATTAACCCTACACTAAAAATTCAGCAAATACTAAGAAGAAAAACACGCTGTTCCACAACAGTAGAGACAAGGGTTGTAAACAATAATCAAATCTCAAAATGTAAATTTCACTCATATATTACAGTTTTTGATACTCTGTTAGTTACCACAGATCAGAGAAAACATATTTGTCTTTTTGGAACAGGCTTATTTCACTAAGTATAATGGTTTGCAGTTGCATCCATTTTATTGATAGGGACTTTTGATAGGGATTTCATTCTTTTTTATGACTGAGTAATAGTCATATATACATATATATATATATATATATATATACTTCTGTATATAGTCACCAGTTTATAGACATCTGGTTTGATTCCATATCTTAGCTATTGTGTGTTGAGATACAATAAACATGAGGGTACAAATAACTCTTTTATATGCTGATTTCATTTCATTTGGATAAATTCCCCAGAGTGGGATGGCTGGGTCATATAGTATATTTATTTTTAGGTCTTTAAGGTATCTCCATACTGTCTTCCACATTGGCTATACTGGTTTACATTCCCACCAACAGTGGATCAGAGTGCATTTCCTACCACAGAATCGCCAGCATTTATTTTTTTTTTATTTATTTTTTTTTATTTCTGTATGAGAGCCATTCTAACTTGGGTGAGGTGAAACTTCATTGGGATTTTGGTATCCATTTCCCTTATGGATAGTGATCCTGAGCATTTTTCATGTGTCTGTTGGCCATTTGAATTTCCTTTCTTGAAAAATGCTGAAAACTAAAACAAAGGAAGATGGGAGAGAGGGAGGAAGAAAGAGAATAACATTAGGTATATAGACTTCTATCTAAAAACCATATTGAATCTGTTAAAGTTAATTTAAAATTAACGTTAAAAATGGAAAAACAGAAAGCACAAAAAATGATAGTCATGTGCAATCTTTAAAAGAATATTTAGGGGCAGCGCTGTGGCACAGTGGCTAAAGCCCCGGTCTGAGGGCTGGCCTCCCATATGGGCACGGGTACAAGTCGCAGCTGCTCCACTTCCAATCCAGCTCTCTGCTGTGGCCTGGGAAAGCACTGGAAGATGGCCCATGTCCTTGGGCCCCTGCACTCACGTGTGAGACTGGAAGGAAGCTCCTGGCTCCTGGCTTTGAATCGGCGCAACTCCAGCCATTGCGGATGAAAACCCTCTCTTCCTCTTCCTCTGCTTCTCCTTCTCTCATGGTGTAACTCTTTCAAGTAAAATAAATAAATCTTTTAAGAAAAGAATATTTAATATACATAGGAAGAGATGGGCAAAATCATGGAAAATTAAAACTCAACAATGTGTGGCCTGATCACTAAGATCTTCTCCCAAAGATATTTGGAGAAAGCTCTCAACTTCATGCTGTATTCTCCTTGACCTGGAGATCTTGTGTGAAAGCTATATACTCATTATAGATGAATTTTAAGAAACTTCAGTTTTACAGCTCCAATATCTATGATAGCCAATAATAGTATATGATATGTCTCTATTATTAGGTTTCCATAGATATCAGTAAAAATATGGTATCTTTTAGAAAACTATGTATTTCCAGGATTAGGTCACGTAAGTTAGAGGTACTTGGGATGATGTTGAGCTGAAGCTATATTTGATAAGAGTACATGTATTATATCAATTCTTTGCTATTTGGGGCAATGTCTACTTACAATAAGACAAAGACTAAAGTTAGAAGTGAAAGTCCTAAAATGTGGACCAGTATGTTGCTTAATCTTAAGAGAGAGCTGGTGAACCCCAGGAAAGACAGGTCTTTTTTCTCAAGAATACCTGTATCAAAACCTTAGACTATGAAAGTCTCAGAATCTCTGAGAGCTGTACTAAGTTTAGTATTTCATTTCTTTTGTCCCAAACCCCCGGAGTATCTTAATGAAATCAGAAGTAAAGCTTGTGACTAACTTGTAAGATCTTCCAAATATAATTAATGCATTTTTATGAAAATGACAATCCTTATCATAAAGAGATATGGGCAATGTAACTTTGTTGTTCTCACACCATAGTTTTCTGGTAATTTGTAGTTTTCTGCTTCAATACATTCTGAAATTAAGTAAACAATTATAAATGTTCAAAATCCATTGTATGGAGTCAGTGGTTAAAATCTATTTAGAGATGTTCAAATATGTGCTGAGGAGTGGCCTCATGCTTTTCCCACTTACAACACTTTCAGGAAAAATTTTGATTGATTGTAGTTGAAACAACCCACAGAAAAAGCTCAGAAATTTCAGTAAACATATTTGTATTTTCACTTAGTACAGTGTACATATTTTTCTTATTAGGTGAGTGATTTTATATAGAATATTTGCATAATATCATTTTTAGTTCTTTGCAACTAAAACTGACCAACATAAAATGCTAAACATTATTTTCATGTACTTTTTGACTCAAATGTATCTCTTCTCTATGAAACCAACTGATGGCCTATGTGGTAACCTCTTTCAAACTTACCAAAGATCTGAAAATTTGAATTACCATGGGATTAGAATTTTAGAAATTACCTGTCTGTGTAATGGCTATCAGATGATATGTTCTTAACTCTTTAGATTGTCTTTTTTGAATTTATAATTATTATGTTTAGAATTGTCCCTCTTAGGCTTCAATTATGAATGGGCTAAATATTTCAATTTATTAATCATTCTTAATTGTGTGTTCTACTCAGATTAAAAAAAAAGTTTCAAAAATTTATAAATACATGGACTATTATAGAAGCATATTGACTAACAGTATATATATTTACTTCCTTATGAATCACAAATCAAATAAGTTCTTTTTCCAAGCTTATTTTGCCTCTAGCAAAAGTCCATCTACTACGAAAAGCAGATATTCTTTGTTAAATATTCTTTCTGATATTTTCTTGTTTCATAAACATCAATAACCAAGATGAAATATGAATGTTATAATGAGATTCTTTTAAAATGATCATGACATTAAAAGTTCTTAGAAAGAGAAGAGGCAATTATAAGTTTTCCTTTATG
The DNA here is from genome assembly GCF_051225735.1 of Oryctolagus cuniculus. Taxonomy (NCBI): domain Eukaryota; kingdom Metazoa; phylum Chordata; class Mammalia; order Lagomorpha; family Leporidae; genus Oryctolagus; species Oryctolagus cuniculus. Next base: position 125,506,004 of record NC_142868.1, read on the forward strand.
TCAATAAGTGGAGTAGCAGTATATAAAATAATATGCCAATAAATCTAATATGCATGGCACAATCATTCCACAGGCCATATGCTTACATGAAAAGAAAGTTATGTATTTTCAGTGAACAACAAGGTTGAACAGAAAGAGAAACATTAATTATAAAGGCTATCCTAAACGCAAATTGGCTAAGTCTCTGTAAGTTTTGTTCTAGTTATTATTGTTCTAAGGAAAGATGACTTTTGAAATCATATCAAGAGAAAAATTTTGATAAGCTACAGATCTCTAATGACCACAGTGCAGCTATTGAATTGGACCACCATGAATTTACACAGATTTCTTCAGTATTGGATTTCTTTCCTTGGCATAAATCATAGCCTAGATAATAAAATTTATTTTAATAAGATATGATATTTCTTTTTTTAGATTTATTTATTTATTTGAATATCAGAGTTACACACAGACAGAGAAGGAGAGGCAGAGAGAGAGAAAGAGGTCTTCCATCCACTGATTCACTCCCCAGTTGGCCGCAACAGTCAGAGCTGTGCCAATCTGAAAGCAGGAGCTTCTTCCAGGTCTCCCATGCAGGTGCTGGAGCCCAAGGACGTGGGCCATCTTCTACTGCTTTCTCAGGCCATAGCAAAGAACTGGATCAGAAGTGGAGCAGCTGGGACTCGAACCAGTGCTCATATGAAATGCCAGCACTACAGGTGGCGGCTTTACACACTACACCATAGCGCAAGCCACATAATATTTCTTCTAACTGTGTGCCTATGTTGAATTAGAAGAGAAAAAAAATTACACATAGTTAATAGTGCTGGAGTTCATCTTAATTTTAGAATATAGAAATAATTTGTTGACATATTATAGTACAAGGATAGTATCATAGGAAAATTCAAATCATTAAGTTTTGGTTTAAAGGTCAACTTAAAAAAATAGTGGGCAGTTCATTAAAATTCAGGGAAATATTAGATATATGGCTTTAATTTTAAGGGGAACAGAAAGTAAAATTAACTATCTGCAAAAAGAATAATGAGAACATAGACTTCTACTGTAAATAGGGTAGCCTTGTGTTGTACTGAAGATCAGTACTATTCTGTTTTGGTCTCCAAGAAAGAAGAACATGACATTTTATTTATAGCTCTGAACTAAAATATTTATTTCCTTTTTCATTGGATTTATTAACATTGTAAGTATTATAAAGGCTGGTGCATATTTGCAAGGTGAATGCAATTTCAGTTTCCAGTTTTGGGGGTATTGCACAAGCTTAGCAATTTTTCATTTGATCTTTTTTGGGGGTCCAATAGCTCTGCATATACCAATATAATTTTTGGCCTAGTATGAATTTGGAATATCATGTTCAATTTCAATTTAAGCTGGGTTTAAAAGCAGAAAGTATGGGAAAGGCTCTAAATTGTGATGAACTGATAATAAATAGTGTAGATTTGATGAAGTCGCAGGAAAATGGTACCAGGAGAGCATTTAATTGAGCAATTCCCTAGGCACTGTAGTGAATAAGCACTATAAAGCAGGAAAGAATGTTCCTTGTTTAAAGGTTTGAGACTGCTAGTTCTCTCAGTGCTATGTTGAGACCTGGAAATATCAAGATTTTTCAAGATGATCGAAATTAAGTTGTTGTGTTGGGTGTTCTGATGTAATAGGTAAAGCTGCTGCTTGCAATGCCAGCATCCCATGTGGGTGCTGGTCTGATTCCGAGTGGCTCCACTTTTTTTTTTTTTTTTTTTTTTTTACTTAAAAGATTGATTTTATTTTTTTGAAAAGCAGAGTTACAGAGAGAGTTAGAGACAGAGAGAGAGGTCTTCCATCCGCTGGTTCACTCCCCAGATGGCCGCAACGGCCAGAGCTGTGTTGATCCGAAGCCAGGAGCCAGAGCTTCTTCCAGGTCTCCCACATGGGTGCAGGGGCCCAAGGACTTAGGCCATCTTCTACTGCTTTCCTAGGCATAGCAGAGAGCTGGATCAGAAGAGGAGCAGCTGAGACTGGAATCGGTGCCCATATGGGATGCAGGCACTTCAGACCAGGGCTTTAACCTGCTGAGCCACAGTGCCAGCCCCGGCTCCACTTTTAATCCAACTCCCTGCTAATGGCCTGGGAAAAGCAATGGAAGATAGTCCAAGTACTTGGGTCTCTGTCACACATGTAGCAGATCTGAAAGAAGCTCCTGTCTCATGGCTTCATCCTGGCTCAGCCCCTACCATGACCCCTACCTGAGGAGTAAACCAGCAGATGGAAGATCTTTGTCTCTCCTCCTCGCTATCGAACTCTTGTTTTCATATAATCAAATACATTTTTTTAAAAATTGAGTTGTTTGTTGACACTGTGTTTTGCAATAATGAAGGGGTTTATAGGTTGATATTATCAAATATTTAATATTTGCAAAGTTGTCTTTTAATATTTAGACACATTTTCTTATCAGTTTAAGGGTAAATGAAAATATGAAGCTATACTTTCTCATTGTTATTTTCCCTTCAGTTAGTTAGTTGTGTGGCTATCTGTGTTTATAACGCACTTTCAGCTTTGAGTGAATTGAAAAACACCCACCAAAAGCCATATCTACCTAGAACCTGAATTTGGAAAGAGGATCTTACAGGTTCAAAAATATCAAAATGATCATCCAAAATAGAGTAGACATTAACACCAATCACTAGAATCTTTATAAGAGAAAGGGACAGGAAATTTGGGCCCACAGAGAAAAATGCTATGTAAAGGTGACTTATTGTTACAACAAAGCAAGGGACTTCTAGAATTGTAACAACGTGGACTCTTATCCTTACTGATACCTTTAATACCAACCTTGGTTTCTAGAATTATAAAGAATACATTTCCATTGTTTAAGCCATGAAGATTGTGGCCATTGTTATGGCAGACCTAAGAAACTAATACAGTAATTTTAAATATGACTTTCTGAAAGTATTCCCTTTATGGATTTCATAATTTGGGAGAAAATATATATTTGTCTTAGTTGTAAAACTAACAGTTTATTCCGAGAACCTATTTTTTGTTTCTTTATTGAAATGTTCAGAAAGGAGTTGGTTTCCTGGTAGTGGGAATAATTACAATCCTAACTATTTTATTATTTATGTATTAATTCACTGAATTTTAGCATAAAGCAGTTCAAAAATTGTGAAGGAAGAATTGTGATAATTGCTATTCTTGCTGCTGGCTTAAGGTGCCAAGGAGACTATTCATGAATTCCTCATCCATCTTTCCTTTGTTTTTATTGTGATTGTATTCAAGTGTAATCGATTTTCCCAGGAACTATTTTGGAAACTGGCTCTAAAATCCTTTGTGCAACATTTGCAAATTTCCTCAACGCCTGTGGTTTCTACGTAATCCAGGGCTTCTTAAGTCCTCTATATCTGTTTATTTACATGAAAATTATTTCTATTGTTGACCCCTTTAACATGTGGAACAAATAACATTGATCTTAGATTCATGTGTTAAGTACCCCTAGAGATATTCTAAATTCCATTGTACACAATTATCTAATTATGCAGGCCCTGGAATATTTGTTAACAATGACTCTCCCATCATACTAAAATCATGCCTGAAATTCAACTACAGATTATGTTTTCTCTTTCAAACAGTTTATTACTAAAAGGCCATGCACACATAGGGGTTTCCTGTTAGCCAGAAAGGAAGGATGATGGCCAAGAGCAAAAATTAATGTAGGACATGGGCCAGCACTGTGGCATAGTGGGTGAGGCCACCACCTGCAGTGCCTGCATCCCATATAGGCATGACTGGTTAGAGTCACGGTTGTTCCACCTCCAATCCAGCTCCCTGCTGATGGCCTGGGAAAGCAGTGGATCTTGGGCCCCTGCACCCATGGGAAGACCGGGAAGAAGCTCCTGGATCCTGGCTTCGGATTGGCATGGCTCCCTCAGTTGTGGCCATTTGGAGAATGTACCAGGGGATGCAAGATTTTTCTCTCTGTCTCTCTTTGTAACTGTCTCTCAAATCAATAAATCTTTAAAAAATAAAAAAAGTTAATGTAGGACATAGATTAGGAGAATAATAATCATGAAATAATGGTAGTGAGGCTTAGGTTGTGGTGAGGAGGATATAAAAGAAAAAGTTTCTCAAATTCTTCCACTGATTTAAGACAGTACTTTATAAGAACAAATTTTGTATCTGAATTTACTTTGAAAGTTCCTTATTCAAATAAAAAATGTAGATCATTGAAGATTTAGTAATTTTGAAGTTATACTCCCATTTCATTCTAATGAGCTACTTAAATGAACATATGCATATCTGTGCAAATCAGAGATTTCCCCAAATAGCTACTGTAATTCTAGATTATTCTTTGTGAAATGATGGTTTAAGAAAGATAAGCATATGAATTATAATTTTAGTATATAGAAGTTTTTAAATCACACAAATCTACCCTGATGTGAGTGCAGACTTGGATCAAAAAAGAGAGTAGGGCAATAGAGCTTTTTTTTTTTTTTTTTGGACAGGCAGATTAGACAGTGAGAGAGACAGAGAGAAATGTCTTCCTTCCATTGGTTCACCCCTCAAGTGGCTGCTGTGGCCGGCGCGCTGTGCCAATCCGAATCAAGAGCTAGGTGCTTCCGCCTGGTCTCCCATGCGGGTGCAGGTACCCAAGCACTTGGGCCATCCTCCACTGCCTTCCCAGGCCACAACAGAGAGCTGGACTGGAAGAGGAGCAACCTGGACAGAATCTGGCACCCTGACAGGGACTAGAACCCGGGATGCCAGCACCGCAGGTGGAGGATTAGCCTAGTGAGCCGCGATGCCAGCCAGGCAATAGAGTCTTGCATAGGTTACTTGTGTATGAACCTGTAAGTTTATAGTCATCTTCAATGTGGATGCATAAAACTTAGAATTCCATTAGAAAGAAAATTTGGAGAGATGTCTGTCTGAAGAAACTTCATTGATGAAATGTGACAAAATAGATAAAAGTTTTCATAAAGTTTTTATAGGTGAGCAAAAAAAATATGTGCTATGTGACTGCCAGTCTGATAAGAACAACTGACCTTGTTATCCATCAGTACTAGCTCTCATAAACACAGCAGACCTACGTTCACTCTCTTCATTATGAAAATTCTTTGACATACTTACAACAAAAGTAAACAGGACAGAAAGAGAAAGAGCAGTGTTCTTAGTCACAAGGCAATTTTCCACCAAGAATAATAATTTGCAAATATGGGAAGATCTCTCCCTATTCCTAAGAGACAAAGTAAACTTAGCATTTGGGAAATTGAAGTGAGATTGGAGCTTAGACCCAGTGCAAAACTATCCCCACTCTGATGTTGAACCAGACCTCTCTGAGCAGGAGGCTCCAGAACACGAATGCATGAGTTCCTTTAAATCAAAAGCCTGGAAACACAGCAGCAGGATTGTCTTTGCAGGATGTCAGTACAACCTTGAGGATTAGGATTTTCAAGCATCAGTTTGGCAAAGTATAAGCAGAAAAACTTTTTTTTTTTTTTCAGTCAAAGCCAAGCTTAACAAACCAGAACAGAATCTTAGATCTCAGACAGGAAAGTCAGGGAAGTCACAATATTTTTATATTTAAAAAAGATTTCCTGTTTGAGAGGCAGAGATACAGAGACAGAGAGAGATCCCATCTGCTGGTTTACTCCCCAAATGTCCACAATGGCTGAGGCCAAACCAGGAGGCAGAAAATTGATCCAGTTCTCCCATGTGGGTAGCAGGTACTCAGGTACTGAGCCATCACCTGCTGCTTCCCAGAGAATGTGTTAACTGGAAGTAGAAATTAGGGATGAAGCTGGAACTCCTACCCAAGCACTCTAATATGGGATCACGGTATCACAGCTGGTGTCTTAACGGCTAAGCTAAACTCCTGCCCCAATTATAGTATTTTAAAACCCTGGCCCAGATACTCTTAAAGCAATTCTAGTGTAGTGGGGAACTGGTTGGGACTGTGAAAATGTTCTGACATAGTAACTTGAAGTTGATCCACAAAAGTGAGGGTCTTGAGGATAGTCTTGATAAGCAAGGCTATTATTCTCCATAAGTGGCCTGTTCATATCCTTCATGATCTTATCTTCAGTTGCTAAGAATGTACTGAAGCAAGTGGCTAAGTTACATTTCCTGTTCTCCCTCCCTATTATTTAACACAAAAATTTGAAAATACGACTTGTACTACAATGATTAATCTTGATGACAAGATGGCATTTTTATTTCAGTTCTTGTGTATATGAATCTTTTCTTCCTTTACTGAATAATATACATTGTAAACAAAAATATTTTAAACCTTCTCCTGCATCATATTTATTTTCTCTAAAACAAAATCATCATGATCCTATAGATTTTGATGTTTTTCTACCTGGTTTCCTGATAGAATAGTATAACCTACATATGGGAAGCCCTAGCAAGTATTTGGAAATTGAGAGAAATTTCCTGTGCTTTTTAGATCCTGATATGCTTGGATACATATTGCTTGAAATAAGTTGGTCAGTATTATGGTCAAAGTCATTACCTATGCACATGGTCTGAACATAACCTGTTATGTCTATATTTTTTGGTTGTTGGTGGTATGGGTTTAGAGTTTCTCTTTGTTTTGTTTTCTGGAAAGGGTGTGTAAAGGATCATTTTCAGAATCCTGCAAAGTGAGATGTCACATGTCTGAAGTCATGTTCTCTCTCTCTCTCTCTCTCTCTCTCTCTCTCTCTCTCTCTCGTCTTTTTGCAATAACCATGGTAGCCATGGTAAAGATCTGTCTTCTGTATTTTGTCAGGCTGGCATATGGGCTTACAGCTTTTATGGCTATTCTTTGCATTTTTCCAATTTCAGTAGGTAGAATGTAGGTTGCAGGTAAGTTGTTTGTTAGTGAATAGCAGAGAACTTTTGGTTGGAGGAAAAGAACATATCACCTTTACTTACAAGCATGCCAGGTTTAGAAACTAAGCATATTTAATAAATACTGATGGAATATACTTTTTCTTCTGTCTATACATATTTTCTTCCCCTAAAGCCAGCATATATAATTCAGAAATAATTTTCTTTCATCTTCATGCTTCCATGGAGATTTGTGTGATTCATGTATTCATTCAGAAAACACATCTTTGAGCCATGCTTCAATGGCATTGCATGTTGTTTACTTACTGAGAACAAACAGTTTGCATATACTGGGATTCAATATAAAATTCTTGAATAGCTTCATCAAATATGGGGAAGATTAAGGAGATATTTCTGAAATTCAGATAGGATTATTCTTCATTTTCTCAGCTACCTGACTTCGTTAGCTAATTTGCATAAGTGATAAATTATTTGAAAAGGAGAATTACATGGTGGTAAAAATTCCTTACCCCAAAATGCATCAGTAAAATAAACCAGCAGGTATGCCTGGCTCCAATAATTTTGAAATATACTATTGTTTGTAAAATAAAATCTATAGATTATTTTACTTTGTTACATATGGAATTTCAAAAGCAGGACAATGTTTTAACACACTATATACATATGTACACAATTAAGGCATAAATATTACAGGCTGGTATTGTCCCATAACTGGTTAAGCTTCTTTGGTTACAATAACTGAATTGCATATCGGAGTGCTATTTCAAGTCTCCACTGCTCTGCTTCTGATCCAACTCTTACTAATGTGCCTGCAAAGGCAGAAGATAGCCCGAGTACTTGGACTCCTGTCACTTATGTGGGAGACCCAGATAAAGCACCTGGCTCCTTTTTTGGATCTAGCTTAGCCCTGGCCATTATGAGGACTTGAGGAGTGAGCCAAATGATGGAAGACCTCTCTCTTTGTCTCTACTTCTCTCTTTTATAACTCTGACTTTCAAATGAATAAATCATGTTTTTTTTTATTATTTATTTATTTATTTATTTATTTTTGACAGGCAGAGTGGACAGTGAGAGAGAGAGACAGAGAGAAAGGTCTTCCTTTGCCGTTGGTTCACCCTCCAATGGCCGCCGCGGCCGGCGCGCTGCGGCCGGCGCACCGCGCTGATCCGATGGCAGGAGCCAGGAGCCAGGTGCTTTTTCCTGGTCTCCCATGGGGTGCAGGGCCCAAGCACCTGGGCCATCCTCCACTGCATTCCCTGGCCACAGCAGAGAGCTGGCCTGGAAGAGGGGCAACCGGGACAGAATCCAGTGCCCCGACCGGGACTAGAACCCGGTGTGCCGGCGCCGCTAGGTGGAGGATTAGCCTAGTGGGCCGCGGCGCCGGCCCTAAATCATGTTTTTTAAAAAGAAGAATAAGAAATTAGCTAGTCAAAATTTTGAAATTTTACCAACATTATTTTAGGTTATGCTTATATGTCTATTTAAAATGAAGTAGCATTTTCATTTTTCTCATAATAATTTTAGCTCCCTTGAATACACATTGTATCCTATTGGATTTGAATCAATATACCCAAATAAATATAGGCTGAAATATTTTATATATTTTATATTTCATAACAGACAAAGTGATGATGTGTTCAAACATGGAAAACCGTGTGGTATACAGAATGCTATACAGTATTCCTCCATTATATATGATTTTACTTTTCCAGGATTTAGTTTCCCATTGCCATACACAGTGCAAGGATATTACATGGAAATTGCAGAAATAAACAATTTGTTTTAAATTGTACACTGTTGTCACACTCTGTTCTGCCTTGCACATGAAGCATCCTTTTATTCCAGCATATCTACTGCTGTACATAGCACCTATCTTTAGTCACTTAGTAGCCCTTTTTGTTTTGAATCAACCATTGCAGTATCAGAGTACTAACCTTCAAGCCACTCTGAAGTAGTATGCTGTTTTCCAAAAAGTAGATGTCATTCACCTTACCTCAAATCATCTGATTGGCACTGTGTCATCCCACTATATCATAAGAAGGGTATGCACTAAAACAATCTATTATCAAGGAGTAAATGAGAGAGAGAGACCACACGCATATACTTTTTTTTTTTTTTTTTTTTGACAGCTGGAGTTAGACAGTGAGAGGGAGAGACAGAGAGAAAAGTTTTCCTTCTGTTGCTTCACCCCACAAATGGCCGCTATGGCTGGTGCTGCGCAGATCTGAAGCCAGGAGCCAGGTGCTTCCTCCTGGTCTCCCATGCGGGTACAGGGGCCCAAGCACTTGGGCCATCCTCCACTGCCTTCCTGGGCCACAGCAGAGAGCTGGACTGGAAGAGGAGCAACCGGGACTAGTACTCAGCGCCCATATGAAATGCCAGTGCCACAGGTGGAAGATTAGCCAAGTGAGCCATGGCGCCGCCCCAACACTTTCTTATAATATTTTTTTTTGACAGGCAGGGTGGACAGTGAGAGAGAGAGACAGAGAGAAAGGTCTTCCTTTGCCATTGGTTCACCCTCCAATGGCCGCTGTGGCCGGCGCACCGCGCTGATCCGATGGCAGAAGCCAGGTACTTATCCTTTTCTCCCATGGGGTGCAGGGCCCAAGCACTTGGGCCATCCTCCACTGCACTCCCTGGCCACAGAGAGAGCTGGCCTGGAAGAGGGGTAACCGGGACAGAATCCAGCGCCCCGACCGGGACTAGAACCCGGTGTGCCGGCGCCACAAGGTGTAGGATTAGCCTAGTGAGCCGTGGCGCCAGCCACATTCATATAATTTTTATAAAATATTATTACTGTTTGGTCTCATGGGTGTATTATTAATATCTTTATAATTTGAAATTAAACTTTATTGTAGTTGTGTGTGCTTAGCCCTATCCTGAGTCTAGGCATCAAGCAGAGGTATTGTAAGATGCCTGTCATGTTAAGGAAATGGGAGAGTACAAGGAAAATGAAATTGCTAAGGAATTGAGTTAACTCCTCATAAGGATGGTTTTCTAACTTTCTCCATTATGGAAAGGGTGAGCATTAAGTTGAAATTCTTTAGTTTTAATTAAATATAAATTGTTTCTCTAAATTTAATAATAGGAATTGAAAACTCAGTGGAACATTTTGATTTATGGAGTTGCAAAGATATTCAAATGAGAGATTTTTATTAAAAAGTCATAGGAATAATGCAATCCAGTTTTCTAGCTCCCACTAATACCTCTTTATGATTTTTTTGACAAAATATTTGCAAATAATGCAAATTTATTTACTACCAAAGACCTTAACTCAAATCCTGTACTAGCTAGTGCTTTGAACTCTAGATCAAGAAATCTGTGGGAAAAAAAATGTGTGAGAGGGGCAGGTATTGTGGCATCTCCCACTAAGTTGCAGTCTGCAGAGCTGGAATCCCACTAGGGCACAGGTTCAAGTCTGGCTGCTCTACTTGTGATCTAGCTCCCTGCTAATGTGCCTGGGGAAACAGCAGAGGTTGGCACAAATGCATGGTCCCCTGCATCCATGTGGGAGACCTGGAAGAAGCTCCAGGCTCTTGGATTTGGCTTGGCTCAGTGCCAGCTGTTGTGGCCATTTAGGGAGAGAACCAGCCAATATTTAAGTTATACAAGTTTCATGTATTTTGTATAAACAGATTTAGGAACATGGTGACACTTCCCTTCCTCCCACCAATGCTCCAACCCTTCTTCCTCCTCCCTCTCCCATTCACACTCAGTTTTTATGAAGAACTACTTTCAGTTTCTTTGGCTAGCTTAGTTGGTAGAGTAGGAGTCTTTTAATAAAATAAATCTTTAAAAAATGTGTGGGAATGGGCAAGGAGGGAAGATTGCAGGTTTCCTTTCTCCATGTCTCACCCTTGCACCACTTCTATTTTCCAAGTAAATTGATAAGTTGTGGAAAAAGACTTTGCTCCCAAATATCTTAGGGAAAAATGAAGAATAGGCCACAAGCAAATAAACAAAAATATAAATAGAGAATGAGAGGGCAATAATTAAAATTAAGTTTTCCCCCAAGATTAAGTAGAGGCTCTCTCTTAACGTTTAGTTGGGCCACATTGAAGGAAACAAGTTTAAAATCATTATGACCTCTGGGGCTCCAGTATTAACTCTCTTTGCTTTAACAGACAAAGGCCTAAATTCTGTGATGGGGGCACATTAGCAGTCAATTTGATTGGAGGAAGAGAGGTGAGTACCCCTTTAGCCAGTGGATAATAATAGTTTTATCTCATGTCAGAAATTGATTTGTAGTCTATAGCATCACTGTCATAAAGAAGAATTTCTTACAACTGTTTATTTTTAAAATATTTTTCCAGTGGCTATATACCCAGCTCTTTATTTATAAATTCTGTTTATTAGATAAATGATAATTATTGATTATGTCTGATTCTGTGTTAACCATTTTAAAACATAGATTTATAGGAATAATTATCCTTTTAAATTTTGAAAAAATTGCCGTACACAACATATACATATATATATATATATATATCCACTGCAAATTGTTCAATCTGGGTGAATATCTTTATCTCCTGAAACTTTTAACATTTCTTTAGAGTGAAGCCACTGAAAATCAATCTTAAAAAAATATACAGTACAAACCAACATTATCTATAGTTACCTTATTGTGTAATCAAACCCCAGAACTCAACATTCCTGCCTAACGGTAACTTAGCACCTGTTAATCCACTATACCACATTCTGTCTTGTGTTCTTCCTTCCACAGCCTCTTGTAACCACCTTTATACTTTGACCTCTGTGAATTCATATACATTTGTATTAGACTCCATATATGAGTGATAGCATGAGACACTTGTCTTTCTATGCTTGACTTGTTTCACTTAACAACATTGCCTCCAGTTTCCTTCATGTTGTTGTAATGATAAGATTCCTTCTTTTCTTATGGTTAAGTAGTATTCCATTGTGTATATGTACCATGTATCTTTATCCATTAATCAGTGGATGGACATTGAGGTTATTCTCATTTCTTGACTATGGTGAATAGTGTGGTGCTACACATGCCAGTTGGAATATCTGATTTCATTTCCCTTGGATATAACCCCAGTAATAGGACTGCTGGATAATATAAAAATTCTAGTTCTGGTTTTCTGAGGAAACTCCATACTGTTTTCCACAATGACTACATTCATTTGGACTCTCATCAACAGTGAGCAAGGGTTTATTTTGCATCCTAACCCATGCTTTTTATCTTTTATTTTCTTGATTAATAGTTGATATAACTGGAGTGAGATGATATCTCATTATGATTTTGATCTTCATTTCTGTGATGATTTGTGATGTTGAATATTTTTTTCAGATGCCTGCTAGCCATTTGTATGATTCTTTTGAGAAACATCTATTTAATCCACTGTGTACTTTTTTATGATATTACTTGTGTTATTATTTATTTATTTTGCTATTAAGTTTCTGGGATAGTCTGGTTATTAACCTTTTGTCAGATATATAACTTGTGTATATATTTTTTCCTAAGTAATCTCTTCAATCTCTTGTTGCTCTGCACATGCTCTTTAGTTTGATACATCCCTATGTATCTGCCTTTGTATTTTTTCAATGTCCTAGAAAATTTTCTCCATGTATTTTTCTAGCAGTTTCATGTCTTACATTTACATCTTAATCCATTTTGATTTGTGTGTGTGTGTGTGTGCATGCTCAGGGATAGAGTTTTAACTTCCTTTTTTTGCATATAGATACCCCATTTTCTCAGGGCCATTTATTGAAATGACTTTTTTTTTAAAGATTTACTTTTCTGAAAGGCAGAGTTACAGAGAAGCAGAGGCAGAGATAGAGAGAGACAGAGAGAGAGAGAGACACACACAGAGAGAGAGAGAGAGGTCTTCCACCTGCTGGTTCACTCCCTAAATGGCCACAACAGCCAGAGCTGTGCTTATCCAAAGCCAGGAGCCTGGAGCTTCTTCTGGGTCTCCCATGTGGGTGCAGGGGCCCAGGGACTTGGGCCATCTTCTACTGCTTTCCCAGGCCAAAGCAGAGAGCTGGATCAAAAGTGAAGCTGCAGGGACTCAAATCGGCACACATATGGGATGCCAGCATTATAGGCAGTGACTTTACCCACTGCACTATAGCACCAGTCCAAAAAAGACTCCTTTTTGAAATATGTGTGTCTAGCATGTTATGGGTACAATAGGCCTTGTATCCCCAGAACTCACACAACTGTTTGAATTCTGATGAATTACTGTTAACGGCTGATGGTTTAAGAGTGGAAGCTTGCTGTAATTATGAGGACTTGGAGGTGGAGTCAGTGTGAGGTCTTTGGGTCACTGGGAATATGCCTTCAGATGATAGTTATTAAATTTAGCCTAGACTTTCTTTCTTGGCTCTGTATGTTTATTTCTCTGCATCTTCCAGGACTAGCCTTTGTTGATATTGAACTAATGGGACTGCCTGATTCTAAACTGTAGTAAATTTTTCTTTGCCAAGAAGCTCCTGTCAAATAGTTTAGTTAAAGTAAAGAAAAACAGACTAATTTTTGTCAAAGGTTGGGTTAGTTGTAGATGTGTGGGTGTATTTCTAAGATCACTATTGTGTTTTCTTCTATCTGTGTATCTATTTTATGCCAGTACTATGCTGTTATGATTATTGTAGTTTGTAATGTGTGTTAAAGTCAGGTTACATAATGCATCCTGCTTTGCTGTTTCTTTTCACGATCACTTTGTCTATTCTGCTGGGTCTTTTCTGGTTTCATACAAACTTTAGTTGCAATTTTTTTTATAATTCTGTGAAAAACATCACTGTACTTTGAATGAAGTTGCATGCACAATCTATTGATTGACAGGTATTATGAGAAATGTAATGATATTGATTACTGCAATCCATGAACATGGAATGTCTTTCCATTTTGTTGGTGTCTTCCAAATTTAATTCATGAATGATTTATAATTTTGCTTGTAGAGGCATTTATCACTGTGGGTAAATTTATTCCTCAATGTTTAGATTTTTGTAGCTATTTCAAATGGGATTGTTTTCTGGACTGTCAGAAAGTTTTATATTGCTGCAAAATGCTAATGATTTTTGAACATTGGCTTGTATAATGCAACTTTGCTGAATTTGTTCATTATCTTTAACAGTTTTTCAGTAGAGTGAGTTTTTATACATATAAGACATATGATTTACAAACAGTGGAAATTTATTTCCTTCTTTCTGATTTATATGCCTTTCATTTATGCCTCTTGCCTAACTGTGCTTGCTAGGACTCCAAATACTATATTCCTATCTCTTTTGAACCCCCAAATGTGAATTTGGAAATTTATTCTGATAAATATTCCATAGGTTATAGGGGAAGAAGATACTTTATATATAACATTAGCAAACTTTCTTAAATTGGGGGCCTTAACACCAGTATATCTTATCTATTCATTTTTTAATAAGGTAACATTTGTGAGCCATTTCCTGATTATACTTAGGCTCATGAAGGATAAATACTAATATATTTCCTACATTTTGTTTAGTCTGCGTTCTTAGGGTAGACTTGTACAAAAACTTTACTGAAGGTATGTTATTCACTTTTGCTTATCATTTTCTTATTGTTTATACAATTTTGTATAAAATAAAATCTAAGAGCATAGTCTTTTAAATTGGCCCCCTGAAATGAGTGGATATGATTTTCTTTGTGGAAGTGGCTTGTGGAAGTGGCATCAGTTGGGTACTGGTTCATTAGAGAAGCTAAACATCAGTGCTATATTTTACATGATTCACAAAAATGGCATATTAAATATCTAATTCCTGGGAACAGGACTTGAAACATTTCCAGATATTGCTATGCAATACTAACTATTATGAAACCAATTCATACCCAAAAAAGTTAGAGCATGGATTAGGAAAATATCCAAAGAATGACAAAGAAATGTTCCTGGTAGTCTTCTAGTCTGTCAACATGTATATTTGCCATTTAGATCAATGAAAATAGAACTAGTACCTCTGTCACAAGGAGACTGTAACACTGAATTAAACCATCAATATGTAAAATACAAATTAAAGCCTAAAAATAGCAATAGCTGCATTCTATACAGGAGAGTTGAGGAATAGGGTGGAATGAAAATTTTATTTATTTTTATCCCTATATAAATATTTTTGCAGGTTTTTTTAACCTCTCAAAGTTGGTAAATCCTATGATGTTTAAAGGATAGCAACTAATGGTCATCCGAGTTTAGCATCTCTCCCACAAGACCTTCTCAGATAATTTGGAAAGACACCATCCTAAAGCTTTCCATGTCCATATAGACTCAGAGTTTGTTTTCAAATTTCATAATGGGTTAATGCTGTACTTACCTTCATGTTCCCTGGAACCCAAGAGTATGCAGTGCTACCTCACATGGAATTCTGAGGGAAGATATATTGCTGCATGCCTTGATCTAAGGTAACAAGAAACCAAAACACAAGATTTGTAGTTACTATGCCATTGAAAATAGACGTAAATTCAGAGGAGAAGTGCATTTTAGAGATTGAAGGTGAAGTGTGATAATTGTCACTTGTAGCATTTAACTGGGGTGTTCTTTACAAGCATTCTTCTTTGCTACCATAACACATCTTTGCTTCTCTTAATAGTCCAATGTATTTTTGAAACAACTTTAAATTCCAATTTCAGGAATTTATTCCTTTATTTTATATACAAACACCTTATTTGTGTGAACTAAATTTAACAAAGAAATGTCTGTGTGTCTCAGTATTGCTGCAATTATAGTTTTTACAAAACTTTATTTGTGAAACCAATGGTTAGGAATGTTATACTACTATAGTGATCTGTGATTATTTTAAAATTTACTGTATATGGGTGTAATGGCCATTTTTCATTAAAATTATTATTTATTGTCTCTATTCCCACTAAATTGGGGTCTTTTGATTTTTTACTTCTTAAACTTCTTATTTGGTGAAGCATTAAACCTTTTTACTGCAGTGGAAATTTAAAATTTGTTATCTTTTAAAACTGAAAAAAAAAAGGGAGAGGGAAGGGGGGTAGGAGGTAGAAAGGCAAGCAATGGGGAGGTGCGGGGTGGAGGGAAGTAGCAAAGAAGGAAATATCATTATGTTCTTAGAACTGCATCTACAAATGACCTTGCATCTGTTAAAAACTAATTAAAGTTAAATTAAAAAAAAAAAAAAAAAAACATTGTAAGAAGAAGTAACAAATAGGTCCAGGACACCGGCCTCTGCCACGGAAAAGGATGCCTGGCAGTTGAGGCTCTGAGTAACTATGTGATATTGGTCCAGGGTGAAGAAGGATTTGTATATGTATCGATTTAAATGTTCATATTAGAATATTGTATGGTAAAAAAGACAGTTAAAATGAGTCACCCACACACAGGCTTACTAATGAGCAAATACTGACAAATAATTTACACTTCCACAAAAAGAATCCATGGGAAATGCACATATTTCCTTTGAAACATAAAATCTCCTTTTTATTTTGTCACCTAATTCTGATTCTATTCAATGCTACACAAATTATTTTCTGAAATAAGATGTATTGTACACTATCTAGATTACTTAAAAGCAACATTCTATAGCTTCAATTTTCTTGAAGGGAAAGCAATTGAAAAGTAAGATTTGTAAAATTACTAACTAATTTTTGCTGAAAAACTTTGAGGGATATTTATATTTTTAATATGGTGAACAGAGAGATGGAGGTAGACTATATAGACTCTATAGAGATAGTGATATTAAAAGAAACTTGAAATGAGTTTATTAGTATTAGTGTATTCAAAACAGAAAAATTCTGCTTATATTAGTATTTAATATACAAATATATTTTTGGTTGTTTCCTTGGAGGCATTTGCTGCACATTAACAATGGAAAATTGTTTTCTCAAAAGGACTTACATATAAGATATAAAAATATTCTGTCTTAGAAATTCAGGATTTAGAAAGTGCAGTGTAGCATACCATCTGCACATATGTGGCTGTATGCTAAGGAGATGTCTATAGTAAAACCATTCCTTTCAGTTTGCTTCTATTCTGGGTGATGTTCAAAGATGTGTTTCCAGAAATCTTTGGTTTTTCCAAGTTACTCCTTGATAATGGCTAGTAGTTGGATGTGTGGTTGCAACTTGCTGAACAGATTTCTGCTTTGTTTCTTTGAAGTCGAGCCACTTTTAAATGGGTAAAAAAATTACTGTCCTGCAAATAGATTGGGCCTTTGAGTAGTTATGCTATGAAAGGCTATCAAATGCCTGACTTAGGGTTCCTTGGTTTCTGTAAAGGGAAGAAACTTAGGCTACTTATTGAAGATTCAAAATGCCCATTAGTACTTCTTATAATTCTAATATCTGTCATAATAGGTCTGTATGCATACATTAATTCCTTAGAGGGTTTAAGGGATCTCTTTTGAGCCAGCATTTCACTGACTGGTTGGAGACTAACAGTATTGGTCAAGCATCAAGATACCAGTATCCAAGGATTTGAATTATTAAGAGTTTTTGACTGATCCATAAAAGTTGACATATTTTGGGTACCATGAGACATTTCAAAACTTTTATACAGTATGGAAATATTCACATCAGAAGAAATTTATCTAATAACATATCTAAGTTCCAAAACATTTGGTGAAAATATATGGTGAAACATTCAAAATTCTTTCTTCCCAATTATTTGCAATGTGCAAGGCATTGCCATTATCTATAATCACCCTACTCTGCAACACAACACTGTAACTCCCGTCTCCTTGTGTCAAAGCTGTTACTCTACCAGAATACATGAAAGTTGTATATACAGGTATGAGCTTTAAAAGAAATTATAGTAGCAAGCAATGAACCCTTTTGTAGAGATTTTCTGAGAAGTGAGTTCTACTCAGATTAATATAAGCAATAAAAGTTGCAGCATAATATTTATTGTACCGTTGAGCCAGATCATCAGTTTGAAACTTTAATGCATTCCAGGTGATAGCACTGAAATATTGCTCTAATACCATGGCGTGGTATCAAGTGCTGCATGTTGTACATTTGCTTCTCTATAAATTAATTTCTGTATCTATTATTAAAAATTCAGATACAACTTTATGAGTTAACTTTAAAATATGTAATATTTATTCACAAAATCATTTTCTTGTTTTATAGTTATTTTGAAAGTTTTTCTTCCTATATATTTGAACCCTGCTGTTAATGAGACACAAAATTAATAAGACACTTCATTCATAATGAGATCTGCAAAATCTAATGCAAAGGATACATATACATGATGTTATAAAGGTGTGCACAAAAGTCACTGCAACTGTGCTTTCTGTAATGATAGGAATATTCTGTAATTGATGCTACACAATATGGCAGTCACTGACCTTATGTTGGCAAGCAACATTTGAAATGTGGATAACATGATTGAGGAAATGAATTCTAAATTAAGTTTAATCTCAGTTCATTTAAATAACACCTTGTGCTTAGGGGCTACTGGATAACTCAGGAAGTAGGCAATGCCTTGAAATATCAGAGTATATCTGATTTGAGTATTGATGAATAAGAGATTTCCCAGTTGATAATGATTTGCCATGGTTGAAATACCCTAAAAAATAATTCTTTATACAGTTTACTCAGTCTTCATTTAGGAAAATAAATTAGCTATAATATCACTATACATTTGTTAAAACTTTTACAGGATTTATTTATTTGAAAGGCAGAGTTAGAGAGAGATCTTCCATCTGCAGGTTCACTCCCCAAATGGCCACAATGGCCAGGGCTGGGCCGGAACAAAGCTGAGAACCTGGAACTTCACCATCCAGGTCCGCCACATGGATGACAAGAGCCCCAGCACTTTGGCCAACTTCTACTTCTTTCCGAGGCACATTACCAGGGAGCTGCACTGGAAGTGGAGTAGGCAGGAAGTCAACCAGTGCTCATATGGAATGCTGGCATTGTGGGCTGTGGCTTAACCTACTGAGCTGCATATGCCAGCTTCACATTTGTTAAATTTTTACTAGCAGTGCCCTATGAAGCATTCTTAAAAGTCTTATCTAATTTATGAATGAGGAAACTAAGGCATTGAGGAATAATTGAAAGCACCTCAGCAGTAGAATCTAATTTTTAGGATTGTAGTTTATCACTCATCTCCTTTGGGCCAGACTCTGCCAGCCATGACAGATATCAAAGTTGTTTCCTTGAAGAAACTGTAATACCCTCAGTTGGAATTGGAGAATTGAATTCATCTTCTCATGATTTACATATTCATATCCCACTTTTCCTAACTTCAAACCCTATTTTAATTTTTTTAGATAAAAAGGTAAATACAATACAGTCTCAAGCATTTATAGGTAACAGATAGACAATTTACTGAACTCCTACTCAGGGACGTTTAGTTATATCTGGGGGAATTGTGGGAGTACTCAAAGAAAGTGACTGTTGAACAAAGTAACAGCAGCTTACTGTACAGAGGACCAAGAAAGGAGAAATTTCTCACAAAGTGAATTATTTGAGAAAAGGCACTGGAAAGAGTGAATGGGCCCCTCTAAATGAATACCAAAGCTTGCTGATAGGAGAAATCTGGATTTTGAGACCAAGTGAGAAGGTTCAAGATGGTGAGAGGAAGCTGTATCAAAGAGGGAAGCATCAAACATTTACAGCAAAATAAGCATATGAAGAAATATATACAAGAG
Source organism: Oryctolagus cuniculus (assembly GCF_051225735.1). Lineage (NCBI taxonomy): Eukaryota > Metazoa > Chordata > Mammalia > Lagomorpha > Leporidae > Oryctolagus > Oryctolagus cuniculus. Next base: position 125,525,408 of record NC_142868.1, read on the forward strand.
CAATTCAGAAAGTAGAAATGGAATTGAAAGGTTAATTTATTTAGTGAAAAATAGTGAAATCTGTGCAAGTTTTTTCATAATATGCATCTTTTATCAACTTCTAAAAGATCGTTAAAATTTTGAAATTCTAGAAACTTTGTAATATAATGTAAAATTTTCACTCTACAGTAGGGCATGAGCAAAAAGGCAGCTGGACCTAAGGGACTACAGGGTGCCACAGTGCAGGATCCTTTCTTTCTCTCCAGGGCCTCTGTGGCAGGGAAGCATAGTTCTCACTTTTTTTTTTTTTTTAAGATTTTATCTATTTTTTTTGAGAGGTAGAGTTACAGACTGTGAGAGGGAGAGACAGAGAGAAAGGTCTTCCTTCTGCTGGTTTACTCCCTAAAAATGACCTCAATGCCCAGAGCTGCACTGATCCAAAGCCAGGAGCCAGGAGCTTCTTCCAGGTCTCCCACATGGGTGCAGGGGCCCAAGGACTTGGGCCATCTTCTACTGCTTTCCCAGGCCACAGCAGAGAGCTGGACTGGAAGAGGAGCAACCAGTACTAGAACCAGTGCCCATATGGAATGCTGGCGCCACAGGCGGAGGATTAACCTACTGCACCACAACTCCAGCCCACGTCCTCACTTTCTACCCATATTTATTCCATGAAATTATAGGTATATTATACAGCCTCCTTCCTTAAGGACCCATAAGTTTCAAGAAGACAGTAAATTCAGTGTATTATTATGGATAATATAATTACAGGGGGTACACCTATCCATTCTAATATTAGAAACTCAACAAACCAAAGAGTAAAACATATTTGATGACTGTTGAATATTTATGCTTATCAGCCTTAGCACTCACCTGAAAATGCTGCATTATCCATTGTCTAAGACAGTAAGATAAGTAACAGTGTCAGTTTCCTGCACAGTGAAGTGGCAAGAAAGAGCACATTACATTAAGAACAAAGTAACATATATTTTAGTCTAACAACTCAGTCATTTGTAAATACACCTTGAGAAGGTAATTCAGCTTCTACATCTGTCTTCTGGCATGTAAATTGTATTCCCTGATCCTTAACTGATCTTCCTCATGCAAAGGGTTTGAATATCAAATGGACTAATGGAAATATTTCATGCTATGAAATTCTAATTTGGTATTTTAATAAAAGAAGAATTGTGGTAGGAAAACCCCATCAACTGAAGCAACAAATTGTGATGGCTTAACATAGCTCAAACATGGCAGTATTACTATGTTCAAAAACAAATAAAAGGCCAGTGCCACAACTCACTAGGCTAATCCTCCACCTGCGGCACCAGCACCCAGGGTTCTAATCCCGGTTGGGGTGCCAGATTCTGTCCCGGTTGCCCCTCTTCCAGGCCAGCTCTCTGCTGTGGCCAGGGAAGGCAGTGGAGCATGGCCCAAGTGCTTTGGCCCTGCACCCACATGTGAGACCAGGAGAGGGAGCTGGCTCCTGGCTTCAGATTGGCATAGCACACTGGCCGTAGCAGCCATTTGGGGGCTGAAACAACGGAAGGAAGACCTTTCTCTTTGTCTCTCTCTCACTGTCTAACTCTGCTTGTCAAACAAAACAAAACAAAACAATAAAAGGAGAATGATCAGCATGGGAATTGGGATACACAGGCGACTCATAGAATGGCAGATGTCCTAAACAGCACTCTGGCCTCAGAATCAGCCCTCAGGCATTCAGATCTGGCTGAAGAGCCCATGAGAGTATTTTAGGCATGGAAAGCCAAGACACTCTGGAAAACAAAAAAAAAAAAAAAAGAGGACCTAAATGAAATATCTCTGCCAGTGATATCCCAGTAGAAAGAACGGGGCCATTAAAGAAGGAGGTACCTTTCTCTGAAGGGAGGAGAGAACTTTCACTTTGACTATGACATTGTCTAAATAAGATCGAAGTCTGCGAACTCAAAAGGCTTCCATAGCCTTGGCAACTCATGCCTAGAGCCTAGGGAGATTACTGACGCCATAAACAAGAGTGTCAAATTGTTAAGTCAACAACAGGAATCACTGTGTACTTACTCCTCATGTGGGATCTCTGTCCTTAATGTGTTATCCAATGTGAAGTAATGCTATAACTAGTACTGAAACAGTATTTTACACTTTGTGTTTCTATGTGGGTGCAAACTGATGAAACCTTTACTTAATATATACTAAATCGATCTTCTGTATATGAAGATAATTGTAAATGATTCTTGATGTGAATGGAATGGGAGAGGGAGTGGGAGAAGGGAGGGGTGGGAGTGGGAGGGAAGTTATGGGTGGGAAAGCCATTGTAATCCATAAACTGTACTTTAAAAATTTATATTTACTAAATAAAAGTTAAAAAAATACTTAAAAAAACAAAAGGATATCTGCCTTCAGAAAATAAAATTTTTATCAGATAGTGAAAGTGATACACACATATTAACATTAGATTACAAGTAAATCCATGAGAAAAATGCAAACGTAGCATTAGAATGGGAAGTTAAGCAAGTTTTCATGGTGGAAGGGCATTGAGCTGTTACTTTATGGCCATGTGTTACAGCGTGCACTCTACCTGTGGAACAATTTCCATTTGTGTCCACTGACATTAATTGAATAATTGTTAGTAAATACTTAAAGTGGCCCCATCTAAATTCACAAGTACGATGTTGCCCTTTATTAAAATTATTATAATTTATAGTATTAACCAGTAAGAACATGTGTGATACTATTGATTTTTTTCATTATACTTTATGGAGAATATTTTTTTGTAAGTACAATTTTTTATTGTTTTTCTGTATATTCTTTTTTTAAAACTTTTGTTTAATAAATATTATTTTCCAAAGTACAGTTTATGGATTACTGTCGCTCCCCCTCTTCGTGGAGGAGCAACACAGGACCCTACGCTGTTCTTTCGTCTGCTCGGCCCTCCCCGGGTTTGCTGCTGGTTCTTCCCGGGTTGGCTACTATCCCTTCCACCTCCGTGGAAGGGCAGTTCCCCCTGGCCACATTCCCCACTTCCGCAGGGGAGCGGCACACCGCCGGCCGGCTCTTCTCGGGGGCTGCACAGGTGTTCCTTCAGCTAGATGTTCCCCTTAGATGTTCCTGGTGCATGCCGTCTCTCTCCTCCTTTATAGTCCTCCTCTGCCAATCCCAACTCGGCTGCCCACACGCCGAGTACGCTGCTCTCCTCCAATCAGTAGCAAGTCCTACAGTTTATTGGTTGAACTGGAGGCAGCTGTGCAGAAGCTGTTTACTTCTCTCCCAGCGCCATATTGTGGGAGAGCAGATGCATAGAATAAGTCTTAATTCCAGTAACTCAGTCCAGTCTGGGCTGCTCCCCACAGATTACAATGGCTTCTCCCCCCCATAACTTCCCTCCCACCCACACCCCTCCCATCTCCCGCTCCCTCTCCCTCTCCCATTAAATTCACATCAAGATTCATTTTCAATTATCTTCATATACAGAAGATCAATTCAGTATATATTAAGTAAAGATTCCATCCGTTTGCACCCACACAAAAACACAAAGTGTAAAATACTGTTTCAGTACTAGTTATAGCATTACTTCACATTGGACAACACATTAAGGACAGATCCCACATGAGGAGTAAGTACACAGTGACTCCTGTTGTTGACTTAACAATTTGACACTCTTGTTTATGGCATCAGTAATCTCCCTAGGCTCTAGGCATGAGTTGCCAAGGCTATGGAAGCTTTTTGAGTTCGCCGACTTCAATCTTATTCCGACAGGGTCATAGTCAAAGTGGAAGTTCTACAAAAAACATTGTTGTATTACCAAATATCTAGAAAATGCCCAACTTTTACACATAGTCACATATAACACACTTAATGAAAATTTCTCTTTTTTCTTTTTTAATTAGTTTTATACTGGATTCGTTCCTTTTTCATTTTGTTTCATTCTTATTTTTCCCTTTAGGTGGTCTGATCAATGTTAAACCACTTTGTATAGGGAAGCCCGACTTCTGGGCAATATTTTTAATTTATCAAGGGCCTACTTAATTTAACTCCAAATCTTTTTCAAAACTGGTAAAAATATCCCTTCCCTGGGAATCTAGTAAGAGGTCTTCTCTGATCAGTAATGTTACTGACTCGTTATGGAGCTAGGAATTATTTCAATGTGCCTGAAGTTTTCTTACACATAGACTGGATACTCTCCTAGAAATCCAAGATTTTATGACATTTGTCTTGTTGTTACATCTGCAGGAGATTTTAATCTTGGTCCATTTGGCTGCTATCACAAATTATAAATTGTCTTATAGACAACAGAAATTTACTTTTCACATTTGCATGGACTGGGAATTTGATATAAAATTGCCAGTAAACCTGGTGTCTGGTGATGTTCATTGATGGTAATTTCTCACTCTTTCCTCATGTGGTGAGAGGGAAAGGGTGATTCTCTGTTTTGACTTTTATAATGTCATTCTGCTCTCATGATTTAATCACCTCCAAATGATCCTGCCTCATATCATCTTTGGTGATTACATTTCAATGTATGCATTTGAGGGGACACAAATATTCCTACCATAGCGAAGGTAAATCTAATCCATCAGAAAGGGTGCATTCACAGTATTTTCTTGTAGAGGAAAAGGATAAGAATTAAGAATATAGGGGCCATGGTTGTGCTGCAGAGTTAAGCTGCCAGCAGAGATGTGAACATCCTATGTAAGCACGGGTTCAGAGTCCCAGCTGATCCACTTCTAATCCAGTTTTCTGCTAATGTGTCTGGAAAAGCAACAGAGGATGACCCAGGTACTTGGGCCTCTGCCATCCATGTGGAGACCCAAATGGAATTCCAGGCTTCTGGCTTTAGATGGCTCAGTCTCAGCTGTTGCAAAAATTTGGGGAGTAAACCAGTTAATGAAGATATCTCTCTCTTCGTCTTTGTCTCTCTCCTCTCTCTCTCTCTGGTAACTCAGCTTTTCAAATAAATAAATCTATCAAAGAAGAATTAGAAATGTAGCAACATAGGAGGAGGCAAGATGGCGGAATAGGAAGGGAGCACACTGATAGTCCGGGGAGAGATAGTTTAATAAAAGTGGAGATAATGCAGGTTCAAGGAAGAGTAGGGGAGGAAACAGCAGAAGAAACTCTTCCGGAACGAGTGATTCACAGCAGACCTGCATGGAGAGCGTGGGAGCCCACAGTTCGGGACACCAGCGGCAGACTCAACACACCAGTGCTGGAATGCGAGGTGAGCCGAACCTCAATAGCACGAGACACCGGCAGGCAAGTGGAGAGAGGAGACTAGAGGGAACGACCCCCGGGGGGGAGAAGTTCACCAGGCTAACTGGAAGAGAGAGAGAGAAAAAAAAAAAAAAGGTGACTGGTACGGACACGGGTTTCTCTCTCTCTGCTCACCTCTCAAGGACGAGCAAGACAAAGAGCAGGAGCCATCTTGGACATACGTCATAAGCAGAGCGACCTCAGGGTCTGCACTGGCCCTGAGCCTAGCAGAAAAACCTGACTCTGCGGGGCGATTAGGACCTAGTAAATTTGTGGTGCTACTGAACTGAGACTGTGAAAAAAGAGATGGTGGGGGAGAGAACTCACGGAATTCACATGAGTACTCTCCAGAGACGCTACAATTCCGTAACTTTGGCAACCCAGTGGGAGACTGAAGGAGAATTTGAGCCCACTCTGAGGGCCGAACAGATTCCCTGTGTGGTCCTTGGGAAAGAGCTTCCAATCTCTGGCTCCTGTGGGTATATCATTTGTCTGCTAACTGCCTCCAACTTCGTTCAGCTGTGCTGAATTACTTCGCTTTTGAATCAAAAAAAAGAAAGAGAGAGAGAGAGAGAGATTTACCACGCCTAACCTGGGAGTGTCACCTTTGGCACACCAAACAGAGCTCTCAGGCCACACCCATCTCAAGCCCTAAGGCTCCATCAAAAACAGACAGTCCACTTAATCTAGAGTCATAGTATAATGAAAAAAGCACCACAGTGAAGAAACCAAATATCTCCAATATGCCAAATAACAAATGCAAAAACTGAGGCAATAAAAACAAGGAAGTCACCATGACGCCCTCAAATGAAATAGACACCCCAATTCAAGATTATGAAGATGATGACATAGAAGAAATGCAAGAAGCAGATCTCAAAAAATTGATAAGAACATTAAGAAGTTCTCAAAAACAAATTCTTGAACTACAGAAATCCTTAATGGACAAGATAGAAAATCTCTCTCGTGAAAATGAAATATTAAGGAGGAATCAAAATGAAACAAAACAACTAGTACAACAGGAAACTGGGATAGTGACTGAAGTGAAGAATTCAATAGATCAAATGAAAAACACAATAGAGAGCCTTACAAACAGAATGGGTGAAGCAGAAGAGAGAATATCGGACTTAGAAGACAGAGAACAGGAAAGGATACAGTCAGACCAAAGAAAAGAAGAGGAAATTAGAAATCTAAAACATATTGTCAGGAATCTTCAGGATACTATTAAAAAACCCAACATTCGGGTTCTAGGAGTTCCTGAAGGCATGGAGAAGGAGAAAGGATTAGACGGCCTTTTTAGTGAGATATTAGCAGAAAATTTCCCAGGTTTGGAGGACAGAGAAATCCTAGTACAGGAAGCTCACAGAACCCCTAATAAACACGACCAAAAGAGATCCTCACCACGACACGTTGTAATTAAACTCTCCACAGTGAAACATAAAGAAAAGATCCTAAAATGTGCAAGAGAGAAACGTCAGATTACTCTCAGAGGATCTCCAATCAGACTCACAGCTGACTTCTCATCAGAAACTCTACAAGCTAGGAGGGAATGGCGAGATATAGCCCAGGTACTAAGAGAGAACAACTGCCAGCCCAGAATATTATATCCTGCAAAGCTCTCATTTGTGAATGAAGGTGAAATAAAGACTTTTCATAGCAAACAGAAATTGAAAGATTTTGTCGCCACTTGTCCAGCCCTGCAACAGATGCTTAAAGATGTGTTACACACAGAAACACGGAAACACGGTCATCAATATGAAAGAAGATAAAGGAAGGAAACCTCACAGCAAAAGATCACAGGGAATTCAAAGCATATATTAGAACTTATCTTTGGCAAATGTCAGGGCAAAGTTACCATTTTTCATTAGTCACATTGAACGTTAATGGCCTGAACTGTCCAGTTAAAAGACACCGATTCGCTAATTGGGTTAAGGAACAAAACCCATCTATATGCTACTTACAAGAAACACATCTTTCCAACAAAGATCCATACAGACTAAAAGTGAAAGGCTGGAAAAAGATATACCATGCCAACAGAAATGAAAAAAGAGCGGGCGTAGCCATCTTTATATTGGACAACATAAACTTTACCACAAAAACTGTTAAGAGAGACAAAGAGGGACACTATATAATGATTAAGGGATCAATACAACAAGAAGATATAACAATTATCAATGTATATGCACCTAACTACAGGGCACCAGTTTATCTAAAAGATTTGTTAACGGACTTAAAGGGAGACTTAGACCCCAATACAATAGTACTTGGGGACTTCAATACTCCACTCTCAGAAATAGACAGATCAACAGGACAGAAGATCAACAAGGATACAGTAGATTTAAACGACACTATAGCCCAAATGGATCTAACAGATATATACAGAACTTTCAATCCTACAGCTAAAGATTTTACATTCTTCTCAGCAGTACATGGAACCTTCTCTAGGATTGACCACATACTGGGCCATAAAGCAAGTCTCAGCAAATTCAAAAGAATTAGAATCATACCATGCAGCTTCTCAGACCATAAATGAATGAAGTTGGAAATTACCAACTCAGGAATCCCTAGAGCATACGCAAACACATGGAGATTGAACAACATGCTCCTGAATGAACAATGGGTCATAGAAGAAATTAAAAGAGAATTCAAAAATTTTCTGGAAGTAAATGAGGATAACAGCACAACATACCAAAACTTATGGGACGCAGCAAAAGCAGTGTTAAGAGGAAAGATTATATCAATAGGTGCCTACATCAAGAAATTGGAAAGGCACCAAATAGATGAGCTTTCAATTCACCTCAAGGATCTAGAAAACCTACAGCAAACCAGACCCAAATCTAGTAGGAGAAGAGAAATAATTAAAATCAGAGAAGAAATCAACAGGATTGAATCAAGAAAAACATTACAAAAAATCAGCCAAACAAGGAGCTGGTTTTTTTGAAAAAATAAACAAAATTGACACCCCATTGGCCCAACTAACTAAAAAAAGAAGAGAAAAGACCCAAATCAATAAAATCAGAGATGAAAAAGGAAATGTAACAACAGACACCACAGAAATAAAAAAGAATCATCAGAAATTACTACAAGGACTTGTATGCCAGCAAACAGGGAAAGCTATCAGAAATGGATAGATTCCTGGACACATGCAACCTACCTAAATTGAACCAGGAAGACATCGAAAACCTAAACAGACCCATAACTGAGACAGAAATTGAAACAGTAATAAAGGCCCTCCCAACAAAGAAAAGCCCAGGACCAGATGGATTCACTGCTGAATTCTACCAGACATTTAAAGAAGAACTAACTCCAATTCTTCTCAAACTATTCAGAACAATCGAAGAAGAGGGAATTGTCCCAAATTCTTTCTAGGAAGCCAGCATCACCTTAATTCCTAAGCCGGAAAAAGATGCAGCACTGAAAAAGAATTACAGACCAATATCCCTGATGAACATAGATGCAAAAATCCTCAATAAAATTCTCGCCAATAGAATGCAACAACACATCAGAAAGATCATCCACCCAGACCAAGTGGGATTTATCCCTGGTATGCAGGGATGGTTTAATGTGTGCAAGACAATCAATGTGATACACCACATTAACAGACTGCAGAAGAAAAACCATATGATTCTCTCAATAGATGCCGAGAAAGCATTTGATAAAATACAACACCCGTTCATGATGAAAACTCTAAGCAAACTGGGTTTGGAAGGAACATTCCTCAATACAATCAAAGCAATCTATGAAAAACCCACAGCCAACATCCTATTGAACGGGGAAAAGTTGGAAGCATTTCCACTGAGATCTGGTACCAGACAGGGATGCCCACTCTCACCACTGCTATTCAATATAGTTCTGGAGGTTCTAGCCAGAGCTATTAGGCAAGAAACAGAAATTAAAGGGATACAAATTGGGAAGGAAGAACTCAAAATATCCCTCTTTGCAGATGACATGATTCTTTATTTAGGGGATCCAAAGAACTCTACTAAGAGACTACTGGAACTCATAGAAGATTTTGGCAAAGTAGCAGGGTATAAAATCAATGCACAAAAATCAACAGCCTTTGTATACACAGACAATGCCATGGCTGAGGAAGAACTTCTAAGATCAATCCCATTCACAATAGCTACAAAAACAATCAAATACCTTGGAATAAACTTAACCAAGGACGTTAAGGATATCTATGATGAAAATTACAAAACCTTAAAGAAAGAAATAGAAGAGGATACCAAGATATGGAAAAATCTTCCATGCTCATGAATGGAAGAATCAATATCATCAAAATGTCCATTCTCAAAAAAGCAATTTATAGATTCAATGCAATACCAATCAAGATACCGAAGACCTTCTTCTCAGATCTGGAAAAAATGGTGCTGAAATTTATATGGAGGCACAAGAGATCTCGAATAGCTAAAGCAATCTTGTACAACAAAAACAAAGCCAGAGGCATCACAATACCAGATTTCAGGACATACTACAGGGCAGTTGTAATCAAAACAGCATGGTACTGGTACAGAAACAGATGGATAGACCAATGGAACAGAATTGAAACACCAGAAATCAACCCAAACATCTACAGCCAACTTATATTTGATCAAGGATCTAAAACTAATTCCTGGAGCAAGGACAGTCTATTCAATAAATGGTGCTGGGAAAATTGGATTTCCACGAGCAGAATCATGAAGCAAGACCCCTACCTTACACCTTACACAAAAATCCACTCAACATGGATTAAAGACCTAAATCTACGACCTGACACCATCAAGTTATTAGAGAACATTGGAGAAACCCTTCAAGATATTGGAACAGGCAAGGAATTTCTGGAAAAGACCCGGGAGGCACAGGCAGTCAAAGCCAAAATCAACTATTGGGATTGCATCAAATCGAGAAGTTTCTGTACTGCAAAAGAAACGGTCAGGAGAGTGAAGAGACAACCGACAGAATGGGAAAAAATATTTGCAAACTATGCAACAGATAAAGGATTAATAACCAGAATCTACAAAGAGATCAAGAAACTCCACAAGACCAAAACAAACAACCCACTTAAGAGATGGGCCAAGGACCTCAATAGACATTTTTCAAAAGAGGAAATCCAAATGGCCAACAGGCACATGGAAAAATGTTCAAGGTCATTAGCAATCAGGGAAATGCAAATCAAAACCACAATGAGGTTTCACCTCACCCCGGTTAGAATGGCTCACATTCAGAAATCTACCAACAACAGATGCTGGCGAGGATGTGGGGAAAAAGGGACACTAACCCACTCTTGGTGGGAATGCAAACTGGTCAAGCCACTATGGAAGTCAGTCTGGAGATTCCTCAGAAACCTGAAGATAACCCTACCATTCGACCCAGCCATCCCACTCCTTGGAATTTACCCAAAGGAATTTAAATTGGCAAACAAAAAAGCGGTCTGCACCCTAATGTTTATTGCAGCTCAATTCACAATAGCTAAGACCTGGAACCAACGTAAATGCCCCTCAACCGTAGACTGGATAAAGAAATTATGGGATATGTACTCTTTAGAATACTATACCGCAGTAAGAAACAATGAAATCCAGTCATTTGCAACAAAATGGAGGAATCTGGAACACATCATGCTGAGTGAAATAAGCCAGTCCCAAAGGGACAAATACCATATGTTCTCCCTGATCTATGACAACTGACTGAACACCAAAAAGGAAACCAGTTGAAGTGAAATGGACACTATGAGAAACGGTGACTTGCTCAGCATAGCCCTGACTGTTAATGAACAACTTAATACATTATCCCTCTTAGTAGTTTTTTTGTCTGTTCTACTTAATATGACTGGTTTAATTCTGTAATTAATACACAGTTATTCTTAAGTGTTGAAATTTAACTGAAATGTGATCCCTGTTAAACATAAGAGTAGGAATAAGAGAAGGAAGAGATGTACAATTTGGGACATGCTCAAGCTGACTTGCCCCAAATGGTAGAGTTAGAAACATACCAGGGGACTCCAATTTAATCCCATCAAGGTGGCATGTACCAATGCCATCTCACTAGTCCAAGTGATCAATTTCAGTTCACAATTGATCATAATGAAAGGACTAAGAGTCAAAGGGAGCACATAAACAAGTCTAGTACCTGCTAATACTAACTGATAGAATAAATAAAGGGGAGAGTGATCCAACATGGGAAGCGAGATACTCAGCAGACTCATTGAATGGTGGATGTCCTAAACAGCACTCTGGCCTCAGAATCAGCCCTAAAGGCATTCCGATCTGGCTGAAAAGCCCATGAGAGTATTTCAGGCATGGAAAGCCAAGACATTCTGGCAAAAAAAAAAAAAAAAAAAATGACCTAAATGAAAGATCTCTGTGAGTGAGATCCCAGTGGAAAGAACAGGTCTTCAAAGAAGGAGGTACCTTTCTCTGAAGGGAGGAGAGAACCTCCACTTTGAATATCTTGTCTAAACAAGATAAGAGTCGGTGAACTCAAAAGGCTTCCATAGCCTTGGAAACTCATGACTGGTGCATAGGGAGATTACTGATGCCACAAACAGGAGTGTCAATTTGTAAAGTCAACAACAGGAGTCACTGTGCACTTACTCCTCATGTAGGATCTCTGTCCATAATGTGCTGTACATTGAGACTTAATGCTATAATGTGTACTCAAACAGTATATTTCGCTTTGTGTTTCTATGGGGGTGCAAACTGTTGAAATCTTTACTTAATGTATACTAAACTGATCTTCTGTAAAAAAAAAAAAAAAGAAGAAATTATCAATTCCCAACTTGACTCTAACTGGGATTATACATGACAATAGGTCTGATCTGATTTCATCATCATTTAAAAAATCATCTATTATTTTTCACTTAATGTTTGTGTGGGAGCAAACTGTTGAAATCTTTACTTAATGTATGCTAAACTGATCTTCTGTATATAAAGAGAATCAAAAATGAATCCTCATGTGAATGGAAGGGGAGAGGGAGTGGGAAAGGGGAGGGATGCGGGTGGGAGAGATGATATGGGGGCGAAGCCATTGTAATCCATAAGCCGTACTTTGGAAATTTATATTCATTAAATAAAAGTTAAAAGAAATGATTTAGAATAAGACAAAAAAAGAAATGTAGCAACATAAATACTCTATTATACTAATTAACTTAGGTCCCTTCCCATGGCTTCTGTAGGATACTGTTACAATTGTATTATAAGTAACTACCAACTGGCCATAGTTAGTGGTCTGTGGAACAGTCCCTTACAAATTACAACATATAAAACCCTCTCCTTTTAGTAATTAAAAGGCCTGTACTGCAAATAAGCTTCTTCTTAAAACATCATTTGTCTAAGTGCTCCCTGTTAAAAAGCTGATGAGTACAGAATTTCTAAGTCTATTAACTATATCATTCAGTAGTGCTCAAAGATAGCTTACATCTAGACAAGCACATTATAAACTCCTCAGATAGGGGTGGATTCACAGTTGTTGTATTGTAATGGTTTACTGTTTTTCCTTGTAGACTTGTATGCACAAATAGAAGACAAAGGCTTAAACCTTGCTCCTAAATACTAGTGCTTTCCAAGGCAGAAATACATCTTTAAGACAGCAGAGGCCAGAGTCAATCCTGCAAAACATGAAAAAAAAAAAAAAAAAAACTTAAAAAATCCTCTTCTCCAGGTATTTAGGCAGAGGATAATAAACTTGAGTAGATTACTCATATCTCATCAATAAAGTTATACAGAATCTGGCACCTCCTAGCCCCATCATAGCCTATGAAAAATATATAACATGCATCAATGCCTTGGATGTTCCAACAAGCATGCAACAAGACAAGAGTGGGCTGATGGAAAGATACCAGGGCCTGGCAGTATGGGAACAAAGAAAGTAAAGGAAGCAGAATTAAAATGTAAAATACATCTTTTCTTTGACATATTTTGCATTTGAGAACACATAACTTTTGGGGAAAGGAACACTCTCTGAACAGAATATTATCTTCTCTGAACACAGCATCTATTCCATTGGTTACATTGCCTTATTTGAAGTAATTCTATTTGTGGGTTACAGGGGCTTAAAATAATGACTTAACATAAGGGTTTCTTAAAACTATTTCTGTAGGACAGTAATCAAGTTTAGATGAAGACTGGGAGCAGTGGATTGACAATATTTCTTTAATATTGGATTTCTTAGAATTTATGATTTTTATATGTTATACTCATTGTTAATATCCAAACATGTAACAGAATATATTTAGTAATTGAGCCAAGGAATTTTTTTGGTAGACCCCTTGGAAATATACAAATAACCTCCAAAAAGTGCATACTAGAAACTCTTCCTGTTTCCTATTATAAAGCTCCCACTCTACCTTTGAGATGCTGTCAGAATGCCTATGATGGTAGCTGACCTGTTGTGACAGCAAGTTCTTTGTAAGCAGCTTTCACTTGTCTTTTTAGTACATTTAATTTATATCCACAAAAGTCATGGATGTTCCACCGAGACCCAGTCTGCACTGTTCATCCCCTATCTTTGGCCAAATACAGCACTACAAGATCTTCTTATGCCTTGCTCCTCATAGATTATGCGGTCTTATTTAGGTTACTTTTGTTGATATGTAGAGGCTTCTAACATCTCTCCAAAAGACCCAACATGCCAGTTGCTTCTAAATTTCATCAGTTTATAGGTAACTATACAATTTAAATGGCAGACCCAAGTTGACTCAATGGCTATAATTAAATATTTCTCTAGATCCAAAAAAGATCACCAAGTGTTCACAGAATAATTCAGAATTCTATTGAGTATTACTCATTAATTGTGCAAATATTGATCAGAACCTCAGATACTAATTATTATATGACAAAGGATAATTAGACCAAATATGAAAAGCAACCAACTCCATTCTGTTTTCTACAATAAAAATATGATGGAAAAATGAATCAATTTCTTGAAAACCAAAAGATTTCTTGAAACTGTTCCACTAAAATCTACTGGAACATAATTTAATCAGACAAATTAAATATTAAGCTGTAGAAAATATTTTGGGATATACTAGAAAAAACCTTGTGAAAATATGTAAAATTTAAAGAAGGTGTCAATAAATCAGTAGTCTTTTCAACTCTAATTGTAAATGAAGTAAAACATAATATTGTAGAGATGAAAAAATTAGATTCAGCAAAAAGCCCATTATCGAATTACAATATCTATGAGAACATGTTAAAGGAACTTTACACTAGAAAGAGAAAGGACCCAAAGTAAACTTACGGCTTTGCAATGACACAGGTAGGTAGCTCAGTTTCCAGCTGACAACATAGTAACAAGACCAATCATGGATACTGCAAGTAGGATAGATGCTGGAAAGATTTGCTTATCTTATGAAAGAAAAACCAAGACAAGGAAAAGTCTCTTAATACATATAAATGAGTGTCTCCATAAAGAGAATGCACCTAGTATCCTGCATAACCTTAAACACTCAAGGTGAATTAACTCTAAATACAGGAGACCAACTCATCAGTTACTGGTAGATAAAAGTGTTGCTCTTGGGGCTGGCCTTGGGGCATGATGGATAAAGCCACTTTCTGTGACTCTGGCATTCCTTATGGGCAACAGTTCATGTCCTGATAGCTCCACTTCTGAGTCAACCCCTTGCAAATTCAACTGGGAAAGCAGAGCATGGCCTAAATGTGTGGGCTCCTGCCATCCATGTGGGAGATCTGGATGAACCTCATGGTGCCTGAATAATTCTGTCCTTTGCCTGGCCCAGCCCTGACAATTGTTTCCATCTGGGAAATGAACCAATGGATGGAAGCGCTCTCTCTCACTGTCTCTCAGTCTCTCTCTATAACTCTGAATTTCAAAATAAATAAATATTTTTTTAAAAGTGCTGCTCTTTCTACATTTATCACTGATCATTTATCACTTGATCATTTTCCTTCTAGTAAATATACCACACAGTTGTCGTTATTATTACTAAAATAACACATATTTCTCTATTTAGCAACCCTTAAAATAGCTTTTATGGCCTTTCACTGAAATGCATTTCTTCTTGTTCTCTAATACCCTTCTTTCCAATTTAATAGGAAGAGAGTTTGAAAATGAAATTATAATATTAAATGCTCATCTGAAAGACTATTTCTTGCTGTAGCAAAGGAATATTCTACTCATAATCATTTTGTGTCTACTCTGTTTATACTTTTGTTCTCTCCATTATGTTTGGTGTATGCTTTAGATAAGAATGTTGGCATTGTGCCTGAAACTCTATGGGACAGAATTATGCTAACATTGCAAAAACTCTTTGAAGCAAAATCCATGTAAGTCTAGATAGCTCCTTGGAAAATATCACCCAAACATCTTAATCTTCCTTGGAACCAGAAGAAAACAGGGGTTTAAGCTGTAGTCAAAGGCCTTATATCTGAAGCTCTTCTTATACCTTCTGATAGTCTTTCATAGCATTCCTCTTCTGCCGATAAAGAAATGAAACTGATGAAAGCATGAGTTTGTTCTGTATATCACAGCCATCAACAAACTTGTTGTGCCTTACTTCCAAGGGTATATAATAAAAATACCATAGTGCGCTTAATTCCAATTTTGCCAGATTTTTGCTTTGTCTATTTAGCGTACTTCTAAAACAGAGACTCGGTACATTTTGCTCCCAGCTCAGAAGGACTATAATATACTTGGATAGCTGTGCCCATGACGTTCAAAGAAGCTGCCTCCTACTTTCCGAGGTCCTTAATTAAGACAAAGTTCCAAATTTCTATAGTAATTTAGTTCTAGCACACTACGTATATGATCTTAAATGTTCTTCAGAGAATTAGAGAACCTGCGATGTGTTTCTATTGCTTTCAGTATTAGCAGAAAAAAAGGTGTAAGGTTTCAAAGATAACTTATAACTATTCCTGAATACATTATTTAAGGCATGATCTATTTAAAAAGGAGAAAATCATGCCCTTGGATAGATTAAAGGCTATTCAAAATCATCTCTCAAATTATTGTGCAATGGCAATTTAGAGGATTTCTCAGTTTAACAGGATGTTCCAGATGTTTGAAAAACATTGTTGTGCATTGACTAAGTCTACGGTTAAGAGACCATCTGCTCTGGGATTCTAAACATGAACATGTTTTTCTTTTTTAATCTTTTTATTTATAAAGGGAACAAATTGCATGTACTTTCAAAGAGAATAATGATAGTTCCCACTGTATCGTCATCCTTCCCTCCCATACTCCCAGCCTCCCACTTTCCTCCTTCTTTTCATATTTTCTTTTAAATTTTAAAATTAAATACTTTCTTTTTAAAATTTTTAAGGTGAACACATTTCATGTATTTCATATAACAGATCTAGGAGAATAGTGATAATTCGTACCCTAACTTCCCTCCTGCCCACACTGTCATACTCCCTCCTTCCTTTCTTGTTCTTTCTTTTAATTTTCACAATGATGTACATTCAGTTTATTCTATATTCGTAAGATTAACCCAATACTAAGTGAAGAATTCTACAAACAATAAAAGAAAAAAAAAAACACTGTTCCTCAAGAGTAAAGACAAGAAATATAAAAAATTGTCAGATCTCCAAATTTCCCTCACTACATTATTTTTTGTTAACAAAGATTAGGGAAAATATGTGGTGTTTGTCTTTTGGTAACTGTCTTATTTCACTGAGTATAATGGTTTCCAGTTACATCAGTTTGTTTAGAAAGACAGGATTTCCTTATTTTTTATGCCTGAGTAGTATTCCATAGCATGTATATATCTATACACACATACATACACACAGAAATCTAATCTAATTCTGAAATTCTTATAGAGCCAAGAAGAGTTAATACACATGTATGTGTGTGTATAGATGTGTGTGTGTGTGTGTGTGTGTATATATATATAAATATATATATATATAATGATGCCTGAATTTTGGTAAATTCTATGTGTCTAGAAATCTATCCAATTTTTCTTCTAGATTTTTCAATTTGTTGGCATATAATTGCAGTAATTCCTGAATATTGCTTTTATTTCTGTGGTATCTTTTGTTACATCCCTTTTTCAGCTATGATTTTATTGACTTGGATCTTTTTCTTTATTTTCTTGGGGGGGGGGGCTAATGGTGTATCAATTTTGTGCCTTTTTTCAAAAAACAGCTATTCATTTCATTGTCTTCTGTAATTTTTTGTGTTTAAATATTGTTTATTCTTTAGTTTTAATTATTTCTTTACTTACTACTATTTTGCTTCTTTAATATTATTTTTCTAGGTCCTGAAGATGCATTGATAGCTGATTTATTTAATACCATCCGATTTTTTAATGTAGGCACCAACTGCTATAAACTTCCTCCTTAACACTGCTTTTGTTATATCCTATAAGTTTTGAAATATATTGTCATCTTCATTATTTCCCAGAATTTTTTTTATTTCCCTTTTGATTTCTTCTATACCCATGTTCATCCAGGAGCATGTTGTTTAGTCTCCATGTATTTGCATATTTCTAGAGATTCTTAAGTTGTTAATTCCAGCTTCATTCCATTGTGGTCAGAAAAAAATGAATGGTATTTTTTTAATTTACTGAGACTTGCTTGTGGCCTAGCATATGGTCTATCTTAGAGAGTGTCCCATGCGCTGATAAAAAGAAATTATATCTTTATAACAAATTCATCTGGCCTTGTGCTATGGCATAGTGGGTAAAGCAACAGTTTGAAATACTGGCATCCCATATAGGTGTGGGTTCTGGACCTTGCTGCTCTACTTCTGATCCATTTCCCTGCAAATATGCCTGGGAAGGCAGCCCCCATTAACCCTCCCACCAAGACTCAATGTCAGTGAGGAACGTGAATTTTACCCTCAGGTAATTCCCCCAGTCCATGCATGTTTGAGCTGCTACTCCACTGGTGTCAAGATGGTGCCTTCTCCTCACCAGTTGCCAGTTACCATTATAGAGGGATGGGAAGAAAGAAAATCAGTTTATCTTCACTGGATTAGGTGGGTGCCCTTCCCCCTACTGGGGCGCCAGGTAAGACTCAGTCAGTGTGTTCCGTAAGGTATTCCTTCAGGAAATACCATGATATGTACTGTATATGGGGGTGGGGGAAACTTCAAAAACTCATGAACTTTGTAATTATTTTCTGTTATAAAATATTTAAAATCCATTCATAATATTTTCATAATATATTTTTCTGGGCATTTAAGAAGACCCGTGTGTGTGTGTGTGTGTATGTGTGTGTATGTGTTTGTGTGTGTTTAGAGAGAGAGAGAAAGAAAAAGGGAGTGTAGAGAAAGAAGGATATCAGTTTACCATAAAAGATTAACTCACATGGCTCTAGAGGAGACAGTTAATTCCCCATATCTTCAGATCTTTTTTTTGTTGTTGTTAAAAAATATTTATTTGACAGGCGGCGGGGGGTGGGTCTTCCATCCATTGGTTCACTCCCCAAATGGCCACCAATGGCCAAAACCAGGAGCCAGGAGCTTCCTTTGAGTCTCCCACTTGGGTGCAGGAACCCAAGCACTTTCCTGCTTTCCCAGATTTCTTAGCAGCGAGTTGGATTGGAAGTGGAGCAATTGAGACTCAAATTGGAACCCATATGGGAACTGGCACTGCAGGCAGAGGCTTAACCTCTATGCCACAGCAGGTGCCCAAGATCTGCAGATCTAATGTTTCATTTTATGTCCAAATTCTGAAATTCTTATGGAACCAAGAAGAGTTAATGCCCCAGTTTGAAGAACGTTATGCAAAATAATTTTATTCCCTTTGTGGGAGAGTCAAACTTTTTTCTATCTGGCCTTCAAGTTCCTACATGAATCCCACCTATGTTGTGGAGGATCATTTGCTTTACTCAGTCTACTAAATTAAATGTTAATTCCATCCAAAATACCCACAGAAACACCCTGAACAACATAAGCTTCTGCCTGTTGCAAAAACACCTAAAGGGACAGAACTTAGGAGCCCTTAGTAGAGACTGTTCTCTACAGTAAATTCTACTGTCTTGCTAGAGACACTAAACATATACATGTATGAGCTGTGCTTTTTGTGTAGTGTGACTTTCAGATGTTTTGGAAACAAAAGAGGTTCTGTTTGAACCCTCTTCAAAATGTTTAGTGACATTTAGGTATAATACTACTTCTATGGACATAGCTATTTTAAAGATTTAGAACAATGTGGAAAAAGACAGTATGAAAACAGAAGGAAATTTTCTTGCACATCACTATGCCAAACAAATTACTTGAATTAAGATTATTATCTTTTCTAAAATCTGAAAGGATAAATCTGGAGGAATATAAAGACAGTCATTCTGAATTACCAACATTTAAGCTTTCATTTTGAAGAGGCTATACATCTCTCAGATAATCTCTTACATTATCAAAAGTATATTTGATGACATCAGATGATTGTAAGTATATATCAGTTAAATTTTTCCAAGAATCTATTAAAATAAAATAGATAATTTCATTAGTACCTTAAATCAGGATAGGTTGGAAACCTTTTGAAAATATAGCAGAGATAATTTTTTGATTATGTTGTACCTATCAATGTAATCCTTGAAAGAAAAAAACACTGTAAAGGTAGGACATGGCTAGGAATCAGTGTGTCAAGGGTCTATGGAAAATCCTTATATGGACATTATCTCTTAAGCTGGCTTCTTTAAAGATACAGAACAAGTGGAGTTCTGTATTTAGAGTTATTTAAGAAGAAATTTGGAAATCCTATGATATGATATGATATGTAAACTGGAGAATCAGACATGTTGAAGTAATTAAGTTCTAGCCTACAGCTTTGTCTGAGAACTGGGCAGACAGTATTATGTTTTGGTCTAAGGCTGAAGACTTGAGAACTAGAGGGCAGCAGGTTGCTGATGTAAGTTCTGCAGTGTGGAAACTCAGGAACCAAGCACGAAGTTGCCCAAGTATTGGAGAAGGATGAATGTCATTGCTCAAGATGAGAACAAAGTGACCCTTCCTCTGCTTCCTTGATCTAATTGTGCAAAACCCTCAAAAGATGGAATGATGGCCACTCGCATTGTTGAGGCTGAATTTTGTTTACTCAGCCTCTTTATTCAAATTCTAATCTCTGCCAGAAACACTATCACAGGTCCCAAAAATAATATTTTGCTACCTATTTGGCTTACCTCATCCCAATCTTGTTAACCAATAAAATTTGCCATCGTATTTACCTTCCTTTTTTTCTTATGTATTTTTTACTCATTTCATATGTATTTTTAGGATCTATTGAAACATTTTCTTGATAATAGCCCTCATAGTCATTAAAAAGCTGCTTGTATTTGTATTTGCAAACTAGGACATCTCAATTTTTATATTAAATATTTGAGGCACACACTTTACAGTGAATGTATGAGGTGTTAGAAATTAATTAAAAAATAAATTTCCTTACACCACATTCTTCTGGAAATGCTGAAAAGATTAATGGAATTCTTAAAATGAAGAAACAGAATTTTTGTTTTTATATTTCATTTTAAGGTCAACCTTATATTTTTATTATTTAAAATGTACCATTATATTCATTGAAGTATTATACTTTTAGTGATAATGTGAAAAAAAATTTTAAAGAGGAATTTTAAAATGTTTTCTAAAAAACACATCAATAAGATATTATAACTGTAGCCAAGGCTAGCCTGCGGCTCACTAGGCTAATCCTATGCCTTGTGGCGCTGGCACACAGGGTTCTAGTCCCGGTCAGGGCACCGGATCCTGTCCCGGTTGCCCCTCTTCCATGCCAGCTCTCTGCTGTGGTCAGGGAGTGCAGTGGGCCCTGCACCCCATGGGAGACCAGGCTCCTGCCATCGGATCAGCACGGTGTGCCGGTCGCAGCGCCGTGAGAGAACTTTCTCTCTGTCTCTCCCTCTCTCACTTTCCACTCTGCCTGTCAAAAAAACAAAATAAAAAAAAACTGTAGCCAAAAAATAAAAGAAGAATAAAGCGTGAGGGATAGCAGATGTTATACTCTATTCCCCCCATACTCTAGATGTTAACTACCAAAAATAATAAAAACATGATATTGATTTTTCTGTTTATAGCTTCTTTCACTAAGTGTAATGATCTCAAGCTGCATCCATTTTTTCAGTAGTCAATATTTCATTCTTTTCTTATAGCTGAATAAAAATTTGGTGCACATCTACATACCGTATTTTCTTTATTCAGTCATCAGTTGATGGACATCTAGGTTGATTCTACCTTAGCAGTTGTGAATTTAACTACCATAAGTACTATAAACATGGATGAGGAGGTGACTCTTTCATAATCTTATTTCATTTCTTTTGGGTACATTTCCAGGGGTAGCATAGCTGGGTCATATAGTAGATCTATCTTTAATTTTCTGATGAGTGTCCATATGGCTGTACAAATTTACATTGCCACCAACAGTGTTTTCTAATACCTCTTTTTCCATATCCTCACCAGCATTTGTGATTTTTTTTTTTTTATTTTTGGATGATAGTCCTAACTGAGGTGAGGTAAAACTTTATTGTGGTTCTTATTTACATTTTTCTAATTGCTAGTCATTCTGAGCATTTTTTCATGTGTCTGTTGATCAAACACTTGTATTTTATCCTTTGAAAAGTGCCCATTTCTTAACTGGATTGTTCAGCTAATGTTCAGTTTCTTGATCTCTGTATGTGTTCTGGATATTCACCCTTTATTAGATGCATATTTTGAAATTATTTTCTCCCACTCTCTAAGTTGCCTTTCATTTTGTTGAATGTTTCATTTGCTGGACAGGAGCTTCTTAGCTTGACATAATTCCATTTGTCTATTTTTTTTCTTTTTATTGTTTGTATTTCTGGGATTTTATCCAAAAGTTTTGCCAAGGCTAAGATCTTACAGCATGCCCCTATGTTCCCATCTAGTAATATGATGTTTTTTGGATCTTAGGCTTACATACCTCAGGTACTGTGAGTGGATTTTTGTATAGAATGTAGGTTAGAGGGTCTTGTTTCAATCTTCTGCATGTGGAAATCAAATTTCCCCCAGATCATTTTTGGAAGAGACTGTCTTTTGTCCAGATAAGTATTTTAGCTCATTTGTCAAAGATTGGTTGGTTGTAGCTAGGTAGAGTAATTTAAGGGGTTTCAGGGGTATAAATGTCTATTTTTGTGACCATACCAGGTTTTTTTTTAAAGTAACAGCCTTGTGGTATGTTTTAAAATCTGGTATCGTGATGCTGCCAGTTCTGTTTTCATTGCATAAGATTTCTTTGCCTATTAAGGATGTTTTGTGCTTCCATACCTATTTTAAGATTGTTTATTCAAGGTCTGTGAAGAATAACCCTGGTATTTTGATTGCAATCACATTGAATCTTTAAGTTGTTTTGTGTGGTATGGACATTTAATAATATTAGTTATTCCAATAAATGAAGATGGCAGGTTATTCCTTTTTTGTGTCTTCTCTTTCATTCATGCTTGTCGCTCCCCCTCTTCGTGGAGGAACGACACAGGACCCTGCGCTGTTCTTTCGTCTGCTCGGCCCTCCCCGGGTTTGCTGCTGGTTCTTCCCAGGTTGGCTACTATCCCTTCCACCTCCGTGGAAGGGCAGTTCCCCCTGCCACATTCCCCACTTCCGCAGGGGAGCGGCACACCGCCGGCCGGCTCTCTCGGGGGCTGCACAGGTGTTCCCTTAGATGTTCCCCTTAGATGTTCCTGGTGCATGCCGTCTCTCTCCTCCTTTATAGTCCTCCTCCGCCAATCCCAACTCGGCTGCCCACACGCCGAGTACGCTGCTCTCCTCCAATCAGGAGCAAGTCCTACAGTTAATTGGCTGAACTGGAGGCAGCTGGGTAGAAGCTGTTTTCTCCTCTCCGAGCGCCATATTGTGGGAGAGCAGATGCATAGAATAAGTCTTAATTCCAGTAACTTAGTCTAGTCCGAGTTGCTCCCCACAATGCTTTGTAATTTTCATGGTAGAGAACTTTCAAATCCTTGATTAAATTTATCCTAAGGCTTTTGCATGTTTATAGCTATTGTGAACGGGACTGATCTTACAAGTTCTTTCTCAGCCACAATATTGTTGCTGTATAAGAAAGCTACTGATTTTTGTGTGTTGACTTTATGTCCTGCAACTTTGCCAAATTCTTTCATGAGCTCCAATAGTCTCTTAGCAGAGCCTTTTTGTTTGCTTATATAATCACATCATCTGCAACCAGGAATAGTTTGACTTCCTCCTTTACAATTTTTGTCCCTTTGATTTCTTTTTCTTTTTTTTTGCCCAGTGATTCTTCCAGAACTATATTGAAGAGTGGTATTGAATATGTGCATCCTTTTCTGGTTCTGAATCTTATTGGAAATGCTTCTAACTTCTTCCCCATTCAACACAATGCTGACTTTGGGTTTCTCATATGCTGTGTTTATTATGTTGAGTTATATTCTTTCTGTATACAAGTTTTAAATGCTTTTTATCATAAAAGTGTCTTTTACTTTATCAGATGCCTTCTTGGCACCTATTATTATAATCATATTTTTCCTTTATTTTCATTGATGTGAAATATCATGTTATTGATTTTCTTATGTTGAAGCATCTCTGTATCCCCGGGATAAACCCTAGTAGGTAAGGGTGGATTACATTTTTGATGTGTTCCAGGATTTGATTTGTGAGTGTTTTGTTGATGATTTTTGCATCCATGTTCATTCAGCATATTTGTCTATATTCTCTTCTCTTTTATGATTCACAATTTTTGGAATTAAGGTGATGCTGACTTCATAGAATGAGTTTGGAAGGATTTCCTCTCTTTTAATTGCTTTCAGTAGCTTAAGACGAGTTGGGATTTGTTCTTCCTTAAAAGTTTGGTAGGGGCTGGCACTGTGGTACAGTGGGTTGACGCCATATGAGTGCTGGTTTGAGACCCAGCTGCTCACTTCCGATCCAGCTCTCTGCTATGGCCTGGGAAAGCAGTAGAAGATGGCCCAAGTCCTTGAGCCCCTAAACCACGTGGGAGACCTGGAAGAAACTCCTGGCTCCTGGTTTCAGATCAGCCCAGCTCCAGCTGTTTTGGCAAATTGGGGAGTGAACCATTGGTTGGAAGACCTCTCTCTCTCTCTTTCTGTGTGTGTGTGTGTGTGTGTGTGTGTGTAACTCTGACTTTCAAATAAATAAATTAAAGTCTTTAAAAAAAAAGTTTGGTAGAGTTCAGCAGTGAAACCATCGATCCTGGGCTTTGCTTTGCTGAAAGACTCTTTATTACTGATTTAATCCCAGTCATGGTTTTTGGCTTATTCAGGTTTCCTTTGGCTTCATGTCTCTATTTTAGTAAATCACATGTATCCAGAAATCTATTTCTTCTAGTTTTTCCAATTTGTTGTGATATAGCTGTTTGTAATAATTCCTAATTATTCTTTTTTATTTTTGTGGCCTCAGTTGCAACATCTCCTTTTCATATCTGATTTTATTAAGCAGTTTCTTCTTTTCTATTGATTGATTTTGTATATTTTCTTATTTATTTATTTTTTTATTTATTTTGACAGGCAGAGTGGACAGTGAGAGAGAGAGAGAAAGGTCTTCCTTTACCGTTGGTTCGCCCTCCAATGGCCACTGTGGCCGGCATACCGCGCCGATCCGAAGCCAGGAGGCAGGTACTTCTCCTGGTCTCCCATGCGGGTGCGGGGCCCAAGCACTTGGGCCATCCTCCACTGCCTTCCCGGGCCACAGCAGAGAGCTGGACTGGAAGAGGGGCAACTGGGACAGAATCCGACACCCCGACCAGGACTAGAACCCCGGGGTGCCGGTGCCGCAGGCGGAGGGTTAGTCTATTGAGCCACGGCGCCGGCTGGATTTTGTATATTTTCAAAAAGCTATCATTGGTTCACTGATTTTTGTATAGTATTTATTTTGTTTTGTTTATTACTTTTATATCCTTTGTTATTTTTTTTCCTCCTAGTAATTTTGTCTCTTTTTTTGTTTGTTTCTGGGTTCTTGAGAGTTGCCTTATTAGATAATTTAATACTTTTCCAATTTTTTGATGTAGGCACTGATTTCTATAAACCTTTCATTTAACACTACCTTTGCTGTATCCCATAAAATTGGATATGTTATATTTTCATCTTCCTTCAGTTTCTCTTTTGATTTCTTCTATGGTCTATTTCATGCCAGAACATATTCAGTCTCCATGTGCTTCCATATTTTCTAGAGTGTCTTTCATTGTTCACTTCCAGGTTCATTCCATTGAGGAAAAGTTCCAAGAAAGGATTTAAGATTTTTTTGAAATCATTGAGAATTGTTTTATGACCTAGTATATGGTTAATCCTATAGAATATTATATGCACTGATGAAACTAATGTGTATTCTGCAGCTGTGGGATGAAAAGTTCTTTAGCTATCTATTAGGTCTAGTTGGTCTGTAATGTAGATCAGCTCTGATGTTTCTTTGCTGATATTTTGTCTGGTTGACCTCTCATTTGATGTAAAGTAGCATATTTATTTCCCCATTATTATTGTATTAGAAATTATGTCTTCCTTTAGACCCATTAACATGTCTTTTATAAAACTGAATGTCTGGCATTGGGAGCATATACAATTACTATATTCACATCTTTTGTTGAATTTACTGCTAATCATTACATAACTACCTTTGGTTCTTTCAATAGCTTTTTTTTTTTTTTTTTTTTTTTTTTTGACAGGCAGAGTGGACAGTGAGAGAGAGAGAGACAGAGAGAAAGGTTTTCCTTTTCGTTGGTTCATCCCCCAGTGGCCGCTGCTGCGGCCGGCACACCACACTATCTGAAGCCAGGAGCCAGGCGCTTCTCCTGGTCTCCCATAGAGGTGCAGGGCCCAAGCATTTGGGCCATCCTCCACCGCCTTCTAGGGCCACAGTCAAGAACTGGGCTGGAAGAGGAGCAACCAGGACAGAATCCAGCACCCTGACCTGGACTAGAACCCAGCGTGCCAGCACCGCAGGCGGAGGATTAGCCTATTGAACCACGGCGCCGGCCTCAACAGCTTTTGTCTTAAAGTTGTTTTTGTCATATATGAGGAAAACTACTTCTGCTGTATTTAGATTTTCATTTTCATGAATAACTTTTTTGCATTTTTTGACTTTTGCTCTGTGTGTATCTTTATTGGTGAAGATGTTTCTTGGGAAATGGTCTTGGTTTTTGTTTAACCCATTTAACAAGCCTCTATTTTTTAATTGGATAATTTTGTCTATTTACACTCAAAATTATTATTGATAAGTAATATCTTGGTCTTACCATTGTCCCATAAATATTCCTATTGTTTCAAATCCCCTTTGTTCTTTTATTAGGGGATTTTCTGCCTTCACATTATTTTATAACATTGATTGTTTTTTCTTGGTTTATATGTATAGTATATCCTTGAGTATCATTTGTAAGGCTCACTGAGTGGTGATAGATTCTTTCAATGTTTGTTGTATTGAAACAAAATATACTAAAGGTTTATTTCACTTTCATTTATGAATGACAGCTTCACTTAAATTTTTTTGGATTGGCAGTCTTTCTTTTTGGACTTGGGCTGTATTTCTCCATTCTTCTCTGACTTTTAGAGTTTCTGTTGAGAAATATGCTGTTAATCTGATGGGAGATCCTTTACATTGATCTGGTATCTCTCTTACAAATTTTAGGAGATTCTATGTTTTATTTTTGAAAGCTTGACTGTAATATTTCATAATGAGAATCTTTTCAATCATGCCTATTTGTTGTTCTATGTACTTTGTGTATTTGGATGTCCATATCTTTTCCAAATTGGGGAAATTTTCTGCTGTTATTTCACTGAACAGTTTCTCTAAGCCATTCTTTTTTCCATACCTTCAGAAACTGCTAAGACTTGTATATTTGGTCATTTAGTGGAATCCCATAGAAAACAAACACTGTTTTTGGTGTTTCTATTTTCTTCTTCTTCATCATCATCTTCTTTCAAAATATCTCAGTAAGACAAAAGAAGAAAAGACCTGACTTCTAGATCAATTATTCTTTATTCTGCCTCATGAACACTGCTGTTTAGGCTTGCCACATATTTTTATTTGACTTATTGAATACTTCATTTATCATATCTATTTTGTTCTTCTTTAACATTCCTATCTCCTTGAAGAAATTTGCATCTGTGTAAGGTACTTTTTCCTTGTTTCATGTAACTGTTTCTGTATATTTTTTAGTTACTTATAATAATTCTTATCAGAAATTTCATCAATCTTTCCTTGATAGCCCAATACTAGTCTATTGTTGTATTTCTTTTGGGAAGTCATAGTGCCTTGTTCATATTTCCCTTTTCCTATGTTAATTTTTACACATCTGTGGGATCACTTGTTTCTATCTCTTCTGGGGAATTTATATTTTGAAGGCTTTATTCCTGTAAATATGTCTTTGTGTCTCAGTAGAGGGAGTGCCTAAGGTTAACTCTGGATCTCCAGGGGTATGTTCTGGGTGGGACCAAGGAGTTCTGGCCACCATTTTTTGGATGGGCAAGAGCCCAAAGGAACACCACCACTTGTCCAGATTCATACCCATGGCTACAGTCATTAGAGGGAGAGGATGTTGGAGCTGGCTAGGGTGTTCATACCCTCTTACCTTCTCTGTGTCAGGATGGAGTAGCTGATTCACATCCTAGAGAGCTCATGATGTCTGTGTCCCCTATCTACAAAAACATTCGCATCTTATAGAGCACTGACTGTCTCCGCAGTGTGTCCACTGAGTTCTGTATAACGTCTTTCCCCAACATGCAGGGAACTCTATGTTTCTACAGCCAGGTTAGGACGGTTCACAGAAACTCAGCCAGAACCCACATCCTTCACATTCACATCCTTCACATTCAGAGGGTGCAAAGGGTTCACTCTTGGCCCTGAAAACTGTCCTGTCCTCTGGGAGAGCTGTTCATTGTTGCCAATTCAGTGCAGAGTTTGCTGCAAGCTCCACTCAGCAAACTGAGTCCTACTCATTGGTGAGCAATGAGAAGGAAGCAATGTGGCCTTCCTTCAGGGACAACAAATTCACCCACGCCCTGTTTGCCCCCCAGGCCAGACTCAAATCTAGAGGGGATTGTGGAATTCTCCCTTAATCAGTGCTACTGGTGGCAGGGACCACAGTAGGCTTCTCTCACCTTGCCCTGGGAAGGTGGTGCTCCCAAAGCAGTAACTGAATATGTTAGATCCAGAACTAGCTGGTGGTAATGAGTCTATCCTCTCTCTTCACTGCGCTATGGAGTCTGTGTTCTGTTCTGTCCATTCTCCACTGAAAATTTCTCTTAGTCCCCTGGGAATGCCGTCACTCCGTAGCTTTTTGTATTTTTCTGTTGCTATGGTCAGTGTGTCTTCTAATTTTTCAGCCATCATGGCTCCAGCAAAACTTTGAGTTTACTTGGGCAAAGATTCCTACTACGTTCTATGACCATATGCTCTATTGCCATGCAGACAAATCAATTATCACTAAATGAATTTGTAACACAGAAGCCCACATGTCCAGGGATTTTACTTCCAATTCTAGACTCCTTTTTACTTGATGCAGGCTGATCAAAATATCATCAGGAATTGTGCATTTATCCAGTCCTATCATTGGCAGGTTAAGACCACAACCTTATTACATGTTACTAGACAGCCTTTTCTTGATCTTCAGTCAGGAGATTATGTTTATTGGAAGCAACATCAGAAAAAATGCTCTCAAACTTCTTTGGAAAATACTTTATCAGATATTGTTAATAACACATAGAAGAGCAGAACTCTGGGGAGCTACTTCTTGGATTCATGGATTACAACTAAAGAAGCAATTCATAATTCCACATAATTGGCAGCCTGCATCAATCCATTTTCAAATAAAAGGTTGTGTTAATTCTTCCAGAATGCAGATAGTCGACTAAGCTGATGGTACAAGGCAATGATAATAAGTAATGGACAGCTTCCATATACCAAGTCAGAATAGGACCATTATTTTTTCCCATTATTTTAAACAGTTTCCTTATATGAATTATTGCTTAAATTTTCTATAGATTCCTTGTTATTTTTCATCCATAATGACTCTTTGCCTGTTTTTCTTTGTTTCTTCTTAAAACTGTTAAAATAAAACTTATTCTAATGCCATCTTTATACCATACAAAACAGTAGTTAATTTCCTGTCTTACAAACTGCTGTGCCATCTTTAACTACCCATGATAAATACTTGTGGAGAATTTCAGTTTCATCAAATGATGTCACTGACAAATATAGTTGATGGTGTATCTATTGGTACTAACGTGGGCAATTGACTGTAAATAATTCAACCTGAAACTTTAATAGTGTCCCTCTCTCCTAGAAAAGCAAATAAACATTACCATAAAATAATCAGAATTTAGGTTACCCTAAATTTGAATTCAGCAACCTTTATATTGTGATGAGCCAAAAAACACCTGGAAGGGATTAATACAGATCCAAATAATGAAACCTATTATTCAAAAGACATGCTTCTGACTTTGTATTATGAATAACTCCTTTTTTTTTTTTTTCGGGTACTCCATGTGCTCCTAGTGGACACTATTTTTGTAGTCAGCATGCCTTTTCCTGTTTACCTCAAGCTAATGTCTCATATATTTTAGAATTAGTATGTATATGCAGACTCTAATTTTAATCCATAATTCACCAAACCCAGAAATTCCAATTCAGATGTAAATTCTCCCAAAGGAGGCTGCTCTGGGTTATGCAGACTCACCACTTGGGAGAATTACTGAATCATTGTCCCCACAAACAGAGCACTGTTTCTATTAGTTGGAATAATGCAGAGAAAAGAGTGTAAAATTTTTTCATAAATTTAGTGATAATGATACCACCTCAGTCCGGAATGGAAGAGAGATAAATTTGAACACTTTGGCATTAATAGTGATGGATAATCATGCCGTTCTCTAATTCTTGTTGGCTTGTGTTGTTGGCATTTATGCCATTGCCAATACTGTGCTAAGATCGATAAAATAGGCAAGATGATACAGGGTAGGCATTGATTTAAAAAAATTATTTTTAAAATCAGGTTCATGTGGCCTCTGAGTTTTGTCCTTTTGGCTTGGGTTGGATAAATTGGGTTTTAAGCGCCATATGGGGACAATTAATTGTTCTTGGTTCTGACAAGTTTCCATGATGGTCTGTTGCTTTCAATCACTCCATAGACTTAAATACTTCCATACACTTTTTGATATCATATTTACCACAATGATGTAACACCAAAAACATCAAGACAGATACAATACAGTTAACTATGAGGATGACTCAATGATCTTTAAGTGATAATGATTTAATCTCCAGTGTTTCTGAATTGAGAAACCTCTCACAAATTAGAGAATGATTATGAAGGGGGAATGAGAGGTTAAATATGCCAATGATCAATGGCCAAAATATATACAGAAGTGGAATATGACCTACAATTTGAAACAACCAATCCAAGAAGCAATCTACTATTTATAGAAAAAAAAAAACACACTTCTATCAGTTTCAACTATCCCACAATGCAAAAATTAACCCATATTCAATCATGTCCAAATGGCCAAAAATAGACTAAGAACTGACAGATTCCTTCAAACTCATATCTCTTTTGAAAAATGTCTATTGAGGTCCTTGGCCCATCTCTTAAGTGGGTTGTTTGTTTTGATCTTGTGGAGGAGTTTCTTGATTTCTTTGTAGATTCTGGTTATCAACCCTTTATCAGTTACATAGTTTGCAAATATATTTTCCCATTCTGTCGGTTGTCTCTTCACTTTCCTGACTGTTTCTTTTGCAGTACAGAAACTTCTCATTTTGATGCAATCCCAAATGTTAATTTTGGCTTTGACTGCCTGTGCTTCTGGGGTGTTTTCCAAGAAGTCATTGCCGGTACCTATATCTTGCAGGGTTTTTCCAGTGCTCTCTAATAATATGATGGTGTCAGGTCATAGATTTAAGTCTTTAACCCATGTTGAGTGGATTTTTGTGTAAAAAGCAAGGAATGAAAATAAGATTTGAATTCAACTCCTTCTTTGCCAGTAGCATGCCTTCAGTTGCTCTTTGTGGGTATTTACTTCTGTGGTTCTTGGTTTCCTGATAATTGCAACAAGAATATTAGAATGGTCAATTTTAGAAAATAATGCCATTCCTGGAATGTTGGCAAATGTGTGCAATTGCCTTGACTTCTTGAGGTAAGCACACACCTACACACATACACACTTTTTAGTTTGGCAGCAGTAATCCCTAAGATGGCTAGGAATTAATTAACTAATTAGTTTTAAAACTTGTAATTACTACTGACAACATTTAGATATTACCTCGTACTGTGTAGATTCAATTCATCTACTGGATCTCAAATCTTCCTTCCAGATATACGTGTAAGATTACTTGAAAATAATACAGCATTTGAATAAATGTTCATCAGTGACACGTGGATTGTTATCAAAAGTTTATTTGTGTTATAAGAGGGTCTGTTGAATTCATTTGTTCCCTTTTCCATGAAAAACTTGAACAGCATTTTTTTAAAAAAAATATCTCCCTCATCTCCTGCCAAAGAACTTTATTTATTATGAAATGCCAAAATTCAAGCCTATGAACTAAGACTGGATAAATCACCACATTTTCAATTCTTCTTTCTCAATTGCAGAAATCTTAGCCAGAGTAATGTAGTCAGAATATAAGTGTAGTGTAGACCAGTGTTTCTCAAATGATCATGGGGCTGGGAATCCAGGGGAATATATAATGTAGTAAAAAGAGCATCTGTGCAGAGAACTGCCTCTTAAATGGAAGTCCTATCTGCAGCCGCTTGTCTGTCCAAACTGCAGTATATCGATTTATCATGTCTGAGTTTTGGTGTTATTATCAACAAAATAAGTTGGCAGTGATTAAGAGTAACTACCCATTTTGCATCATAGCGTTGTTTGAAGCTGAAATACAATAATATGGTACATAGAAAACACTGTAATTTGCATTATGAGATATTACTGTTAAGTAGTAGGATCGTTAATATTTTAATACAGACTAGATTAGATCAGATCCACTGTCCTAATGGTGAATTCACAGTTCTACATGAGACAACTTCATTACTGATACAAAATTAGACCATTTGTGAGACTCCAAGTCCTGACCCAACAAAAACAGAGAATAAAAACCTATGCTAAATTTGTAGCAAGGCTTTTTATCCATATAGACTTCAGAACCTAACAACAAATAAAATAAAACACAGAGAAATTGCAACTAAATTTACCCAGCATTAAAAAATATCCCACAGTGTTCTATGTGTAAGGCCCATCATGATTTCACATGTTGCAGATAGTAGAAAGGTGAAAAGCCTTCTAAATTATCAAGAATATTTAACCAAGTAAAAGTGAGTTAAATCTGATTGTAGATCATAAAAATGGTTATCTATATCTAAGGGCCAAATGACTTTTACAGTGATAGTATGGTCACCATGGACTAAAAGGATAGACAGAATATGAACACAAAAACCACAAGGGAATATCATTCTAGTCTTAGAATTGTATCTACAAATCACTTTTATTCTGTTAAAAACTAATTAAAATAAAAATCTATAAAAGAAATTCTAATGTGCATTTAAGCTGGAGAACTCCACTTGAGGTAAGTAAGACTCATAGTAGTCTTGTGATTTGACTTGATTTTCAATCTTGTTTATACTCCAGTGGAACTGTGGTCTTTCTGCTTTTTACTACTTGAATATTATGGTTTGTGGTGCATTAAATGTCTAATTATAGAGTGGATTGAAGTTATGTTTTGCAAAAACTAAAAAAGGAAGGAAGGAAGGCGATTGAGGGAGGGAGACAAGGGAAGTATGGTTATCTTCTTAGAATTGTACATGTTAAATACATAAAATCTGTTTTCTTTGTTTTAATAAAGTCTTTAAAAAGAAAAATAATCTAAATTAGAGTCCTAATATAGAAGAAATACATGTTTCGTAAATGGAACCAGTTTGAGCCTCATGTTTCTTAGCAGTCAAATACAATCATAATGAAGGGCAACATAACTGAAATTTAGAGTTTAGAAACTTCAAAATCAAGCTCGAATAAACAGTGTATAATATCTAAGTCACAAAGGTATGTGATGGAAGTGTAATGAAATGAGAGAAAACAAAGAATATATTTGATATCAAAAAATCTCAAGCTTTATTTGAAATTATACCATTTATTTGAAATTAAAACAACCATTTCTTCTAATATAATATTTTTATGTTTATTCTTTTTGATTTTGATTGCTATTTCTATTCTCTGAAAAAAAGGGAATTTTATTTCTTCCTTCTTCAACCTTCATTTTTTTTGTTAATTTCTTTGCCTTATTTGAATTTAGAGGAATTTTATTTACATTGTAGTCAAATGCTTAATGCTCCAATAAAGAGTTCAACAAATTAAGAATAAAAATATCAGGGCAGGTTAAAGCCCTGACCTGAAGTGCCGGCATCCCATATGGGCGCCAGTTCTAGTCCCAGCTGCTCCTCTCCTATCTAGCTCTCTGCTCTGGCCTGGGGAAGCAGTAGTGGATGGCTAAA
Source organism: Oryctolagus cuniculus (assembly GCF_051225735.1). Taxonomy (NCBI): domain Eukaryota; kingdom Metazoa; phylum Chordata; class Mammalia; order Lagomorpha; family Leporidae; genus Oryctolagus; species Oryctolagus cuniculus. The sequence continues at coordinate 125,558,982 of NC_142868.1, forward strand.
GTCCTTGGGCCCCTGTACCTATGTGGGAGACCTGGAAGAAGCTCCTGGCCCCCGGCTTCGGATCAGTGCAGCTCCGGCCATTGTGGCCATCTGGCCAGTGAACCAGCAGATGGTAGACCTCTCTCTCTGTCTCTACCTCTCTCTGTAACTCTGTCTTTCAAGTAAATGAAATAAATCTTTAAAAAAAGAATAAAATATCAACATTCAACAGGAAAAATAAAAGATGTTCAGCTTCACTCATATAAACTAGATTTTAAAATAAACACAAAATCATTAAAACTACAGTAGTATATAATTCTTAGACATTGCTTGACAAAGATTTAGATAAAGGTCAACAAAACACTATATTTGTACCAAAAGTGCACATCTTTTTTATTTGTTTTGCTTTTTTTTTTAATATTAACTCCTACATCTAAGGGAGAACATATAGTATTTGTCTTTCTCTGTCTGCATTGGTTTATTCCATATTTGGCTATTGTTAACAGTGCTGCTATAAACATGATGCAGCAAGTATCTCTGATAAACTTAGTTTATGTCTTTTGGATATTTACCCTATAGTGGGATTTCTGGATCATTTCACAAGTCTAATTCTAGTTTTAAAAGAAATCTCCATACTGTTTTCCACAGTAGCTGTACCAACCTACATTCCCATCAGTTCCCTTTTCTCCACATCCATTTGTTTTTCTCTTTTAGATAACAGTAACTGTGACAGGAGTGATAATAATCAAAACAGCCATCGGCAAGATCCTGGATCTCCATCTGGGTCTCCCAATTGGATGTCAGGGGTTGAAGTATTTGGGCCATCTTCCCTTACCTTCCAAGATGCATTGACAGGGAGCTGGATTAGAAGTAGAGCAGCCAGGACTCAAACTGCCTGCTGTGATATAAGATGCTGACAGATCAAGTGGTGGCTTAGATGGATGCACTACAATGCCAGAGCCCCCAGGTCAGGGTCTTAAGGGACTACGTGACTTGTGTTCTGTGTGTGTGTGTGTTTTTTTTTTTTTTTTCTTGATCATAAGAATGGAAATAGGGACTGGACTGCTCTTCATTTTGGGTCCAATAACAAGATGTGGAATAAAGCCACAGTAGACCCACAACTTAGGAGTAATGTGGTAAAGAAACAAAACTTCCTTTGGTAATCCTATAAAATGCTCAGTTTGACTGTTACAGAACCCTAATCTTGTAAAAGCTGATGAGTGCCAGGAAACAGCAGGGGCTAGGCTTTGCCACAGAGTCCTTGGTGGCCCTGTGGAACTGGTAACCTGCTAGTGGTGGCCCGAGTTGATCCAGATCTATTGCCAATTTGTCAGCTCTGGCTTTTCTGGCTGTTCCAGAAGGCATGATATGCAATGGGCACACTAGGGTATCCTATACTTTACCAGCGGCAGTGACAATTGCTGCGAATTTTCGGAAAGTCATTAGGCAATGTATAACAAGAGTCCTGAATAATTTTTATATTCACCAATGTAGCACAAGAGAATAATCAGAAATATATAGGTGGCTCATCTTACTGTTATCTGAAAAATCATAAACTACTCAAATGATCCATCACAGGGCAATATTTATGTGTTATTCTGCATGATGAATACTATCAAGCCATTAAAAGTCAAGTAGATGAATATTTAATGACATGGGGGAGATACTTGTGTTTTAATACTGATGAAATTAATAGGCTATAGAACTCCATGCACAAGACAGTCTAATTTCTATAACAAATTTGGGATTATGCATTTTGTGATTTTGTATCTTTTTTCACTTACATTATATGAACAAGAATTTCCCCTTAGTTGTTAAACAAGTACCTATAAAAAGAAGACTAGAAGGAAATAAATAAAAATAGTTGTTATCTTTGGGTAGGATTTTCATTTCTGTGCTTTCTATATTTTTAAAACATTCTATGATGAATTGTCCCCTCTTTTATAATAAGAAATACATAAGTGCTATTTAAAAATAAAAATTGTTCTTGTCACCTCTAAGGCTGTGCCGCTGTGTCATGGCTACATAGGGGCCTTAAGTAGAGTTTCTTGTCTAAGAATAAGTTTGTGTAGTTAATTAGGTTGCCTTCCTGATGACTTAGGAACTCTGCACAGGGTTTAGCTTGCTTGGTCTGCACAGAATCCCACAAGAGATGCAACTCTCTAATCCTTTGAGCCTTTCACAGGCAACACAGGCAGTATTTCTGCTTGCATTCAGCCTTGTGTGTATTTGAGACATTAGTCTACTGTGAACCTGATGAATCAGCCACCAATAGCCATGTCTCTTTACCATATCTTATTTAAAGATTAATTTAGACATATGAAACTTGCATTTTTAAATTACTCATTCATTTATTTAGCTAGTTGGTTTATTTGAAACACAGAGACACACAGAAAGAGAAACAGAAACAAAGATCTTCATTCTGCTGGTTAATTCCCCAAATGCCTGAAATAGATGGGTTTTGGCCAGAGGAAAGTCAGGAGCCAGGAAATTAACCTGATTTTCTCATGTGGGTGGCAGGCACCCAACTACATGAGACATTACTTTCTGCCTCCCAATGTCCATTTTAAGCCAGGACTCACACCCTAGCACTTTGACATGGGACGAAAGCATGATTAGTGACAATTTACCACCGTACCTCATGTCCACACCCAAGTTATATAATTTTGACAAAAGTGACAAGAACATACCACAGAATGTATACAGTGTTTTCAACCATTGGTTTTGAGAAAACCAACTATGTAAGTGCAAATTAATAAAATCAAACCCATACCTCACCTGATATAAAAGATTCAATCTGAATTAAAGATTTAAATGTAAGACTATGTGGTACTGTAATAAAGCCTCTTAACCAAAAACACAAGACAGAATCTCCAGACTATTGGTTTGGACAATGATTTCATAGATATTACCAACAAATCAAAAGAAACAAAATCAAAACTTGACAAATGACTTGCCCCAAGTGGTGGAGTTGGAAGCATACCGGGGGATTCCAATCCAATCCCATCGAGGTGGCATGTACCAATGCCATCTCACTGTTCCAGGTGATCAATTTCAGTTCACAGTTGGTCATGGTGGAGGGACTAGGAGTCAAAGGGAGCACATAGACAAGTCTAGTACCTGCTAACGCTAACCGATGGAGTAAATAAAGGGGAGAGTGATCCAACATGGGAAGTGAGATACTCAGCAGACTCATAGAATGGCAGATGTCCTAAATAGCACTCTGCCCTCAGAATCAGCCCTAAAGGCATTTGGAGCTGGCTGAAAAGCTCATGAGAGTATTTCAGGCATGGAAAGCCAAGACACTCTGGCAAAAGATCTCTGCGAGTGAGATCCCAGTGGAAAGAACAGGTCATCAAAGAAGGAGGTACCTTTCTCTGAAGGAAGGAGAGAACCTCCACTTTGACTATGACCTTGTCTAAACAAGATAAGAGTCGGAGAACTCAGAGGGCTTCCATAGCCTTGGAAACTCATGACTGGAGCATAGGGAGATTACTGATGCCATAGACAGGAGTGTCAGTTGGTAAAGTCAACAACAGGAGTCACTGTGCACTTACTCCTCATGTAGGATCTCTATCCTTAATGTGCTGTACATTGAGATTTAATGCTATAACGAGTACTCAAACAATATATTTCACTTTGTGTTTCTATGGGGGTGCAAACTGTTGAAATCCTTACTTAATGCATACTAAACTGATCCTCTGTAAAAAAAAAAAAAAAAGAAATTATCAATTCCCAACTTGACTCTCACTGGGATTAAACATGACAATAGGTCTGCTCTGATTTCATCATCATTTAAAAAAAAATCATCTATTATTTTTCACTTTATGTTTCTGTGTGGGAGCAAACTGTTGAAATCCATACTTAATGTATACTAAGCTGATCTTCTGTATATTAAGATAATCGAAAATGAATCTTGATGTGAATGGAAGGGGAGAGGGAGTGGGAAAGGGGAGGGTTGTGGGTGGGAAGGACGGTATGGGGGGGGAAGCCATTGTAATCCATAAGTCGTACTTTGGAAATTTATGTTCATTAAATAAAAGTTAAAAAAAAAAACTTGACAAATGAGACTATACTAATATAAAAAGCTTTTGCACAGCAAAGCAAGTTATCATCAGACTAAAGAAGCAAACTACAAATTGAAAGAGAATATTTTCAATTCATATAATCAATACGTGGCTAATATCCAGAGAGAAAAACTCAATATCAAATAATTCAGCAGTTGAAAAAAGCAACCCTATTGAAAAATGGGCAATGACCTCAATAGACATTTCTCAAAAGAAAACTTATAAAAGAAGAACTTGTATATGAAAAACATGCTCAATATCCTGAATCATCAAGAGATGCAAATTAAAACCTCAATGTGATATATCATCCAACTCCACTCAGACTGGTTATTTTCTGAAAGAGGAAAGACAAGTGTTGGAGAGCGAGGAAGGAATGCTTGTACACTGTTGGTGGAAATGTATATTACGATAACCATTTTAAAAGTGAACAGAGGTTACTCAAAAATGTAAAAAAAGATATGCTATCAGATCCAGCAATTACACATTTTATGTCCATGCAAAGGAATCGAAATTGGTGTATTGAAGATATATCTACACTTCCATGATCTTTGTTGGGTTATTCACAATACTGAGTTATGTGGAAACCACTGAGGCACATATTAATCAATGAATGAATAAAGAAAATGAGATATGTATACATATTGTGATAATATTAAATCTTAAGAGAAATTTTATCATTTGTGGCATCATAGATGAATCTAGTAGACATGGCATGCATAATAAACCAGGCATATGAGGAGAAATAATCCATGGCCTCAAAATGGAGTTTAAATTAGAACTTTTAGAAGTAGAGAGTAGAATGGCAGTTACAAGAGAGTGGGGAAGAGTTGAAAGAAAGGTGACAAAAACAGATTATTAGAGAAGGGTACAAAGTGCAAGTCTTCAGTAGACATGTGTTTTCATGACAAAGCATAGTGGTTCATGGGCCATAACATTGAATCAAATGTTTCAAAATTGCTAGAGTAGATTTTAAACATTCTTATAACAAAAAATGACAAGTATGTGAGGTAATAAGCATTTTAGTAAGACTGAATTAATCATACCGCAATTATACAAATATCTGACCTTCTGTTGTACTCCATAAATCCATAGAATTAAAACACCTCTTAAAGAAGAGGACTTTTGGGGCAAGCACAATGGTGTAGCAGGTAAAACCTCTGCCTACAGTGTCAGCATCCCATATAGGAGCCAGTTCACTGTTCCACTTCCAGTCCTGCTCCCTGCTAATGAGCCTGGAAAACCAGCAGAAGATGGTCCAAGTAGGCCAAGTAATTGGGCCAGCCATTTGGGAGACCTGGAATAAGGTCTTGCCTCCTGGCTTTGAATCAGCCCAGCTCCAGCCAGTTTGACTTTTTGGGGAATGAACCAGCAGTTGGAATATTGATCTCACCCTCTCTCTCCCTCCCCCACCATAACTCTGCCTTTCAAATAAATAAATCTTAACAAGAAAAAATAGGAATTTTGCTCACTGTTAAATACATTGCTTGGGATGGCCACATCCCATATTGTAGTGCCTGCATTCAAGTCTCAGCTCTTCGCCTGATTTCAACTTCATGCTAATGTGCACCCTCAGAGGAAGCAGATGATGCCTGAGAATTGGGATCCTGCCATTTATGTGGATACCTGGATTGAGTTCTCAGCTCCTAGTTTCAATTTGGCGCAGCTCAAGTTGTTGCTGGCATTTAAGGAATAAACCAGCAGATGAGAAATTCCTGTTTCTCTGGTTCTTTCTTTCTCTCTGCAATTAAAATGAAAATTAAGAAAATTTTAAAAGTCAGCATGCATATATGTGTAAAGATATATGAAGTTTTATATTTATATACTAATATATGATACTCATCTACTTTGATATATATTAAATACACATCTAGAGAAACAACAAAGAAAACAAATATTAATAAAGTATAGCAGAGCTGAAATCAAATAAGAGCCATATTAATAAATGTAAATATACTTAACCATTTAATTAAATTGGTTTCAATTTGCTCCACAAAACAGTCTCACCTATGTGCTGAATACAAGAGCAAAATGATTCAGAAGTGACTAAAAATAAATAATAAATAAATTATGAAAAGTGACTAAAATAAAAGGAAGGACAAAACTATACTAGGCAAATGGAAACAAAAAAGGAGTAGATGAGTATTGAAGGAAAAACAGGAACCAAGTCCAAAACATTAAATGAAACATGGCATACTTTTAAAACTAAAAGCCATAAATTAAAGTGAAGCTTTAACATTTATGACTATTCATGCACCAAGTAACTCAATTTTATGAGCAAAAACTATGGGATTTGCAAGGAGACATAGAATTAAGTGAGCAAGAAATTTTAGGAGCAGGTATTCTGTCATAGCAGGTTAAAGCAACACTTGGCCGGCACCACGGCTCAATAGGCTAATCCTCCGCCTTGCGGCGCCGGCACACCAGGTTCTAGTCCTGGTCGGGGCGCCGGATTCTGTCCCGGTTGCCCCTCTTCCAGGCCAGCTCTCTGCTGTGGCCAGGGAGTACAGCGGAGGATGGCCCAAGTGCTTGGGTCCTGCACCTGCATGGGAGACAAGGATAAGCACCCGGCTCTTGCCTTCAGATCAGCACGGTGTGCTGGCCGCAGAGCACTGGCTGCGGCGGCCACTGGAGGGTGAACCAACGGCAAAAGAAGACCTTTCTCTCTGTCTCTCTCACTGTCCACTCTGCCTGTCAAAAAAAAAAAAAAAAAAAAAAAAAAAAGCAACACTTGCAGTTCCAACAGTATCCCATATCACAGTACAAGTTGGATTCCGAACTGTTTTGCTTTCCAATCCAATAAAGTAGTGAGTGATAGCCCAAGTAGTTGGGCCCCTGCTGCCCATGTGGGAGACACAGGAGGAGTTCCAGGCTCTTCGCTTTGGCCTGCTCAGCCCTGAACATTGGAGCCATTTGGGAAGTGGACCAGCAAATGGAAAATCAATCTTTCTTTCTTTCCCTCCCCAACTCCTCCTCTGTTTCTCTCCTTACTTCTCTATGTCATTCGGCCTTTTAAATAAATATATACATGATAAGCAAATCTTTCAAATAACTAGAAAATAAAATTGGCAATATCAGTCTTATGGATACACATCAAATTCTACATACTGAAAATAGATTACTGATTCTTTTTAAGTACTCATGACACATTCATGATCATTGATTTCATTTTAGTTTATAAAATGTCAGGACTACCATAATGTCAAAATAATACAAAAATATTCCTGAAAATAATGCATTGGCAATTCTAGATTAAAAATGCAAAGCATATAGGCCCTCTCACCTATAACTTATATATAACTATAACCTATAACTTATTTATAACTTATAAATAACTGTGTAAGTGAAAGAGGAAATGAAATTTAATTTGCTAATTTTGAAAAACATGTTGATAATAAAAACAATATATTTGGGAATCTGTGGTCTGTATTTAAAGCAGTGATAAGCACTAACCAGTTACCAGAACAAATGAAAGAATGAAAATATATTACGTAAATTTCCAGCCCAGAAATTAGAAAAAGAACAACTAAAAAATTAAAAGTTAACAGAGGAAGCAATGAAAAGAAAGCAGGAATGAATAAGTATAAAATATAAAAAGTGGAATAATAGAATAATCAGTAGAAAATAATAAGTCAAAAATCTAAAAATAGAGGCTATTAATAAGTTAAATTTTTGCTATGACAAAATAAATGATTATTCTGACAAAATGAAAAGAAAAAATAAGAATACAAGTTAAGACATTGCAATTGGAAAATAACAGAAATGGGAAAAAGTTTAATCATAAAAGACAAATTGGCAGAACTCTCTGGAAAAAAAATGAAAAATTTAAAGCAAATAACCAATAGATCAGGAAAATACAAGCTTCTCAGACTGGCCTCATTAGAGTTAGTAATTTACACTAATGAATATCCTGATATGAATAGAGAAAATTAAGAAACTCCATAGTTTTGGCGTTGGCTTAGTGGTTAAGATGTGCTTGTGCTTCCTTTATCTCACACTGAAGTACCTGGGTTTGAGTTCCATCTCCAGTCTGCATTCCAGCTTCCTGATAGTGTGCATGGGAGGCAGCAGCTAATGGCTCAAATGATTCCCTTCCATCCCTGTGAGAGACTTCAGTCCTGTCTCTCACTCCTGCCTGCAGCATTGCCCTGCCCCAATGATATGGAACTTTGTAGAGTCATACAGCAAGTGTGATCTCTCTCTCTCTCTCTCTTCCTCTTCCTCTCTCTCTCTCTTCCTCTCTCTCTCTCTTGCTCTCTCTCTCTCTTTATCTCTCTCTCTCCCTCCCTACCCCTCCCTTTCCCTCTCTCTCTCATTTTCAAATAAAATAACAACACATAAATAAAAGTTTTAAAAGGACTAGATTGTGAGGTTAACAAAGGAGAAATTATCATACTTTCAAAACTAGAATAGTCCCAATGTTCTATAAATTATTTCAGGGCACTTCAAGCAGAATGAAAAAATAGGAGTGATAATCTAGATCCTGGTGAAATTGCTTACCTACATGAAATGGATAGGAAAGAGGTACATTAAAAGTGGCAACTGGGAATAGTTTAACAGAAATGAGGAGGCAATGATATTTCTCTGATAGACTTGTATAGCTGTGACTCTTAGAATGAAAGTAATATTTCATTTAGTGAAAGAATGAATGAAAATTTGTTATCAATATGTAGAAAAGCAAAGTAGAATTTAAACTGTCAAAAATGAATCTATTTGAGTAGTTCAACCCCACCGAGGGGAATGAGAAAACAAAGTACTAACTTGATACTATGATTTGATTCAATGCTAGAAGTCTAAAAACAAAGCAAGTAGTTACATATTCTATCCCCTAGACAGTAAATTTGTTTCTCCCACTGGTATTCTATATCAACTCTGAAACTCTTTTATATGTTTTGCCATATTGAAAACATTAGTAAATACACTGTAATGAGAACCACATTTCTCAGACTTGAAAAAATAAGTAGAGAAGAGGAAAAGGAAAAGGGTAGAATCAAACCTGTGTTTCTGTATTGGACTAAGAGGTATCAGTATGAACTCATGGCTTATAACATAAACATTAAAGACATAAATATGTGCAAATGCACAAAAGTTTAGTATGCATGTATATACACATATATTAGTGTATGTGTATAGATAGTGGATAAATAGGTAGACAAGTATAGAAAGATATAGTTATGCTGTTATGTATCATATTACAAAAGTGAAAAGGACTAGTATTCTGAAAAACTGAGAAAAGTAATAGATGAATTAAACATACTTTGTTGAGCCACAAACTGAAGAACTACTGGAAAATGGATGAGATAAACAAAAGTAATAAAATGAAGCAAAATAATAGAACATGAAAGAGTTCCAAGTGACCAACCTTGGGACAACTTGAACATTTAAAAATTCATGAAGTATTCAGCTATATACAACCCCTAGAATAAAATAAATAGCCATAAATCAATACTGACAAAATACATCCATGTTTTCAAAATAAACTACTATATATCTTGTGAACAAGTAGAAAAAAGAAGCTCCAAGCCTCCAATCATAAGTTAATATCAAAAACGAGGAAATGCTGATTATCCAGTTTTGTACAGCGCATGTTGTATACATAAACTAAAATATCACATAGCCCATAAATATGCACTATTATTGTTAGTAAAACATTTTAAAATCAACGGAGAATCAGGGCAATAATTCCTTATATGAGTTCCAATTAATAAGCATATAATGGGCTGGCGCCATGGCTCAATAGGCTAATCCTCCACCTTGCGGCGCCGGCACACCGGGTTCTAGTCCCGGTCAGGGTGCCAGATTCTGTCCCGGTTGCCCCTGTTCCAGGCCAGCTCTCTGCTATGGCCCGGGAGTGCAATGGAGGATGGCCCAAGTCCTTGGGCCCTGCACCCACATGGGAGACCAGGAAAAGCACCTGGCTCCTGGCTTCGGATCAGCGCGATGCACAGGCCGCAGTGTGCCGGCTGCGGCGGCAATTGGAGGGTGAACCAACGGCAAAAAGGAAGACCTTTCTCTCTGTCTCTCTCTCTCACACTGTCCACTCTGCCTGTCAATAAATAAATAAATAAATAAATAAAATAAGCATATAATGAAGAAAACATAAAACCATCTCTAGGCAAATAATGACTTTATAATTGTTGCAGTCAATATTCCTATTCATTAATGAATGAAAAATTAGTAGACTGAATTATGAGGAGAAGTAAATGTTTAGATAGTCTCAAAGTTTCTGCCTATAATACTATTTAATTGAAAAAGGAAGAAGACTAATTGTTCTGTGGAAGAAACTGAAGACACCATTAGTGCTGAAATGCTATTTCTTCACCAGAAATAATGCCTATCCTCATCAATACCTTGATATGACGAGCTAAGAATGGCACATAATTTCTCTCATCCCCAAATTAGTAACCATCATCTAATTCTGAGAACACATCAGACAAACAAAATTGAGGGATGTTGTACAAAATAACTGGTCAGTATCACTTATAAGTTTCCAAGTAATCAAATACAGAGAAATTAGATAACTTAAAGATTAAAGGAGGCTGTTGCAACATGTTAACAAAACACAGTATGGAGTAAAGGAATAAATAAAATAGTGGAAAAGGAAAAGATGGTAGTGCAGCATGAAACACAGATAAAATTGGCATTATTTTCAATAGTATCGTGCCAAAGTTAATTTCCAGGTTGTATTAATAGTACTATGATGGAACAAGATGTGAACATGAGGGGAAGCCAAGTAAAGGGAATAAATGATCTCTAACAGTTTTGCAATTTCTTTAACTATAAACTATTTCAGAGTAAAAAAATATATATAGCAATGCAAGATATCCAAAAGATTAAAAAATCTTAAATCTTATGTAGCTAGTCAACAATTATTAAATTTTCAAATAAAGAAAAAAAGTGAATAAATTATTTCTGGTTAGATATTTAATTCTATACTATTGATGGATATTTGCTGATATTCAAAACTTACTGTTTTTTATTGTAAAATCTGCGATTTTTAAGGGAAAACGTTCTTATATTTAGGGCTATCTACTGAATTTTCCAGATGAAACTATATGATGCTTGTGAAATTTATCATGGCAAGTAGAGGGAGAAGTGAATAGATATGAGGAACAAGATTAGACAATTTTTGAAAACCACTGATATTATCTGATGAATTGTTTTTTGTTGATTTTCTTGTAATTTTTGATATTTTATGTCTAATTTTCCATAATAAAACATTCGATTAAAGCATATTTTTAAAATAGATAAGACCATGCCATGCAATGTGTTCTCCCTCTGCTTACCTTGCTATACCATGCTCCCCACAGTGCTAAGGTACAACTCACTCAGGGCAGAGCTGCCCTGGATGTTATCAGTGCAGTCTCATGAGTAGCCCACAAACCATCAAATCTTCATTCATCTGTTTTATAAAGAAAGTTCTATCCTGTGTTTTATTTTATTTCTAGTTTTTTAATTTGTTTGACAGATAGACAGTGAGAGAAACAGAGAGAAAAGTCTTCCCATTGGTTCACCCCCAAATGGCTGCTACAGCCAGAGCTATGCTGATCAGAAGCCAGGAGCCAGGTACTTCCTCCTGGTCTCCCATGTGGGTGCAGGGGCCCAAGCACTTGGGCCATCCTCCACTGCCTTGCTGGGCCACAGCAGAGAGCTAGCCTGGAAGAGGAGCAACCGGGACTAGAACCCGGTGCCGGCTCCCAAGAAAGTTCTATCTATGTTAAACTGTTTTTACTTGATTTTCTATTATTTGGTTTCTTTAGAAATAAATGTGATTTTGGATTTTTAGTTTAAAGGATTAATATAATATGATTAATAAAAGCTCTTTTAGTATTTAATTTGCTTCTACTCTTCTCTCTTCCCCAAAAGTGTAAAAATTCAAATGTTTGTTGCTTGCTAAAATTTGATTCATATTCATAGGAAAGAAATAGTTGCTAGTACTTAATATGCCACCAATTAAATAAGAATAACATATACATACAATTTATGTAATTGTCTCCACAATTTAAAATATTGGTGAATTTTGTTAATGATGTTGTGCCAGTGTTGATTTCCTTTATTAACATTGATTAATTTTCTTATTATCATTTCACAGATAAGGAAATTGAGACAGAATTTATGTCACTCAAATATATAGATTTGGAAAATGCAAAAGGAGAGTATGAATTCAAATGAACTTTCTCTTAAGTCTTTGCTCTTAGCTATTCCTGTATATTGGTGCTCAAATAGGACACACATTTTCTAAGATACAGTAATACTAAAAACATTGAATGTTTAGAATGAAAACCCAAAGGAGCATATTAACAGAAATAAAATAAGATGGGGTGATTTAAAATGTCAGTTATCTCAAAGTAATAAAAAATAAGTCAGGAGTGGCAACAACAAAATGAAAATAAAAAGGAATAATAGTGTTTACATGTGACTGGGTATACTGGCAGGAGAGGTGTGACTTATAAAGATTGGACAGTTCTGAGCCTTTGGAAATGGCAGAAAAATAAATAAATAAATACATACATACATACATACATACATACCACAGGGGTAACTACAAGAACAATTCAATTTAACTGCAGTCCAGCAGGAAATCTAAATTTGGCTTAGAGTATTTGACCAGAATAACACATTTGTTTGACTTCATGCAGCACATGTGAGTTTGTGCCCTCTCTTAACACCTGTTACTTAGGATGGGTCAGGTTAATTCAGTGTTTTTATCTTGTGTTTTTTGTTTTGTTTCAATTCTGGTCTAAGAGGTCAGACATAGTGCAATTGGTAGTTTTGAAGGGAAATCTCCATTGAGTAATGGGACTGTAGACAGAAAGGAAAGGATAAGTAAGTGGGGTATCATATGAACAAAGAATTTAAATGTATAAACAATTTCTGTGGAGGCTATGGTTTGAATTTTAGGACTGGTGCTACAAAGATTGTGAATGAGAATTCCATTTATGTGGTAGGTTGAAAAGAATCTCCTATGGGGTAGTTAGGCCAGGTGTGTTTATATATTCAATTTCTTAAATTGTTAAAAAAAATTGCCATGTATTAGGCAAAAATAGAAATGAAATTTACACATACCTAATTTCTGACTTAATGATTCATGAGTGTAACAAAACTAACAAAAGACAAATCTTCACCCCCAAATATTAAACACACAATAACTTCTGAGATTTATCATTAAATTAAAAGAAAAAAAATCTAGAGAAAAGATTCTTGGATACAATTCATACAAAAGAGGAATTAAGGAGAAAAAAAAAACTTAACTTGTAAGTAAGTGAAAATCAGAAATAGTATAAAAGATAGTACCGCAGGTTAAGCCACTGCTACTAACTCCATTGTCCCCAGTCTGAGTGCTAGTTTCTGTGCTTCCAATCCACTTCCTGTTAATGTGCCTGGGAATACAGCGGAAGATGGCCCAAAGTACTTGGCTGCTGCCATCCATATGGGAGACCTAGAAGAATTTCCTTGATCCTGGCATCAGTCTAGCCCAGAACTGGCTGTTGTGGCCTTTTGAGAAATGAACCAGTACATTGAAAATGTCTTTCTTTCTCTTTCCCTCTCGCTTTCTCTCTCCTTCCCTTTCTCTCTTTCTTTCTCTCTCTGTTCCTCTGCCTTTCTAATGAATAAATACATTTATTAAAAATTAGTATACATACTATATACAGTACATTTTAAAAATGAAATTATTATTCAACTTAAAATATTATAAAAATAAATAAAAAATGGGATGAATAAGCTGAGAGATGTTTAACCTTTGGTCATTTGCATGTGAAATACAACTACAAGTCTTTCTTCCATTCTTGCTATGGAACTATAAGCTTTGATCTTGTTGTGAACTGAAATATCTGGTTTGACCCAGACATAACTTATTTTCCCTGAACTGCAGACTTCTTAGCCCGCAGTCCCACACCAATTTGAATTTCTTCCTCTTAGTGGATTGAGAACAATTTTGTTCAGATAAACTGCACTCTTAGAAAAATAGTGTCTGTGCTTTAAATGAACTTCTCCAACAGAATCAAAAGAATGGGATCACCTGTGCTTCCCCAGTGCTTTCTCCAACTCTTAGACATCCTCGACTTCACTATTTTTCATTACACAGATTCGAAGAATTTTATGACGGGAAAGTGCCAGCCTTATTCAACAAGATGAAACGACTGGGGGTAAGATAGAATGGTTACCCCTTGTGTAGTCATAAGACAAAATGTAAATTCATATATAATTTTAAAATTCTGTATAGCTCAGTAAGTGACAAACACCGTATAAAAATTCATATATGATGTGGACAGTGTGACAAAGCAGGGTTAGCTGCTGGTTACACCTTTGACATCCCATATTAGATGGCCGACTGGAGTCCCGGATGCTCCACTCCAATCCAGCTCCCTAATACTGTATCTGGCAAGGCATCAGAAGATCGCTCAAGTGCGCAGGACCCTGCCACCATGTGGGAGACCAGGATGGAGTTCCTGGCTCCCGGATTCAGCCTGGTCCAGCCCTGGCTGTTGAGGCCATTTGAGGAGTGAACTGATGGCTGGGAGATCTCCCTGCCCCCTCCCTGCCCTCACCTCAGCTCTGCCTTTCAAATGAATAAATCATCTTTTAAAAAAAAATCACTTTTTTTTTTTTAATTTATAAAAACCTGGGGCATTGTGGCTTAGCAGGTTAAGCCACCAGCTGTAATTCTGGCATCCCAGATAGTCACCAGTTTCAGTCCCAGCTGCCCCACTTCCAATCCAGCTCCATGTTAATGCATATGGGAAAGCAGTGGGAAATGGCCAGAGTTCTTGGGTGCCTTCCACCCAGGTGGGAGACCCACAAGAGACTCCTGTCTCCTGGTTTGGGCCTGGCCCAGCCCTGTCTGTGTGGCTATTTGAGGAGCAAACCAGACAATGGAAGATCTCTCTTTCTCTTTGTGTGTATATGTCTATAACTCTGCTTTTCAAACAAATAAATAAATCTTAAAAATAAAAATCTTGTAACCTAAGAAAACTTAAATCTGGAAGTCTGAGATTGAATGATGATAATCCTAAGGAGTATCTCCCAAAGTGTCCAATAATCAAATGATCCTAGGAGATGAAGCAAAATTAATTATTTTCAAATAAATTTAAAGTACTCTAGTATATTTACAGAATTTAAGGATTTTTATCACTGCATTTTAGAATACTAAAAATTATGACACCTAAATTATGTATTTAGCATATGTGTAACTATGTTTTATTTAGAAAACCTTAAAAGTGTTTGAACTTTTTTTTCTTTCTTTATTCCTACTGTGAATATGATAAAGGAGAAAGGTTTCTCTTTGGAATTGTAAAATGCACATATATATGAAAGAATTTGTATATATATAAAGTAACAAAGTTAACTAATATATCAAAATTTGAAATAATGTTACAAATATGAAGGACCTCTGAAATATGTTTGTTTCTACAAATATACTCAAGAGAATATCTAAGTGCTAAAACATTTCATTTTCATGGATAGTAATATTTATTTTAAAGCTGTCGTTATACTCCAAGTTAATTCATAAATCTGCTCTATTCCTTCAGAAGTGGAAATTTACAGTGGAATTTTTCTCAGATTGATTGTAAACTTCCCTTGGAAAAAAATGAATGTGTGAAAGTTGTCAAGATTCGCCTGATGAAACAGACAAGCAAGATAAGAGCAATTTTTCCAAAATATTGTTGAAACATTCAACAGGAACTCAATTTAGTTTCATCTGATCTCAAAAAATTATTTTGGTTGTCAACTCTTTATTGAATTCTGGGAATCACAAACCACAACTATTAGCAAAAGAATGTTCAAATTCCAGTTTGATTAGTTACAATCAATAGAGTTTTGATCAGTCATTTATTGTCCGAAAAGATAATTACCCCAATATGTAGGGATTTGAAATAATATTAATATTTATCAGTATCTGTGAGTCAAGATATAGGCACAATTTTTGGGTACCTCTGCCTCAGCATTGCTTACAAAGCCAAACTCAAAGCTTTAGCTCGGATACAGCAATCTATTGTATTTTATTTATTTGAAAGGCAGAGTTAAGAGAGAGAGAGAACTTCCAGTCACTGGTTTACTCCACAAATGGCCCAGGGTGGGCCAGGCTGAAGCCAGGAACCGGGACCCTCATGGCTCAAGTACTTGGGCCATCTTCTGCTGCTTTCCCAGTTGCACCAGCAGAGAGTAGGATCAGAAGTGAAGCAGCTGGGACTCGAACTAACATCCACATGGAGTGCCAGCACCACAGATGGTGGCTTAACCTGCTGTGCCATAGCACTGACCCCTAGGATATAGCATTTTAAAAATGACTGTGGAGGTCCCTTGTCAAGCCAATTCATACAGCTATTAGAAGTTGGATTTGGAGGATGGCAATGTGGTGTAGTGGGCTAAGCCTCCACCTGTGATGCTGGCAGCTCAATTGACTTGAGTCATTGCCCTGTTGCTCTTCTTCCAATCTGCCTCTCTTATGGCCTGGGAAAGCAGTTGAAGACGATTCAAGTGCTTGCGCCCCTGTAGCCATGTGGGACACCCAGAAGAAACTCCTGGTTTCGAATCAGCTCAGCTCCTGTTGTTACTGCCATTTGGTGACCAAACCAGCAGTTGAAAGACTTTTCTCTCTGTCTCTCCATCTCTCTGTCTGTAACTCTACCCCTCAAGTACATAAAAAAAATCTTTTAAAAAAGTAGTTGGATTTGGCATCATATATGTGGTATTTCTAAAATGATTGTTGAAAAATAAAAGTGTTTTTTGGTCAGAAACTTTGAAATCATATATGCAAGTCTTCAAAAATCTTATTAAAATGCATATTATAAAATATTTATGCATGATTTTCAAAATTGTTTTTCACCAAAATAAACTTTTAGTTCCATTTTTCCATGATTTTATAGAAGTACCTTTGTATGTAACACTTTAAAAAATCATACCAGGGGATTCCAATTCAATCCCATCGAGGTGGCATGTACCAATGCCATCTCACTGTTCCAGGTGATCAGTTTCAGTTCACAGTTGGTCATGGTGAAGGGACTGGGAGTCAAAGGGAGCACATAGACAAGTCTAGTACCTGCTAAAGCTAACTGATGGAGTAAATAAAGGGGAGAGTGATCCAACATGGGAAGTGAGATACTCAGCAGACTCATAGAATGGCAGATGTCCTAAATAGCACTCTGGCCTCAGAATCAGCCCTAAAGGCATTCGGAGCTGGCTGAAAAGCTCATGAGAGTATTTCAGGCATGGAAAGCCAAGACACTCTGGCAAAAGATCTCTGCGAGTGAGATCCCAGTGGAAAGAACAGGTCATCAAAGAAGGAGGTACCTTTCTCTGAAGGGAGGAGAGAACCTCCACTTTGACTATGACCTTGTCTAAACAAGATAAGAGTCGGAGAACTCAGAGGGCTTCCATAGCCTTGGAAACTCATGACTGGAGCATAGGGAGATTACTGATGCCATAGACAGGAGTGTCAATTGGTAAAGTCAACAACAGGAGTCACTGTGCACTTACTCCTCATGTAGGATCTCTATCCTTAATGTGCTGTACATTGAGATTTAATGCTATAACGAGTACTCAAACAATATATTTCACTTTGTGTTTCTATGGGGGTGCAAACTGTTGAAATCCTTACTTAATGCATACTAAACTGATCCTCTGTTAAAAAAAAAAAAAAAAAGAAAGAAATTATCAATTCCTAACTTGACTCTCACTGGGATTAAACATGACAATAGGTCTGCTCTGATTTCATCATCATTTAAAAAAAATCATCTATTATTTTTCACTTTATGTTTCTGTGTGGGAGCAAACTGTTGAAATCCATACTTAATGTATACTAAGCTGATCTTCTGTATATTAAGATAATCGAAAATGAATCTTGATGTGAATGGAAGGGGAGAGGGAGTGGGAAAGGGGAGGGTTGTGGGTGGGAGGGACGGTATGGGGGGGAAGCCATTGTAATCCATAAGTCGTACTTTGGAAAATTATATGCATTAAATAAAAGTTTAAAAAAAAAATTGAAAAAATAAGGAATCTTGCTACTTTTTGACAACAGTGCAAAAGATTTTAGCTTCTGTAGTATCAATATGAGAAATTCAGAAAAAAGTTAATTTCAACATTTTTAAATTAGACTACCCAAAACTCCGAGTGTAAAGAGAGCCTTATGAACTTAATCTATTAAGCTAGATTTGCTGTGAAGGTTTTCCCGGAGAGCCTAGACAATAGCTAATACTGGGAGCAGCCGCCTCCTCTTCATACTGGAGTCCTCCTATGTAGGGAGATTACTTACAAAGAGAATGGAAAGCATTTAACCCTCTGAAGACGTGGGGAGGACTATTACAATGTGAAGTGTGGGGTATCCTAAGATAAGAACAACTTCATCCCATGACTCCTGCTTCAGATTTTTCTGAATAAGCACCAGTGGAAGAACATCTATTTTTTCTCTATTTAGAGAAAAAAATGTAAAAGTTACTTGCAACTGCACCCAAGACGTTGCATTTACGGCTCAAATACTGATAAATTCATAAAGATATCAACTGCTAGATCACTTGAGGCTTGGGTTAACAGTTGAATTAAATCTAAGAAAACACTCATGAGGAGCTGCTGTTATGGCATGCAAGTAAAGCCACCTCCTGCAATGCAGGCATCCTATGTCCTATCCCAGCTGCCCCAATTTCCATCCAGCTCCCTGCTAATGGCCTGGGAAAAAAGCAGCCGATTGTTGCAAATGTCTGGGCTCCTGCCACCATGTGGGATACCTGGCTGAAGTTCCTGGCTCCTGGCTTCAAACTGGCCCAGCCCTAGCTATTGTAGACATCTGAGGAGTGAGCCAGTAGATGGAAGATCTCTCTCTCTGTCCCTCTCTCTCTATGACTCTTTCAAATATATAAATAAGTCTTTTAAAAGAACACTCTGCCTTAGGTTAACTTACTAATAAAATAAAACATGACTCAGCTTAATATTAATTTAGTTCTAGAGAGGCTGAGAGGGAATAACGTCATACCTTACTTTCCGAACACAAGAAAGAATATTAACCAAACAGGAAAAACATTTTTATAGTAGGTTGCAATGTTCTCTAATATTTTAAATATATATAAAATATTACAAGGTACTAGGAGAAACAGGAAATTTTGCTGCACTTTTTTTTTTTTTTTTTGATAGGCAGAGTGGACAGTGAGAGAGAGAGACAGAGAGAGAAAGGTCTTCCTTTGCCGTTGGTTCACCCTCCAATGGCCGCCGCTACAGCCGGCGCACCGCGCTGATCCGATGGCAGGAGCCAGGATCCAGGTGCTTTTTCCTGGTCTCCCATAGGGTGCAGGGCCCAAGCACCTGGGCCATCCTCCACTGCACTCCCTGGCCATAGCAGAGAGCTGGCCTGGAAGAGGGGCAACCGGGACAGAATCCGGCGCCCCGACCGGGACTAGAACCCGGTGTGCCGGCGCCGCAAGGTGGAGGATTAGCCTATTGAGCCACGGCGCCGGCTGCTGCACTTTCAAGAGGAAACAATGTAAATAGAAATAGATCAAATAATTCAAGTATTACAACTAGCAGACAAGACCTTTAAAAACAGATTTGTATGTTTCATGAATTTACAGGGAAAGTTGGGATCAACAAGTGGTGACAGCAACATTTCATAACAGAAAGGTAAACCCTAAAGTATAACAATAATATATGGGAATGTCAGAAATTTTAAAACTTTAAAAGTAAAATGTCAGAAATTTTGAAACTTTAAAAACAAGCATTGATTAAGGTTAATAGTATATTGGACATTACAATAAAGAAACCAATGAACTGAAATATACATCAATGGAAATTAAAGTCAGGGAGAGATAAGTGGTTTAAAGAACAAAAGGAAATATGGGCGGTGATTTCTGGTTTAAGGTGATGTGTTCTGAATTATGTGTTATATAGAGACAGATGGAAAAAAGAACAAGAATAAGGAAATTAAAAGGAGTAAGGGCCAAATGTAATGAAAATCAAATCACAAAGATTATCAGAAATCAACTAACAGGAAAAAATAATAAGTTTTTTTTTTTTTTTTTAGTGAGAACAAAAGGGAGAAGGAGAGAGCATGCATGTAAGGAAGAAATAGAGGGAGGGAGAGTTGGGAGACATTTGATTTTTTGGGAGGGTGGGAGGGGAAGAGAGAGAAGAAGAGAGAAAGAACAATGGATAGAAATCTACCAGTATAAGGTTATGACAGAAAAAAAGAAAAAGCCAATCCAGAAATCAATATAAGGCATAATCATCCTTTAAAAATGAAGGCAACAACAAGAATTTCAAAAAAGCAAAAGATGTGTATTTCTGTTAATGATAAATACTTTCTAGGAGAACTGCTTCAAGATATCTTGTAGGTCAAAAATAATGTTATTTACAAACTCAGATGAATAGAAAATAAAATCAGCAGTATATGTACAGGCAATTGCGAAAGATTTTTCCCCATAATTTCTGTAGAAGACAAATGACAAATGGGGAATGACTTAAACAGCTGCCCATTATCCATTTACTCTCTTTAATTGAGCAATGCATATAGAAGAAAATAGAAGTCAGACGACTTACTTCAATTTTCTTGTCAACTTGTCTGCTTGAAATAGACCAACAGTATTTGCTAGGTGAATCCTTACTTCTTAGATGATTTGTCTCTAGACAAGGGTTACTAGTTGTTAATATAGAGAAACAGCAAAGGATGTGAAAAGGTAAGGAAAGAAGGAGGAAAGGAAGAAATCTATTACTGAAGCTTGTTGTGCAAGACATATGCATCTCTGATGTAGGACTGGAGTTTGATAAATGTGATAAATGCCCTTCCTTAAAACTATACCTTGATATTTCACAAATGGTTTGAGTCTGCAATGTCCAATATATCAGTACAGGGGTAAAGTATGGGTAAAGAACCAGAGAGACATGTGAGATATATTGCAAATCCAGACTAAGATTAACCAAAACAATCTTCCATAAGAGCAAAATCAAACTCTAATACTACCAAATTTTATAATCTACTTCTATGACATATTAATCAAGATAATGTATTGTAGGTTTAGGTGGGAAAATAATCAATAGAGCATAGTAGTGAGTTCACAAGTAGAATTAACTTAACTAGTCAATTGACTTTTTATGAAGCCCTCAAAACAATTCAATGCAGATGAAAAGCCCTTTTACAAATACTGCTGAATTAGCTAGGTAATAATGGAAAATTTAAACTGAAATTCCACTTTGCCTCACAGCCACGAAGTCGACTGTACACACAAATTTTAGCAGTTTTTATTTGTGATTCAGGCTGAAAGGATATATGTCTCCCTCTACCTCATGTCTTTTTTTCTCTGTTCATTGCCACCCTCCCTCTTTATCTTCCTTCACTTGCTCTGTTCCTCATTATATCTTGCTCATTCTTCCTTCTTCTCTCCTTCCTTCTTCCTTCTTTCTGCCTTTCTCCCTACATTTTTCTTCCTCTTTCTTATATTCCACATTTTAACCTTTTAACAATCATCATGAATTACTTGATCTCATATAAGTAAAGGACATTGATTTCATATTTTCTGTTTCACATTGGTTAGTCTCCAAAATAATTACAGAATTGAAGCATAGAGAAAGGCATGACAGATTTGCTATCAGAACATCCTATATCTTTTGTTTTTTCATTAACCAAACTTACTATCTATGCAACATTTAAAGATGGCCAAATTACAGAGCATATGTTCAATTTGACTTTTGTTTCTGCAATTCAAATTGGGGTGATTGACAGTTACTGTTTTGCAAAACCAAAAATAAAGAATATTAATATGACATGCATAATTTTTGGTGATATCAACAATATTTGAAATTCAGAAGCACGATTTAATAAAGTTGTTTTACTGAAAAGGCTTCACAAATGAGTATTTTTGGGCTTTATGTTATTATTATATATAGTTATGTTTGTCATCTAGCTAAATAACCTCATTAGTTAATTGATATAGTTTGCAGAGTTTGTACAAAGATTAAAATGTTGAGTGAAAGATAAAGTATTCAAGACTGAACCAATTCATCTATTTTTGTTTTCTCTTCATGCCTGAATAAATTTTTGCAGTTAGACTCAGATACATCTTAGGTAATTGTCGCACTGTAAATCTCTGCTATGTCACCTCTAGGAGAACATTCTGTGAATTTAAATGTCATTTCAAAAGATTATGAATTTCAAGGTTATTTCCAAGACAAATAAAAAAGGAAGTGACCAAAATAAATAAACCAAAACAATAAAAAAAAAAGGATTTTTACTTTCCTCATGCTCTCTTCTTGATAAACATATCTTCATTTTAGAGAATTTCCATATACTTTTTGGCTGGCACAGATAACAATTTACACAATGATTCCCAAATGGGACTGCCATGCTACCTCTCCAAGTATTGCAGGATTTTAAAATCAAACACTTCCTGTACATCACTGCTCATAGTATGTCAGCAGTTGACTTTTAGGGATCAGAATGGGAAAAGGGATTTATTAGCCATTAAAGTAATCCATCTCTGCTGCAAAGGAAAAACAAAATCCCCTTTTTAGCATAAAAAATTTATATTTGTTTTGATAGTTTGTTTTTACATGGTATAAAGCATAGAGATACATTCTTATCAAGTTTTGTTACAAACTTTGTGCCCTCAATTCTATTACAATGATTCATAAAAGAAAATCACCATGTTTCAAAAATAGAATCACTATATTTTAGTATTTCATTAAAATAAAATCACCATAAAGTTTGACATTTTTGGTCAAGTGAAATCTCATACTTCTGTCAACTTGTCTTACACAATCCTTTGTGTTAACATGTATTTTCCCCATAATCAGTCTCTGGGCGTTGAAACTGCTAAGCCCTTAAGGTCGTATCTCAGAAAGAAAAACTCAGCCCTACCCCAAACCGTAAGACTTGAACAAATAGGACTCAGGTAAGAGTCCCATATGTCGCAACATTGCCCTTTTATGCCCATAGTCCCCATGGAATTACCAATAACATCTCCTTTGAGTCTTGAATACAACTATTTTAACAGAGAATTAAAACATTTCTTCAACTTGCTATAAATTTGAATTTGACTCTAATTTCTACATCTGAAATTTATGTTTCCCTAGACCTCCAGAATTATCCTGAAACCCTAGTTCACACACTGTGTATTTGTTATTCTTAGTGCTAGATCTTTTCCTTTATACTGTGCCCAGTGTAGCAGTATCTATAAAATGGAGGCTTTAAAAAAATTGATTATTCCTTCTTTGCAAATGGGTTCCTGTCCGGAAAGTGCAATCCACTGGTAACATGCTATCATAATCCACACTGTCTTAAGTGTTCTTATATTCTTCCCAGTGAGCCATTTTTGGCCTTTAGATAGATATAACACAGGCCAAACCACTTGAATGCTGATGTTTTCTCAGAACACAGAAGTTATGTTAACTGTTAATTAGAATCTTCATAGAAAATGATCGTATAATCTCTATCTCTCATGCTTGCCTTAATTTATATATTTATATAATTTATATGTAATCTTTTAAGTCCCTAGTACATTCGAGTCTCTTTTGTGAGATAAAATATGGAAAATGGATGAATTGGAAAAATTTGGCATTGAATAGAGTATTTTTATAAAGAATATAGTTATATACATTGATTTTGTATTTGAGCTTCCCAAGAGAATCCTGGACTATCTTTTATTTGCTTTGATAATATTAGTTTTTGTTGTTGTTGTTGTTGATATTGTTTCTTTTCTTTTTATCCATAACTTCATGAATAGATATATTAAGCTCAGTTATTTTATATAACAAAACTGTACTGCAGAACGGTGAATGTCACCACCCTTACATGATGAAACCAGGATATGAAAGGCAGTCATCCTCTTCTCTGGGATGTTCCTCCCTCACCATCCTCTAGTAATTACTTCTGACTTCTTCAACTTGAATGATCTCACGTGTCCATCATGTCCCTATCTATCCCTACAGCTCTGTTATCTAATCTGATATTTCAACAGATATTGCCTTGGGTTTGTAATTATTTTATTCACATATATAATTGCATATATAATTTGTCCAAAATTTGACTGTAAGCTCTGGGAGGCAAAAATATTATCTTTCACTATCATTTTGCTTTATGTGGCAACTAGTACAAGGCAAATGAAAAAGGTAAAATCCTGCTGAACTGAATTTTTAAAAAATGTGGTGCAGTTCTTTGAGGAAAAGTCTATACAAATGAAAAGACATTTATAAATATTTAGCATCTGTTTTCAAAGTGAATGTCAGGTACTTCTCATTCTTCTTGATAATTGCAGCACAAAAGCATGCAGTATAACCTTTTTTTTTCTTTTTCTGACTGGGATTAAACACTAAATTCAATTTATGAAGAAACATCAATTTCATTGTCTTGTATCTAATCCAGACAATCAATATACTTAGGTATAACATATAAAGCTACTACTATAATCACAACAGTAAACACATCAATGATAAAATATTGAGTTCTTAACAATTGGTTGTTTCTAAAATCAGAGGAGTGTATCATGCTTTGACTAGAATAGTTTATCCATATATCATAAAATGTATTATTAAGGAAAATTCACAAATGGGAATAACTTTCAAATTATCTGGTATATATTTTTTATACTTTAGTGATATTATTTCTGTGATGATAGATGAAGTATGTTATGCAAAAATTTAAAAATGCTTAATTGGATTTTCAGTATTAAAATTTCATAGAAACAACTAATATAGTAGTGACAGTAATAAAAAGAAAGAAAAAAACAGATACCAAATCATTCACAAAAGGTCAAATTTGCTTAGGGGACAAATATTAATTTCTAGAAAATTGGTTAAATATTACTGGACAATGGCTTTTATTTTCTTTTTTGTTTGTTTATTTTATTTTTGAAAGAGGGAGAGGCAGAAAAAGGAAGCTAGACAGAGACAGACAGATAGCTCCAATCTGCAGGTTCACCCTCCAAAGCTGTACATTGACTTCTCATGTGGATGGTAAGATCCCAATCACCTGAACCATCACCTGGTGCCTCCCAGTGTTTGCATTAGCAAAAAGCTGGAATCAGGAACTGAATCTGAACATCAAACCCTGTCATTCAGATATGGGCACCTTAATTGATATTTGTCCCATTAGGACAGTCAACCCATGACATCTGTATTCTCGTGGCAATGGTATTAATAATCTTTGACAAATGTGCATGAATCAAACTGCCAATCATCTTTTGGAAAATCACAGAATTTGATTCTCTAGCCTCTGTAGCTATCTACACTCTCTTGTTTTTCTGACATATCCAAAATATTACAGGCATTAACAGAAACTTAACACTGCTTGTAACAGGAGCTGTGAATAATGGAAAAGACAAGACAACAAAATGCTTTGTCTAATTTATTAGCTAAATTTAATAAATTGCAAGGCAGTCTTTATTTGCCTAAGGGAAGTACCAGCATTATTTGCTGTCCTTTAGTTTTAACTTTGATTGTAATTAAAATTAAAATATGTCATCTTCAATTTACATCACCAGAGGTAGGTGTTGTTTCAAGATTACCAGGATTTTGCCTCCTCAATCTTTAGTAATTAGGCATCTTTGACTGGTTATTTTTCCTTGTGTTTTCACTTTGAATGCAGTGACAGCTGCTATTCAGAGAATATACTCTTTCTCCTTGGTCTCCAAAATTTGTGAATAAACCCAATTAGGAAGCTTGCTAATGTGTGAAATGCACTTGACAGCTATGATATAGCAACTGTAATACTGTCACTTCCTTCACAGGATCAATATTGTTTTCTGGACATTGTTTTCCAGTGGTGGTGGTAAGGGGATTAAAATAAGGATCGTGTTTGATGGAAAGCCCCAGACAGTAAGAGTTCAATGTCCTATTGAGTATGAAAAATTGCACCCAGAAAGAAAAGGAGCATATTCTCCACATAGTAATCAGATTTTTTCAAAACCTTAATCATATCACATTTATTCTCTTGCTCAAAAATTTCACAAATTCCCATCCTGTATAGAGAATTAAAATGCAATACTCCAATCCTTTATTGGAATGCCATGTTACAAAATCCTCCATCATCTATCCCTGGCCCTCTTAGGGTTTGTGTCCTCCACTCTTTACATGTTGCCACCTAAGATTTAGTATCATCAACTTTCTTGATAATGTTTCAATGCAACAAATACTTTCTGGTCTTTGCAGGTTTCCCTTCATCTTCTTGATGTCTTTTATTCTCAGGACTGGCTTCTAAATGTCC
Source organism: Oryctolagus cuniculus (assembly GCF_051225735.1). Taxonomy (NCBI): domain Eukaryota; kingdom Metazoa; phylum Chordata; class Mammalia; order Lagomorpha; family Leporidae; genus Oryctolagus; species Oryctolagus cuniculus. Next base: position 125,585,205 of record NC_142868.1, read on the forward strand.
TATTCTATGGAAGAAATCACCATCTACAACAATAACATTTTGATAAATATTTCCTCTTAGCAAAGATAGTCTCTAGAAAACTATAAACTTAACGCTAACATTAACTTGAACTATAAGCCTCACCTAGTCCTAATTTAAAACCCAAAATTTTTCTAAACATATCCTTAAACATATAATATTACACAGTACCATATACACCTAACAGCACAAAACAGTGTTTCACATAGACATAACTAATACAGTTGTACATGTAACACGGAAAACATTCTACAAAATACTGAAAAAAATCTACACTCATGTACTACATCTAGTAGCACCAGAACCTAGTACTACTTCATTGTATAACCACCACACTGTTTCCACCTATATATCTAAAAACCATATTGCAGTACCAAACAATTCTAAACAAAATGCTCTATGCAATTATGGATATACACAATGGCATATAAACTCAGTCCCAACTGTACTATGACCCTAACACTAAACCTTGACCCTAACCACAATATTAAGATGAACTCTAAACCTAAAACCTTTACCCAGTTCTAATTCTAACCATAATTGTGATTCAGAAATAATTTGTAAAACTGTTGCTAAAACAAAACCTAATCCAAACTACAGCAACCATAAATCAATCAACCTATTTTATCATCACAGGGTTTTTGCATATTTATTCTGCTATTAACATTATTTAATACAACAGGCTGCATAAAACACAGTATTTCACTAAAAAATTCACAGAAACAATTACACAGGTATTCCACAAAATGATTGCATTTTCACATATTATAATTATAGAGGGTAGCAATCACACCTATCACTACTAAATCAATATTCTTTACATATATCACTAAAGGGAGCATCACTCTTAGAAATGACAAACAAAATGTTTCAGACAGAAAAAGCCATATGTGGCTGGTGCTCTGGTACATAGATTAAGTGGTTGCTCATGACACTGGCATCCCATAGGTGCACTGGCTCAAGCTTGGGCTTTTCACTTTTGATCCAGCTCCCTGTTCATGCACCTGGGAAAGAAGCAGAAGATAGCCCAAGTACTTGAACCCCTGCCATCCATGTGGCTGACCTTCATGGAGTTCCAGGCTCCTGGCTTTGGACTGGCCCAGTCCTGGCCATTACAGACATTTAGGAGTCAACCACAGAATGGACGATGTTTTTGTTTCTCCCACTCTCTTTGTAACTCTTTCAAATAAATAAAGGAATATTTAAATATGAAAGAAAACAGTACTTATTCACACTATCATATAATAGCCCCAAGTATAATTTTGTATTACCACACTTACATGTGAAAGATTTAGCCTCTGTATCTTCATCAGAATTTAAGGTTGCCTATTTTATTAGTCATTCTGGTATGTATACACTGATATATAATTTAAATGTTGTGTTTGCATAATGCCTATAAATATTGAAAAACTTGTACTTACTTGCAATTTGTGTATTATGGCTGAAATGCCTGTTCAGGTCTTTGTTCCTATTTTTCAGGAATTTTTAATTTTTATTATTTTACATTCATTTTTGAGGGTATTATTTATCTACAATAAATGTCACCAATTTAAAGTGAACAAATAAATTAATTTCCACAAATATTTGTAGTCACGTTGGCTCTGCTAAAATTACCGCATAAAAATCTATAACTCCAAAAGTGTTCTTTTTTTTTTTTTTTCATCTTTATCCTTCTAACAAGTCTGGCTTATTGTAACTGCTGACCTATTTTCCATAACAATAATTTTAAGTGTTCAGGATTTCACTTATATAGATTGTGACAGTATATAGAATATTTGTGTCTGTATCATTTTGTTTAGTATAATGCTAAACTAAACTAATCTAAAACTAATTTTTTGTATGTATTAGTATTTCATTCATTTTTGTTACTGGTGACTATTCCATTGAATGTACATAGCATAATTTGTTTACCTATTTCTGAGTTGATAGTGTCTGGACTGTTTGAAATTTGGTATTATTTTACATAAAGCAACAATGAGAGTTTGACTACAATCATTGTTTTAAATTTTAAGACTTTGTCATGTATTCTGGACACGATTCTTCTATCAGATATGTGGTTTGTAAATATTTCTATCCTATTATGTTACCCATCTTTTCATTACTTCACATGGGGTTTATAGACAACAGACTTTATTTTGATGAGATCTACTTTATCAAATTTTCTATTAACATATCACATTTTTGTGTCAAATCTATGAAAATTTTGTCCACTCTAAACATTTAGGGGTTTTTTGCCTACTTTTTTTTTTCTAAAAATTTTACAGGTTTATGTTTTACATGTATGTATATAACCCATTTTGCATAAACTTTTGAAAAAAAATAGGAGGGTTAGGTCACGACTTTTACTATTGTTCTGATTTTCTCTTATATGTCTATGCATGCTCATTCTGTCATCTTTTGCTTAAAAACATTATGTGTTCTCCATGAATTGCTTTTGCACTTCTCCTGTTGCTGAGTTTTTTATTGTTTTGTCAGTCTTTGTGACTGTCCTTTCATTCACTGATACTAAATTTTCATGATTACTGAAGATACACGTAAGCCGTAAAATCAGGTGGAATGATTCTACTCATTCTTCTTGTCACAATTATTTTAGCTATTCATGAGATTCTTGCTTGTGTCTGCAAGATTCTTGTGTCTACAAAAAAAACATTTATGGGATATTGATAGTAATTATTCTGTGTGTAGATCAGTTTGGGTAGAATTAACATCTTTACTACACTGAATTTTTCTATCCATTAACAGTGTATTTCACCATTCATTTCAGTAGTCTTGATTTCATTCATCATGATTTAAAAACTTTAAATATGCAAAAGTTATCTGTGTTAAGTAATGAAAAGTATTATAAACTTCATTTTATTTCTGAGCAATTATAAATTCTAATGTCTATTTCTTTTTTATTTTCATGTTCACTGTTGGTGTATGGGAATAACACTGCACATTTGTATCAATCTTAGATCTGACTACCATCCTAGATTTATTGGTTACCTGGATTTTTTCAAAGATATTCTCAGATATTGTATGAAGACAATAATATTATCTGTAATAGGGGTAATTTTGTTTTTCACTTTTTTTTAAAAAGAATATTTTTGAGTTCTTTTGAAAGAGTGACTGAAAGAGAGGGAGAGACAAAGAATGAGAGATCTTCCATCTGCTGATTCACTCCACAGATGGCCACAGTGGCTGATGCTGGGCCAGGAAGAAGAAGCCAGGAGCCTGGAGTTGCATATGGTTCACCCACATGAGTGAAGAAGAACAAGTAGTTGGGTTACTTTACACTACTTTCCTGGGCATATTAGCAGGCAGCTGAATAGAAAGTGGAGCAGCCAAGACTGGAACAAGTGCTCATATGTGATGCTGGCATCATATGGTGGTTTCACCTGCTTTGCCACAACAACAGCCCCTATTTTTGACTTATAAATCTGAACATATTTTATTTTTCTTCAGTTATTACAATGGTTAGAATTTCTAATACTATGTTTGAGAAAAATGATGATATCACATCCTTGCCTAATCTATAAGGGAAAATATTAAGTTTAAACAAGATGTTAGATGAGCTGCTTAATTTTTTTGTCTTTTAAAGCTCTTTACAAAATTGTGATAATTAGCATGTATCCTTAACTTTCTGAGCACTTTTAGTGAATGAATATTGGATTTTGTGAAATAATCTTCTCCTCAAATTATATGACCACATAATTTGTCTTTAGTTTGTTGATGTGGTGGTTTAGAGTACTGATTTTTGAATTTTGAATCAAATTGGCATACTGAGGGTAGCTGTGACATGATTTTGTTGTATAATTGTTTTTATGTAATGTTGAATTTTATTTGCAACTGAGAATTCTTTGTGTCTGTCTCCAAAGAATATATTTGTATGCTGTTTTGTTTTTGCTGTTACATTTTTCCTAGATTTTGTAATAATGGCATCGTAAAATGAGCTGGTAAATGTTCTTTCCTCTTCTTCTTGAAGTTATATAAAATTCTTCATAATCTTGGTGGTACAAGTCTCCATTGAAACAGTCTAAGCCTGGAGATTTATTTTTTTAGAATGCTTTCTAATTATAGGTTTTATTTATTTTGTGGTTATAAGGATGGTCAAATTATGCAGAAATATTGGTTGAATTTTGGTCATTTGTTGTTTACAAGGAATTTTTCCATTTCCTCTATAATTGGGTATACAGTGGCTCATTCTGTCTCATTACTGAAATATATTTATATATTTCTTTTATTTTAATCAATATAATTTTATCAATATATTTTATCAATATAATTAATGTATAACTTTTTTAAAAACAGCTTTTTTATTTTCCTCTAGTGCTTCCTATTTTATTTCCTGCTAATATTTGTTCAACTCTTTATTTTTTTTCATTTATTTCACTTTCTTTTGGTTTATTTTATCTTTTTTCCCCAATTTCTTGAGCTAGGAAACTCAATTACTTGAGACATTTGTGATGTAACTATTTAATACTTAGGATTTCTTTTCAGTATTTTATTTATTCCATCAAATATTTCATATAGTCCGCTTGCATTTTACCTCAATTCTATGTACATCGAACCCTCCCTACCCATGAGTTCCACATCTACATATTCAAACAACTGTGGATCTATAATATTTGGGGGAAAATTCACTTATACATAACATATACAGACTTTTTTTTCCTTGTAGGAATTCCATAAATGCAATGTGACAACTACTTAGCATTTACACCATATTAGACACGATAATCAGGCTGGATATGCTTTAAAGGATGTGACTGGATGTCCTCAAGTTATATACAACAGGTTTTATGGAAGGGATTGCTTCTATCATTTCCTACATTGTTTATAAGTGTGTATTTTAACTGCCTTGTGATTAGAGATTTTTTTTTTAAAGCACATCTCCATTAAGGAAGTTAACCTGAAACTTGCTTCCCCATCATTCATATGGCAAGCTTTGTAAAGTTCAGTGCATTTCTGACAAAGCAAGGAAACCTAAGCAAATGATGCCACTTAATTGTAGTATGATTAAAAGTGATGAGTGATGAGGAGGGGGCCTGTGCTGTGGTGTAGTGGGTAAAGCCACCGCCTGCAGTGCCGGCATCCCACATGGGCGCCCATTCAAGTCCCAGCTGCTCCACCTCCGATCCAGCCCTCTGCCATTTTGTGTCTGGCTTATTTCACTTACCATGATGCAGTTGTCTCTAGTTCCCTTTAGTTTGTTGCAAATATCAGGATTTCATTTTCTATGAATGAGTAACATCCCATTCTATATAGATGGTTTTTTTAATCAAATCATCAATTTCTAGGTTGATTCTGTAACTTTGCTATTGTGATTTGTTTTTTTTAACTACTATTAACATATTAACACTTTATTTTTGTTAAAGTTTTTATTTAATGAATGTATTTTTTTCATAGATACAACTTTAGGAATATAGTGGTTCTTTCCTTCATACCCACCCTCACACTCCAACTCCCATCCCATTTTCCTCTCTCCCTCCCATCTCCTTCTTCATTATGGTTCATTTTTAGTTTGATTTTATATACAGAGGACCAACTCCATGTTAAGCATAGATTTCAACACTTTGCACCCACACATACGCACAACATATAGAGTACAGTTTGAGAACAAGATTTGCAGTTGATTCTCATAGTACAACTCATTAAGGATGGAGGTCCTACATGGAGAGTAAGTGCACAGTGACTTCTGTTGTTCCTTTAACAATTAACATTCTTATTTATGAAGTCAGTGATCACCCGAGGCTCTTGCCATGGGTTGCCAAGGCTATGGAAGCCTTTCCTAACCACAGACTCTATTGGTATTTGGACAAGGCCATAGACAGAGTGGATGTTCTCTCCTCCCTTAAGAAAAGAGTACATCCTTCTGGGGCAGGCACCATGGCTCACTTGGTTAGTCCTCCGCCCGCAGTGCCAGCATCCCCTATGGGCACCAGGTTCTAGTCCTGGTTTTCTCCTCTTCCAGTCCAGCTCTCTGCTGTGGCCCGGGAAGGCAGTGGAGGATGGCCCTGCCCTGCATGGGAGACCAGGAGGACATACCTGGCTCCTGGCTTTGGATCGGCGCAGCACTGGCCATGGCAGACATTAGGGGGGTGAACCAACGGAAGGAAGACCTTTCTCTCTGTCTCACTGTCTAACTCTATCTGTCAAATAAATTAAAAAAAAAAAAAATAGTACATCCTTCTTTGACAGCCCTTTCTTTCCCCTGAGGTCTCACAGAGATCCTCCGTGTAGGATATTTTTGCCACAGAGCCTTGGCTTTCCATGCCTGAAATGCTCTCACAGGCCTTTCAGCCAGACCAGGAAGCCTTAAGGGTTGATTCTGAGGTCAGAGTGTTATTTACCGCGAATGTCATTCTAGGAGTCTGCGGTGTGGACTGCTTCCCATATTGGACTTTCCCTCCATTTTAATTCTATTATTATTATTACCAGGAACTTGATGTTTTTTATATGATAACTTTTATACTTAAATCTATCTATATGTTGATTTAACATTTAATATGATCATTTTAACAGTTAAGATGGCATTTAAACCACCAATTTTTATGGGTTTGGAGTCCCATGACATGTTTCAGGCTGTGCCTTTAGAAGTGAGTCTGTGGGACTGTATGCAGAACTCTGCTGCTTTAGTTATAGGCTACCTCCTCCCTCTCTTATTTCCCCTCTTATTTTTAACTGGGGTCTTTTATCAATTGACTTAATATACATATGACTAACTCTATGTTACATAAAGAATTCTACATATACTGTGAAGTAGAGAAAAGAGAAAGAAAGAAAACAAAGAAAAAAATGATATACAAAATAAAAAGTAACAGTAATAAACTGTCCCTTGACAATCAGGTCAAGGACTATTCAATTCATTGATTCTAAAATTGTCAATTTCATTTCTATAGCTTTCATTTTAGGAGCACTATTAATTCTCCCAAATCAGGGAGAACAGATAATATTTTTCTCTTTGGCACTGGGTCATTTCACTAAGTATGAAGTTTTCCAGCTTGCTCCATTTTGTTGCAAATGACCAGATTTCATCCTTTTTTACTGCTGTGTAGTACTCCATAGTGTACATATTCCATAATTTCTTTATACAGTCTTCAGTTGATGGGCATTCGAGTTGATTACATGTCTTAGCTATTGTGAATTGAGCTGTGATAAACATGCAGGTGCAGATAGCTCTTTTGTTTACTGATTTCATTTCCCTTGGGTAGGTTCCCAGGAGTGGGATGGCTGGGTCGTATAGTCTAGATTCAGATTTGCAGCTATCTCCAAACTGTGACTTTACCAAAATAGTGGCTTTACCAGTTTACATTCCCACCAAAAGCGGGTTAGGGTGCCCTTTTCCCCTCATCCTCTCCAGCATTTGTTGTTTGTTGATTTCTGTATGAGGGCCACTATAACGGGTGAGGTGAAACCTCATTGTGGTTTTGATTTGCATTTCTCTGACAGCTAGAGATCCTGAGCATTTTTCATGTGTTTGTTGGCCATTTGGATTTCCTGTTTTGAAAAATGCCTGTTAAAGTCCTTGGCCCATCTCTTAACTTGGTTGTTTGTTTTGTTGTTGTGGAGTTTCTTGAACTCTTTGTAGCTTCTGGTTATTAATCCTTTATCAGTTGCATAGTTTGCAAATAATTTCTCCCATTCTGCCTGTTGCCTGTTCACTTTTCTGACTTAATAAGCATAAGAGTATGAGTACTCTTGCATTTTTTACTTACTTTCCTTTGGATATATTCCTAAAAGATGAATAGCTGGGTCATACTGTAGATCTCTTTTCACTTTTTTTGTGAAATCTCTGTATTGTTTTCCTTAATGGTTACATTAACTTACATTCTCCCCAGAAGTGTAAATTAGAGTTCACTAGTCTATACAACTTGGCCAACATTTTCTTTTAACTGTAGGATAATAGCCATTCTAACTGGCATGGGATTTTACCTCATTGTGGTTTTCATGCAGATTACATGGATGACTAGTGATTTTGAAACTTTTTTCATGTGTTTGTTGACTATTTGTATTTTGTCTTTTTGAAAAATGTCTATTTGTATCCTGTGCCCATTTCAGAAATGGATTGCTTGTTTTGTTGTTGAACTTGTGGGAATTCAATGAGTCCACAAAGGGCACGGGGTGTAGCTTTGTCTTTGGAACTCTTTGAACTTTTATTTGATGTGGACATTAATCCTTTATCAGATTCAGAGTTTGCAGATATTTTCCCATTCTTTGGACTTTCACTTCATTTTGTTAATTGTTTCATTTCCTGTGCATAAAATTCTTTATTACTTATGCTTTTGTGAGCTTATCAAAACAGACATTGTCTATACTCATGCCCCCTATATTTTTTCCTTGTGGTTTGATAATATCAGGTTTTAGACTTAATTATTTATAATTTTGAGTTGATTTTAGCATAGGGTACAAATATTTATTCCGAATTCTGCTTCCAATTTTCCCAATACCATTTAGCAAGGTAATTCCCCAGGGAATTTTTTTAAGCACATCTGCCAAAAATAACTTGATTGTGGGGACTGTCACTGTGATGCAGTGTGTTAAGCTAATGCCTTCAATGCTGGCATCCCAAATATGAGTTTGGTTTGAGTCCTGGCTGCTGTGCTTCTAAACCAGATCCCTGATAATGCTTCTGGGAAGATAGAGGATGGTAGACCAAGTGTATGGGCCTCTACAATCCTAGCAGGATACATAGATGGAGTTCCTGGCTTCTGGTTTTGTTCTAATGCAGTCCCAGCTATTGCGGCCATTTTTGGAGTCAACCAGCAAATGGAAGTTTTCCCACCCACTTGACATTTTGCCTTTAAATTAAATATATAAATACATCTTTAAAGAAAAGATAAGTTGTTTGTGAATGTTTTTGGGGGTTTCTATTTTGGGGGTTTCTATTCTATTCCATGTGTCTATGTGTCCACTTTCATGCCAGTACCATGCTATTTAGGTTTTAATAGCCCTGTAGTACAACTTGAAATCTGATATTATGATGCTTCCAGCTTTGTTTTTAATTGTTGAAGATTCTTTTGGACATTCAGGATCTTTTGTGTGATTTTAAAATTTTTAAATGTCTGGGAATAATGCTTTTGGTATTTTTGATAGGTATTATGCTGAATCTATAAATTGCTAGGGAAGCATGGATATTTTTGTGTTAATTCTCCCAATCCATGAACTTAAGAGGTTTCTTTTTTTTCCTTTTTTATGTTTTCTTCTACTTATTTAATTAGTGCTTTGTAATTTTTACTGTAGAGGTCTTTCACATCCTTAATTAAATTTATCTCAAAGGTTGTTTTTTTGTGTGTGTGTGTGGCTATTGTGAATAGGATTATACAGGAAATGCATCTGCTTACTAGTGGTTGCCAATAAGCTAAAGCAAAGAGGTTGGCTCCCAGCTCTGCCCTCAGTTTGTTATATGTACTTTATAGACAACAGTGGCTGGCAGCCAAGGAGTTACATAGTGAACTGTATGAGTTTCTGGGCCTGCTAACTAGCAGAAAATGTATCAGTATTCCAGGCTTTCTGAGTGCACTGATTAGCAGAAACTTATCAGTTGTCAGTCCTGCTGGATACCATGACAACAAGGAAGTCTGATTAACTCCATTTCCCCAACACTCCATCCCTTCAGGGCTCCTCGCCACATGACTTATGCATATATTATCTTCCAGGAGGGTCCCTGTGTGAGGAGTGTGGAGCAAAGCTGTAACACATCATAAATGAACCTGAAACTCCAAACACAATTACCAGGGCTGTTTGTCATTAATGTGTTAGAGACACCCACCAGTACCTCACAGGATCCCCAGTCAGCATGTATGGGAATAACTTTTTGTCTCTATAGGAAATCAGCCCAAATAGTCATACATAGAATACCACCACTGCGGCTGTGTTTCATCATGCTGTTCCTGGACCCGGATCTTCACATGAGTCCACCTGTTGCCCCACAACCTTATAGAGAACAGCATCTTTCCAACCAGGTCCACTGCAGGGCACTGACTGTGGTTCCCTTCCAAGGTAGTCCAGTGGTGGTGTTGAAATGTAACTTAGTGCATGCCCAAAAAGCCAATCGCCTGCTTAACTTGGCAAAGGTATGTGTCCAGCATTCCAGAGCCTTTAAAATGGGCCCTCTAATTATTCTCAGTAGCTTATAGTCACCAATACATGGTACATAGTCTTTTCAAAGCATTAAGAACTGCCTGTTAGGCCACTAATGGTACAGCAAAAAGCAGTCCTATAGCAGTGTCTACACAATTCACAGCATGCCTGTACCTGTCAGATTGGGGCAAGAAACCAGTGAAGTCCATTGCTGCCTTTCAATGGCCTCTTGTTCCTGTGTTACAGTTCTGGTGGCCACTGGTCCTCAGCAAGGATATTCCTGCAAGCATACAGTATAGCTTTTGCAAGCATCTAAAACCTCCTGGTATGTTCCAGGCAGCTTCCAGGCTTTTACTGTAGCCCATGTCATCTTTTCTCCTATACACAACAACCGCTCATACAGCCATTGAGCAACGTAGTCCTCTGGGACCTTTTCCAACCAACATACCTTAGCAAGGATGTCAACCTCATCATACTCTGAATAGGCAAGAGGTGTGTCACAAAGTACATGGTGATTTTTTTCCTGGTGCCCCATCTCCTACAGTTCTTTCCATATGGCTTGGGCCCACAAGGGCTGGTGCAATTATCTGTGCAAACAGCGATAGATGAAGGCTCATGAAATGCAATCAGCCACACAGCGTGTTAACTCAGCCCATTGTCTGCTCTGTGGATTACCTATAGCCAGTTGCATCGGTGGAAGCCTGAAAGACCATCACACAGAATGTCCTTTGCTGTGCTCATCTATATATCAGGCTTCCACACAGACTGGTGGAACCCCATCCTGGTATGTAATAGGTGCTGGTTCCAGGGCACATGGGACCTTCAGGAGCATATTGTCAGTCACATAGTCACAGGCCCCAGAATCTCTTGCAGCTCACAAAGGGCTTTCACTTAAAATTCCCCATTTTTGGAGGTAGACTCCCCACTTTGCATGGGCATCAGTGCTGTCCCACTAGGTAGTTTCACCACTCAGTCTCATATCCAGCCAAAAATAGGGTAGAAGGTGTGAATAATGATGGGACAGTACCCATTATGGTTTTTTTAAGATTTATTTCTATATTTAAAAGGCAGATATACATCGAGGAGACAGGGAGAGAGAGAGAATCTTCCAGCTGATGGTTCACTCCCCAAATGGCCACAATAGCTAGGGCTGAGCTAGGAGCCAAGAGCTTCTTCTGGGTCTCCCACATGGGTGCAGGGGCCCAAGTACTTTGGGCCATCTTCTGCTGCTTTCCCAGATGTGTTAACAAGGAGCTGGATTAGAAGTCGAGCAGCTGGGACTCAAAGCAGTGGCCATATTGGATACTGGCATTGCAGGCGGAGGTTTAACCATCTATGTCACAGCGCTGCCCCCACCATTATGCTTTTTGTGGCCATAAAGGCTGTGTACACTGTAATGAGTTGTTTTTCAATTAATACTGAGTCTGTGCTCCTTTCCACAACTGTGACTAAAACCCAGTAGCTGTCTCAGCCTTTTATGCTGCTGCCAAAGGCCTCATCCAAACCTGTCTGCGGTGACACGTGTTTCAAACTCACATTGGGGGGTTGGATCAAACACGCTGAAGGTCTGGGCAGCTTGTACATTCTGCTTGGCCGCTTTGCAGACCCTTGCTGTTGCTCAAACCCTTCCTACCTGAAACCCTTCTTTACCAAACAGTACAAGGACCTCAGAATTTCTGTCAAATGCAGGGTAAACTCTTCAGTATCCTAACAAACTCCTGTAATTGCTTCAGTCATTCGCAAAGGAAAGACCTGGGTGCTACCTATGACTGCCTATGACTTTCTCACCTGACCAGACAACTCCCAACAATCTGACAAAAGCCCTAGTCACTACAGTTGATTCATTGACCAACCAGTCACAGGACCTAAAGGGCTCAGCAAAGGGGTATAGATGCTTTTAAATCTGCAAGAGGGTCACATGTTACAAGAAAGTGATCTTTTACTCTATGACAGTCAGTCTGTAGCCACTGCCTCAAGGCTGGGCACACAGCCAGAGACATCAATTGTTTCATTTTTAGCCTAAAGAGCAAAGTCTCATCCACCCCTACGTTCAACTCAGATAGAAGTTCTGCCTGAGTGTAAGGGCACAACTTGCAGTACTTTATCACCCAAAGGAAGGCCTGCAGCATCCCTTGGGCCTCCTGGAGTACTTGGCAAAAGCTCTCCAAGGGTTCCTGCTCCAGGGTAAGCCACTTTCGCTCCTCTTTTTGTTGCTCCTGGCTGCACGGCTCCATGGCCACCTGTTGCCTCAGCGGTTTCCAGAGCTGCTTTTCCGTGCCCTGCAGCACCACCCCTTGTATCCTTTCCCCAGACGGCACAGGCGTGGGGGGCATGGCCAGACTCTTGCTGTTGTTATCTTTTGCCATTTTTTTAACGCCTAAGGCATGTTGCAAGGCTGGTTATGGAGTCTCCATCTGTAACTCAGCATTTCCCTGAGCACAATGCAGTGAGAAGGACCCACTCTAGGGCACCAGCCATTGTCTGGGCATCTTTCTGGTCCTCTCCTGCCTCCTCTGTGGCACACCACAGACCTCACTAAAAGGCCTCTGCCAGCAATCTGTCATTGTCTTCTAGCCCACAGTTGGAAAAACTCACCTTGAAGCCCGTGCTGCTGTCTGGTTATCTCCATGCTTGGACATCATTCTGAGCCCATTCTCTAGATACTATACTTCTCTATACTAACAGGCCATCTATTCCAGCCCACTCCCACAGGGGCACCCTAGCCTACAAGGCTGCAGCACAACATATTTGTCCATAGCTGCTCCCTAATTTCACCCTCCAAATGGACAAAGGTTCCGTTTTGGCCTGAGTCTCATCCTGCCGACTATGCCCTACTATTTCACATAAGCTCAGCTTCTGGAAGAACAGGTTCAGATTTGGACAGGTCAAAGAACTCCAGAGCCTTCTGAGGATTCGTATGTCTTTATTCTCATAGTGGCAGGTGAGAGTATACAGGAAACACATCTGCTTGCTTGTGGTGGCTGATAAGCTACAGCAAAGAGGTCCGCATCCAGCTCTGCCCTCAGTTGCATGTGTAAGCTTTACAGACAACAGTGGCAGGCAGCCAAAGAGTTACACAGCAGAACGGCATCAATTTCTGGGTCCACTGACTTGCAGAATGTATCAGACTTCTGGACCCACCGACTAGCAGAAACTATATGAGGATTCTGGGCTTTGTGGACCAGCTGAGTACAAGAAACTTATCAGATTTTGGACCCCTGGAGACTATATGCATATAGTCATAGACAAAGGGAGAGATATGGACGGGGAGGGAGGCCGATCCTGGAACCCAGAAATCCATTCAGATTTCCCACATGGGTAGCAGGGGCCCAAGCCCTTGAGGCAAATTCTGCTTTCCCAGGCGCATGCACCTGGCACTAGACAGGTAATGGAGTAGCCAGGACTCAGATATGTACTCCGTTGTGGGATGCTGCCATTGCAGGCAATGGTCTAACCCATTTAGTTTGGCAAGTCCGGGTAACTTTTGGTAGAGAAAGGATGTGGCAGGTTTTTGTTTCCAATGCCTCCTTGCTTCTGCAGTATCTGTAAGTGGTGAACTTGACCAATGAGATAAAAAGACTTCCTTTGCACCGAGCCACTGTGATGGTTGTAACACTTTGTCCACCGTGTCTTCTCAACCTACTTGCTGTGATTGCATCACTTTTGCTGGTTCTGCCTCTCTGGCTTTGTGACTCTGAGTGCAGGATGGGGATCTTAATCCCACAGGCATGCAGAGACTTCCTACACCAGGCCACTTGCTGTGGCTGGGGTTATCAAGCCAGCTCTGCCATCTACTTCAGATCTCATGATAGAAAAGAACAGTCTCAGGTGCAACAGAAGATGGGAGTGCCTCGTTTTTCTGCTTGCTCACCTGATTTAAGGCTCATCTGATGTTGTCAGAAGTTCACTTATATTCAGGGGAAGACTAAATATGTCTGAGTTACTGCTAGGTTGGAAATCAGGAAAGGAGAAGCCTGAAAAGCATTCTCTATTAGTTGAAAGGGGAGACACCCTATTGCTGCTCTGATCCTGCAGGGTTAGGGTTCTCAAACCAACTCTCCTTATTCACTATCAGAAATGGGCATATAAACCTGTCTAGGTCAGAAGTACCCTGGAGAATTCTTCCTGGAAATAGGTATTTGAAGAATTTTGACACTGAACTGAATTGGGCAAGGCTTGCAATTTTAAATATTTAGGAGCCCTCCAGATTATTATAATCAGAAAATTAAGCTGTGCACATAAACCTTTGATACTTTGAGTTAGGTATCTTGGCATGGTTATTCACCAAAATTAGGTAAACAATCCTTTGCATCTTAACTAATATTTGGTGGACATTCTTACTTTGCAATGTATACCACAGCTTTAAAATCAAGTAAGTATGCCAATTATAATTATGCTCTTCCAAGGAATTTATTAATTCTTTAGACTAGGTGTTTCTAAAAGTATTCCTAAAAGTTTCAGAGCAGTTAAGGATTGGTGATAAGAAATCTCTTTGTGATTACTTTCACTAAAGAATGATTGAAAATAGAGAAAGAACATTGTTTATGTTCAAATCATATCAACAGAACAGACCTGATACTTAACCATGATTTTTGACTATCAATATGTGGACATGTTCTTTTGACTATGTATTATAAATGAACAGAACAATAGTACTAAGGTTGGTAGAGACAACCAGGGACTATGTAATTTTTCACTATAAGAATTTTTTATGATTTATTCTGGTGGGATTTTAGGTGAGTTTAAGATGCTACAACTAACATCAAAGCATGTGCTACACTTTGTCCTTGATTACTAACATTTTTAGGTGTTATGATGCCTCTGCAAGGATTCAGGACTGTACTCATTGTAATTGTGGTTTCATTCTGCACGCCTCGCCTTGTCATTGGGAAGAAAGGGAAAATCAATTCCCTTCTTTTTCTAACAAAAGAACCCTTTGTAGGAAATAGGAATGATTGCCCTCCAAGAAAATGAAAAGGAAAAAAAAGGGGTCTTTAATCCAGAAGAAGAAATAATAACCCACTTGTTAATTTTTATTCTGTTCCTCAGTGTGGTTTTCTTAATTGGAGAGACAGAGAATCGCAGAATATAAATTCAGAGGCCAGCACCCTATTTCTCATCTTCATTGATTTTCTGTTCTTTTCAAAGTGATAACAGCTAGCACATTTACATTAACACAGCCTAATTCTTTTAAAATGGCAGATCTGAATCCCTGCCTGCAAACTTTTATCAGTCAATACAGATTATAGGGCATTTTAAAAGAAAAATAGAAATATTAAATAAGCAAATTTTGACAAGCTGTTTAAGGGTAATTTTTAAAAGGAAAACTAAAGAAAAACAAACAACTTGGTGTTTAAGAAATCACTTAATCTTTTTTTTTAAATTTTTTTATTTGACAGGTAGAACTACAGACAGTGAGAGAGAGCGAGACAGAGAGAAAGGTCTTCCTTCCGTTGGTGAACCCCTCAAATGGTCGCCATGGCCGGTGCTGCGCCAGTCCGAAGCCAGGAGCCAGGTGCTTCCTCCCGGTCTCCCATGCGGGTGCAGGGCCCAAGCACTTGGGCCATCCTCCACTGCCTTCCCGGGCCACAGCAGAGAGCTGGACTGGAAGAGGAGCAACTGGGACTAGAACCGGTGCCCATATGGGATGCCAGCACCACAGGCGGAGGATTAGCCAAGTGAGCCACTGCACCAGTCCCCAGAAATCACTTAATCTTGTAGTTGGAAATAGTAAAAAAAAAAAAAAAATTACATTGAGCTGAGAAAAAGTACTAAAAACAGTTTTCAAATACTGAGCATTGCTTTAGCACTAAAGGAAAAAAAAATCAAGACACTTACCTCACTTAGATAGGATATAAGGCATAAGATTCTCAAATATTAGCATACCTGCATAATATATCCTTGTCAGTCAAGTTCATACACGCCTTACATGAACTGATTCATTGTACAACAATGTTTTATACTATCACATTATCACTAACCTGATTGACAGTTCTTAATCATATTCTTTCAATTTCATTTGAATACTATATACATAAATACTATATTTCTTCAATATGAAGAAGAGCCTTGCCATGACATTCACATAATAAAACAGCTTCTATTCACCTGTACTGAAGGTGATGTGTCTCTATCTTCTTTCAAAATACTAATAATTTTTAGATACCCTAGCTTTTACTTGATTCGGATGATTTTTTTGTTACAATAGTGAAAACCCCATGATATCCCTCAAAATATCCAGAAAAATGGCAGATATATTCTGTTGACATTTCAATTTAACATTATATTGGAGGTTTGACACAGAAAAATCAGACAAAAACTGGAAATAAAAGCCATCTAGATTGGAAAGACAAAACTCTATAGGCATTTACATTTATTGTATATAGAAAATCCAAATACATTCACCTAAAAACCTATTGGTTAATGAGTTTAGCAATCGTGCAGGCTACAAGGTCAATACACAAAAACACTTTTCTACACATTAATAATAAGTAATCTCAAATGAAATTAATAAATATAATTTCCTTAATATATAAAAATAAAACAAATAAGCAAAATAAGTACAAGACTCCAAAAGATTGTTGAAAGAATTAAAGACCTAAATAAACCGGAAGACTACTCATGTTTTTATTATGAGATGTATTATGCTGAAGTAGGCATGTTACTCAAATTGACCTATTGATTATTCTCCTCTATTATTCTACCTTTTTGTGTGTGTGTGGAAATAGTCAAGAGGATTCTAAAACTCATACAGAGAAGAAGGGGAACTGTAATCTTAAATAAATAGAACAATGTTTGAGTTTTTCACACTTTCTTAATGCCACAATAATCAAGGCTTTTTAGCAAGAACAAAAGAAGAAAGAAAAAGATCAATAGAGGGGCTGATACTGTGGCCTATTGGGTTAAGCCTCGTCCTACAGCGCAGGCATCACATAGGCGTCCCAGTTCTAGTCCCAGCTGCTCTTCTTTCGATCCAGCTCTCTGCTATGGCCTGGGAAACAGTAGAAGATGGCCCAAGTTCTTGGGCCCCTGCACCAGTGTGGGAGACCCAGAAAAAACTCCTAGCTTTGAATAGGCCCAGCTCTGACTGTTGCAGCCATCTGGGGAGTGAACCAGTGGATGGAAGACCTCTCTCTTTATCTTCCTCTACCTCTCTCTATATAACACTACCTCTCAAATAAATAAATGAATATTTTTTAAAAAAATTAATAGAATGGAATAAAGATTGCAAAAATAAACCATCACGTGCACAATCAATTCACTTTGGGCAAGGATTCCATTTAAATTCAAACTTGTGCATTATCTTCAACTATCTGAGAAATATAAAACAAAGCACCAATGAGATACCTTATCATGATGATGGCAATAAAAAATTTAGAAACCAACAGTGCTGATGAGGATATGCCCATATCTGTCCCCTCATCCTTTGCTAGTGGAGATGTAAAATGGTGTGGCTGCCTTTGAAAACAGTCTGGTAATACTTCAAACTTAAAGATCGTCATACGACCTAGTCATTCAAGTCCCAGATATACTTGTACATCTAAGAACAATTAAAAATATGACAATGATGAAAACAAATGTCCATATAAACACTTGTATAAGAGTGTTTGTAGCAGAATTATTCATTGCATCACAAAGAGGGAACAATCCAAATGCCCATCACCTGATAAAGCATTAAGCAAAATGTATCCGCATACAATGGGAAATAATTCTGCCCAAAACTGATTCATTATTAATACATGTTTAAACCTTGAGAACATTTTGTTACTTGAAAGGAGTCAATAAAATAGCACAGATTAAAGGATTCATTTATATGAAGTGTTGAGAATACATAAATCTATAGAGACAACAAACGAATTATAGCTTACCTAGTGTTTGGGTGGTTAGAGAAGGCAACGAAGAGAAAGTAACTGCAAATCATAGGAGGCTTGTTTCAGGGGTGACAGAAGCCCTCTAAATAATATTTGAATAGCCCTGTGAATATTTTAAAATGACTATACATTTCAAATGAATTTTAAGATACATAAAACATATCTTAATAATATTCTTATAAAGAATACAGCGAATAATATAATGATTCAAATCCAGAGGGATTCACTTGGTTACCTAGGAGAATATGTGTTTAATTTTTACAGTGGGTCTGAAGCCCAGGTCATTGGAGTTTCCTCCCTCCCAGACTCTGCAGATAATACGATTCTCATGTCCCTGGAGAGACATATTGAAATACTAAAGTATAAAAGCCATTTAATCCTGTCTCCAGGTAGACCTTCTCATAAAGACAGAAATGATCCTCTTTCCTTATAATAGTAATGGAAACCCATATTTCTCTCTCTCTTTTGTTCAGAGTTAGAGCAGTATATATTTTTTCTATCTGCCTTACATAATATCACTCTGGATTGCTGCTGGGCATTGGGGAAACAACACATCAAATGTACCTTGACTACCGATAGCTCTATGAATATAATGAAAAATCTATCTTTGATGTAAAGACCTTGCATGTGTATTTAGGACAAAATTAATCAGGATAAACAGTAGGAACCTAATAAATAGTTGTAGGCTATGGAGAATAACAGGAATCGCAGTAAGTGGAAAAAGAAACTAGGAATAGGAGGCATTGTGTTCAATTAGGCTATTGAGAGCTAAGAAAGCAGCAGTCAATAAAAAGCTATATATGCTACTTTTAAAACTTTAAGACTTTTCACTTTTCTCCTAAAATCATGGGAATAAAAAAAAATCTCTTGATGAAAAGATTTTTATAGAGCAAAGACTTAACAAACTACCATCTAAAAACATTTAGTTAAATATCATTTTATTAAAAAACAACCACCCAGGGTTAGGATATAGGAAAATGTAATTTGGAGATATTGTAGCAGTAGATATAAGCAAAAGATAAAGAGAAAATAGAGTTATTAGTATGAATTAAAAATAATTAAGTTACTATTTCCAAAACAATGTGATATATGAATTTTGAAAGTTAAATACGAATATAACATTGCTACTCAGGAGAACACCTAGTTTCTTGATTACTGCAACTGGATTGAATTGCAGAAGAGAGCTTCAAAAAGTTCATGAAAAATGTGCATTATCCTTTCATTTCCTTTTTCCCATGAACTTAGTGAAGTACCATTGTACCAGTCATTAGTAAGGAATAGTATAAAATACCAACTTTTAAGATCATGCAGAATGTGAAATTCTTTCAGACTATTCTGCAGTTCAGAGGAGAGGGCTGAAATCATGGTTTATGTTTGTTAATTATCATTTATTGTTGTGTGTAAGGTCACTAAGGAGAATTTTACATGAATAGTTGAAGGAACTATCTAAAATGAAATAATCATTGATTAGAAAATCTGAAGGAATTAACGGGCAATTTATTAAAGATGAATTATGCAACATTGCACATGACAAATAAAGTTTCAGACTTCAATGGTATTTATCTAAACCAACAATTGAAAAACAGAAAATTAAATGTGATTCCATTCAGAGTATCAACACCAACAACGAAGTGTATAGTATGTATAGTATCCATACATTAAGTCTTTTTCAGGTGTATATGACAAGAAAGTCCAAGACCAAGCAGCTGGCAGATTCCGTCTGCTGAGAATGAATTTCTGGTTCATTGACACCAGATTTTTGCTCTAAGTGAGAGGGGTATCCCTAAGGATTCTTTTATAAATGCCTAATCATGAGGTATTCATTTGATGCTGCACTGAAGATACTGTTTATAGGACCAACATTGTGGTGCAGAGTTAAGGCACCACCTGCAAATCCTACATCCCATACAAGTGCTGTTTATAGTGCAGGCTGTTCCCTGCTCGTGCTCCTGGGAAAGGAGAAGATGATGGTCCAAGTGCTTGGGACATTGCCACTCATGTGGGAAACCCTGATATAGTTCCAAGCTACTGGCTTTGGCCTGGCCGAGCCCTAGCCATTGAGGCCATTTGGGGTGTGAACCAGTACATGGAAGATCTCTCTTTCTCTCTCCCTGTGTGTGTGTGTGTATGTGTGTGTCCCTCTCTCTGTAATTCTGCCTTAAAATGAACCAGTCATTTTTTTTAAAAGACACTGGTTGGGACAAGGGCATTCTGTAGTAGAGAGTCTGGGTTCAAGTCCCAGGTTTCCTTCTGATTGCATCTTACTTCTAATGCAGACCTTTAGAGGCAAGAAGTGATGTCTCGGGTAGCTGGACTCCTGCTACCTATGTGGGAGATCCAGATAGTCCTCCCAGCTCCTGGCTTCAATCAGGCCCAGACTTGGCTATTGTGGAAATTTGCAGGAGATGGGGTAGGTGGGGTGAGGTTGGGTGCTGAATCAGCAGATAGGCAAACACTCCCTCCCCCTACCAAAATTAAATGCAATCCTTTTTCAAAGAAAAAGATCTAATTCCATTCATGAGGTCTCTGTCCCAAGTACTGGATCATCCCCAGAGGCCACACCCCTGTTGCCATCACATTGGAGGCTAGGATTTCAGCATACATATTTTCACAATGACTAAATATTGTGAAAATAGCAATTCTGCACAATTTCAATTGGAAAAATGTGTGTGTGTGTGTGTATGTTGATAATGGGTGTGTGTGCCAAATAGTAAGTGGAGTCCTACAATTTCACTTGGCAGGCACAGATTATTTAAGAAATGATGTGAAATATGGTTTACTATGTGGGGTACATAAAGCCTAAAATAACCTGTAAGAATGGACCTCAACAGACTTAGGATTAGTAAAGCATCCTAGGATTGGGTGAGTGATTCTTAAATAAAATTTGGATGAATCACATGGCAAAATAATTTAAAACTTAAGCTTTATTGAATTAAAAAATAAATACTTCTGAGGCTGGCATGTGGCATAACTGATTTAACCACAACCTGCAATGTCAGGATCCTATATATGCACTGGTTCATGTCCCTTAGCTCCCCTTCCTATCTGGCTCTCTGCTAATGCACCTGGGGAACCAGTGGAAGATGTATTAGTTCCTTGGGCCCATGCCACCCAATTCTAAGACCTTGAAGAAGCTCCTGGCTCCTGGCTCCAGCCTGGCCCAGCCCTGTCCATTGTAGCCATTTGGAGAGTGAATCAGTGGATGGAAGTATCTCGCTCTCTCTCGCTCTCTCTTGCTCTCTCCTCTCTCTCATCTTTCTCTCTATATAAAACTCTTCCTTTCAAATAAATAAAATAAATCCTTAAAAAATTGATTGCTTGTTTTGAACAGTGAAACATTTAACAAAGTTAGCATACAGATGAAAGAATACAAGAAATTTTTTGCAAAATCTAAAACTAATATGAAATTAATTTCTAATGAGAAAACACATTCAAAAATGGCTATAATCTGTATGGAAAAAACTATAAACATAACTTTTGAAATGGGGAGAGAACATCAAGATAATAAGAGACCTATATTCTTAAAAGGCTAACTAATATATGGAGATCTTACAATATCCAGAAATAATTGGTTAATAATCATTACTACAATTGTTTAATACAACCTTATAATTACTATATTGGCAAATGGTTGAAAGCTAAGCAGTGATGAATTTGGATTGTAATGTTGTGAAGGATAGTGGATAGAAGTGGAGAATGATAGAATCATGCTGGAGATAGATATGGGACTATTTAGTTCAGTTCAGTTTTAGGATACTCTAAGATCCAACAATTCTCCTAATGTGTATCAAAAATATTGCTCACACAAGGTGTATGGATGGTCTTTTGAGAAGATATTAATCTTGATGCCATTTGTATTTCCCAGGAAGGAGAAGTAATCTGGGATCCTTTACTGATATGGTGAGTACATAAAAGGTGGCATACTGTGAAACTCACAGAATACACTGCATAATTAGAGGATGGAGAACTGAAAATCGGCAGATGGACAAGTTTCAATGTAGTGATTGAATATAGTTATTGAACAAAAGATAAAGCATCTTCAAAAATTAAACAAAATGATGCCTAAAACCCAACATCAGGTGAAATAAAAGGCAATTTGCAACAAAATATACACAAAATTACATGTTAAATGTATTAATGGATGCATATGGGAGAAGGAAGAAGCTGTCATATGAATAAAAATAATGGGAATCAATAAATTGATAAACCTAGAAAAGATATATTTAAACGCCATGGATGATAATGTGCTATGAAAGAAATTGTATGATTTAATCAAACTTTTTCCATGTGGGAAGAAGGAAGTACACGTCTATTCTTAATAAATTTTACATCAAATTTTTATAAGTTTCTCAGCTTATTCCAGTAAGGCTGAAGGGGTCCATGATGCTCTCTTATGACTAATAATATATCATTATAAATGATCACAAATGACTTTAAAATGTACACAAATTTACAGCAAATCTTGTTAAGCATATAATATTTTTCATGTTCTGGCCAGCTGGCAGTTTTGAAAACTTTGAGCTGAGTATTCTTCCATCGATGAGCAGTGTGACATTCTGAAAGATTGAGTGACTTGTCTGATAAAGTTCCTCATCTAGAAGAGGTAGAGCTGAGAATAAATTTAAGTCTTCTGCCTATACTTTTGAATTATACTTTGGTGAGAATGAGATTTAAGAATTTAGTGTGTGATAGCTACCACTTCACTTTAGGAAAGGATCCTTGGTGCTTAACTGAAAGGAGAGAAAAATTTGGAGAGTAGGAAGGACATCCTGCTAAGGTATTGAAATAAATGTGAAAACTATTTTTTAGCACTGATGTACATGGAACCAGCAAGAATTTTGCATTCTCCAGGTTGTTTTATTCTACCTATTCCTAGGTATTGTCCTGACTGTTGATGTACAATGTAATACTTTATACATTTTAGTATTTTCTCTTTGTTTTGTACTAGTACTATTGATTGAACTCTGTGATTAACACACAATTATTCTTAGGTGTTTAAATTCTAACTGAAAAGTGATTCCCTGTTAAATATAAGAGTGGGAATAAGAGAGGGAGGAGATGTACAATTTGGGACATGCTCAATCAGACTTGTCCCAAATGGTAGAGTTAGAAATGTGCCAGGGGATTCCAATACAATCCCATCAATGTTGCATGTACCAATGCCATCTCACTAGTCCAAGTGATCAATTTCAGTTCACAATTGATCACACTAATAGGTCTAAGAGTCAAAGGGATCACACAAACAAGTCTAGTGTCTGCTAATACTAACTGATAGAATCAAAAAGGGAGAGAACGATCCATCATGGGAAGCGGGATACACAGTAGACTCATAGAATGGCAGATGTCCTAAATAGCACTCTGGCCTCAGAATCAGCCCTTAAGGCTTTCGGATCTGGCTGAAGAGCCCATGAGAGTATTTTAGGCATGGAAAGCCAAGACACCCTGGGGAAAAAAAAAAAGAAGACCTAAATGGAAGATCTCTGCAATTGAGATCCCAGTGGAAAGAACGGGCCATCAAAGAAGGAGGTACCTTTCTCTGAAGGGAGGAGAGAACTTCCACTTTGACTATGACCCTGTCGGAATAAATCGATGTCTGCAAACTCCAAAGGCTTCCATAGCCTTGGCAACTCATGACTAGAGCTTAGGGAGATTTCTGACGCCATAAACAAGAGTGTCAAATTGTTAAGTCAACAACAGGAGTCACTGTGTACTTACTTCTCATGTGGGATCTGCCCTTAGTGTGTTGTCCAATGTGAAGTAATGCTATAACTAGTACTGAAACAGTATTTCACACTTTATGTTCTGTGTGGGTGTAAACTGATGAAATCTTTACTTAATATATATTGAATTGATCTTCTCTATATAAAGATAATTGAAAATGAATCTTGATGTGAATGGAATGGGAGAGGGAGGGGGAGATGGGAGGGATGTGAGTGGGAGAGAAATTATGGGGGGGAAGCCATTGTAATCCATTAACTGTACTTTGAAAATTTATATTTACTAAATAAAAAAGTCACAAACTTTAAGGTATCTGCACACAACTTTGCTTATTTAATCAGCTTTTGTTATTTGTATAAGACAATGAATACACTCCAGTTTAAGGAAGTATGGTGCTATTATCTGGAAATGCATTATTTGCTACAATTTAAATCAAATATTGGCAAGAAAGAAGAGCCATTTGGGAATAACTTCTCTTGTGTTGTACAAACAAAATCACATCCTTGTGTATTTCAGTTTCAATTAGTGTATTTGATGTGGCCTCAAATACAATGTTGACCAAGAGGAGAAGTGAGGCCAGTCCCCATGAAAACATTAAATGCCATGGTCCCACAACACTTGTTTTTTTTTTATATTCACTTATTCGTAAATTTATTCAAAATGTACTATGTAGTAAGTTCCTAATTTTTACTAGTTACTTTACTATTTGCTATCCATATACTGGGGAATAAGACCAACATATTTATTTCCATAATGGAATCTACTGTCTAGCATGAAAAATAAACAACAGCAATAAACTGTGATAAGTTTTTTGATAGAAGTACTAAGTGCTATGTAATATGAGTAGAAGAAATTAAATTGATGGATTGTTAAAATATTTTCACAATTTATTATGTAGAATTTCTACACCCAGATAAAGGAGAAAGAATTCTCATCCAAACCCATAAGTACTTTTCCTCTGCTTTTATTATTTGAAAAAAATTGCATGATAGGAAACAGCATAAAATTTCAAGGGGCCAGTGTTGTAGCATAGCAGGTTAACTGCTGCTTGCAATGCCGACATTCCATAGGGGTGCTGGTTCAAGTCCTGGCTGTTCGACTTCCTATTCTATTCCCTGCTAATGTGCCTGCAGAAGCAGCAGAGGATGCCCCGTGGTTTGGATCCCTGCCAGCCAGGTGGGAGAACTGAAAGAGGCTCCTGGCTTCTGGCTTCAGCCTGGCACACCCCAGACCATTGCAGCCATATGGGGAGTAAACCAGCAGATGGAAGCTCTCTCTTTCTCTTTATCTCTACGTGTCTCTATAACTCTGCCTTTCAAATAAGCAAAATAAATTTTTAAAAAATTTCAAACAGAAACATTTTTGTATGTATTTATATAGTATGCATTAATAAGGTGTTGGAATTTTGAAACAAATTACTATCTAATAAATTTGAAAGGATATGAAAAAGCTGCAACAGTCCAAATTCTTTTGTACAGCTACTGGTGTTAGTCAATGACTAAGCTATATATTTTTGACAATATTTTATATAGACTATAAAAATTTAGTCTATATTTTAGTATCTGGAGCTACATTTAAAAACATATTTTATTGGTGGCGTATTATTTTATTTATTAACTCATTGGTTCAGCCTAGTGAATAGGACAAATACAAGAAGGAAATGCTCAATTATATAAACTGTAAACTAATCTCTGGTTGAGGAAACAAATCAGTTGAAAGTAAAAACTGTATGAGTATATTCAGAGCTCTAGCCAATGGAGGGAATGCAGAGCTATATGTTAATGAGTTCTATTAATTTTCTAGGATTTGACTACCACTAGCCTCTATCATCTTGCATTTTTTACCTGTTTAAAGTGTAACTGTTAAAAATTGGGTTTTTTAACCTATTAAAGAATAACTTTAAAAATGAGAACTTGTACCTAACTTTCATGTGGGACCTGTCCCTTGCTCTTGTCTGCTTGATATGTGCAATACCGTTGGTGCCAGCCACAGTGGAGAATGCAGTGTTCAGCAACATCAGAAGTACCTTCACCCCATGGATGATTCAGTCTATCAGAGGCAGCTGGAAAGTCACCAAAAGACAGAAACTTCCAAGCAAAACTCTAAATGAAGTCACTTTTTCCCATCTCCCTGAAAAAATGCTCCCGTTCTTTATCATCCTACTGCTTGCTAGAGCAGAAAATGTAAAGGGATTGTACACTGTTTATCTGGTAAATGTGTTTTTTATTTGTGTTTGCGCTTACATAACTTTTGGACAAAATGTGTTCCTTGGAACAATTCAGAAGCATCATTATCCTTATATAGCAGATATCATCATGTTTGAAAATCCCCTCTAAATCTATGGACAAAAGTGTTATCTGTATTCTAAATTCAGAACAAGACCCAAAGGCTCTGGCTATTGAAATGGTAGTAGTACCAGCATTGAAGAAAGTAACAGTTTATGTAAAAACTCTCTCTTTAGCTTTTTATATGTCAATAATAATTTTATTTATAGCACATTTTATTCTGTCTTTTGTTAATTATGTTATAAACTGTGAGAGAGCATTTTATCCCATAAATATTTGAAAGCATAGCCATATTTTTCTTTTGTTTCCAGAAACATCTATCTAATGATATTGGTAAACAACATTCCATTGTTCCTTTCTTATGTTTTTCACTAATGTTGTCTATTGTAGGCCTATACTAACTGGTCTAACCTTACTATTTATTCTTTTTTTCTGGAACACCCTACCTAAAAGTGTTGTCTCTTTTATCAAATATTTCTTGATTAATTTACCTGGTTAGCTCATACTGGTAGCTTCATTTTCTAGTACTTGAATGTTTATTTCCTTTGATCTTGAGGATCTAACATGTAATTTTCAACTCTTTATAATATTTCATGTCCTCATGATTTACCTTTCTACCTAGACTACAAACTCTGTAAGAATAGGATTCATGGATTAGATATGGATTAGAGTTCTTTCTTTTTTTTTTTTCTTCTTTTTCTTTCCTTTTTTTAAGAACTTGTCTTTTATTTATTTGGAGGGCATAGTTATAAAGAGAGAAGGAGAAAGCCAGAGAGGGGGAGAGGCAGAGAGAGAGAGAGAGAGAGAGATCTTCCATCTGCTGGTTCACTCCCCAAATGTCTGCAGTTGGAGGGG
This sequence comes from Oryctolagus cuniculus, assembly GCF_051225735.1. Classification (NCBI taxonomy): domain Eukaryota; kingdom Metazoa; phylum Chordata; class Mammalia; order Lagomorpha; family Leporidae; genus Oryctolagus; species Oryctolagus cuniculus. The sequence goes on from NC_142868.1 coordinate 125,612,014, forward strand.
TTAGGCCAGGAAGAAGTCAGGAGCCTTGAACTCCATCCAGTTCTCCCAAAAGGGTGGCAGGGTCATCACTGGCTGCTTTCCCAGGCAAATTGCCAGGGAGCTGGATCAGAAGTTGAGGTTGAGCAGGCGCTGTGGTGTATCAGGTTAACGCCCTGGCCTGAGGTGCCTGCATCCTATGTGGACACCGGTTTGAAACCAGGCTGCTCCACTTCTGATCCAGCACTCTGCTGTGGCCTGGGTGAGCAATGGAGGATGGCCCAGGTCCTTGGGCCCCTGTGCCCACGCGGGAGACATGGAGCAAGCTCCAGCCGTTGTGGCCAATTGGTGAGTGCACCATTGGATGGAGGACCTCTCTCTCTCTCTCTTTCTCTCTCTCTCTCTCTGCCTATCTTCTTTTTGTGCAACTCTGACTTCAAATAAATCTTAAAAAAAAAAAAAAAGTTGAGCAGTGCTCCTATGGGATGCCAGCACTGCAGGCAGTGGAGGCTGAACCCACTGTGTCAAAACACCGCCCTTAGAGTTCTTTCCTGCAGCCTGTTCTGAGTTGGGTACTGAAAATTTTTCATCCTACAACCAGACCAGCTAAATAAGCACCACCAGGTGGTTTGTTAGAAATGCAGTATCTCAGATCCCCCCATATTCAGTGCATCAGAACGTCCAGTGCACAAGACAACTCTCAGGGGATCCATATGAGCATTTCCAAACAAGGTCACATTCAGAGGGCTCAGGTTGACATGAGTTTTGCAGGGATGCTATTCAATTCACCATCACAGTGTGAAACGAGGTGTAAGACATTTCTTCCTCATTGCAGATAAAGTGATGGTCGCACTTTCATCACAGAACTCAGATATGCAGACAGATCATTGATGGTAGTAACTTAGTTCCCATTGTGGCTACCAATCCCCACTTAAAATCAAAGCCTAGATGATATAGCTAGCTAGCTCTCTCGCTCTCGCTCTCTCTTGCTCTCTCTCTCTCTCTGTCCCTCTCCCTCTCTCCCTCTCTCAACACACACACACACACACACACACACACCCTTCTAATTCTAAACTTTGCTGTTTGGAATCCCCACAAACGTCATGAGGTTTATCTTCCCATTAAGTAACTATGAAATCAATATTCTTCCTTAAATGCATCTACTTATAGCTGCCTTAAGAAAATGTTATGCTGTCTCTTGTACTCTCTGTATCTACTGTATTCATTTTTCATGGCTAACATAGAAATAGCTGGATATCTACAATTTTTTTTCCATTTTAAAACCCATTTTCTTTGTATCATATAGCTAAATGATCAGCTGATGATATTTTCTGTGAACTGTTTGCAGATGTTTCCCTTCATGTTGCTCAATTAACATTTCTCCAGCATTTATATTTCCCTCTCAGAAAGTTATTTGATAGTATATGTTAATCATGGAAGCTTTTAAAGTAACAGGGGCATTTGTTAAAAAAAAGTGAAGACTAAACCTGTATAGATATTCCTGCCTCTCTATAAATAATTATCTTGGAATCTCTAAACATTGCTTTTCCTTCTCCCATTAGTTTGAAATGCTACATGTGAGAACAACTGAGAGCCATACTACTGACACTACTAAAAATACATTTTAGACAGGACTATGCAGGTTTGTTGAAAACTATAAGGGATTCACTTAATATCTGAGTCATTCAATATGATGTCAGGTGGACGAAGTAAGTGGCATTTTTGTATTATCAGCAAAACAGAGAAAAATTACTTTTAATCTTATGTCATATATCTTAAAATTCTTTTCGACATGAAAATATCCATTTCAGTGTTGTAAAATAGGTGGAATCTGCCTGCAGGCAATTAGGTCTTTGGTCTCCTTGCTGTTGCAGAGGCTTGATTTTGCTACCCAACATGTAGATGTTTTGTAGACAGTATCATATTGTACCTATGTACATATTGCCTGGCAAAAGGTTGGGAATACTGTGGTCAGTATTCAACATTTGAAGGATTTCTAAATGAAAAGGAACCAAAGAATTTCCAATCATCATCAATAACATTTTATTTAGGGTTCCATGTAAACTACATGCTGAACATTTTGAGATAAGCAATAATTATTATTATGCATATGTTTCATACTATAGTTAATCAAAAATTCAAAAATATTATATGCATACCTTTTTGGTGTGTATTCAATAATCAAATTTAAATGCCTATGTTCTATTTTCATTTACTAAGTTCGGTTATTCTCACTATAATACATTACTTTAAAAAAGTAAAAAATAATGGAAAAATCCATAATAGAATATTACATAACTGTTTTAAAAAGCCAGAGTAAATCTTACTGCCTTTTCCTTTTGCCTGAAGCTTTGCATGTCTCTGTACATCATAGTAACTGATTCTACCTAGCACTTTAAAATATAAGTTACCTTGATGACTTAGTAAGGGATGCTTCTTCAATCTTGCCCTCAAAGAAAATGTCTTTATTTTCTTGAGTCTGAAATGGAGCCTTCCTTGACACTTTACACCTTATACTTTGCACTAACCACCATCCCTGAACTTAGAGGGGAGTAATGGTATAGTAAGTATAGGTTAAGAAAATTTATACTGAAAGGATTCTTAAATATTAAAGGCAAATTTCTTTTTTTTTTAACTTTTATTTAATGAATATAAATTTCCAAAGTACAGCTTATGGATTACAATGGCTCCCCCCCCATAACTTCCCTCCCGCCTGCAACCCTCCCCTTTCCTACTCCCTCTCCCCTTCCATTCACATCAAGATTCATGTTCAATTCTCTTTATATACAGATCAGTTTAGCATGTATTAAGTAAAGATTTCAACAGTTTGCACCCACATAGAAACACAAAGTGAAAAATACTGTTTGAGTACTAGTTATAGCATTAAATCACACTGTACAACACATTAAGGACAGAGATCCTACAGGAGGAGTAAGTGCACAGTGATTCCTGTTGTTGACTTAACAAATTGACACTCTTGTTTATGGCATCAGTATAGTTAGTGATTCGTTATTACTTTAAAACTTATTGCATATTGGTGAAATGGTCATCTTTCCATTCGATTATTGGTTATAGCCCTTGCCTATATTCCTACTAAACTAGAAGCCTTTTCACTTTAACTTGTTAAACTTGTTCTTTAGTGAAGCAATAACCCCTTGACTGTAATGTACATTTAAAAATTTTATCTCTTTTAAAGAAGAAAGAAAGGAAGGAATGAAGGGAGGGAGGAAGGGAAGGAGGAGGGGTGGAGAGGTGAGAGGGGATGGAAGAAGAAAGGAAGAGAATGTCATTATATTCTTAGAAGTGTATCTATAATCTATATTGAATCTGTAAAAAAACTAACTAAAAATTTAAAAAGAAATATAAAAATCAAGAATAAACCAGTTAATAGAAATATGTTTCTCAATGTAAAAAGTTATATCACACAATGTGGTCCAGAAAAATTTATTTGACAAAATAACAATTGAGAAGAAAACGAAAGTTGAAGGAGGTAACTTAGGATGCGATACCTGTATCTGATTTCAGAGCACATGAGTTAGAGTACCACCTTCACTCCCTGTTCCAGCTTCCTGCCCTTAGAGCAGCACGTGATGGCCCCAGTACTTGGATCCCTGCCACCAATATGGGATACCCAAATTGAGTTCCTGGCTCCTGACTTGGGCTTGACCCAGCCTTACTTTTACAGGAGTGTGTGGAGTGAGCCAGCAGATTAAAAGACCTCTATCTATATGCCTTTCAAATAATAACAAAAGAGAGCATTGATAGAAGAGGAAAGATAAATCATACATTCTTTAAAAAGGTTGGAACTGTGGCTATGGAAGTAACAGCACTGGTCCATAATTTTGGTATTATATAATTCCCATCTTCATTAATTTATACTGTACTATAATAAGCAGTTAGAAATACTTTTTCATGGCTCTTTATATAAATGTCTGAAGAATCATCAGTGACCAACAACTTGGAAATTGCAAGTACTAAAAAAAAGGTGGTAACTAGCCATATACAGCAATTCAAACATAAGTTACTAAACTGAACTAAAATAAATTTCGACCTCCAGGGGCACTAGACACATGTGGCCTGTGGCTACCATATTGGAAAAAGAGGTACAGAATATTTGCACATTGATCACCAAAGACATTTCTAATGGCCAGTTCAACACTTGTGTAGATTTCAAGTAGATAATAATAATAATAATAATAATAAAATAGTGTAACTGCATACATGTTTTCAAAAACAACACACGGTTTTGGGGTGAAAAGTCAATATTTTGTATGTGTCCACACATTCAATAATATTGACCAAAAAAAAAGTAGAACTGTAGAAATTGGGGTGCTGAGTGTTATAAATTATTGGCAGAGGCTGAAGTCAAACATAGGAGATTTCACAGAGAATTCACACAGGTTTTTAGAGAAAACCCTGGAGAAAGTAAGGGGATGAGGGCAATGCTGCAAAGCAGGAGGAAGGGCCTGGGATGGACCTTACCAAGACTCTCTAAGAAACTGAGAGATCAGAACAAAGGGGGCAAAGACACAGAGGATAGTTAGGAGAGAAGGAACTACAGACAGAGGGATATTGGAGCCAAATAATTTAGGGACATGTAGATCATTGAGAGGTGTTTGCATTTTAAACTAGTGTATGCAAGAAAGCTCAACATTTTTAGGCTGCAAGATGCCAAAATAAAGAATAGTTCATATAATAGACACCTAGTTAAAATTGTTTGGAGTGTTCCTATTCAAAAATGTAACTTAATGGTAAAACATGGGTGTATGGAATCAATGCCTAGATTTAAACTACAACTTAAAATCTTTGCTGATAACTTTATATACTTCCTTGGGTATTTCTCAAGTTCAATCTGTTTACTGGAAATGATACATATTGCTTATAAACATATCAGTGAAACCTTACAATAAACGTGAGGTGGCACTTTGGTTATTCCAATTTACAGAAAGAGGACTGTAAGTTCAGTGACATAGTGATTTACCAGTTCACATCATTAACATTATCAATTTCATATATTATGTATTTTCTTAACAGATCAACTCGTGTAACACACTTACCAAGTATCTGTGGTGATGATGATGATGATGATGATGATGATTGTTCCATCATAAACTCCTGGGCATTCGGCCCAATGTTGAACTAGACATTAAAATGCACATACTCTCAGAACAGAATGATTTTCGATGATAGATTGAAATTTATCCTAGGCCGGCACCGTGGCTCACCAGGATAATCCTCTGCCTTGCGGCGCTGGCACACCAGGTTCTAGTCCCGGTCGGGGCGCCGGATTCTGTCCCAGTGCCCCTCTTCCAGGCCAGCTCTCTGCTGTGGCCAGGGAGTTCAGTGGAGGATGGCCCAAGTGCTTGGGCCCTGCACCCCATGGGAGACCAGGATAAGTACCTGGCTCCTGCCTTCGGATCAGCGTGGTGCGCCCGCCGCAGCGCACCAGCCACGGAGGCCATTAGAGGATGAACCAATGGCAAAGGAAGACCTTTCTCTCTGTCTCTCTCTCTCTCTCACTGTCCACTCTGTCAAAAAAAAAAAAAAAAAGAAAAAAAAAAAAAGAAAAAAGAAAAGAAATTTATCCTAGGTAAATTTTTTTCCTAAATGGGCAAAAAAGAGCACTCTTTGAGTAACCATGATACAGGTGAATGTCAAATTCTCATGACTGCCCTTTTTAACGGGAAGCTTTTGTTATTGAGGCCTGCTGTGGTTTGCATGTGCTCCCCAAAGTTCATGTGTTGGTAAAAATTCCCAGTATTAGGAGGTAGGGCCTACTGAGAGTTAATTAGATCATAAAGAATCTGCCTTCATGAGAGGAGGAATGTTGTGGACAAATCATGGTGATAGGAGTTTGTTATAGAAGTGAGCTTGGCCCTCTCCAAGTCTTTTCCTCTCACTGTCTCTTGCCCTTATACCTGTGCCATGAGATTCTGGAGCATGAAGGCTCTCACCAGACGCCAGTGCCATGGTCTTGGACTTCCCAGCCTTCAGAAGCAGATGAATCTCCGATCTCCATCAGTGATTCAGGCTCAGGTGCTCTGTTATAGCATCAGAAAGTGGACTGAGATGTAAATGAACACCGAGAAAGCAAGATACTTAGTGAAATGAGGCAGCCCCAAAAAGACAAATGGCGTATGTTCTCCCTGAATAGGGGGTAACTAACAGAGTACCTAATCAATAGGAGTGAAATTGACACATTGAGATACAATGGTTTTCAACAATTCTTGTCCCAACTGTTGAGAACTGTTTTTTTTTTCCTTCTTACTATTTTTTGAACTTTATACTTAGTGTAGGGTTAATATTATGAGCATAAAGTAAATTGAAAAAAGACCTTTGTGAAAAATAAGAATGGGACTAGGAGAGGGAGGAGGAAGAAGGGTGGGAACTTGGTGAGAAGGAGGGTGGATTGGGAAATATCACTGTGTTCCTGAACAAATATATACGAAATACATGGAATTTGTATACCTTAAATAAAATTTTTAAAAAGATAATATAGAAAGTAAATTACTGAGAAATGGGGCTGTTGCTATAGCAAATACCTGAAATAATGAAAACAGCTTTGGAACTGGAAATATTAATAAAAGCCATCCTTGTTAATCAGTCGCATAGAACTTGCTTGAATTGTGCCCCTGTTTTAGAACTTTATGTAAGGCAAAATTGAAGAGCAATAAGTTAGGATATATGACAGAAGAAGATTTTAAGCAAAATACTGAAGGCGGTATATAGAGACTTTTAACAGCATATAGTAAGATGAGAAAGGAGAGACATTATTTAAGGGCAGAATCTATATTTAAAAGCAAGCAAAGTAGAATTATTTAGAGAATTCACAGCCTAGCTGGGTAAAAACTGAAAGGAGAGCAAACCAGGGCTGTTGCAGAAGGACTGTTTACTAAGGATATTACCTTGGATACAAGGGACCTTGGTGCTGTTCATCGAGGCATTGGCATCACCCTGAAGGAATGTCAGATCCTCAAAGCAAGCTAGGGCCTTGATGGCAAGGTTTTCAGACAGGTACTTCAGGGACCCAAGCATTAAGTGTCCAGAGTGACCCAGGTCTCTGCTTTCTGAATTCTCCTGTAACACTCCTTGGCCCTCTCAGCTGTGGACTCAAGCAGTCCCCATTGTGGCTTAATACTGCTACTCCAAAATGTGCAAACCATAAATCTTGATGGTACCCACATGGTTCAGTTCTTCTAATGTGCAGAATGCAAGAACCATAGGGGCATGGCTCCCTGCACCTATTTTTCAAAGATGTTGTAGACAACCTGGGGACTGAGGAAGAGGCTTGTCACAGGAACCACACCTGTGCTGAGAGCTCTCACTAAGCAATTACCAATGAAAGTATGAATGCGGAAACAATGCATAGTAGAGCCATGGGAGAGAAGCCACTACAGAGAGTTCTAATAGAGCAATGCCTAGCAGAACTGCATGGGTGAACCTGCTTTCAAGACCCTAGAACTGTAGAACTATTAGTATGCAACATCAGCATGAGAGAACTACAGGTACAAAACTGCAACCTAAGAGAGCTACTTCCTGTGCTAAGCCAGCAAAGTTGGGGGGATGGGGCCCCTGAGCCATGGAGACCCTATCTCTAACCCCTTGTGGCAAAGATGTGGGGCATGAAGTCAAAGTAGATTCTTCTCATAAGTTAATTAAGATTCAATATTTAATACAATTTTCTGTTTTGGAATCTGGGCCTATACTAGGCCCCTTTCTTCTTGCCTATTTCACCCTTTTTTAAATGGAAATACTCATTCCACAATTGTATTTTTGGAAATGTATAATTTGTTGAATTGTACATGCTCATAGCTAAGGGGAATCTACTTAAGTATGATTCATGACTTGAGTCTCAGCCATACCTGATTTAGATGAGACTCTGGGCTCTGGAGTTATGAGTTAAGACTGGAATAAATTAAGATTTTGGGAGTAATGTAATGTAATGAATGTCTTTTGCATTATGAGAAGGACATGGATTTGGGGGTACAGGCATGAAATTCTGTGGTTTGAATACATCCCCAAATTCATGAGTTACAAACTTAATTCCCAATGCGACAGTGCTGGAAAGTGGTACCTCATGTAAGTAATTATGTCACAAGAACTCTGCCCCTATGCTTGATTTAATCTCACTATCAAAGGAGTGGCTTAGTTCTCACAATGGGTTTATTATAAAAGTGAGTTTGGTCCCAGTCTGCTTGCTCTCTGGCTCTCACACTTTCTGTCTCTTTTGCTTTTTGACATGGATGATACAACACAGGACCCTTGCCAGATGCCAACATCACACTCTTGGGCTTCTTAGCCTCTGTAACTATGAACTAAATAAATTGCTATTCTTTATAAATTAGCCAGTTTCAGATATTCTGCTATAGCAGCAGAAATTGAGCTAAGACAAGACTATAGTATAGTACCAGATGCAGTTTCCATTACTGTAAAATGCATTTTTGGTAGCCCCATATTTAGAACAGGGTGTGAAGTGTAAAACACAACAATAAACTTCATTCACTGAATTTAATTCATTAGCTGCCAGTATTAGATGAAGAAATATAGCATATACTTTAAAGAACACGACCTATTGATGTTTCAAAATAAGATTTGCACCATTCCTTCACACAGTTATTGATGAATCAGTGACAGGGTAAGTGAGTAAAACACACAATAACATAAGGTAACAAATGTCAAATGAAAGCTGAGAGAAACTGATGATAGGTGCTCTAAGACAATGAATCTTACTTCCCATCAGCCCTCACATACTCACCATAGCAACACTTGACCCAACAAACTACAGCAGGTTCAGCAGTACAGCTGTTAAAGCAAGCAAGACTATTTATGCCTCAGTAGATCAATATTTCAAGCATAGGAAGAAGGGTTTACTCTTGTAAACTTCCAAGAGCCATGGGAAGAATAGCAGTAAAAACCGATATCCTGTAGCTATGTGCATACTTCCTTCTTTCTGTATACATAAAGGACTTTTGACTACGATTTGAATCCATCAACTTAGATATGCTTCATTAAATACCATTATTATTAGCTGTTACAACATGCCAATTCTAGTAACTAACATTTAGTCAGGAAGACAGTAACTCGGTAGAGAGCCATTTGGTCCTACAGTAAGTGCCCACAGGAGCGTGCAGGGTCAATGTTGGTTGGTCTCACCAATCTTGGTTGATTTGGCTTCATAGACCCCCATGGGAATTTCTAGAAGACATTTTTATTATATGCTGCCCACCTGCCCCATACTCATCAGTCACTGGATATTTATCAGCTTTGTCTTTCTGTGTATTAGCATACAAAGAGGGACTGCCTAGATTAATTGGCAGGATAATACCTGTGGCTTACGAGCAGGAGACGCAGAGCAGCTGTAGCTAACTGATCCATATGTATATAATGCCTTCATTGTAGATTTCTGGGGACCCTGGGGAAATCGCAAAAATGCTCAAACTGCTATTATTTATAAAGATGATAATAGAAGGTCTAGATAGGCAGGTACAACACACACACACAAGCACAAACACAATTTAAAAGGAATACAGAAAAACTGTATTTGACAAGAAATTGAAGCACCTTTTACCAAACAAATGCTGCTAACAGCCACAGTTTCAGAATATCTCAGTTAATGTCTTGAACAGTGCTTCTAAGCTAGAGAGAAAGCCGAGCACCCAAACAGCAGTGGGAGATCCGTGTAACCAAGCAGCTCATGTCTAGTGACTCAGTTCTGAATGATTACCTTCATTTACTTGCTTTATGATATTACTCATGCCATTTAACCACTCGGGCATGTATTCTCTCATCTACAAAAAGAGGCAAAATTACCTACTACAGCTCTTAATTGAATAGAATAATAATTATAAGGCACTAACCCTGTGTTTCATATATAGTGTTTTAATAAATATGAGATTCTTCAAAATATACATGGTAAAAAAATCAAAAGCAACAATAACAAAAAATTCCTGTGTATATAATTTATATTAAAACAGTGTTTTATCAAACTTTTAAAAATCTTTGTGAAACAAATTGTTAAGAATTATGCACTACCACAGATTTTTGTTTTAACTTTTATTTAGTAAATATAAATTTCCAAAATACAGTTTATGGATTACAATGGCTTCTCCCCCCCATAACTTCCCTCCCACCTGCACCCTTCCCATTTCCTGCTCCCTTTCCCATTCCATTCACATCAAGATTCATTTTCAATTATCTTTATATACAGCAGATCAATTTAGTATACATTAAGTAAAGATTTCATCAGTTTGCACCCACACAGATCATAAAGTATAAAATACTGTTTCAGTACTAGTTATAGCATTACTTCACATTGGACAACACATTAAGGACAGAGATCCCACATGAGGAATAAGTACACAGTGACTCCTGTTATTGACTTAACAATTTGACACTCTTGTTTATGGCGTCTGTAATCTCCCTAGGCTCTAGTCATGAGTTGCCAAGGCTATGGAAGCCTTTTGAGTTTGCCGACTTCGATCTTATTTAGACAAGGTCATAGTCAAAGTGGAAGTTCTCTACTCCATTCAGAGAAAGGTACCTCCTTCTTTGATGGCCTGTTCTTTCTACTGGGATCTCACTCACAGAGATCTTTCATTTAGGTCCTCTTTTTTTTTTTATTTGCCAGAGTGTCTTGTCTTTCCATCTCTAAAATACTCTCATGGGCTCTTCAGCCATATCCGAATGCCTTAGGGCTGATTCTGAGGCCAGAGTGCTATTTAGGACATCTGCCATTCTATGAGTCTGCTGTGTATCTCACTTCCCATGTTGGATCGTTCTCTCCCTTTTTGATTCTATCAGTTAGTATTAGCAGACACTAGTCTTGTTTGTGTGATCCCTTTGACTCTTAGACCTATTAGTGTGATCAATTGTGAACTGAAATTGATCACTTGGACTAGTGAGATGGCATTGGTGGATTGTATTGGAATCCCCTGGCATATTTCTAACTCCACCATTTGGGGCAAGTCCAATTGAGCATGTCCCAAATTGTACATCTCCTCCCTCTCTTATTCCCACTCTTATATTTAACAGGAATCACTTTTAAGTTAAAGTTAAACACCTAAGAATAATTGTGTGTTAATTACAGAGTTCAACCAATAGTATTAAGTAGAACAAACAAAAAATACTAAAATGGATAAAGTATTAAATTGTATATCAACAATCAGACAAGGGCTGATCAAGTCACTGTTTATGCACTACCACAGATTTAATATTCTGTGACTATTTAAAACTTTACTGTATATGAGTAAATTTGAACATCTTTTCATTTGATTATTGTTTATAGGCTTTTCCTACATTCCTCCTGAACTATGGTCCTTTTTTACTTTGTATTTATTGAATTCTCTATTTAGTAGAGCATTAAGCCTTTGACTATAATGTCATTAAAATATCTTATCTCAAAAATAATAAATAAGATAAATAGGTGAACAAAATAAACATATAAGAAGCTACACGTAAAAACACATTTAAAAAATAACTAAAATTGTGATCCAATATGGTAAGCACTAGTAGCATGTGAGTATTGAATACCCAAATTTTAGCTGTTTTGAAATGAACACACATTAATATTTTTTTTGACAGGCAGAGTGGACAGTGAGAGAGAGAGAGAGAAAGGTCTTCCTTTGCCGTTAGTTCACCCTCCAATGGCCGCCACGGCTAGTGCGCTGCGGCCGGCGCACCACGCTGATCCGAAGGCAGGAGCCAGGTACTTATCCTGGTCTCCCGTGGGGTGCAGGGCCCAAGCACTTGGGCCATCCTCCACTGCACTCCCTGGCCACAGCAGGGAGCTGGCCTGGGAGAGGGGCAACCAGGAAAGAATCCAGCGCCCTGACCAGGACTAGAACCCGGTGTGCTGGCACTGCTAAGTGGAGGATTAGCCTATTGAGCCATGGCGCCGGCCCACATTGAATTTTTTAAGGTTTATTTTATTTATTTGAAATATAGAGTTATAGAGAGAGGTAGAGACGAGAGAGGGAGAGAGGTCTTCCATCTACTGGTCCACTCCCCAGATGGCCGCAATGGCTGGAGCTGTGCTGATCCGAAGGCAGGGGCCAGGAGCCTCTTCCGGGTCTCCCACACAGGTAAAAGGGCCCATGCACTTGGCCCATCTTCCACTGCTTTCCGAGGCCATAGCCGAGAGCTAGATCATCAGAGGAGCAGCTGGGACTACACCATATGGGATGCCGGGGCTTCATGCCAGGGCTTTAAACTGCTGCACCACAGCACTGGTCCCACACATTGAATTTTGAAGGCTTGTTATAAAAGAATATAATAAAAGTAATGATATTGATTATACTTTAGGGTACATAATATTAAGTTAAAATGAACCTTATAAAAACAGTGTGCACGGATTTAATTTTGGCACCAAAATAAACAGTTTTGCATTCTATTTTCCATTAACTTTTGAAGTACACTTATATTAACTATTATTATTATAAAAAATAGAAAGTTAAGGGATTGATAATAATTCAATTAGTGCTGCAGAATATCGTTTTATTTATTTGAAAAGCAGAGAGAGAATGAGAGCATTCTCCCATCTGTTGGTTTCTTTCTCAAATGCCTACAATGATCAGGAATGGACTAAGCCAGACCTGGGAGCCAGAAACTCAATCTATATCTCCCATGGTGTGGCAGAAATTCAATTACATGAGCCACCATTGCTGTCTCTCAGGATTTATCTTAGCAGGAAGCTGGTGTCAGGAATCAGAGGCAGGTATTGAACCCAGGCACTCTGTATTAGATGTGTGAGTCTTAACCACCAGGCCAAACAGCCACCCCTGCAGAGGACCATCCTGTGTGGTCATCCATCTTGTCCATCTCAGGGCAGTGCCAGTTCGAGGTAACAGGAAAGGAGGTTTCAGGACTGTACTTTTATCCTGTTACATGCTTTGTGGTAATGCTAGTGAAGTTATTCCAGGGCTTTTTAATGTTTATTTATCTATTTCTATTTATTTGAAAGGCATAGGGACAGAAACAAACAGGGAGACAGGGAGAGAGATGCAGAGACATAGTCCATTCACTAGTTCACTCCCCAGTTCACTGCAAGAACTGAGACCAGGCCAAGCTGAATCCAGGAGCCTGAAACTCACTCCAGATACCCTGTGTGAGAGTCAGGGACTCAAATACTTAGCCCATCATCTGTTGCCTCCCAGGATGTGCATTAGCAGTAAGCTGTATCAGGAGCGCAGCAGCTGGGACTTAAACTAGGCTTAATATGGGATGCAAGTGTCCCCAACCATGGCTTACCCACCATTACAACCAGGCCTGCTCTACTCACTCTGAATTTTGACTGTCAAGCTACTGAAGAATGAAATATTTCCATAATCAGGATAATTATGCAAATGCTATTCTTGTACTTTCTTTTATTTTTTTCACTGCACAGTTAATATATTTTTCTACCGGGAAATTTGTAGGAATTATCAGTAAGAATTTTAGGTACAAGGCATCAGTTCAGTGGCCAACAATAAAGTATATAAATAAAAGATTTATTTAATTTCCCTTGTCCTTGTTTTTTAGGTATATGAGATATTAAACTGAAGAAATCAAAATAAGTGGGAATGGACAATATTTCCGGCTTAGCTTTGGAGGAACTCTGGCTAATTTAGTCTTTTCAAACAATATGTGCTTCTGTAGGACTCTATGACAAAGGAAAGATTTTTTTTTTAACATCAAGAGTATTCAGACTGGCAAAACATTCACTGGTCTGCAGATTGCAGATATGTTAGCAGTTTCTTCTTTCCTTAATTCCCCCTATTATGACAAATATAAAGTGAGCTACAACTCATTCACGGTCAAATCCTTTACCAAATATATATTTCCCTTTATATCCTATAATTGTTGATTATAAGATAAAGCGTTCTTGACATGTGAAACACTAACAGAAATACACAGTATTGTGCTTATTTTGAATAAAATAGCTCTGTCTGTGGCTGGTGCCCTGAACTGTTTTCAATGCTGTCCAGAAAATACTAAACATTGTAAAAAGTGTAAGTGAGGAAGTTAAGGTCCCCAGGTTAATCAGTTCCAACTCTTGGTCCACCTCTGTATAAGATTCTGAAGTTTAAGTGTTTATCATATCCTCTATGTTTACAGCATAGAGTATTTTGTAAATATCTCTAAGAGAAAATTTAATTGTGGTAAATCATATTTTGATACCAATTGCTGAGCAGTCTGGCAAGATTCTTTCTTTCCTTCCTTTCCTGTGTGTTCAAATAATAGATGTCAAAGCTGGGCGAGGCAGACGGGTCAGGACAAGTCACACACTTGTATAGCAAACAAGGGAAGATTTGCCAACCTTGTTTTTTAGTTCGTGCTGATTTGACCGGTCCAGATCCTCGTTACTCTCCAGTCTCATGCACCTCCCTCACGTATCCTGAATGTTAGTTGATAACTCACAGATGCCCTTACTGGAAGGTAGCCATTTTGCTTTGTCATGTGATTTGGAGACTGTCCCTACTACTCCAATGCTCAGACCTTGGCCAGTGGTTGCCTGGTAAGAGAGTACACAGGACAGGGCGTCTCGGCTCAGTACTGACTCCATGGTGTCTCTGTGCTTCACAGTTTGCTCATGGAGCCTATGCTTGCTTACCCATACTCCCCCTGTGCTATCCTGTTTCCTTCATTTCTCCTGAAGATTTAGCCGAGTAAATCACTTGGAAATAATCCCAGTCCTAGACTCTGCATCTTGAAACTTACCTAAACCATGATATCCCTGCTAATTTTGAGAGATTGAATCACTCAGGTAACATTACTGCCTACTTTTGCTAATAGAAATTATTTTCAATACTGTGGAAATACTTGTCTTCATATGTTTGTATGCGTGCATCTTCATGAGGGGACTTCAAAATATTCATGAAATAATAGAAAAAAAGATAAAAATTTTAGCATAGAATTTAGTTTCAATAAAATCTCCATCAATTTCTAGACAGTTTTGTAAGAAATTATCAGCCTTTATTCAACCTGTAAAGAATTGAGCATCCTGGGAATTCAACAATGTCAATCTTTTTATTTAACACTTAACTGAAAAAAAAAATGAGTGCCCTTTGAAGATTTTTTTGAGATGATGAAACAGAAGAAAAGCCAGAAAAAAGGCAAATAAGCAATGCAAGGTTGATGCCTCATGTTTTCCCATCAAACTCTCACTGGATTGCCCTGTTAACATGATCTTTGCTCTTGACTAGTCTGCTTTGCTTTTTTTTAAAAAAAAAAATTTATTTATTTTTTTGACAGGTAGAGTTACAGATAGTGAGAGAGAGAAGCAGAAAGAAAGGTCTTCCTTCCGTTGGTTCACTCCCCAAATGTCCGCCATGGCTGGAGCTATGCCAATCCAAAGCCAAGAGCCAGGAGCTTCTTTCCTGGTCTCCCATGCAGGTGCAGGGGCCCAAGCACCCGGGCCATCCTCCACTGCCTTCCTGGGCCACAGCGGAGAGCTGGACTGGAAGAGGAGCAACCGGGACTAGAACCTGGTGCCCATATGTTATGCCAGCGCCGCAGGCAGAAGATTAACCTAGTGTGCCACCGTGCCGGCCCCTGCTTTGCATTTTTTTTTAAGATTTATTTATTTATTTAAAAATCAGAGCTACACAGAGGAGAGGCAGAGAGAGAGAAAGAAGTCTTCCGTCAGATGGCTCACTCCCCAATTGACCGCAACAGCTGGAGTTCACCTGTTGGAAGCCAAGAGCCAGGAGCTTCTTCTGGGTCTCCCACATGGGTGCAGGGGCCCATGGACCTGGGTCATCTTCTACTGCTTTCCCAAGCCATAACAGAGAGCTGCATCGGAAGTGGAGCAGCCGGGTCTCAACCGGTGCCCATTTGTGATGCCAGTGCTAGAGTGCCAGCCCCATCTGCTTTACTTTGACTGAACAATTTTCATCTCCTGGTAAACCATTGCTTTGAATATGCTTCCTCTTACTGTCATACTGGGAAAGATCTGTTTCATCTCCTCTTACAATTCTTGGGAGATATGTTTTCACTTGTTTTAAATTTCCATTAAAAGTTATGATCTTGTCTGCAGCTTATTTGAAAGCAAAAGTTTTGGAACCCTAGAGCAGAAAGTTAGGTCAACTTTAATTTTTCATTCAGAATTGTATAAACCAACCAATTTAGATGTCTTTGGTGTCACCTTTTGTTTGTGCTGTTAGTCATTGGTAATTTTGTGTTAGGGCACAAATAGAATTATTTATTTGTTTGAAAGGGAGAGAGAGAAAGAGATAGAGAGAGAAAGAGAGAGAGAGATACTTTCATAAGCTGGTTCATTCCTCAAATAGCCACAATGGCCACATATGGGCCAGTCTGAAGTTAGGGGCCAGAAGCTTCATCCACATCTCCTACATGAGTAGAGGGGCCCAAGAATTTGGGACATCCTTTGCTGCTTTCCCAGGTACATTAGCAGGTGCATTAGAAGTGAAACAGGTAGGACATGAACTTTTAGCTGCATGTGCCAGTCCCACTCTTCCAGGCATGTGTGTATACATGCCTGTATGTGAATGTGTATGTGTGTGCATGCATATAAGTACTTGAGCCATCACCTTTAACCTCCCTGGGTGCATATTAGTAGGAAGCTAGAATTGGAAGCAGAGCCAGAACTTGAGTCTAGGCACTCTGAATGGGGTTGCAGTTGTTCCAAATAGTTTCTAAATCACTGCACCAAATGCCCAATTCTGATTTTTGATTGAGAGAAAACTAGCTTTATAGTAATTAAAAATTCCTTTAACTATAGAATTATACTATACCCCTAGTATAAATGTCTTATTATCCAAACTTTATTCTGTTTTCCTGATCGCCACAGCTTCCACTATACAGTTTTTATATGGTATAATTATAAGAATTTCTTTGTTGCTTTTAGCTTCACCATAGTTGCCTTCCTAAACTACTGTCCATTCCAGAGAACAAAGAGCCTAAAACCCCAGATTCATATGAAAATATCTTATTGCTATAAAGTGTTTAAATCTCTTTACCGTAGGAGATTGCTAAGTGGCAATATATTTTGTCAGAATCAAAGGATTTGATGTCAGAATAAATATGATTAGCAATACTGATGCAATGCACGGTGACATGTATTTTTACCATTTTATTTGAGAGCTATAGTGACAGAGAGGGAGAAGGAGGAAGGGAGGATGAAAAATTGGAGACAGTAAGGCAGGTTGATAGAGAGCTCCCAACCTGAAATTCCCTTGCCAAATGCTCACAATGACTCCTAATTAGGGCCAAAGCCAACAGCCAAGAATTAAATCTGGGTTTTTTGTAGGCAGCAGGAATATAATTAGTTGAGCCAACACTACTGCCTCCCAGGGTCTGCAATAGCAGGAAGCTGGAGTTACAAGCCAGAGTCAAGAATTAAACCCAAGATTTCCAGTATGGGCCACAGGCTTCCTAACTAATTTAACTTCTAGGCTGAACACCTGCCCCTAAGACATATGCTAATGCCATTTATGGGCGTTTTGTTTCCTAATAACAAAGTTATGAGTCTTTCAAATTTGCACATGGAGAATATGAAACCATCTATCATGTAGATGGTATCACTGACATAGGACACTGAAATTGCCTCCTCTGATAATATTGAACAGAAATAGTGTGCATTCATTAAAAAATTTTCATTAAAAGTAGTGTATAAGAGGTAAGCTTGTTCATGATTAAAAATGCTACTTTAATTTAACTGAAACAACTTTAAATATTGAGTAAAGTAGAAAGTAAAATCTGTAAGCATTCTATATGAGACTGTTGTAGGAGAGCTAATAGTTCTTTTTTTATAATGATAATTCTAATTGTCATCTACAATGTGATTATCAAATATATAAAATGTGTTTCTACTATACAACATGATTGCTGAAATAGTTCACTCACCTCCCCACACACAATTATGTTTGGTGTCTCTACCAATATGCATCATTTAGGTCTCCATAACAAGCTAGAATGGTGGTCATGTTTTAAAAAGCAGCCCTTTTCTTCCTGTCTAACATAAGCTAATTTTACTGAGTGAGGTCTCAGCATTGACATTAATAATTAAGATAATTTATTTCTTACGGAGTGCCGGATATTTCTGGATTCTGTAAATAACCAAGAACAATGGCCTCTATCCATATAGTACCTATCATATGAGCCCCAAATCTGCTATCATTAAAACTCACTTTAATTTAGTCTCTTCTGTTGTGAATCCCTTTAAATTCTCTTTGAGGAAAGGTGCATTCCCTCTCAAATTGTCTGTAACAGGAATGAGCACCAAAAACAAACTCCATCCACTGAAAGATTTAGAAATAACCAAGAGAAAGAGGGATGGTGTTTTAAATGGTAGTTTGATCTCTGAAAATTTAATCTTAATAAGAAAATAAAGTTAAAGGGTGTGTTGTATTGGGACATACAGTTAAGTCAGCAACTTGATGTTTCCCTGTGAGAAGTCATAGCACTTGTGATCTTTGCTCTTCCATAGGCTCAAGATGACTTAAACTGGCATTCATTCTATGACTGTCTTTCAGTACTGCTGCCAGCAAAATTTGAGAAGTGGTAAAGGTTATCTTTGATGCTCTTATTCAGCCAAATATTTGTCATCTTCCCTTCCTCCTTCCTATATCAGTTTCTGCAGAATCTGACCTCATTTCTTGAGAATACTTTAAATAATTCAAACTACTTAAATAATAAAATGTACTGAAATCATTAAAATATTTTAAAGTTGACTATTACAACCTTGAATTTAGTAGGCCCAGGTATAGGAAAAAAAATAAAATGATTCCATCTCTTTTTCAGGGAGCTTATATTTGACAATAGAAAATAAACTAACAAAATAATTAGAAAACAACATATCTGTTGCTTTGCTCAGTATAATCAAAGGAAGGATATCATGGGTGCAAAACTTAAAAGAATCAATATATGTATTTTCTATCAGCAGGAGGCTGTACAATGGGATTTGAAGGATGAATAGAAGTCTATAATGAAAGAAAGAATGAAATTAATTCTAGCCCCAGGCAATATCATGCTCCAAGACACAGATACATACAACATAACCAAACAGAGAAGTATAGTTGTTCTTATTTTGGAAGTCAACATAAGAAATTGACAAATGAGCAACAGGCAAGATTTTAACAGGAGAAGTAAGTCAAATTTTATATGCTAACCAAGGAGGGTTGATTTTTTTTTCTTGAAAGCTACTGGAAACCATAGGAGACATTAAAGAAAGAGATCAGTTTGATCATATTTATCATGATTATATTTGAAAAAACTAAAAGTGATAGCTGATAAGGTTTAAGATCTTCAGGGCATATATGCATTTAACCAAAGAAAGTCAATATCTTTGATGACATATTAAGAGACATAATTTTGTAGAGTTGATTGTCAATATTAAATCTGCAGGATTAAATTTATTGATCTTTGTGCAATAATGTTTTTAACTAACAAGGGAGAGGATGGATAGTTTTTCCATAAGATTTCAATAAAGCCAGTGAAATCTTCCACTATTTCTTAGTGTTTCTACTCTTGAGATTTATTCCCAGAAGATTAAATTGCCTTTCTGATCCTGAAATAAGGAAGAGATGTGTCAGAGGCCACTCTCCTGGGAGAAGGGTGTTGTCAAGATGCTGTCTAGGTTGATACACTGTAGAGCATGGATGAAGAATAATATTAACACTCCAGAAGAGCACATACTTTACTCTGATCCTCTGGGTAGCCTAGAAAGCTTTGGGTCCAAAATTACATTTGCAAACAAGCTCCATAATTGTTAATAAGTCTAAAGTTCCAGAGTTCCAAGTTTATTTGTAGTAGCACTATCTTCAGGTTTTCTCTGATAACTCTTGAAAACCATACACAACACAGTGAACATACTCTTTTCCAAATCTCTGTGGGTTCTATGTGTGTATGTGTGAGTGTGGGTGTGGGTGTGTGTGAAGTCTTTCAGTGACTTCAGAGTGAAATCTGATCAGAAAATCTGACGTGGGATATGAATTCGTGCACACTCTAACTCTATTGTACATTTGCCACTCCCTGTCCAACTATTACTTTTTTTGCAATAAGTCAGAAGGCAGAAAAAATGCCCATGATAGTAAAAATATAAACGAATAAAAGTAACATTATAGTAAAAAATGTAATTCATGAAATTATCAAATTGATGTTTTTATTAGCCTTTAGCTATTTTCTCACAGTAAGTACCATTGCATTTCTTTAAACAAGCCAGAAAATTGCACTTTGACTTGAGTAGTAGCAAAGTCCACATCATAAATATATATGAGAATACTCTGATATTTTTAAAAATGCTAGTGTCTAAGTTCCATCCCCAGAGTAAGTGAAGACTGGGCATCAGTATTATTTAGCATCTCCTTGGGTGATATTGTTATACAGAGAAAGTTGAAAGCTATTGAATTAGAGCTAAAAAGGATGGGTTTATGAGTAACTGTGAATGTAGCACCTTCTCTCAAAGTTAGTTTTGTTTGGTCTGAATACATGTAACTAATGAGAAAAAACATGAAGCATTAATTACATCAATAGTATACATTTTAATGTAGAAATAATTATAGTTAACAAACAGTACATGCCAGGGACTAAATCTTCACTGTCTCTTAGGTTTGGAATAGCTTAGGATTCTGGTCTTTTATACCCCCAGAAAGGAGAGACGGAAAAAGGAGACAGGGACCGACTTCAATAGAGATAGGTTGCTTAGTTTGGAACAAAAAGGTTGGCAACTGTCTGTATTGCATATTTAGAACTCAGGTTTTTATCCTGTTAAGAAGGGAATTTGCCACTACCTGGGGGCAGGGGGTAGAAAGCAACTGCGGGAAAAGTAGGCAGTAGGCAGCTGTTTGAAGCCTCAGGGAACTTTCCTTATATCTGTTTCATAGCTGCCCTGTGCAGCTTATCTGCCATGCCATTTGCATTGCAAGGAGTTGAGAAGGGTCTGGTTAGGCACCAAGGATCTGGGAAAAAGGGAGGAAATGAGACTTGGGGTGTGGTAGGCGGAAAGGGAGGACTGGAAACGTGCAACATGTCCTTTCCTATCCAGATCCAAATACAGCAAAGCATCTGTTCTGCGGAGCACACAATGAATCCTAAAGTCACCAATGACCTGGTTTTCTTGGGGATAAAGAGTGAGTGCTCTATTCTCCTTTGTATAAAATATTTGTCAATCAAAATATAGTTTCAAAATCATCAAATATCTAAGAATGTATCAAATACTTAGGAAGAAATCTAGGGAAAATTATGAAGGTATTTAAAATTAAATCTATAAAACATTACCAAGTGTGAATTCTGTCTCTGGCATGGAAGATAAAGTTACCATCAGACTGACTCTCTGGCAAATTCAGTATTAAAGCAAAAAAAAAAAAAAAACAAAAAAAAAAAAAAAAAAAAAAAAGACTTCTGTATAAAGGAGTTCCAGGATAAAGAATTACAAGCATATCTGGTGAGGGGACTGAATCTTGCTCCTACAGACTCTGTAGAGAGGCTGGAGTTACCTCATAGAAGAATGCTATCTTTCTAGCCTAGGGAAGATAGCTCCCAGGGAGGCCACAACCACTGGACATTGAGGGAAATCCCAGAAATGAGCCTAGCGTCGTCTGTAACCACTGCCTAAATCTCTTGCTGACCTTTGAGCTATGCATTCATGGAATATTTAATATATGCAAACAGCACAAGTGGAGAGCAAAAAGGAACATATCCTGACTTTAAGCTGCCACAGGTAGCTGAAAACACAGGATTAGCATTCAAAAGCTATTTGTGTTCATTGTTGTTGTTAAAAAAAATATGAAGTTCCCCAGAAAATGCACAATAAAACATTCACAGATTCACAAGTTCTAGAATGCAATGCAAATATCTTAACATTAAGAAGTAAGAAAATATTACCTATCCTCACATTGAAAAAGAAGGTCTAGGGCAGGTATGTGACTCAGCGGTTCAGAAATGGTTCAGAGTGTTTGCTTTCTGTATTTGCAGGGTGTCTTAGTTCAAGTTCAAGCTCTGCTCTGTATTCCAGCTTCCTGTTTATGCATACCCTGGGAGGCAGAGGTGACAGATGATAGCTCAGGCTCTTGAGTCTCGGCCATCCCTGTGAGAGGCCTGGGTAGGTTTCCTAGTACTTGGTTTTGGTTCAAAACAGCCCTAGAGAAACAGGCTTTTGGAGATTCATAGAACAAATAGCAGGGTTTTTCTCTCCCCTCCTCTCCATTTCCCCCTCTTCTCCCTTCTCCCCTCTCTTCCTCTCCTCTGCTCTCTTCTCTTTCCTCCTCCTCCTCCTCTTCCTTATTTTCTCTATCTTTCTCTCTGCACTTGAACATATTGAACTAATTGGTGCTTAGAAGGGACTATCCCAGCAGCATTGTGGCATAGCAGGTAAAACCATCACATGCGACTCAAGAATTCCATATGGCTGCCATTCTTTTCCTGGCAGCTCCACTTCCATCTGATACAACTCCCTGCCAATGGCTGGGAAAAGCAGCATAAGAGGCCCAAGCACTTGGCTCCTGCCACCCACTTGGGAGACCCAGATGAAACTCCTGGCTCCTGGCTTCAGTCTGACTCAGCCCTGGCTGATGTGGCCACTTGGGGAGTAAACCAGCAGATAGAAGATCTCTCTCTCTCTCTCTCTCTCTCTCTCTCTCTCTGTCTCTTCCTGTTTCTCTGTAACTCTGACTTTAACTAAATAAATAAATCTTGAAAGAAATCAATTAAGCACTATGCCAACAACTGGGTGAAAACCTATATTTCTAATGAGCATTTTCACTAAGAAAATAAATGAATAAATAAATAAATCTCCTTAAACTTCAATAACTAAAATCATAAATGCTATTTCCTTGAGGGCAGGGTTGTGACCCATTGGGTTAAGCCTGTGATGCTGGCATCCTGGCTGCTCCACTTCTGATCAGCTCGCTGTTAAAGCACCTAGGAAAGCGGCAGACAATGGCCCAAGTGCTTGGGCCCCTGCCACCACGACTGAGATCTGGATGGAGTTCCTAGCTCCTGACTTCAACCTGACTCTGCTCTGGCTTATGAAGCCAATTAGGGAGTGAACTGTGTGATGGAAGACCTTTCTCTCTCTCCCCTACCCCTCCAACTCTCTCTCTCTCTCTGTGTCTCTCTTTTTCTCAGCCTGTTCCTTTCTAATTCTGCTGTTCAAATGAATAAATCAAACTTAAAAAAAGACTATACCCCAAACATAACAGAATTCATTTAAAGATAAATAACAAGAAGCCATTTATGGAAGACACAATATTGGTAATTAACAACTGTCAATAATCAATAGCTCTTAAAATAAATACAAAACGAAAAATATAACATAAAAATTTGTGCACTAAAGTGGTTTTAAAGAAACCTCGAGATTTACTTGTTAGGAAAATAAGCTTAGTTTCAATGAACTGATTTTTGTATCCTGAGAAGTTGAAAAAAAGAGAAGCATGGTTAACCCAATATAAAAACAAGATACTAAATACATGCACACAGACACACACACACCCAATGAAATATATGTGAACAAAATTGACATTGTGATATTTGATTATTGTTTATAACTATTGTCTATATTATTGAAGAACACTGATTTTTCTACTTGCTAATTGTTAAATTCTTTATTTAGTGGAAGGATAAGCACCACCATGTGATTATGAAGAAAATTGAAAGTATCTCACTGTAATCATTGAAAGAAAGATAAGGAAAGAAGGAGGGAGAGTGAGAGTGAGGAAGGAAGGGATAGAGGGAAAGTGGGAAGTTTCATTATACTTTTAAAACTTTAATGCAAAATATATGAAATTTGTTCTCATTATATACATAAAATTTGTGTTTCTATGTGGGTGCAAACTGTTGAAATCTTTACTTAATATATGCTAAACTGATCTTCTGTATATAAAGAGAATTGAAAACGAATCTTGATGTGAATGGAAGGGGGGAGGGAGAGAGAAAGGTGAGGGTTGCGGGTGGGAGGGAAGTTATGGTGGGGGAAGCCATTGTAATCCATAAGCTGTACTTTAGAAATTTATATTCATTAAATAAAAGTTAAAAAAAAAGAATTTCATGGAAAATGTGTGTTATGAAAAAAACCATGCCTGTTTTCAAGTTTTTGCCCCAAGATAAACTTTTCTTTTAATTCCACTTTCCATGAACTTTTTGGAGCAACTTTATGTATGATACCTGTCAATGTGTGTATCATAGCCATGGTTTCTTTTGGTCTTGAGCAATCTGGCAAAATGACATTCATGTCTATCATATATGACTTTAGGGACAAACTGCTAAACATGAGATATATTTTCCTTTGAGGAAGAATGCACAGAATACAGCTTTGGAACAAATAATAAAAATCAGATAAGATTCCAATTATTGGAGGTTCTGTTCTATCTATAGAATGAGTTAAACAGTGTACTTTATTAAACTCGTGGACAGCTTTTATAATTTTGACTCTGTTATGCATAATATGTTAACATTTCTGCAGAATGAGAGTGGCTCTTTTCACATTTTAAGAAATATTCTAAATAATGGAAAGGTTACTTACATTAAAAAAGTACACCCATCCTATAATCCTGGTAAATACTTTGCACACAAAAAATCTACATACTTTTTTATTTTACTACTGAAGATATTATAGTAAACACCCAATGAAACATTTATAATTCTCTTGATTTTCAGGAGAAATGAATGTGGTAACTCAAGGGAGTTTCTGCCATTTGTTGGCAAGAGGATGACAATTAATTCAATGACAAAGCCATGAAATCTGGCAGAAAATTATGCAAATGCAATGCCATTTAATGATAGTTAATTTAAAAAGCAAGTTGTCTTCCAATTTCTGATGAATGTTGGCTACCTTTGACCATTTGTCATCCATTCCCTTTTTATTTTCGTAATAATAATTTGTGTCCCTTTGGGAAATCCATGTCTCTATCCTTAAGACTACATGCCATATATAAACCACCCTATGGGGAGAACGGTGGTTGCTTTCAGAAAACAGCCACTTGTTTGGTTTAGGGTACATGATTTTCTGGTGATGTATTATTAAATGTTTTGTATAGTCTTTTGAAAAGACAAATCCCCTTGTTATTCAGAAACTACTACTGGGAAAGAGAAAATAGCTACATTTATCTCTTAGAAATTGCTGGCATACATCTCTGAACGTGAGCCAGGCTGCAAGATATGGAAAACACCTTGGAAATCAGAAAGGAGTCAGGAAAAGGTGAGGGCAATGTTGGAGGTGGGAGGTGTTAAGAGCTGGGACAAAGGGAGAAGAAGAGGAGAGGAGAGAGAAATCACGATATCATGAGCTCTTTGTCAACTCTGCATCAAGTTTCATTTAAAGTATTTACGACAACTGGACTTTTTAGTTACATTAATCCAACGTTATTGCTTGAGCCAGTTGGAGAAAGTTAGCTACCATTTATAACCAAACAATTTCTCACGTATGTATCATTAAGTCTTCTAACGACATAGTTTCCTTTATCTTTGTTAAATTCAGTTTTGGAGTTGCAAGAAGAGAAATGCTTTTCTAAAGTAGTCCACTTATAATCACTAGTGTACACAGAGTCTGCACCTACCTGAGTCAGTGCCAAGAAAGACTTCAATTCCCCTTTGCCCAGAATTATGGTCTGAGAGCCTGGGCATAAGGTTGGCTCATTAATTTTTATGGGTTTTTCCTTTACCCTAGTCTCACATAACCACTGGCTTAGGTGATTGCTTTTAGGCAGAGAAAACTGATTTGCAGTCCATGATCCCAGCAGGGAAAGAGAAAGCTCAGTGTCTGGTTAGTTAAGTTCTCAGAGGATGGGGCAGGCATTTTTATTAAATCACGAAGAGGCTGAATAGGTATCCTAGCACCCCCTCACTGAAGCTGAGCAAACCGGATAAAGTATGCCTTATTATTTCAGTCAGTGCAATGCTTACACAGTGATCTAATACCCATGCATATTTGCTATAAAGCTTCCTTAGTACCAGAGAGGGATTTTAATCAGACAAACTGTTACCTCTTTCAATGTATTCATTCTTTCCCTTAGGTCTGTGTTACAAAAAAATGTGTGGATAATTAAAACCTGAGGAGAAATAACACTCCTTCCTGAAGTGTTGCTCCAAGAAAAATATTGACTTCTTCCTCCTGCCCGCAAGAAAAAAGAGAAACTATCCATGATTCTGATGGAGACCCACAAGTACATTGACTCTTTGGGTCCCAACCTGAGGGTCTGCTATTAGAGATATCACAGGTTGGTCGAGAAACCATGACTTAGGGAATAATGCAGAAGCTCCATGGTTACTGTTGAGTGATTGCAAAGTAGTCAGATTCATACAGGGGGTAGGAGTCAATGCTTTGGGATTGTGTGTTTTGGAATTTTAAACCTTGATACATTACCTACTAGCTGTGGGGACCAGCTAGGCCTCCACTTTATGATCTGTGAAGGGGAGATGATATAGTCTCTTTTATAGTCTATTTATGATAATCACATGAGATAATGTTGTGATCATGATATTAAGCATGGAGTAAACTATATCAGGGGTGTGGAACTTTTTCTTCCAAGGGTCATTTGGATATTTATAACATCATTCATGAGCCATACAAAATAATCAACTTAAAAATTAGCTTGCCAAAGATTTATTGAATTTCGAGTCCCACCAGTGCTTGTCTAGGCAATGCCAGACCAAATGATTCTGTGGGCCTTATATGGCCCAAGGGCCAGAAATCCCCACCCCCCCGCATTGGTGGCTACTAGTGTTGTTTCTATTATTTAATCTTTTTCCTTATATAAGCCGCTTCTGCCTTTGTAACTTAGATTTCTTTTACTGATGCATATTCAATATTTAAATATATAGATAAAAAGCAAGTTTTTAAGTCCTTGTCTAAATATTGCTTAGATTCTTAGCTCTTTAGGGTAGGAAACTGGAAAAGAATTTGAGGATCTGATGTGAAATGAGAATATAGATCAAAAAGAGAAGACTTATTATACTCAGGATCATCTTCTTTGGTACCCTTAATTTGTTCTTTGACTTCGCTAGTATGAACATGAACAGAATCACTCACAGACTGCTCCACATCAATAGTATTTTTAATCTGAGATAACATATTTTCAATTTACAATATAGTCAAGGGCTTAATGTTCCACTAACTAAAGAGTTCAACAACAACAACAAAAAAAGGCAAAAAGTTCAGCATTTCAGCAGGAACAGAGACAGGGGCCATAAACAACAGTGAAATGAAAGGATGTCAACTTCAGAATAGTCACAGATCATCTAAGCTACAGTAGTATATACTAGTATTTTTTTAAAAAATACTAATTAATTATTTAAATCTACTTCAGAGGAAAGGATGGAGGAAAGAAGGAAGGAAGGAAAGGAGAGGGGGAGAGAGAGAAAGAGAGTCTTGAGAATCTTCCATCTGCTGGTTCACTCCTCAAATGTTCTCAAGGGCCAAGGCTGGGCCAATCCAAGGCCAGGAGCCTGGAACTCCCTCCAGGTCTCCCTCTGAGTGACAGGTGACCAAGCATCTGAACCTCATTTGCTACCTTACAGGTTGTATTAGTAGGAAGCTGGATAGGAAGCACAGTAGCTGGGACTTTATCCAGCCTAGATACTTGTTATGGCAGTCCCAAACAACGACTTAACTCAGTGCCATGAGGTCCATCCTGTGTTAATAGTCTTGATGGAAGGAAAAGAGAACTGGACTGGGAATTGGACAATTTAACAAAAAGTCACATACATAGTCACATACACAAACACACAAATGCACACACATGCAGTTAAACACTACTGATCTTTAATAATTTTTCATATATAAAATAAATACCTTGTGGTATTGTTGATGTAAATAAAATAAAATAAAGATTCGAGAGGATTTAGAGACAAGCCTTATCTAAACATTACAAAGAATAGTATGGCCTAATATGTTATATCTCATCTGATTGATAATACAACAAATAAAAGTAAAATAATAATAAATTAAAAACTAGGTAATTTTTTGAGAGATTATAATGATTTTTACAAGTGTGTGACTTTTTTTAGGTTAAGATCAAAAATCATAAATGGGTCAGGTATCCTGCAATTGGTTAGGCTGCCACTTTTGACACCTACATCCCATATGAAGACTGGTTAGAGTCCTGGCTGTTTGATTTATGACCCAACTGCCTCATGTGCCTCAGAAAACAGCAGTGCTTGGGCCCCTTCCACCCACATGGGAGACCCTGGTGGAATTCCAGGCTCCAGGCTTCAGTTTGGTTTATCCCTGGCTATTGTGGATATTAAGAGAGTGATCCAGCAGATGGGAGATCTCTCTTTCCCTTCAACACTCTCTCCCCACTGTTGCTCTGCCTTTGAAATAAATAAATATTTAATAAAAAAGAATCAAAAAATAATAATTGTGTTTTGGCTGAATTTTTAATTCAACTAAATTTTTATTTGAATTTTATGCCTTAATTTTTGAATTTATAAACTGATGTTATTTTTAGTACTTCTAAAAAGTAATGATATATTTTTAATTTTGTCCTTCAATGTTTTATAAAATGTATTAGCTCAACAGGTTAAAATAATTCCTGGAGATGCATTGGTGATAGAAAAAAAAATCCATAAAATCTGAAATGTAGATAACACAGGAAATAATCCAATAAAATGTAGATAACACAGGAAATAATCCAAAGCACAGATACTGCAAAAATTATCTACTATTTCATAGTTAAATAGAGATAGACATAATATATATTGATGGGGACTTCAGGGTCCCCTGGAGAAGAAAGAAAAACATGGGAAAGAAAAATAAACACATGATGGAACTCTCTTGAAGGGCAGGCAGGAGACTGAGGAATCATATAATATATTCAGATATTGTTGAGTCTACAAAACAGTCCTGATTGAGCACTCTGCTCATTTCTGTGCAAAGCAAGCCACTCCAATGTCAGTTCCCTGATTGGTTCATGTAGCATGCCTCATTTGCATACACGTTCAGTGCCCTGCTTCATTGGTATGCACATCGAACCACCACTGAGAACTTCCTGCTTTAGAAATGTCTAAAAGTCCATTCCAGGCAGTCCTGAGAAGCAGCTGGGGCAGGCACCCTGTGGGGAAAGCCCTTCCCACTTCTGGAGAGCCTTCCTCATTCCTCCCTTGTCCTTGTGCTTCATTTTAGCAGTCAGAGGACAAAGAAACCTGCACAGGATAAGCAGCAACCCTGAAGGCAGTAGCGGCCCATAAAACTGCCAGAGAGAAGCTGTGACCCCACGCAGGAGAGAGCTGTGATACCAGGAGATGTAACACGAAATGCTGCTGTGAAGAATGCTGCAGGAAGAATCAGCCACATCTCTCCAAGCCAAGACACAGAGCTTGGCTGCTAGAGCCACATACCTGTAACAGACTCTGGCACCCCGAAAGCATACCTGAGGGCTTGTTTGGGATTACAAGCTAAGACTAAGCCCTACCCATTCATTGGTTGTTATCTCTGCCTTCTGATTGGTTGTTATTCTGCCCCCTCCCTTCCAAGAAGGGGGACAGTCAGAGAGAGCAGCTCTGTGTGTTAAAGACCT
Organism: Oryctolagus cuniculus; assembly: GCF_051225735.1. Taxonomy (NCBI): domain Eukaryota; kingdom Metazoa; phylum Chordata; class Mammalia; order Lagomorpha; family Leporidae; genus Oryctolagus; species Oryctolagus cuniculus. The sequence continues at coordinate 125,641,437 of NC_142868.1, forward strand.
AGCACTTGCTCAACATCACTAGCCATCAGAAAAATGCAAATCAAAACAACAATGAAATATCAGAATGGCTAAAATCCAAAACGCAGAGTGGCAAATGTTGGTGAGGATGTGGAGAAAGGGGAACACTTATGGGAGTGTAAATTAGTGCAGCCACTGTGGAAAACAGTGTGGAGATTTCTTAAAAAAATTAAAAAAAAAAAAAAACACTAGAAATAGACTTGCCATACGATCCAACAATCCCATTACTGGGTATATACCGAAAAGACTTGAGCATAATCTATCAGATACCTGTACCACCATGTACATAGCAGCACTATTCACAATAGCCAAAATTTGCCTTCATCCATCAAAGATGAAGGGATAAAGAAAATGTAATATATATACACAATGGAATATTATTCAACAATAATAAAGAATGACATTTTACCATTTGTAGTGTGGGAGCAACTGAGACTAGACTAAGTTACTGGAATTAAGACTTATTCTATACATCTGCTCTCCCACAATATGGCGCTGGGGAGGAGTAAACTTCTACGCAGCTGCCTCTCACCAATTTGACTGATAAGCTGCAGGAGCTGATCCTGCTCCTGATTGGAGGAGAGCAGTGTGCTTGGCGTGTGGGCAGCAGAGTTGGGATTGGTGGAAGAGGACTGTAAAGGAGGAGAGAGACAACATGCACCAGGAACATCTGAAGGAACACCTGAAGGAACACCTGAGCAGCCCCCGAGAGAGCCGGCCAGCGGTGTGCCGCTCCTCCGCGGAAGCGGGGAAAGTGGCAGGGGGAACCGCCCTTCCACGGAGGTGGAGGGGTCGGCAGCCAACCCGGGAAGGACCAGCAGCAAACCCGGGAAGGGCCGAGCAGACAAAAGAACAGCACAGGGTCCTGTGTCGTTCCTCCGTGAAGAGGGGGAGCGACATGTAGCAAAATGGAAACAACTGGAGGACATGCTGTTGAGTGAAATAAGCCAGACTCAGAAAGACAAACATCACACGTTCTCCCTTGTATGTGGGAGCTAAAATTAAAAAAAAAGAAATATTTGTATGTATTAGTATTGCTACAAATGTATTTTTATAAATACTAAAGTAATTACAAATCATTAAAACTGTAGTAGTACAACATAGCGCCCACATTGAAGACCCAAAAGAAACTCCTGGTTCTGGGCTTTCAATGGGTCCAGACCCGGACATTGTGGCCATCTGGGGAATGAACCAGTGGATGGAAGACCTCTCTCTCTATCTACCTCTTTCTGTAACTCTGTCATTCCAATAAATAAAATAAATGTGTTTTTGAAAAATCAAGTAGTTTTTTGTATTCTTCTGCATGATGGTCATTGAGTCCACTGAGAAGACACGTGCAAGGCCCAGAAAGGGAGGTTGATAATGCTCACAAGTTCTAGAGGTAGAAGAAACAGCATATGGTACTGACTTGTGAAGGTAGCAGTGGTGGTGGCTAGGGGTGAATATAAGCCTTGACCTTATTTTAAACATAAAAAGTTATTAAAATAAAATCACAAGACATTATATTAAGAAATCACTGTAAAATAAAAGTGCTTTCTGTAGATAGGGAATTTTCTATATAAAATTGTTATATGCATTATGAGCTACTATTTAAAAAAGTTTGAAATGTCTAATGAGACAAATATCATACTCAGGTGAGCTATTCTCACTTTTGATAAGAAAAAATTGAAGGTATTCCTTCTTCTGGAGGCAAAATCCAACATAGTTAACATAAATTCTAATAACAATATAATTTTAAAAAACTTGTCACTTTTATTTTTGAGCTCGAAAGAGCCAAGTACTGGCGACGTTTCCAAAGGAAGACCTGCAGGTGAAAAACTTAGGCTGTAAGCATAGATGAAAAGCTGAACATACTGACGTCTTCAGAAACCGATTTTATTGAAGGATTTCTGATTTAATTACTTTCATGGATTAATGACATTACTTATAGGTGGAAAGAATTATTTAAAGATGCCTTTTAGGAGTTCCAACTATAATGAAGATATATTCCTTTTTTGTGGAAGACAAAAAAGGAATATTATATAATATATAGTATTGTATTTTTATTTTGACATTGTTAAAAAGAGTAGGTATTAGAATTGAGATGTTACTTTTTAAAATGTGTTCATGAACTGACAAAGAGATTGGTTAAATGTGAAATCTCTTCTTAATCCCAGATATTCTGAATAGGTTACTCATTGTAATTTAATCCCCAAGTGATTTGCATTTGATCTGTGAAATTCTGAATTAAGTTAAAAGCCCTTAGTTGCAATCCAACATATTCATACACAATCATGTAATCTGAGCCTTATTTACTTGATCTGCTAAATGAGAATAGTGTTGTCAAACTTGCCCGCTTTGTAGGAGTTGTTTTAGGAATAACAATAGATAATTCAAGTGCCCACTTATAAAGCATGATATGATATTATTACCATCAGCCCCATTTGGTGAAGGGAAATGTCACAGTTGTGAATATTTCTAAGGCTTAGAGACCAATAACAGAGAGACTATGTCCATTTATTGCTATGTTAATGTTTATCAGATAGAAGAATTTGGAGAGGATTTAGATAATCTGTTTTCTTCTTAACTGGGATAGTTTTCTTTTCATAATGCATATCTCATAATGGAAGTCTATGTGCATTAATGGTTTTAATGATTAATATGTCAAAATTTATTATGAAAATGTTACTAAAAGATTATTGGATCGCCAGTTAAATAGCCCTATACTAATTTTTTGTGAACATCAGCATAATAAATTTTATTTTTAAAAATATTTATATATTTGAAAGGCATACTTATAGAGAGATAGAAATGGAGAGAGAGAGAGAGAGACAGTGAGAGAGAGAGAGTGATGGAGAGAGAGAGAGAGAAAGAGAGAGAGAGAGAGCTCTTCCATCTGCTGGTTCATTCCCCAGATGGCTGAAAGGCCAGGGCTGGGTCAGGCCAAAGCCAGGAGCCAGGAATTTCATCTGGGTCCCCTACATGGGTGTAGGGGCCCAGGCACTTGGCCCATCCTCTGCTGCTTTTCCAGGCACATTATCAGGGAGCTGGATCGTAAGTAGAGTGACCTGCCTGGACTTGAACAGGAACCCATATGGAATTCTGGCATCACCGGCAGAGACTTAAACCACTATGTCACAATGCCATCTGCAACAGAGTAAATTTTTATTGTTAATTTATGGATAATATGTAGCACATCAATTCATACCATACTTCATTGCTAGTTCTCTATTTATGTGCAAAATGTTTTCCTACTCTCAATATCTTAGTGAAGGCAAGTTAATTTTTCTGTGACAGTCTTAAATGTAAATCTAATAGCCTTTCATACAGTCTTCTCCATCAACATCATTACTCTATTCTTGTGTGGGTATGCATACATATATATAATGTTTTTATGTATCCTCAACCTATGTGTGTATATATCAATAGCTATGAAAATCTTTATGTTAAATATTTAGGTAGTTTGCCTTTTTTTAAATGATGGAAATAAGACTTGAATAAATATTCACATATTTTTAAAGTCTCTGATTATTAACTAAGGTTAAAATTTTTCAGGCAGAATCACTGGGTTAAAGTTATTCCTCTTATAAATGTGTTTGCATATATTCCATATTGCATCTTTCCCTAAAAGCTTGTACCAATGTAGTCTTCCAAACAGAAGCTATTACCCATTACTCTCTCCAATTGCAGCATAATAATTCTCTTAAAATTGGCTAAATTTGAGATAGGCTTTGATCTAGTGATTATACTGGGAGGTGAGACACTGAATTGGGATGCCTGCATTCCATACCTGATTCTGGATCCTGACAAGAGTTCCTGCTAATGCAGACCTTGGGAGGCAGTGGTGACGCCCTTGTAATTGAATCCTGCATACCAGGACTGAGTTCTGAGCTTCCAGCTTTAGCCCCTGCCCAGCCCCAGCTCATGTTAATATTTGGGGAGTGATCCAGGAGATGGGATCTCTCTCTTCCTTGCAAATAAATATCTTTTAAAAATAGGCTAAATAGCCAGTGCTGTGGCTCACTAGGCTAATCCTCCACCTAGCGGCGCCAGCACACCGGGTTCTAGTCCTGGTTGGGGTGCCGGATTCTGTCCCGGTTGCCCCTCTTCCAGGCCAGCTCTCTGCTATGGCCCAGGAGTGCAGTGGAGGATGGCCCAAGTCCTTGGGCACTGCACCCCATGGGAGACCGGGAGAAGTACCTGGCTCCTGCCATTGGATCAGTGCAGTGGGCTGGCTGCAGTGCACTGGCCGTGGTGGCCATTGGAGGGTGAACCAACGGCAAAAGAAGACCTTTCTCTCTGTCTCTCTCTCTCACTGTCCACTCTGCCTGTCCAAAAAAAAAAAAAAGGTACATAAACAAAGTAGAATGTCATATTTAAAAATTAATATTCATTAATCCATTAGGGATGGTAATTTTTGATGTTTATTAGACCTTTCTGGTGATTTATAATTTTCATGTTATTCTCTTTTCTTTCATCTTCCATTACAAAAGTAAATTTTCCATTGTTTCTTCTTTACTGTTTCTTTCTGTTGAAGAAGTGGACCATATATTTTATAGAAGATGAATACACACAGAACTCCAATAACACAATATAAATTTAAAGGAAAAATGACAGTAAGTTAACTGAAAATAGGCAAAGGAGTTAAGTATACATTTCTGCAAAGAAGATTTTAAAAATGGCTAACTGGTATGTGAAGAGATGCCCAGCATCACAAATCATTTGAAAAATCTATTCTTTCTCCAATGTGTTTCAGGGCACCTTTGTCAAAAATCAATAGGTTGTATGTACATGGATGAATTTTGGGACTCCCTATCTGTCTCATTTATGTGTCAGTTTTTATGCCAGTGCCACACTATTTTAATATCATAGCTTTGTAATATGCTTTGAAAGCAGATGTCATGATGCCTCCAATTTGATGTTTTGTTCCCTTTAAAATCATTGTGATTGTTTTATTATTTTTCTTTCTAATCCTGTAGAGAATGAAGTTTTGATACAGATTACAATGTATCTGTATCTTGCTTTAGGTAGTAAGTATATTTTAATGGTATTAATTATTAGATCCATGAACAAGGAATATTTCCTCATGTTTTTGTTTCTTCTTGATGATTTCTTTCATCATTATTTTATAATTTATATTGTATAATCTTTCACTTCTATGGTTAAACTTATTCATAAATAACTGATTTTATTTGTAGATATTGTGAATAGGATTTCTTTCCTATTAAAAAATTATTCTTTATTTTTTGAAAGATTGACAGAGGGAGGTAGAGGCACAGAAAGATTTTCCATCCATTGGTTCACTTTCCAAATGGCCAAATGTAGTCAAGAAAGTGCTACAGAGTTAGATAGTGGTGGGGCTAATGTTTGAAAATGAATGGGTTTGAACTAGAGCCTGTAATTCTCAGCCATGCCCCTCCCTGTACACTAAAGTATGAAAAGCAGTCAGAAATAAGTGCAAATTAGACTACATCAAAAATAATTGCACATAAAATAACAGAAACACCAGACCAGTTTTGCTCAATGTATTGTTGAAGGTTTTATAAAAACAATGTAAATTAATTATAGAGCTGCAACCTTCCTGAAATCTTTAATTCAGTCTTTCTTTGAACACGTTATACTTTGAGTTTTCTCACTTGATTGCTCCTGCTGATACTGTGCTCTGACCACATAGTGTTTTTTTTATTTCATACTGGATTTCTCTTGTTTTCCCCTTAGAACGTGCAACGGAAGTGCTTACTTGGAGAAGCATCACAATTCTGTGAATGTTGGGGAGCAACTGTAGAAACTGATTAAAAACTCTCTTTGTTAATAAATTATGAACATGATCAGTTTTATTTTATCAAAATAAATGTTTTCTTGGGTATTCACTCATTCATTGTCTTAATTTTCATTTTACTTGAAAGTCAGAGAGACAGAGAGAGAAATAAATAGGGATCTTCCATCCACTCCTCAAATGCTTGTAACAGGCAGTATTGGGCCAGGATAAAACCAGGATTCTGGAGCTCAATCCAGGTTTCTTAAATCAGTGGCAGGGATCCAAGTACTTGAGCCAACAGATGTTGCC